>NW_027412578.1:2757605-4136408 GCF_025532065.1 Leptinotarsa decemlineata
TCTCATCAGTAGTGTGGTGTCTCACATAGATCGTTGGCATGTGGTTGTGAGTTGGTGTTGTATTGGTGTGTTGACAAAACGTCGGAGAATCGCTGGACTCAAATGTCTTTTGAAGACCAAGCCTAAGTAAATAAAGACGATGACATCTCTTTACAAACAAGCGCACCATCTATGGGGTCGACAGAGAACTTAGTCTTCAAATATTAAAGATAAAGGTGTCCCCCAAAGCGATCAGTTGAAAAACCAAGCTTTGATACCGGCAACCTCACTTAATCAATTAATTGATTCGCGATATTTTGACCATTTATACACACAATGGAAATTTGTATTTTATTTTATTTTAACTTCAGTCTTTTTGCTTAATATAATCGTTATTTTTTTCAGCTAATTTTTTTTTTAATTTTTATAGATTATTTTCGGTATTTCAAATCAATTTAGATCATATTAGACAATGGAAGTCCGAACTAATGAAATGCATGGAAATATTAGTTGAAAACACCGTCACGAAATTTTTTTATGAGAATAGGACCCCCAATTGTATTGTAAAAAATTTTGACTAACAATTATGAATTTCCAAAGAGCTACCAGAACAGCAACAGAAAATGCTGAAATTCATTTAATTCGAGACCTGCGTATTATTTATTTGTGTGAATATGGCAAATTTTATTGTTTTGGCGCCGTGTTTTTTCAATTCAAGAATGTTGTTTTGTCAAAACATTATTAGCATTAATATTCTCTCTGCAAAATATTAAATAATGTCTTACATCACAATCAAATATGAAATAAATACTCCATGGCAATGTGAAACTTATGGCTCTCTATTTGAATAACTTACTGAAAATTTACATTTTTCTTCAGCTAATTTGACTTGCAAATTGGGTACAGTTTTTTCTTTATTGGCTGTAGTTTATTAGAAATAACCAGTCAAACAAATGCAACTGTGATGTATTCCTATTGAAATGTTGCTCTTTTGCGTCATTAATAAAAATGTTTCTGAACGTTTATAGATATTCCCAGTTACACGGGGTAACTCGAAAATATACGTAACGACTTGTGATCCTCCCTGGTATTGCTTGGATAGCCAAAGCATTCACGAGTATACCTCAATTTTAAGTCATGATGCATACTTTGAACAGTAATAAATCACTGAATACTTATTCAATTCAATCAAAGCACTTTGGCCAACGAAACACAAGTCGATCAATTCCGTCAGCATAAAAATTGTGTGCTCGTGATTCGATGAAGTCTGGTCTTGATTGGCGAACGTGCTTGAAAAGTGAGTAATCGGTTGGGGAGAGGTCTGGAGAGTATGGAGTAAGTACATAATTCTAATGAAACGTAGGTATTATAAATATTTACCCCTGTGAACCGGGATCATTTTCCCCAGTGTTTGACATTTCTGTTATTATGAGTCCTATGAGAGCTTGAAAATATTTCGAAGTCGTTTTGAGATATAGTTTTGATTCAGATTATTACAAAGCAACTTTCTCTGCACCAGGATCATTTCCCCCAGTGTTTGACATTTCTGTTATAATGAGTCCTATGAGAGCTTGGCCAGTTGACTGGCCTTGTTCATCTTCCACTGCCTGAACCACTGTGCATGCTGTTTTCGGCAAGTCCATTGGCTTGGAATGTGGGGGTTGAGCTAACCGGCCATCGGATGCCTGCTTCCACTTATCCCCGCTGGATACGGGAATGACAGAATCACTTGTGGTTCTTTTATTCCCTAACTGAATGGCATCCCACGATGGCTTGATCCTGAGGTGTGTGTATCCGTGCCGAGATGATGAATGACACTGAGCCTATCAACTGTCTCTAAGAAACCTTCGAGATACCGGGCACCCTCTCGTCGTAGCATCGCCTTGTCACGGTAATGCGGGGCTCTGCCGTGAATGACCTTCTTTCCCTAGCTACTAGTGGGACCTTCATGGACAGAGTGAACTTAAGAATTTTTTCTGACGCTGAGTCTACAGAGAAGATGCATGTCTTCTTTACGACTCCAACTGATCTTCCTGTAAAATTTAATCCAGGAGTGAGTCTACAGAGGAGATGGATGTCGAGTTTACAACTCCAACTGACCTCCCTGTAAATTCAGTTCAGGAGCGAGTCTACAGAGGAGATGGATGTCGAGTTTACGACTCCAACTGACGTCCCTGTGAATTTAATCCAAGAGCGAGTCTACAGAGGAGATGGATGTCGAGTTTATGACTCCAACTGACCTCCCTGTAAATTTAGTTCAGGAGCGAGTCTACAGAGGAGATGGATGTTGAGTTTTCGACTCCAACTGACCTTCCTGTAAATTCAGTTTAGGAGCGAGTCTACAGAGGAGATGGATGTCAAGTTTACGACTCCAATTGACCTCCCTGTAAATTTACTCCATGAGCGAGAGCTGCGGCGTGCGCAGAATCTGTCTCAGGTGGGGGAACTAACCCCCCATGAGCAGATTAGCAACGTTTGCGCTCAAGTGAGGTTTCACCAAATCCAGAGGCAAAAAAGCCCTGCACGGCTGAATCTAAGGCATCGTCAGGTGTAACTGACGTGCAAAAACCCTCATATGGGAAGGTTGTCGTGGGTATCAAGGTGGGAATCTTGCAACTTGACTATCCGACTACCTCATTAACAGAGTATATACTTTGTGCCTGCCCCGCTGGGGACCGAATCAGGTCTTTAGAGTTCGGCAGAGCCGTTCTCTCACCATCTGACCTGAAAGACCACTCACCATACAAATTAATCGGCTTCGTTAAGAACCTGGGTTTGTTTGGCCGAGTGAGAATAGGTGTGAGCCACAATAAACCCTTGCGGGTTGCGGTGGAGGGTCGAATAGACCCACTCACTTTGGACCTAACCTAACCTATGAGAGCTTGAAAATATCTGGAAGTTGTTTTTAAGATATTTGTTTTGATTGAGATTACTGTAAAATAACTTTCTGATCTGAATTTTTTCCTATGAGGTAAAACGCCACCACTGAACATGTTTTTAATAGTGTAATGCAGGCGGAGGAAAACAGATATATCGTAGCTATCTTGTTGACTTTGATGATATAAAATCATACTCATAATTTACTACTAAGTTTTGAAATTGGTGGTACGCCAGCAATTTTGGTAAACAGAAAAAAATGATGGTATCACAAAATTATTATTATTTACTCAAGAGTTTTAATAATTATCTTGTGATCACCAAGATATAGTAAATGGTTGTGAAATCAGTCAAAATGTTTCTAATGGTGTTATAGTGTGATAAAAATATTTGATTATAATAATCACTTTCAAACGTTGACGTTAGAATTAAATTGTGAAATACGAATATATCATCTTAATCTCTTATCTAAAGCGTAACACGTGAAATTTTTTTATTTTATCTAGAAACACTTGAAACGGATTGTTTTTTTGAAACACACTGCATCAATCATGAGGTCTATTGAACGGTTGCCTTTTTGTCTAATTCAAATTTTTTAAATGTTCAAGCTAAACATCAGGATTCCAAAGAAATGAAGACAACATTCACTACAAGTATTTAATTCCAGTATTCTGATAAACTCATCAGTGTGGAAAGTATAACGCTTTGGCTTGCAAATTTGCATAGTGATACTATTTTCATTGTTTGTTTATAATTGAGTTGTATCAACAAAGACAGTAATTTGCAGATCCCCATTCATTTTAATAGACACGATGATTATATGGATGAATGAACTGGTTTATTTAGAACAGGTGTCACTACAAATATCACAGTTCAATCAATATCGAGTGTAGGATACATTTAGGAAGTACACGGTGTTCGCGCTGACAAAGGAAAACAAAGGTTATTTCCTGTTTATTTGATGATGAAAGTAATTAGTGAATGTGACGAATACATGGAAAACATCATTTCGAAATTTGGTTATTGTACCTCGAACTTCGAAAAACGTTTCCAAAGACAAAGATAAACATAGACAAATATACTCTATTTTTCAACAACATTGAACTCTTCTCGACTGAGAAAACCTTCCATTATTTGATATCATATCAGATTTATGTTATAAAATTCCTTAAGCATATAGTTAATGAGAATATCACAGCAGTTTTTTTTCTGAGTGATTGGAAAAACTGAAATAACATTATTTCCAACATTAGAATAGCGATAGATAACAACTCATATACAGAAACATGTTTGAGGTACTGTCAATAAAGCTGCTTTTACAGCAATAGTAAAATTCTGTAGTCTTTCTGAAAAGTTTTCTGAATCTTCCATAGGACATTTTTGATTTTGATTTCTGCAAAAGAAATAAGTGACTTTTCATTCATTTTTTATCGAGTGTTTTAATTTAAAGGTTCCTCAAACTCTGCCGGATTATACGTTAAAAAATAAGGGGAATTTTTAAATTTCGCGGGCAACGTACACTCAATTAGCATTTTTTTATTATTCATGTTGGTACACTTGGCTGGGTCATAGTTTCAGATGTTTGGCATTTTCATTTTCTGTAATGGATCAAAGAATTCGCTTCAAATGTGTGTAAAAATGGAATTGAGTGCACTCAAAATGTTGACAGTAGCATACGGTGATTGTACTCTGAATCAGAAAAATGTTTACAAGTGGTACACGCTTCACATGGTCGCCCTGGACGCCCCAGCACATCAACATCCGATGAAAATGTTGAGAAAGTGCAGAAAATTGTTAGGGAGAAACGTTGAATCACTAGTGGAGAAGTTGCTAAGAATGTCGGTATATCGCTTAGTTCATGCCATGCAATTCTTTCGAAAATTTTGGGCATAAAGTGTGTGACAGCGAAGTTCATTCAAAAATTGCTGATTAAAAAAAACGTGTCGTGATAATCGTCAGGAATTGTTGAATGATGTCAACGGCGATCCAAGTTTGCACAAAAGGGTCATTACTAGTGATGAATCATAGATATATGATTATGACAACGAAACCAAAGTTCAATCATCCCGATGGAATTGCCCAGGAGAGCCAATACCAGAAAACGCACGCTAAGTTTAATCAAATGTCAACATTACTGTGGGCTAGTTCCTTAGGAGTTCTTGCCGCATGACCGTATGGTCAATAAGCAATATCATTTGGAGTTATGCGCCGCTCGCGAGAAACAATACGAGGAAAATGTCTGGTATTGTGGGGAAACAATTCATGGCTTTTGTATCACGGTAATCCACATTCTCACTCGTCATCACTTGTTCGTAGTATTTAGGCAGAAGCAACACTATAATCATACCTCAGCCACCGTATTCACGTGATTTAGCACCCCGCGACTTTTTCGTGTTCCCAAGATTGAAGAGGCCCATAAAAAAGACCAAATATTTGGGGCTGAATTTATTTATTTCTCCACTGAAACGTTTCATCAATCGTAATTAGTTCAAATTATGAAAGTGCAAATCTTGAACGTTTCTTTTGTAGTTTTGGAAACAATAAATCCCGATTGTAAAATTGATCTGAACCCGCATAAAATTCACTAAACCGTACTATACAGGGTGTCAATTTGAAAACTTAATATCTTCCTTCTAGTAAATGAGGAATCGATGAAACAGGAGAATTTTATAGTCAAGAGGGACACTTTCAAGGAATATTTGTAGCCCTCGTGGTTCAACCCCCGAGGAGGGGTAGGTGTTACCCTTAGAATCTCAAATAATGGGAAGGGATGTCAAGTGGCACATCATTTTGATTGGCGTTCAATTCTGCTTCCAATGATACCCTGACGTTTTATTTTTTCATGAGCAGTTTCCGAAATATAGCGTTTTGATTTTTCACATGTAATTAAAATTTGTGTGTTCTGAGATGCATTATTGTATTGATTTCTTTTAATAAAAATTATTAGAAGAGAAGGTGGCACCATTCCAACCTTTGAATGATGGGAATAAATGTATTACTCGTAGGATTTTTTATGGAAATTGACTGGCATGCTGCTGTAACTTTTTTTTTGAGTTCTTCAATATAAGAAGGTTGTGTTTTAAAAACAACGGATTTGAAATTCCCTTAAAGAAATAAATCTAAAGGTTTCAAATCCGGTGATCTCGGAGGCCATTCAACTGCTCCCTTCTGCCAATCCATCTGTCGGACAAGAAGAAAATAATGGGGTAGTGCACCATCCTGATGGAAATGTAACAGATTCTCCTACAAAATTTCATTACCTTCTGCATCAATTTGAGTCTAGCTCGTGAGTTATAAGAGGATAGATAGTCTCTTCAAGCATTTCAAAGTACAGAATCCCAGTCAAGTTTTCTGCAAAAAATAATAGAACAATAATGGTATTTCCGAGAATACCAGTCCAAACGTTACCTTTTTGTAGGTGTTGTGGATGTCCTTCCCGAAAAATATGTCAGTTTTCGTCACTCCAATAGCGATAATAGTGTCTATTAACATTGCCACCGCTGAAACAGATGTTCAACAACAAAACTCTATCCTTCTGTTCCTCCTGTAGTTCTTGAAGAATCTGCATTTTATAAGGATGAACTTTATGCATTTTTAATGCTTTTCTTATAGTCTTGCGTGACATTTCCGTCTGTTCTGATACTGATCGTAGGGTAGGGAACTCGTGGGATCTGCAGCAAATGTTCCCAAAACTTCAATTAGAGCTGCTTCATGTGGTACTCTGGTATTATTTCTTTTTTATATTTGTCACTGAACCCGTTTCGTGAAACTTATTTACCAAATCAAGCACATCCAGCGGGGGCAAGGGAGGCTTATCCTCCCCATAAAATTTGAGGCTATTCATCGCAATCAATTAAAAGATATTGACAAATAATTATGATTATTTTTTTCTGAAAATGCTTGGGTAGCATTACTTCACCATTAATTTTTAATATAAATACATAATATGTCCAAAGAAACACTATCACTCACTACTTAGTACGTACCACACTGTATCCTGCATCAACAAACCTCAAACGCACCGCCCATGAACGAATAACGAATAAACCATCAAACCGAAATAATAAATGTCATACTTTGCAAGGGAGCCAAGCCTCCGACCGTTTTAAAAAACACAAGCTCCGCGAGACGGATTCAATCAGCGGCATACATCTCGATTTGTAATTTTAGTTGCAGAAATTATAGCGTTAAAGGAGGTTAGCCTCCAGTTGGTCTCCATAAGTGTACGACTGCGTTTGTTTTTTATTTAATTAGCAGGACGGGATGCCGTGACGAACCGGGACTGAAAAATATTTCGATAAATCGTTTTAGTGTTTCCTGATAATATTTGTTATTTGTGTATAAAAAAGAGAGTATTATATTGAAGCATTGCTTTTTGGTAATATTTTCAATGTTTTCTCAGGTTTTCCCTTTTGGTAAGTTTTTTTTTTCATTTATTATGGATAAGTTGGACGAAATTAAAAAATCTAACGATATAGCCTTGCTGACAAATAATTTTAGGTCTTTATCTTATGATAATGAATTTAACATTCAATTTAAGCGTCAGATAATCGACAAAATCGAGGATTTAATATAAGTTGGTACGATGAATGCGATTGGTTAACCGGCTCCATTAAACAGGAAAAATTTTTTGTTGGCCCTGTGTTTTATTTTCCGTACCAACCGAATACCAAACGTGGTCTAAAATAGGACACTCCGATTTAAAAAAATTGCCTCGTTCTACAGAAAGACATTTTGAATCTAATGAGCATATATTTTCGTCTTGTAAATTAAAATTATTCAGCAACAGCTATATCGTCTTGGTTAAGAACGAATGTCATGTTTACTTTTAGTTTCTTTTTTTATTTGTTTCCTTCCTATCCAAAATTACAAAATACACCTTTCAATTCACCTTTCAAAATGCGGGACCCTCGCAGACTATATTGAACTTGAATGACCGCCGATTAAAAGTAGTTTGCGGGTGCCTTGTGAATTCACTTAAACAAACCAGATTTAACCTTCCTTCCTACCCTATGCTTCCTTTTCTTTCCTGGCAAGACACGACTCCCACCTCCCCGTTGGTTCTTGCTGGACAATAAAATTTACTTTTAGCATATAAAGCATAATTAAGTACTTGTGCTGATACAATATTTGTAGTAATTTTTAACAAAACTGTTATATTAGAAGAGAAACGTATTATTTATTGACTGAGAAGAGTTCGTTTATATTACATAACTCAATGACAACCCTTTTCCTGGTTTTTGTTTTTTTAATGGTCGGTTTTATACGTATGATTTTCGGCAATACACAATTTTTGTTTGCATTTATACAAATATTATGGATTTTGCTTCAAATAGGTGCGGTACCCCAAAAAGTTTCGCGCCTCCGGCGGGTTTTTCTCAGTGTATGTAATCTTTATGACTTCAGCCTCCCCTGTTCTCCAATGCACAAGCCGTCACTGCACATACCGGTGACTTAAACAATTTGGATGTCTTTCGTTAAAAAGGCATGCCACCCTTCGTGTGCACTTTCCAACTTCTCCATGAATTACAATCATTTCAATTCTGTCTTGAAGAATGTAATCCATTTTTACACTTTTGTATACTTATTGGAGTAATCATTAAACTGCGCAATAGGTACAACTGTATGCACAATACTACCACATCGTTCAAATTTGCGAACCAATTTTTTATATGAAAGTAGTAAATTCTTACAGCAGAAATAGCAAAAAAGGACGGCTATCTTTACAGTTTTGCGATAAGAATAAAAAATTCAGCATTTACTAAACACAACCATCTACGTTTCACTATTACACTATTTTTTCATGTTAATTAATTGGGGCAATGGCTAATGTTACCATATAATATTCTTACCAGTTCTGGTCAAACTATGCATCTCAGTATAGGCGTACTAATAATTACTTTTGTTAGTTTAGAACGCTATTTTTCGGAAAATGCTGATCGAAAAGTAATAAGTCAGGGTACCATTGGAGGCAGAATTGAACGGTAATCAAAATGATGTGCCACTTGACCTCCTTTCCCATATAAAATTCTAAGGGTAACATCTACCCCTCCTAGGCGGGTGAATCACGAGAGCTACAAATAGTCCTTGAAAGTGGCTCTCTTGACAATGAAATTGACCTGTTTTTTGATTCCTTATATTGTTTACTGGATGGAAAATATTGAGCTTGGGAAGTTTTCAAATTGACACCCTGTATAATTCTTGTGATTCCTCCGGTCCCTTGTCACATATTGCTACCACAAGTACTCAAATATCATTCCTTATCTTCTAGAAAGTAGAACAAGAAATATCTAATATTATCGACCACACTGAAATAATCTGCCATAAATGTCACATGTTAGAAATGATCATAGTTCCAAATAAGGCAATGCCCAATGTTTTATAAATAGTTTATTCAAAAATACCACGGATATCTTCACACACAAACCTTTCAAGCTTTTGTACACTTTCGATAATTTTGAATAATTTAATGTCCTGGACAAGTACGAAGTCGGAATTTAAATATTGGAGTGTCAGATTTTCAATGTGAGTTTATCACCAATATGTCTGAGAAGACACAGGCGATACGTAAACTTGATACTTAAGTAGACAAACCACAATGATTCAGTACGAAATGTATATTATTTGTTAGTAATATATAGATATTGGAGACTATTTCCGTATTTCCCAATACTGAGTGATTCACCAGAGTGGTATGTTAATACTGTTTGAACTAGTCCTGTAAAGATATTTACAAAATCAAGGTGTACGTTTTTCAATGATGCCCAGGATCATTTAGGGATCGAATATCTGGAATGAGGTTGTCTCATTACTTTTTCACGCGCTTTTTCAATGCTCAGTAACATTTTGCACAAGAAATTCAATATGTTTATATTAGATGAATATTTCAAAAAAATAATAGCCAAATAATACCAATTACCAATATTGGGTGGAACTCGAAACTTAAAAAAAGAAGAGCTAGTAAACTATTTTCAATATAAGGCTTTTCACAAAAACTTGTGGTGAACTCACAAAGGAAGAAGGAAAGAAAGCAAATAAGTCTAAGATAAACTTTTTATGAATTGATGGATGTAGCCGTTACTACGTGGTAGGAAATCATAATGAAGAAAAGAGAAATGAAACTTTTTATGTGAAAGTGGTAAAAAACATACAAAGTTTCATTTCTCTTTTCTTCATTATACACTTTTTACAAAGATGTGCTGATCATACATATGAATTACTTTCAGATACATACTGATACACATGTTAGTGTTAGTAAGGAAATTATTTTGAATTCAATTATTTGTTTTTTCTTCTATTGGAAATTTCCCACAATTTTTTTGCATAAGGCTAGAGAAATGAGAGCCATAAAGCATTTTTCCCAAAGACTCTTCCGTCCTAAAAAATATACTTCCAATTGAAACAAGATTCATATGGCTGGGATTGAATCAAATAAGCGTAATAATGTTTTTAAGTACTGTCACCGTGACATAAGTATATTTCTCTCATTCATGACATATAGTCTCAATTTGATGCATGAAATGAGGTGCTGATGATGTAATAAGACAAGTGTCTTGTTCCGAAACTTTGAAGTACGCCGCCATTGATGATGACAGTGTTACTTGTAAATGAAATCTTACCTCTTTCGTATACGATATCTGATTCAATTCCATTAAGAATGTTTGATATATAAACTGAATGGGAAAAAGTGTCTTTTGTATAATTTCGACAGTACTTTTTCTTTCGAGTAATTCAATGTTTACATGAAAGAAGTTGTTTCAAAAGGGCTTTTTCTTTCAGTTTGTAATTGAAAGTAACTTCTATGGATGATCTGAGTACACAGCTTTGTGAAGAGTTTCTGCTGAATATTTTTTTATTAAGACGAAAAAGTGAGAGCCAAAAAGTATTTTCCCCATAATACCACTCAATGAAAAATTGAAGGAATTAGAGAGTTTCCATTTGAGTAAACTTAAATATCTTCGAACAAATTTCAACAAATAACAACAAACAAATTTCATACATGGAATATTGGTTAGAAATTAGTTGTGATAATTACTGAAAAGTTAAATAAAAGTGAGACACAAACAATATTTCTCCGACTTCATTTCATGACAAAATCAAACATCCTGTCGAAAATGATACCACTGAAACCCATGGACGTCAAATTAATATTTATTATGGACATTCATGAGAAATATTCGTTTTTAGTTCCGAGAAACTTGCAAATGTTACAAACTTCCATTTCGCAAATTCTCATCATTTTTATTAAATAATATTCAAACTTTCAGTATTTATAAGTGTGGATTCAAGAAATTCGTTTCACATTTTCGAAAACGAAACAATTAAAGTTTCATTGAAAGCCTTCAGATTTTATCGATATATTGCCTTGGATGAAATTTACAAATTTCAAATTGTTGCAATAACTCAAATAGAACTGGTCAATTTTCTTATAGCAGCACATTGTAAAAGTGAATTAATATGCATGAAAAACATATCTGGAAGTCTACATCATTCAAAAATATTTATTAACATACCATTTCAGTAGTAACTTTTATTCTTTCGAGCTAAAGTTTTTATCACCCATTAAGTTTCTTACAAATTTCAAGATGAATAAAAACTTCATGTTTTTGGAAATACCTACCACAAAAGAAAAAAAAACGAATTGATCATTGCATGGCAAAGTTATTCGTGACTCAAAAAAATGGAGTATTAATACATTTAGTCATAAAAAATAAAAGAAAATTTACCCAATTAGTGTTACAGTCTATTTGGGATTGAGAAAAAAGAATAGATTTTTTCATTTATTTTTTCGCAAATTAGTAAGAAGAATGTTGTGAAACTAAATCGAATAATTCAACTGAAATTATGTGTGTCGTAAGTGCTATCAATAATAACCAAACCACAAATGTAGGTTACACAAAACAAAGGATAACGAGTCGAAAAAACTAATAGATAGATACTGATGATGTTCAATAATTTATTTCTATGATTCATATATATCATTTCAAAAAATATTTATGTAAGTGAAATAATATGACTATATTCCCGTTTCAATCTCAATTATTTTAATCATAACTATTTAATAATTTCAGGTGATTATCATTGAAATTGTTCCCATTAGTAGAGATTATTTTAGCTGCTAATGTATGCCGACTTGCCAATTACATTTAATGTTATATTGAACCTTCAATTAGTGATGATTCTGCATAATGAATGTATTTCCATCATATTTAGATGAATATTAATTCACATTCAGTGCATGGATGGAAATGGAGTGGAGCAAAGTTCAAGTTTGACATATTTTTTCGTAATTGAAATGAAATATTCTCTTGATATAACAAAATAGAAATGATAAATTTTGTTCCATTGTTTTTTGGCGAATACAGTCACTATGTATAAAGAATAGAAACTTCTGCAATATTTTGAAATTTTCCACAAGTATATTTCCAATAGAGACAATTTCAAAAAAGCTGACCTGTTATCATCGAGATATTTCAAGTTAATTTGACAAACTCAACTCCTGGAATGAAATTTATTGTTCTATTTTTCATGTCAAGCTCAGTGAAGGTGTTTTTTAATAATCTATAACAATAAATAATTTTTGAATTCCAACAAAATAGAACTCAATCTATTCGTTTAAGAAATAATTGAAAACATTAATATTGAGCTCGTTTCAGTAACGCTATTTCTCTCGCCGTTTGCAAAATTCCAACTATGTGCAATTAATTTCAGTTAGAATTCACATGAATTACTGTGCGAAACTTTTGAAATGATTTCATGTTATAATGATGAAGAAACCACCAGAATTCAGTAAATTTCAAGAATATACGAGAATGCATGCAGTAAAATTCTAATGAAAATAATGATGAATTTCATTGGTTCAGATTTCCACTGTCTGATATTATATAAAATGATTTTAAATGTAATATCAGACAACGGAAGACCGAACTAATGAAATTCATCATGAAACATTGTCAAACATCTTCAAAGGAAAATAATGATTTTCAAAAGAAAACAGGCCCATAACATTTTTATGCCAGTGATGTATTATCAATTCGTAATTTGTGATATTTTCTAAGTAGTTGCCTTCGATTGAAAATTGAGAATACCATCATGAAAATATCTCCCGATAAATAACATTAAATGCGCGTATAGACTGTAAAGCTGTCAAAATACACTTGTTATCGCCGCTATTCTAATCATACACTTTCATTCCTATTTAAATTTTTTCGTCAACAGTCAGCATACCAGCCAACATTTGTTGAATCATCTGTGTAGCGGAAACCACATTTTTCAGAGTACACCAAATACAAGTGACTCAGAGGAATTTTGATAAAAATGCTCTCACACATACCTAGTTTGTAATTTCAGACGTGCACCTCAAATTGACCTTCATCTAGAAATATGATACATTGTAATAAATATTTAATGAGGAAAACCATATGCAGTACTCGAGTTGAAAAATTAGCATTAATTTGTTTGAACAAAGAGTGAATAATTTTCTTCAGTCCAAAACAATGATGAGGAGAAGTATGTTTTCAATCAACATATATCATAATCCATAGGAAAATCACTTCTATTTTTCCAAATTATTCAACTTATATTTAAAACTCCCTCCAACACATTACTGATAGCAACCACTTCAACAATCGGAAGTGGAACAAACCCTTCATGGGTTTCATTATAAACAAATTTAAAATAATCTTGGCCTCATATATTATATGACGAAATGAAATTTAGTCAGTATATTATCGTCTTCTTATAAAAAAATCATTGATTACAGTTTCATTCAAATTGACATATTGCTACGAAAAAATGATCAAGTTTTGCGAATTCTTTGTTCTCTCTCACTTCAATTGCGCTCATTGGATGTTACTGCAGAATTCTCATAACTTTTGCAAACTCCGAAATATATTATCTGAATTCCACAAAATCACTCACTATCCCGTCTTAATATCCAAAATCTCTAACATAATGCCTCCAACCTCCAACTCTCAACTACGAACTGCCTTATACAGTACTGTTCTCATTGTACACAGGACTGGACCATCTGATAGAAGGAAATATTGAGATGGTTCAAAAACACCTTCAGGTTCTGGTACAGGTGTTTTAAGTAGCAGACCCAGAAGAGAGATATCAACCTGCCAAGGAAACATACGCGACTGTATTTCAAGAGGAAATCTATGCTGATGAATTGTGTGCGGGATGATTGGTAGAATCCAACCGCATATAGAATTCAATATATTTTTGGACAGTCAAGAGGCATTGGAAGCTCTTGGCTTCTACCAAGCAACGTCTAAATTGGTAACCAATTGCCAAAAACGACTCTCCTCAATGCGAAGACTTAACAAATTGTCCCTGGTCTGGATTTCTGGCCATACTGTCCCGGAAAGCTGCTGAATCACTTGCAAAGAAAGGTGCTGCAAGCAGCTTCGTCGGACCAGAACCTATCATTGTCATCGCTTTATGCTTTGTCGAAAAAATATTGAACACCTTGATGGCAAAAAAATTTATGGACTTTTGGCAAAATCTTTCAAGATTGGCTCACTCCTAGTCGTTCGAAGCTTGAAACCGAACAATTTGTTGGACTACAGTAAATATGAACTGAGATATTTTACAGGCCTTCTCACAGGTCATTGTCGTCTAACTCATCATATGCAGAGACTCGGACTGCCAGAAGACAGTGTGTGTCGCCTCTGTTTGGAAAATGATGAACCAGCAGAGCATATACTCTGTGCCTGCCCAGCTGTGGACAGAATCAGGTTTTCAGAGTTTGGCAGAGCCGCACTTTTGCCATCTGACCTGAAAGATTACTCACCATATAAAGTAATCGGCTTCGTTAAGAAGCTGGGTTTGTTTGAGTGTTACTATCTTCATTCGGGTTTGAGGGGCTCTGTAATTTGGAACTACATCCTCTGAAGAAGCCAGCCATTCGTGCTGGCGAAACATTTGCATGCAGTTACAAACTAGGGCGCAGTTTCAAACTACGACGACCTTCAAATCCGAATCAAGATAGTAACACTGAAAATTTCGGCCGCGAAAGCCTTAACAAATTTTTGGATTTATTTGGTCGAGTTTGAAGAGGTGTGAGCCACAAAAAATCTTTGCGGGTTGTGGTGGAGGGTCGAATTGACCCACTCACTTTTGACCTGACCTGACTCAAAACTATGTTATGAGAAATCTCAATAGCATAGTTGACTCGGAGCTAGTGATATGACTCTCTATCTGAGAAATCATTATGAAACTTCAAGTCATCTTTTTCTTGAAAAATTATCAGGACTAGACATCTAGTTATCTATTCATATTCGAAAAATAAGTCACTGATTTTATTGCAAATGACAAATAACATGTTTAATTTGTGATTAGATGTATCAGCAGTGGTATAACATATTTCCAAAATTTGAGAATTCCTGACTCGGTTTTGATAAGTTTCTACCAATTCCGCCTTTTATTATCAAACTTCATGATTCAGTACTCCATTTACCATGTAGTGACAGGGTGTAACTCAGATATGTAACATTAAAAGACATTATTGTTCACATAGCTTTTGGAATTCCTTTTGAACTTGATATTTGCCTCATTTCTAATTCTCATTCAAGAGGACCAAGACAATCTCGACAAACTTCCTCATTTAAATCAAATAGTGAGTTAAAAGAATTGATTATCTGAAAAATATTCTTGTCATACACCTGGCAATAAAAGACAATGATTCGTTCTGACATGGGTGTACCAACAGTGTATTAATTTACCTAAAATTACCAGATGAGATGCAGAGTTGGATTGGCTCTATAGATTGTCGAAAACTATATAGGAACTCTTTTTGTAAGAGGTCATTACAGTAATTCAGAATAAAAATAAAAAGTGTATTTAAATCGAAAGGGTATATTTTTGGGAGAAATTAATTTTCGGGAAAGAAAGGTTTCGGCTTTCTACTTCTCCGTCTTGATACAAAACATTTGGGCAACTTCCAAAGAAAAGAAGGAAGAAATCAATTTCATCAAAAATTAAGTCTATACAAAGATGTGTAGATCATGCAAAAAAATAACTTTCAGGCACAAACTGAAAGAATAAGCTCTTTCATTAATTATATTGTGTAGAAATCCTGTGAATGATATCTGATTCGATTCCATTACAAATGTTTGGAATACAAACGGAATAATTCATCGCTCATATAACTGTTTCAAGGGACTTTTTCTTACAGTTTGTGTCTGAAAGTTTCTTCTGTACATGATCAACACCTCTTTTTAAAAAGTTCATTTTGAAACCAATTGCCTTCTTGTTTGGAAGATTCACACTTTTTTCATGTAGATGGAGGAGTGGAAAGCCAAAACCTTTCTTTCCCAAAAATCATATGCATAAACTAGCATGTATTTTCCATACAAATGAAGGACCTACATACCAGAACAGCAATACGCTTCACAAATTCACGTCATCAGAAGATGAACTATACTGTGAACTCTACTATATTGTACAGTGAAACGCGTCGAAAAGAGTGTTGAAGTTCTGGTGCGTGAGAGCAGCGTTTGTTTTGGGTTTATTTGACGCCAGAGGTCCAGTTCCAGTTTAGAAGGTGTGGTAATTTTACAAATAGTAAAGAACAAGAAATAGTGACATATTATTTTTTTAAACTCACCGTAGCTCGCCCGTTGCAGACATTCTTTGCCATCGTTCAACAAAGTCGTGATTAGAAGTTAAGTTATTACAAATTCTGTTTCCACGTGTCTGAAATATACTCTATCAATCCCGTGGGTTGGGCAACCTATCGGGTGCGTCCCCAGGTGGCGGATAAGGGAAATGCCAGAGGACTGGAGGCCCTGTCCAAGAAGCCAATGTGGCCTTACGGACGGGCTCGCATGACTCCTGGTCAGTGAGTAGGGTGAGGGGAACTAATACCCCCCAAAAGCCTTTGCAAAACATGCCACCGTGGACCAGCCTACCCAATCTAAGGTGTAAGGAATCGAGCCGATAGCTGAATGGCCGCAGGGTGATATGCGGTTACGAACGATCCCCTTGGGGGCCTGGGCGAAACCTCATTGTAATCAGCCTACCTCTGGTAATGCGGGGCTCTGCCAGAGGTGACCAACTCTTTCCTAGCTACTCGTGGGAACACCCATGAATGAAACAACAGAAAAAACAAAAACAAAAACCAATCCTGAGGCTGGACAGAAGTGCTCACCTCAATCTAAGGCGCTGGCTGGGAATGAGCAGAAATGTCTACCTCAATCTACCGCTTGGAATGAGGTTGGACATAGCAGATCACCTCCAACCGCAAAGGCACTTCCTGCGGCGGGCGCCAAGAGTTCCGCTTCGAATAAAGGCGGCTGCCCCTGCAGTAAAGCTTCCTCACTTGTGCACCTTCCACGGAGGGAACCCCAAGAAGGTTGAAGAAGCCGTGCAACGTCAGTAATATCGCTGCACCTTCCAAAACCTTCGCGGGGGCCACCGTGAGACACCTCAAGGTTGCCAAAGAGGGTGTGTGTTCGGCGAGTCTCAGCCTGCACCTGCCAATATAAAGGATTATGTCTCCTAGTAACCTGTTCACCTTCCTGGAAAGGACAGGATGGACGATGACCTAGGAGGACAACTCCTCGGGAGGATGTACAATGGGTCACATGTGGTCTAAGTGTTGTGAGTCTACACACACGCACCCTCCCTACTGTACAGATACCAGATACTCTATCAATGAATTTAATTCTGAATCCACTTTCTGTAAGAGAAATAAACATTCTTAATAATTTTTCGTGTCGTTCTAGAAGCCAGTCCTTTACTGAGTATCACTCGTGATGTATAAAAATATTAATTAACTACTTGAGGTATATTTAAATTTCTAATTGGATGCTGGCTATTTTATGTAAATATGGGAAGTTGGCGACGACATGTGTCACATGAATTGGGCGCCTACTTCATCGAAATTGCAACACAAAACACTTTGTACGCTTGTTTGATGGTTGTTTCTACTTCTCAACGGTATATCAAGTCATTGTGATGACAACAAAAGAGTCGTTCATATGTTGATAGACTGACTGAGGTTTCAATATAAAATAGATATTATGATTTGAGTACAAATTTTTCAAATCTGTAGAAATCGGATTTTTTGGGAATTATCTGTCTTTTCTCCGTTACCAAATTGAATTCAATAAAATAATATTGGTAGTATCCATATTTTTATTTGGTAAAGAGGTAACTTCTAGATTTTGCAGAAATGTTGGAAATTTAGAAAGAAAGTAATCAACTTCAGAATAGCTGAAGTAATTATCTTCGAAATAAACAACAAAGATGTATATTCCATGCACAGTATCAACTAATCAGTGAGATAAAACTCAACAAGAATTTTTATATATGTCAATGGCTAAACGTTTATATCACGTGTAAATTTTTTTGGATTCTTCAACTGTCTACTTCTCAGCGAATTGTAAATATTAGTATATTTCTTACTCAACTCTTTTATAATCTTTCACACTAATCTCTACACATTTCCAAGTATGTTTGAATTTGTTATCAAATTTCAAGCAGGTGTATATTTTCCACTATAAACAATAGATAAAAATATGTTCGTATGTCTAATAAAGGTGTTTAATATAGTCAAGAACAATACGCTGTTTTTTGAAGGAACTATCGAAACTAATCAAATTGATGGAGTATTATACTGATGATGATATTTTGAGATATTATGATGATCACTAAGTCACTAATTTATGGTGGCTTGATAACTCATTGCAGTGACATCAAATCAAAAGGTATTCCTGATATTTTGAAGTAATGTAACTGAAATAGTTGATCGACGAATTAAATTTTTCCTTCATCCTGGAATTTAAAACTCTTACTAACGGTTAACGAATTGGTTTGATGCGTTTGTCAAATGTTCCAATTCTCATTGTTAGAAGTAAACAATAATTATTTCTATTTAGAAGAATGTCCCTCGAGCCATAAGACAACCCCTGTCATTTCATTTTTCAGAAGTGGTGGTTTAGAAGATCCCGGTAATTACAGACCACTTTCTTTGCTATCAACATTTTCCAAAATCTGAATAAGTTATAGTGGGGTATGCTATACTTGGTTCAAATCTTATATCAGTGATAGAAAAGGAATAGTTGAATCAACTGGAAAAGTACTTCAGATTGGAGATATTTTCTGGGACCAATTATTTTTCTCATATATTCAAATTACTATGACACCATCCAAATTCAAGGAAATTTTATATTGTTTGGGGATAGAATTATTTATATTTCAATACTCTAACATGAATATACTCACCTTCAGCCAATATTGTGAGAATTTTAGCCTGAATGGGTTTATTTTAAAAAACAAAGATATTTAAAGATTGTAGGTATCACAATTGATGAAAAAGTGAAATTAAATCACCATATTAGTTCGTTGACGATCGAAAATATTCTCCGACAGACAAGCGGCGTTGGAAACACTTGGCTCCTACCGAGCAACGTCTAAATTGATAGCAAATTGCTAAACACTACTCTCCTCGATAGAAAGACTTAACATATTATCTCTGGTCTGGATTCCTGGCCATACTGGCCTCCCTTGCAAAAGGGGGTGCTGCAAGTAGCTTCATCAGACCAGAACCTATCTCTAGCATCGCTTTAGGCTTTGCCAAACAAAAATTTAACAACTGGATGGCAAGATGGATGGACTTAAGGCAGAATCTTCCAGGATTGACTCACTCCAAGACGATTGTCGAAGTTTGATACCAAACAGTTGTTGGGCTACAGTAGAGATGAACTACAATGTCTAACAGGCCTTCTTACAGGTCACTGTCCTTTGAATCATCATATGCAGAGCCCCGGAATGTCGGAAGACAGTGTGTGTCGCCTCTATTTGGAAAATGATGAAACAGCAGAGCACATACTTTGTGTCTGCCCCGCAGGGGACCGAATCAGGTTTTCAGAATTAGGCAGAGCCGTAATCTTACCATCTGACCTGAAAAACCACTCACCAAACAAACTAATCGGCTTCGTTGAGAAGATGAGTTTATTTGGTAGAGTATGAATAGTTTTGAGCCACAATGAACCCTTGCGGGTTGCGGTGGAGGGTCAAATAGACCCACTCATTTTGTACCTAACCTAATCTAACCTAGTGCGTTGATGGCATCAGGATGCAATGGCATCAAGAGTCTTTGCTAAAGAACTGAGTTCACCAACCACAAAAATTGTTTACTATTCTCTCTAGTTGAAGGTCATTTGAAATGAAATAATCTTCTCAGCATATTGTAGTCAACAACTAACTGTATCGTGATATATTTGACTTTCTTTATTTTTCCAATATAAAATTGTTTTTCAACTGAAGGTTTTCCATTAATTGTCTGCCCTTCATATCATTTCTGATGTTTATTATGAATTCGTACATTGATGTATATTTGTGTATATAAACTGACTTTTCATCCTTGTTCATATAATCATATTCATTTATATTTATTATTTTCGAAAATGATAATGATAAATAATCATTATTATTATCATTTATAATAATAATCATTATTATTATCATTTACATTATTGGTCGGAGCTTTATCCACCTCAACTATTCAAAGAGTTTTGCTCAATTGAATAATATTTCAATCACTCTCGCCAATGACATGAATTTAAAAAAGTAGTGCTTAACTTGCTGAAAAATATTGTCTTTCACATGTGATTTTCATCTAGAATCTTTGTAGCCAAGAAAACGATTATGAAAACCCTTCTCTTCGTTTTTCATCTTCCATAAAAAAAGTTGATGAATACAATTATTTGGCATCTGAGAACGTTTCATAGACAAACTTCAAAAACACCCAAAGTGTGTTTTCTTTTTCAGGAGCAGTGATAGCAAAGTTTTTCATTGTGATGGGCTTCCTACTGGTTTTAACCATGAAGTTTCGAGTATACTCGAAAGGATAAAATTGAAATTGTTTGCTGAAAGTTTTGCTGATCCATACTAGGTTATTTCCATCATTCTTCAACCGGAGCTAATTGGACCATTGGTGAAGTGAGTATTTGTTTGTGTAACGTGCTCAATAGATACCCCAGTAATTTTTATTGGTTTGCCGATGCCATTTAAAAAAATCGGGAGACCTCTTTATCAATGTTCTGGCGTTCATCACGCATTGCTTTTGTCTTTCATACAAAGGTATTTTATTTTCTACACCTTATTCTCAAACATTCAATTTGTGAAAGAATAAAAAATATAGGAATAATTCAATAGAAATGATCTTCTGATTGAGGGAGATATGAACTTGATAGCCTAAAGCAAGCTGAGCAATTTGAGTAAAGAGGATATTACATTTAGAATTTCAAGATTTGCAATCAACTGCTTATCGTCAAATAAAGTAGAGTGAATATAAACCATGTATAAAGTATAATTGGGACTGAATTACGAATATGAAATATTATATAAAAGTATTTAGAAGAATGATCTTCCATAAATGAAATAAGAAGAACATGGGAGGTCTTCTCAAAACAGTGCTTGCTATCGTGTTAGGAATCACACGTTAGAAGATAAGACCTCGTTAGTCCTTAGCTCGCACAAGTTTCCACTTCTGAGGGTTGTCGTTCGTAGGGATGCGACATCTGGTTAAGGGAAAAACATATTTTAAACAGATTTTTTTTAAACAGATCATTCAAAATGTCAGCATTAGCATACTGAGTTTCAAGGTGCTGCCAACTCATTAAAATCAACTTGAAATCCTACATTTGATTCTTCTAACTCAGAGTCGAAAATTTTGCAGCCGTCCATCTCCTCTCATTCGAATTCCTCCATAATCATATTTCAAAATGTAGTTTTATCAGAAGTCGTCATTTTTTTTAATCTATTGATCAATACCGCCAAGAGATGACATACCAGTTTCCAAGGAATTTGATGAGGCGCCTTATAAGGCTATTTCAACTATTAATTAAGATAAAGATAGATTTGGTAGCCCGGTAATAGCTATATATTCCTTATATCTCTCACTTGATAAAATCAACTGAAATTTTTTATTTAAATTCCGAATTCAAATGTTACCTGTCAACCGGGGTAATTTAGGACCAAGATAACAGCAACAATTTGAGGCGATATGATCATTGTCTCGTTGTTGAAGACAAGGTAATTATTTCATCATAAGTGATAATGGATGGAGATGAGACAGTTCAAGGAGAATGTTCAGAAATTCGTGGCCTAGTTAGATGATCGTGTTAAGGATTCATTCTAATTTATTGATATCATTGTTGAGAATACAGAGGCTGCAATTGTTCTTGTTCTATAGTTTTTTGAATCTTGCATTCTACTGTTTTCTTTCATCAAGCGAATTAGTGTCGAATACAGAGCACCAAAAAAAATTTAAACTGTGTAAATAAAGATAAGACAAAAGTCCACATATCACAACATGAAGATAAAACTCACCAGAATATTTGCTCTCGATGTTGAATGCTAGAGTTTGAAAGAATTTGAGTCGGTGAAGATGTCCATCTGATTTTGAGTTTGATTTTCAGAATATCAGAAATACTGATGAATCGAATTCCTGTTCTGCAATTTCTCTGAAATCTTTCTCTGAACTGTTACTTTGAAGCTCTGAACCAATTAAAGTCGAGATTTGCAACGCATGAGATTTGATTGATGTTTATGTCAGATGCCAGTTCAATAAAGAATATTCAGCTCATTTGAATCATAACGCTAAAAAAAGAGCAGGTAGTCTGAAATTTGGAGACATTGTGCTTGTAGGATCGACATTGTCGAAAAAAGAGATTGGCCGATTGGTCGAATATTTGAAATATATACTGGAAGAAAAAATATTGCCAGATTAGCTAAACTGGAAGTAAACTGTAGCTGAAGATTGTAACCTTATGGTATACAATGATGAAAATTATGAAATCGGCGATTTGAAAGGCAAAAGACATAATCAGACCTGAGAAAAATTCAATTCATCAGGCAACTCCGAAAACAAGAAAAGTTTTGTAGAAATGAAAATATCAAGAAGAATGAGGTGGATGTAAGTAGCATTACTAAAACACATAAAGAGAAATCAGTGGTACTCCGAAAACTGCTGGAAGCTTTACGGGATTTACAATTAATTTTCCAATATTACAAAAAATATCTTGAGGATGCACAAGCAGCCAGTTTTTTTGTTCTAGATTTTATTTAATTTTTTGCACTCCTATAATTGTTTTTACCAAAAGTAAATTACAGTAACCAAAAATAACAAAGCAAAATGTCAATAAAATCAAAACTTGAGTAATTGTGAAATACATCAACTAATTGTCCTCCGTTCTAATAAACCGCACTGTATATGGGATAGTTGCTAATTTTCTGGTCAGTTACAGAAATTTAGCGTTGAATTTATTCAATTCTTACCAATTTGCATATTCGAATAAAGAAATTATATAATAGAAAATATTTGAGGAATTCCACAAATATTACAATTTGGTAATTCCCCAATTATAAAACTTAATTGAAAAAAGTAGCAAGTTTATGATTTCATTTGAGATAGCAATTTCAACATATTTGTGAAGGTCGTTATTATCGCCTGAATGTAAAGGTGTTGGAATTCGGAAATTGTGTGGAAATAAATTGTATTTCGTCTATTCATAACTGGATTTTACCGTTCATCTTCTACTGAGTGAAATAAACATTTCATTGAGAAGAAATACATATATTGCTGAATATGTGGCATACATCACTTCGAAACCAATTTCGTTATGATGAAGATAACGGTGTTCCTAATTATTATTATTCAAGTAGTTTGACAAAAGTTCAAGAAATAAACCAGTGCGTAAAAAATGCATGAATCTAAAATCTAAGAAATCAAAAACATAAAATACATTTTCATTCATTGATTATTAAACATTTGCGGCCAATTTTCCCTCTTCATTAACACGCTTTTATCAGCTTCACCTGTATATATGTATGTTTGTTTGTTTGTTTGTAACTCTCCTTTTCATTTCTTATTTGACAGACTTATCTACATTATTGCTTGATATATTCGCGGGTAGATGTTTTTTTTATTAACACGCGCGCCTGCTACCTTATTTGTAACCCTCCTTTGCGCGCCTGCTACCTTCCTTGGGCTTGGTAGCTGATTTTCAGGCTCCCTCTCCGAAATTGGAAAATATAAATATTCATTTTTCTAAACATTATACGGCTGATTGATCCCAAAGTTTAGATAAAATAAATATAGTTCAAAAAGACTAAAAAACGCGCTTTTATAGCATACGAAACTAAAAATGAAAAACAAATATATGTAGTTGAAGAAACTAAAAAAACATGCTTCTAAAGAACATCGAACTAAAAAAATGAAAATATTTTTTCAATAAGCTTAAAACAATAACGAATGAAAAATACTAGTATTATTGTGAAAAAAACGTGGGCGCTTTGTGCCATATTTTTTGTATATCAAGCGCCCGTCGCTTTTCCAACAATAATACTAGTATTTTTCGTTCGTTATTGCTTTAATCTTATTTAAAAAAATATTTTCAACAATTCAGTTCGATATTCTTTGAAAGCGTGTTTTTTAGTTTTTTTAAACTATACTTATTTTGTAAAACTTTGGTAAGATAATGTCTAACAAAAAAAACCTATAAAAATCAATAAAAAATTATTTTTTGCTGTTAAATCTGAAAGAATCGTATTGCTATTTGCTAGTATTCATGGAAATGTAGTATCCTCTCTTCAAAATAGTGAAACCGAGTCAACTTTCAATATCACCACTATTTTAAGCTGAGTTGTTTTCGTAAGGTTTACTGTGAATATTATATATATTAGAAAATCTTATTTGTAATGACGCACGATACAATGAATTAACACAATATTCAACTGAGTGACCCATTGTACATCCTCCCAAGGAGTTGTCCTCCTAGGTCATCGTCCACCCTATCCTTTCCAGAAAGGTGGACCGGTTTCTGGGAGACATCTGGGTGTAGGCCAAGACTCGCCGAACACACACTCTCTTATTGACAATAACTCCGGAAATTTGCAGAGGTCATGCCTGGCAGTTTCATTTTCCTGTTCACACGTCCTGCATAGAGGTGTGTCCACTAGCCTCAAAGTGTGGAGATGTTTTCTTAGTTAGTAGCCAATTAGAAATCCTGGTCAGCGCCAGATATTTCTTTGGCGAAAGCTTCCCAGGGTTGCCCAGGGTAATCCTGGCAAGATTGCATCCTTTGATTTCATCACATCTCTTAAGAGATTGAGCATGGGTGTGATGTTTGGTTAGTTCTGCAATTGTCGAAGTCATCAGGCCGTAGGTGCTACTGGGTCCTGAAATTCTCAGTCCAGCCGCTTCCTTGGCTAAAGAGTTGGCAATGCGATTACCGTTACTCCTGTCGTGCCCTTTAATCCACCTTAGGATAATGTTATTATCTACGAGGCTTTGGCTAAATCTTGGTGGCACTCTAGTACTAGCCCTGAGGCAACACGTTGTCTGTTCAAGACTACTAGGGCTTGTCTGCTATCAGTGCAGATTGTTACGTTTTTGCCAGAAATTAATTTCCTGGTTATTTCTTTTGTGACGACTGAGATACCAGCTATTTCAGTTTGAACCACGCTGGTAGTTTTTCCCATTCCCCACTTATTCCTTAGGCTTAGCAATTTGCAGTACACTCCACATCCAGAGTTTTTTTTGCTTTTTGATCCGTCTGTATATATATGCGAGTTTGGGGTATTATAAATTTGCCAAAATGTCTGTTGAGTTATCGTTTCTATCAACTTTTATTTTTGTGGTAAAACTGCCTTCAGCCTCTTCCATTTTGCAGTAAGTTGTATTAGAAGAAGGCGGTTGCTTAGGGAACTGCCTATCTAATTGGTATCGATTCGATTAGTCCAATATCCTATATAATTCAGGATAGCTCAGGTCGGCGAAGTGTTCGGACGTAAGACTTTCAATGAAGTCTTCCTGGGTTCCTCCCCTTTCTTCCCGAACCATTACTATTACTTATATCTGAAGCTTGGATGTATATTGAAAGAATGAACAATAATTTTTTTCCTCTCTGGCATGCCTTTCTTCTTTACGAAATTATCCTCAATTGAGCTACCTTGACAAATCAACCCAATGTGGAAGAAAACCACATTCCCTTTTTTTTTCCACCGTGCCAGTTTCAATTCGCAATTATCAACCAGCCATATAACTTTTTTTTTGTAGGTCACATAGTGTCCAAAAAACTGAAGTTATTTGCTATTTTCGGGTTATTATAGTTCCAGAAAATATTGATCCCCGCAGAAAGAGAAATTTTGGCCGCCTTTTTTTTCCCTCGACACACTGAAACTATTTCATGAAACTAAATATGCAGAAAGTAAAAGGCATGTCCCGTTACAAACTACTCCTACAATATGTATTATCTTTATTTTCACGGAACATCATTCTGAAATCACTTCGAAGTAATAATAAAACCAAAACAAATCGTTTTCTCTGGTAACGGTGTGATAGCAGGGCGATTTCACGCTCAACTGGGGCTTAAATTTCTAATTTTAAATAAATATTATTACAATAATCCTGTGAAGTTCTTTTCCTGTTGAATTCCTCAGAAAATAACTGGGTAATACATGTAAATATTGTGGCTACGCGCGTTCTTTTCCGCAGCCGCAGAAGTTAATGTGGTTCTTGAAGAATGAGAGGACTGAACAGGTACGGATTAAGGATAGTGTGATCAAAGGATTATGTAAACTATTGTTCTTAATCTACATGCATAATTTTAATATACATGCATAGTATGTAAATTCATCCTTACCCCTCTCTTGAAAAAATCCAATTCATAATTCAAATCAATATCTTGGAAACAGTAGTTGAACTACTTCAATTTTTTTCATTTAGTAGCTTTCAAGATTATATGGTATCATTTCAAGCTGCTATGTTTTACTTATCTCCTGTGTCAATAGTTTTATGTAGTTTTTATGAATGTAGAAGTGCCTCTTATTCAGCTTGTTAATAGGTAAGAATCAGTGGAAATTTGCCTGTAAGTAAGTCATGGGATATGGAAAATAGTTCTTCAATACTTGGCATTTAGTAAGTTTTCGAAATGACAATTCGAACACTTGGTCAGCCTCATTCACTCCTCACTGATACTGTTGAATAATTATATTTTTCCATCAACCTTTTTGAGAATATTCATATTTGAAAAAAATGAATACCCAAAAAGGTCGAGGAAAAAGTCTGATTTTCTCTTCAAAAAATGGATTTTGTTCAATTATATTCTCTACTGATTGCACCAGTAAGATCTATATTTATAAACAACTCCATTATATCACCTCATCATGATATTGATGTTGATTTGTTAGAGGAATGCCAACATACGAATATATTTTCGATAAAGAAAGTTACATGAATTTTCGCATAGAAGACTTAAAACCAATATTATTTGTGCAGGTATAAATGACTTTTTTGATTCTAGGCTCGATTGTAGGAAAATCGATTTTTTTTCACTTTCTTTGTCAATTTGGGAAGTAACAAAGTGATATTTCCAGAACTCTTGTCCGTTTTATGCTCAAAATAACATGGTTTATTGGATTTCAAAATGAAAAAATCGTCACAATTCTAAACTATAATTTTTTATTCATCCTTATTATCCTCATTATTTTTCGAATGATCTTCGAACGAAGTATTGAATTAATTGTGAATATGGTTGATCGTTAAAATAAAACAATTGATTTCATTTTCAGATTCACAGAAGCATCACTTTGATGTCTTCTATCCTTAATAACTCCAAACAAAAAAAACTAATTTGATATTCGATATGTTATCCCTAGTAACTTCAGAAGTCACAGATGTTAGATTAAAAATATCTGACTTTAATTTTGTAATAGGTCAACCTACGAATGTTAAAATTGTGTACTACGTCATTTGATTCATTTTTTATTGATCGAAACATCACTAGGGGCTTCTCTCAATTGAACTTTTCGTCAAATCAGATACACCGGCTCTATGAAGAAAAACGTTCTGTCATTTTATCAATGAATGAATTGCACGCTTTCCAACCAATTTCGTTATGCGATTTATAGGGAAATTAAATCTTTGAATTATAGACATTCCGAGTTTTATTGGCCAATTCAATAGGGCTATTTTGAAAACCATTAGCAATTACTTTCCTGAAATGCACCATCGAATATCTAACTGACATTAATGACATTCATCAAATCAGTTCGTAAAACTCAAAAACCATATGGTCAAATATCTCTTTTGTCTTATGTGACAGGTTAATGGCGTTGAGTAAGGTGTTGGTAATGTTAGTAGATTTAAATTTAACATACACGAATCCAATTTGAACTTTCAGGTAATAGTATGGATAATCAGCTTACAAAATCAAAAAAGCAGCAGATCGAGCAGAAACTTGGGACAATATGGAAGGTAGTTGCGTGAATCCAACATTTTTACGATTGATGACCTATTTATTTTGCATGAATTAATATTGAATATAGGATAAAGAAAAAAACTTTCTTCTGATTTCTACAAAGTAACAAATAAAAAAAACTTCATGAAAATCAATAAAAGTTTATTTTTCAAGAGGAAGAATAAACTTTGATCCTTCCTCTTGAAGATGATCACTTGGTGATCGAAACATGTGTCATGGTGTTGAAAATAACGATTTGGTATTGAAGAATATTCCAGTAATATTCACCCTGTATGTAGTTCTCATGTACAAAGTAAGATGGTTATTATCTATACAAAAGAGTTTATATAACTACCGAATGGTATTAATCTCAGTTTTAGATACTTATCTACATATCAACGAAAGGGTGCAACATTTTGAAACGCTTTCAGTAGTAAGGGGGCCATAGTGTTATTTCACAATATATTCATATATTCAAGGAAACTCAAACACACAGAAGTCACTATTTTGTGTTTGTAATTTGGAATAGACAAAACGTATATAAGACGAATGAGGAACGTTGTTGCTAGAAAGTAAAGCATATACTAACTTTTTTCTATATGAAGTTTAAATTACTTGATATTTCTGGCAAGGAGTTCATAAACGAATTTCATGAATTTCAAGTGCCTTCTCAACCCTTGTTAATTTTTTAGATGGCTGCATTTTGGGTTTCCCTGCTAGTCAATTTACATCGCTGCATTTTGAGTTTCCTGCTATTCAATTTACATCGTATGTTTTTAAGTAATATCAAAACTTGAACACCATTCTTTGAGGAATATCCTGAAAATTATCAAGAAGATTCTCCCATAAAAACATTGGAAGGACTGAAATGATCGATGACCTCTTAAAAATCAAGAGTGTGTCAAAAAAGGCTTCAAAGCTTTGTTCCATTGCAATTTCTACTTCAACTCAACCAGAAATCAATCTCACTACATGTTATTCGAAACTCAGACATTCGAGATGATTTAATGAAATTTGGTCTTCTATGGGTTGAGGATCAACTTTTGCAAGCTCTCATAACCCTATTGGGTTATGAGAGCTTCATAACAGCTTTTCTATAACCATATTAAAGTGATCAAATCTATAGAGTCAATATGATTATTTCGAAATGGTATGAAATTTCTTCACAGGTATATAGATTTTGATAAAATTTTTGGTTTCAACTCATGATCGTGGCAGAAAGAAAATCATCTCCACCCACGAAGAGACCATCGATGGAATCGTCAAAAAACTCCACTCTCGAATATCAAAGATAGACCAGGCTCCCTATGGCGATCTGTCGCAGAGCCAGGTTTCGACATCAATCACCAAATGAGGTTCATCATCTTTCTCTTTCACTATAAAGCAACTGAGAAGTTGAAACGAAAGCTCAAAACCAGACAGTGTTATTTCATCCAACAGTGGTGCTAAGCCGAATTATGAATATATTATTGGACTCAACTCTTCGAAGGACAATTCTTACTTAGGCCTTACTCAAGCTCTTCTTCAAGGACAGTTGAGTCCAATGATACTTTTGTTGTTCCACTTGAAAAACATATGGCGGAACGAAACATCTAGCACGTAACATCTGCCCATTCGAATAAAACCAGAAAAAAGAAATGAGTTGATCTTTAGTGTTTCGCTATATACCTCACTGTGCACTATATAATTATTCAATATTGCAAAAATCGAAGAATAGTCAAGATTTGAATACATAAAATTTCATTCTACCCATTCGAATGAGACCAGAAAAAAGTGATAGGTTATTCTTTTAGTGTTTCGCTATACACCTAACTGTATACTACAGAAAGATTCAATAGTGAAAAACTGAAGAATTGTGTAGATTTGGATACAGGAACCCGTTAGCAAAGATGATTGCCGAATTAAAAGACGTCCTTAAGAAATGCGACAACATACTTACCCCTCAACTGAAACGGAAGTTACTAGTTTAAAATCGAACGGTGTCGAAACTATATTGCCTCCCGAAAATCCACAAACGGTGAAAATCAATGCGCCCCATCATAATATTTTTCAATATTCTGAAACTCTCCCAACGTAAACAATCCTTGGGAAAGAAAAGTATTGGCTTTCTAAGTAAATTTTAATGTTAACCGTAATTACTACTGAAGAGCCGATAAGGCAAGTGTTTCACGTCAAAACATCGGATGTCTAGCAATGAGGAAGACAGTGTTCCATGCAAGTGAAATTTTACTTCTTTCAATAATTATATTGTGTAGGAATCCTGTGAATAATATCTGATTCGATTCCATAACGAATGTTTGGAATACAAACGGAATGGTGAAAATTGTTTTTTATAATCATTATAATGATGACGTTTTAATAGTATTCAATTCGTGTAGAAAAAGTATCTCTTATATTGTATTCTCAAAACTATGTAGGAAGAGTTGTGTTACTTTGCATCAATGGTGACATTTACAGAAAATGAACAAAAAATCAAATACAGGGTGTTCCTTAAACACATGCTAATATTTAAGGAGGTAATTCTTAGACCCATTTCAAGGAAAAAACGTCCTATGGACGTATGTCCTAAACGCCTTAACTTTTGAGATACAGGGTGGCAAAGTTTTCAAAAATAATCAATTTTTTAATAATAACTGAGATAATTTTGTAGACATCTTTGGCATATTTGGTACATATGTTCGTTCCATGCCTCAAGGCGCATTTTCTGATGTACACAAATTTGTATTTTTTCAAACAGTGGCATCCCTACGGTTTTCGCATTGAATATTTTTGGGAAAAAGTACTACGCCAATGCTTTCTTTTCAAAATGAAATCATTTTTAAAATCCTCATTTATTTTTAAGAAAATTTGATCTCTTGGTATTTCTTTGTCCGACGCATGATTTTCACTCAAAAAAATAAAAATCGACAGAAAGCAAATTAAGAAATTAGATCAATTCTAAAATGAATGAGAATCTGAAAATTGCTTCATAACGCATTACCAATTCCCTAATAATATTTGAAAACATAATCTGCAAAAAAATAAATTTTTCACAAAAACGAGTTTTATTTTATTTTGTGACAGTAAGTCTAAACGAATAGCACAAATTTGTTCATCAGTAATAATACCAAAACTGATTATAAAAATTGTTGGAAGTGGCCACCTGCACTTAGTATGCCTGCTTCCACCCTTCTACGCATGGAATTACGCACCCGTTCAAATATTCCCGGCGTATTTCGTATAGTTTCACACGAGGCAACTATTCGCTCTCTTAAATCTTCTAAAGTATTAACGGGAGTTTTATACACAGGAGTTTTAAGGTGACCCCATGAAAAAAATCTAAACTGTTGAGATCGGGGGATCTTGCTGGCCATTGCTGAGGTCCTCCGCGACCTATCCAACGATTAGGATAAACTGTATTTAAATGGTTTCGGAGAATTACACTGAAATGAGCAGGGGCGCCATCGTGCATGTACCATATTCGATTCCTCAACGCAAGTGGCACATCTTCCAATAACCCAGGTAAGTCTTTTTCGAGAAAGTGTAAATAAGAACGACCATCAAGGCGTCCTGGTAGAAAAAATGGGCCTATTAGATGATCACCTATAATTCCTGCCCATACATTAACCGAAAATTGGTGTTGGAAATGGGTTTCGCAGAGAAAATTAAGAAAATTGTACATCAGAAAATGCGCCTTGAGGCATGGAACATATGTACCAAATATGCCAAAGATGTCTACAAAATTATCTCAGTTATTATTAAAAAACTGATTATTTTTGAAAACTTTGCCACCCTGTATCTCAAAAGTTAAGGCGTTTAGGACATACGTCCATAGGACGTTTTTTCCTTAAAATGGGCCTAAGAATTACCTCCTTAAATATTAGCATGTGTTTATGGAACACCCTGTATATCTTATGGAGCGGGAATTTTGCATGGGAATTAAAATTGCATTTAGAATAATTATTTTGCGTTATATTTGTAGATATTTAGAAGAATACCTTCGATTTGGGATTTTTTTTTCACATTATCCCACTGTACACAGGGTGTTCGAAATAAAATTCTGAATGGATATGTGACTAGTCCTCATTTAATGTTGAGGGTTGGAGGAGCAGTAAAGTGAATGAATGTGGAAAAAAATTTCTATATGAAAATGATAGTAATAACCGTTTGTTCCCCAACTAATACAGTTTTCAACTGCCACATACCGCACAGTAGTGAATCAAATGTATGTATTAGTGTGTACCAGTATGCAAATTCGATGAAAGAAATCTCCAACCCTCTCCCTTCACTTAAACGAGTGTGCGTGCAAACGGGCACTACTAACGCGTGCTTCCACCCGAATTTGAATAAATCTCTGCTCATGGGAAGGGTTACTGCCGAAGGGTATCAATTTGTCCGCACGCATAACGTTCAAATCATTTTTATAGCATTATTATTAGGTGCTCGGAAGTAAGCTTCCAGTTCGGTTGGTTCATTTTGGAACGATTTGCTGAAGTAACCTTTACTTTCTGGTCGTATTATTCGAATAACTTCATTTCGAGAATAGCAAATAATAACAAACATTCTTCAATGAAAATTTATCGTTTTTCGAAATATTTCCCCTGATGATACATACATTATTGCATAAGTTCAAACCATTAGTCAAATCAGTTTCAACATTCCCCTTGAGACACCTCCAAAACATGGTTTATAAATGTTTCAACTGCTTCTTCGGCGCTCGTAAATCATTGACCACGCAGTTTACCTTTAATATTCGGGAACAAGAAGAAGTCATCGGGTGTCAAATCAGGACTGTACGGAGGATGAGTCACCTGTTTGACGAGATGTACGAGAGGTCGCATTTTCCGTCTTCGGCAGTTAATTTTACGAATTTCTTGGGTGCTTTTATCTCACAATATCTCACATGACGATCTTGCATCATCAATTCAGGCATTGCATCGATGTTTTCTAGCACAACAACCGATTTTGGACGATCTTCAATTAATTCGTCGGCGACCGAACTACGACCACGATTGAATACACTATACCAGCGATATACTGTGATTTTTGATGGTGCTTTATCGCCATTTAAAGAACTGACTTCATCTATACATTTTTGTTGGGATAATCCACGTCCAATGTGGTGAAAAATAATCCAACGAAAACCTTTCCTTGAAATTTTCATTTTTTAGTTAAATTGTTTTTCTTAACTCACTGTTAATGAAACAAATAGTACTTTCACATCAAAACGTTGTGAGTACGTTCATGCTAAAGTTTGTCAAACTTTATTATGGTGTTGCCACATTTGGTGTTGCCCGTTCCCGAAATATAAATAGTCCCCCATCCTAGAGGGGAAATAGCTAATGTATGCTTATTTCTGGTTTTCAGGAAATGTTGTTTCTGATTGTTAGTATATGTTCAACTGTTGTAAAAAGTATTGAACTGAAACAATAACATGAGACAGTAGCATATTTGTTTATGCTTTGGCAAAAAGAATCAGACTCCAATAATTTTTCAGAACTATCCGCTAAAGGCTAATGTGCTAATGCTCATCTTCACAAGGAAATAGAGGATTAATAAAAAATCATTCGAATTGTGGTTTGTGGTTATTCATAATTGTTGCGAATGTCCATTGAATAATATTTAGTCCCTCCATTCATAAACAATCGGTATCAAAACATCAAAATTATAAGAGGATTAAAAAAACAATATTTATTTTAAATGAATTACACAGGGGGTGATTCGAAATAAATATATATTATATACTTTGACTCCAACTGTAACTTGCTGGGATTTATTGTGATTCACACATTCAAACTTGACCAAACGAATCCAATTTTCCAATAAAATTGATGAAGTTCATTCAATATAATAACATTACGATCTCTCGGGTCAAAAGATGTAAGTTCAACTCTGCATTGTGTACCGATCGTCTTAGTTTTGTCGTATGATTATTCAGACGATAGTGGCCTTTATCGGTCCTGTTGCAAAAAGTAGGTCGTTTCTGTGTCAATCTAACAATTGTTTGATAAAACTTCGAAAGATGTATATATGCCTTGGAATAGTTTATTTTCACTTTCTTTGTCGCCGAAAAAAAAGGGAACAAATCATTTTCGTCATAACTTCCGTTCCGTAAGGAACTTTCAAAATAATGATAAAAAAGAAGGTTTTTCGTGCACTTCAAAAAAGTTCTCGAAAAATGCATTGTTTTTCGGTTACTTCACATTAAAACGTTAAATTTTGGCGTATTTTGCATTAAATCTACAGACACCGTGAATCGACCCTTTTTTTTATAGGCCACATTTTTACCAAAAACGATTTTTATAACAAAACGTGGGCTTATTGGTTAAAAATTTGACAATTTGACTCGCAAATAAATTGATTTTCATAAAAAACTCTACGAATCGGTCAATGTATCTATTCTCAGACTCGGAGTTTATGAACTATTTCTCACCCCCGAAAAGGGGTGACATTCAGCCTCAGGGTAAAGCAACCACTGGTAGTTGGTCATCTTCAATGTAGAAGGAAAATGAAACCTAAATCAAAATTTTCGTCGGTGTTGTTTGGCAAAATATTCGTAATTGACTGGACTATGTAGGGGCTAATTTTAGATCCTTGAATAATCCACTTTGTCACGATAATTTCCTATTGACGATGTGTTCATAGTATTTTAAATATAATCTGAAACACCCGGTAAGTTCAGTTAGATATATAGCTGGAAACTTAAAAGTGACACCGACAGTAATGAATTGCTTCCAAAATATTAAGCATTATAAAACCCATCAGTTCTACAAGGCCCAAGGCAAAGTACCAAATGAATTTATTACACTAATTTAAAATTAGCTTCTTTTATTGTTTATTCTTTTTTCGTGACTTACAGAGCCAACACATTCTGAATAGGTACCCACAATATTTTGTGTTTATTACGGAAACAAATAAAAAAGAACAAACAAGGTTACGCTTCCGCCATCCTGTTGACTCTTGACCAAAGAACATTTGATACTCTGCTTCAATGAAGTGCGATGCTAACCACGATATCACCATGGCAAATGAACGAAGAAATCTTTTACTATTCATCGATAACCCTATATAAAATAAAAATGCTGAAGAGTTGAAGTTATTGTTATTAGGATTTTCTACTTTTGATGCACTGTTTGAAACCTTTGGAGTAGTGATGAATATTACTGGAGTTTTATGTCAACACAACACGTCGACACGGGTTTTGATCACAAAGTGATCATCTTCAAGAGGAAGATCGAAACACGTGTCGAGGTGTTGAAATGTTTAAAGTAATCTTCAAGAGGAAGATTGAATCTTCCTCTTGAAGATAATCACTTTGTGATCGAAACACGTGTCGAGGTGCTGAAATAATGCTTTGGTGTTGGAATAAAACTCCAGTAATATTTATTAAGATGCTTTGTTGGGTACGATATAGTTAGTTTGGAAGTTGTCAACTCCAATATCAAATTTTGCTTCTACTCTTGAAACCGCTTATTATAATGTGGAAAACTTTGTGAATACTCAGCTATCCTATGTTATAGAATGATTTTAGTTTTCACTGCTCAATATGATATAGAATGGAATATGGAATTTCCAATAATTTGTATTGAATTTCTAATGATTAAAACATGGTATTACACTCCCTATATCTTGTTTCGACTATTGTTTGATGAGTTTATCTTGGTATTACCCTATTCAGGAAATTGATGTTTTGATTTTACAAGAAATCAACGTTATTACTATTATCATTTTGAGTATCATTATTAAAGGTAAGGTAATATAAAAATGTACTGCACAAAAACTGTCCGTTGTCTGTTCAGTTATCTCTTTCGCAAATGCTATACAGAAACCGATTTAGGACTATTTTTTAATGACAAAGGATTTTGTTTTCTGCCAATCGCATAGACTGCATCTTATCAGCTCATCATCACAAAAGTATTTTGAAAAGGCGGCATTTTTACAATATATCCATTCGCAAGTTCCTACCAAAAAGATGTTATTTCAATAAATGGAAGTATCAATATATAAAACAGTGATTTTGAACTCACTTCAGATATGGAATAAAATGTGAGTTGATTATCAGAAAAAGATCGAAATATTTATGGATAGGTACCACTCCATTTATTTCGAAAAAGAAAAATCTATTTCGGTTGTCAAAAAGCAAGAATCAGTTATATACAGCAGATCTATTTCTGATAAAATTCGCTTTTATATTCATAAATTATTTCCAACTTAAATGGAATTTGTATTACTTTTCCATTTTTTCAGATCATGGAGAATGAAAATACTAAAAAAGTCAACAGCTTGTTTACAAAATTTCAAGAAAAGAATTGTCAGTTGTCTAACTCTATTATGAATTTATTTGCTGATTGGTCAGAAATATATTATCATTGAGGAAACTTGGCAAATTCCACTTCATTTGAAACTCAACAAGTTTCACACCTCACTAAATAGAAACTACATTTCTCTTTTAATATTCGTCTAAAAAGTGAATATAAAAAATACGTATGAAGAAAGTAATTGATACCTTTTGAAATATTGGCAATTCATGCATTAATCACCGACGAGAGACTTTCAATTTTATTTTGGTAATCATATTTCACAGTTGTCACTTTCCAACCCAACATAGATGAAGATTATCAAGTTGAGAAATCGATTCTCAAGTCAAATTGTCAAATATTACATCAGAATAATGAACAGTCTATATTGTCTGACAGAGGTTTTCTTTGAAAACATTCTTAAATACTGAGACAGAAAAATTATTTATTGAATGAAGAAAACTAGTGAAGCCAAATTTTCTGAAATTATTCCATTTCTATTTTGGCTGATATTTATAAAATCAACTACAAATTTTCCATTTTCTTTTTCAGTTTTCTTCAAAGTATTGCTGAGGTCAACGCTAGGTGGCGTAAAAGACTTGGCGAAAAATTCCTGTTAGTGTATCTTCGACTTTATCAGTTGCAATTTCATCAAATACATTTTCTGACAAATGCATATATTTTTATATTTTCAGATATTCTGTCAAGATTTCCGATGCCACTGACAAGATTTGGAAGTAGGAAGTATATATTTGAAGATCCTCCAAAAATATACATCGTATAATGAAACAGTCGCTATAGTCTATTTATTCCAATAAGAGATAACAGTTAATTGATTCGAATCAATTAGAAATCCATTATCCAACAGATTCACGTGTGGTTGAAAGGTGGAAACTCCATTTAAATAATGTGTTAGTCAAGATTTCTTTCCCGAATTTGAATCTTAATTTGGCTGATTATTTAATTCGGTGAGGAATATTCAATACCTACGAATGAGTTTTTCGAAAATGACTTAATAAAGAAGCTTATAGTGATAATAAGTGTTTTGATGATCATTTAAGTAGTTCAATGACAAATAGCAGGGTTCGAACTTAAAGGAGCCGCGCTTCTACAGTCAACCTTAAAACGAAATATAAAAAAAACGGAAACATCAATAAAAACTTGAGAGAACACTAATATGTTACCAATACTTATTGTAAGAGATCGTAAAAGGAGAATAGATTGTTTCACCAACATGAGAGTTTCTTTATAAATGAATAAATTTACTAAAAATGTTTATTGAATACATTATTGAACATGGAATGGAAATTCAATATCCTTTCTGAAAGAAAAAGATCGATTGCTCTGTGAATTCGTTTGAAATTGAAACTATTTGCAGTAGTGTAGAAGAAGCACTGTTGGTCCTGAAAGGTATAAAATTTAGGTGTAGATAATTTTTCTTTGAAGCGAACATTTCGAACATGTTGAGCAAAAAATGCGAAAACAGGACGATTTTCAACCCGAAAGACATTTTTGTATCACTGAGTGTGATGCATCATTAAATAAAGGAATTTCATAAGAAAGTTACTCATGAGACTGTTCACTTGCGGAAGAAATAACTGTTCCGTATTTCAAATTATAATACTTCATCCGGAAGATAATGTGAACAAGACATAAAAAGATTTACATTGAAAAATTGTACATTTTATGAAACTAAAAAATGGAAAGCCGTACATAATTTCAAAGTATGCTCTAACTGTGTTCTCCAGTGATTGACATAAAAGAGCATACGTTAGTATCGACACGTTCCCTGACAATTTGGAGCATATCTGGAGTAATTTGATGTCCTTGAACTGAAAATCAACCGGTCTTTTAATTTTTTCTCCACCAATTGCTCTTGAAGATATTCGATTTATTTCCTTCTTGGTGCTGGGCACTGAAGTTATAGTAAAACTATACAGAAATAAGAACTAACCCGTCGGCAAATATTCGCTAGCATAAAATTCATTATCGATGTTCTGAAATGATTTCAACATTGCAATTCATTATTCATTGCTAATAATGAGTCAATGGCTGTAGGAATTATATAGCATTTTATATAGTGGGTGTTCCGAATGTACGGATATATTTTCTAGAAAACATTTTGAAAATCCGAAATTCCATGCAGTATGACCAAATACTTGAGTAACTGGTTTCAAAATCGATACGTGCAAATCAAACTTGAAAAAATGTCATCTTTAGAAACAGAGATAGTAGTTTAATGAGTAACAATTCTGTCGGAAAATACTTTACGCAATATATTCTAAAGACAAACCTGTATCACAAAAATCAACAATATGTATTATTTTCAATGGTTGATATTTTTATTGACGCTAATTTTTTGCGTACTTGTCAGCAGATAGAGATAATCTTTTTTCACGATTAAAAATATATAGAAACCGTTCAAATCGTTTTTAATTTCTACCAGAACTATTCACTGAAGGATAAGACTGAAACCGCTGGAGTAAAATATATCCATTAAATCTTTTTGGCGTACACAAACCCCAACACATTTCTCGGCGCTCGCTTCATCAATCAAGAGTGATTGTTATAAATTTGATCATATGGAACAAATTTTGGTATATTCCGAAATTTCTGATGTTCTCTGTTACTGAAACCAATAATTATTCTTTGGTTCGAGCTCCTCATTGATTATGACTTTTCCTTGACAATGTCAATTCAAGATTGACTCCAGGCACAACTCCAGAATTCGTGTATGCTGGAAATAACCTGTACTTTGTAAAGATAATCCGTTTATGAAGAAAATTCATGAGGCAAAAACACTGCAAAATGTTTCGTGATAACGAAATATCCATTTTTGAAACTCAAAGATGAAAGTCCAGAAATTGTTGGTGATCTCTTTCAAATAGGGAATCATGTCATTTCAATATTTCTTGCGAAGCCTTTTTGAAAAATATGAGAAATATATAAGTTTTCCTTGAATTTTCTACCGATTTACCCCGTAGAAGTATCAGTGACAAATCAAATTTATACTAAATATTCTTCAACACGATAATGTTACACAGAATTTCAGTATGTTCAAATTGCACAATTATTCCAATGTAAAAATTTTACTGCGAATAATTCAAAGCTGAATAAACTAATTATTTTGGTTTCCATCAAACATTGGAAAAAGGCTCTTTTTTTGGTATATATTTTATGGAACATCTATGTTACTATAACTAAAATTATAGTTTTGATCAGCATTCGGATAACCAGAATTGGAAATTTGAGTTAACACAAATTTAAATTTTTCACCATCAAGTAATAAAACGATATCTGGATTTTTTTTCCAATTATTGTCTGAGGATCTTGAAAAAAATATCAAGAATTTTCCCAATGTCATCGGGATCAGTTAGTTTATCTCTTAGTTCTAAGTGAATAATCTGTGTTTTCAGTTTTTTTTTGGGAGAGGATTTGCTTCCCAAAACATTTTAGGATTATTATAAAGAGACTTCGTTCTTGTTATTCAACTGTTTCATTGTAGAGTATGAGATTTTGACTAATCAATTGATGGTATCAGTCCAATTATAGAGGAAAGTGTTTCTATTTCAGCACAGCAACTTTTATGAATAGCGGTATGACTTTATAGTAGCTTCCAATATTTTTCAAATGCTGGAAAATATAACAGATTACAGAAGTTCCTTTTTCTTATTTTGAAAAAAAATAATGAAAGAGGTGTCGTGAATCACTTCAAATAGAAATGAAACTTTTATGTTACCTCCACTCGAAACTATATGTCCCTAAATTTTCAGATCATGTGATGGTTATTAAGTCAGTTTTCAAAACATCAAAACATTTTCCGAATCTTCAGTTATTTATAAAGTATATCAAGTTATACTATTTTTGTCGGAATGTTTCTGAAATTTCACAAATCTCACACTTCATTGTGAGAATTTCTCCAAACATGTTCAGTGAAAATCTCACAATAATGTGTTAAATTCTATAATTTTCCAAGTCTTGTTTGAAAGTCGTAATTTTTTCGAACAAATTAATTTGATTATATGATATTAGTGTTTGGTTAAGGATATTCGTTTTCGAAAACATTAGTTTCATATATAAAGCACATTATGAGATTGCAATGGTATTTTCTCTAAATCATATTGAGTGAGTATGAAAAATTATGTCCTCAGATAATGAAGGTAAAAAAATTGACAACAACCTCAAATATTACAAATGAATTTGCAGTCTCTATATACTCAATTCCCAAGTCAAATTCGCATAACTCCAGTGTACATTTTTACACTAATGAAATGTAGATCTAGTATTACTTGCTTTCAGGAATCGATTTTTGTATGAAACCTATTGATGAAGATTTTCTTCTATTATTAAATTTGATAGGGATGGACTATTGTCATGTTATTTATAGTGACGAATATTCTCAAGTGAGGGTTCCCAGCTGAAAAAGAGTAAAATGGAGAAAAGAGTTGTAACAAACATCATGGTTTCTTCAATTCATACAATTTAGAGGTTTTGTAACAGATTTTTGTGAAATATTTCAGAATATATTCAAAACAGCTATTATTGTAACCATTTATTATAACAAATTTAATTTTAGCGCGGTGAGTGCAGCGAGATTCCATTTCATGCGATTTTTTATTTCTTTCATCAATTTTCAAATGTAGAATCATCCATTCTACGAATTGTTATTTAGCCGTCAAAATGCACAATTCATTCCTCATCAATTGGCTTCATTTATCTGAATATCAGTTTAAACCCCAATCCAGAATCAATCAGCCAGGTTAAATTATATAATAAACCCGTTACCTATAAATAATTTACAATTTTATAGGTTTTGAAAATTGCTGTATTATAGATCACTAGTTCATGTACATATTTTGTATTTTGATAAGAATGCTTTTGTAATACATTACTATTCAATTGTACACTTTAGGTTAAGTGTAAGAATAGTCTTACGCTAAACTTCGCCTATTTTATGTACAGAAAGGAAATAAAGACGATTTATTATTATAATTATTATTGTGATACGTTCACCATATAGCGTGTTGGATTGTCCTCTTCTATAGAAAAGGCAACCGAAAACGTAATTGATGATAAAATGAATGAGATGAAAAGGTTTTTTCTTTATAAAAAAAAGTAAGGCACCGTATTAGTCAAAATTATACCTCAACTCTTTTTTTTTCTATTTCAGTTATATAAACATTACATGATTTCTATTTCATTGATGAATATACATGTCAACTCACGTTTATTTCTAATTTTTGGTATAAGAAGGATATGAAAAACAAATATACAGAATAATTGAATGGTCAAATTTGGTTAAGGAAAAATTATTGGATGCATCAATCGATGTCTGTATCACATCAACAAAAGATACGAATACAAACAAATGTTATTCCTACTTCTTCAAATACGTATAGAAAATGGGATAGTTCTGAAGAAGTGAAGAAAACAATGTCGAAAAAAATATATTCAAGTAACAAGTAAAAATTTTCGCAAAACAGTTTACAAAACTGTAACACGTGTTTTACTATACAAAATCTTCCTAATATAATGGCTGTTCATACTGTATGAACAGACCACAGTATGAACACGTCTGAGGAAGCTATTCAATATCAAAACATACGAGTATATTGCAGTTTTGTGAATTACTCAGTGAAAATCTAACAATAAAATTGTCGGCCAAAATATTTTTTTCTGTAAGCGTTATTGTTATTCCTATGACTGGCATTGAATTAACTATTCACTGAGTATAATACGAATGTTTTTCATGAACTTTCATTGCGACGGAGCAAACTTTTCCAGTCACACGGAGTCATGAATTTTTCGCAAGGGTTGAGAAAATCAAATTGATGGGAAGATAAAGACTGGTGTTTTCACTTGGAACTTCCAGAACACAAGCCGAACGTTTCTTTTGTTTATGAAATTTGAGATATATCAATACCTATTCTTTTATATTTTACGTTATGTGTTGTTCCTGAGTATTCCATTCCATTACGAATGTTTCGAGCACAAAATGAACGGGGAAAAGTGATTGATATCCATATTTAAGAGTAGTTGTTTTGGACTGATTCATTTCCAGTTTGTATTCAAAAGCAACTTCTGTGTATGATGTAAACGTCTTTGTGAATATCCTCTCATATATACAATCTTTTTTTTTTCTCTTTTTCGAAAGTTCCACTTCTTTCGTAATGATGGAGAAGTAGGGATGAAGTGAAAATTCAAAAATATTTTCCCGATAGTTTATCTCTTTCTGTAATGAATCGTTTTTCAATAAATATTTGCCGACTCCTCCTCGGTTCATAAAAGAATAATCGTTTGATATATCCAAAAGATTTATGTCTAGTCACCACACGAAAATTGAACTCAAAATATATTTGGGAATATTTTTTTTTTAAGATTTTCCAGAAGTAGTATGAATTATCCAAAAGTACTAAAACGATGTGGTTTTCATCGAAACTGATAATTTAGCACTAATACATTTATTTTGTTTCTTGACTATATGAAATAAAACAGTCTTGCAGAGTGTAAGCGGAAGCTCACAGGGGACAGTTCAAGGTGTCAACATAAGAAAAAATCTATTAATATTATCATTATTATTACAGGCGCCTCTTCCACCAGAAAAACATTACTCACTTACACATTAGGTTGCATCCAGTAGATCAAGGGCGAGTGGTGCCAGAAGCAGCATCACCCAAGCACATCCTAGAAAACTCCAAGAGAAAACACTAAAAAACTCCCGTCCGTTCACTGCGCACTTTCAAACAGCCCAAGTCAAAACTCCACCGTGGCGCGAAAAGTCACTAGAGACCGCAACCCGGACCATTTAAACTGCACTCGGGGCCGAATAAAGCTCGAGGACGATCCAGAGCGTAGACCAGCGTAGAAAAAAGAAGGCTACTACGACGTACTCTGCCACACCGACGTTGATAGCACAATGCTAGGAGCTCGTGGAGAGATACACGCGGTCCCCACTCGCACCTACCCTTACCTGTGACGGACGCGCACTGCGCTGCGCAAACTTGGATCTTTCAAAGATCACAAATTAAAATTTTATCAGTTTATCTAATTGAGTTCGGAAATTATCTGGAACAGATCGATCTGAGCCGATGAAATATTGGCAAGCTGTACAGGGTGGGACGTATTTTGCGGTGGAACAAGGGTTGAGGGATTATTTCATCTCAGCACAAACTGCTGAAGATATTGGACTTTCACACAGGCTTGAGAAAACCTTAACTTAGCAAAATTTGGAATATTCATAGTTGTTATCGAAGGTTCTTTCAAAACTTGTTCAACCGTTTTTATCAAGATATTTCATTGTGGAATTTTCACTAAACAGTTTACAAAACCGCAACATGTGTTTCGCTATGAAGAAACTTCATCAAGCGTGTTCATACAGACGAAATTCTACATAATTAGTGATTTCTATAACAATTTGAATGATATGACGATCTGCCTACTAAATGACTAATAATTTATTCTCGTTGCGCTGCGTAAACTTGATTCTTTTGAAGAAAAATTAAAATTTCATCAGTTTATCTAATTGAATTCGGAAATTATCTAGAACAGATCGATCTGAGCCGATGAAATATTGACAAGCTATACAGGGTAGGATTAATTTTCCGGTGAAACAGGGATTGAGGGATCATTTTATCTCAGAAAAAACTGCTGGAGATATTGGACTTTTACACAGGCTTGAGAAAACCTTACACTTAGCAAAATTTGGAATATTCATAGTTGTTACCGAAGGTTCTTACAAAACTTGCTCAACCGTTTTTATCAAGACATTCCATTTTGTGATTTTCACTAAACAGTTTACAAAACCGCAACATGTGTTTCGTTATGAAGAAACTTCATCAGGCGTGTTCATACAGACGAAATTCTACATAATTAGTGATTTCTATAACAGTTTGAATGATTTGACGATCTGCCTACTAAATGACTAATAATTTTTTCTCGTTGCGCTGCGTAAACTTGATTCTTTTGAAGAAAACAAATTAAAATTTCATCAGTTTATCTAATTCAATTCGGAAATTATCTAGAACAGATCGATCTGAGCCGATGAACTATTGACAAGCTATACAGGGTGGGATTAATTTTGCGGTAAAACAGGTGTTGAGGTATCATTTCATCTCAGGAAAAACTGCTGGAGGTATTGGACTTTTACACAGGCTTGAGAAAATCCGATACATTAAGCAATATTTGGAATATTCAGAGTTGTTATCAAAGATTCTTTCAGAACTTGTTATCGCTTTCAAGTTTATTGCAACAATTGAGATAAAATAAATTAAAATTATGTGGTTACCGAAATTCGATAAAATACACTCAAAAACTGAAATGTAATTCAAAACGTAATGAAATGTGGAATACGAAAAAGAACTATGGATGTTAACGAAGTAGATGTTCAAAATGTTCACCGCGATGGTCTTGGCAACATCCTAATCTCAAATAAAACTCTCTTCTAACATTATTTAACATATCAGGCGTGACCGACTTAATCGAAAGCGTTATTTGTTCTTTTAAGTCACTCAAATCTCAAGGTTTAGTTTTGTACACATTGCTCATTACATATCCCCATAGAAAGAAATCGAATGATGAAAGATCAGGTGATCGCGCTGGCTTTTCAATCGATCCTCGCCTCCGTATCCACTGATTGGGAAGTGTTGTATCGAGGTATTGCCGGACATTAACTTGGTAATGTAATGGTGCTCTATCCTGCTGAAACTATATCCTATTCATGGGAACTTGACGGTTTCCTGGATCACGATATAAATTTGCTACACTTGAAATGACATCATTTCAAAGTAGTGCCAAATAATTATCGCCATTCCAGTTGCCCTCAATGAAAAAGGGACCAATGATATGGTTTCGTACAATCCCTGCCTAAACATTAACCTTTTGAGGGTATTGCGTGTGTTCTTCTCTCATCTAGTGAGGATTTTCCGTTGACCAGTAGCGGTAATTTTGCCGATTAGCATGACCGCTAAGAGACCAAATACACTCATCAGAAAATATAACGATCAGGTTCAGGTATATGAACTAATTGAAAATTGTAACATTATGGAAAAAATTTCACCACATTTCCACATTAGAAAACAGATTCAGCAAAGGAATGAATTCAGTTATGTTTGGGTATTCAGTAATTTTTGAGAGCTGAATCTAACTACTTTTGGAATGTTTAGAAATACATAGATTTGAGAATTCCTAAAATTCACTGAATACCCAAATAGAATATGTTGAATACGTTAATGTGGAAATCAATAATTCATTTATTGCATGTTCATTTAATGGTGAAATTTCTTTTGTGTTGTTCAATTTTCAATTAGTTCATATCTAATATCTAAAATTATCAGCCATCGAGTGAGCAGTAAGCAGGGTAAGCAAATTGTTGTATGAAGCATTCATTTTATGAAATTATTTCAGTATAGATACTCCTGAAACAGCTATTTCATAGCGAAACACGTGTTGCGGTTTTGTGAACTGTTAGGTGAAAATTTCACATTGAAGTGTTACTTGAGTAATTTATGGATTTCTCTGTCTGTTCTGTTCAAAATCTGTTTTTACTTTAACCAACTGTCGCCCCCCTACGAACGACAACTCTCAAAAGTCGAAACTTGTGCGGGCTAAGGATTAACGAGGTCTTATCTTTCAACGTGTGATTCCTAACACGGCCTGAATCCAGTATCGACCAAATCCGTCACATTTCATGAATAAATAAAATTCTACAGTTTGCAAAAATAACAAAGTTCTGTTTTATGTAAAATATTGGTTGTTTCAAAAGTTTTGTTCATTTCAATGTTATGTGTTTTTGGAGATCAATTTCTCAACTATCTGTGGTAATATCGCTGCAAGCACCTCTTTTTCTAACCACAAGTTCTGAAATGAATTTCGGTTGTGTATCGCACACTTTGGATGTCACATAGTCCATGAAAAACATCTGAAGGTGTCATATCAAGTGATCTAAGAGATCACGGTTGCTTATCTGATGGTTTAGAAAATTATCAAACCCGAATTGTCAAAATCTTTATTACGACGAGCTAGTTTTGAAGTGGCTGGATAAAAATTAGGAATGTTCCTCAATTTGGGTTATTACAGCAAATGCAAGTTTGAACAAAATAAAGTTGAGTGTAATTCATGAGTTTTCCAAATTCACTTCGAAAAGTATTCATATTGATGTTTCAAATGTTGGGTTTTAATTTTTTAAGGGATTTGTTTCTAATTCACATATTGGCAACAGCGCCTATATCAAGTTGAAATAATTCATACGTACCTAGATATCCTACTTTAAAAAAGGAAAATTATCTTTTTAAATGAACAATCAAGAGAAAATATAAATTATAGTTCAATATCATCTCCACAAGCCACATGAACAACAGTTGTTTTGTTATTTATTTATTTTTATAGAGGAAGATAGGTTAGGTGCACAAAATGTCATATGTTACAGAATCTCTCAGAATTTGGAACATAAGTAAACAGAACAGCACGCCTCTGAAATATGTCATCTTTGTTTGTCTCATACAGGTAACAGATTCATTGTCCTTTATTAGCTATAACCGATGTTACCAAATGGTGAAATAGAAACGAATCCCTTTAAATGTTGAATGCATTATTTCATTCTTCTTTTTTAAGTATTTAAATAATTTTTTAAAGAAGAAGGTTGAAATGATAAGTTTAAAATGATTGATTTTCGTCAGGAGGAACATTCCCCATTATCCAAGCATGGTCAATTATACTGACCTTCTCCATTACCTGATATGAAAGTCTTGAATTTCTGTGAACTTTGGTGAAATATAAAGTTCATCTTACACAACCGCAGTCTACCCCAGAGAATAAGAGGTGTTTCTAAAGAAATTACCTCAGAAAAATTTCTTAACGAATTTGTGAAGAAACCTGATTATTATGAGAATACTTTTATCTTTTATATCGTCTATTTCAATTCTGTCAGCTCGGTATTCTTTGGAGTCAACAAAGGCAGTTTCTCCCTGGTCCTAATTGGCGAAGGTTCTACCAGTGACAAAAATATCGAAGTGTCTGAAAAGATGATAGTCGGTTGAGGAGAGGTCTGGGGAGTATGGTGGATGAGACAGAACTTCGACGCTCAATTTGTTCAATTTTCTGACGGTAATTTGTGAAACGTGGGGACATTGTCGTGGAACAGGATCGGACCACTTCTGTTGACCCGTACCGGCTACTGCTGACGCAACAAGACTCTGCTGTGATGGTTTGGCTCGGTTACAGAAAGATATAGTGAATCACACCAGCTATTGACCACCATACAGTAACAATGGTCTTCAATTTGGTGGATTTTCGAATTTGGAAAGAGCCTGGGTGGCTCATCGGTGTTCAACTACTGTCCTGAACGTCTCCTGTTGTCATAGATGATCTATTTTTCATCTCACGAGACGATCCGATACAAAAAAAGATCGTTTTGGTTGTTGCGCAAATGAAAAAAGAACAGACCTCTGAAAATGTCAATTTCGGTCGATCGTTCAAATCGTGGGGCATCCACTTCTCGAGCTGTTTGTCTTTTCGAATACGACCTAAAACATCAAAAACTACGTAGGAGCTGACGCTCAGTTCTTCCGCCATCCCACGCACCGTTTGTAATTGGCTAGTCTACACCAGGGTCCTCAAATCTTTGTCCTGGATTACTATAGGTCAACAACTTCGAGGCTAATATTCCAGTCTTTCATCTCTGGAACGAAATTTCGCAAACCAATATCGAATAGTGCGTTCACTGCCTATCATTGCCAAATGCCTGGTTAATCTTGCGGGGTGTTTCGACAGCGCTTCAGTTCAGTTTGAATTCGTTAGGAAAAATGAACTGAAAATCGCTCAACGACATCAATAATCTGAGAAGAGGCAAAAAAATTCAAAAATTGGAAAAAAGTAACAGTATGCAATATAGAATAAATATTGATGACAATGATTGACATCAGGGTCGCGCCGCCCCTATGTGCGAATTGTGCGGCGCACACAGGCGCCAAGACAATAGAGGCGCCGTCATAGAAATTATTTTTGTTACATTTACACAAAAACATATTTTTTATAGAGGAGTGTTGATAAGTATACTGAGATGATGCCGCCGAAGTTACGTCCGTACCTCTGCCTGATATACCATTGTCACCACCAAGACAATTATTGTCACCAATACCATCTTTGTCCAAGGATGACTCTGGACTCTGGCCAGGAGTTTTCGAAGCTACTTTGATCTAGTATTTAATAGAAAATCCGATTGAACAAATTAAACAGTATAATTTTTCGCGTGACTCTTCGGGGCGAAAATTTTACGAGTATTATTATGAATAGCATTTAGGAAACGGTGAAGAGTATCAAAGAGAGTGGCTGCTGTATTCAGTGTCAAAAAATGGCGTTTATTGCTTTTGTTGCAAACTATTTGAATCAAAACATACAAATAAATTCTGCAGCAGACATGAGAAAAGTTCTGCTCATTTCAATAATGGATATGTATTATGAATTTTTATTTGTGAAATTATAAAACAACGATAAAAATAAAAACAACATTCAAAATTAATTGACGTTCCGGGGCGACTTCATTGATCTCTTTGGCGCATTTGCTTTTTCAGCTGCATGAAAACCCGGAAAAACCAGCAGCACCACATCTTCTTAAGATCTTGATCTGCCAATGTCCTCTCTCTCATAAAACAAAATGTAGGATGTCTCCAAAGGCTCCAATAGATTCAATACATCGCCAAAACACTTCGTGACATGACTATCGTCAAACTTAAACCAGTCCGTTTCGTCTTTGACCAAGACGTAATAATGACCAAATTCAACGCCAGAACCAGTGTCATTATTAGATTGACTGGTGCCTCGCCTATACTTGTTTCCTTATAACAGTCAGTTAGATTGGCGCATGTTTGGCAATACAGTTGAGTATCACCTGTTGAAACAATAACCTTTGCACGGACTGGTTATTGGTCATATTAGAAAACGCTAGATGAAGTTCCAGAAATTCACATAAATTTTCGCTATTTCTTGAACATTTACTACAAAGTAAACAAGTGAGGATTTTTTCAGCAAAAGATTTACAAACACAAGACGTGATGGACTGTATGGAATCATTCAATCCAGAGCGGTCAGGAGTATTGATTTTGCATTTGTTTTGCTCACGAAGAGTATTCAACAAGAACCCCAAGAATTCGGAACAATCCTCTTGTTGTCCTAACGAGTATCTAAAGTCTATCCAAATCCAAGATAGAGTGAAACAAAACAAAACCGAAGCGTGATGTTCACGTTATCGCCCAGTGTCAGATGGAAAGGGCAGCGTTCATTGGTGAATTCGCCTTCTTGGTACGAGTTCGGTACCAGCACAGGGTTGTAATCAGTCGTTTGCGTGTTTGTGTAGCGTGCGTTATAGTATATTATTTAAAATTGTTTTCCAAGATGTCCAGTACAGATACTGCTGATGACACTGTGAGCTATCCTCTGAGTCCAGCCAGGAAACGATTCAAAAAAAGACATTTGAGTATTGAGATGAAAGGAGTGTTCAAGAGTGTTTGAGAAAGAGATGGAACTAATTGAGACATCGACTGTCGACGAAGTCGTATCGAAAGTTTCCGATAAAATTGGAGTGTGTTGCGCTTCGATTTACAATGTTTCACGGGAATATAAACAAAATCATACATTTTCCAAACCGAATACAAATCAGAATCGTCAAACCATTATAAAATCAATAGATGATGCTGATAAACATGCAATCAGGAGGAAAGTGCATGAGTACTTTTTCAGAAATGAAATACCCACGATAGACAAAGTACTCACAGAAATAAATGAAGATGTTTTATTGCCAAGTTTTGAGCGGTCAACATTCCTTAAAGTATTGAAACATTTGAATTTTGTATGGAAAAAACGAGGGCGCAATAATTTATTATTGGATAGAGAGGAAATTGTGTTATGGAGGAGAGAGTATTTGACCAAAATTAAATATTATAGGAAACAACAGAGAACAATTTATTATATCGATGAAACCTGGGTTAATGCTGGTCATACTACCCCCAAAGTATGGGCCGATGAATCTGTGACCTCATCTAGGAGGGCTTTTCTAGATGGACTATCTACCGGATTAACAAATCCATCAGGTAAACTGATATTTATATTAAGACCTGCCTCAATCTCAATATATAAAAAGTAACCCTCGTATTTGTTTTATTTACTTACATACCTCTTCATAATTTCAGGTAAAGGAAAACGGCTTATTATTTGTCACATCGGCAATGAGAATGGGTTTGTTCCTGAAGGGCTGTGGTGTTTCGAGTCGAAGAAAACTGGAGATTATTACGAAGAAATGAACGGTGAATCTTTCGAACGGTGGTTTTCCAAAGTTCTACCCCATCTGGAAGATAATGCTGTGATTGTAATGGACAATGCACCTCATCATTCGCGACGGTTAGAGAAGATTCCGACAACGTCTATAAAGAAGGTAGAAATCCAAAATTGGCTGCGATCAAAGAATATTAGCTTTGAAGACTCAATGCTAAGAGTACAGCTACTAAAAATTATCAGGGAGCGCAAGCTTGAATCCCAAAAATATATAGTCGATGAGATGGCAGCAGGCCAAAACAAAGTTATCCTTCGCCTGCCTCCATACCACTACGAGCTCAATCCCATCGAGTTAATATGGGCGGATGTAAAGAATTTTGCAGCTCAGCATAACACCACGTTCAAATTTTTATATCTCAAAGTACTTTTGGATGAGGCTTTGAAAAGAGTCACAGCGGAAAAATGGGAGAAGTGTGTTCGGCATGTGATATCGGAAGTCGAGACAAAGATGTGGAAGCTTGATAACATAATAGAGGCACAAATCGAGCCACTGATAATTCAGATTGGTGAGGATGACACTACTGATGAAGAGGCAAATTCATCCAGTTGAATAATTTTGATTAATATTCCATTTGATTATACATAAAATAAAAATTATCTATTAAGAAATAATCAGGTCTCTTTTCATATAATGCTTGAGTGCGCTGTGAAAAATCCAATGAAAATATTTTTATATTACACATATTATCTGCATTTTTCCCGTTAAACTGCAAAACTTGTGCATTCTACAAGTTATTATAAAAAAGTTTTCCTAAGTATGATATAGCATTTGCGATCAACAAGATGTTGGTTCTGAATATGACCCTGACCAATTCTTGATATTTTCAATATCAAGTGCGTAGCGCATGTCAATGTTTACATCCACTCTATCTTGGATTTGGATATACTTTAGTGGACTTCAAAGACTCCAAGAAATCGGTTGGAGGGAAAGATGATACATTCTTACGAAACTGCAGCTGCATGAACAGGTGTTGGATGAATAAGTAGGAAACATTCCCGTTCTCGTTCATCATTAAAACCTCGTTCTTGAAATTCTCGTCATGAATAACACTTGTAAAATGCTATTTATGTAGCAAGTGTTTTCTACATTATCCAATCCAATTTTCTTCTCTAAATTTTTAGGACAACTCTCTACTGATTCGTAAGGAAGAACATGTTTCACTGAATATCCATAAGAACCATTTCTCAAGCTGCGATCGATCCTTCCAAGTGAAGAAGGGTTTCGTAGAGAAACCGATTCGACTCTTGTTTCATGAAGCTCTTCCACTGAAAGGGACAGATTTATGTATCGCTCTTGAAAATAAAAACACTATTGATAGTATTCTACAAAAACTTTTAGAGATTGAAAAGCAGCGCTGATACGATGTAATCAAAAGAATAATATATGTAGTCCAATTTCTGAGTACACAAAATATGGCTTTTCGTGGCTAAAGCCAAAACTTATGCGACCGTAACAATGGGAATTTTCTAAAATGTATTGAACTGTTAGAAAAATTCGATCTTTCAATGACTGAACATATACGATGCGTAACGAATGATTCGGATTTCAAAACTATGCCGACTTATCCTGGACATAAGATCCAAAATGAAATAATTTACAAACTCGATAACCAAATTCAATATTTTATTTTGAATTTATTTCATCACACGTGACGTGCGCAAAAGCAAAAAAGAACAGACCTCGAAACGTACTCCCTTTTTATTTGAAAAAAGATGCTAACGCCCTCTTGGCGATGAGAGATGCAACACCATTGTCTTTCTAATTAAAAAGCACTGAGAATGATAACTTTTGATGTCAATTTCGTCTGATCGTTGCATCTTGCTCCGTTCAAAAGTTGCTGAAGAGAGAGAGAAAGAGAGGACATTCAGTGCGAACGTAAATAATCCTCCCTATTCATGTCCGCAATGTATTACTTCATGGGGCATCCACTTTGAAACTAAACTCTTTATTGTAAGTAAATCGCATGATTAATCGTAAACATTACCCTAAATACTCAATTATGATCCATTTTTACTCACATAAAAAATTTCAGGATTTCACAAATGGTAAAAACTTTTCACAAGCAGTACACACCTAACCAAATATTTAACTGTTAATTACTGGGACTTACACGACTGACTCAAAACATTTTTGATATGGTTTGTCATCTAAATGAATAAATAATATCTAACGTAGTCATAATCTAGAGATAATATTCAGCTATTCACAGGAATCCACTTAAAGTATTTCTCATAATTTAGGATTTCCTCACGGAAACTAATACACAACTTGTGTCATCCGTCTTCTGAGAAACGATTCAAAAGCTTTTTGAAATTGTTCATTAAGTTGAGATAGGCAACAACCCAGCACAATAACATTTTTAAGTAATTTACAGTTTCAATTCCATCAGTTACTAGATCATCAAAAAATGCTGAATGAGTAATTTATTCTACCTATAGATGCTAGCATATGTATTTCAAGGAGAACCGCATAATTTATAATTTTTTCAAGATATTTATTCGATCTTCAACTTGATGAAAACAAAGATAATTATATTATTATATTCTTGCAGTTGCGAACGTGTAAAGTATTGGAAGTGAATCAAAGCTGTTTCATAAAACTGCCACTCCTGTTTCACCTCATGAGTGGGTGGATCAAGAAATTGTTATTGTCTTCGAAAAAAAAATAAACACAGTTAAATTGATGAAAATTCATGAATTGTACCATAAAATTATGCGTTGATCAGTTTCATGGTAGCGTGAATTGTTTGTTTTACTCATTCAGTCAACGTTTTGTGAACGTTGGTTCGATCCCAAGTCTGCGACATTCGCAGTTCACTGCGTACCAGTCGAACTGAGTTAGGAATCACATGTCTAAATTGAGACCTGATTAATCTTCAACTCATGTCAACTCCTGAGGGTTGTTGTTCGTAAGAGTTCGTCAGCTAGTAAGAACACATTTCAAATGTTACTGTCTGTTATTCAAAAATGAAAGGTAACCCTCAAATGTTGGAACTTGGGAAGATTAACGAGGCTTGCATCGAAAGTGTTTTCAAGAACAACCGAATGTTCATTCCCAACGTTGATAATTCACTCTGTTCACTCTGAGTCAGAATGTTATTATTAAGCGATTTGAAGCGATTCGTCAATAGAAGCTGAAATAATATTGAATTTCCTAAACTTAAAAAAAGGTTGGATGATAAGAGATATATGCCACAGTAACAGATGCAAACGTAACGTTTGGTACTGCAAATTGTCTACGGCCATGGCCTACCTGCCCGATTTTTGTTCTCTCCAATCATGACTACTGTCGTGAAAGCCTGTGATCTCGTTGAAAATATAGGAGAAACAGGTTTAGGCAAATTATCCGAAGAATACTTCAACAGAATATTTATGAAAATTCGGAATTAAAACCTTAATAAGCATTTTGAAAATCACCTCTATTAGCTGCCAGTCAGTTATGGAAAGAGAACCCAAAGTCTTCAACTGTGAGAGTCTTCAAGGAGATTCAGAAAATCTGGAGGAATCCCCATGACCCAAAAAATCAGGCGAGCCTTCAAAAGCTTCAAATCTTTCGAATCGAGATCTTCTCTGAAACAAATCTCTCACACATAACTTTATGAATTCGAAATCAGAGTATCAATACTTGTCCTGGAAAGCAGCCAGTGGACTAAGCATAGTATTATTGTTTCATCTGTCTAATCTCTCTTTCCTGAATGAATGCCAAACTGAGTGATCGGTGAACCATCAGGATGAATAGACCTCTGAAGAATGCCGAACTTTTCCCTGTGAGATACACCACTCTACAAAAAACAGTTTGGTCACATTGCATCATTGAGGGCCTCATTCTTTGGCTGAAGCATTGACTTCAAGATTTCGACTCCTCACTAGAGGAATCGAAAATTAATATCCCACTAATCAGGTGAAAGCTTCAATAAACTGAGATTGCAAAAGACAATTCACAGCGGCGATTCAAGTAACACTCTTATGGATGTCAGGTGACAAGGAAATCAAAAGTTAAGGGGAAGCGGATGTCCTTCTCTGGTACAAAATTTTTTGTGCATCATCGAGTGTTGTCCTTGAGTTCGGGTTGATCCGCGTCTGGAGTTTTGTATGTATTCGACGTTTCGGCTCCCATTTTGGAGCCATTTTCAAGAATTTGATGTGACTTGATACCGGGGTCTCAATCTGCCTACTCCTTAAATTGAACTGAGGTGTCGATGGGTGTTCGGTGGTATTTATATCGACAGAAGCTAAGGAAGCGGAAATGTGGGGGCGGGGCTTCGGGCGATTACCATCACCGGAAGTCTTGGTGGGTAGTGAGCATCGGGAATTAAAAGGTTTCCAGGCAGTTGGAAGTCTTTGACCGTCAACACGTTTGTTCAGGCAGAAAGTTCCCTTTTCGATTTTGATGGCCTCGCGAATTATCCGAGCTTGGAGTATTTTGCTGTGGCGTAGGTCTCTGTATTCGCAAAATGTATGTTGTGTCCTCTCTCTTGATGTTGTTTTGATAGGGCTGAGGATGGGTCTGACTTTCGGACAGCAAGCTGATGTTCCTATACTCTACTTGTCGTACGTCTGTTGGTTTGGCCAATATGTTCTATCGCAGTCGGATCATGGAATTTCATATATACCCTGGCATTCATTAATGATTTTATCCTTGGGAGAACGAAGAAATGTGGAAATTTGATTGTTGGCGGTGAATATCGTTTTTATGTCCTGTGTTTTGAGAATGCGGCCAATTTTGTCAGTTCCCAGTAGGGAAGGAAAGCTTTGTGAAGAACATTGTTGTCTTTTGGATCTTTGGGACTGAACGAAGAAGTTTGTTGACGACGGATGGATCTGTCAGTTTGATGGTCTGTGAATCCATTTTGAAGGTGAGCTGATTTGAGTTGGGCTAGCTCTTGTGGTTTGTTGTGGTGGTCTGTGAGGTTGATAGATCTATGGATTAAAGAATTCAAGACGGAGTTGATTTGTGCTGGATGATGATGGGAGTTTGCGTTGAGGTATCTGTTTCTGTATGTTGGTTTCCTGTAGACCGTGTGAGTGAAGGAGTTATTAGATTTTGTGATTAGAACATCTAGGAATGGTCTAGGAAGTCGAAAGGATGGAATGGAACTTTTTATTCTCAAGAAACAATTGTGGTCTTCAGAATCTTCAGTAGTTATAGTAGATATTGTACTACATTGTTGCTCACAGAAAGATTCAGAGATGAGGTGGCAAAATTTTCGTCAAACTATGTTGAAGTAAAAGTAGTTTTTTGATGAAAAATTGATATGGTAACGAAATATGAACTCAAAGTTTACGTCTTCACTGATGACTTCAAAGAGATAAGTTTTGGCGCCACTTATCAGATGATGTGATTGGGTTCATTTTATTTCTATTGGTTTTTACGTTCCGCTATCATACTAGGAATTCACAATTGTGAAACAGATTTCAATTGAAAAAATAATAACTTGATCCGAGATGAATTAACATTGATACTGTATTAATCCCTACGATCAACTGAGAAATTTTTTCTTGGCATTTTATCATTTTTCGGTATGGTCCAATAACTCAACTCTACCTAACCTCAAAAAAAGCTACAGAAGCATGTCATCAAGAAATAAGCATCATTAACTGGAAGAAAATGGAAGAATTTACGTGGCATCGGTACGAGGCAATAATCACCAGACCATTGATTCTCAAGATATTTTTCAGATATGTGGCCTGGTACAAAACTCCTTGGAAATGTCAAATGAAATGTACTAAAAACTTTCTTGTAAATGTTATTTCAATTGGCTTATTTACAGACCTGGTTCCGTGCTATGAATTATGGTCACAGAACAGCTACAACTGGTTCCATATTTCGAAATGATGATTATTCAACTCAGCAAAGCAAAAATTCGCTCCGAGTTTCAGTTTGAATAAGAAAAGTATATCTCAGCTACTCAAATTCAAACAGGAATGTAAAAAATTATCATTTCCCAAAATTTTACAAAGTTTCTGTTCCTAGAAGTGATTGATATTTCATGAGTGGATGTGAAAATCTTGAACTTTGTGGTTATGTCTCAATTCGGAAATCCCAGCATTCCGCGTGTTCTCTTGGCGACAACTAGGTCCCAATATTCCGATTTCTAAAAATAATAAAATTATATCTTTACAATCGAGCAATTCGTTGGCGCCATTTAATATCCGATAAAATTTCGAAGTTATGACTGTCATGATTCTTTGAAAAGAAAATCTACATATCAAATATCATTGATAGACTCCACATATGGATATCATATACGACCGTCTGATAGTGATAAACACATCCAATTAACATCATATTTTCGACGAACATGAAAACCATATTCAAGTTTTCATAATATTGTTTAATAAAGATGCCGGATTCAATTGACACATTCTTATGGTTTGTCTTTATAGTAACAGAGATGTGGACTCGGTTTCTTACGCCACGCGAATGAATATTTTTGAAATTATTTCAAAGAACAATTCGTTCGGGCCAGTCTCAATTTACCTACACGGTAGTAGCTGGATTCTTCACTGAAGTAATTCCTACATACGTAATTGTCGTAATTGATTTTAACTTATTGGACCACACTTGCAGACCGGTTTCGGGCTGTTTGGCCACTCGTCAGTGAAAGGTAGTGTCTATCATCAACATAAAGTCGAAGTAATTTATCGGAAATTAGCGACTTTATGTTGATGATAGACACTGCCTTGCTCTGACGAGTAGCCAAGCAGCCAGAAGCCGGTCTGCAAGTGTGTTCCAATAATTGAAAATCGATTGCGGCAGTTGTACCGCCAACACTTTATGCAGGAATAACTCCAGCGAAGAATCCTGCACTGACACTTGTCGGACATATTCCAACGCCCTTTATAGTATTATCCAGGAAAGTAGTTGTTTTCTGATAGGTTTGTCAGTCCATTAACCTACAGTGAAGGTAATTTGAACGAATTGTTCTTTTACAGCCAGATTGTATGAAGGGAGAATCAGTAAATTATCATTCAGAAAAGTGATTCTGCATGGTTATCATTAGATACATAACCCTGTTTTGTCTAAGAACCTGTACCATACAACAAGATTACAGTTCAATATCGAGTATTGAATTATAATCTAAATCTCTTAACATGAAATGAGATTATTCAGATTATTCAATAACATATACTCAGAAGTTGATGCCAATAGTTTTGTAATTATTTTTTTTTCGATCTGTCAATATTATTTGACACTGTTTCATCAGATTTTCTATATATAAAGTTAGAGAGGCTTGGGTTTTCACATAACCATAAATAAATAAAATAAATAAAATCCTATATGAGTGGTCGGCATTTGACAGTCAAATATAACAATATTATGTCCAAGGACCATGATGTGACATTGGGAGTTCCTCAGGGATCAGTACTGGGACCTTTACTTTTTGTGGTATTCGTTAATGATCTCTCAGAACATGTTAACAATTGCCACATAACTATGTTTGCAGATGATACCACAATGACAATCACTGGGTCTACACTAGAAGATGTATTAACAAGAGTCAAAGAGGTTATTGATAGATTTACGTCATGGTGTGAATGCAATCACTTGATATTAAATACCTCCAAATCTGTTTCGATTAAATTTTATAACAGAAAAAATAACATTCCAGATGGAGTTGATATTACTGATGGAATAGCGATGTCACACGATGTTAAATGAATCTTAAAATTGGGATTTACATATTGATGGGGTTTTCAAGAAACTTAATGCAGCATTCTTCGCGATTAAGCAGATGAAATTGCTTGTAGATAAAAAAAATCTTTTAAGTATATATTTTGCAATGGCATATCCGCATATTTCTTTAAATATAATGTCATGGGGATGTGGTAGAGATCTTAATAGAATATTTGTTGCCCCAAAGCGCGTTATAAGACTGATTACTGATATGGATTATCGTGATAGCTGCAAAACTATTCTTGTAAGAGAAAATATATTATCAGTTCCATGCATGTATATATTCAAATGTGTGACTTATGTAAGAAATGAATTTCAAATTCTCCAATATACAGTGTGATCCATTTTTAATGGAAACACCTCCCTAAAATTTGAAGTTGTAAACCGATTTTAATTTTTTTTTTGAAATGTCAAGTACTAAAAGGTCTACCCTGGGATAAAATTTAAAATGTTTATTAAAGTTTCAGGGCATACTAAGACATTTTTTCATAATCGAAAATCGGGATTTTTCATTAGCGATTTTTTTATTGAAAAAATCACTACGCCACTGGATTCAGAGTGCCTTTAAACAGGTGTGACCAAAATTTCATGAAAAAATATTCATTATTAACAAAGTTATGACAACTCAAAAATTCGAAAACTCACACAGCTAACAGTCACAAAAAACACCCTATATCAACAGATATAGCCATGAAAATATTTTTTTATGATTTCAACAATAAAGTGCCGCCAGATTTAAAAAAAAACAAAAGATTTAAGTGTATTATTGTCAACAATATTCACCTTACAGTTCTTCGAATTATTTTGTGTCATGGCTGCAAGATTGAACATAAGAGAGAAAATTGAAACTGTACGCCTTTCGGGAGATGACGTTAGAAGTGCTAGAGAGGTTTGTAGAGTATTTAATGAGAGACATCCAGATCGTGCTCGTATTAGCTGTGCGGTACGGTAAATAAAATGAATAAAATATTCAGTGAAACTGGTGCAGTATCAAAAATGATGTTAAAAAGTAATCCTGTACAAAGACGAAACAGGAATGACAGGAATGATCAAATCATTTAGATTATTTTGGAAATAAGCCTGATGCCAGTATAAGGAATGCCACTTTAGATTTGAATATTCCACGAGAAACTATGCGGAGATGTCTCAAGGCGCAGAATATTAAACCTTTCAAGCCAAAATTTTTACACACACTTCAAGAAGGCGACGAAGCAAGACGCCTGGAATATTGTTTATGGGCACAAGGGGAATATTAAAACAATAGAAATTTCCTAAAATATATTTTATATACCGACGAAGCCACTTTCACATAAATGTCGCTATTGGGCAGCCAGTATTTCCAAAAAATTAACGTCTAGTCTGAGATATTGAATGAACGAATTATTGGTCCTTTTTTTTTAAGAACACGCAGAGATTTCTAGAATTTTCAAACACAGAGTTTTGGGATGCTATTCACGAGCTGCTAATCAATGAACGATCAAATTTAATTGCCCAGTTAGATGGGTGTTCAGTTCATTATGCCAGAGCTGTGAGGCAATGGCTCAACGAACATTTTCCAAACCGATGGATAGGCCGTGGTAGTCTGTTTATAGAGTGGTCAGCCAGATCTCCAGACCGCACGGTTTTGGACTTTTTTCTCTGGGGACTTTACGTTTATTAAAATTTTTTGCTTCATTGTTAGTTGAATTGTGTGAATGTAATTCCGTTATTTTCATTAAAAATATTAACGCTATTTATTTTTTTTTTTTCATCTGGTGGCACTTTATTATTGAAATCATAAAAAAATTATATATTGTGACTGTTAGCTGTGTGAGTTTTCGAATTTTTGAGTTGTCATAACTTTGTTAATAATGAATATTTTTTAATGAAATTTTGGTCACACCTATTTAGAGGCACTCTGAATCCAGTGGCGTACTGATTTTGTCAATAAAAAAATAGCTAATAAAAATCCCGATTTTCGACTAAGAAAAAATATCGTAGTATGCCCTGAAACTTCAATAAACATTTCAAATTTTGTCCCAAGGTAGACCTTTCAGTACTTGACATTAAAAAAAAAATATTAAAATCGATTTACAACTTCAAATTTTAGGGGGTGTTTCCATTAAAAATGGGCCACACTGTAGAATGCTATCTCACTTTACAAAAAATCACCTGAGTCAATCAAGGAAATCATATAAAATCTTTAAGAATAATACGAAACTATTCTTAATAAAAAATGTTTTTATAGTTTAAAAGACTATTGGAGTGATAATTCCTGGAAATAATTCCCAATGTAATATAATATATGTATTTGTTTTTAAATTGTAACATTTAGGTAGGTGCCGTATTTTATGTTTTTATATTAATATTCTATCTTTATTCTTCAATTTGTTATTCAAGTATGACTAACTATCATTTTTATTCTTAATATGTATATAACATATATTACAATTATTGACTTACCATATGTACATTATGTACCGATAATGGTTAATAAAATTATTATTATTATTATTATTAACAGTAAGCTCATTAGACAACGTAGATCATCCCTGCTACAATCTGAACGATTCAGCGGCATCTTTCAGAATGCAGAGGACTGGGCCAGTTCTGTTTTGCCGATAGAAGAAACACTTGTTGCAATCCAAGTCTCCAGTTTTTGTTTGACAGAAATCTAAGGAAATGACAATAACAGATTCTCAACCAATGGAATCGCTTGCAGTGCCCTCTGTCTCTAGGCAGCCAGGCGCCCTATTACTTTCAAGACCGGTGTGACATGGATTCTAGTCCACGGGCGATCCGTTGAGTCTTTCCATTGATGAGAGTTTATTGGGCAGTTCAATACCGAAGTTTTGCGATGACTGCCAATTTTCCAATTTTTTACAGTTATTCGTTAATGATGGCAGCGATTCAGTTAACTTTTTTGCACTAATACAAGGTAAACTGTAACCTGTGGCATAGAGTAAGTCCAGATACAAGCACTTTTTCCATTCACCAGGAATGCACTACTCTTTTCGACGCGAGTTGGAGATGAAGAAAATAGTTTCCTGCTGATTTTGAAACGTGTTTGCTTCAGAAACTTCAGAAAACTTATATTCAGTAACAAAAATAGTGGTACTCGAAAATGTGTCTGTCATTGATATGATGAAGATAACTTTTGATAAAATTTGAACTCAAAAAACATAATATTCGAAATGGAAAACTGGGATGATCTTGAGGAGAAAGACCATTTTTTGGGATCAATAAAAGACTCAAACCGGTAATATCAAAAATAAATTAGGCTCTTCAGTCTAGCATCTCTGATGACACCTTGGTGGGTCAAAACAATACTATCTAGTATAAGATTACAAATGCTTTTTTTGGATTCTGGTTCCATCTACTTGCTTTGCAGTGAAACCTGCAGTTAAAAATAAATAAAGTTTAAAAAAACTAAAAAACACGATTTTAAAGAACATCGAACTAAGAAGTTGAAAATAATATTTTTGAATGAGCTTGAAACAATAACGATCGAAAAATACTAGTATTATTGTGAAAAAAGCGTGGGCGCTAGACATACAAAAAATATGACACAAAGCGCCCACGCTTTTTTCACAATAATACTAGTATTTTTTTATCCTTATTTTTTTAAGCTTATTTAAAAAAATATATTTCTTACTTTTCAGTTCGATGTTTTTTAAAAGCGTGTTTTTCAGTTTTTTCAAACTACATTTATTTATTTTTAATTTCTTTTGAACAACCTATCAAGGAGTTACGTACAGCGCCATCTGTCCGCGAATAGATCAAGCAATGATACCGATAATTCTGCTAATACAGATCCCGAGCTTGAAAGTTACAAACAAACATACAAACATACGGCATTGATGAAAACATAATGCTTTCAAACCCTGTTTTCATCCAACATATATTTTCTTTTGGAATAAATTGAGTAGCTACATGTTGGTCATTTCATACAATTTGTTTCTTCATTTCGACTGCAGAATTTCTTTCTCCCATCAACTGTATCAAGTTGGGGTGATAATCACACGTTGAATAGCACATCAAAAAAAACCTTGGTACTCCTCAGCTCGCTAGCTAGTTCAGACTTCCACCAGTTTGAATCCTCACTACAAATTCCACTACGAAATCAAATTATAGTAAATAATAACAGTAATTTGAAGATTGGGTAATAGTCTTTATTGCCTAAGTACACACCACAGCAACTTTTGATGATATATATAGCTCAGATCAGACCTTTTTTGGAGTATTGTTCTCAGGTATGGAGCTCTGTCCCCAAACATACCCTGGATCTGCTGGATTCCATTCAGAAAAAAACATCACTTGCAACCTTGATAGTCTGGAACATCGAAGAAAGGTTGGAGATTTGTTTCTCTTCTATAGCTACTTTCACGGGAAATGTTCAAGTGACTTGGCACATTTCATCCCACCAAGAGAGGTACATATCAGAAATACTCGATGGACTGTGGCTGCTCATCTTATTCTTAAAAAAAACTATATATCTACTTTGTTAATAACAATCTCCTTAATACGGATCAATATGGCTTTAGAAAATCTACCATACAAGCTGTTGTTCGTGTGGTCAAGAGAAGAGTTGACGGTTTTGAACAAAAACAGCATAGCTCGGCCACATTATGCGATTTGAGCAAGACGTTTGACTGTGTTTCTCATCACATTCTACTTATGAAATTGAATGAATATGGAATCAGAGGAGTTGCACTTTATCTCTACAGCTCTTACTTAAACAATCCGAAACAATGCGATGATCTTGGTGGAAATAGAACTTCGGATACCACAGGGCTCCGTTTGGAAACCTCTGTTGTTTATCTTTTATATAAATGACTTCTTCTTTCACTTATTACCATATAAATGCGTAATCTATGTCGATGATACAACTCTGCTGTGTACTAACCCAAACAATGAAAACTGTGGTAAATCAGACTGAGAAATGGTTCAATGTTAACCTTTTAAAACTAAATAGAGATAAAACTCAAACTATCACATTCTCTACAAACAATAATATAGTAAACTGTCAAACTACTAGGCATTACCCTAGACGATACTCTGAATTGGTCAACCCACATCGAAGAATTTTGCTCGAAACTTTCCAAATATCTATTTCTATTCATGCAATTGAAGAATTTTGTCAACTTGAACACTCATCTATCAGCATACTATGCTTTTTTCATTCCCATGTTAGATACGGAACTTTTCTTTGGTGAAATTGCCCTAATGCAGAGAAGATATTCTTACTTCATAAGCAAGCTATTAGAATAATTTTAAGTGCCTCTATATCTTCATCTATCAGTTTCTATAAGAAATTCATAACCACAAAAACGAACATTTGACCAATTCATAGGTTCATGAACATAACACTAGAAGTGCCAATCTCTTAAGACAACGCAGGCTGAAACTACACAAATCCTCGATCAATACACTCAATGTTAATATTTATAATATATTGTCACCTACTGTTAAAGATCTATCTATATTTTTTTTCAGGAGGTTTACCAAAAATTTCTTGACAACACACGGTTTTCATAGTGTCAATTAGTACCTGGTGACCACACCAGCTCACATGTTTGAATCTGAATCATTTTTATTGTGGCCTTCAATTACCATATCCTTTTTCAATTTCAATTACCATATTATTTACACCATGTTTGCATCTCTCATATTAATTTGCATCACCACTGGTGATAGTTGTGTTTTTTTTAAATATCATTTATTACCTATTTGAAATGTTTGTTGGTTGTTCATATGTTTGTATGGCTCAAACATTATTGTTTTGACTTGCTACAAATGTATTTTTTTACATAACAGGGTTAATAAACTATCTATCTATCTATCATCGTTTCGAGGTTCAATACAATACACTTCGAACATCATTGTTGAAGAACTCTTTCATTAGGAGAACTGCGCTCGAGTGGAGAAAACTTCCTGAGAAAGTTTTTCCAAATGGACTCAATCTCCAGCGATTCAAATCCGATGTGAATCACTACTTTTACACAGGCACCGCTCTTGGAGCGCTTTAAGGAATTTCCTGTAGTTCTTGTGTTTTGTTCTTGAAAAAAAGTATTATAAACTTCGAATATAGCTTACACCTATGTTCATAGATCCAAAGTTCTCTGTCAACTTCTTAAAATAATCATATTTTGATTATCTGGATTGCGCGAAAAGTTTTTCAGTTCATCGTTTCAACATGTTGATCGTAGGTAGATAAGAGTAGATTAACGTGGAATCCGTAAATATTTATTTAAATAGATTTCGAAACAATCACGCATTCTTCTATGACACTATTTCAGTTTTATTGTTTTAATTTTGGAAGGCACTCGTCAACGTACATATGATAACTCATGGGAATGCTGAAAAATCAAATAACTACACTGAACACAACAGACCTTCATACTTCCAGAAAAAAATTTGCTAAAATGAAGAGCACTTGTTAGTTCTACAAGAAAATGGTTCAATAATCAAGAAGTGACACCTAAATTTCCATTTTGACGGATCATCGAAGTTCGAAAAATGACTGTGACGTCACTATCAGTGAGACTCAACCCCTTCCAAATATCGACTGCAAATATCGATTTGGACAATCTGCTAGTTAACTGCTGGATGTGATTTTTCCAGCTCAGACTCGGATCAATGTTATGTCCTAACAATAAAACGTGTTCTTCAGATGTGTTTTTCTTTCCAAAAATAAGTGTTTTGGTTTTATTCTCGTTGAGAATCAGTTTATTTGCGGTGAACCATTCTGTGGATTGATGTATTATATTTTCTTTCCACTCCTGGATTACTGAGGATCTATCACTAATTCTTACAGTGAATGTTGCATCATCCGCAAACAAAGTTGTCACGGCATTCATACTTCCGGGTAAGTCGTTTATATATATTAAAAACAAAAGTGGTTCCAACACACTACCTTGGGAACTCCGTTGTTTACCGGAAGACTTTCACTGATTTGGTTATTACACACTGATTGTGATCTGTTTTGAAGATATGAGATCATCAATTGTATAGCTATGTGCGAAAAACCATAAAATTTTAACTTTTTCATTAGAATATAACGGCAAACGTAGTCAAAAGCTTTGCTGAGATCCGCAAAAATAGCTAATGAGTTAGAAGAGGCCTTAAATCCTTCAGTTACAAACTCTACAAATCTCGTCACTGCATGAGATGTAGATCTACCATTCCGTAACCCAAACTGGCATTCAGTGAACAGTTTATTACTTTCAAAATATTCCCTGATTTTAAGATACATATACTTTTCCACCATTTTTGCCGTGATGGGAACTAAAGCTATTCCCCGATAATTGTTGAGCTCTTCTGTCTCCTCCCTTGTGAATGGGTATTACTTTTGCCATTTTCAATTTGTCAGGAAATATCCCATCACACAAAATAGTATAAATAAATGAGTGATGGGGCTAACAAGAAATTTAATGTTCTCTTTAAATAATAATGTGCTGTGTTAGAAAATATCTGTAGCGTGTGAGTTTGTAACACAGTTGATTACATCATAAATGTCCTTTTCTGTAGCTGGTAGAAAAGTAAGTCCTTTCCAAAATGTACGATTTTTGTGAAGCAGAAAAAGGCACATGAATGAGTATACGACTTCATAATTAGTACTAATCAATCAAATAACTTTTTAAAAAAATTCCAAATATAGAGTCTCTGTTTCGTAATAAGGAATGCTTATTTATTATGGAACTAAACATCAAATCAATCTCGAAGAGAAGTTGGTAATGTCGCGCGCGCGGTCAGAACAAGTACAGGAAGAAAAATAAATATAGTTTAAAAAACTAAAAAAAAAGCGACGAGCGCTTGACATACAAAAAATATGGCACAAAGCGCCTATGCTTTTTTCACAATAATACTGGTATTTTTCGTTTGTTATTGTTTTGAGCTTATTAAAAAAATATATATTTTTAACTTTTTAGTTCGATGTTCTTTAAAAGCGTGTTTTTTAGTTTTTTAAACTGAATTTATCTTTCATTTTTAGTTTCTTGTACTATGAAAGCGTATTTTTTAGTCTTTTTAAACATTTTACGGTGCTGCCAATTTCATATCAGTGACGTCACGACCATCGTTTTTAGTCGATTTTGAAAAAAGCACTAGCAAAAAAAAATGTAAAAAATATAAATCGATGCACAATTATACATGTAGGCAGTTTTTTTATTCAAGTTTACCCGCATCAAACATATGGGTTATTAGTGGGGTTCGAAACATGTTATATGTCACACAATATATTTACACACTTCAGGAAAGTAACCAGTCCATCAATGTTCTGTGAGGTGAGGATTGCTCGTAGGTCACCGGGAAGGCCAATAGAACGTCTCTGTTATTGGTAAGATGGACAATCCAGAAGAATGTGGTTTACATCAAGGTTTCTTTGGCAGATTCCACATTTTCTGGCCACATCTCGTTGAAGGAGGTGTTGATGTGTTAGCTTGGTTTGGCCAGTGCGGAACCTGATGAGAATCACTTGGTACCTTCTACACAACCCCATGTATTGGACGGGATTTCAGTTTGTTTATCTGCAATAGCTTGTTATTTTGATATTTATGCCATCTGTCATGCTAAATATTCCATATATACGTTTTTATAACGGGCTTCATGTCTGTAATATGGTATTTTTGATATAATTTTGGTAGATGGATCTGCACTGGCATCTTTTGCAGCCAAGTCTGCCTTTTCATTACGAGGAATGCCTATATGGGATGGGATCCACAGCAGTTCGATATTTTTTCCTTGGAGTCTCATCTCTCATAACTGTGTCTTGATGTTCTTCAGTATGGGATGTTTTGGTAGGGCTGTTCAATGCTCTGTAAGGAACTCAGGGAGTCGGTGAATATTACCGAATCTTTAGCGTTGAGGTTGGTAGAGAGTTAATCGCTTCCGCTATAGAATGTAGTTCTCCCGTATAAATTGAGCATTCTGGAGGCATACTGAACTTATAGATGTTGGTCCCTGGTATAACTGATATGTGTCTTTGATGCAGCAGTGTAAAGAATATTGAACCCACTGTACTTAGTTTCTATCTCGATTTTTTTTTAATGAGTTCGGGGTTGGAGGTAGTGAACTTAGGAAAGTAAGTAAGTAAATAAGTAAGTAAATTTCATTCAGGTAAGCATAATCTACAATATGAATTCAAAATTAAAATTAGATAACTTGACAAACTAGAAGAAAAAAAAATAAAGCACTAACTAAAAGTGAAAATTCTGAGTTCAGGCTGAGCTACCAAAGCAATGCTTGTGTTGTAGTCATCAACCTGGGTTACATTGATTATTCACTTAATGAGTGGTGAGTAGAAAGAAGGAAAAAAACAAAGTTAATTCATTGTAAGGGAGAGAGAATATGGTTATTTGTTTGTATTTTGTTTTCTTATTATTATTCGAGTTCATATACGGTTTTCAGTTTATTATAATTTTGGTTCACATGTTCTTTCAGTTTTGATTTCATTTTACGTTTATAAGGAATGATTCTGATTTCTAAAGGGACTAGGTTTAACATTTTTGGGTCAAAGTATAATATAAATGTCTGTGTGTGTTAGTCTACAGAGGGGAACATTTGTTTTCTGCTCAGATTTAGTACGTGTGTTGTAAGTATGGCTTATCTGAGTGATGGAAGTATTTTGCATCCATATTGAGCATTGATAGGTATAGAGTTTTCTTACATCAAATAAGCCAGTTTCTTTGTGAAGGTCTTCAGTTGAGTACCTTCTATTTTTCTTAAAAATTATTATTATTAATATTATTGGTTGTGGTTATTGGTTAGGAGGAATTTCCACGAGCCAAGGCGGTGGGCTTTCTTCTTGAGCTGACAGGGTGTTAGAAAAAGTGAACCAATGTTTTTTGACTCGTACATTGAATGACATGTAGTTTTTTATCTGTGAGATTAACCCAATATAAGTGTGACGATCAATTCTCTCATGACATCAATAATCACTATTAATTGTGAATGAATCAGGCTCAACTATGGAAATACTTTGCTTTTGTTAGTGGGAGTGACTATATTGGACTTTTTCCAAAAAAAAGCTCTTTATTTTGTGGATAATATATGCATTCACCACGAGAGTAGAAGATATATCTTATCATCTATATATTATATGTGTTATATGCTGTTATATGTAACTATATTGGATATGTGACTATATTGGACTTTTTCCAAAAAAATAGCTTTTATTTTGTGGATAACATATGCATTTACCACGAGAGTAGAAAATATATCTTATCATCTATATATTATATGTGTTATATGCTGTTATATGTAAAAGTACTCGCAGAAAGGGAAAATAGGTTTTTGGTACACAACAATTTCTCCACATAATATTTTTCTCATATACCGCTGTTGGTTCTTGAAGTAAACGGTGGGGACACTATTGAAAGTTTGTCGACTTCTGATATATCACATCTCTCATTACAATGAAATAAATCCGAAACCAATTCCGAATTGTTACAATTGTAAACATTTCCCCCACAAGCGATCAGAACTCGGTCAAAATCTGAGGTAATCCATTACACCCCCTGTCAACTGAAAATATAGTGTGGATACCGAATGTCGGGAATAGAATGTGCATTCAGGGAGCACAAATGGCAGAGGTAATTTGCCCTTTATAAGTTAGACTACTATGAAAGTCACTCGTGCCTTTCTTTTGTGATGGTAAATTTGGCCTCGACCCGTTTATATCCAACCACCTTTGCTGGGCCTCAGCCAATTATGGATTTACGTTACTTTTGGGAATTTGCACCTTTGTCGCATGTTTCAGTATTTCAAACGGTATGTGATTTATATTTTCGTGCTTTCTACAGGGTTGCTAATCATGATACTATCGCTGATACTATTTGAAATAACATATTTATACACTATACCCTATTTTCTGTATTATGGACAACTGTCATTTCTATCCAGAGCATCTGAATACTAGAAGATATATTTGGTTTCAAAAATGAATTCTAAGTAGAAAACTGCTACCTTCAAAATTGCTCTATCGTCTACAATAATCATTAGCCTTCTATGTTGACCAGTAATAACTGAAAAAGTTACGCATTATACTGTTTCAACATCAAAACGACTAAAGTCAATATTACCTACATCATTGATTGATTGAGAAGCAGATTCTTCAGATTGCTGCTCAATGTAGAGTAATTCGAGACTGAAAACCAATACTTCACATGACCCTCTGACATGTCAGTATAGCCTCTAAATGCATTTACATTTCTACCAACATACATTGATTTGATCGGCACATGTTCCAAATTATTTTAGAATCCCTGAATTTATTGATTTCTAAGAAATCACTACTGAATCTGAAAGAAAGATTGTAAAAGTACCTTCCTCTTGAGATTTGTTGATACTGAAATCGTTATATAAAGTCACCATGATATTTTGAATTTTCGTTACTTCATCTGCATTTTTATCATAGATTCAACCACGATCGTAAAAGTCAATACATACTATATTTTTTCAGCCCATGTATCTTTTCTCCATACACATTCGTACAGTCATCTTGAATCTAGTACTATATTAAAACTGATTCCTTGAAATTTTTTTTCGAAAATCCATTTTCATCTGGAGAAATAAATCATCATATACCTGAAATGTGTTGTTCTCTTCAATCGAATACTCCGGCCACGGGAGCTTACGTTTTTTTAAGAACAAAACGCAAGCACATAAGGCGCTCTCAGAGCGGTGCCTGTGCGAAAGTAGCGATTTACATTGAATTTGAATAGCTGGAGATTAAATCCATTTGAAAAAACGTCCTCAGGAAGAGCCATCCGCCTGATTGGAGACGCGAACATCACTTGTACCTTTGATAGTCTGGAACATCGAAAAAAGGTTGGACATTTGTCTGTATTCTCTAGATATGTGGTATCATATCATCACAGTCATTACCGTCCAGTATAAAGTGTTTAGAAGAAACCAAATATAAAAAACAATGTGTGTGAGGTTGTTGATTGATTTGTCAGAAATTAGTATAAATAGTTGTCAAAACTTTCAAGACATATTTCTATTGAAGAAGTTATTGGTAGTTATTTGCTAACTATAATTGGTGACCCCGAAAAAAAATATTAACACTGTCTACAAAAAGATGGTTAAACTTCTGCAACAACTCAACAAAGATCAGGTTAGAAAAATCCTACGTCATTTCGACATCGACTCTAATGGAGCAGTATCTGATTTGAAAATCAACTTAGAAGCATTCCCTATGGAAGACATACGTGCTGAAACAGTGGCTAGGACTCTTTATAATGGATGGATCACAAGATTTGGAGTACCTTCCAGAATAATCACAGATCAAGGAAGACAGTTCGAGATTTCCTTATTCTCTGAACTTTCCAAAATAATAGGTTTCAATCACTTGAGAACTACACCATACCATCCAAGCTCTAATGGGATGATTGAAAGGTTCCACCGAACTATGAGAGCTGTTCTCAAATGCCATTGTGGAACGTGGTCTGAGAATCTATCAACAATTCTTCTTGGTATACGAGTAACACCGAAAGAAGATTTAGGTGGTATCAGTAGCACTGAGATGGTATATGGAATGACCCTAAGAATCTCTGGAGAGATGATTGTTGAAGATGCAAGATTCAACCCTAATCACGAAGAATTTTGAAACAGCTCAGGAAAAAAATGAATGAAATGAAAAGAACACAAGGTTTTGATCACAGCAACAGAAAATATTCATATATAGAGAATTACCAACTGCTACACATGTCTTTGTTAGAATAGATACAGTCAAAAAACCTTTGCAACAGCCATATTCTGGACCATACAAAGTTTTGAAGCGAAATGACAAATATTTCACGGTTTCAATCAACGATAAGAAAAAAATATATCTATAGAGAGACTCAAACCAGCTTTTATAGAGAATCATTAGAATGAACCAGATATCAACAAAAATGGCCTTCAAAACCTTACTACTGAAAATGAAGACGAAATGGAAAACGTTTCTACGAAAAGGTCCTACACCACCCGCTGTGGAAGGGAAGTTAAATTTCTTATTCGAAACATCCATAGTCTCAATCAGAGGGGGGAGTAATGTGGTATCACATCATCACTGTCAATAGCATCCAATATGAAGTGTTTAGAAGAAACAAAATATAAAAAACAATGTGTGTGAGATTGTTGGTTGATTTGTCAGAAATTGATATGAATAGTTGTCAAAACTTTTTAAAATATATTTCTATTGAAGAAGTTATTGGTAGTTATTTGCTAACTACGTATACTTCCACGGGTACATATCCAAAATACGTGACGGTCTGTGAATGCTCATCGTTCTGAGGTTCAATTCATTTCACCACGAATTTCCCTGTTTAAGAACTCTTTCATGTGGAATAAATTTTCTGAAAACGCTTTTCCAAATGGATTCAATCTCCAGCGAGTCGAATCCAATGTGAATAACGATTTCGCACAGGCGCCTTGAGGATTTTCCTTTAATGCTTGTGTTTTTTCCTTAAAAAAAGCTCGAAAAGTGGGTGCCCCATGATTTGAACGATCGACGAAAATTGTGACATTTCGATGTCTAGTCTTCTTCAATGTCCTTACATCTTACCTGAAAACTCCCGATATAACCGAGTTTCAACTTTGTTTATTCTTCAGATTAGGGAAAGTTGAACATCCAATAAACAGTAGGAAAGTTCTTGTTTCATTTGATTTCCTATGTAAGTGGGACGGTAAAATTTGAGAATGTATACAGTCGTATTTCTAATGAGCCCTATGCTTAAATGAAATTAAATTAAATACGATTTTGAATGAAGTAACAAGAATATCACCATTCCTACCTGCCATCATCAGCGTTGAGTACTCTATTAAATTTTCTCTTATTGGTCCACCGCTCGCATACCAGTTTGGAGATGGCGCCTCATCGCTAATTGCTTTTGATTCTTTGAAATGTAACAAAAACGTGGGAACAACGAACGAACAAAACTGACTGTCTTTAATTTGCCACGATATCCTAGGTGTCAGAAGTAACATAAAGACTCGTATTTACGTACGATGGAAACGAGAGACAAGACAAGGAGGAAAATGGGGATCGACAGCTGTCACTCGACGGGTTGCCGCTTGTCTGTCGAGGAACATCTTCTTCAAGGTGGTCTCTGCCACTTGACGTATCGCCAAGGTTTCCTGAGATTTATTGATGTGGAGAAGAGATTTTAACGGCTTCGAAGAAGGGATGTTAATTTTTTCCGTTGGCGAAGTGTCTAAGAGATACAAAAACAAGAGGATTCGGTTTGGGTTGTCGAAATCTGCGGTAAATACTGAACTCTAATTTTTCAACCATTGTTGTGTACCATGTAACCGGTAAAAAATAAAAATAACACAAAGAGATCTTTCAAAAATTGAAAATAATTTTGAAGGAGACAGATAAAAACACAATACAAAAGTTTGACATCTTTCTCTGATTCGATCGAGATGAAATAATGATCAGAAAACTATTATTCGCGTGATTTGCATTATGTGTCATTTTTTTCTGGTAATTTTCAAAGTTTAGGTTGATTCTCAAAATATTGGAGAAATTAAGGAGAAAAATATTTTTGAACAGGATTTTGAACCCATAAGTATAATTTCAGTTGTAGAAAATAAGTTGGGCTAATAAAATCTATATAATTCTTATCAGTTTTCATAATGCTTCATGAACTTCTTTCACTAACGCCAGCCATATTGAATGTGTTTTCTTTAAGAAATTCGAAGAGGGTTATTGAAAGTTGGTCACATGACGCAAGATCTAACTTCATATAAAACAATGTAGCTTATGTCAGAAGCCAAATTTAGTCTTTTCCTCAAGTACCCGTCTCAATTCTAGTCTCTGTTGTTACCCTGGTCAATTTAGCCATCATAATTTTGATCTTAAGAATTAGGTCTATTGACATTGACATTTGCGCTCATACGCATCTGGACTGAATTGCACAATTTAAGAAAAAAATAAAATAGGCAGCATTTTTACCTGCCGTTGAAATACCACCGAACATCAGCTTTCAAATCAAGTAATCAACTGAAAATTAAATCAAGTTCTTTTAGATTTATTGCGTTGTGGACTGTATATTTTGCTGTATTCATACTTTTTGGCGTTATACGTTTCACCATTCTCTTTGTAATACAATCCAAATATTCTATTGAATTCTATTGTCATTTATTTTACAGAGTTATTTACTGAACTGAAAAGTGACATTAACTACAAAAATATGTTTGTCAACTCTCATGTCTGAACATGTAAACGGTGATCCTTTTTGGGGGAAGTTCCTGCACTGTCAGGTACAAACTTCCACTCAATAACATCATCAACCGGTATTTGTAGTTGTAGGCTATCAAATAAGATTAGCTCAAGAAGAAGAAGAAACTGTTGTTTGTAGATTTGCCCATTATTGACGTTGTGAATGATCCTGAGAATTGAATGTATTGGAGTTCCTTTACTCACACACCAGAAGAGAAGTACTGTCTTTTGAAGTACGTTTCGCCAAGCAATTTAGCACCATCAAGAGATGACTGAAAATATTTTCTGGAATAGGAAAAGTGTTTTCAATAGATTCATTACACGCAAGAGATCAAAGACTGGTAATAAACATAAAATGTTGTGTATATGCAGTTTTGAAAACATACACATTGAATTTTTTTCAGAACCAACATTGAGAGTGGAATTTAGACAGAGACAAGGATTATCTAAAAGTATCACACTGTATTATTCAGGACATATTTCATTCATAAAAGTTTTCTAACAAAACTTATTGAAGTTTTCGTAAGGGTAATGGCTTATTCATTTTTTACCTGGTGCGGACTCTGTCTTGGTTATATTAGGTTGTTTCTGCAAGAGTTTTGTCCATTTTTATGAGATTACTTCAAACTGGAATACCTCTGTGAATTCAATCGAAATATGTGCCATTTCAATGAATTCACTTTTACCAACGTAATACCAGCCGATCAATTTCGTGTACTCGGGATTCCATGGAGTCGAAGGGGGCCGTTTTTGCTTGTTTCTGATTGTCAAAAGTTCTACAGATGAAAAAGTTATCGAATTTTTCGGAAATCACACTAGCCTCTGACCGCTAAACAGTAACCATGGTCTATTTTGGTAGGTTTTCGACTTTGTAAAGTGTCTGTGTGGCTCATCGGTGCCCAACCACTGTCCTGACCATCTCCTGTTGTCGTAGAGGATATACTTTTCATCACACGCGACGATCTGATCCAAAAAAGAATCGTTTTGGTTGCGAAAAAGCAAAAAACAAACCTTGAAAACCTGTCAATCGTTCGAATCGTGGGGCATCCACTCCTCGAGCTTTTTGACTTTTCGAATACGTCCTAAACCATCAAAAACTACATAGGAGCTGACGCCCTGTTTTTCCGGCATCCTGCGCACCATTTGTGATGAGCCAGTTCCCACTAGGGTTCACAAATACTCGTCCTGGATTACTACAGGTTAACTTCTTTGGGGCTAATCTTCAAGCCCTAAATCTCCGGAACGTTGTTGCAAACCAACATGGAATAGTGCGTTCAGTGCCTTCTTTAAGACTATCATTGCGAAATGCCTCGTAAATTTTTCGGGGTGTTTCGGCAGCACTTCGGTTCAGTATAAATTCGTAGGGAAGAAAATAAACAGAAAATCGCTCGATGACATCAATAAGCTGGAAAAAATTAACAGTATCAATATAGAATGAATACTGATGACATTGAAAGACATGACACTGAAATGGACCAAACTTTTGAAACAACGTAATACTTCAAGACATAATTATCTTTTTATGATCTCAGGTACAGTTTCAAAAACAAATGAATGTTTCAACACATGTAGGAAATGGAATTTCAATAGCACTATTTGGATTTTTCGAAAATATATACTTTTGGGATGGCGCTACTTCAAAAAAATATATACGGAATAAAGCATTGACGAAATTGAAAAGGTTATATAGGTTACTCACAATCGTCAAATGCATCTGAAATTTTGTACGTGACCTCAAAATTGTACTTTAAAATAAGTTTTCCCTTAAGTTTCTGCGATATTTTGAAAATTAATGTAACTTTTGAAACTTGTGCATTTCGTTGCTTTTTTTTGAAAGACAAAATCATGAAATATATAAACTAATAAACAGATTTTTGTAAAAATATATCGATTCTATGTAGTAACTTATCAAGGTGAACTGAAAGTTTGTCCTTTCTACACCTGTATGAAGTTTTCAATTAAAATTTTCATTTTTAGATTGTCGAAGGTTAGAGTTTTCAGAAATATAAATAGAACATTTCAGATTTCTCACGCAGAAAAATCACTTCGGGTCAATATTATAATCCTATAACCCTATAATGAAATTATGTTGTAACAATCACAATGAAGGTAAATAATTGAAATTATCTCGATTACATTCTTATTCAGCGACAAACAAGGAAACATTTTGTAATTTTCTATATTTATCTGTGACAATAATGAGTAGATATGAATCTCACTTCTTTCATTAGACAAGTTTGCGAGGAAACTAACTTTCAAAATATCAACAGGAACACCTTTCCTTCAGTATGTTGAAGTAATGAATTACTGAAAAATTCTTATCCAACATATATATGTATCAACTGAACTGAATCTTTTTTCATATTGATTGCATCACAACCTCATCTGACTTCGCAAGGAGAGCAAAACATACAATGATGACAGTCAGAATAAGGCTTGATCCACACTATGATGCCGTTCTCGGTCCGATCTCGCTCCGCTCTCGGTCCGTTGCCGGCCCGATAAAGTATTCTCAAACAAGAAAGAATCAGAGTATTCTCACTATCGTATCGCTCTGGTTCCGATCCAGCATCGGGCCGATACGGGTTGGTCGAAAAGAATATTTCACTGGAGCGAGACTGAAGCGACATCGGACCTGTTATGACTTGTATCGACAGTGTGAATACGTTTTTGTTTCAACTCCAGTCTTTCTTCGGTCTTGCAAGGAGACGTTACATTTTTCTTCTAGTCATATGGCTAGTAATAAATCATGGGATTCTGAAAAAGGTAAGTACTTTATTTGAGTTATTTATAACATTGGATCATAAATAATAAACTTTTCTTCGTCGTCCAGCAAATGACGATATAACGTGTGATATTCGCCTTCTTCTTTTCTCGTTAATGAACTGGGATGTATCCTCATTCTTCTTCATTTCATTTTATGTTGTAATTTTTTTTCATTTGTATTCTGTTCGTCCAAACTAATAGCTATTATCGCTAATTCTTCGATTGAAAAATGAAATGCCATTTTTTGGCGAGTACAATTTATCGAATTATTTCGAGAAACGTCCTATGTCGACCATGGATCGAGACAGACTGAGTGTGGAACTAGTAGTTTAGACACAGCGAGATTTGATCGGACCGAGACCGGAGCAAGATCGGAACGAGAACGGCATCATAGTGTGGATCGAGCCTAATAAGTCAAATCGTACAAAAAAGTCAATAAGGAGGCGAATGGGACGTATAGCGAAAATCTTGAATACCGTAAGAAACCTTCCCGCTTATTTCAAAAGTCCCTGCATGGATAATCCGGCGATCGATGATCAAGTGGAATCCTTCTATTCCGAAAAAACATTCATGGATACCCACGGCCAGTCAATCCAAACACTTCTGCTTCAGCCTTCAGCAAAGAGTTTCGACACACAATACGTTAAACTGCACAATCCAATAACCCCTGATGACGTTCGGGAAGCCCTTGTGGATTCCATGAACTGCTGATCCAGCCCCAGATCACCATCTGATCACAATTTTCAACTGATGGCTGGAAAGAGAGCCTCATATTTCGGATTGCTTTGTCGACGGGCTCCGAAGTTGGAGATTTGTTCTTGGATTTGTCTTATAAGTTGTTCAGGACTATCTTGGTGCTTTGTTCACTCACTCGAATTGACTCCCGTGTTGGTCGGTGGTTCAAGACCTAGTCTGAACGATCGATCTTCACTTGCTATCGTCCAAACCGTGTTAGGAATCACACGTTAAAAGGTAAGACCTCATTAATCCTTAGCTCGCACAAGTTTCGACTTCTGAGGGTTGTCTTTCGTACGGGTGCGACAGCTGGTTAACGGAAAACAGGTTTTATACACTCGAATATTCTCCGCAGTTAACATAGAAATCTGGGTGTAAAAAGAACCTGCTCATCGATTGCTATGTAACACAGGACTAGATACAATGTAAGTGTTACCTCTTTATGGCCTGGATCGATTACAACATGGCATTTGCTTGAATGTCTCACGGTACCTGACAAAATAGTGAGAACAACTGATACTACTCTGGAAGACTCGCTTCACCATAACATCCGGTCAGATAGAGTCCAAACAGAGTTTGTTACTCCGATTCTCCTTCTTTTCTGTAAATTGCTATGGTCACTATCAGTTCCGCTCAGAAATATTCGAAGGTATAACTGTGGCTCTCTCGAAAACCGGAGGCATCAGGTCAACAATTTGTTATATGGATTACCTGAAACTCTATGTCTGAAAAAAAATTCGAATAGACGAATGTGCAACGGTCATCCTGCAAGAGGTGTGAAGATTTCGACTCAATATTGAAGCTGAACTCCACTTTAATTTTCCTTCTCCAAATTTTGTAGACAAGAATGCAGGAAAATAATTTTCTGTGCAGTATTTATATCGTGATAAATCTCATAAAACTGAAGTGTTTCAGTAGCATTCAAAAAAGTTCGAGAACATTGATAGTAAACACTGGTGATCATTAGGGCCAAAACTCACAAATGAGTCAGAATCATTTTCGAAGTCATATTCATGAGTATAGTTTTGTTTTCAATCAATAATACCACCCTTGTTATTAGACCTATCTGATCCTTCTAGGTGAATTATTAAATAAATGAATTTGATTTCTTGAATATTGTCGAAAATATTCTTTTTTTTTATTCATCCTTTCTTCCTACCAAAAATGCCAAAAAATTTAAAATATATCTTCAAAGCCGGTCCTGAACATTCTGTCTGAAATAACTAATGCCACGGCGTGAAGTCATAAGTAATTATACATTACATTGAATTCAAATCACGTCGAGCCAATGAATTAACAAACTCCTCCTCTTTTCTTGTTTTACTACAAACCAATCCACAATATGAGACAATAAAATGAATTGCATCAATTAGGGAGTGTTACGCCTGAGGCAGCCATTACATTTCGCATGGAGGACTTGATAACGTGTTAATAACTTCAACTCGACATTATTACAGCCATTAAGTGCGTTTTAGAGTACGCAGACTTCTTACCTCTTGAGGAATTGTCTAGCGACCGCTCCTTCATTCGGTAGTAGCGATTGTCTTTCGAACGGAACGAAACTAATGACTCACTCAAAAGAAAATTTTAATTTTACCTCCAATCTCCATTGGAGGCTGTTCAGGTTTGGTTCCCTCCACATTCATTATACTATTCATTCCCTGAATAAGTCATTTGTTTGTTTTTTGTTTGTTTTTGAAATCAAACTGGAAAGCCAAACTAAACAGAAAAATGTTTCATCAAATGTTCGAAGTCAGCACCATTAACTTATAAAAAATGGTGTGAGCGAATTTCAGTTTCAGTTTCGTAAACTTTTCATTTTATCCATTTCCCAGAAAAAACATCAATATCGGGTAAACCGGGTGGCCAATCTGTAGAACCCCTTCTTCTAATCCACTGTCTCACTGGTACTACGCAATAGAAAGGATCCCCATCTTTATAAAAAAAAAAACAACGGAATTTCGCAATGGAGGATCAAACTATCACTATCTTTGTATGGCTGTTGCTTTCCTCTCGCTGCCATCCTAAAGTTTTTTCAAACATTTCTTGTTGATTTTGAAACAAATATTTCAAAGTTCGCCTGCTCAGCTGACCTCATATACCCTGTACGTGGTTATCTGAATCATCCCGGCCTGGATACCGGCGTGAATGAAGGCTGCCCTCACTTCACATTTGATAAAAACTTTAATATTTCTCATATAGGTCAGTTACATTGATAGACATCCGTCCTGTACCACTCCAATCGTTAATTTGAATAGATATTTTTTTCGTAGAAATTTTATTGGTTAAAGTTGCGTTATAGTTTGTAGGTAACTATGTGTCTTATCCACCTGTCCTAAAGACACTCACTGTTAATAATATTTTCCTAGCTTCGGATTTGGCATAACCAGAAAATAACTTGAAGTAGCATGACAAAAAGTACAAAGATCTGTGGTTTCATCTGAGTTCTAATCACTGATAATTCATTATATCTCAGGTAATTCAAACAATTGATAAATATCCAATTAAAGAAGAATGCAGATTGTGAAATAATTGCACGACCCGCCCATGTCTAGAGTATATTTGATTATTCTGGCTTCAGGGTACACACCTACCATTTGTGCGATTGTCAGTAAACAAGTAATCTGAAAAAAATATTTCATTCATAGTTTCCCACTAATTCATTTTTAATGCTGGTAACATATGGTAAATCATGATATTTGATGCATCTAAAAGTGAGGTTATCTCATAAAACAGTTCTTATTCAGGAAATAAACGAAAGGATTTCATGTAGCACATGATATCCTTGACTCCTTAAATAACTTACATCCAAAAATAAAATTTACACTTGAAATAGAACAAGTCAATAAATTAAACTTTTTAGATCTTACTATAACAAAAACTAACAACAAACTAGATTTTTTCTTTTACAGAAAACCAACCCAGACTGATCATGTCATTCCTTTCAATTCATTTCATCCCATGCAACATAAAATGGCTTCCTTCAATTGTTATGTCAACAGATTGTTGAACATTCCCTTATCTCCCTCCAATTTCAATTTAGAATTAAATACTTTAAAACAGATTGCTGTCAACAATGGTTATCAACCATCCATTATTCACAAATTAATTAGTAAATTTGAACTCAGATCAGATAAAAGATTGGCCTGTAACTCCACCACCTTAGTTAATTCACCTTCTGTGAGATATTTTTCCTTACCCTATTTTGATCAAAATATGTGTACTGTTATTTCCAAATTTATAGAAAATACCATACCTGGTACAAAAATTTCTTTTAAATCTCAAAACAACTTAAGAAACTTTTTAGTAAATTCTAAGGACAAAATCAACAAATTACACAGAAGTGGAGTCTACAAGCTTGACTGTTCTGATTGTTCGGTAGAACAATCAGAACCTGTAGACCTCTTTTCACTCGTATTAATGAACATTTAAAAAAACCTGATAAATCTGCTTTTGGCCACCACATAAAATTTCACAATCACAACTTTAATCCCAATAGAAATTCCAAAATATTACATAAAATAGATAATAAAAATTTCCTTAGACTTGACTTGTTTGAAGAGTTGGAGATTTCTAAAGAACTTTCCAACAATGATTATTGTTTGAATACTCAAGTAAACTTAAACAGAGATTTCCTTCCCCTTCATAAGAGGATTATGAATTATTAATTAATCACAGTTTATTAATATAATTTATTCAATATTTTTCCTCTACATATTCAATCAAACCCATAATGGATCACTCCTCAAGTTGGTACCATTATTTTAACATGACACTTGACACATTCTGTCTCAAGTTGTCCTTCTTCATAAGATACTTTGACTGAACCACATGGCCTCAATCCAAAAATGTATTTTATTGGCTATAAGCCTATTTTGTTTTATATAATTCAAATATTACAATGTACAATTCACTTATCTTGATACTTCCTGTTGCCTGACAAGTAAGTAATCTAAAACTATTTTTCCAAATTTCTTAACCTTAAAAAATTTTACAACTTCAATTTCACTGAATTCTCTTTTCAACTAGATCACTTACTTTCAGGTGAGCACTGATGATGACGAAAGTCGAAAGCGCTTTGCAAGAATTTTAAAATATTATACACTTTAATACAAAACCTCTTCGATTCATTAATAAACGAAAGGATCAATATCGCATTCATATGTGCATTAAAAGTCTATTGAAAATGCCTCATTTGTATTGAACAAAAGTTATTTTTGTGAAGGAAATTAGTTTTTCATTTTTAGGAGCGCTGAGAATTTTGATGAAGAGGTGTCAATGATAAAAGCTGCTCTAATAGAGAAAGCTTATTTATTTTTATTTTATACACTGTTCTACAGGTTATACCCAACTACAGAATAGGGATATAAGTCAAATCACAATACAATACAATTACAATAAGAATTTCACTAGTTCGGACTTCCATTGTCTACTATATAAAATTATTTGAAATCCCTGAAACAACTAAAAAAGAAGAATTGGAAATGAATAGCTGAAAATAACAATTATATTAAGCAAAAAAACCTGAAATCAAATAAAAGTGAAATACAAGAAAAATAGAATAAAAATAAAGGAATGAAAAAAAAAAAAATAAAAAGTGGAGGGATTCCAAGTTACGTTAGTTCACGACGTTTCGATTGTTATTATCTACAAACGTCTTCGGGTGATGTCATCACCCGGTGATGTCATCTTCTTTTTCAGTTGTTTCAGGGATTTCAAATCATTATATATAGTAGACAATGGAAGTCCGAACTAGTGAAATTCATCATGAAACATTGTCAATCACCTTCAAACAATTGCAATAAGTTATAAGATGAAAACAATATATATAGAATAAGCTGAAGTAAAGAGACCTAATCTCAGAGATGGAACAGTAAAAAAATATTTTCACGTGGTGTTGAGAGATAAAAAGGATTAACTACTCTAAAAGTTGGTCTAGCTACATTGAAATTAAGTGTTTGTAGAATATGTGGGTCAGTAATTAAATTATTAATCAGTTTAAAAAGAAAAATTGTGGAGTGACAATCATGACGGCAACTCGAGCTATTCATACCATGTCTAGCTTACAATGCATCATGGGGAAATATGTACAATTGATGGATAGATATTGTCTGATCTATAGGAGAGAAGTTTTAGGAAACGACGCTGTACTAATTCAACTTTCTCTGTATTCAGCTGATGAGATTGATTTATTCATCAATTTTCATTTCATTCCCTTAAAACTAGTTGTCCTCAGATATAATACACTCAGCAATCTGGCTGGTGTATTATTGCTTTTCGAAAGAGGCGCTTAACTTCAAGATAATAATACTCCTTATTGACCATACGACCATGTGACAAGAACTCCTGTTGCACTGCGTCACGTTAATCAAAGGAAACAGTGATCATTTGACATTTGATGTAACTTCCTGTGGTTTCTTTGGCCTTGGCTCACCTGGGCTCGTCCATTGGGACGATTGGACTTTGGTCCCGATGTCATATACTCATGATGACCCTTTTAGGCAAATCTGGATCGCCGTTAACGTCCTTCAACAATTTCTGAACGATACTCATGCGACGGTTTTTTGGTCTAAATTCAGTAATTTTTAAACGAACTTTGCTGTCACACGCGTTATGCACAAAATTCTCGAAGAAAATTGCACGGCATGAGCTAATCGAAAAAAATAAATAAATTGCCAATCGACTGTACTTATAGCCCACGAAATTTGAACATTTACCTTATTTTTTCAATAAACTTTTTGAACAGACCTCAAATATTGACGAACACCTTGTAATACATCGACATATTTCACATTCTAAAACCCAAGAAAACATTGCAAGTAACATGCAGATTTCAGCCTTCAAAGTGTTTTTTTAAACCCCCCTGGCAAACCGGAGTTTATTTTGCCGCAGAATTTTCGAAGCAATCGAGTTACTACATTATATATTAATATTTCAGATTCAATTATGAATGTTAGAATTATGTTGTATATTTTTTCATTGAGTGTAGCTGAAAGTACTGTTTTATTGGTAGGAAAAGAAATACTTCAAAATGTTGAGAAGGTAACTGCAACAATTTTTTATCGTATAAAGTTCATTATAATTTTCATTTTTTTCAGTCCTGGGTCCAGAATATTTTTGCCAAATTAACATTTCCTTTTTGTCATGAGTTTTTACAAATTGTTTCATCAAACTAAATGTAATGTACAAATGTTTCCGTCTGAAGTTGTATGTAGCCTCACTATCCTGAAGAAAAACAAAACCGAAGTACTTTGATTAGCCACTTTGTTGACCCAACAAAAATTCAGGAAGTTTTAAGTCATCACATATGGTTAAATCATTCTCAAAATTTTCAATTCCATGCAGTTCAGTTGTAGTCTTCTTTCATAAAAAGAAAATGAGCAATCGCAATGGGAACATCTTCGTTGTTCAAAGGTTCACCTTTCATGTTCCGTGTGGTACTATCAATGAACGAAGCCTAGTTATTCTACCTTATAAATTTACGATCAACTTGAAGCAAACAATTTGTTTCTATATTTTGGAGCTAAGAAATTTTCCGACAGATCTAATTCGCTAATGAAAATGTCGAGGTCACCTTGTGACAAGTTTTGGTATCCGCCAACATTTGACTGTTTAGATCTTTCATGGTAAACCAATTTCAAAAATTGTTCGTATAGGAAGCACTTCTTGAAAAATCATCACAACAATTCATTCTCCAAAAGTCAACAGTGAAATTAGGAAAAACAACCTGAAACATTGCATCTTCATCATCATCATTCTGTATTCTGTCTGTTTTTTCGTTAATCAGTTAATGGTTTTTTGTTCCCTTGTGTAGAACAAAAAATGTTCAGCATCCTTAAAAACGAACATTCAGTGAAGCAATATATTTCGTTCAAAAAAATAGGTCTACTTATTGTAATAAATTAAGAAACGGTGGTGGTATGTTTTTATTCAACATTCATTCAAAATTGACACCAATCATGTCACTGAAATTGCAAAGGCTGCTCCTCAAACGCTTGGAGTACTGTTCCGAACCGAAAAACTATACACACCTCAGCAACTCTTATGAAGCTAAGGTCAGAACTTGTTTGGAGTATTGTTCTCATGGAGCTTCGCCCCTAAGAAAGGTTGGAAATTTGTCTCTTTTTTATAGACACTTTCACGGAAGGTGTTCAAGATACTTGGCACGTTCAATTCCACCAAGAACGGTACTCATCAGAAATACGCGACGGACTGTGATTGCTCATCGTTTTGAGGTTCAACTCAATACACCTCGAACTTCACTGTTTGAGAACTCTACCGTTTGGAAAACTGCGTTTATGTGGAATAAACTTCTTGATAACGTTTTTTCAAATGAATTTAATCTCCAGCGATTCAAATCCAACATGAATCACTACTTTGGTACAGGCACCACTCTCAGAGCGCCTCAAAGATTTTTCTGTAATGCTTGTGTTTTGTCTTTGAAAAAACAATACAAAAAAATTTCCAAAACACTCACCTTTCAATCCTATAGTTGCAAAATCTGAGGCCCAGACCGTCTATGAGAGATCTGCAAGTTAAAATTCAAATACGGTCATTTTGGTGCAATAACAATACCTTTATCAAAAAGAATGGTTATTTTTATTCTATTCAAGTAATTTCATTCACACACATCAAAATCTGAAGTCGACAAATATTTATGGTTTGTTGTTCCCAGAATACTTGTTAATTCTCATATGATTGTGAACTCAAAAAATTTATAACACCCTCTTGTTAATGAATTATAATAACAGCAGTGACTTTTCACTATTTTTTCGGAAGGCCGGGCTATTCATTAATATCCGCATTCTTGAATAACCAGATCTCATTCATTGACAATAATTTTGTTAACTGTAATTTTTCTAGTTTGATTGAATTGACATGGTGATAATAACCTGACCCGTTTGCTAATTCAAGTACAGATATTCTTGAAAAAAGTTATACATTGAGCCCGTGCAGTTGTGAAATATTTATCATTAAACATTTTTCTCGTGTTACTCTCCTCGAAAAAGATGTTCATTAACAAAGAATACAAACAATTTAGCAAAATTCCTACAAAACCAAGTCCTGAAATAGCTGAACATTATATACTTATACATATATACATTATATACAGGTATACTTATTCTTCAGTAAAGATATATTTCATGCATTATGAAAATGACATCACTCAATCTCTTGCAGAATATCAGGTAAATACTATTTATATAGACCTATGTTTTCTTATAATACTCGAAAAATGGTTAACAAATTATTTGTCAAATATTTCCTGAAGTGCAAAAATCATAATCTTTCATTTCAAACCAAGTTTGCTCTCATCAGGAGTTCCACAGGGATCCCATCTGGAGCAACTGTCATTCAACATTTAAAAAAAAGATGTTGACAAGTTTGCATATCGTATTCAAAAACACTTCATTGTGAGATTTTAAGTAAGCAGTTTTACAAAAAAGTTAGATGTTATAGACTCCCATTATTTCTACAAAACTACAAAAGCAAGCCATGGACCAGGTCTACCGAATTCAAGATGCAATAACGTCAGTTATAGGACATTGTCATATTTGGGTGAAGCCACCAATAATATTGCCCGTTTTTTGAATAAAGAATTCGTAAATGTAGCTAACAGAACGAATAACACTAAGTAAATTTATTAAAAACAGTAAGGACAAAACTTCGGTGTCGGATAGATCAGGAGTCTATTAGGTGGCTTGTGGCTCTTGCCCACAACTGGCCGAACGGAAAGAACCAATTCTACATTTACATACCACCTTTTAGCAGAAGGACATGGATTCAATCATGAATACATGTTAGATTTAGAAAAAAAAAGTTTGAAATTCAATCTTCTAGAATGTTTAGAACTGAATAGATTCAAAAATTCGGGTAATTTATTGAATGATCAATTAGAATTGAATAACTCCACGTTACTAAATATTTTTTCAAATGAGAAAACTGGGACATAAACTCAGGTTTTTTTTAATTCATCACAAACTCAGGTACTTGAAATGTAGGTAGGTACTTCAAATTGTACAATAAGGTATATGAAGCATTGAATATCTAGAGTATAGTTAGTGAATACATGCCCGAAGAAAACGGTTCGAAATCGAAACAGGATTATTCGAACAGTCAATCTAAAATTGGATGTAGAGCTCAAAAATGGCGAAATATATAGGGTGTTCCAGTGCAAATTACTTGCACTTATTTTTTCATGTGGTATATTTCAGGCGTGTAGATCATATTAATTTATGCATACTATAAAATGTTATGTTGTCTGGTTTGCCAGAAACTTACTAACGCTCATCGTGAAAAGCCCTGTATATACAGTGAATCTATGAAACCATTGTTATTGTGACTATATTGAGTGAGAACTTGCCTATTTGCAGGGTAAAAACTCGACGTTTTAACGTGTGATCCCTAAGTGTGTACAGAATGTATCAAAATACATCATTTAAAAAAGAACATGCCGTCAATGTGTACAGGGTGGTTCAAAATACATCATTTAAGAAAAAAAATAACGCCAATGTGTACAAGGTGTGGCAAAAATACATTATTCAAGGAAAAACATGACAGGTTAACGGAGCCCCAACATTTTAACGTGTGATCCCTTAATGTGTACAGGGTGATCAAAATACATTATTAAAGAAAAAAATGACGTCAATGTGTACGGGGTGGCTCAAAATACATCATTAAATAAAAAAACATAACATCAATGTGTACAAGGTGTGGAAAATATACGTTATGACATTATTTGAAAAAATATAACAGTTCAACGGGGCCTCAAGGTTTAAACGTGTGATCTTTCAATGTGTACAGGATGTATCAAAATACATCATTTAAGACATAAACATGCCGTTAATGTGTTCAGGGTGGCTCAAAATACATCATTTAAGAAAAAACATATAGTCAATATGCACAAGGTGTGGCAAAAATACATTATTTGGGAAAAAAGTGTCAGTTTAACGGGGCCCCAATGTTTTGAAGAGTGATACCTCAATGTGTACAGGGTGTATCAAAATACATCATTTGAGACAAAACATGGCGTCAATGTGTACATGGTGGCTCTAAATACATCATTAAATAAAAAAACATAACGTCAATGTGTACAAGGTGTGGCAAAAATACATTATTTGGGAAAAATCATAACAGTTCAACGGGGCTCTAACTTTTCAACGTGTGATTCCTCAATGTGTACAGGGTGGCTCAAAATAAATAAAAAATCAGAAATGTTTTGAATGGTATAGAAAATGTCTGTAGTCTGTATCATTCATTTTAATTGCTTGGAGTTCTAGCTATGATTGTCGATTTAACCAATCTACGTTTTTTTGGATACAATTAGCTTCAATATAATTTTTGTTGCTGAAAAGACGCTCATCATAGTACTAGTTATTATAGGGTAGGATAATTTTCTATGTTTTCTGTTGTAAGAAGTTTTAGAGAAGAAGTTACTCGTAAATAAAAGGAGATGAAATGAATAATTTTTCCTCAAAATCCACTCACTACCAACAAATTTCAATTTCTCGAACAGTTGATAGTTGCTAGGGCAAACTGTAATATTTTTAGATCTAATATCAATTGTTCAATATGCGTTTATAATCATTGTAATATCAATAGGATAAAGTTCAATTCTGTTCAGTAATATTCCTCAATGGGACTGTGCTAGCATATACGTTCGAAGGCACTTAGCAATAGTATGCGAATGAAGAGGTTGTCTTCGATTCAAAGTTCAGAAGATTTTTTGTATATTCTCGACAAATATTTGCCATAGATCTTGGCGCCTGAATTATCCTTGAATATCATTATATCTGTTACGGACATGGCAAACAATAACAAAGGCTAATTTATTCATATTGTAAGGTATATCTCACAGTGTAGGCGGTTGAATAACGTCGACAAAAATGTTATAAGATAATGTGGTAACGACTCAATCATTTTCAATAATTGTCATCATTAACTGAATAATTTGTGACTCTTGGTTTTCCAAGTAACTGTATCTGAACTTCCGTCTTTAGGAGTCCTAGATGATTTTGATGGTTTAACTTCTTTCAATTCAATGACAATATATTTTATTAACAGTAGAATACAAAGTATTCGTGACATAAATTTTTAGAATTAACTTTTTGGGAAATACCTTTGAAAAGGTTATTTTGAACAATTGTCAAACTTGTACTTTTTTATTGATAGAAAACTACCTAACGTTTGAAGAATTGAGAAAAAATCTATTATTCAGTTTTTTACCTCATGACAGTTATCATGGTGCGTACGATTGAAGTTATCTATTTACCTATTTAATGATGTGTTTATTTAATAATTTATCTATTCATTTATTGTTACATGAATGAATGAACCCAATTACAGGATAATAGAATAAACAGCACAGATACCTGTGAACAGCTGATAAAATGAAATTGAATTTCAAACACTCAGCTCAGAAATGTTTCTTGATACGTGAAATTCGGCAGATAAATATATAGCATAGTGGACTCTTCAAAAACTAAGGTGGATGTTCAAATTTCACGTGCTACGTACATTCGATTGGCAATTGTGTTATGTTGGCACACTCGTCTCGAACAGTGGCATACGGTGACTGTACTCTGAGTCAGAAAAATGTTTACAAGCTTTTCCCAGAAGGTCGAGAAGATGTGAATAACGACGTTCGCCCTGGACGCCCCAAAAACCGATGAAAGTGAAGAAAATTGTTATAGAGAATCAACCAAACAATATAAGAGTAGTTGCTAAGAATAATGTCGGCATATCGGTTGGTTCATGCCATGTAATTTTTTTGGAAATTTTGGACATGAAACGTGTGATAGCGCAGTTCGTTTCAAAATTACCAAATTTTGACAAAGAAACCGTCGAATGAGCATCGTTCAGGAATTGTTGAATGACGTCAACGATCTATATTTACTTGAAAGGGTCCTTAGGACAAAAAGTTTGGTATTGTGGAAAAACAATTCATGACTTTTGCTTCATAATAACGTACCGGCTCGCTCGTTAGTGCTTGTTCGAAATTTTTTGGCCAAAACCATTACCGTAATCATGTCTCAGCCATCGTATTCACCAGATTTGGCCCCCTGCGATGTTCTCCTGTTCTCAATATTGAATATACCAATGAAAGAACGGCATTTTGCGACGGTTGAGGAGATGTTGATATAGATATAGATGTTTGTTGATAAAATATGCACCAGCATAAAGAAAAATATTGAATCAGTATTGAGACATATACATGATTTTCAATGTTTCACTGAATATTTCAATCACAGAAAAATGTACTTTCAATGTCCCATCACAAAAACTGTTAGGATGAGATCATATTAACATTATTTATAAATCATTTCTGTTATAATATCATTGCGAACGTAATTGGTAACAACTATCTGGTCTAGCTGCAGACCTCTTACGAAAACCAGACCATCACGTGAACAATATTTTGCAAATACAATGTTTACTGGGTTGTGAGAAAAATGATGACCGTAACCTGTCTTCCCGTCACCCTACTATTTGCCTGAAACGTGCGAATCGATAATCGTAAAGTATAACTTTCTCGAGCATCATTGTCGGACAAAGATTACATCTGGGCCCACTATGGAGATGATAACTGCAATGGAATCCACCAGTTCCCTCATGGATCAGACCGAGACAGAAGAATTTAGATGGAAAATCAAAGAACAGCTGGATCGAGAACCAGTTGCAATATTTAATATCATCAATGAAAAACGTAGAGCTCTAAATAGCCTACGTAGAGATAGCATCATCAAGATCCTACCTGGAGATAAGGGAAACACTGCTGTGTTGATGGACACTGATCTCTACGAACAGAAGATCGAAAAGGTTCTTCAGGAAGGACAATACACGAAGATCGTACGGGACCCTACTGTATCAATTGAAAGGAAGTTGTACCAGACTTTGAAAAAACACCAAGTCTATTTTTCGGAAAAAAAGAGATCATCGCTAACACCGCACCACAGTAAGACCCCTCACTTGTATGGACTATCCAAAATCCACAAGAAGGGTGTTCCGCTCAGACCGATCATTAGCTCCAGAGATTCAGCTACTCAAAACTTGTCAAAATTTTTGTTTCCAATAATACAACCATACAAGGAAAAACATCATCTTTTGTGAAAAATTCAAGGCATTTCGTCAAACTACTAGGAGCAATCGATGTCATAGAGCAAGATCAGTTAATCAGTTCTGACGTGGAAAGCCTTTACACCAACGTATCTGTCAAAAAGGCTATTCAAATCATACAAAGGAAGCTATCCAAAGACGGGAAGCTGGAAGATAGAACAAACTTACCTATAGAAGTAATCATGGAATTACTAGGATGTTGTGTACGAAACTGAAGGACGAATTCTTTACGCAAAATGAGAGACTGCCAATGAGATCGCCACTTTCATCAGTTTCAGCCAATATATAAATGAAGTGGTTTGAAATCCTGGCCATTGAAAAAATCCACAAGAAGCCCCCAGTCTGGTTGAGATACGTTGACGACACCTTCATAATATGGAACCATGGATACTGGGATATACTAGGATATACTACTAGGATATACTAGACACCTTCCTGAAGCACATCAACAGTGTAAGATCTTCCATCACTTTCACAATGAAGAAAGAAGTCCACAACGAATTGCCATTCTTAGACGTATTGGTAGAGAATTTCGACACTGAGTGGGATACATCTGTATGCTTCCAGGCTCTATGATACGAAGGAAGATCTCAAGAAGGAACTAGGCCTCATCAAGAATTATCTTCAGCAGAATAGTTACTTCAAAGTGATGGTGGAACATATTTTGACAGCAACAGCCTCGCAAGGACGAGAAGCCGTCTCAAATAGAGCTTGCACTTTCCTACATCAGAGGATTATTGGAAATGATAAGAAGAATTCGGTCCAAGTACAACATCTGAACCTGCTTCAGAATCGGAAACACCATTCATAGAAGCCTCACGAGAACCAGACCACCAAACGCGGACTGTGATTTCAAGAATTGTATTTATCGGATACCCTGTGAGTGCGGCAAATCCTATATCGGTGAAACTAGGAGGCCAATGAAAATCCACATTGCCTAGTACAAGAAATACATACAGCTAGGAGAAACTAGCAAATCGGGAAAAACAGTGCATATTTCAACTCATTAACATAATATCAAGAGGTTCCAAGCTGAGATCATCCACAGGGAGGAACACTGGTTCAGGTGGAAGTTCAAAGAAACTGCATATTATAATTCATTCAATCAACTGAAGATGTATGTGGATACTAACAATCGAAACGTCGTAAAGTAACTTGGCTTGAAATCTTTCAATTTTTATTTTTTTCCTGTTTAATTGTTCAATTTTCAATTTTTTGCTTGTACTTTATTACATTGTTATTTCATTTCAAGGTTTTTTGTCTTAATGTAATTGTTATTTTCAGTTGTATTAGTTCTTTCAGGGATTTCATATAATTTTATATCGTATTAGAACTATTGAACCTAACCATGAAACATTGTCAACCACCTTCACAAAATGCTTTATTCATAGGTGATACCGTAACTTTCAATTATAGACTTTTGTAAGACTGACATTCATGAAATGCTACTGTTTTTAGAAGAACTGCATTTCATCCTTAACGTGTTTCTATTCTCTACTAATTGCATCTGCCTCAAACCTACTCGAAGAAGCGGAACATAAACGATCTTCAACGACAAATTGTCCATTTTTCGTAATGACTGCTAGGCAAGCCGTTCGCTAGCAACAACTACAAATAAAATATGCAGTAAGTGGAGGACGAGGAATGCCGAAGACAAACAGTAATGGTGGTTGAGTACACAACACCGGTTGACCACTAGACACTGCTTCTAAACCGCTAAAAGTGTTTGTCTACGCTTTCATATTAGGAGCTTACTGCTACAGGCTATTCTCAGAAAAAACTTTGTTTGAAAAGACAAATTTATTTATACACGCACTTATTGGACGATAAAAATATTTATTTGCTTCGAGAGACCTACGAGGATTTTCAAGGTAGAAGGTTTGATTGGGACGTGAAAGTGGATGTTTATTATTCCACTGAGTTTATTAATCATGAAGTATTGCATAATTTACAGTTCCAGGGTCGTGAAAGGCTTAGAATTTTATGAAATTATCAGTAAAGCCAACTATCATGAAAACTAACTCTCGAACGCAACCGATAGCAAATCTCTAAAAAATTATACCACGATTTTGAACCAATTTTGAAGATTCGAAGTCAATTTTTATCTCACCCCAAATTTTTCTCGAAATTTTGAGAAAAAAATAGAGATCTCTGAAGGAAAGTCCTGATAATGAAACCTGGAAATACAATCAAGATAAAATTTCTTCCTAGTTGGAATATAACTGACGAAAACGATCAGGAAATGGACTCATTGTTGATATAAGAAAATAATTTTTAATGCAAAAATTGTTCATACGTGAATCAAAATACATTGTATTTTGTATTAGTACTATTGAGCAATCATATCTCAAGAAATATAATTTATAGGAGGTAAGTTATCAAACTTTCAAATTAAATGACTATGTTCGTCGCTATTTCCTTTTGAGTTTTTCATAACTTTGAATTTTTTCAAGAATTTTTCAGGTTTTTTTCGTATTTTGATTTGGTAGGTCGGTAGCCAGGCGGTTCGACGTGGGTGCTTTGTTCACCCACTCCAGTTGACTGCCGTGTTGGTCGGTGGTTCCAGCCCTAGCCTGAACGATCGATTTTCACTTGCTATCGTCCAACCCGTATCAGGAATCACACGTTAGAAAGTAAGACCTCTTTATTCCTTAGCTAGCACAAGTTTCGACTTCTGAGGGTTGTCATTCATAGGAGTGCGACAGCTGGTTAACGGAAAAACAGATTATTTTCAATGGTTTCAAATACTACGGTTAATATGGTATCCTTCCAAATCGAAAATGAGTGTTGAAGTATGAAATACAAGGTATCTATTGAACGTGCGGTAAAAGGGACTATTCTAAGGATATTTTGTCCTCTGATGATTTTTGATAGGGCGCCTTGTTCCGAAGATACGGAGCAAAAAATAATTTCGCCAATAACAATTCATTAACAAAAATTACATGTAATGTTTATTAATTCACAAGAAGTGTTGAAAATAACTACCCTTCACTGGGATCCAAGAATCCAATATGCTCCTTATCGACTCCCAAACTCGTTCAAAAACTAGCGTTATAATGATAATAATAATATTATCGTTTATTATGCATATATATTTATACATAAAAGGAAAAGGGGTAGCCAAAGGCTATCTTCCACTCCTCCCAAAAGTTATGATAGAGAAGAGAACAATAATAGATCATATATTTGCTAATAACTCTTAATATTCTTTACATTATTTTGGTCAATTTAATAATTTCATTGCAGTACCATACATTGAATTTTAAATTTTAATTAGCATTGAGCAGTAAGCATCTGTGATTTTACTTCTTTCTTAAATTGATGAATATTATGATTTGAAAGTGGTAAAATTTCATTCAGATAAGAAAGGTATTTATTCATTCAATATGGATCATTCATATTGACCTCCTCTACCAGGAGTATATCCTGATTACATAGCAGCATAATGAGACCGAAATCCATTGTGGAAGGAAAAGTAAAGTCAATAACAAGGTTTCGGCCATTACTTGATGAAGATCCATAGTGATTTCGAAAACTACACCTCACGATTTGATCTCCACAAACTTTATTTGAAAAATATATCAAAACATAATTCGCTAGCACAGTAGCTTTATCAAGTGATTTGAATAATTTAAGTTGTTTCTTACACTAATATTTATACACTACAGGTAACCATAATTGAGACTACCTTCAAAAATTACCTAAACCTCTACCTAAGGTACCTGTTTAATTATGATCACCTGAAGCATATTACCTCACATCTACATCAATAATAATTCATTCTCGGTTTTTAAGAAAACAAGTTCAATAATGGTGATCTATTCAAATCCAGTTGGTCATTTATTGGAATGTTTGAATTTTTAAGTTCATTACTTTCCATTGCTTCCTAATGATTCAGTTTCAAACCTTCATTTTCTATGTGCGAAATTTCAAACTCTTCGTTAAAGATATGTTGGAATTTGTTTTCTTATTTAAACAGCTCGCATGATGTTTCTGGAATCGATTCCCAAATGTTCTGCCAGTTTGACCAATATATACCTTAGGGACACGTTCCACACTTCAATTTATATACTCCTGATTTACTGAAAGGAAAAAGTTCAAATTAACATTGATGAACCCCCAAATTCCAAAATTATATTCACTCATAAAACGGCATAAAAAGAGTTATCCAATCAGACCAGTGGTTTCCTTTGTTACTGCATCATCAGTAAAATTATCAGTAAGGCTAATCAATATCATCTTGAACCATTGTAACTTTCAACCAAAATTCAGTCTACGGAATTTATATGACTTAATTAATAAAATAGAGAATATACCTCTACCAGACATCACAAAATTATTATTCTTTGATGTGCAGAATCTATTTCCCAGCATACTTTCTGATGATATTGTTACTTTAGTAATAGAATTATTGGATAAAAATAGAGTGAACCCGGTCATAAAATGAGAAATCATTGACCTTCTGTCGTTATATCTCAGACAAAATCATTATCAATTTAACAACAATATTTATTCCTCCTCAAAAGGTTCAATTATGGGAGTTCCATCAAGCCCCTTACTTGCAGAAATTTTCATGGATAATCTAGAGAAGTCGATCTTTAAACATCCTTTGATTAAGAATTTTTTGTATTGGCATAGACATGTGTTTAACAGGTACTAAGAGACAATTATATACTTTTCATAGGGATATTAACAAAATTCATGAAAACATAGAATTCCCTATTGAAATAGAAGCAGACAACAAAATCAATTTCTTGTACTTAACAATTAGTAGAATGAACAACAAACATGATTTTTCAATTAATCACAAATCTTCCTATACGGATATTACTATACATTACGATTCTACTTATCCTTATCAACACAAAGTAGCAGCTTATAATAGCATGATTCACAGATTAGTCAATGTTCCTCTTTCAATAGATAATTTCAATAAACAACTTAATATCATCAAGCAAACTGCGGTTAACAATGAGTTTAAAGCCGAATTAATAAACAAAATACATGGCAAATACAAGGTAGATGATCAAAATTATAGAGCTTTAATGTATTTTGGACAACCAACGGAAGAAGTGCCTTCATTTTTGAGAAAACGAGATATTAAAATTGCATACAGAAAAAGTAATAAATTAAATTGTTGAACGTTTCCTGAGGTATATATTGGTCCAATTGGCAAAACATTTAGGAATCGAATCCAGGACAATCATACAAGCTATGTAAATAAGAAAACAAAATCAACATATTCAAATCATCTTCTAGAAAAAAATCATATCTCTATCGAAAAGTTCAAAATTTTGCATATAGAATATAAAGGTTTGAAACTGAATCATTTGGAAACAATGGAAATTATTAAACTTAAAAATGAAAACATTCTAATGAACCAAGAAAGAATTATTATTCATGTAGATATGCTTCAGGTGATCATAATTGAACAGGTAGAGGTTTAGGTAATTTTTTGGAGGTAGTCTCAATTATGGTTACCTTTAGTATATGAATATTAGTGTAAGAAACAACTTGAAGTATTCAAATCATCTGATAAAGCTACTATGCTAGCGAAATATGTTGTGATATATTTTTCATATTCATAATATTTTCATTTCAATTATAATCAAAATATCGTATCCCGGTTCGCAAGTTTTGTATGCAATTAAATGTTGTATTTTCCAATGACCACGAAAGACATTCTTTCATACACCGCAATCGCCGTACTAGACGAATCGGTATAAAACGCATCTTGAATGAAATCTTCAAGCATCTCCATTGTCTGGAAGACAATATTTCGGAGTCTGAAAGTCATCCCACATCACGTTATAATGGTTATGAAACTTGTTTAACTTTCAACAACTCGTTACGAATTTAAACAATAAAGAAGTATGAACAGTTAATTCAATATTTACCCAAGATAGGTGCATGTGATACGAACAGACACTGGAACATCTAGGAATACTGTTAAAAAAGCTCGCCTTTCAGTGTGTGAGTACAAGAATATTTTATTTCGGTGAGTTGTTTTGAGGGCAAGGATCCGTTCGTTCACAATGCAGAAGAGGTTGTCATTATTAGTTATTTTTTTTTGGTGCCCAACTGGCATAAGAATTACTAATATCAAAGAATCGCCATAATGTAGAATGTTCATGCAAATCAGAAGATCAATACAATCTACATGATTATATTCAGATAGATAGATAGATATTCAATTCACGAAAGGTATAAAATACAAAATATATAAATCGTATACAGCGTGACACTTAACATGAAGACACCCCTGTATTTTAATAATTTTTGAAAGCAGTTATTTGATTTTTGGTACAGGCGTAGATCTTCATGTGCTCCGTTTCGCAATACTTAGCTCGAGAACAGCCTCAAACCTGCGAAAAGGTGAAATTTTCGATATTTTGCTTCGCGTTAGGGATACCGAAATAAGTTATTTGAAAAAGTATCTAAGAGATTGATTCCGACCCTACAAATCGAATTTCAACCCAAAATTCGAAATTTGATTTGTTTTGGAAAGGAAGTTTTTGGCCTTATACTTCTTTCTCTATCTTTATACAAAAAATGTGGGAATCTTCCCAAGACAGAAAGGAAGCATGCAAAGAAGTAACTTTCAGACATAATCTGACATAAACATTGAATTACACGAAAGAAAAATACTTTCGAAATATATACTATTATGTGAACGCTGAATTACACGAAAAACACTTTTATCTATTCCGTTTGTATTCCAAACATTCGGAATAAAATCGAATCAGATATCATTCACAGTATTCCTACACAATACAGTGCATTTCTTTAATGTCCCCCCCCTTTTATTTTTTGAACGGATCAACTCAAAACATTGGAATTTGGGATAATGAAATTAACGCTTGAATACTTTCTATTGAAGTGAAATTGACAGATGAAACTTTTAAGATGGCGACGGGGCGCCTGAAGTTCCTGACAAATACTTCACAACCCTAGCATATTAAGTCAATATCTTCACCTACTACAAAATGGCGAAACATTCAATAATTTCCTGAAAACAAAAACATTATTATGGATATTTTAAAAATGTTCATTTTTATCTGCCATATGGCACACAAACAAAAAATACCTTAACAAACCTTATCGGTTTAATAGAATTAATCCGATAAGGTTTGTTAAGGTATGTTTTGTTCGTAAAAACGACAAAAAATGTCAGTACGACAATGGACATCATTGTTCAATTAGAATATGCTCATTTAGTTTTCGGTTTTACTAGTAGAAAGGTTCCACGTCAACAATCTCTAAAATGGTCAATTATCGTTCATTGGAAGAAGAAATTGAAGCGATTTTTATTTATGATGCGATGCGTAACTTTCACGAGACCAAAAGTATTCTAAGTGAACGTTTTGCAAATCGTCCTATCTGTAGAAAATATTTGAGGTAACTCGTATCAAAATTGACAACCACCGGTAGTGTACATAACAAAAAGCCCCCAGGTCATCCGTCCATTCCGGAAGAAGAGTAAGTGCAAATAATTGGTAAGATAATACTAAATCCTGAACAGTCTACTTATTCCGTCGCGAATGTTTGTGAGGTGTTTCCTTCTACTGTGTGGATACTTTTGAAGAGGAATAGGTATCATCCATACAAAATTAAAATGGTACACCAATTAACTGAAGATGATCCTGATCGAAGAACAGAATTCTGCGAAATACTGACGGAAACCATTGCAAGGCATCCTACAATATTTGTTTTGGTGGCGAATGTACATTTTCTTCAAACGGTAATGTTCACAGACCAAATTGCCGTTATTGGAGTGACACCAACCCTCACGTTTTCCGGGAAACACATACCCAATATCCAGAAAAAATGAACGTTTGGGCAAGAATATTGGGAAACCATATTGTAGGACCTCTATTTATTGATCAAAATTTAACAAGGGAACTGTATTTGACTGTGCTGGAAACTACTGTTGACCCTCTAATCACTGAAATGGTCGAAGCGAATCCTAATGAATTCTATGTGAATATGGTATTCCAACAAAATGGAGTACCACCACAATTCTCCAGACAAGTAAGACACTATTTGGATACTACTTTTCCCGGTCGTTGGATTGGCCGTTGAGGTCCTACAGAATGAGGCTATTTGAAGCACAAGGTGTACAAAACTGAACCTGCTTCAATAATGGATACACGGCAGAGAATAATAAATATTTGTAGAGATATTGACGTTACTGTATTCGAAAATGTTCGGCGTGAAATATTGGATAGTCTGTTCATATGTCAAGAAGTTCAAGGCAACCATTTCAAGCATCTTCTGAACTGACCTCAAGCTCATTACCTCATGTTATGTAGTTAAATGGCAATGTATTCAGGCAATTATTTGAAGTTCCGCCATTTTATAGTAGTTGAAGATATTGACATTATATTCTAGGGTTGTGAAGCATTTGTCAGGAGCTTCAAAGAGATGTGTTACAAGACCCCTTTTTTTCCCAGATGGCGCCCAGCCGCCATCTTGAAAGTTTCATGTGTCAATTTCGTTTCAAAATAAAGTATTTATGCATTAATTTGATTATCCCAAATTTCAATTTTTTGAGTTGACCCGTTCAGAATATAAAAGAAGAGGGGACATTAAAGAAAAGCACTGTATATTCAATGAAATAAGTAAAATTTCACTTACATGGAATACTGTCATCCTCACTGCTGAACATCCGATTTTTTTGCCATAAGTCATTTGCCTTATCGGCTCTTCAGTAGCAAACACGGATAAAATTATAAGAAAAAACACTCAATTCGTTCTTAATTACGACTTTTTGCCACGGAATGGGTTAAATCCATCCATGTCATCAATTACAATACGTAAATAACATTCATTCGCAAGTGTCTTACGGCGAAAAATCGAATGTCTAGCAGTGAGAATGACAGTGTTCCATGTAAGTGTTTTTTTTCTTCTTTCATTGATTATATTACGTAGGAACCCTCTAAGTGATATCTGATTCGATTCCATTACGAATGTTTGGAATACAAACGGAAAAGAGAAAAGTGTTTTTTGTATTTGGATTTCGACGAAAAGCGAAATGACACGTTGAAAAGTGTTGTTTTATTGAGGAATCTCTGCACTGCTTTGCGACAATTATCCCCTCGAATTCAAAAGGTTGGTCAAAACTACTTCTTTTTTTTGACATTCCTCAAAGTCATTATCTTCATCGAACAAGCTCAACAATATTCTGTCTATCCGCAATTTAGCTGAACCGGGCGCATGAAAAAAGCAAAATTCAATTTAGGAAAGGCCTGATAGATACGAAGTGACTAACGAATCCCGAAATGCCTGTCACGCTACCATACTCGGGTGATTGACAGAATGTTGGCCATATATCAGTCCGACCTTTTGATTATCCTCGTTATTACGCCTATACCATTTATCGTGATTGATATTGTATTAATACTTGATATAATTTTCATATAAGCTCATAAAGTCGTGATTACATGATGTTTTAAATACTTTAATTATAAGTTGGTGCGATGGGTTGGTCATGGGAGAAATCATTTTCTGGTAGATATAAAGAGGAAAAGCCGACGAGAGGTCGCTCGTCAATTGCTGTTTGATCCAGTGCCGGATCCAGCAGACACCAAGCTCTGTTCGGGAGAAAAAATTAATTTGCATAATCACCTCTCGTCGTATTAATATACTCACATCAACGATTATTATCTGAATCAACGTTAAATGATTTGATGATAGTGTTGTTCAGCATTAAACAGGTGTTCAGTTGACGCGGTAGTTTTTCTCCAAACAAGATAAAAAAGTTCTCAAACTCCACTCACATTATTACTGATTGATTTACTCGTATTATTTAGAATTCCATATCAACGTATTGCCATAGGGATTAGATACCCTGATAGGATTGACCTAGTCCTTCTGTCCTTTTGCCAGTTGAAAAAATCGTGTGTCGTGTGTCGTGGTTCACAACGCCAAAATTACATCAGAAACGCTGTCTAATAATCTTATTTCAGACAAAATAATTCATCGCCTATTGTTTTTCTTTTATTGATTTACGAAAACGTCCGTGATGGCATATGTATATCTTTTAAGAATAGCTTACTGTAGTAGGGGAGCCCACGATGCAAAATGGGGAGCGTCATAGAGACATATTAGGTTGCAAAGCTTAGATGATATGAAGAAAAAAATGTTATATAATATATACATTTTCATCGGTGGGAGAAGCGGCTATAGATTTTTAAATATGTAACAAAAACTGTTGCATGGACATACTCGAGCGCGTCAGATATTGATACCATCAATGTCCTACGTATTTTTAATAATGTTGGTATGTGAATCTGTCAGATCATATATTTTTCGATATCCTTGAATTATTTTCTTCAAAATAAAAAAAAATTGCTACGCTCGAGAATGTCGAGATGACGTTTTTTTTACAACTTTGCTGCTCTCCCCTTTCTTTACGTCACTCTCAAATTGTCAGATTACTGGAATATACACTTTTTAGCATGTAATTAACTCACCCTACCTTGATCTGACGCGCTCGAGAATTTCTGATGATCATTTTTTTTACTAATCTGATCCTTTGTCCTTCACGGGCGGCCTTATATATGGGGCTCATATTTGGTGGAGGTACTTAACCGGGTACAAGGTATCCCCCTGTATATTAATCTGCCGCACTAATAATTCTTATCACATAAATACGTCAGTTATCTTGAATATTTTCTGCACATTATAATTGTATTGTACTTTAGGAGTTATCGCAAAATCAAAAGTATCGCGCGAGAAAATAAACTCAAATGGCCTGACAAATCGATGGGCCACGGGTGATGGAAAAACGGTTCAGTTGTGTTTTTACGCACCATTTTGAAGGTTGAAGTTACATTTTTGTTTTGAGTTGTCTTAAAGTAGATCGGTATTTACCTATTTTGAACTTTAAACATACTTCCGTTGAACTAATATAATCAAAGGCCATTATTATTAGATTGCTGGGATAACCGGCTTCGCACAATTATATGAGATTGTGTGCAAGTCGTGTTGATACTATATTTAAAACACTTCCAAAATACAAATTGTGAATTTATAAAACAATAACAACAAAAATTAATTGGCGCTCCGGGGGGACTTCATTGATTCCAGTAGCGCATTTGCTTTTTCAGCTGCAGGAAAACCCGGAAAAACCTGCAGCACCACATCACCTGAAGATCTCAATATGCTAATGTCCTCTCTCTTATAAAACAAATTGTAGGGTGTCTCCAGAGGCTCCAATGAATTCAATACTTCGCCAGTACACTTAGTGACACAACTCTCGTCAAACTTAATGACCAGATTCAACGCCAGAATCACAGTGAACAATGACTGCATGGAAATCATAATAGTGGTCTGCTAGATTGAAGTGTTCATCTACTTCGAACCTTCGTAACATTTTGGTGCTTTCGTCCGCGGGTTAGTCATATTTGAAGGGCATCACTGTTATTAATACATTGACTGGTGACTCAGCTATACTTGTTTTCTTATAACAGTCAGTTAGTCTGCCAATATAGTCGATCATCCCCTGTTAAAAGTTCTATTTTTAGATGATTCAACAATAAGCTTTCCACGGACTGGTTATTAACCATATTAGGAAAAATAGTTGAAGTTCCAGAAATACACATCTGTTTTTACTACCTCTTGGACATTTACTACAAAATAAACAAGTGAGGATTTTTCCAGCAAAAGATTTACAAACACAAAACGAAATAGACTGTACGGAATCATTCAATCCAGAGCGGTCAGGAGTATTGATTCTGCTATTGTTTTGCTCATGAGAGTATTTACCAAGATGTGCAAGTTGGAATAAAATGAGATTGGCTATTCTTGATAATGGATACCTTTACCCACGGAAAGCCCTACCCATACAAAAAAGTTCAGAGACTATTATGGAATGTTCCACGGTGACTTAGGATGTTTCCAGACGTTCCCAAACGGTGCATTTTATTCCAGCATACTGTACAATATTCCAGAGCATTCTGGTATATCCTCAAATGTTTTGTAATGCTATTGACCACTCTCAAATGTTGTGGACTGTTTTAAAAATTCCTGAAAGGTAAAATTTCTAGTTCGGATATATAAAAAAGCACGCCTTTCAGAAACCTTTAAAGCTCATTCAGAATTTCTGAAAGAAGTTGCATATTCCAGAAACCAATAATAAAAATTCCAACGAGTTCTTGATTTCTATGGAACTGATGAAACAAACTTAGGTATCAGTTTTCGCTGGAATTATTTATTTAAGTGAATTTTCTAAATGGCATTCAAAATTTTTCAAGGCTTAGTATGAACATCAAATTAAGGAAGATCCAAATCTTTGGCTTTCTACTTCTCTGCCTTCACACAAAAAATATGGGAAATTTTCGAAAAAGAAAGTCCAGAATGAAAACTTCGAACAAAGATGTGAAGATTATGCATAAAACTGGGAAGAAAAGTCCTTTCGAAACAAGTACTTCCGTATGAAGATTGAGTTGAAGTTAAGTTAGGTCTAAAGTGAGTGGGTCTATTCGCCTTCCACCGCAACCCGCAAGGGTTTATTGTGGCTCAAACATATTCACACTCGACCAAATAAACCCAGCGTCTCAACGAAGCTGATTAGTTTGTATGGTGAGTGGTCTTTCAGGTCAGATGGTAAAAGTACGGCTCTGCCAAACTCTATCAAGCTTCGAAAGGTAAATAAACGCGTTGGAGTGAGTCAATCCTAGAAGATTCTGCCAGAAGTCCATAAATCTTCTTGCCATCCAGGTGTTCACTGTTTGTTTGGCAAAGCCTAAATTGATGCCAATGACAGGTTCTGTTCCGATGAAGCTGCTTGCAGCACCCTCCTTTTCAAAGGAGTCAGCAGCCTGATTGCCTTCCAGGCCAGTATGGCCAGGAATCTAGACCAGAGACAATATGTTAAGTCTTCCTATCGAGGAGAGTCGTTTTTGGCAATTTGCTGCCAATTTAAACGTTGCTCGGTAGGAGCCAAGAGCTTCCAAAGCTACATGACTGTCCGAGAATATTTTTATTGACTTGTGTATGAGGTTGTATTCTTTCAATATCTCTGCATACAATTCAATAGCGCAAATTTCCACTTGAAATACAGTCGCATAGGTTCCTAGGCAGGTAGATATCTCTGTCCTGGGTCTGCGAATTCAAAATGTTTTTCGTTTTGACAACTCAACCTTTTGTTTTGTCGAAATCCACACTGTTGCTGTTTTGTTGTGGTTTTGTTTGTTAGTTTGAAATCCGCCACAATAAGCATTATTCATCTGATCTTTTCCAGCCGATAAAGTTTTATTCCATAACTTTTTTTCCACAAAATCTGCAGACCAGGGCCGCAATTGAAATTGTTCCTTCGAAGAACGAAATAAATGAATTTACAGGCGTGGGGACATTTAATACACATAATAAATGTTCTTTTGCGAAGCTACTAATATGATAGAAAGATCTGGCGCTTTCACCTAGTATTAAACCTAGAGTTTCGAAATTAAATACCTAATAGTGGAAAAATGTTCAATAGTTATTTCTCAACGAATTGCATATTTGAAGTACGTTTACACAACTCATGTTCATTACTTCTTCCTGTTGTTGAATAGTTGATACATTACAATTCCACTTTCATCACAAGTGGCATAGAAATTCAACCAGACACTTCAAGGAAGATCTCAATGGTCAAATTTTGATAATACGGACCACTACTAACGTTATCAAGTATCCCATACTCCCGTAATGTTTTTCTCTTCTAAAAATAACTGTAGGACATATTTACAATAGTTCTAACACGTTAAATATTAATAAAACGGTTGAAAGCTGTCTAGAAAATGCGTTAAAGTAGCCTCACTTGGGCTTCCATACCATCTTTTTAATTAGATACATTATTCATAATTTTATGGGTACCCACTATCGAAGGTAAAATGGAAATCATTTTTATAATACACGCCGCCTACGTTTGATCAGTGGTGAGGAAACTGAAGTTTGAAAAATGGCGATGAAATTCATTATGATATGTAATGGCCAAGTCAAGAACTATCTTATGACGAACAGATTTTTCTAACGGTTGTTGATTTAGCACCAAGAAATTTCACAACGAAATTTATAGTTTCATCACCTGAAAGTCGATCTTATTGAATAATTGAATATGGAAATCAAAAACGCGCCAAATGCATTGAATTTGGCACTACGAGAAAAACTTCCAGAGTTGCTGGGAGCGATAACAGTGTCAAAATGATAATGGTCATTCGAATTGAATCATTGCAGATTGCTTCAAACACAGATAAGCAAACATTGTGGCAGAGATCTTGCCAAGGCAGGTTTGCTACTATTTTTATAATTGCCCAAGTTCTCTAGGAAGATTAGGCAACCAATGTTTAAGAAATGAAGGTGAAAAAAAATCATTATTTCGTTTCATGAAATTTTTTAAACTCTTTGAAATCATGAATGGACTGCCCTGTTACTACGCAAAAAATAACGAAAGAAAAATACTAGTGTAAGTATCTATTATTGTAAAAAAGCGACGGGTACCTGATATATAAAAAATATGGTACAAAAAGCCCACGCTTTTTTCATTTCGTTTCATTTCATTTCATTTCATTAGTTCGATGTTCTTAAAAAGCGTGTTTTTTAGTATCAGTTTCGTACGCTATAATAGCGTGTTTTTTAGTCTTTTCAAACTATATTTATTTTATGCGAACTTTGGGATCAATCAGCCGTATATTGTTTAGAAAAATGACCATTGATATTTCCCGATTCCGTAGAGGGAGCCTGAAAATCAGCTACCAAGACCAAGGAAGGCGAATTATATCAAAGAGGTTACGTACAGCGCCATCTATCCGCAAATAGATCAAGCAATAATGTCAATAATTCTGTCAAATACAGATCCCGAGTTTGAGAGTTACAAACAAATGAACATACATACATACATTATACATACAGGTGAAAGTAGTAAAAGCGTGGAAAAAATATGTAATCCCCCATTTTGTAGCTGCGATCATCTTGAATTTACATCTATTTCAAAGTGTACTACTATTCTAATAGTCAAGCTCTGTCATTTGATACCCATATTGATATAGTTGTGGAAAAATATATTATCCGCCATTTTGAAGCTTCGGACATCTTGAAATGTATTTGATTGTATTGTCATCAACACTAAATGTGGCTACGTAATTTCAGATCAATCTGTCAACAGGAAGGAGGTCAACTTTAGTCACTGAATTTAACCCAAATAAATAAACAAGCAAACTAACAAATAAACACGGCAAGCTGAATAAAACCGTTGGAAAACATGAGGTCGTAGCATGATGCTATGCAGATTGCATGACAAACTAATAAATCCACCACTTCAGAGAGACATTGCAGAATCGTTATTGTTCTTAAGTCTTAAAAAAGCGTGGTTGAATCAACCAACCCATTTTTTCAGAAATTTTGAATTGACAGACAGATATCATAGTGTTTTCGGAATTGTGAAGTAATCCATTGAGAAATAGTGACGGAGAAGAATAATTCTGAGGATATCCCATCTAAGTCTATATAATTGCTCTCGATACGATGAACACTCATAGAAAAATGCTGCCTTTCCATGAATTTGCAAACATAAAGTGTCATATTTGAATATCAAAAGAATTTGGTTGTTTTTTTTTCATACTCAACAAAATATACGAGTTCAAAGTAATTTCAAGTTTCTCTGTTTTTAGAACAAACGTTTTGTCATCTACAGAGTGATTCTCTACAAACGAACGGACGACCAAATACTCAGAGCTGTTCAACACAACCAGCAGCAATAACAAAAACTGATTTCAGGAAACAAAGTTGACGGTCAGAAACATGTTTCAGTCATTTTATGAGTGACAGGCACTTGTTTATCAAAACCGATATTTCCCGATCATAATTGAAGCAGCTGTCAATAACTCAGTGTATCGAATGGGGCTATCAATAATTCACGTATCACGCAGTCGATTTTGATCGAGTTTGATTCGAACACGAGTGTTGATTGGCGTGAGTGGGTGGTTTATTTTCATTTCATTTTCCGTAATGTCATAAATACACACATCGCAAAATTCTTGGACCCCCTTATGTTTGTCTGAATGAGACAATTTTATCATAAGTCAAGTAGTGTATTACAAAGTACATTTAATTTGGTTATGTAACCAACGCAAATTGGCTGAATTTATTTTTAACTAAACAAGAAGAAAATACAAACGAAAAATAGTGCATGATAAAATTATTACCCAAATCTAAAATGTAGAAGAAAGCCATTTTAGAGCGAAATCAAAAATACATTGATATTCGGCTTGTCCTCCCCTGTTCTGTAGTAGGGAGTTAACTCGCCTGTTCATGGAAACAATATAGGCGTTAATGGTATCCATTGGGATGTTGTTCCATTCTTCTTGTGCCGGGAGGGTGCTAGGAAGATTAATTCCGTTTCAGATTGGTCGTTTAACGAAATCCCACATGTGCTCAATGGGATTCATGTCTGGTGAATTTGCTGGCCACGGTAATCTTTGAATATTCTCAACCTCTAGTGCATTTACTCTTCTCGTGCGATGGGTCCTAGAATTGTCATCCTTGACATTCCTCACCCATTAGCCATGGACCTGGTCTACCCAAATTCAAGATACGATAACGTCCGCTAAGAGACATTATCGTATTTGAGTGAACCCACCAAAATAATATCGCCCGTTTTTTGAAAACAGAATTCGTGAACGAAGCTTATAGAACAAATAATAACTTAAGCAAATTCATCTCAAACAATTAAGAAAAAACTTCAGTGTCGGGTAGATCAGGAGTATATAAATTGACTTGTGGCTCTTGCACAAATCTGTATATTGGTTAAACGGGGAGAACTGTTTCACAAAGAATCAAAGAGCATAGAAGTAGTTTCCTTAATAGAAAGACCAAATGCACATTGGCAAACCACCTTCTAACAGAAGGACATGAGTTCAATCTTAAATACGACATGTTACATTTGGAAGAGAAAAGTTTGAAACTCAACCTTCTAGAATGACTAGAAATGAATAGAATTAGGAATTCTGGTAATTTACCGAATAACCAAATAGACTTGAATCACTCCCCGTTACTAAATATTTTTTTGAATGTGGAAACTGGTACGTAAACTCAGTCCATTCAATTCATTACAAACTCAGGTGAAACAGAGGTACTTAAAATTTAGGTACTTCAAATTGTAAAATTATATATATATATATATATATATATATATATATATATATATATATATATATATATATATATATATATAGCGCTTTCTCGACAATTGGTAGTACTGTTATCTTCTGGCACTCCTCAAACTCAAATTAGTTGCATCAATCAATATATATATATATATATATATATATATATATATATATATATATATATATATATATATATATATATATATATATATATATACATATATATATATATATATATATATATATATATATATATATATATATATATATAAAGCATTAAATATGTAGAATTTAGTTAGTAAACACACGCCCTAAGAAACCATTGAATGACGAAACTCGTGTGGCGTTTTTGTAAAACTGTTTACAGTGAATATCTCATGAAGAAGTGTTTCTTATGGTAAGTATATTACGTACCAAGTAAGATAAGAAGCATATTACCTACGAGCGAAAAATTGTAAGCACGAGGCGTTAGCCGAGTGCGATAATTCGCTGGTGGGTGTAATTGGCCTTAGCCTCGAGGTGCGTACTATACTTTTTCTACGACTAACCACAGAAAGGAATGATACAATATATTTGTTAGAGATTATGGCTTTGGATAATAAATCCATTCAGTCAATCAGAATTGACACGCGTTACCGCTGGGCTACTCTGGCGATTACCAATGTGATGTCTGATTGTGATATGAGTGGTAGCATAGTGCACTTTGTGAGTGATTAAATAAATTTGAAGAGTTTTAAATGATATAATAATGTCAAAAACAAGTACGAACAGATAATTTTCAGTCTGTGTAATATTTTCTAATCCTTTTCCTTGGCTCTTATAGTTCATGGAATGAAATGTTATTAATGAAATTTCCAACAGAAAGAAGAAAAACGAAAGTGTTCAAATAATGCCTAATAACATCATACACGATAATCCTAATATCGTTGCGAATTTATTTAATAATTTCCTTCTCAACTCACCAAGACAATTAGTAAGCGATTTACAATTCGATGAGAAGGCCGATTATCGCATTATGAATTAGGATAAAAATTCATTTTTTCTCAAATCTTTCATACCGGGGAAACTTCTCTGCCTTTCAAGCAATAAACTTTAGAATAAATATTCATCTGGATATGACGAAGTCCCATTAATTCTACTCAAGAAATGCCTTCCTGCTATTATAGAACTATTCACATTTTTAGTGAACCTATCATTTCTTACTGTGTCATTTCTGAAGTCTCTCAAAATTGGAAGGGTAATTCCCATTCATAAGAAAATGGACAGATATAAATTAGAAAATTATAGACCAGTTACCATCACATCGGGTTTTTCGAAATTTTTTGAACACGCATGTCTTGATAGACTTATGGATTTCTTGAATAGGTTCAAACTCTTGACAGATCATCAACACGGTTTTCGAGTTAATAGATCTACCAATACTGCAGTAATTTCTGTTTTCGACACACTGTTTGAATATTCAGAGCAAGGCGAGTGTCCTGTTGGGATTTTTTGTGATCTCAGCAGGTCATTCGACTGCGTCAATCATAATGCTTTGTTGTCAAAGTTACACTCATACGGCATTCGTGGCGTAGCACATTCCTGGATTTCATAATTTTTAGAAAAAAGGCAACAATATGTTACAATTAGTAACCACAGTACAAGTACTTATGATAAATGTAATTCAAGTTTGTCAAATATTTCAATGGGTGTTCCGTAAGAATCGGTATTAGGGCCTATATTGTTCCTTTTATATACAAATGATTTGGAATCACATATCAAGAATACTTCTTTAACAATGTATGCCAACGATACGTCTTTAATAGTATCTGATATGGATGAAAACTCACTTTTAGACAAATGTAAATATGCTTTGCAATCTGTTATGAACTGGTGCGGAGCTAATTCTCTCTATCTCAATGCTAACAAAACACAATTGTTTAGATTTCATAATCGACAAAAACCTTTTCAATTTCAAATTAAAAACATGTCAATTCTGGGAAAAGAAGGGACAAATTTTTTGGGAACTACCATTGATGCATGTTTGACATGGAAACAACACTGTTCGAATTTAACGAGTAAAATTAATTCATTAGGTTATCGCTTTAGAAACCTAACAGATATTTAGACAGATCAGCAACTTTTGGCACTATACCATGCTCAAGTAGCTTCCAGACTGAGACATGGCATATGTATGTGGGATAACTCGACTTCGATATCAAATGTATTCGTTGCGCAGAAGTTTATTTTGAGAATAATGGCCAAAGCCTCGAAAAGGGCCTTTTGCAGAAGTTTATTTAGACAATTTAACATTTTAACTCTGGTCAGCATGTTTATATTCGAATTGTCAATTTTTATCTTTAAATACAAACATAAATTAATCACCAATGAACTCATACATAGTAGGAATACCTTACTCGTCAAAAATATCTGTTTAAAATCTGTTTTTCCGTTTACCAGCTGTCACACCCCTACGTACGACAACCCTCAGAAGTCGAAACTTGTGTGAGCTAAGGATTAACGAGGTCTTACCTTTTAACGTGTGATTCCTAACACGGGTTGGACGATAGCAAGTGAAAATCGATCGTTCAGACTAGGGCTTGAACCACCGACCAACACGGCAGTCAATTCGAGTGAGTGAACAAATCAACCACGCCGAACCGCTTGGCTACCGACCGACCCACATACACTTCCACATACAGTATTTTGAATATAAGGTTACTTCTAATTCACCTTACGTGATGTGCTCAAATAAGTTACCAAAAATTATTGAGGAGCACAATGAAATTAATGAATTTACCCGAAATCTGAAAAAGTATTTGATTGATAGTTGTTTTTATAACCTAGACTAATTTTTTATATCATAAAATAGTTTTCTTTTGTACTGTATTTTATATTATGTGTTAATTTTAGAGTGTTTTTATATTGACACTGCGTTTTCATGTGTTCTTCATTGCTGGACAAATCCTATACATACTTATGTGTCAAACGCATAATCAATAAATAAATAAATAAATGGAATCAACGGGAGTAGGCTTTGCTTTAGAGGCGTCTGACAAATGAACTATGATTGGTTGTTGGCTGGTGAGGTTGAATAATTCAGTTTAAACCTTTATGTTGCGTCTTAGCATTTCAAAAATTGTTGCAAAAAGTTTATGAAAAACTGAATGAAAGTAAAAAGCAGAGCTTCCTTAATGAATGTATTTATTTGTTCAGTGGTAAAGTCGACGATTTCTTTAGTTTATAATCATCAGATTTGCGTTTAAGAGAGGCGTGTAATTTGAAATATTTGCTGATGTCCACATATTTCTTGATATTCCGGATACTTCTCAGCATGGAATAAATTGCCCATAATGCCGATAATAACACATTCATAGTCACTAATAGTAACCCATAATCGATCTAAAATCGATGAAGTAGCTTTCATCCAAACTGATTGTGAGTGTTAAATGTCGACATAAATGTTAATGACAGAGACCTCTCTTCATTCGGCACACTGTTGTCAGTTAAATGACTTCATTATGTTCCATAGGAATTCAATTTCAAAAGTTTGACTTATAATTGGGAAAATGAAATGTCCTTCAAATACAATATTTTGCCAGATTTGTGGAATAAGTCAACGAGAAATGGTTCCACATCATTTTGAAAATATCAAAATATATCAGTGATTGTAAGAAATTATGACGAATATGGCGAATAACGAAGCAGACGCAGCATTTTGATAGTGACGTAGAATATGTTAAACTTCAAGTGAAAATTTTGCGGTGCTTGAATTTTTATTTGAAGAAGCCAGTGAACATTTGTATGATATTTGTAATGATAAATAAAAAGATTTTATCGACATTTGTGCAAAAATTAATATACATGCAAGTGGCCCATTTGAATTTCCTTGCATCTCATTATTTCATATTATTCAGGTGTTCTCATTATCTAATTCTAGAAGTTCTTGAAGTTTCACCAATATATGTTCGATCACGAATAAAAGGAATACTTGAACCACATTTTCTGGCCTGTTTTATGCCTCATTTTTTTAAGACGCAACACAAACTCTAAGGTGCCTGTGCGAAAGTAACGATTCACGTTGAATTTATATTGCCGCATATCGAATTCATTTGAAGGAAACGTTCTCTGGAAGTTTATTTCACTTTAACCCAGTTCTCCAAATGGGAGAGTTCTTAAACAGTGTAGTTCGAGGTGTACTGAGTTGAACCCCAAAACGATGAGCAGCCACAGTCCGTAAAGTATTTATGATATATGCTGCTCTTGGTCCCGTGAAAGTATCTATAAAAGACAGCCAAGTTCGATATTCCAGACTTCCAAGGTTGCAAGTAATGTTAGCGTCTTCAATCAGGTGGACTTTTTTATTCTGGATGGAATTAAGCAACTTCAGGGTATGCGTATGGACGGAGCTCCATACATGAGAACAATACTCAAAGAAGGTCTGATTTGAGCTTTATGGAGCATCAACAGTTGCTGAGGTGTGTACAGTTTTCTAGTTTGAAATAGTGTTCCCAACTTTTGAAAAGCAGCCTCCACTATTCGGATTGTACCAAGACATATTGGTGTCCATTTCAGCACAAGAAGCAGAAAAAGAAATTGTCTGACCTGGCATGTGCTATCGTCAGCAGAACAAAATATTGGACTCTTTTTTTTCAATGAGTCGTTGATATACAATAAAACGAGGGTTGGAGACTATATGGATCCCTGGGGAACACCAGATTTGATGGTAAAAGTATCCGAAAGACAGCACCTGCAGGGAACGTTCTTTCAGGAAGCTGGAGAGACATACACAAAAATGATCCGAAAAGCCATAGCATCGAATTTTGACCAGCAAACCCTCATGCCACACATGGTCAAACGTTTTGTTCGAGTTAATGAAGAACTGAGACGATCTTGAGTTTTGAAAAGCATACGGGCATCGAATTAGGTAATGATCTGTCTTATTTCCGCCGAAAGATCATGTAAGTACGATATTTCATTTGGTTGTTGTTGTTGTTACTGTTGTTGTTACTGTGTATGATGTGGTAATATTAACTGTCCTTGGTGTTATGGTAATAGTTGAAATTGATATTTTTTTATTCACAAAATCTAAATTATCGAAATAATTACTTCACCTAAAAAATGTCTGATATAGGCAATCTATATGATGGAATTGGCATATACATAACTTATTCATGTGACATTTCATTGTGATATTTTCCCTGGACAGTTAACAAAACCGCAACACGTGTTTTGCTATACAATAACTCCCTCGGGAGTATTTATACTTAGTATAGAAGCTCACAAGCTGGAAGTCCAGAATTAATTTCTCCAACACAGAAATTGTAACAATGAGGGAGTTTTCAAAAAATCATTGAGACACTTGTTTACTTAACGACATATTCTTCAAAATATGTTGACATTTCAATATTTTTTCAAAATTATCAAAGTCCCGATGTAATTATTATACCTCAAATTTGTATACTTTGTGGTCACTCCTATACGAATTTTTATCTAGTACAGAAGGGAAGCAAATAAATGAATGAAAGATGATACAAAACCAATTCAGACATCAATACAATCAACCTAAACATCTTTCTGCAAGGGCTGTCTCGATAGTCGTACGTTTTTGACAACTTGAACTTCAGTTAGACGGACAGTTTCCATTATCAACTACGCCACTGGTAGAGATCTCTTTTTGACACCCTCACCTCACGAATTGTTACATGATAAATGGTATTTCCCACAATAATCCTTCACTCACTTTCATCCTTTCAAAAGGCATGCCTAATTAAATTCTGCCACTCATTTCAAAATTTTAATTTGTTGGTCGGTTTCATGTAAAAGATACCAGAATAAAATTAGAGTGAACACTTTTGTATTTTTTCTCTTCCGTATAAAAGATTATTCATAATTTTTCTTGGTATCTTTACTCTCCCAGACGACTGGCTGTTTGCAAGTGAATTAATAAGTGGCTCATACAAATTTATGGTCAGATAAAGGTTATTCATATAAAATATGATATGAGGATTATTTGAAAGTCGTTTTTAAAGGGAATACACGAGTTACGTAATTGAGGTTATCTTCTATAATTTGAAACAAATTGGAGTATGCTAGTAGTAAAAAAGTAGTAGAAATATTATTTATTTCAAATGAGATTCAAATGTATCTCAACAGTATTTATTGATGTTGTTCCACAAGGTAGTGTGTTCCTTTACTTTTTATTTTTTACATGACTAATTTGGTTGCTATTTTTTCAAATTTGCACGTAACAAAAATATAAATTATGAGAAGGAAAAAAAGATTTTCTATATTTTCGAAGAGATTTCAGAAAATTAGATATTATGCGTTTCCAACTATAACACCTGAATAAGGAAGAATTTCAACATTTGTTCGAAAGTAGATTCATTAAAAGCATAATGTTTGACTATATATACAAAGAACATAAATACATGAACTCGTATTTTTTGATAATGGGACTTCATTGTTGAAATATATCGTACCTTAGCTTAAGGCCACAGAGCTGAAGCGTTAATATTCAGAGGTTATGTGAATCTTGTATCTGTTTATTATATTGGTGAGATTTATTTGATTCACATATTCATTTGAGTTGACTCGGCAGACTTTAGATTTAGTCACTGTTATAATCATAATAACAAATGAAACCTGTGATATTTCTGTATGGAACGACAGTTTGTCGTCAATATTTGATGATTTGAAATTTCAACGAACTATTCGGTATGCGAAAAGGTATTGTATCATATTTTTCATTCCATCTTAGTCAATAAATAATACAGTTACGAAGGCAGTGGAAAAATCGCCAGCTGAATTTATTCAGTATAATACATCAGGTGTTGGCAATGTATATTTTTGAGGTTGAGGTTTTTTGAGGTTGTCTCTTCACAAATTGTGATGACATTTTCTTCACTTGAGTAGTTTAGAATACCTACAAAACGATGTAAAAAAACTATTCAAACTAAATTCTTATGATTTTTTTCATTATTTTTGGAAAGTGTGGTAAAATTATCAGCAGAACATGTAAAAAGTTCAACAAAAGGTATCCGAATCTACCACTAATGAACCTCAAGAAATGTATGCGACTTTCAATTTCAATATTTTTGGGGAAATTTAAAGAACACGAAAAAACTCTCAGAGTGGAAATATTCATATGAATAGATCAGAAATAGTAAAACAATCATGTGGAATATTTCAAAATATGTTCGAATCGCTAGACGTTCACTTCCAAGCACTTCCAAGCACCGATGTTTTGCAAACGTTCTCTTTAAAAATTCCCCACAGATAATGGAATAAGATTATGTGATTTCGATGGTCAATTCCATGGTCCCAAGCTCCTTACCCATGAATCGTCAAAAAGCCTGTCAAACTTTGCGTTCACTTCTTGTGTACAATGTGGAGGAGCTCCGTCTATTTGGTACCAACATTTTCTCTGAACTACTGAAAGATAACTTCAACTCATCAATTCATAACAGATAATGAAATTCTTTGTTATTTTCGTCACGAATAGCAGTGATGTGAAAAATTTTGCGACTTACCTCCACATATCCTTGAATATAAATTTCGCGTATGAAATTGAAAGAGTTACAAATTGGATGTTTTAGTAATGAGAAACGGGGATACGAGTTTAGAATTGTATTTGGGAAGAATATTACCACTTGATAACTCCTTGATAGCTCCCACCATGCCCCAGTGGGCATTGTGACAGTGAAAGATGAACAAGGCTGTCCTTGTTCATCTTTCACTGTCTGAACCATTGGGCATGCTGTTTTTGGCGATTGCATTGGCTTAGGATGTGAGGGTTGAGCAAACCGGTCATCGGATGCCTGCTTCCACGTAGCCCCGCTGGATACGGGAATGACAGAATCACTTGTGGTCCTGTTATTCCCTAACTGAATGGCATCCCAACGATTTCCTAATCCTAAGGTGTGTGTATCCGTGCCGAGAGGATGGATGAGACTGAGCCTATCAGCTGTCACTATGGAACCTCTCAGATACCGGGCGCCCTCTCGTCGTAGCATCGCCTTGTCACGGTAATGCAGGGCTATGCCGTGATTGACCTTTTTTTCCTAGGTGCTCGTGGGACTTTTATGGACAGAGTAAACTTAAAAACTCTTTCTGACGCTGAGTCTACAGAGGAGATGGATGTTGAAAGTACGACTCCAACTCACCTTCCTGTAAATTTAGATCAGGAGCAAGAGCTTCTCAATTCTTCAACTCCTGATCCGATAACTGAACCAAAAAAAAGGTTTGGTGGTGCAGCCGGGAAACGACTGAGTTATCTCCTCAAGAGCGGGGTACCTTATGAAACCGCCTTACACAAAATTCTTGAGCGGCGTACACAGGTTAACAAACGTTTGCGTGATGATTCATCAACCAGAAGCGATAAAGCCCTCCACGGTCGGATCTAAAGCATCATCAGGTGTAGCTGACGTGCAAAAACTCTCATATGGGAAGGTTGTGCACGGCGAGGAATAGACTGCCTCGGGTTCTGCTGTACACTTTCACGGACCGCGGCGATGTTCTCGGCCGATCTTGCGTTCCTTGAACGTACTGGTATTGGCTGATTGTTTACTGAACCGGTCGTCTCAAATTTGGCCACCAAACGTTCAAGAGTCGACTTTGAAGGGCCACCAAGTCTACCGAAAAATGGGCACAATGCGCGCAACGTTTGCGTTAACGAATACTCATTTTGATAATAAAGTTTTATCATTTAAACGTGCTGTTCAATTGTGTAACTTGTCATGATGATTTGGCATAAACAACTGAATAATAAAGAAAAGATTTGACAGATGTCACCAAAACAAAATGGCCGCCACGAGGCGCCAAAATCTACCCGCGCCAATTGGAAAACCCTTTATAATAGCTACAAGGACCATATGTCTCACATTTTCATTGACTAGAGAAGTCCAGTGTTGCTGAACTCGCCTTGTAGGACTATCACAGTATGAGCGAGGAATGATTGTAGGAATGCTCGAGACCGGTACATGACTACAAATTTGTAGATTCCTTCGAATGTTCAGAAATCGAAAAATGTTGCCTTCTTCTTGCACTCACAGGTAGAATAACATTAGGTACCAGGAATTGACTCAATGACCCTCATTAAGTAACGTAATGATTCGTCTGGATATGTATGAAAACATCAGCATAGTTGTTCAAAGTGAGAACCTCCTGGTGATGCTAACTCGGTGAGACGGTGAGCGTCGAAAGCCAATATTTTTGTTCCGGTACATAAAAAGTGTTTTCGAAAGATTCATTTCACACCAGAAGTACCAAATTTTACTCATAATGATAAATGTGGATTTTTATGTAACGTACATGGTTGAATAAATGAAACTAACTTAAAAAACTACTACGGTACTCTTAGAAGCGATTTACAGCATGCACTTCTCAGCCGTCCCTTGTATACTTAATGCTCGGTCGAAACCTCTAAATTTGGAGGCATCTAATTGTCGACACCGTTTTTTCGGTGGAAAATGACGATAATAAATCGTATCAAATATCGAGTGAGGTGCGGTAGGTAGCAGCTTAACAGCCCAACAGGTTCTCTTTAGCATAATCATCGGCGCTGGAATGCAAATTACTATACGAAGAAGAGGACGAACTATGAAGAACAATGCTATAAACTCTACAAATTGATTGGGAAATATGCCCGTTGAGAATACAACGATTAGTTTCAGACCTCGTATTCACGGTTAAAAAATTGATTTATTAGATGTTTCGAGATATTCTAATTCGAATCGGAGATTTAGAAGATCTAAGATAAAACATCAAAAGGAAATGGCAGAGGTCGCTAGGTGTTTCGACAATTTTTTGTTTCTCAAGAATATTTAGTAATTTAGAAACAAACTGGTATAAGTATGATGTTATCTCTACTTCAGCCATTAATGTTTTATTTCTCTAATATCTGTATTTTCTCCAATCCCGTCAAATATCACGTGTTATTACTAATCTTTTCCCCGAAGTTTGGGGAAGACTTTGAAGTCAGTTCGTGTTGATTGTAATCCATTAAAATATAATGTCAGAAAAACCAGTCCTCATTCTTCTTCAAGGTTATTGAACTTGATATAGCAATGTAGTATAGACATAAATTCACTAGTTCAGTGAATGAAATTCATGTGACTCAAATTGGATAGTAATACGTATTGACACAAGCATATCCTCCTGAGGCTATTGGAATTAAAAAAAAATCAATACTAGGGTTCCGTCAAACATCACAAAAGAACTTGGAAGTCTAGAACTTCAATGAAAGCTCAGAAATGTGTCCCTCTTTTACAGCTTCTCTAAAGTCTATCCAAATCCAAGATCAACAAGATGTTGGTTCTGAATACGACCCTGGCCAATTCTTGGGATTTTCAATATCACGTGCGTAGAGAATATCAATGTTTACATCCACTCTATCTTGGATTTGAGTTCGTTTCAGTATACGTCAGATACTCATGAAACTGCCATACTCCTTTGGTTAGGGATTCACCCTGATGCATGCTTCCTCAAAATTATTTTGTTTCAAGAAGAATTTATCATTTGACTTAGTGTTACGAAACCGTTTTCCTTAACAAATATGATCGATTTCAGTACATCATTACATAGGAACAGATTTTGCTGCAGTGTGATAATCTGATACTCTTCACAGATCTCAGTGAATATGTTAAGATATGTCTTCAATTTCATGTTTTCAAATGAACCAAAAAAACCTCCTCTAAGGAGGAATGAGCTGGATAAAGATTGTACTAGTTCATAATTGTAACATATCGAAAAGAAAACTTCATAATGAATTGAATTGATGGAAGTAGCCGTTACTTCATGATAGAAGATCATTATGAAAATTGTAAAATGAAACTAACTTCCTATATTTTTATTCCAAGTGTATTTGTAACTAACGTTACTGCAGTTTTGTCCTGTAAGTACATTTTCAAACGAATACAATAAATTCGTTTGAAAATGTCCTCAGAGGACAAAACTGCAGTACCGTTAGTTACAAATACAAGTGGTATGAAAACATATGTTCAAATATGTTTAAAATATGTTCTCCGTTAACCAGATGTCGCACCCCTACGAACGACAACTCTCAGAAGTCGAAACTTATGCAAGCTAAGGACTAACGAGGTCTTACCTTTTAACGTGTAATTCCTAACACGGGTTGAACAATAGCATTTGAAAATCGATCGTTCAGCCTGCGGCTAGAACCACCGACCAACACGGCGGTCGATTTGAGTGAACAAAGTACCCACGTCGAACCGACCGGCTACCGACCGAAAAACAAAAACATAGGAAGTTTTACTTCTCAATTTTCATACTAAATTGATGAAAGGAGTAGTGTTTGTTGACACTTTCTAGCAATAAACTGAAATGAAAAAAGTCATTGAATTTGTTATCTTACTTGCAACAGAACTCAAATGTTGATGGATGTAGCCGTTACTACGTAATAGGAAATCATAATGAAGAAAAGAGAATTGAAACATTCAATGTTTTTTACCACTTTCATTTGTATAATGCCCTATAAGGATATTATAGGACTGCAGTTTCGTCCTATAAGGACATTATAGGACGAAACTGCAGTAACGTCAGTTACAAATAATACATTATACATTACATTCTAATTAGTCAATGGGCTATGCTTGAAGACTGGCAGTAAACAAATCTAAAGAAATGAACTTTAAACGTACAAGCCAGTCTCGGATATACCTACACAGTAGGTTGAAGGGACTGACGACTATCAGAAAACAACTACTCCCCTGGCTAATACCACGAAGGGCGTTCGATTATATCCGACGGGCGTCAGTGCAGGAATATTCACAGAAAATTTCCTACATATCCAATTGCCAATACAACTGAAAGGGTCGACGCTCAATTTTGGAACAGGCACACTTGCAGACTGGTTTCGGGCTCATTAGCCACTGCATATCCGAAATTTGCCCGATTTCTCTGAATAAGGAAGAAAAACTTTCTTATTAGTCAGTGGGCTATGCTTGAAGACTGGCAGTAAACAAATCTAAAGAAATGAACTCGAATATACCTACTGTGTAGGTATATTCGATACTAGATTGAACGTTTAAAGTTCATTTCTTCAGATTTGTTTACTGCCAGTCTTCAAGCATAGCCCACTGACTAATAAGAAAGACCATGAAGTGGGCGAAGCGCGCGGTATGTTGCAGGAACAGAACCCCCATTTTGATAAAACAAATTTATCATCTGCTATCCTTGTTGGAAGACCCTGTACAATGACTTTTGAGGTCTCTTTCATCTCCGCTCGCAAAAGTTTCGACTTCAAAGTTTATCGTTAGATGACAGGTGACATGTCGAAGTATGCATTACTGTCTTCAAGATATTGGAATTTATATGAAAATCAGAAGACCTAACACTGTGCCTTCTGGAACATCGCAGATGGTTCCTTTTTGTGTTTCAGCATCAGGAGGAATGTGTCATCATTGATGATTATGAATCGAAGATGTTAAATTTAGCAAGATCTCACAAATACCAAATCATCAACCATAGTTATGTCTATTAGTGTGAAAATTTTTTGCCAAAAAAATTATCCTATCAAATTTGTCTATTTCTAGTCATGTGTGTCGAAATAACCAATGAAACCATCATTACACTGATAACTACCCATGGATAGTTTTCACGGGTAGTTATCACTTATGTCATGACATTGCTAAGCAACCAACACAATAAAGTTGTTTGACATTTCAGTAATTCAATTTATTTCGAAAATGTCACTTCCTCGCTTTGGTGTTCAAAATGATGCGGCAATTGACAAAATCATTGAAGAAAATACACCATAAAATACTGTCAATAGTAAAAAATACACTTGGAAAATATTTATGGAGTTTTGTGACGCCAGAAAATATGAATTGGATGGAAATCGTACTCTCGAAGAGCTTGCATTAATACTCAAGGATTGGGCGATTAATATGAGAAAAAAGGATAGCATAGAGTTTAAGGAGGCTACTGTTGAAACCGTATGGAATATAACAAGCAAATTATTACAAGAAAAGTATTACAAGGAGTATAATATCATGCTAGACCCCTTTAAAAGTGTTGCATTCAAACAAGCGCGGAATGCACGCGACGCAGCACGAAGAAATTTACAAACAGATCCCACTAAACGCAAAACAAGCTCAGTACCATTAACTCCAAATGAAATGAGTAAAATTATAAACTTTTGGGATGAAAATACCCCTATAGCACTCCTACGCAAATTTTATCACATAGCAGCGGTGGAATTGGCTTGGAGAGGTGGTGAAGGTGCTGCTTGCTTAGTTGATTATTTTCATATCGAAAAGGACAACAATGGATCTCCAACTAATAGGATAGAATATAATCCAATTTTCAGTAAAACCTGCCAAGGGGGTTCAAAGAACTGCGCCTCTAGCAAATGGTTAGTTCAAAATAGTGATAACAATGCTTGTCCTGTCAGATTATTCATTAAATTATTATCAAAACGAGGCACAAATATCAAGACAAATAGACTATTTTTAAGGCCAAATCGTCACTGGAAGACAGGAAGCGATAACTGGTATGACAATATGCCTCTGGGTAGAAATATAATCAACGGATGGACGAAATCTTCTGCTGAAGCAATTGGCTTGGATACGAAACAGAGGAAAATAACCAATCACTCTAATAGAGCAACTGCAGTCAGTCAACTAGCTAAGAGTGGAGTTCAAGAACAGCAATTGTTGAAAATTACTGGGCACAATAATGGAAATTCCATAAAACCTTATTTGAATATTGATCAGGAACATCATAACCAAATAATCAATAGTATGCGTGGAAACACCTATGCGGTAACCGAGGCAAATACAGCAAGATCAACGGAATATCATACGAATTGTTCTTTTAATAACTGTGTGTTCAATAAATAATTTTGTTCGAATTGCAAAAAATTTTCTCACCGAATATCCCTCGAACATTGATAAATAACTCATAATTTTATCACAACTTCCTCAAGCACGTTATTTTAGGTAACATCCCTCCGCCTTCGGCGTCGGGATGTTACCAAATAACGTGCTTTCGAAATCTGTGATAAAATTATTTCCTTAGTTATCAATGTCCTTGGGATAATTATAGCTGACAATCTTCATCTACTGAAACTTTCTATCGCCTGACATTTTATCTCCTAATTGGTTCACCTGCGTGGCTCCTTCAGTCTAGTCCGCATAATATATTCAGTTCTAGTAGCGGATCTATCAATCCGCATTTGTATTGTGTCGGAGGCAATATGTTTCAATTAATTGTTAGTGAACGATCTTATAAGCTTGGGCGGCACTGAACACAACAGTACCACGATACTCACGCCTCGTGAGTACTTCGCAATTTGCATTTCGATGTTATAGTTGGGAGGCCCGCATGAATATTTCTTCGGTTGGTGTTTTACATTCATTCGAGTTCGAGATACATATCTGATGGTCGAGTTCCACAGATCGGCAAACCTTGGTGGTTTGAAATCATTTCAAGATAGAATGTGATTTTTATGTGGGTCGTGGTGTGTCAGACTGATTTTGGTGCAATACTGATCAAAATAATTTCACTTTTTCTTCGTATCCACTGCGAAGGTTACCTTGCAACGTTTTATTTCATCAACTTTCTTCTTCTCTATTTAGCGATGGCTATTCTTGTATACTTCACCTTTGCTTCTTTCACTACATCTTTATTCTTTGCGGTATCACTTATGTTTTTCCATTCCGCTTCTAATAGTGAATCATTAATCTTTATTGTTGTCTTTTTCAACTACTTCTGACTTCGGCTAAAATACCCCAGTTGAAATAAGACCGAAGTTTAATACAATTATTTGTTATGTTAAGTTGTTCGAAAACTATCCATACATTTTTAATCCACTTTATAGATTTTCTTCAGTTACAGCTCACATATACGTATTTGTGAGTTGAAAATGCCTACAAATAAAGCCAAACGATTCATCAACCTTATTATGAAATATCAGCAACATTTGATATAGTGTATTTCTTCAATGCCCCCCCCTTTTATTTTTTGAACGGGTCAACTCAAAAAATTGAAATTTGGGATAATGAAATCAATGCATAAATACTTTATTTTGTAGTGAAATTGGCAACTGGGCGCCATCTGGGAAAAAAATTAAATAAAAAGGGGGGTCTTGTGACACGTCATTTCGAAGCTCCTTACGAATACTTCACAATCCTAGAATATGAAGTCAATAACTTCACCCACTACAAAATGGCGGAACATTTAATAATTTCCCGAAGACAAACACATTAATAGCGATATTTCTAGAAAAATTCCTTTTTATCTACCATATGGCAATTCCAACAACGCAATAAAATTTGTAAAGTTATTTTTTGTTTGTAAAAACGTCAAAAAATGTCAGTACGACAATGAACATCATTGTTCAGTTAGAATATCCTCATTTAGTTTTCGGTTTAACTAGTAGAAAGATACCACGTCAACAATCTCTAAAATGGTCAATTCTCGTCCATTGGAAGAAAAAATTGAAGCGATTTTTATTTACGGTGCGACGCGTAACGACGCGTAACAATATCCAGAAATAATTAACGTTTGGGCAGGAATATTGGGAAACCATATTGTAGGACCTCTTTTTATTGATCGAAACTTAACAGGGGAACTGTATTTGTATATGCTGTGAACTACTGTTGACCCTCTCATCACTGAAATCGTCGAAGCGAATCCTAATGAATTCGATATGGATATTGTATTCCAACAAGATGGAGCACCACCACATTACTCCAGACAAGTAAGAAACTATTTGGATACTACTTTTCCCAGTCGTTGGATTGGCCGTCGAGGACCTACGGAATGGCCAGCCCACTCGCCAGATTTGAGACCTTTGGACTTTTTTCATGGGGCTATTTGAAGCGAAAGGTGTACGAAACTGAACCTGCTTCAATATTGGATATACGGCAGAGAACAATGAATATTTATAGAGATATTGACGTTAATGTGTTCGAAAATGTTCGGCGTGAAATGTTGGATAGGCTGTTCATATGTCGAGAAGTTCAAGTCAACCATTTCGAGCATCTTCTGAACTGACCTCAAGCTTATTACCTAATATTATGTAGTTGAATGTCAATGTATTCAAGCAATTATTAAAAGTTCCGTCATTTTGTAGTAGTTGAAGATATTGACATTATATTGTTGGGTTGTGAAGTATTCGTCAGGAGCTTCAAAGTAATGTATCACAAGACCCCCTTTCCGTTCAAAATGCATTGATTTTATTATCCCAAATTTCAATTTTTGTGTTGTCCCGTTCAAAAATTAAAAGGGGGTGGGACATTGAAGAAATGCACTGTATATGAATTCCAGAATGAACATATCATCATATCTTAATCTCCATGGTAGACGACGTGGTTAATAGACTAAAATGACCATAATATTTACAAAAATATTTTTTTGGACCAAAATAGTGAGTTTGGAATCATTTCTTGCTCCTTGCCACGGAAGATTAGATTCAAGCCAATATCTGTCGTGGTATTGGCTAAAAAAATAGTGTTCTCTGACAGGGCTTTGCCAAATTCTATGGCAAAAATGTTAGAGATAACAAACTGTGTTGTTTCCATGTGTCCTACACTGATAAGGATCTGCAACTACTTTCTTTGTGATGAACCTCGCACACATATCACCATATAGAAAGCTGGGAGAGAAAAATGTTTGAAATTTAATTTCAAAATTTCATTTTTCTAAGTATTTATTGTTCCCCTGTGTGATAGTTTGTCGAAATCTGTTTTTCCGTTAACCAAATGTCAATCCCCTACAAACGACAACCCTCAGAAATGGAAACTGGACGAGCTGAAAATTAACGGGGTCCTACCTTCAAACTCATTACTGGAGAAATGATAATCTTATGAGAAATGTTTCTGTAGTCGAGAAGTACGTTTTTCAGCATAATTGTACGGTACAGGCTCATTTGGTAAAAAATAATTGCACCAGTTTTTTGAGATGCTACTTCAACAGGTGAGCGTTGTTTGGAGTTTCTTATAAACATAAGAGCTTTTTAATATATCACAAAATGGTTATTCGTCAAAGTGTGTACTACCAGAGGATCAGTTCATTGGCATCTCTGTTCTCCGGATATTACACTCACGGACTTTTTTCTGGAAATTTTTGAAGAACGGGGTATATAAAAATCGCTACGATGGTATCGATAATCTGCAGATAGCGATAACGAGTACCGTAACATACGTAGCATTGACAGTCGTACCGTTTTAAGGTCTACAAGAAAGGTTTTTAAGTATGTCCTAAAGTGTTGATCAAAGAAATGTATACAAAGATACAATTTACTTTTGTACAATAACTCCAACAATAAATATGTATTATTTTGTTTCGAGTTCAAATTTCATGGCCAACTTGGCGAAAATTTCAATAGGAATTACTTTTGGTTTCATAAAAAAATATATTTTTTGGAATGATTTAAAAACACAATTGTTTTTTTGCTAGCACCACGTCAGTAAGCGGAAAAAACACATATATTTTTCCTGTTCAATCGCAGTCTTCCAAAATGAGGAAGTTAGCAATATCGCCAACTTGGATGTGATCACACTGTATATGAGCCTGATGGATTGTAAATGGTATCTACAATTAGGTCAGTCGAAGAGAAAAAATCGTTCAGGAATGTCACTCAAATGTGGATTCGCAAATAACCAATGATCGATAACAAATATTATTCAACGGTAACATTCCTCATTTGAAATGTTGTTGAAAAATTGGAAAATATAATATATCAGAAAGCACGTTGTCTTTTTTATTATTATTATTATATATACTTTATTGCCCATACCCCGGGAGACATGGTTGACAAAGTTAGTGAATGCATATATGTATATATATTCATGGGACATGAATGTCCCATGCTAGGTTGAAAATGATCGGTATAGAACTCAGTCAAACTGTAATAGGGTCTACTACTCAAAATATCTTTGAATATTGTTCTGTACTGATTGGTATCAATATTTATCTCTTAAGAGTAACTCGGCAGATTGTTATACATCTTCACACCATCGTGGAGTCCGTGATCATAGAGTTGTCAGGGATAGGTAATTTTTAATTTTTTTGCATGCTCTGACGAGTTGTATAGTAATGGGTGGTAACCTTAAATTTCACAAGATATTTCTTAATTAAACACACTGTCTCCAGAATAAAAAGAGCTTCAACCGTCAACATTTTTTTATCTATAAATAGTTGCCTGCATGAGTCACGAGGTTTAGCTTTGCACAAGTATAGTTTAGCTCTCTTCTGTAATACAAATACAGACTCCAGCAAATTGAGGCTACAAACCCACCAAAAAGGTATACTGTACCTTAAGTGAGACTCTACCAATGCGTGATATGCTGTTTTCGCAGTATAAACTCCCAGTTCTCTAGCAAAAACTCTCACTGCATAAAAGTCGGTGGAAATTTTACTTTTCCTTTTTCTGATGTGAGCGTCAAATTTCAGTCCACCGTCTATATACAGTTTCAGAAATTTAATACAATCTCTGTTCTCAATGATACCGCTCGCTACAGACAAATTCTGAAGTGAACATTTGAAAGTCTCAATATCTGTTTTAGAAATATTGAGGAGAGTAGATTGGAATCACACCAAGACTTGATTTTTTGTATATCATGAGCTATTGTCTCATGGAGTATAGCTATACCTTTACTATGCCACAATATAGTGGTGTCGTCAGCGAAAAGGGTTCCAGATATACTTATGTTCATCAAATCGTTAGTATACAACAGAAACATTATGGGACCGGGAACCGATCCCTGTGGAGTTAATGGTCAAACATTTCACTAAATGTGAATGAGTTAACTGTCAAAAAGCAGCTCAGATTATTCACTTCAATATGTGTGAAAACCAAACTATTTGAGTTGCTTTTTCCAGGTTAAACTTCACTCTATCACAGATTAACACTTTCGAACACCTTTTCTTAACAGTTCATTCAAGAGCAAATAATTTCAATACTATAGTGCACCAAAGTCACTATCATTTAATTCTGTTTCACGACTTTCGCTCGCCCTGCATATTCCAAGCATAACGTTTATATTCTAACACTAAATAGGTCACTCGTTGGTAAGGGAAACTTGTTAAGAGACTTCACTGTTTCAACTTGTCATCGATCTAAACTCGTTCCGAAAAACAATTTCCGAAAGTAAATATATTCTCTGCAGAATGATTCGAGTATCCTTTTCTGAACAAGTGATTGCATAACATCTCTATCAAAACTACGTGTAGAAAACAATAACAGAATTATACAATTCCTCAGAAAACTTTGATAATCTATAGTGTATATATATAAGAGCAGGTATTTAAAAATTATTTAGTTTTTAGGTGAAAGTTGCAAGCTATTTATTGTATCATTCTGGAAAGTTGTTTCAAAAATTAATGACGAATTAAATGTTATCACACTGCAACTAAAATACCATCTCAGGTTGTTACCAACACCAATTTGAAATTTGGGATGAATTTAACAAATTTTTCATCAGTATCTGGTATATTTGACAATAATCATCAACCCCTATAGACGCTTCCATAATATTCAAAAAAAGTACTCATATTCGTGAATGCAAAACAAAATTCAATTACATCCACCGAAATTTTCGAATTGGTAATTCAACAATAAAAAATCAACCCTATACGTCAGAAATCACAAATGATGAAAGATATTCAAAAAGTTCCTACCTTTTTCTGTGGAACATGTGTCTATGGAGGCCTCATTTGTCCGTGGTCGCGTGGTCGAACTTTTTCGACCGGGAAGGAAGCAAGCGAGTCGGTCGATAAATGTCGGCAAACTGACTGACCCGATGCCGACGTCGCCGTCTCGATGCCTTCGATTCAACCCCTCTTCTCGCCCACATACAGGGATAGTTTCGCCAACGCGACTATATCCTGTTGGTAGGATTCCGATGGAAGGTTGGATAGGTCGAGGACATTCGAGGAGTCAGGTGGATTCTGAAATAGTTTTCAAATCAATAATTTGGACGAGGCGAATTAACGAAATGTGCAAGTCGAGTCTCATCAAGTATAGATCAGTTCTATCATATTTTCTCATATTTCGATATTTTCTGTGTGAAAAAGTCCAAGCACTCATGAGGTTAAGGTGTGTGTGTCCATTCTTGAAATCAATGGCAGATTCAGTTCTTCAAAACCTTCTGTTAACCAACTTGTTTAAACAAATATTTTAGAGGAAATCGTTACTCAGTAAAATACGTATAATAATCCAGGAAATTACTCAAGTAGCTTTGTGCGAATATAGGAATAAGATACTATCACCAAAGATGACAGAACTCTTGCGTTTCTAACAGCTAATTGATCTTCAGTTCCTACAACTGAAAGAAATGTAATTCAAATGTTGAAAAACCTTGGAATGGATGAGTTACTATGCCTGGATTGTGATCCATATAAAATACTGATATTGGCAGACCAACTCATCTCCCTAGTTTAGGACAAATACAATAATATAGTGAAAGAATGCCTAATAGGAAGACGAAAGAAAGAAGCAAAAAAGACCTTCAAACCATCACAATATCATTCACCAAGCGGACAATATATGGGGACTAGGCCTCTACAACTCCGAGGTGGTGAAGAGATACTTTTTTCATAGAGAAGTGATACAATTTTCGGGACCAATCTAAGACTAGTACTTAGACAAAATGAAAAGCTAGGTGGAGTTTAGTACCAATGCTGGCCAGAACAGATATGGGGCTAAAATCAAGCCATATGTATTGCCTATACTCAATGATATATAATGAAAACACTTTATTCACGCCAGTACGGAAGCACTGCCTCTCAACAGTGTATAAGAATGGAATAAGCGTTTTCCGAAAACATGGGAGAAATATCACGTCAGACGACTCACAGGTGGAGACTAAAGTTAACTGCCCACAATTTTAGTCTTCTTACTTGAATATAGAGTACTCATATGAGAAATAGGAGAGTGGTTAGCAAGGTTCTAATACTTTTTACATTGACAATATCAGTATAAGTCAAGTTGCAGACATCACCACAACTCCTTTATCTGAAGTTAAGATTCCACCTCAGCTCTAGGGATGATCCTGAATCTTCCACTTCAGGAAATAATCAAACAGCAAGCGACCTAGGTGGACAGACGAAGATTTTTTTCCATTCCATTGAAGTTCATGCTGGAACACAGAGCCAAACAATAGTAGAAGGTCTGACTTCCAGAATCATAACTGATTGAGGACTGTGACAGCTCTTTGAGACATCTAACAGTGAAACCAAGTGGTGTGGGTGTCTTTCACAATGTAATGAAATGAAATGAGGAAATTAATGTCTTGTCAAAATAAGCAAGCAATATTCCTATCTTTATTTTAGAAGTCTATTGTGGACGAAAATCCATCAATAAGAATATCTCTCATGCCTGAACATTCTATACACGCAGAATTGATATTCGGTTTCATGTTATAACTTAGGTCTTTCTCCAATAAATGAGTTTCATCTTGTGTGAACTCAGTTTTGGATAGCTTTAAAAAACTATCGAAAAACATATAGTTTGAATGGTTTTCTAAACAGTGGGTCCTTTTCGTATTTTGGAAGGTGTAAAGTAAAATTGGTCGTTCAAGTTTTTTCCTCTGTCTTGACTTATGGTTCTTGCCCAAAACTTCATATTGGCCAAACGGAGAGGATCTTTTCTCAAAGAATGAATGAACTCAGGAGCAGTTTCCTGATTGTGAAGACTAAATCCACATTTACAAACCGTTTTTCTGCACAGGAATGCTTGAAAATCAGCTAATTCCATCGCATATTGATAGCAAAGATTTCGACAACGGAGACCTTGAAATTGAAAACAGACTTTCCACAGACAGATGTTAAATTGAGATATGTCGCTTCGGCGACTGTGCCACTAAAACTAAGGAACACTTTCTTGACTGTGACTGCAAAATGGTTTGTTGTCACTCTAGAATGCTTCTGAAAGGATATCCATGTGAATTTATTGTTTTTTGTAACTTCGAACACTTACCGTTTTCGACTTTTTCACTCCCAAGCAAAAAATTGCAAGCAATATGATAAGAGTAGTTATAATTATGTAAACAAATTTTTCCTATGTACTGTAGGGTACTATGTACTGTAGCGATTCATGTAGTTTGAGTTTTAACGAAATGTAAATATATTGGGTCGATATTTCCGTTGGCACTTATATTTTTATGCAAATTTCAATGCGAGTTTAGTCTGAGAACTGAACTTTGGGTCATTAGTTCGTTATATAGGTTGACAACATGCGGAAACTACTATAAATGTTAAATCTAGATTCAAAATTAATGGTTTGATCAATAGTTCAAGGTTAGTATCATAGTCTAGTTGAGTTTACGAAAGTACAAAAAAGTTGGTTTGTGATAAAGTTATTTTAATAATTTTATTTTATGCTATTGTTTTCTTAAGTTCAATAGTGACCAGTTATATGTGCTTGTTTGGATCAATTTCAGACTGCATCGCCTTCGAAACCATCATTTTTAACATCAAGTGTTTCATGAAAAATAACTTTGATAAGATCGGAAATGGTCTATAAGAAAAATAGAGTACTGGCTAAATATACCTGATAACACACAGCGGAAATAACTCATGTGAATGTCAGACATTACAATCATAGAACCCAAGTAATACGAAGCGGTCAGAATATTTTTTATCGTTCGCCATTGCTTCTAAAAGCATCTGGAATAGGTATATCGGTATAACACGACTGAACTATTGGTAACCACACAAATACAAATTTCAATCTATTATAATACACTGGGTACATTAAAGTTCAAAAACGGGACTGAAGACCGTTATTCACATTTTTTGTATAAATTTGAAAGATAAGAAAGCCAAAACCTGGTCACGATAAAGAATACACCTGAAATGAGCGAAGTAATTTAAAAAATGATACAAAAATCTCCCAATATGATTTTATGTTTATGGAGTCATTGAGAACACCATTCAGAAGGTTCTCAAAGTTTTAACTTTATCTACCTATATAATAACGATTTTTGAGAAACCAAAAATAAAAACAATAAAAATAACGTATAGTTTATGAGTGAAGTATTTCAGTGAATAATTCTACTGCTTGAGTCTAAAGTATTTATTGTATAAGTACAAGTTTCTTGAGTTGTATTTTGTAGTTCACAATAGCACTCATTCAAAAAACACATAAGCGTAATAATACAAAATTGTTTTCATATCACTGAGAAGTTACATGAGCCTTAAAATTTATCGTCATTTATTATCAATAAGTTTGAAAATGAAATTAACAAATGCACTTGTGCAGAGTCAATTTGCATATTGTGTTAATGTCTGAATTGAAAATACATTTGCAGAATTGAAAGAGTTCAAAAATCATGTCTCAGGTATATGGTTAACTAAATGGTTAACTATGAAAAATAGACGTGTTTCACACGAATGTCTATCATATTTGTATAACAAAATAAGATTTCGTAGTGATGTAGATACTTTAAATTTGAGGTTTGAAGGATTACTTTCCCCTTCGCCCCAGCAAATCACTTTAAATATACGATCCTTCAGTTAGGTATAACATAAGTAGTTTGTATAATAATATAAATATATTTATATAATATAAAGTTAGTAAATTTTCCTTATTCATCGCTGGCCAATCAGAAAGTCATTGATTTCATAGATTTTATACTTCTGCAAAATTCTGAGTCTGAACAATTAACATGTTTTCTCTCCCTCTTTCCTCTCCTCGCCCTCTCTCTTCTTTGAGGTTGGAACTAAGATCAGCAGTACCCTTCCGGTACATGTTGTTTCTAGTCTCATTTGTAGTTTTATAGATATTACGGAAATTGATGATTATTATATATATTTATATGTTATAAGAAACTACAAATAAATTATTATTATTAATATATTGTGACATTTCACCAACTGAATAAGGAATAAAAATTCTTTAATGAAAACTATTTTCATAATGCTTTCATAAGAATAACAGAAAAAAAATTATTTTGTATTTTCATGACGTGGTCTGATGAAAAATCTCTAATATATCTAGGGAGATTATTACCATGAAATTGGATGGTTCACACCAAAAGTTAATTGTGGTCTTCTGGTTTTTGAGTTCTGTTGACGTTCAGGACCTAGCCCAAATACAACTCTCACATCTCTGTTCAACCGAAAGTAGTCAAATAGGTTATATTCATTTAATTTTTAAAAAATCATAAGAAATTCGTAAATAAATAAAAAATATATTTCATCTTATTGCTCTAATAACACAATGGACGGAAATTATAACAATTATCAAGAAACAATGTCAATAAGTTTCAAATATCATTATATGTTTTTGTGAATTCATCAAAATCAATCTTCATTTCATGTCGATCTATTTTCCACCTGAAATTATGAGCCCCAACACTTATTATATCTTCACTATCAGTTAAGTGTTCAGAATTGTTGTCATTATTGCTTTACTGTGGTTACTAAGATGCCTATACACTGGTGTAGCGACTCATTCGTGTAGTATGTATGGTATGGTATTCGTGTAGTATTGGTATGTCGACCAATATGGATTTTATTTACGTGGATCGCTTTTCTAAAAGAACACTAGATTCTGTTTGTAGGTGATTGACAATATTTTATGATGTATTTCAAGAGATCGGACTTCCATTGTCTGATATTATATAAAATGATTTAAAATTCCTGAAAGAACTAACAAAGAAGAATTGAAAATGAGTAGCCGAAAAAACGAATATACAAACAAAAAAACCGGAAATGAAATAATAGTGAAATAAAATACAAGTAAACTAGAACAATGTAACAAAAAACAAAAATGAAATAGATAAGAGATTCCAAGCCAAGTTACTTCACGGCATTTCGATTGTTAGTATCCACAATCGTCTTCGGGTGATGAATGGACTAATTCCTCCGAGTGATGACTATTTATGGGCCATTCGAGTACTTTCACTTATCTCCGCTTTCCTTTTTCCACTTCACTGGTTTAGTGGGAGATGACCGTTTGGCAGGAGTTGGCCATTTTTCGCTTGATTATGGGTTTCCCTATGTTGCGTATCTCTAGCATTGCTGAATACATTGTTGGACAAAATGAATGCAGCTTCCTTGAATGTTTTCCCAAATCAATGTTCCTCTCTGTGTATGATCTCAGCTTGGGACCACTCGATGTTATGTTGATGGGTCCAAACATGCTCTGCTATTCCTGATTTGCTGGTTTCCCCTCGCTGTGTGTGTTTCTTGTGCCATTCAATGGCCTCTTAGTTTCACCGATATAGGATTTTCCGCAATCACAGAGTATCCGGTAAATGCAATTCTAGGAATCGCAGTCCGCGTTTGGTGGTCTGGTTTTTGTAAGGCTGCTACGGATAGTGTTTCCGGATCTGAAGCAGGTTCTGATGTTGTACTTGGAACCAATTCTTCTTATCCTTAACGATAATCCTCTGATGTAGGAAAGTGCAAGCACTAGTTGTGACGGCTTCTATCCCTTGCGAGGTTCCTGCGATGGTAGAACAGACTTTGGCATCGTCTCTCGTGATATTAGTTTCGTTTAGTTCGCGTCAGTCTATTCCTGATTTGTCCGTCCTGCCTAAAGTTATTCTCTCTTTACTCGATCAAAATATGAATTGAGAGACGGCTAGTAACTTTTGTCGTAAATGACTCATGATTGAGTTTGTTTTTCGGAATATTTCACAAATTGTCCTCATATTAGGTACCTTATGAAACAAAATCCTAAAATATCAACGAACATATTGGAAATATTGACCAGTGTCACCATCGGCGACGTCCGGACTGCCCAACTAGGTATACAACAATCTCTGAAACAAAAGCGCATCCTAGTATTCACCAGTGTATAGACATCTTAAAGGTTACGTAAGTTTGATAGCATCAACTGAAATGAATGAAAAAGTGATTTACAAATACTATATCATTTTCAAGAATACTATATATGATTGAATTCTGAAGTCGATCCGGTTCCATAAATCCAACCCGATTGTCATATCAAATAAACGACTGCTTTCCAAATGTTATCATATTTTCAAGCTGAATTGGGACATTTCAGTATAAACGTTTCAGCTAGGTGTTATTCAACCCTGTTATTCTCCAGCAGGTTATAAACCAGTCAGTCTAGAGAAGTTTTTATCAGTTACCGGCGAACAATAGATATATTTCGTTCCACATACAGTTACGAAGTTTTGAGCTATAAATGCGGATAACTAATGTCTAGCCGAAGTAAAAAGTAACTTTTGTTGGAGAGTTTGTCAGCGAGTACAGGGTAATCTACATAATTGCTTTTATTTGCTAGCCACTGGAATATTTGCTGGACTGAAACTTACTCAAGAGAAAATTCAGTCATGAAAATATGGATTATAGGAAAATAAAGAAACTCATTCATAAGCACTTAGATGAGGTGAGGAAAACAGTCAATAATAATAAAGTATATTATAAAAAAGATATAAATAAAAAAAATATTATCCACGTTATAGGTCCTTGTAGAATGATATGCTTCCAACGGTGCTCATAACGGAAATGACATTTTGCTTTGTTTTTACTTGTTTTAGTAAATGAAAATGTTAATTGCTAGACGTGAGACATGACAATGAGTATGAGAATAATGAACTATAATCAATTCATATTATATTTCCGAGAACGGAAATGTTCCCTACTTTCGTAAGAATGTATCATCTTTGCCTCCAACCGATTTCCTAGAGTCTTTGAAGTCCACTAGATACTCGTTAGGACAACAAAAGTATTGTTCCGATTACTTGGGGTTCTTGTTGGATACTCTTCGTGAGCAAAAAATAGCAAAATCAAAACTCCTGACCGCTCTGGATTGAACGATTCCGTACAGTCCATCTCGTCTTGTGTTTGTGAATCTTTTGCTGGAAAAATCCTCACTTTTTTACTTTACAGTAAATGTTCAAGAGGTAGTGAAAACTTATGTGAATTTCTGGAACTTCATCTAGCGTTTCCTGATATGACCAATAATATAACCAGTCCGTGCAAAGTTTATTGTTAAATCATCTGAAAGTGGAATTTTTAACAGGTGATTATCGACTGTATTGCCGAATATGCGTCAAACCAACTGACTGTTATAGCTGAGGAACCAGTCAATCTAATAATAACACTGATGAATTTCAAACAAGACTCAACCTCTGACGGTAGCAAGAAACTCTTTCGAAGGTTCGAAATAGATGAACATTTCAATCTAGCAGACCACTATTACAATATTCATGCAGTCATTGTTCACTGTGGTTCTGGCGTTATATTTGGTCATTATTACGCCTTGGTCAAAGACGAACTGGACTGGTTTAAGTTTGACGATAGTCATGTCACGAAGTGTTCTGGCGATGTATTGAATCTATTGGAGCCTTTGGAGACATCCTACATTTCATTGGATGGAACATGTTACCTTGTTCCGTCGGTGAAACTGAATTCTTTCTCTTACCATAGCATGACCAGCTCAAGCAATAATTCTTTCACATTGTGGACTTACATACGGCAACTTCAATCTGAGACCTTTAGGGATGATTTTGTTGTCCCTACATTCACAAAGGAATGTTAAACTGCTGTGGGAACCAGATAGTTTTTTGTATAAGTTCTCCAATGTCTTGAAATCATTAACGCACTGCGGCCCATACCGTTCTCTTAAATATTCAACGAAAGTTATTTTTTGTGGAGGAAAAAATCTGTTTTTTTATCGACTTTACCGATTTCCAAGACTATCTGAAAAAATAAGACGAATTGGAAATAGATATGATGTTAGAACTACTTTCAAAACAAAAAATACACTGAGGTCTATACTCACACATACAAAACCCAACAACACTGAAGAAAAAACAGAAAATTGTATTTATAAAATACCTTGTTCTTGTGGTAAAAGTTACATTGGTGAAACCTCAAGACCATTGAAAGTGCGTGAGAATGAACATCGAGATTATATAAAAAATAGACAATTGACAGGATCAAAATTATCAGAACACATTTTAAAATCAGACGGTGAACATCGGGTGGAATGGAATAGGACAAGAAAGATTACCAATGAGCCTCATTCTAAGAGACGTAAGCTGAAAGAATCAGCGAATATTCTCATGTCTGGAGAGAATTGTATCTCGAATAGCTCCTTAGAAATAGACCGTACTTGGCTACCCATCTTGAAGAAAACTTTGGATAGTGGCGAAATGGCAACAAACTGATATCGGAGAGTACCTTGTATTACATCGAATGTTTCAGTTGTCAATCAACAACATTGACATAATTTCATATTTCAAAACTTCTTTGACATCTGTAGAAGAAGTAAAGAAATAAGCTATCAAAAAAGGAATAACTGCGAATATATTCGAATTTTTTATCCATTTCTGAAGACGGAGGCAGATTTTGGCCTCCGAAACGTAAAAGATAAGTATTATTTCTTAATAATTTTTTTGATAGGCAAAATTGTTAAATACGACAAGTTACTGATAAATAGAAGATTTTTCTTTGTGAAAAATACTTTGATTTTTACGCAGTAACTTATCGGGGTAAACTAAAAAGTTTGCCCTTCTATACTTGTATAAAGTTCTCCATTATAATTTTTATATTTTTTCAGATTGTGGAAGGTAACAATTACCCAAAAAAGGTCAATAAAAAAACAGATTTTTTCCTCAACAAAAAATGACTTTCGTTGAATGAAGAAATACATGTAAAGTGAGTTCGACTTATATCAAGGAGGTTACGTACAGCGCCATCTGTCTGCGAATAGATCAAGCAATAACGTCGATATATGAAAGAGGTTACGTATAGCGCCATCTGCCCGCGAATAGATCAAGCAAAAATGTCGATATATCAAGAAGGTTACGTATAGCGTCATCTGCCCGCGAATAGATCAAGCAATAATGTCGATAATTCTGTCAAATACAGATCCCGAGCTTGAGAGTTACAAACAAATATACATGAAGGTGAAGCTAATAAGAGCGTGTTAAAATAAAAGCCCGCGAATCAAGCAATTATGTCGATAATTCTGGAGTTACAAACAAACAAGCAAACATACATACATACGTTTTGAAAGTGCACTTGAAATGTTCCTAGGTTTTTCTCTTGATTTGAGGAGTGACATGTATCAAAGTTTCAATTGATGAGTGGTAGAAGTTTCAGCAGGAAGGATTTCTGACGATATTAGACTAATATATCACCAGACCACACCAAATTTTCAGGAGTGTTAGACATATACATGGCATCTGCTCTGCGTCAAAATGATCTGATATCAAGTTTTAAAATCCGATAGTGGAATTTCGAGCTTTGAATGTTTTTTATCATTCAAGCTTGTTTTTCCGGTTTTTGAAAAAGTTTATGTCCAAAAAAATTGAGTACCTATGTAAACTATTGTACACGGGGTAAATCAAAATCAAAACTTTACTATACTTTGCCAAAATTTTGTTTCTTATGGAAAGCTTCTTCAGAGCAGTGAATATGAGTATGAAATGATGAATTGAACATATAAAATGATGAAAATGTGGAAACATGTATAGCTCAATCTGTCTCCGTGGTGACTTTAAGAAAATCTTCAACTCGAGATGAACTAACCGAAACCACAAAGTACGGCTGGGTTTTTTGCAGATGAAAAAGCAAATCCGCCAATGGAATCAATGAAGTCGCCCCGGAGCGCCAAATAATTTTTTTTTTTCATTATTTCATGATTTGTATTACTTTCTTTGCGTAATTATTTTTTTCAGAAACCTATTTTGTAGACACAATTCGTCAACACTATATAAACGTATTTTCAATGAGTCTAAGTGATATACTTACCTTTATCTGCAAGGGCTAAATTGAGTTGAGGTTATTCCATTTGAAATTTTTCAGGCGATATGAAAAATTAACTGTTACCTGCAACTTCTTCATGCTTTTCCTTGACAATTATCCCGATATTCCTTTCGAAAACACCAATCTGAGCCGTGACTTGTTTATACAATTTATTAACAAGAATTTCAAGTTGCCCTAAAGTTCTTTTTCCTCCATGTATTGAAATTTGAATACATGAGTGCTTGCATTCATGAAGTAATAACCATCTTCATGAGTGCAAGCATTTGATATATTTTGATTTAGTTTGTATTCAAACTCCATCTATACCTCACTGTTTTATGTGAACACGTCTGTTTGGACAAAAAAATATAATGTATGAACATCTGCAAGAATTGAAAGCAAAGATGATCTCAAAATCCTACACACATTTAATAAGGGAAAGAAAATTAATTTGTTGGAAGCCATGAAAATTAATGAATAAATTAAACACCCGAAATATATAACCGTAAACGAGCAACTCGATTCATGTAGATCTCCACTCTTGAAGTTGAATTTTTATATTCATTCAATTACCTCCTCATCCAGCTTGCCTACAATCTCCCTTCAAAACCACGTTTTAAGATTTCAAATGTATTGGTAAATTTTTATACTTGATAATGGAATAAAACGCGAAACCGGTCGTATAAATGAAATAACTAGTGGAAATTAGAGAAAAGTGTTTTCATTCATTTCATTAAAGTAATCATGAATTTCCACAAAATGAACAAGGCATCAATTACACAAATTAGTAACATACATTACAACGCAGGCGTTTGAAATTTTTGGCGACAGAAATTTTGGATTCAGTAGAAATACAAATGGATTGTCTGTGAAATGCCATTCATTCAAATATCTCCTGAACTTTCTGAGTACGAATCATTTCGACCAATCACCTATGGAGCAAGTGATGAGTCATTAGGAGGGGGCTTGGATCCCATGGTCCTCTTGTAATAAACTCAGACTAACGTAGTGACGTGTATTCTTCTAAGAACACACAGACAACAATCATGTCAACAGCCTTTGTAACGCTTTAATGAAAACAAAGTGGAAACAAGACCATGCGAGGTGTGATTATACAGGTGGGATTACAACACAATGCCTCCCTCCCCCACATGAGGGCCAACACTTTAAGACGCGCCTTACGTCGTCATATATGGGTAACCCTGGCCCGAAGACCCTACCCCATGCAGTCTACGACGCATACACTAGTATGAGTAAGCGCTAACAATGCCTATTGTTGGATATCAGATCTTAATCTCACTAATAGTGGGTCTTCATTACCGATGTGATAATGGGTGATTTGAATTCTTGAATGAGTTTCGAAAACACCCCGGAGCAAATGTATTAATTTTCTACTAATTAATGTGTCCCTTATGCAGATTGTTTCTTTTGTGATTTCCCGCGATGTATAGTCGTTCACACAATGAAACTGATTCGATTGAGATGAGTCTGAGAACAGCTTAACACTAGTGTTCGAGTGAATACATTTGAGTTCAATTTCCTATTGATTTTGTCTGTAGTTCTGCTAACGTTTATGTTTCAAAGTTTTTATACATTTTTGAGAGTCCAAAGACTTCGTGTGACACCTTAATTGAGAGTCAAAGAATAGCTAGTGCAAACGGAAAAGTCCGGTGAGTCATAAAGGTGCATAATTTATGATTTTTGTCTACGAAATTAAGTGAAATCAATTATTTCATGTAACCAACTGTTCTTTTGGAAAGCTGCTTTTTTATTTTCGAAACTTGAACCCAGAAATAGAATCCAGCAATCGCAGTTCATTCATTAGTGAAACTCATCAATGGGTCACCAACTGGCCAAATGTATAGAGACACTTCGTCAAATTTCTTGAGTTTTGTTTTTTGAAGATATATTATAAAAGTGTAACTGATTACTGGCTGAAAATGAAAGATATTGGGAGTCTTGATCAACGGAATAGGAACCAAAACAGTTATTTTCTATTTTTCTGTTCGTTCCACTAATGTATTGTGGTATCCTCCATTCAAGATTTAGCGATAGAATTGTACAGTAAATACTAAAAATAAAATCTCATCACAATTTTTGAAAGATAATAGCAGAAGCGTTAACATGTTCTTATCCGTTTGAGATTGAACGTCAATTTTACTGACATTTATCGATCATAGAAGTGACATTCATAAATTTTTCAATGCCTATGCGTTGAAAATAATACCTATTTGTAATATGATTGTTAAAAGTAAGGTTTTATTTCGTGAGTGAAAAAATTTGCGAAACGAGCGTAGTGAGTTGAGTAATTTCGCGAACAAAATAAAACTTACTTTCAACACAAATATCATACAAAGTTTTTTGTACAACTGTTCTGTTTCGGTAATAAAATAGCTAAATTCAATATTTCTACAAAAACATTTTGACATCTCTTGTCTCTTTGTCTCTTTTCGCATTTGCTATGAAGTGGCCATGTCAGGTGACGCTGAATCACCTAGTTACCAACAAACAGTATTGTTTACAGCTCACGCGTTTTATTTAAAGTCAGATTTAAAGTTCTTATTGATGTTTAATGTCTTGCATGATGAAGAACAATAGTCAGGAATTGCGTGTTCCTGACGATATTGAGGAGGCTGAATAAAGATCTTCAATTGAATTGTTACCAAAAAAATCGGCTCAGCAGTACGACATCACAGTGAAAAGATTGGTCATGAGAGGATGTCCACAGGGAGGGGTCTTATCACCCCTTCTCTGGAACATAGTTCTGGATACTCTGATTATTCATCTTAACAAAAATTGATTCTACACAATTGCATACGCAGATGACATAGTTATCTTGCAGACCGGCAAATTTGTAAACACACTGTGGGATAGAGCGCAGGATGGGCTCAAATTGATAGAAACATGGTGTGAGGAACGCTCACTGTCGATCAATCCCAAGAACACTGATGATCTTCAAACATGACTCAACCTCTAACGGAAGCACCAAAGTCTCACGAAGGTTCAAAATAGATGAACACTTCAATCTAGCAGACCACTATTATTATCTTCATGCAGTTATTGTTCACTGTGGTTCTGGCGTTAAATCTGGTCATTATTACGCCTTGGTCAAAGACGAAACGGACTGATTTAAGTTTGACGATAGTCGTGTTACGAACTGTTCTGGCGATTTATTGAATTAATTGGAGCCTATGGAGATACCCTACATTTTGTTTTATGAAAGAGAGGACAGATGATGTGGGGCTGCAGGTTTTTCAGGGTTTTTCTGCAGCTGAAAAAGCAAATGTGCCACTGGAGTCAATGGAGTCGCCCCGGAGCGCCAATTAATTTTTGTTGTTGTTTTATAGTTTCATGATTTGTATTGAAAATAAATTCATTAATTTATTAATGAACTTGTTTTTTCAATCATTTATTTTATTCATTTGCAAAATTCATATCTGCGACAAAGTGACTGACTAAGTGGACTCTTCAAAGGTTTATGTTGCGCAGTAACTTTTCAGGGTTATTTTTTCAGTTTTTGCTTTGACTACACTCGATTTTATCTTTGTTCTATATTTATTCATTTTTGGACGCAGAAAATATCAAGAAACCCCTTTTCGACTTCCCAATTATTTTTAAATATTTTATTCTGTGCTCAAAATTGACCCTGTTTCATTTTTGGTTCACCGTTCTGTATATACTAAAAAGTCGGAAGTTAACATTGGCAAGAAAACAAATACCGACTGTGTTTTCTACACCCTCTCTAAACATATCGAAACCATCTCGCAACCCCAATCTGGCCACTCCACGAAAGCATCAGTACCAAGCTAATAAAATTACGCCCCCATCTCCGCAAAGAACGGGGTAGGTACTTGCCGGCAGCAGCATTAAAATGCCTCTGCTACTATTAATTTATGTTATCAGTGGGAGCATCAAGGCCTAGCTCGATAATAAAGTAAAGCAATTTAGTTAACAAGCTGGCAAAATCTACCTTTGTGTAGTGTCGCCGCATAATTTGGCTTCTTTCCTTGGGAAGGGTAGCTCTTAAACATAATTAATAGCCACTTAACTTTAGACTTTGTTCCGGCGCCTTCGGTCCATGCTCGATTATACAGGGGATGGACCAAATGAAATCAAATTATATGATGGAATTGGCCAGTCCACAAAATCACAACATACGTTTCACTGTACGATTTTGTCTTCAGACGTGTTTATTTAGAATGAATTCTACTTGCTCTGTGCTTTCATACATGCAGATTGGGAATTATAATGATTTTTTCAACTACTCGATAGTTTAGAGTTCAAATATTCCACAGCGAATCCTACATACAAACTCATCTGAATAAACATGTTCATGTGTTCACCTATCAACTACTTACAAATTTTAATATTAGAAAATAAATTTGATAAGGGATTTGCAAACCATCTACTCTCATTGTCTTTAATTCTTTGGGAAAAAATTCTTCCCGTTTGGCCAATATAAATTTTTGGCAAGAACCACATGGTCCTTGCCATTAAATCATCAGTTTATTGGGAGTCAAATTATATGCCAATATGTTTTGGCATAATCACGTTGTTAGGTTAGCAAAGTCAACTTCTCCGAAGCTGGAACTAATTCAAACCAGAAAGTTCTACACATTTCAGGAATTCTCAGTGTTTATTTTAAGTCAATTAGACCTGTTCTGCTTTATCACAAATATGAAACTCCAAGCATAGCCTAAGACTGCTAGATACTTTTCAAGGAAGACCCAAACTTTACAAGTAATCTTAATGGCCTAAAATATCGTAGTTGAATACACGGTATGTGTTCAACGAACATAGCATGCTTGATTCCACCCAGAGCAGTATATCTTAATAGTGGTAGGTTAATGCAAAACTATTTTGGAAGAACTGTTTAGGTTCTTCCAAAATAGTGTGGTCTGGCAGAGTTTCGAATCCAATGAAAATCGCTACTTCTGCACAGGTACCCAGAGAGCTTCAAAGACTTTCTTGTAGTGCATTCGAACTCACAGACTGGTTACTTTTTTGTAAGTATATAGTATATCCAAGATTCTTTACGATATCTTTGTAATTGTCCAACATTTGTAGGAAAAATGATATTTGAATTGACACACTTTAAATAATCACCAAATAATTTACAGTTCACACTTACTTCTTAATTTTTAAGTTATTCATGACAGGATGACGAGTAATTTGAAATAAATTTGAAAGAAGAAAATTTTTTATGGTCGCAGTATATGACTACAGCCAATTTGAAAAATTAGGCTAGCATCTTTATCGGGTTAGCAATATAACTTATTGAGAGGAGAATATTGTAAATTGAGAAAATAGTAAAGAGAATCACTTGACTGTATTCCTTTTCTAAGTGTGTTTTATTTGCGTATAATATGCAATTTTACATGGTAATTAAATACTTAGAGGACTGAGCGGCAGCCTACCGTCTAGTGTTAAGAACGACTTACCATTTAACGTGTAATAATGTTTGGTGATGTTTTGTGCCAGAAAAATACTTTTTCTTCATAAGTATGAAATAGAGGGAGCAGAGGTAGCTAGAGTAGAAAATGTTCAGATAGATAGATAGATATACATTATTCCTCTTCATTTTCGTACATTCATACTACATTGGGTCTCAAACACTTCAAATTGTGAATGTTGTAATATAACTGCATACTTGCAAACTGCATACTTGAATGATCTGAAAACATTATCATTACTCTGTAGCAGATTGATGAGATCGAAACCAGAGTTTGACTCCGAACCTTCGGATATTTTATTCTCAGAAGTAGTATATCTTCATTATAAAAATACAAAAGTATTCCGGATCATAATACAGTCAGAACTGCTGAAGTTCCCTATTTTTCTCTATTTTTACTAGGTCAGTTTTAGTACTACCATTCGTATCCACAAAGAATTGATGCCATACGGTAACCATGATAAAAGGGACAAACACTTCCTTCTGTTATCAGCTAAAATGCAATACGAGTTCATACTTTTGCAAACCTTTAGGCTACATTCGAAGCAGTGTTTGAAATCTGTATTCTCTTGTAAAAAGGTTGTCACCTGTTTCAAAATAAATAAATGGTCGTTAAACTCTACTTCAGGTCACTCACACTATCTGCAGGTCCATCCGCCACTTTATTGTCAACTTCGTATTCAAAGGTGTCTTCAAAAGACCTGCATTGAGCATGATGCTTTGAGCTTCGAGCATGATGGCTTTCATTTAGCCATACTTTGTATCGATATGATTTTTTCAAGGAAAGATATTTTGTGAAGGTAAATGTTTCTGATCGCTGTAGGTGTACATCTGACATATTTCGTTTTCGATTCTAATAGAAATATAAACCGGTTCTTGAGATGTTTTTCACGTTGGATTCATTTCATCAGGTTCATGCAGAACACAGACAATTCTACATGTATTATTGAGAAAAATTTTCAGTTGTTCCAATAATCCGAAGTCTATATTTGATCTAATTAGGTTTGTACTCAATGAAATATTCTATTATAATTTCTGCTGGTGATTAGGGGGCATCTGAATTTTACATTTTCTCCGTCTCCAAATGACACTGTAGCTATGAATATGAACAAGCTAGAAACTGTAATGTAAATTTCTCCATTCTCAGTAAATTTCAGTTCACGTGCAATATTTGATTTTCAATCCATCTGCATACCAAACATTTCTATTAGTTTTTTTCAAAACCTTTATACGTTTCAATGTAATGTATTTTCGTAGCTCCATATCTCAATAAATATGTTTTCTACTGTGTCGTGGTATATACTATTCGATAGAGAATTTCGCCTACTTTCAACTGATATCTTGCCTGTTTTCAACTCATTATTGTACAATGTCGTTGAGCTATTTTTGACCAATTAATTTTGCTCTACGAATTCAAATTGAACCAAAACGCTGCCAGCCAGAGAAATTAACCAGGCATTTGGCAATAATAGTGTTAATGAACGCACTTTTGGACGTTGGTTTGACAAATTTTGTTTCGGAGATTTTAGCCTCGAAGATGAGCCCCAAAGTGGCCGACCTACAGTAATTCAGGACGAGGATTTGAGTACCCTGTACGTCAAAAACAGAAAACGGTGCGTGGAGTCGCGAAAGAACTGGACGTCAGCTCTCATTAGGTTTTTGATGGTGTAAAACGTATTGGAAACGTAAAAAGCACAGAAAGTAGGTACATTATTTGGATCCTCTACGACAACAGGAGATATTCAGGACAATGGTTGGATACCTATGAGCTTCCCAGGCATTACCCAAAGGCGAAAACCCACAAATAACATGTTTATAATAATAATAATAATAAAATATTTATTGACATGGGTTTCCTATGAAACATCAGCAACGTCAAATACAAAATTACAATTTACAAATACAGATATAAATAAATAAGTGAATACTTAAAATTACATCGAAATTACAAGTAGAATGTAAAAATATATATCATCACTTAAAGTACGTTCATTTGAGGCTGTTACAAAAATAGAAGAAAGTATGCATATTCAACTCATACATTACACTTTACAGACATTGTAAAATTCGTCAAGTGAATATAAGGGATTTTCAGTCAGATATTCCTTCAAAGTTTGTTTGAAAATACTCAGGGTATTGCTTTCTTTGAGATGTGGAGGCAGCGCATTATATATTTTTATACAGTTATAGTACGGACCTTTCTCAAATAGACTTGTTCTATGTAATGGAATGCGTAGATGCTTACTTCCTCTTGTTATCATATTGTATTGATTATGTGCAGGAAATTTGTGCAGGTATTTTTTAGCGAATATTGCACAATGAACAGTCATAATTCCAAAATTAGAAAATAATTGTCTGCAAGAGGTATCATTTTTCAGGTTAACATAGTTCTTATGATTTTTTCTGATACATGAATATATCCTTAGATGTTGGTGCATGATACCAAAATATCACGCTATAATCAATCACCGAATGGACATAAGCGAAATAAAACATTTTGATATTTTTAATACTTATTTGATCCCTGAGTATCTTATGGTACAACAAGCTGACGTCAATTTACCCATTACTGCTTTAACCTGATCAGTCCAACGCAATTCTTTACCTGTTGTTGTGGTAAGACTCTTTTACTATAACATTTTTCCGACAAATAAGTCTTTTTCTTGTTCACATGGTGCACCAACTTTAAAAGAAGGATTACCATTTCGTGGTAATGCGTGCACACTAATTGTTAGGGAATTTATTCCCTAGATATTGATCAATATTCTCAGCTCTCACCTCTGGTTTACATCTGTCGATATGTAGCCAAACTTTCCTCACATCACCAGAAAAGGATGGCATATCACTATTGTTGACCAGTGTGGACGTACCAATCACTGTTTTTCTAGTTTCACTTGCAGAAACACTGTTTTGTTTGCTGAATGTTTTATTCTTGTTCTTTTTTCTTGCTACATGAGTGAATCAATCTTCGGTTTCATCAGTTTTTATTAAACCTTCGCCAATCAGGTTCAAGCAAAAACGGCCTTCGTCGACTGCATCGAGTCCCGAGCACCTAATTTTTGTATTAATGAAATCATTCGACTTGTTTTTCGTAGTCAAAAAACCTCTGATTCGAGTGGCGCTCATTTTGAATAAATTCAATATGTATTCACAAAGATATTACAGTTTAAATTAGACTCATGAAAACGAACAAAACTTTTGAATTAACCCAATAGTGAGCATTATACTCTCAATGATTATTCATTCTCCACTCTTTACTTTTTGTGACTTTTCAACCCAAATGTAGGTACTTACTTGATGTGAATTATTTTATATCGGTATATTTAGAGTTTCACGAACCATTTGAGCATTTATTGGTAGTGTATATTTCTGAACGATATTCATGAATATGTCACAATTGTATTCAATATTTTTGTAGAAATGAAAAAACAAATGTTCCACTTGTGAATGTTACATCACAGATATACTTTTTCTACATCCACAAAATTGAGCAGAACTTTCTCTGAAAATTTTTCACCACGATCCTGTTGAATCGAAGCCGGATGTTTTGCCTGTACTTCACGCTCATATGCTTTCGCAATATTCTCAGGCCGTACTGTGAGCGATTTTTCAAGAACTCCACTAATTATACTAAGCACATTACAATCGCCAGTACCTCTCATGTTCCAGCTAATAAGTTGAGCATGAAGCACGAGAAACTATGCACGTTGACGGTCGGTCGCAAGTCTTCATGTGGCTGTACCCGATTAGATATGGTAATGCCCTTCTCGACGGGAATGATAAAAACGACAAGCCGCATATTGCTGCTGCCGCGTCACAAACAAACCGCGATTAAAGACCCTGTAATTTATAAACGTATGACACCCCGATATGGACTGCTTTTGTTCCTCTCAATGCCGATGTCATCGATGATGTTCACCTCGAATCGGCACGGGAAAGCGAACATTGTTTACGATAATTACCTCTAAAATTATCCTGGCGACCATTATGTCCTTTAATTATGTACAGGGCTGATTTTTGAAAAAAAGTTTCAAACCAACAAAACGAAAAACAGAAAATAACAGTGCAACCTCGTGGCGAGGAGAATCAGAATTATTAGGATTAGTTCCCGGTATATATGAAGTGTTTTGAAACTCTAGCCATTGAACAAGCCCACAAGAAGCCCCGAGTCTGGTTGAGATACGTGGACGACACCTTCATAATATGGAACCATGGGAATGCAGAACTAGATACTAATCTGAAGCACATCAACAATGTAAATCCTTCCAGAAAGACAGCGAGAACGACCTTCAACAAGGCAAAACGTAGACTCGAAGAGGACTGGGTTATATATCAAGCCAACCTCAGAGAGTTCAAAAAAGTCTGCAGACGAAAGCAAAGAGAAGCCTGGAGAGCCTATTGTGAGGCAGTCGAAGACTTCCCACTAGCTTCTAGGCTACAGAAGGTACTCTCAAATGACCACCATAAGAATATCGGCATCCTGACGAGGAAAAATAGTGACAAAGCCGCCAACCTCCAGGAGAGTGCTGAGATTCTTATGGAAATTCACTTCCCAGGTTCTGTCTTTCCTGGAACGGCGAACTGGACGAATGTACCAATAACACCCTCATAATATGACTGGCAATATACTAGTGCAGTAATTGATGAGGACAAAATAAGATGGGCTATATCGGGCTTTTCCCCCTTGAAGTCACCAGGACCTGACGGTATAAGATCAGCCCTACTTCAGTGGGGAATGGACACTCTTACGCCGCACCTGGTTGGAATATTCAGAGCCTCTCTAGCTCTGAGGTATTTCCCAGTAAGTGGAGAGAAGTAAGAGTAGTATTTATACCCAAACCAGGTAGGATGGACTACACCCTACCAAAAGCATTCCGACCAATTAGTCTCACATCGTTTTTCTTAAAAACCATGGAGAGGCTATGTGAGCGGTACATAAGTGATGAAGTACTTGTTCACAACCCACTTCATCCAAATCAGCATGCATATACTCCGGGAAGGTCCACTGATTCGGCCCTTCACCATGTGGTTGGCAGAATCGAGAGATCAATGGACAACAAAAAATCCACCCTGGGTATATTCATAGATATCGAGGAAGCGTTTGATAAAACAACCTTTCCAACAATTACCCAGCAACTACACTCCAGAAATGTACCCCTGTTAGTAGGAGTATGGATACTCCAGATGCTCTCTAGTAGAGCAATAAGTATTATTGTAGAATACATCACAGTGAAAGGACTGGTCATGAGGGGATGTCTACAGGGAGGGGTCTTGTCACCCCTTCTCTGGAACATAGTTCTGGATACCCTAATTAATCACCCTAACAAGAATGGATTCTACACAATTGCATACGCAGATGACATAGTTATCTTGCAGACCGGCAAATTTGTAAACACACTGTGCGTTAGAGCGCAGGATGGGCTCAAATTGATAGAAACATGGTGTAAGGAACACTCACTGTCGATCAATCCCAAGAAGACTGAGATGGTCCTTTTCACCAGGAAAAGAAGTTTAACGGACTCAAAACCTCCCGAAATCTTCAAAAGCAAACTAAACTTCTCTGAAGAGGTGAAATACCTTGGTACTATCCTTGACAAGAAGCTAACATGGAACTCTCATCTACAGAGTAGAGCAAAAAGAGCATACGTAGCTTATGAGCAATGTCGGAGGACAGTGGGACGCGCATGGGACCTTTCACCCCGTGTAGTCGCCTGGATCTACACTGCAATAATAAGACCTATGTTAACGTATGGAGCCATTGCATGGGGACCAAAAGTTCTACAAGCAACGGCCATCCAAAAATTATATCAAATACAGCGACTGGCTTGTTAAAACATCACAGTAGTCATGAGAACAACACCAACCGCGGCAATGGAATTAATCACGGGTCTGACCCCTCTGGATCTGTACGTTAAGGAGGTTGCGTTAATGACCATGGTACGATTGCGCACGGCTGGTGTAAACCTCGAAGTAGGAATGGGTCAATTGAGGCTGAGCCTATGGCGGAAAGCGCTTACTGCGCAACCTCTGCTGGAGGCATCAAGTGATGCAATTGAACCCAGGTTTGTGTTTGATAAACCCTACAAAATACAAATTAAGCAGAACACAGAGTCAGATGCTACAAATGCAATACGGATTTATACAGACGGCTCAAAAACCAAAGAAGGCTCAGGATGTGGAGTGTATTCCAGATCACTAAGCCTAAGGATTAAGTGGGGAATGGGAAGAAATACCAGCGTGGTCCAAACAGAACTGACTGGTATCCCAATCGCCACAAAAGAAATAACCAAGAAAGGAATTTCTGGCAAAAACTTAACAATCTGCACTGATAGCAGACAAGCACTATTAGCCTTGAACAGATAACGTATAACCTTATGACTAGTACTAGAGTGTCACCAAGATTTAGCCAAAGCCTCGGTAGATGATAATATTATCCTGAGGTGGGTTAAAGGGCACGACAGGAGTAAAGGTGAGTAATTCTTAGAACAGATAACTAAATATAGACAAGAAGAACGGCAAATTTTCTATTTGGTTGAAACTTGGTATGACACTCACGACACAGTTACGAAAGGATGGACTGATGGTTCGAAAATGTGTACGCCTAACAACAAAAAATCGCGACTTATCATTGTGCATTGCGGAGGAAGTAGAGGATGGTTCATGAGAATATTGAAGCTGGTCTTTTCAAGAAATGGTTTGAAAACAAACTATTCCCAAATTTGGATGCGAATAGTGTAATAGTTCTTGACACTATGATTCGCGATAGCTCATCAAAGTACTGAATAAAAATTCGAGGAAAGATGAAATACAAAGTTTTTTAATGGATAACAATTTGTATGTTGAAGATTACTATAACAAAAACCAACTACTTGAATTTTTACAGACAAAAACATTTGAAAAAGTGTATAGCCTTGAGAGTATTATTGAAAAGTATGGACACATCATACTGAAACTTGACCCCTATTTTTGTGTTTTCAATCCCATCGAGTTGATTTGGGGAAAATTGAAACAAAACATCAAGCGTAAAAATAATTTTCTAAAATTAGATGAGGAAGTAATAGACCTAATTAAAGAAGAACTATGTAATATTACCGAAAAAGACTGGCAGGAAATTATTAAAAAACTAATTTTAATTAAAAAAGACTATATGGAAGTTGGACACTACCATATTAATGGTGGAAATAAATTCATTATTGATTTAAACGACAGTGATAGTGAAACAGAGAATATGGACGGGGAATTATCAGAAGGTTTCGAAGAAAGTAAAGTGTGAGTAAGTAGTATTCAGAAGTATTTTCAATTATCACCCTGTTATTTGAATCCCTACTTTTTCACTCATCCATATAAACAAAATATTTATTGAACCATAAATCATCGAAACTCAAATAAAACTTCTAATCACTTCGGAACGGCTCCGAATTTCAAAACTGAAAAGATGTTGAACAGATAATTGAATCACCTATCAGAAGGGCCCCTTTTTATTTGGAAAACAAGTTGGTAGTTTTCTCTCGACGACGAGTGCTACAACACTATCATCTTTCTCATCAAAAAGTACTGAAAATGATATTTTTCAAGTAAATTTTGTCCGACCTTGATATCTTTTTCAGTTCAAAAGTTGAGAGTAGGGGAACTATTCACGTCGGCACTCAAACCTCGATAAGTCGTTTCGTGGATACAATGGATTTTTCACAAAATAAAATGTACAGTACCTCGACGTATTTTATGATTTTCACTATCAAAAGAATTGCATAGATACTAATCTCAATATTTCGGAGACCACAATCTGCTTCTATCCTCAGAACTAAAAAAACCAAATGTAATTTGCATTTATTTCAAACTTCCTCGACAGATGGACAAAAAACTCTTTTGAGCGTTAAGATGTTTATATGTGCTAATCTTGGCTTTTTTTCAGATTGAGGAACATTTAATACTATTTTGATTTATTTATATACATCTCAAACCAACATTTGACGGATATTCTTGGTTCATTGGTTGAGTTTTGAATATTAAATTCTATATTAACATTCTTGATTGAATTATACGTATTTGTCTCAAGAGATTTTTAAAACAGCAGGATTTGGCCCAAAACATCTTAAGCAACCCCCGATCGATAACTGCGTATTTTGTACGAAACTACATTTGTCTCTGTCTGGAATCCTTGTCGAAGATCAGCTCCATAATTGACTTTGAATAATGTGCAAATATCACAACGACGCTAAATTATCTTTATCTGATTTTTCAATAACTCACCTCCCTTCATTAATTTCGGATTTATCTGATGCGAATTGAAGGCGTTGCGTGCCAATTTCAATATAGCCAGCACTGATTATGTCCCGGTTCGCCTTGCTTAAGTCTCCAGAATAAATAAAGTGCCGAAGAGTTATTTGCTTTGGAAGTGATTTAAGGGTCTGGAGGTCAATGAAACCGACCCTGAAGGTGATGAAAATCTGAGTGATGAAAAACATGAGTTCACAATTTTCCACAAACCATTATATACGGACATTGTCATTCATATTCCTCGACACAATTGCATCAATAGTGTGTTTTAGTTTTATCAAACAGTTATCGACTGAATTATTTTCAAAAAAACTACGAGTACAGGCCATTTACCAGATCTATCTCACTTCAAGAAACGATAATAGGCGTCTTAGACATTGACATTCTCTGGATGAAACTTCAGTGTCAGATAGATCAAGAATAAATGCTTTGAATTATGGTTCTTATCCTAAAATGTATATTGGTCAAACGGGAATAATCTTTTCTCAAAGAATAAATAGTCATAGGAGTAGTTTCTTGAATGTGAAGACCGATTTTACATTTACAAACTATCTTTTGGTAGACGTAAGTCCAATCAAAACTATGTCGTCCACATTTGGAAGAGAAAGGTTTGGAAACATGCTTAAGGCTTCCACTATTTTTATTCGGGTTTGGAGGCCGTCGATTTTTGGAAATTTTTCCTGATCTTTCACTGGCGTCATGATGTTTAATATTGATTAGGATAGGATTCCATATTCGGATAAGGTTCACACCTTCTTCTATTCTGTTGTTCAGTGTGTTTGTGGATTTCTATTGCCTTAAATACCGGCCGGGCTATTATTTGTTAGGGGCAATGATTTTCGTGTTTTCAAACAAAATCCTGTGATTTCCTTCCCTGAGGGCGTGTTCCGCCACAGCCGACTTCTCTATTTGGTCTAGTCTGCAGTTTCTTTCATGCTCCTTCAGTCTTATTTTCATGGATCTTTTAGTTATTCCAAAATACACCCTTCCACAAGTGCACGGTATGCGATATACCATTGCTGCTGGGGCTTTGTTGTATCTTCTTGGTGGGTTTGAAAATCGTTTTGATGTTGGGATCCCTCAAGAGTTTCCCAATTCTATTTGTGGCCCTAGGGATATATGGTAGATAAGCGCGTGCAACCATCTTAGCCTTCTCCCCGTTTTGAGTCGTGAAACTCTTCATTTTCATGATCTTGTTCATCTCGGATACTCTGTATCCATTCAATACCAAGGTCACTTGAAGATGTTTCAGGTCTTCCTCTAGATGCTCTGGTTCACATATTCTTCGATAATTCTCTTTTGACTAGGATGATGGTTCAATAGTGCGTGGATTCAAGGTACACTTTGTGGGTTATTATAGCAACACATCGTTCGATAAGTACATCTAGGAATATTATTCGTTGGTCCTGTTCTCCATGGTGAACTAGATGTTGGGGTGTTGAGCGTTCAAGTGATCTAGGAAAAGATTTAAAACATCCCTTTCATGTTTCCAGATGACGAAGATGCTATCCACGTAACGTAGCCACATGGTCGGTTTCAACTCGATGGCGTCAATCGCTTTCTCTTCAAAACGTTACATGAAGAAGTGGATTTCCCATCGTCATACCATCTAATTGCTCATAGAATCTTTCCCTCCATTGAAAGAAACCCCCAGTGAGACATGCTCCAGAGTATGTCTCTTTGGGAGATTCTTCAAACCCGGATAAATACACTGGAAAGTCAAACGTTTGGAATGTTCGAGATACAAAATTCTAAAAATTTACTTGACGACCAAATTGAAGTGAATTCTTTTCCTCTATTGAATCTGTGTCCGTTGATTGAATTTGTAAAATTTTCTGGCACAATCAGTTTTTACCTAAAGTCAAGTAAAATAATAAGCTATTAGGTATGTGAAAGAGAAAGTTTTAGAGGCAATTTCTACTACCGGTAGGAAAATTTTTCCCATTTTTTCTAATCATTAAGAGAGTCATAGTTACGACCGCACCGGGGGGCCTGGGGGGCTGGTTAGGCCCCCCAGACGCACCCTGGAGTTGGATGCGATCGGGTGTAGAGGGATGGATTTTCGGGAAATCCTTGCGGGTACCGCCCCTCACCCCACACCAACAGGATTTCACAGGGCTTCCTCCCGCTCACCGAACCCGGAGTTACCTCCTTACATCTACTTAGTGTGGCTAACCAAGAGACAGGACCATCGGCAGCGTTCGACCGAACGTTCGTACAAGTTAACTAAGCTCTTCTTTCGCCAGAGAGTGCTCGCGTCGCACACCTGCCCCCGCCAACCATGCCAAATCAGTTGGAAATATGGTCCCGGAAGTGGCCGGTCGGGGTCCTAAGCTCGGATACTAGTACCTCCGTCCAACCGGGGTCCGACACCTCAAACATCTGCCTTGGTGCCCTCCAAGACTAGACTCGGATACTAGAGCCCGGAAGGACCGCGAGCCCCGACACCTCGAACGCTCGGATCCGTACAGAAGCAGGCGAGGATCACGGAACAGCATAATCCGTCCAGTGCCTCGGTATGGGGCTGCAATGCACCCATGAATGGATTACTGCATCCCCGTATCCCTTTACCCGCTAGTGGAACCGCTGCCAGCCGCGAGCGGGCACTCACCTCCCCCTTAGAACTCATGTTAGGAAAGTTTCCTTTCCAACGTTTGATGAGTAACCGTCGAGGACTCTTTCGAGCATCCTCTACCACACATCATATGTCGAAGATGTCGCGCCCATTACCCGTGTAGGTGCGGGATAGGGCGGTTCATCAACAACTTTTGGGTGTACGCCGTGTGGTCTGCACCGCATACCCTTACGTTACCCCGAGGGGCACTCATGTTAGGAAAGTTACCTTTCCAGCGTTGGATGAGTAACCGCCGAGGGCTCTTGCGAGACACCTTTCTCACACATCTAGCTTGAAACCGGCCAACGCCTGTTACCCGCAGACGCGGGATTGGGTGGTTGACCGATAACTTTACTGGGTGAGTGCCGTGTGGTCTGCACCGGGGGACTGTCAAACACCCATAAGAGAGAGACAGTGAACCCCCGCCACTCACCCCGCCACTCACTCAAAAATCAACATATCAACACTCAAAATGCGACCCTATGAAAAAATGACTCACTTCATCAGCAACATATTACTTACTTCAGTATTGGATTGTGTTAATGAGCAATAAAAAGGATCAATATGATATATTTTCATTTATTCCACTATGTTTCTTACATCACTATATCTGTGAAAAAATATGTTTCCGTTAACCAGCTGTCGCACTCCTACGAACGACAACCCTCAGAAGTCTAAACTTGTGCGAGCTAAGGATTAACGATGTCTTACCTTTTAACGTGTGAAAATCGATCGTTCAGACTAGGGCTTGAACCACCGACCAACACGGCAGTCAATTCGAGTGAGTGAACAAAGCACCCACGTCGAACCGCTTGGCTATGGACCGACCAATATAACACAGTTTATATATTATCAGATGAACACATTTGAACCAATAAAATTCCAAAGTATATAGAGTGTGAATATATAATATGTAGTATTAAAAAAGGAAATGTATTTCCAATATCATTAAGAGAAAGATCGAAGACAAGTAATTCATATTATAATGTCTACCTGACGGTAATCTTGAAGTGAGTAGAAAAATTTGTTCTTATAGAAATTTTTTGAATGTTTTTTAATGTTTTATTGGTGTCAGATAATTTATTGTAGTATAGTAGGTTTAGTAAATTATTCTGTGTGATTTTCAATCGTGGTCTCAATGATTCAGCGTATCTTGTATGTATGTATGTATGTATGTATAATTGTATATCAGTTATATGTATGTATATCACAGTTTCTTGACTAGTCATTCAAAAGACCTAATAACAAATCTGAGAAATAGGGGCTAGCAGGGTTCTCTTTGGCGTACTCCAGGAATATTCAATTTGTGCAAACTACGTACTATGCGAAAGAAAGATGTATTGAATCCATAGTTATATTATGAAACTTGACAGCTAATAAAAGTTCCCAGGGTTATAAGAGTCGATATATTAAGGATGGCTACCAGGTTAGCGGACTAGCGTACTCTAAAAATATTGAATTTGTGCAACTACGAACTATGTGAAAGAAATATGTTTTGAAGACAGTTATATTGTAGAACTTGACAGCTAACAAAAATTCCTAGGGTCATAAGAGTCGATACATTAAGGATGGCTACCATGCCAGCGGAACTGAATTTGTATCTTAACCTCACCAGTAAAATTAGATAGAGTTAATAGGCGCAGATATTTGCTTTTTGAAAACATGTCTCTGTAAATCTGTTTTTTCAAATTTTGTGCAAGTTGATATTCCAGAAAACTCTTCCGTTGCGGAGAAAGTAGTGTTTTTTGTCTAACGGAAATACATGGATTCATAAATCAAATACCTGTGTAGTGAACGGGCCATGCTGAATTATAGGCATATAAAGTTAACAAATATTAACATATAAGCTCGAGGAGACTGAATATACTTCTATCTATCTGAAAGCAGACAAAAGCAATAATATTGTGATATTGGGCTAGTCAAACTAATTTGAGAGAATTGATAATTTAATTGATAACGGTCCCTATAATGAATTACCAATACACCCATTTCCTAAGATGATTTCAGGAATGAAAAACAAACTGAAGAAGTCAAGTCGGTGCTACAGAATCAATGATATAGGAATAAGAATATAATTTATTTCTGAAAAAGAGGTTAGTTGGGTAACAGGACCAACTTTTTCTTAAAAAAAACAATTGTATTCTTGCCGACGTTTCGAATTCAATTAAATTATTCTTCAGGGCTCTGTAACAATGAATTTTCATAAATATACCTTCCACAAAACTTATACGATTATTATCGTTTCAATTTCATAAGAAATAATGAGTTCTTGGTAGATATACTCACCGAAAAGTAGTTTTTTCGTGTTGATAATAGTACTATTTTAAAAATCATCAGACATATTAGATACGTTTTTAAAAAATGAAAATGAAAAACACTGCAACAACAAATTTTCGAGACATCACCAACACAAAACGACATAAAACAAACGAATGGCTTCAACTGTGATTCTGAAAAGGTGGTGCCTGTTTTTTCTTCAATTGCAGAAAGAAAAAGAATGAAAAAAGTGTAAATTGTTCAGATATCTCACGTATTGAGTTGAAATATGCAGTATTAAGGCCATGGACATCTCTTCTTGTGTTAACACTATCGCATTTGAGGATATGTATCATTTCGCTCGAAAGTCTTTTCGATAAATATGGTTGAACATCTAGAATAGTTGGATGATCAAAATAAAAAATGTGTCCATATTCTTTTTCATGTTACACGAGAGCTGTGGGGTATTTTATATTCAGTTTCTTAGAGTCTCTCATGTGTTCTGAAACTCGTGTTTTAAGATACAGTCCGGTTTGACCAACATAGCATTTGTGACAGCTTCCACAGTTCAATTTGTACACAATATTGGATTGTATTTCTTGTGGTGTTTTAGTTTTTTGTTTCGAGAAAAAATGCTTTCCAACTATATTTTTCATATTAATTATTTAATAATTCTTAGTACTCAATAACATATTTACGCAAATTAATTAGTTTTTACGCAATCTAAAAATACCGCTGGTACCTATCAACAACATTCCGATTACTTCAAACGGCTGCAGACATTCAATTTGTATAGTATGTCTCGTAAGTGATCATGGTCTTTTTGAAAGAGTTAGGGAGTCGATGATATCTGTCGAAAACTTTCACTATCAACACTGGATTCTTGCATCCGAGCGGGGGATAATCATTTTCAACAGCTCTTGTAGATTAAGAAACATTACATGTAATTTTTGGTAATACATTGTTATAATCGAATTTTTTTTTCGCTCCGTATCTTCGAAACAAAGCGCTCTATCAAAAATCAACAGAGGACAAAATATCCTTAGAATAGTCCAAGGAATAGTTCCTTAAATGTTTGCCACATGTTTAATAAACACCCTGTATAATAGAACTTTGCTTTCATTTTTCTTACTTATTCAATTCAATTCTCTCTGGTTATTTGAATATACTATTATATGATGATGATGATGTTGTTAAATGATTTTAAATTTGATTTGGGTTTTTTTTAATTTTTATTATTATTATTATTATTGATAAAAATTTCCATCGACTCTTATGTTGAGTTTAAATCATATACCTCAGTGTAAAGAGATTTTTCTCAACCTCTTAGGTGGATTCAGGCACAAACACAACAATTACTTACCAAACTTTGATTTTTCTAGTAGATTTCACCTGTGAAGGAATTTGGAAAAAGACACAATGGATCTTAGAAAATATAGAAGAGTTTTAATTATAAGAGTAAAAATATGTGGAATTCAAAAAATATATAAATTTATCAATTGCCAAAAGAGAAAATTCCTTAAATCTAAGAATGTCCTAAATCTACAACGAACAACGAACTATTCAAGGTGAATACACAGAACAAATTTGGTAAATATCAGTTTATAATTCCACTGTAATTCGGCAGACTCATATACTTGGTTCAAACTTCTATTTTTATGGTCGTGTTGAGTTCTTGGGTATTTTCATTAATATATGCCTATATTATTTAGAAATGGTATAGGTGAATACCTTACTTTCCTCCAACGCTGGTGTGTGTGTGGTGTGATATTTCTGCGAAGCTGGAACTCATGGATATCTTACTAGACTTGGCTGGACAGGTAGGTTTTTGCACTGAATTTATTATTACTAATCAGTATTGACTACTATTCTGTTTACTTCTTAATTTATATACTATATATTTCAAATTTTAAGGAAAGAAAAATTTAGTGTGACATCTCTTTCGTTGCCTCAAGAAGAATCCCGTTGTTGATAAAAAAATTGAAAATTTTTCGTTCCCCTAGTTACCATCTATCAATTTTCACATATACAAATTTTCAACTTCTTTATCAGGAAAATTTTCTATTCTACTAATTTAACATTGGCTTTTTAATTTGGATACATTTTCATTTTATAGTTTCGTACAAAAATAAGTTAACCTCACTTTTATGTAAATATAAATATTTTCCAAAAGCATCACTTGATGTCAGTTTCTAAGGAAGTGATTCACAACAATAAATTTTGAATTTTACATCATTCCTAAATAATAACAATTAGTCATTTCATTTCGTTTCGTTTTTTCATCACAGATGTTAATTTAATTTCATCTGACATTTCTTTCTAACCTATATCGGTTATCAGTTTTTCGTATTTCGATGCATTTTGATGTAAGAATCTTAATATTTGAATTTCCCAATCTTATTTGCTTGTTTTCGGTCAAAGCTGTGGGTTTTAATATATGTACAGGGTGTTCTTGCCTGAATTCCTTCGTGATGTTTTCAAAATTCCCATACACTGTTGTATTTCGAGTCTTTTCATAACACATATACTCAGACTCTGTATATATGAAATGCTACATCTAATTTGAAAGTTATTTCAAGATTGATTCAAAAAGTAATACTTGTCCAATGAAAATTACAATAGAATTTTTTAATACCGTTCAATATCAGGTAATTGAAATAACTCCCATAAATACCACTATGAAATGGTCCAGTAATGGTAACAGAGTTCATACACGTACGAATATTTACAACGATTTAAAACGATATTGGCCAGTTTCTCGGAAAAGAAGTCGGGTTCAATTATTTTTTACGAGTCAGCGATAAGCATTGGAAGACGCCATACCTTGACACTGGTTAGTTGTTAAAATCACTGTTTCACACCTTATCTTTTCATCAGTACCGATAAATCGTTTTGCCTTTTTCAAAAGAATTTTATGTTTTCCATTCAAAACTGTTAGGGATACTTAATGACTTCTGTAACAGAAGCTTTGGGTTGGAAGCTGACTCAGTATTTCGATGCTTGATGATGAATGGATTGTAATCGAATACCGATAAAACTTGTCAGTCATGCCTCATAGATATATAACTCTCAGAGAATGAAGAAAATGAATACTATTGAAAGTCTGTGAATATCACATCTAGAAGTGACTTAAGAAACTGGCAGAGTTTCCAATAACACTTTCACTGTCCCTTCGTATTACATAAAGCTCCTTGCATTGTACTCGTACAGTCGTAATTGAGAACGTTCTACATGTTTTCTATGAGTGTTGAAGAAATTATATGACCGTTTTTTGTTGAGTAAAAAGGCAAAATGATCCATAACTCACATCATCCAACCTTCTTCAAAATATGTCTCAAACGTTAAACTCAATCAAAATTAAGAATGGGGTCGGGAATTGAAAAAGGTCAATGTGAATAATGAATATCTCTGAAGTTTTTTCCCAACACCAAACCGTTATTTTAACACCTTGACACGTGTTTCGATCACCAAGTGGTCATCTTCAAGCACCTACAAAGCAATCCTTATTTATACCATAGATACCTAGGTACCTGCGTTTTAAGTGTCTTAAATTAATTTCACAAAATTGTCTTATCAACTAGTCTTAAATTAATTTTACAATATATCTATATGTACTAGTTAGGTGAATCTAATAATTAAAATATTATAAGCCAGGCGGTTCGACGTGAGTGCTTTGTTCACTCACTGGAATTGACTACTTTGTTGGTCGGTGGTTCAAGCCCCAGTTTGAACGATCAATTTTCACTTGCTATTTTCCGACTTCTGAGGGTTGTCGTTCGTAGAAGTGCGACAGCTGGTTAACGGAAAACAGATTTTAAACAGACATAAAATTAATTTCACAATATTGCCTACTACTACTACTAGTCTAAAATCAATTTTACAATGTGTAATAGTCAAATAAATCTAATAAAAAAAATATTATTTCAACAAGCTATATGATAATGATAATGACGTTTATTCGTGATACAATAAAATCGATACAATAAGTGTTGGGTATAAAAATGAATAAACATAATGATATCCACAGAAGTATCATACATACTTGTTTGAGGAATTACAATAGAAACAGTCATGAAAAAATACAATATAAAACTGAGTGTATATATTGAATAAATTTATACTTGATTGATTTATATTATGATAGTATAGATAAACTTGAGTATACATACATACATTTCGAAATCTGCATAAATCTTATATCTAATGAATAATGTGTATACACATATATACATACATATATATACACATATATATTGGCTATTGATAATCATAGTAACAATATATTTGGATAGTGATTCAATCTTCGAATGGTTTATGAATATCCATTCTTGCATTTTCCTTTACAAATGATATTAATTGTTTTTTGAAGCGTTTCAGAGAAGTTTCATGTGTAATTTCTTTTGGTAAATAATTTAATAGTTTGGGAGCTAGATATCGATAGCATCTCTGTCCTATAGATTTGGAAACCAATGGTATACAGTGGTATAGTATATAGTATACTATTAGGTACTGGTCCACCAACGTTATACATAGTATTATTATGTGTACTTATTTATATACTCTCATAGGCATCTAGATGCCTGTTCTAACTAATCTTAGTGAACTGAAGTCTATGGAATGGTTTTGTTGCAAAATATGATGGGCGACTGCTGATTTTTCTGGTCTTCCAGAGCCTTTTAGGAAGTCCAAAAGACAAAGTCGAGAATTTGAAAAAGTCTGGAATCTACGAAATTAAATGCAAAATATTATAGACAGACAAAAAAATCTATTAAAATAAGATATAAGGAACACTTAGCACACTTAAAATATGGAAGTTCTGAAAAATCAGCAGTCGCCCATCATATTTTGCAACAAAATCATTCCATAGACTTCACTTCATTAAGATTAGTTAGACAAGTTAGCAACAACAGGCATCTAGATGCCTACGAGAGTGTAGAAATAAGTAAACATAATAATATTATGGATAACGATGGTGGACCAATACCTAATAGTATACTATATAGCTTGTTAAAATAATATTTTATTTATTGGATTTACCTGACTATTACATAAGGACACATTGTAAAATTAATTTAAGACTAGTATATAAGGCAGTAATGTAAAATTATTTTTATATAGATTGATTGTAAGATTCACCTATTACATAAGGACACCTTGTAAAATTAATTTAAGATTAGTAAATAAGGCAATATTGTGAAATTAATTTAAGACACTCAAGACGCGGGTACCTAAAACAGGTATCTATGGTATAAATAAGAATAGCTTTGTAAGAATGGTTACTTTGATCTTCCATTTGTAGATGATCACTTTGTGATCGAAACACATGTCGAGGTGTTGAAATAACGGTTTGGTGTTGGGAAAAAACTCCAGTAATATTCATTACTACACCAAAGGTTCCAAACAGTGCATCACAAGTAATGTAAATAACTTTATATCACACCAATGTGTTACCTTCTTCTAGGAGTAGTTATTAGAATAATAATAATATTTATTCACCATTTGTGATACATAGCGTATATATGGTGGGTCAATGATTATTTACAAAAAACAGTACGTCACTTATGAATAAAATTATGTAATTAAAGCTTAAATAAAAATTAATATTTGCATATACAAAGGTATAGGTACATATAGATATATAAAATGCTAATTAAAAAATGAATAGAAAATGTGGCAATTTTGCATGCCGTAGTCATATAAATATACATATGTATATATTTACATATATACATATATTTACAAACATGTACACACATATTTTTAAAAAAAACGATAAAATCGCCAGTCAGAACACTGAAACTAAAGCAAAACAGCAAGTGAAAATTCAGAACGATTATATATCTTATTATCCTTCTGTGAAAGAATCCTCTAAATATTCCTTATGACTGTAATAACATTTGTCCAGTAATAAGTTTTTAACTTTCTTACTGAACAAAGTTGAAGAATTCAACCTCTTTATAGAAAGTGGCAGTCTGTTATAAAAATGTATGGCATTATATAATGGAGATTTTTTAAAATGACCACTCTTATGTGAAGGGACCCTCAGAGCAGTAGCTTGGCGAGTATCACGACCGTGAATGCTCAGGTTCGTTATATACAAGTCAAGGTTCCAGTGCATAAAAATGACACATTTCATTATATAAATTGCGGGTGCAGTCAACAAGCGTTCTCTTGTGAAAACGGGTCTACAACATTCTTGGTACCCCAGGTTGAATATCAATCTTATCAGTCGTTTTTGAGAGATGAAAACTCTAGAAAATTCCTTTGCACATCCCGAAGCAATTATGTTGTGGGAGTATGCATTCGCAAAGTGAACATTTAGTAAACCAAACCTATCTAAAAAATGTTTTAACTGTTTGATCGAATAATAAGCGGAATTGAGTTTACTGCACACTTTTTGTATGTGACTTCTCCAGGTGAGATTCTCATCTAAAATAGTTTCAAGAAAATCAACTTCTTTTGATATTTTTATGTCATTCAAAGTGACTAAATTACAACAGAAATCCATCCTAACAAATATTTTCATCAGCACTGACTTAGATTTATTTAAAATCAGTTTGTTACGTTGACACCAACTACTGAATTCGTCAATAACTGAATTAATTTTCATCGATAATTCATTCTCATTTCTTCCAGAAACAGTGATTGTAGTATCGTCAGCGTACATAGTTATGTGACAATTTGATATGAATTTAGGCAAGTCATTGATAAAAGTCAAAAATAACAATGGACCCACAACAGACCCTTGTGGAACACCTAGTTTCACATCATAAGGAACTGATGTAATTCCATTACATTTAACCACCAAACTACGGTTTTCCATGTACACTTCTATCCAACACAACATATTATTGGGAAAGCCCAATACTAGTAATTTTTTCAATAGAAATTTGGAAGGAATAGTATCGAATGCTTTTGATAGATCTAAAAAAGTGAAAAAACCAGGTTATTATTATCCACTTGTGCATAAATATAGTTCAATAGTTGATAAGATGCAGATTCAATTGATTTACTCTTCCTAAAACCATGTTGATTATTGCAGAATAGGTCATTTTGTTCAATATACATCAAAATTCTATTACCTATTATTTTCTCAAAGAGTTTTGAAAAGGATGAAATCAACGAAATCTGCCTATAATTGTCAATTTCTGTTATCCGACCTTTTTTGTGCAGTGGAAAGACAAGAGCCCTCTTCAATTCATCTGAGAAAAAACCCCCATAAAAGGACTGGTTAAGCAAAAAAACTAATGGTTCAATAATTATATCAATAATTTGCTTTACAGTAACAATAGACATATCATCAATACCAGCTGAATTGTTGTTCCTCATATTATCTAAAGTTTTCAAAACTTCAAGCGGTGAAATTTCTGAGAGATCGAATTCATTTTGAACGACAATATTGAATGGCAAAAGTACATGGTAGAATTAAGTTACATCCAAAATGATCCGAAATTGCTGTTGCAGCCGCTGAAGAGAAATGCCTAGCAAACAAATCTGCAACCGTATGTTGATCTTCAATTTCTTGATTGTTATATTTCAAAGCTATACATGCTGGATTTTTATATTCAATTTTTTTCCAAGTTCATTATTTATGATAGTCCATACTTGTTTAGTTTTATTGTTGGAGTTATACAGAGTGACCCATTTGAAAGCGGGCCACCTCTCTAAAACTGTTATTTATTATCCGATTCAGAAGTTTTTTTTTTCAATAGATAGAGCGTGAATAGTTCTATTAGAGTGCTGTGAAGTCGAAATATAAATAAAATTTTCAAGGCCTACTTCGAATTTTTTTCAAGGTCAAAAATCCAAAAAACATACTAGCGATTTTTTTATATGAAATTTGACGACGCCACTGGATTTGTGATGCTTTCAAATGGTTGTGACTGAAATTTCAAGATGAAATATGTTTTTTTAACAGAAATATAGCATAAGTAAAATTTTTATCACTTTATCTAAATATTTCGAATTGTCGTCATATTAAATCACAATATTATTAATAATATCGTTTAAAATGCTCTTTCACGTCGTTAGCAGTCGAGCTTGTAAACAGCAGTTATTCAAAATGGTGTCAAATTATGTTTCTTTCAAACAGAACTCCATAAAGTATAGAAGATAGTTATGTCCATCAAAACACTGCAGTTTTTTTGTCATCAGAGAAATGAAATATACATCTTTACATCAAATAGTAATCAATATTCAATAATCAATAATAACCAATACTGATGAAATAAATGAACTACAACAAAAAAATGGATTGAGATGAGAGTGCCCAGACATTAATTTCCGTACTTTGTAACTAATTTCCGATTTAATTCGATACGTTTATTCTACCATTTTCTAATGCTAACTAATCATAAGATTCGATCAAAATTCGATCATTGGTTTGGGGTAACATTTATGCAAGCCTGGTCTTATTCTTTCACGCAGTTCCTCTTTGGTGGTTGTCAGTTATTCCGAATATCTACATATCTTGGTTTCATTCAAACATGTTTGGGATGCCACATTTCGAAAATATTATTTTTATTAGAAGGCTTTGAAAGTTAAGTTGCCGTGGAGATGACAAGTCATTAAAATAAAAGACGAAAAGACACAAATTTGTCAGTATTAATAGTGAAGTTTATAACTCTTCAAGTACCTACACTAATAAAGAAGTATGGCAGATAATTTGACTTTGCAGGAGAAAATTGAAATAGTAAAACTTCGTGGTAACAACGACAGATCCGAAAGGGAAGTATGTAGAATTTTCAATAACATGCATCCGGAGCGTCGAAATATTAGCAGAGCTACAGTTGGAAGAGTAAACAAAATTTTCAATCAGTATGGAGCTGTTAGTAAACATATCCTGAAGAATATTAATACTGTACAAAGGCAGAGACGAAATAATTCTGAACGAATTCGAAATTATTTTAATAATAATCCGAAAACAAGTGTGAGAATTGCAAGTTTGGACATCAACTTACCGCGTGAAACAATAAGGAGAAATCTTAGGAAATATAATAATATGAAGCCCTTTAAACCAAAGTTTCTTCACACCTTAGAAGAAGGCGATAATGAAAAGAGGATGGAGTATAGTTTATGGGCTCAAGGAGAATATCTAAATAACAGGAATTTTCTGAAAAAAATTTTGTTCAGTGACGAGGCAACATTCACAACCAATGGAACAGTTAATTCTCAAAATTCAAGGTACTGGACGGAAGAAAATCCACATTGGATAATAAATTGCAGAAGACAGTACTCCCAAAAAATAAATGTTTGGTGCGGAATATTACATACCAGAATAATTGGCCCCTTTTTTTTTGAAAACAATTTGAATGGTCAAATTTTTTTGAATTTTTTGAAAAACGAGTTTTCCAACGCTATGGATGAACTTCCACTAGCAGAAGAGGCCCATATTCTATTTCAATTAGATGGCTGTTCCATCCACAATAGCAGGATTGTTAGAGATTGGCTGGAAGAAAATTTTCCTAATCGGTGGATAGGGCGAAATAGTTCACTGATTGAGTTTCCCCCCAGATCCCCGGACTTGACTCCACTTGATTTTTTTTTATGGGGCACCGTTAAGGAAAAAGTATACAAAACTCGCCCAACGAGCAAAGAGGAACTGCGTGAAAGAATAAGACAGGCTTGCAGAGATATCACCCCAAATCAATTATTGAATGTTTTGGTTAACATTAGAAAACGATATGATAAATGTATCGAATTGAATGGAGATTTGGTGGAACAGTCCAAAATTTAATGTGTGGGCATTGTCATGTTAATACATTCTTTTGTAGTGGTTCATTTATGGTTTTAATATTGATAATTATATTATGATATAAAGATGTGTATTTCTATTCTTTGACAACAAACTGCAGTGTGCTAATAAAGATAACTATATCGCACATAAAGTTGTTATGTTCTGAAGAAGTATTTCAAACCATATTATTTACAAAATTGTTATTTAATATACAACTATTTGAATTATTTTGACAGTGATTGGTATATTTTACTTATGCCATATTTCTGTTAAAAAACATTATTTTATCTTGAAATTTCAGTCACAACCATTTGAAAGCATCACAAATCCAGTGGCGTCGTCAAATTTCATATAAAAAAATCGCTAGTATGTTTTTTGGATTTTTGACCTTGAAAAAAATTCGAAGTAGGCCTTGAAAATTTTATTTATATTTCGACTTCACAGCACTCTAATAGAACTATTGACGCTCTATCTATTGAAAAAAAAAAACTTCTGAATCGGATAATAAATAACAGTTTTAGAGAGGTGGCCCGCTTTCAAATGGGTCACTCTGTATATTTTTGCATTATAATAGTTGATCTTTCCTTGTTTGATTTTTTATCTGTGATTTTTTAGTTTTGCCCTATAACTATGCATCATATCAGGGTCTACAGTGTTACTAGAAGAAATAAGCCAGAACATGTCTTTTAATGTTATTCCTTCTCGTATGATATCATTTGTTATCCATGGCTTGGAAATTTTTGGTTTGAGTTTTATATTTTTGATAGGGCACGAGATAGTGAAGTTTTCAGTTTTCAGTTTTCTGATGAGCTAGTTCTAGCAGGTTTCTTTGCAACCAGTTCGCTACCTTTTGTAGTCCTGTGTTTGCTCAGCAGTGTACTCTCGTTTTTCGCGATGATTTACTTAACCTAATCTAATCGTAATTTTAATCATACGATTGAAGAGAACAAAACCTAATCATACGTCTCATTTACTTCCATGAAGAACGTTACCTTAACACTTTTCAATGTTCGTCATCGGGAATTGTCATAATAGACTTGTTGTCTTATTTTTGGATGAGAAGTTCAAAGTTTGTCGTTACCCCCAGGATAAGTACACCCTTGTATTTATTTATTTAATTCATATAACGACACGGTATCTTCACTAGGATCATTCTAAATGGGTCATATCCCATTCTCCACCTTTTGTACCAGTACCAGTTTAAAAAAAACATGACATATGTCTGTCATCTTCATACGCTTTCCAACTTTCTTAGTGGAAATTTTCTGAACTCCAAACCGAAGCCTTCTTAATTCCATAGTATTGCTCAAGCTGAAAGTTGTTAAACCATAGTTTGCCAAAAAAGTAAAATACAGATTCTTATGTCAATAAAGAAAAAAAACAGCATTATACTAAGAATTATTCTGTATCTGCAACTGCCAAATCATAAATTTAATGTGTTGATTAGTTTTATGGACTGATTCATAAAGCAATTATCTATTGTTTCATATAGTTGAATAAGATGAATGTGATTATGCAGTGTCAGACAACACTGGGTTTACGCTTTCCACTCAAATCAATATTTTCACAGCTAGATGACATTGACAATAATCTAATGTGAGAATATGATATTTTGTTGTCTTATTTTTCAGTACCTGTACTCGAGGAAAATTAGATAACATAATTTTATTGACAAAATGGTTTAGACTTTCGCGGCTGAGGTTTTCAGTGTCACTGTTTTTCGAGTTTGAAAGCCTTGGATTTTTGTAATTTCTTCCTGACGTTTCGCTGGCGCGAGTGGCTAACTTCTTCAGAGGTTCAACTATCATGACTTGCAATCCGATGACTAACTTTTAGGCTTCGTAAAGCGTATTTATGCCTTGCCAGGTAATCAGTTATATTGGTACCTGTATTTGTACCTGCACTTGTACCTGTACTTGAACCTGGATCATTAACAATCTTGCTGCCTGTTGTCATTCTGTTCGTTATTCTCGAATTCTTCAAAATGAGGTTCCATATTCGATTGAGGTTCACCGCTTCTTCTCAAACCTCAATCGAATATGGAACCCCATTTTAAGGAATTCGAGAACAACGAACAGAATGACAACAGGCAGCAAGAGTGTTAATTTTCCAGGTTCAAGTCCAGGTACAAGTAAGTACAGGTAGAAGTGCAGGTACAAGTACAGGTACAAATTCAGGTACCAATACAACTGATTACCTGACAAGGCATAAATACGCTTTACGAAGCCTAAAAGTTAGACTTCGGAGAGCAAACCATGATGGTTAAACCCCTAAAGAAGCAAGTAACTCGCGCCAGCTAAATGTCAAGAAGAAATTACAAAAATCCACAGCTTTCAAACTCGAAAAACAGTGACACTGATAATTTTATTGCTTGAAATTATTCAAAAAGACGGTTAATTGTAGAGAATGATAATTGTTGGTGAAGGACATTTTCTGTCTTTTATTATATTCAGGAAGAAACCTTCGAGAAAAGGAAAGAAATATTGAGAAATATTCATGAGAACTCTCAAAAAAGGTTTAGTTCATTCACAGATGGTATTTTGTGTATTAAACTGTTAAGAGAAAATATCACAATAAAGTTTGAATTGAAGGGGTTATATTTTTAGGAGTGATTAATTTTTGGGAAAGAATGTTTTTGACTTTCTACTACTCCAAATTGATACAAAAAAATGTGGGAATCTTCCAAAGGCAGGAAGGAAGTAATCAATTTGAAAATAAGTAACTCTATACATGGATGTGTAGATCATGAAAAGAAGCACCTTTCAGACACAAACTGGAAGAAAGCCCTCCTGGAACAGCTACTTTCATATAAACATTGAATTACACGAAAGAAAAAAAATCTTTCGAAACAAATACTTTTTTGTGAACACCGAATTATACAGAAGAGTTCTACTTTAAATGAATGGTAACAAATTGCACTTACATGGAACACTGTCATCCTCACTGGTAGACACTTACTTACTTCATCGATGACATCGTAATGACATTCATTCACCTATTTGATTAAATCCCAGCCAAGAGGAATCTTATTTGAATTGAAGGGGTTATATAACCACTTCAAATAGGTGAATGAATGTCATTACGATGTCATCGATGACATAAGTAGATCAAACTTATTCCGTGACATAAAAAATCATAATTCATGAATGAATTGTGTGTATTTTCTATAATAGGGCTAAAAAGCCCTATGGCAAGTGTCTTACGACGAAACATCGGTGTCTACCAGTGAGGATGACAGTGTTCCATGTAAGTGCAATTTGTTACCATTCATTTAAAGTAGAACTTCTGTGAATGATATCTGATTTTATTGCATAACGGATGTTTGGAATTCAAATTGAGTAGAGAAAAATATCTTTTGTATAATTCAGTGTTCATATAAAAGTATTTGTTTGTTTATATGTTTATATGAAAGTAGCTGTTCCAGAACGGTTTTCTTCCAGTTTGTGTCTGAAAGTTGCTTCTTTGCATGATCTACACATTACTTATTTTCAAATTGATTACTTCCTTCCTGTCTCTGGATTCCCACATTTTTTCGTATCAAGATGGGGTAGTAAAAAGCCAAAAACGTTCTTTCCCAAAGAAACACAATAAAGTGTTGTTTGAAAACGTTATCATGGATTTCAATCAAATTTCGACCAATTCAATCATATATGTTATTTTTAGATGAAAATGGAAAGAAAAACTCATCAAATATTTTCCACTATGGAAATTGAATAGGATCGTTTAGTCAAATCTAATTTTGTGCATTATTTATATATTTTCCTAGTGCTTGTATGACGTCACGAAATATGTTTATCGGTTCAACGTCTGAACCACGTCTGAAGTGAAGTATTTGACGTTCGAGGTGCAGACAAATTTAATTGAAACATACAAAGTTATGTACCACAGATGAACTCATCAATGGTTATGGTTAGATTAGGTCTAGAGTGAGTAAGTCTATTCGATCCTCCACTGCAACCCGCAAGGGTTTATTGTGGCTCACACCTATTCACACTCGACCAAATAAACCCAGCTTCTTAAAAAAGCCGATTAGTTTGTATGGTGAGTGGTATTTCACGTCAGATGGTAAGAGTACGGCTCTGGCGAACTCTAAAAACCTGATTCGTTCGTATATGCTCTGCTGTTTCATCATTTTCCAAAATGAGGCGACACACACTGCAATGATGCAGTGACTCGACAATCCGAGTCACTGCATATGATGATTCAAATGACAGTAACCTGTAAGAAGGCATGTTAGACATCCTAGTTCATCTCTACTGTAGTCCAACAACTATTTGATATCAAGCTTCGAAGGGTGAATAAATGCCTTGGAGTGAGCCTGGAAGATTCTGCCAGAAATCCATAAATCTTCTTGCCATAAAGGTGTTCAATATTTGTTTTGCAAAGCCTAAAGCGATGCCAATGACAGGTTCTGGTCCGATGAAGCTGCTTGCAGCATTGTCAGTGTAGTAGTAGAATAAAGTTGATTTCAATTGTACAGTGTGGTGAATTACTGTCGAACCTACAATATAAAAGAGCATTAATAAAAAAATCATTAACACTGAAAGCAATCGCTTTTAAGGATGTTTTGGAATGTTGTCCTTACATTCAGCTGAAAGCATGATCGAATCACCCTCTACTCAAGTGCTTACCCTTTTTCCGAGGAGTATAAAACACGCCAGGTATTTAGTGAAACCCAACAATGCGATGCAAACGGACATGAATCGTGTCCATTCATCACATCGAAACTGTTTTCATCGGAAGCAAAAGACGTTAACACAGCTTTAAGTCGAACCGCGAACCCAGCAGAGCTTAATTTTATTGAGCTCTCGTCTCGACCCATATAGATGGTAATATTTATGCTCAGGTATTCAAAAAGCTCAGCTTCCCGTCGAGATATTGTGTCATAAATTAAAACGAATTGCAAAATCATTATACGATGTAGGGTTTCTTATTTGGGTCTCATGTTCTCACGTGTATTACCGCTGTCTGCAAGATTTTTTGGCAGTCTTTATTTGTTTGAGAAGACACATCTTCATTAATATCAGATGAACATTTTTTTATGGGTCATAAATATCATCGGCTGAGGGTACTACTGGAAATAGACTGATCGTCTGACGATTATAGCAATACAGCCAACTGGCGATTCAAATAGAGGTAAAGTTTTGAGCTTCCAACCCTTAGTTGCCCGCTATAAGAAAGTATATCTGTATTTAGGATGAAAGTTGGCATAGGCAAATTTTTTTGGATTTTTCGAATAAATAGTTTTTTTGAAAAGTTAGTGGTACTTCTGAGTACCGTTGGGTTATATTCGAACAAAAAAATATGAAAAGTCAAAAATTTCAGAATACACTCAAGCTCATTTGTGGAAACAAATACATTTTAATTTTCTTTGGAACTATAGAATATATTTAATATCGACTTCATGGTACTCTACAAAGCAGTTTCTGTTTTCAAAACAGCATAAAAAGATATTACATGTCATACATTTTGAATGGGGTCAGGACTGTATTTGTTTTATACTACAAACTTCACAACGACCTCTTTGAAGTACAAATTTGTGCCAATGTACTCCCCCATTTGTTAGACGCATATCACTCGGAACGGAATAATTTTTTTTTCGCCTTTTATTGACTCTATTTTGAATTTCACATGAAGATCTTTTGTATCCACTTGTTGGGTACGATTTTTCAGTGATCATTCCCAACGCTACTCCTCTTCTGAATTCCAGTAAAGGAATTCCATCAAAAACACTACAAAATGACACATATGCATTTACAAATGCAACGTCTATGAGCTTTGTCAACTCCGCCCATATATTTGTTGTAATCGGCCACGATGGTGGGACATGGTATTTCTATTGAGGTTCCATCTTTTTCCTTCCTTTTTACTACGCTTGTTTCATTTCCATGAAAATTACTTGTCAGGTTGACAACTCTGTTGTCGCGCCATCTGAAGAATCCAATTTCTACTGAACTGAATCGGAAGTCAAATTCTACACGCTTCAGTTTCTTGTCGTTGGTTAGGTTTTTCGGAGTTCCTTTTCTGTTATATCTAATCGTTCCCCACGCATAAGTTTTTTCAACTTGCAACTTCTCTAAAAGAGGCACGGAAGTGAAAAATTTGTCAAATACAATAATGCGGTTGGTTCCCAAATAATTCTTCAAAAGTTTCAAGACAACTTTTTCTCCCAATCGCCAGTCAGTCAATTCAGGTTCATTGTCTTCCTCCCCTTGGTGTATGTCGAAATGTAAAATATAACCTTTTTGGTCATCACAACACCAAATTTTATACCCACGTTTGATTGGCTTCATTGGGTTATACTGTTTTATAGAACTTCTACCTTTGAAGGCTATCATGGATTCATCTATGGTAATATGTCTGGTTCCTTTCGAGAAAGCATTGAAAGTCTCATTCAAAGAATCAATCATTGATTTCAATTTATAGAGTTTGTCTTTATTATTTACGGGAATTTTAGCATTATCATTTATGTGTAAGTTGGAAAGTATGTTATCGAATCTCTGTCTCCTCATTGTATTGGACGCTAGAGGCACTCCTAAATCTGAGCTTCCTGACCAGTAGTGCCTCCACGATGGTAAAACATGATAACCCATCAGTAGATTCATTCCTATGAAAGCAAGTAATTCTTCTTTTTTCAAGTTCAGATTTCTGTCCCGTTGCACAGCGTAAAGATCACTTTGGTACAAAAAATTTTCAAGCTGAGGTTCGATGAACTTCAAAAACACGTCTGTGGGTGTGAGACAGATTTTAAAAACATCGGTATTGGGACCCTTGTTACACTTATATTCTGCAATAGTCGTTTTACAATCACTCTTCCTCCATTTTCGGTCTACTTCAATATCCATTTTCTTCCTTTTTTTCCCGTCTTCCTTACATGGCCAGTTTCATCTTTTCTGTCATTCTCAGGCTGCACCTCTTCTATATCCAGAGAATGATCCGTAAAGTTCTCATCAATCTGCCCAATATCTTCAACAGCAGCAGTGTTATCCAAAACATCATCATCAGGCTCATCTTCCTCATCTATTTGGAAATTATTATCCAACTCGATATCACATGCTATATCATCTTCTATGCGCTAAGCCTCATCTAATAACTCCTCATCAGTCAAGGCCTGCTTCCAGTAACAACTAGAATGTTGTTTATCCATGTAAATCAGTAACTATTTCAAAATAATTACGAAACTGCAATTCATTCCTAACAGCCCGACGGTAGTTACAAGAATCACCAATTCAGACTAACCTAGCGCATGCATAGAGTTTTTATTGATTTATACATTTATGTTTTCGTTGATAGAAAGTATCAATGAACATAATAATAACATAATTACACTCACCTATCGAATACTATATCAGTTACCACTGCAATTAATCACCCGGTATGAACTACAAGTAGCCCTGACACGCACTACTAAAGTACGTAAAAACGAGAATAATGCGCCCTCTCACTAGTCGAAATATGAATTACTGTAGAAATAACTCGCTACCTCAACGTACCAACGGACTTTTCTCTAGCCTATTGAATATATTTGGCTTTTATGACCGCTTGAAGTATGTGGTACCTCTGAGTACCGACGGTCGACAAAGGGTTAAAATTTCCTTGAATATTTCTATATTTTGAACTCCCTAGTTCTCTCATTCGCTTCATACCAACCGAATAGGCCTAGTGTTAGTGACTGCTCCCAAAATTTTATACCAGCCTCTAGACTAAGCCAACACACAATACAATTTCAATGGGTTCTCTTCCTTCTGAGCTTGCGATATCTAAAATGCAAGTATATTTTCATTTAAATGATATGTTCAGAAATTAATCGAATCCAGATCCGTTATAGTGAGAATAAAACACAATTCTCATCAGCCGCAACCAACTCAACATCTGGTTAAGAAGTTATGTATCAAGAAACAGACCAAAGTGAAAAATTGGAATCAAAATCATTCGATCTGTTTATCCCTTACCCTTTTTGTTCTTGACATTTTTTTTGTATTTCCAGCTTTCGTACTTGTTTGAACTGTTCAAGTGTTGTGATAATGTATGTTTTATTCTATTTTAGTCAAGGTTAACCATCTCAAATACATTAGTCACATTGAGTCCAACAGTGTCAATCCAAAAGTGTCAAGTACAGGAATCTCAACCAGCTCTTCATAATTTGTTGTACCTCTTTAGTCATCTCAAAAGAAACAAAAAACTGTATCAGAATATTCTGAAAATTAATCAATCATTCAGAGACAAAATGAAAGTCAAGTGAAATAACGAAAAAAGCTATTCATAATTGAGACAAAAATTTTCAAACGAATTTTGCGTTTTGAAAACGGAAAAAGATTTTTTTTCCGAAACTTCGACCACTAAAGAGAATTAAGTATAGAGAAAGTTCATTTTGTATGGTAAATTTATGAGTATGATAGGTTGCTGAATAATTGGACTCTTCGGTGGTTTATATTTTGCAGTGACTTTTCGGAATGAACTTTTCAATTTTGTTTATTTTTCAGATTGTAGAAAGATACATATCGAAAAAGAAGAAAAATAGAAGAAACTCTAGCGTATTTCGTTATGCGCTTCCTAACTTCAAATTTAAATAAAAATAAGTGTGTGTGAGATATCAAAAACGTGTTAGGAATCACACGTTAAAAGGTAAGACCTTGTTAGTCCTTAGCTCGCACAAGTTTCTTAACTTCTGAGAGTTGTCGTTCGTATGGGGGCGGCAGCTGATTAACGGAAAAACAGATTTTTTTAAACAGATTTTTTTTGAAAAACCTATTGATCCCTTCATATGTGAAATATAACATTGTTAAAATGTCCGCCACGGCTTCTTTGGGTGGAGCGCATCCGAAACGTCCAATTTTCCATGACTCTGACGCATAAATCAGGCTTGGGTTATGTTGTCTTTGAAGACCGCTTTGGTTTGTGGTTTATTCGCATATACCTGCGACTTAAGAAAACCCCACAAGAGAAAGTCTAAAGAGTTTAAATCGCACGATCTCAGTGACCAGATCAAGACTTATGAGATTTGATTTTATCAAGTATCGGCCATTTCCATTCAATAATAATTTTCATCAAATGAATAGTTATATTTTCCCATCAGACAATGAAAATAGTATCTCAGCAGGTAACATGAAATTAGAACTATCACATAATGTTCCACAACAATCTCGAACGCTGTGGAATGTTTCACAACGGGCTGGAATGTCCCTAAACTAATCTTTCTGAAAGTGGGAGATAACGCCCCCTTGTGGGTGCTGGAAGTCCATAGGGGGGCAGTAAAGGGCACAAAAAAGATTGGGGGGGGGGCGTTGGAGCGGTTTAGGGGTGCAATGGCTAATTCTGAAATGTTTTTTTGTGTTTAACACAAACTTTACCGCTCCTTTACGCTTAACGCGCGTTTTCTCATGTAACCCGATCTAGGGGACTAGACAGTAACTATTTCCAGTCCGATAGTTGTCAAAGTGTACAATAAATGGCGGTGAGCTTCAATGCGAAGCGGGAAGTTCCCAGTCTCCATTCTCGAAAGTACTAGGCCCGCCAGCTGCCTCATATAAAAGTGCCCGCGCCATCCAGCCAGTAATGTCATTCGACGATATTACGAAAACAAGTGAATTTAGTTAGAGACTAGCTTTGTGAAATGCTGAACGTGCGGTGGTGAATATTCGATTCTCTACTTCGGTATTTTTGAAGACAAAATCATGTCAGAAGCAAAAAAGAAGAAACAGCAGTATGAAGCGGAATATATAAAATATGGATTTATTGATAATCCCACAAATCCATCTTCGTCTATGTGCCTTCTATGTCAAAAAAAACATTTTCGAATGAAGCGATGAAACCCTCAAGGCTACAAGATCATTTGAATAAAATGCATTCAGATAAAAATGTGGCTCACTTTCAAAAACTGGAAAAGAAACACTCAGCTCAGCCAACTGTGTCAAACCTTTTTTCAGCGGCATCTAAGCAAGACGACGACGGACTCCGAGCTTCCTACAATATCTCCTTGCTAATTGCTCAAACAGGTAAACCTCACACTATAGGAGGGGATTTGATTTTATCGGCAATAAAAGAAGTAATAACTACTGTTCTTCATAAACCAGCGGCAGATATTATCCGAAAAATTTCTTTGAGCAATAGTTCCGCGCAAAGACGAATTGATGAGATGGTTGACAACATTGAAGAGTCATTGTGCAATCTGACGACTTCTAAATTATCAATTCAGTTAGATGAGTCCACTTTACCAACCAATGAAACATTGTTGTTGTCTACGTGACAAATGAGAAAATATATCAAGAACTACTATTTGCCAGAAATTCAGAAACGGATACAAAAGGAGAAACCATATATAATACACTGGAAAAATTTTGTGATGAGAAAGTAATTCCACTGAAGAATATTATATCAGCTGCTACGGATGATGCTCCGGCTATGACAGGACGTCTCAAAGGTTTCATAGCGTACTTGAAAAACTAAATTTCAGATGTGCTCGTTGTACATTGTGTCATTCGTAGGCAACATTTGGTTGCGAAAAATTTGAGTGAGCATCTGTCTCAATCACTACAATATTATCAGAGCAGTCAATAAAATCCAAAGCAGCCCTTTAAATGACAGATTATTTAATAAGTTTTGTGTTGATAATGATGAAGATTTCAACTGATTGCTATTTCACACAGAAGTGCGTTGGTTATCAAGAGGTAACTGTCTGACTCGATTTTACAATCTGTTTGACTGTGTTCAAAGAATTGCACGACAACCTCATCAGTTGAAAGAGTGACTGGCCTGTAAAAATTATTTAATGATATCAATCTCCAACTTCAAGGTGACGACTTGAATTTGATTAAAACAAAAATGTCATTGCTGCTTTTGTAGCCAAATTGCTCTTATACAAAAATAATATCGGCAGACGTGAGTTTCACAATTTCCCTAATTCGTCAGCAGTATTTTTCAACAACGACGACTTGCTTGTTCACTGCCAACATTTGGGGAACTTCCACAGTGATTTCGCAGAACGATTCCAGGACATTTTGAAATTGGAAATACCGGACTGGGTGTTGGATCCTTTTTCAAATGTCAACACAGCAGGATCACTCCAGCTGGAAGAAGAACTCATAGAATTGATAACGAACGAGGAAATAAAAATAAAACTCAAAAATGGATACCAAAAATTTTATCCACCAAAAGCGATCCCGCAATTGTACCCTGGATTTTGGTCCATCGTTCAACGATTTTTGATTCCCATCATCATGTGTCTGTGAAGGTGGATTTAGTGGCTAACTAAAAAGAGAAATCGATTACAGATTACGCGGTGACCTACTCCTTCTTTTGAGTAAATTCGAGCCTGATATCAACAAACTCGTTGAAAATCATCAAATTCATCTTTCACATCATCACATCACATCATCAATTTGAAATTCAAATTGAAATGTTTGTTTTAATAACATGACTAAAAGTTTTTCTGATATTACAAAGTGGTGTTATACATTACCCTCATCAGAAAGTCTAATTTTCACATGACACACATAATTTAATTATTAAAACAATGACTGCGATTGTGTGAAGTGAAAAAAAATTCGGGGGCGCTACAAAATAATTAATTCTCGAAGTGGGCGGTTGACAAAATAAGTTTGAGAACCTCTGCCCTAAACGATTCAGACTATTCTCAAACATTCCAGGTGGTTCCACTACGTTCTGGAATATTTGTGGAATTCTTTTGGATACCGTCTAGAGTTCCAGACTGTTCTAGAAATTTCATACCTGTCTTGAAAAGCACTGAAAACCTTTCTAGATAGGAAACAGAAGTTATCACACTTTGTCTGGAAAAATGTTGGCATATAATTTCTGCTACCCATGCGAGGCCGGTTCAGCTAACTAGTGAGTTATAATAATGGATCTGCTAGGATACATGAAAATCACTTATTCTCAACTGCCAATAATTAGCATCAAGATATATGAAGTCGCCAACCTGTTGGATGTTTAAAAACCTATGATGATCTTCGATTACCGTTTTGTCAGAGACAATATAAATTTACCAGTAAACGTTCATCTGATACGTTAAACGGCGTGAAATTTGCATATATGAATCCCCACAAATTAAATGTTTCTGCATTTTAAAAGATTTATGGAAGTATCATTATCCTTCACACAACATATTTTACTTTACACAAGTCAGCAAGTTTAGTTTCGATTTCTCGAAAAAATATATAATTACATGCAAATGACTCTGTGTTATCTTCGGTTTATCGTGTTTTGCATTTGTCTTGGACCCTTTTTCCATGAGACAGCTCGTGTGTGAGTTTGTATCAATTTACTATTGCGGCAGGCCATTAAAGGTACATATAAGGGAAAAACAGATTTCGTTTATTCCGAACAATTAATCTTCTTGTTTCTACAAGCATATTCACACATTGCTGATTTTTCAATGAGAATACCTGAATCTGACAAATTATACCTTTCAAATTCAAGCAACACTCTTTCATGAGAATTTCACTGAACAGTTTCTGAAACAAATTTGAATAATATGATATTCCACCTATTTGATGGTTAATAATTTTAACCGACTTTAGATACGATAGAATGATAGAAATTCAAACAATAGGAAATAATTCCATAAAAAAAACCATTTAAATGGACATATATCAAAAAAATCAATTGAATTTACATATGAAGTGATCACCTATCTTAACATTAGAAAAAATAATTAAAAAAGAAAAGAAGAATTCAATTGTATTTGATCATTCAGTGAATTATCAGAATTCTTGAATCTTTTAATTTATGAGCACTTCCAGATGTTATACTAATGCCCCTCTGCTAGAAGATGGTTTATAAATGTGAAATTAGTCTTCACACTTGAGGAAATGATTCTAAACTCATTTATTCTTTGGGAAAAAGTTCTCCTCGTTTTCCCGATATAAAAATTTGGGAATCACAATTCAGCTTAGATACTCTAAATAGATACTGCACTTTCGAAAATACTTCTCATTTGATTTGGAATATTTCCGATTTTTCATAATAAGGCACTGCAAACGCTTACGCTAAAAAGTGGGGGCTCGGGATTCGATGACGTCAACCAAGGCCGTTTTTGCCTGGTCCTAATTGGTGAAGGTTCTACCGATTAGAAAGTTATCGAAGTACTTGAAAAGATGGTAGTCGATTTGCGAGAGGTCTGGGGAGTATGATGGATGAGGCAGAACTTCGATGCTAATTTCGTTCAATTTTCAGACGGTGATTAGTGGAACTTCATTCCGGAGCAGAATTGGACATCTTCTGTTGATCAGCGCCGGCTGCTGCTGACGCAATTCTCGGTACATTCCGTCGATTTAATCACAATCGCTAATCACTACGATCTTTTTTGCATTTCATTGGTTCGGATTTCCATTGTCTAATATGATATGAATTGATTTGAAATCCCTGAAATAATCTGTAAAAAATTAAAAAGATCAGCTGAAAAATTACAATATCAAGCAAAATAAAACTGAAGTTACAATGAAATAAAATACAAGCCATAACAAAAAAATCAAAAAGTTGAACTATTGACACGAGATTAAAATTTAAAAAAAATAATAACAATAAAAGAAAATTATAAATTCTCCTCGCTGTGTGTGTTTCTTGTGCTCAGCAATGCGAACTTTCAATGGCCTTTTAGTTTCACCGATGTATGATTCTCCGCACTCGCAGGGTATCCGGTAAATGCAATTCTTGGAATCGCAGTCCGCGTTTGGTGGCCTGGTTTTTGTGAGGCTGCTACGGATAGTTTTCCCAGATCTTATCCTTTCCGATAATCCTATGACGTAGGGAAGTAAAAGTACTGGTTGTGGCGGCTTCTCACTCTGGAGAACCATTCCGTTGAAGGTCATTTTTGATGATGCCTATTTCTTTTTCGAGACCTTCCTTTGTATTACAGAGCTCGAAAGCACGGTCTAGTAGAGTCTTGATGATTTCTCTCTTAGTCAATTGATGGTGGTTGGATTTCTGGTTCAGATACTGTACTGTGTGAGAGGATTTTCGATATACAGATGTGTCCCATTTAGTGTCGGTCCTCTTCACCAATACGTCTAAGATTGTGGCAATTCGTTGTGGACGTCCTTCTACATTGTGAAAGTGATGGAAGGACTTACGTTGTTGATGTGCTTCAGGAAAATGTCTAGTTCTGCATTCCCATGGTTCCATATTATGAAGGTGTCGTCTACGTATCTCAACCAGACTCGGGGCTTCGGGGTTTCAAACCACTCCAAATATATATTAGCTATAATCGGTGAAAGTGGCGATCCTCTTGGCAGTTTCTCATCTTGCGTAAAAAATTCGTCCTTCAGTTGGAAGTAGCACTTTCGTATACAGCATCCTAGTAATTCCATGATTACTTGTATCGGTAAGTTTGTTCTATCTTTTAGGTCCCCATCTTCGGATAGCTTTTTCTGTATGATTTGAAGTGCTTCATCGACAGGAACGTTGGTGTAGAGGCTTTCCACGTCAAAACTGATCAGTTGATCCTGCTCTTTGACTTCCATTTCTCCTAGTAACTCAACGAAATGTCATGAATTTTTCACAAAAGATGATGTTTCAATTTGCAATGGTTTAATTATTGGTAGTAAAAACCTGGACAAGTTCTGACTGGCTGAATCTCTGGAGCTTACGATCGGTCTGAGCGGAACATCCTTTTTGTGGATTTTGGGTAGTCAATACAAATGAGGTGGCTTACTGTGGTGCGGTGTTAGCGATGATCGCTCTTTTTCTGAAAAATAGACTTGGTGTTTTTTCAAAGTCTGGTACAACTTCTTTTCATTTGATGCAGTGGAGTCTTTTACGATTTTCGTGTATTTTCCTTTCTGAAGCACCGCTTCGATCTTCTGTTCGTAGAGATCAGTATCCATCACAACAGTAGCGTTTCTCTTATCTGCAGGTAAGATCTTGATGGTGTTGTTTCTACGTAGCCCGTTCAGGACTATTCTTCTTCATTGCTGACGTTAGGAGTTGGAACTGGTTCTCGATCTAGCTGTTCTCTGATTTTCCATCAGATGGAAAATCGGAAAGACAAAAGAGGGGATGGGTGAAAGGTAAAAGCACCCGAATGACCTATAAATAGTCAGATCTCCAAGGAATAAGTCCAGTTATCAGATTGTGGATACTAACATTCGAAACGTCGTGACGTAACTTGGTTTGAAATCTTTCAACTTTCATTTTTCATTTTTGTTAATAATATTTTTCAATTTTTTCAACTTTTATTAATATTTCAATTTTTTATTCTTGTTATCAACAACCTTGGTCACAAACACGTATTCGAGTACACGCACTTGTTGCGAAGGGTGGAGTAAAATAAAACAGAATCGAAGAAACGGTTGCTCTCTCAACAAAGTACTAGAACGACTTCAAAGAAAGTTTACACCTCACCTTATGGAATGACACGTACGGCGGGAATAACAATAACGTTATATTAAAAACACATCGGCATTGTTAGGTCTACAATTGATTTTATGTATCACTTGTTAAAAATGCACATGCTTTCAATGCTGCTTTTAGTCGGTAGAAGCCATTATATCTCGGAAACGTCATGTTGATTCAAGACTGCATCACATTTCTCGTGTAATGGTTTTCAGCCGAGTATTGATTGGTGAAACGAATCGGGAAATAAAATGTCTAATCGTAAGTTAATGTTTTTCAAATTTTACATCTTTTCTGATAATGATTAGATATGGGTTTTCATTTCTTTCTGTTCGCACTGAATCGATTATTATTTACAAGGTGGCCCAAATGGAAATGTACTTTTTTTGTTTTCTTGTAAGGCCACCTCGAGACCTATCAAAATTATACCCATGAATGATTCGAGTTTATTTGTAGATTTTGAGTTATGAATTTTTCAATGTATATATGAGAATGTTTCGCTGAGCAGACTAAATTGTAGTTCAAATAATTTCTAAAAGAATTTTTAATCGATATTTCTTTGGTTCCATGATCCTTTATAAACATTCTTCAAAGCATATAATAATTATCTCTCCAAATCTTCAACACATCAATCAATCGATATACTCTAACTGACAATTTGAGTAGAGCCTAGATAATGACAACACGACCAGCTGTCGAAAGCGCTCGCATATAATTAAATAGGAGTTATAAAGCTTCAAATCCTTTTTGTGACTTATATTAATATCATTTGTATACATATATATATTCATTTATTTTTTGGATGATGCAACTAATTTTTCCTATATTTTCAGTATTTTACTATTAACGTAAGTTACAAAAAGGATCATCTGCGAGCGCTTTCGACAGCTGGTCGTGCTGTCATCCTCTAGGCACTATTCTATCTGAACGTGTCATTCTGTGTGTGTCCTTTTATACGATCCGAACGCCTCAATACAGGTACTTCTGTTGCTTTAGGTAATTTGGATTACATCAGGTACTAATCTTTGTGTTGAAACTTCTCTTGGTTCATTGTTTCTAGGAGTGTATATAGATTGTTTAATATATTGAATGTTAGGTCTTGTTGTGTTTTGATTTGTACTTGTTCCTCGATAAGTGATTTTTGACTGTTAAATTTATGAACGTTTAAGTTTTCCCAGATGTCCAAGCGGTTTCCCTCATTGACTTGTTTTATGAGTTTTATGTTCTCTGGTGGAGGAAAGTTACGTTTGTTTTGTATGGCGTGTACTGCGACGTTTGATTTATATACTATTGCGTTTATGTATGCTTTTTATGTTCATCGTACCTTTGTTGCAGTCCGAGCATTGTATACTGTATATCCCATTTTGGTTTTTGTTTTCTTCTTTTTCATAGGTGTTTATTTTTTGTGTAATTTTCGTGTTTGGTTTGAATGTGATGTGATGTGATGAGTCATTGAACCATTGAACATCAACACACAGGATGACATGTTCAGATAGAACAGTGCCTAGAGGCTGACGGCACGACCAGCTGTCGAAAGCGCTCGCAAATAATCAAATAGAAGTTATAGAGCTTCAAATCCTTTTTGTAACTTACATTGATAGTAATATATATATATATATATATATATATATATATATATATATATATATATATATATATATGAAGTGGATAATCTTAGCGACTGGAGAAATGTACAGCAAAATGGATTAACGGGGTCTCTCAGTCAAAAAATCAAAAATCAAATATCTGTTCTACTTTGCCAAGCTTCCGCTTCTAATGGAAAGCTTCTTCAGGGGCTATAATTTATTGAGTTGTTGGTTGTTTTGCCATCGAAAAACATTACAATTCATACTTACAGTAAAAATGAGTTGAAAACAATGAATTGAACATATAAACTGACGGAGAAGGTTGAACATGTATGACATTTGTCAAAACGAAAAAATCTTATATTATTCGTGTATTAAGGGCAATAAATAATATGAAAAACTGAATTTAAAAATATCTCGAAATTAAAGGACTCCAATTCTAACTTTTTTGCGCCAATAATTTTTTTGGCTACCAATATAAATAACTTCATTTCAATTTTCATTACAATTATAGTGTTCGTTTCGAATGTTATCATTGCTATCATTTCTTTTTCTGCTTATCAAAAGACATATTATATATTTTTGATGAAGATATGCTTCAAATAATCATAAAAGGTTTTCTTATTCGAAGTTCATTGTAAAAAACGCTCAGAGCAATGAGAAAAATATGAATAGGTACCTAAAAATGAAAAAAAACTCTCGAAAAACTCCACGGTATATAGGGAGACGTGAAAGTTGCTATTATGTTTTTATTCAACTCAGTCAACCAATTTCCAGGGCCGTAATTTAAAAGGGAATAATTCACACAATCATAATCGAATATTACCGAAACATCCCGAAATATAAAATTGAATTCAATTTTCTCAGTATGAAGTGAACGTCTACGATCCAAAAACTACAACAAAAAATTCAGGCGCGTATTTAAAAATTCAAAGATGAGGTTGGCCCAAGTCAGATGACACCCTGTATAAAAGATTCATGGATATATTCTGAGAGACCACATCAAGTGCCAATAGCAAAATGTGGACAGATTTTCAATATGTCTGCGAATAAAGAAAATATAGGCAAAAAAATATTTTGGGATTTTTTAGTTTTTCCTGTATATCTCCAGAACCAAAAGAGCTATATTCGATTTCTTCACATCATTGAATAGGTCTCTAGAATACACAACTTTTCCACAATTCAACCGACACTCTATCTCTTATCGTTTACGAGATCCCCATGTACAGAAACGAATTTTAAAAGCCCTGTATATATATTATTTTAATGCCTGATGCTTTGTTTCAATTTTCCCCAATTCATCTCGATGGCATTGAAGACATCAGTATGGTGTGTCCATACTTTTCAACAATACTCTCAATACATACATAATTTCAAAGAATTCAGAACCCATCCTTTGAATACTCCGCAACACACAATGATTGATCGCGATCCTTTGTTTGCAGGTATGTTAGGCGTACACATTGTCGAACCATCAGTCCGCCCTTTCGTAACTGTGTCGTGAATGTCATACCAAGTTTCGTCCAAATAGAAAATTTGCCGTTGTTCTTGTCTATTTTTAGTTATTTGTTCTAAGTATTTGTAACGCAATTCCACTATTCTTTTACTTTCCATAACTGCTTGACGTTTGTTCATTATTCTAAATCTAAATTCTAGTGTCTTTTTCCAATTCTGAAGAGTTTTGTCACAGCAGCTCACGTTATGGCCGGAAGTATTCAATTTCTTCCCTATGATTTCAGTTGTAGGAATCTCATTGTTTTTGTAACAGTCGTTGTTTTTTTCAATGATTTTATTACATGCACATCTGAAGGTTTCAGTAATCCTTTATCACATCGTGTCCTGCGTTCATAAGGTTTGCTTTTGAATATTTTACGTACAGTTGAGAAAGGAATTTCGGTCAAATCTGATGTAGCTTGTAATACTTTGTTTCCTTCGAAAAAAAACTTGAGATGTAGATTCTTATATACATTGAAACATACTCTCTGTGTTTCAATATTCAAATGCATCCGAATCCTATTCACTGGTATCTCTTTTTTGCATTGTTCACCATCGATATTGGAATTACTACACTGGAAAAAGTCTGCGTTGTTATCACACTCGTTATTACTATTAGTACTTGTCCAAGGACGCCACATTTCAAACAAATAACAAAAGTTTTGAGTAATTATAACTGCACCAATATCGAATTTCAACACTCAAATCGCGATCAGTTCCTGAACTGAACACGACGGCGATAACCATCGCCGCATTTCCCGATTTCTATTCGTCACCGTAACATAACTTCAAATTTAATTTTATGACTCTTCAGCCAATCATGAAACTCTGTTAGTAAAATACGAACCGCGTATTCTACAGTCCACGTGAACTGGTTTGCAGTCGGTTCATTTCTATGTATTGTTTTTTTTTGCCTTTGAAAATGCCGCCAACTTTAAATGTACACAATCTTGTTCACTTCGACTATACTGACATTTTATTATTTTAATAAATACTGACCATTTGTTGTTACATTGTTGTTATAATCACAAATGCAACATAGAAGAAAAAATCAAATTGTCGCTAAATTTCCTTTTACTGATTCATTGTGAGAACTTAAACGTTCCCAGAAAAAAACATTGGAATCGATAAACGAGACTAAGTAACGTTGCGGGTCCGTTTAGTGACACAACTCTCGATCGAAACAATCAATTCTTTATTTAATTGTGCCGCTTTTCTACTCTGCAATTAAAATAAATGTATTCTCGATATTCGAGCGTAGCCTTAATCGATCCACCATGTAATTACAAACAAATAACCTGTCCTATTTAAGCAGAGCGTACACTGAACTTCTATAAGTGCATCTGTAAACATTCGAAAAAAAATGTTCGACTGAATAAATAATAAATAGTGCAGTAGGTACTACTGTAAATACTATAAAGATCATTGAAACATTCTTCAGTTTTTATCCAGGTAGATATTTTTAAAGCGATGACTTCTTCTGGAATTTCTTTGTTGATACCGTGGAAGCCGTTTGAGAATAAACAATCCGTTCCCACATGCTTTTCCTCTATCGTGGTGGCGTTTACGTTCAGACGAAAGATAGTAAGTTGTCGATAGAAACCCAGTTACTCAAAAACTGTATAGAATGTACTAAACAGCAAAATAATGGTGTTGATGAGAGTTTCAAGTGTCCATCAACCTGTATCACATTATATACTACTGAAAAATGTAAAACAGTCACACTCTAGGAAACCATTAACTCAAACATACGAGTATGACACATTTTCGGCTGATATTAATCAATTTAAGAGCGTCAGAAACAACAAGATCCATTTTTATGCACATTCATATCTTCAACACGAAGAAATCCTCAATCCTATAAAACACTTCAAAGGAGCAAACTATAGCGCTACGATATGCAATAGTTTGTTCTCTTCAGAGATTTTTTCACCCACTTTGCAAACACGGTAAAACATCTGTTCTTTTTTACAAAAGTTGTTGAAAGGTAGAAGTGATTCTAGGGAATTACTTTCTGCAATAGATTTTCTTGTACCAAGATCAACATCTAGAAATAATACCACTTTTTGTGCAAAAGAGCTCAAACTAATTTGATGTTGAAGTCACCAGTGAATTGGATGTGTAATACTGCAAACCAGTTGTCTTCCTCGTGTACCTCATAAATGCGCATTCATCTCTGTTTCTACGTACTGATAAGTCCTAGGAAACTAAAATTTGGTATATAGGTGCTTCTTAGGTCTAAGATGTGCACTAAGGAAGAATTTTCAAATATTCCAACTGGGGATCCCCCGTGGGTGTAAAAGGAACGCGTTTACATATGAAAATTACCTTTTCATCACTGTTTCTCCCTACCGGTATATTTTCGGAGTCTGAAATTTTGTATGTAGATTCGTTTTATATTGTAGATGTGCAATAAGAAATGATTTTTAAATATTCCAACTGTGGCGCCTCCACTGGGAATAAAAGGCACGCGTTCACATATGAAAATTACTGTTTCATCACTGTTGTCAATTTTTGCTCTATGAGTGGGAAACTGTTGAACAATAAACGCTATCATTATTATAGCCTATAAAGCCTTTCATTTCGGTATGAGTTTGAACTTTGTACTCACCTACTCTTACTATGTACCTACTGCTTCAAACGATATATATATATATATATATATATATATATATATATATATATATATTGATTGTGTACAAGCATGAATGTAATAATTTTCATATTGTGCAAAAGGAGGTATTCATCACAGCCCAAACTCGAGAAAGCTATTGTATAACGAAACACGTGTCGCGGTTTTTGTAAAACCCTCAATGGTGAAAATCATAAAATGAAGTGTATCATATAGTTTTAATGTATGAGTTTGAAAATGTCCTTATACATTTAACTTAGTCTAAGTTTAATGGTTAAGTTTGAAACTATCCTCGTACATTAAACTTAGTCAAACTGAGTTCATTGTATAAGTTGAGAAATTTCTTTAAACATCAAACTCAGTTAGTCAAACTGAGTTTATTGCATACGTTCGAAAATGTCCCTATACATGAAACTTAGTCAAACTGAGTTTAATGTATAAGTTTGGAAATTTCTTTGAACATTAAACTCAGTTAGTTAAACCGAGTTTATTGCATACGTTTATAAATGTCCTTATACATGAAACTTAGTTAGTCAAACTGAGTTTAATGTATAAGTTTGGAAATGTCCTTATACATTGAACCTAGTTAAATTAAGTTCAATGTATAAGTTTGAGAATATCCTTATACGTTGAACTTAGTCAAACTGAGTTTAATGTAAAAGTTTGAAAATGTTCTTATACATCAAACTTAGTCAAACTGAGTTAATTATGAGTTCGAACATGTCCTTATACATCAAACTCAGTTAGTCAAACTGATTTTAATGTATAAGTTTGAGAATGCCCTTTTACACCAAACTTAGTAAGTCAAACTGAGTTCAATGTATAAGTTTGAAAATGTTCTCATACATCAAACTAACTCAAACTGAGTTAATTATATGAGTTTGGACATGTCCTTATACATTAAACTCAGTTAGTCAAACTAATTTTAATGTATACGTTTGAAAATGCTCTTGTACATCAAGTTTAATAAGTCAAACTGAGATTAAAGTATACGTTTGAAAATATCCTTATACATTGAACTTAGTTAAACTAAATTCAGTATATGAGTTTGGAAATTTCCTCATACATTAAACTTAGTTGGTCAAACTGAGTTTAATGTATAAGTTTTGGAATGTCCATATGCATTGAACTTAGTTTGTCAAACTGAGTTTAATGTATACGTTTGAAAATATCTTTATGTAATAAAGTCAATCAAACTGAGTTTAACGTAATAGTTTGAAAATGTCCACATCAAACTTAGTCAAACTGAGTTAAATATATAAGTTTTGAAATGTCCCTTTACATTAAACTTAGTTAGTTCAATATATAAAGTTGAAAATGTATTTATATAACGCAATTGCAATAACGTTAATTACAAAAAAAATGGTAAAAAACATAGAGAGTTTCATTTCTCATTGTTCTTGATGATCTATCACGTACGACTACATCCATCAATTCATTTTCATTAAATGTTTTTGCTAATGATCCCGTTCATCCAAAATATTTCAAAGTTTCACTGGAAATTGATTACTGAACTTATGTTCCTATAACCATCTCCACAAAATAATCCAATTTAGTAATACAATAAACAATTACTCGTGACTACAGACTCCGTTAGTTTTTGAATAAATGATGCCCTATTCGAAGCATTTCCAAAAGAATTTGAGACCCGAATTCGTCTGTATCAAATCTGGTACCTATTTTCCAATGAATTTTCTAGAACATCATCTGTCTCTTCTCTCACAACTTGAAAATTGTGGAACATTTGAACAAGAATACCGTGAAAATAAGCAACTTACAAAATATCTATAAAACTATGATAAAGAAATCATCTGAATACAAATCAATTACTGTTTACTGACCCTTCGAAACCTCATTGTGTTGATCACATATCAAATTCTCAAACGGGTGGTCCCCATTTCCATATCAAACGGACCACAAGTCAGTAACGAAAATAAAATAAAAATCCCACAGTAAATAAATCCTCAACAGTTCAATATATAAAAAATAACCAGTACTCCGTCACTACCTATTATGGCTCGATCATGATAAATAGATGATGTGACTGCATTCGATCTTAATCGACAGACAAATTTATTATGTAAGATCTCCTCGGTCTAGATCAATTACCAGAAGGCTAAAAAGCTATCGACTCTCTGTATGTAACTAGTTATAACGGTATGAAGCAATGGTAAACGGTAATAAATGTGTTCGTAACTGACAAGTAACTTGGCACCCTGCCGGGATATCAGAAATCGAAGTGAATATCGACGAGATATCATACAATCGACTGTCGACAAATCTGGGGAAGCCGCGGTAACCAGTTGCCACCCAAGCCCGAGGTGTGATTGGACCCATTTTGGTCGAGTTAACTCCATTACGTATATTTGCATACACCCAAAGTTAGCTTCTTCAGATGAAGAACCGCTTTATCACTTCGGATGGGCTAATAAATAATGATTTCAAATTGAGCATGCAGAAATTTCATGATGTATTTCTTCAAATTCAATTGTAATCAAAACCTGTAAGCAGAGCTCTGATCAGTTCAATACATGTTCAGTATTTCGTAATTCATAGTCCATATATTAGATTACAAATATGTAACTAGACCGATAAGTCTTACGTAAGTTAACACGAATGTGGCGGATGATAACACTGAATCTACAACTTCTTTCATTTCAGTGAGTGAAGAATATTACAATTACAGTATTTTTGTGAGAAAATATTCCAAAAATGTGATGCTCTGGTGACTGTAAATCTTTTCAGACTCAAAGATGTAATTTGGAAGGTTAGTGAAGAAAAACATTGCAATCGACTTGAAAAATACTTGTCTGCAATTAAAAGTTCACCATAAGAGAATTCTAAAAAGAATATAATTGGGAATTCTCATTTGATATTTACTAATGTTTTTAGTCAAGTGTTCAAATTGATGAAGGGTAATTTTTATCCTTTTCACATTATTTATTTGAAAATCCCCTTTCAAATTGCAATCCGAAAAAATCCAAAGTATTTTATGTATGGTTTTGATAGAATAGTTGGGGTTGTGTTTTTCTCTTGAATAGTAGTTTGCAAAGTATCCAGGACTGAACGACATATAGAGTACTTTGAAGAAAACAGTATTTCACAGGACACAGGAATTACCTTCATCTATTTCAATAGCACTATTACAATAAAATATGTCATTGAAGTGTAAACAAATAATTGAACTATGTAAAAATCAGACATCAATCCTCAATCTATACTAATATAAATGTGAAAGTTTGTGAGAATGGATGTATGTATGTTTGTGTCTCTTTCACGTCTCAACGACTGAACTGATTCAGATGAAACTTTACATAAATACAGCTTATACAACAGAATAACATAGAGACTAACAAAGGTTTTGTGTAATTTTGGTCATAATATAAAGATAGCTATTAAGTAAGTCGGAAAAATGTTTGCTCCCTGAGAGCTATCTAGGCGTGCTCTGCCTATACCGTTGCAGATAATGTACCTACCTACCGTAATTTTGTTTATCTTAAATAGTTCTTAATAAAAGTCCGCGATAGCATATATCTACATCTTATGTGATAGACACTATATGCAAAATGCTGACCCATAAATACAATTGAATTGGATACTTATTTTACATTGCACATTCCAGAATATCTGTCATATTCTTATAAAAATTGATACAGTTGTCGTTTCAAGAATTCAATATAGATAAACTTTGTCTTTCACACTAAGTAATTTTGGACGATTCGTTAAAAAGTTATCACGATAAAACTAACTTGACTTAACGCAATAAGCCGTTACGCGTCGCGTCTACTGTAAGAGGCCGGAAGAGGATGCGCAAGGGTAGAGGGGTAATCTAAGCAATGAAGCGCCATAGCGGAGAACGCGACCCGAACGCGGGCAGACGCGTGAGGGCAGACGTCGTTGAGAGTTGTGTTAGCTTAGATCATTTTTTACTGTATTTTTAAAGTGAAAATATAAACTACCAGCTGTTACCCACTCTTATATAAACGTACAGCCAAAGCAACTACAACTAGAAACTTGAAATATGCAGTTAGGTTATTTGTATAGCGTAAATGAGCATCAAGAAAAGTAATCAGGAATTTCCACCCCCAAGGGGAGAAAATAGGGGTTCTAAGGTTGTATGAGTTTCGTCAGTTTTGAAATTGAAAACCTGAAGTTTTGGGTCAATAAAAAAATATTGTAATTATTTGTTTAAAATGGCCTGTCACGAAACTTAATGTGACAAACCTAATTCTACGCGGACAAAGCCGCGGGCAACAACTAGCATGATATATTATACGAGATACACTATTATCTGTATTGATTCCTAGTGAATATCGAAAACCTAATCATGTCATTACATCTGACTCTTTCAGCCTCTCATCACTTGCTTTGGAGAGAACCACATCTAAGAGATTGACTATTATTTTATTCTAATTTTTAAATCAAATTTTTGTATATATGTAAACTGAGAAACTAGAATTGAAAGGAAAACAAAGTGTGAATATATTTTGAATGGAAATTGGTACGGGACTAACAAATTCCAGACGGACAGCTATTGACGACTATATCATTTTGATTAAATGATTTATTGGAATATTTTAATTCACTGCAATTTCTACTGAGGAATCTTCACATATTTCTAATAATTTGGCAGGTTGATACATATAAATGTATGATTGCTTTGTGGTTGTAAGCTGTGTGAAGTCATCAAACTGGGTGTTCTGTTGAACTTTATAATTTTTTTATGTGGGATCCTATTGTTATCCCGAGGTGCACAGCCAACAGTATAGTATGCAAACAACATACTTTTCTGAATGAAAGTCGAATAGGGTTTTTTGATGATTTCCAATATTTTTTAAAAAAAAACAAATTTAGTTCTTTACTGTAGTATATCAAAATGGAGGTGATTCTTGCTGGCTGAAATGACCCCAGATTCATCTTTCAATGTAGGAGATAACGCATTTACCCATAATGCATTTCAATTTTCCATATGTTTAACCTTTATTGACTCAAAGAGTATCAGCCATTAAAATATGGAATTTTCAATATTTTGACCTCTTGGATTTCAGGGTCTTGTCCCCAGAATGACAATTTCTAAGGACAGCTCCTTACTTTCCGTGCCACTACTCTTTTCCCCAAATTAGTCATGTGTACCAATTAACCCCTGAGAATTAAGTCTATCCACCTCTTCCTTCCGATGAAGCAGCTGAAATTACTTTCTTGTTCTTGTAAACATATTCTGCTTCTTCTGTGGCCAGTCATAAAGCGGATTCCGTTGACACGGGTTCCGACACGTGTTCCAATCACTTGGTGATTGGAACACGTGTCGAGGGTCATCTTCAAGAGGAAGATTAAACTGTTTTTAATCTTCCTCTTGAAGTTTAATGTTTCTCTTGAAGTTTGTATTCATACAAACATATAAGTCATACAGGGTACTGGCCAATAATAAATAAATTTAAAAAATACAGTTAGTATATATAAAAACATATAAGTCATCCAGGATACTGGAAAATAATAAATGAGTACATTTTTTGTATATATAAAAACAAATAAGTCATACAGGATTCTGGTAAATAATAAACAAATGAGATATTTTTTTAAGGATCATCATTTTAGTATGGTCTATCACTTGAAAAAATCTTTCACAGCCTTCCTGGAACATTGTAAAGACTTTGCTCTGTTACATTATTTGGCAAGTGGTCGAACATTTTACAACCATTATAGACAATGGAATCCTTTATGACAACTTAATATTGTTGGATTGTCTTGTCACATAATGGGTTGGTGAGGATTGAAATTTGTTCAAATATTACTCAATTATACACACTATTTCCATTAAAAAGAGAAAAATCACTTCTAGAATGCCATGAGTGGTAAAGAGTAATCTACAAGAGGCTGTACTTTTTGATTTGTACATATATCTTACGGCTGGTATTTTTTAAATTGAAATATTTTGTAGTAGACAACCACTACATACGCCCCAAAATGGAATTTCATATCTCAGGTGAGATTCCATCAGAGAAAAATAAACAGTCTTAGATGCTGTTAAATCAATTTCATTTGCGACTACTCTGACTGCTTAACAACCAGACGACACTTTATTACACAAGGCATAAATATGGTCTTCACATTTTCTATCGCTATGTACTCATAAAAAAAATTTAAGCTACTTTTGTTCTCAATGATGTCATTCTCAAAGGGTATATTGTCAAATTCACATCTGAAAGTTACTATGTTAGTTCTCGAAATATTTAGAGACAGACTATTTGAATCACACCAACTCTTTACTTTCATCATATCGATGGATACGATTTTAGTTAAATCATTTGCATTATTCGAATTCCTAAAAACGGTAGTATTGCCTGCAAATAGTCTGAATTTTCCTGAGATATTTATACTTGTCAAAACGTTGAGGTAGATGAGAAACAATGTTGCCCCTAGTATTGAACCTTGAGGCATACCGTTACGTATTTTACTAATTTCTTAGCGATCGGTTGTTTCCACTATATGACTTCGACCTGATGAATATGATCTGAACCAGCTCATATTTGTCAGACTCCAATTTCCGATGTATCCAGATCCTTGGTGGTCTATTTTCAATTTCAGATTCCACCAGGGGAATTTCAATCTCTATCCGACTGAAAAGATAATAGATAGCAATACAGATTAGTCTTCCAGGCTAAAAACATACAATCCTGTTATGTGCCAAAAATAATAATTTGAGGCCTCAACAAAATGGGCGGATCAATTGTCTTAGTCAATTACATCACACCCAAGCAGCTCCACCATTCATTCATGTGCAGATCTACAAAAATCAGTAAAATGTAAAGATTAACGTGCATATTTTCATCAAATATACGGTAGTAGTACAATAGTAAAAAGTTTCGGATTCATTTAGCCTCCCGCTTCCCAATATATCCTTCATTTTCAGATGGCTTTCACATGCTCGATTCAAAACTTTCGAAATATCATTCTCGTCATTTCGTATACAGAGTTTAATGTGATTATTATTGATCGGTGGTAACTGTCCGAGTGAAATTTCTCGAATATTAACTGCGTTTCTCCAGCCAGAGTCGATTCGGTGTATGAAGAATTTCACGTAGGCGGACTAGGACTAAACACTTACTTATCTGTCTACTCTTTAATTATCTGAGAGCCCTATCAAGTTTAATGTTTCTCAGAGTTTGGAACTTTTACGCAATGTTGTCGAATCATTAGGAAATTCTTGAAATATGTACTGGGCTGCTTGTACATTCATTCATTGAAAGGGGGATCAGAAAGCAGAACTTGGGAATTCAGTTCCGGTACAAATCTTGTACGGACCTTCACCCACTTACCACCACCTTTTGTTTCAATGGTTCACTTCATCTCCTGAAGACGCCAACTTAGTTAGTGAAACGAGCGTTTAGAAGAGTGATACAGTTCTGGTGTTTGCGGGAAGCAGTTCGTTTGGATTTATACTACGCCAGTTCTACCTTATACTACCACTTTTTTCAATACAAAGTCAAAGTGCCGACAGTGTTACAAAATCAAATTTGAAGTAAACGTTAAGTTGTCGAATTTATTGAGAATATACTACGAGACAAAAAAATGATTATTTTGTGCCTTTTGCTTCGAAATCGATAGGCCTGAAATGCTAACAATATTTAGCCCCAAAAGTATTTAATCTCCTTTCCGGGACACTGCAAAACGAAACGTCTGCATTCAGATTCAAAATAATTTAAAACTATTTATAAAATAATCGCCTCGTCATTATATACGGTCAATAATTGAAAATTGAAAGTAATTTTAGATATTCATAATGTCTCACACTCTGTGACTTATCTAAGGCGTTTGACTGTGTCTCACATGAGCTGCTGCTGGCAAAGCTCGATCGAGCACTATGGGGTTAGACGAACCCCACTGAATCTCTTGAAATCCTATTCAACCAACCGTCAACAAGTGGTATCTGTCATCGGAACTACTTCGCTACGGGCTCATACTGACCATGGCGTGCCACAGGGCACGTACTTGGGCCATTGTTGTTCACCATTTATGTCAATGATATATTTCATTACTTGTTTCCGAATATGTGTATTGTATTTGCTGACGACACTTCATTAATAAATTCGCATTATAGTCGACTTGTACTCAATGAACTTATGGCGACTACTGCCTCTAGAGCAGAACTGTGGTTTACGACAAATAAACTCAAAATGAACAATGATAAGACCCAGCACATCATATTCTCCTCTAATAAAAACATTTCGAATGGATCCACTGCTAAACTTCTGGTGATAACTCTCGATGATGAATTGAAGTGGAATAGCCACATAAACCATCTATGCAATAAACTGTCTAGCCAACTATTTTTGCTGCGTAAACTGAAAAATATTGTGAACAAAGATGTGCTATTGACTACATACCACTCCCGCTTCCATTCGTATATAAGCTATGGTACCATTTTATTGGGAAATTCTAGTCAGGCAACAAAAGTATTCAAGTTGCAAAAAAGGTCAAGAGAATCGTAGAAATGATTATCTTGAAAAAATGCAAATTAAAATTTTTTTTCTGTTTTATTTGAAAGGGTTATATTTTCAGGATTGACTAATTTTTTGGAAAGTTTTTGGCTTTCTACTACTCCGTCTTGATACAGAGAAATGTGGGAATCTTCCAAAGAAAAGAAAGAAGTAATCAATTTTAAAAGGAGTAACTTTATACATAGGTGTGTAGATCATGCAAAGAAGTAACTTTAAAACACAAATTGGAAGAAAGTCCTCCTGAAACAGCTACTTCCATATAAACATTGAATTACACGAAAGGAAAATTATTTAGAAACAAATACTTTTATATGAACACTGAATTATACAGAAAACACTTTTTTCTACTCAGTTTGTATTGCAAACATCCGTTATGGAATTAGATCAGATATCATCCACAGGAATTCTACACAATATACTAAATGAAAGGTAAAAATTTTACTTACATGGAACACTGTCATGCTCACTGGTAGACATCGATGTTTCGCCGTAAGACACTTGCCTTGGGGCTCTTCAGTACCAATCTGAATAACATATTTAAAAAAACAATTCATTCATACAGTGTGTCTCACTTCTCATGGAAACATCCCGTATCTTCCGCAATATTCGAGGTGGAACGATGAAACTCTCAGGACTGATGGAAATGCCACTCGCGATGGAACACCCCATTTTTACGGTAAAACATATTAGGGGGCAAAATAGGCTCAAAATTCCTTCAGATTCGTGATCAGGACTACCAATTTGCTATGATTACACTTTTTTCCTGAAAAAATTTCAGTCCTGAAAAATCCGAATTTGTTTCACTTCTCATGGAAACACCCCCGTATCTTCCGTTACAATTGAAGTAGATTTTTTTTTGGTTTTGACATCAAAACATGAACAAAATTGTTTAAGAGAGACTCGGCTTTTGTTTTCACATAAATAATTTATTTTTAATTTTGTTGTCAGGAAAGTTATTCCTTCTCCATAAGAGAGAAAATGGTAATTTTGTAAGAGGAACGGAAACATGTAATCAGTGAGGTTTTAGGATGGTTAATGTTAGTTCATATTCTCATTTTCCTATTATTTAAAAAAAAACAAGGATATTTTGTGGCGAAAAATGTTATGTAGTTCAAAATTCTTTCGAAGTACTACTTTCAAAATTACATTTTCAATTAAGAAACAAAACAATCAATTTCAAATGATTTAACTGTTGACAATTTTAAATTTTTGTGCCTTCTATTAAATTTCCCTCCAATCGAACACATTTTTCTATGAGCCTTGTATTATTTCCTCCAACTCTTCTCAATTCTCTAGGTGTCATTTCCCTACATACTCGTATAATTTATGTACGGAGTTCTTCCTTATTTGTTGGCCTATCTTTATAAACTTCATTTTTCAAGTTTCCCCATAAATAAAAATCTAGTGAAGTTGAATCTGGGGATCGTGTTGGCCATACTACGAGAGGGCTATTGGGTCCTATCCATTTCATAGGTAGATTCCTATTCAACCAAACTCTTGTTATGCCACTATTGTGAACTGGTGAACCATTTAACTGAAAAATCATACTGTGTCTCACATCCAAAGGTAGTTCTTCCAACACATCGGAAAATGCATTTCCGAGAAAATCAACGAATGATCGTCCGTTTGAATTTTGATCGAAAAAAAATGGCCCGATAATATTTTCGTTCAGGATACCACACCATACATTAACTTTCTAGGATATTTGGTCTTTACAATTCACCACCCAATTTGGATTTTGTTCAGCCCAAAACCTCATGCTATGGGAAGATACAACACCATTCGTGGTAAAGGTAGCCTCATCACTGTATAAGATATACTTCAAAAATTTCCTGTCATTGAGATAATTTCCCTGCATCCATAAACAATACTCCATACGGCGGATTTCATCTCCTTCGTGCAAAGTATGTAAAAATTTGGTTTTGAACGCATGCATTTTATGCCTCTTTAGACACCTCCATATTTTACTGCGGCTCATATTGAGTTGAAGCGATAGGTTTCTCAAACTAATTCTAGGATCAGCTTGATGAGCCGCCAACATCGTATCATCATCAATATGATGTTTTACAATTTTTCTGTCGTTTGTTACTTGGCCGGTGCTCACGAATAGATAATATATTTTATGTACAGTTCCAGGGTGTACAGCTACCTCTAACGGATGTCTTCTTTTAAATTCAGCGACCGCTTCACGATAAGACCTCACCCCTTCACCAACAATTAAAACAATTTCAATATTTGCTTGAAGTGACAGACGTGCCTTGTTGAACTTTGTCAATCAAAATGAGCTGATATCAATTAAAATGGGAACTTCAGAAATAATAAAATATGAACAGGAACTCACGAACAGAAAACAACTGGAACAATATCCAACACAAATACAGGAACAATAAACACAATGGGAACAAAAACACGGCAGAAACAACGGTGATTCAAAGAACAACAATACTAGAAACAACAAATGCAATGAAAACTGGTCTGGGGGTTAATACAACAAGTACTTTCAACGATATTGTCAGGTTGACAGTAAATATCATTGAGCAACTGTTTTCCATGGCAGGGCACCGCATGATTCAATGAAACTGATGTAATTCAATCCCTTCAAATGATTTCAGACAACAATTCAGCAAGTAGGTAAAATAATCTAAATTCTACCTGTTCACCGAGTGCGATTTTTTAACATTTGTTTCGGTGTTGCAATGAGTATGAAGATTGATTTTGTTTCTCATCAGTCCTGAGAGTTTCATCCTTCCACTTCGAATATTACGGAAGATACGGGGGTGTTTCCATAAGAAGTGAGACATGTTCGAATTTTTCAGGACTGAAATTTTTTCAGGAAAAAAGTGTAATCGTAGTAAGTTTGTAGTCCTGATCACGAATCTGAAAGAATTTTGAGCCTATTTTGTCCCCTAATATGTTGAAATATTTGAAATTGCTTGTTTTGTTTTTTAATTGAAAATGTGATTTTGAAAGTAGTACTTCGAAAGAATTTTGAACTACATAACATTTTTCGCCACAAAATATCCTTGTTTTTCTTTTTAAATAATGGGAAAATGAGAATATGAACTAACATTACCCATCCTAAAACCTCACTGATTACATGTTTCCGTTCTTCTTTCAAAATTACCATTTTCTCTCTTATTGAGAGAACAACAAAATAAAAAATAAATTGTTTATGTGAAAACAAAAGTCGAGTTTCTCTTGAACAATTTTGTTCATGTTTTGATATCAAAACCAAAAAAAAAACTACTTCAATTGTAACGGAAAATACGGGGGTGTTTCCATGAGAAGTGAAACAAATTCGGATTTTTCAGGACTGAAATTTTTTCAGTAAAAAAGTGTAATCATAGCAAATTGGTAGTCCTGATCACGAATCTGAAGGAATTTTGAGCCTACCCCATTCAGGTAGTAGGTGCATTTTGAGCATTTCCATCAGTCCTGAGAGTTTCATCGTTCTACCTCGAATATTGCGGAAGATACGGGGGTGTTTCCATGAGAAGTGAGACACACTGTATATTACTTTTTTTTTCGTCACGGAATAAGTTTGATCTACGTATGTCATCGATGACATCGTAATGACATTCATTCACCTATTTGATTAAATCCCAACCAAAAGAAATTTTGTTTAATTTGAAACGATTATATTTTCAGGAGTGATTAGTTTTTGGGAAAGAAAGTTTTTGGCTTTCTACTACTCCATCTTGATACAGAGAAATGTGGGAATTTTCCAAAGGAAGGAAGGAAGTAATCAATTTTAAAAGAAATAACTTTATACATAGATGTGTAGATCATGCAAACTTCGATGTCTACCAGTGAGCATGACAGTGTTTCATGTAAGTGAAATTTTTACGTGTTTTGTTTTCCGTAATCGATGACGAAGTTGATGAACTTTTCGTGATCAGTAATGAAATGGAAACCTTTTCTTAAGTGATTGAGTGTCGAAATGAGGCAAAAATGAACATATTTCCTCTGCGATCGGAATACCAGAGTTAACACATTCCATTGAAAAGAATGTTATCATCCCAATTGTTCGTACACGTGTTTCAACCATCCAACAAGTATTTGGTGATAATTAGTTAAATTTAGCACGTTACCAAGATTTTGTGAACACAAAAATAAATTTACTCTAGTCATAAGTATGATAGATGGAATTCAATTCTATAGATAGAACAAACTGAATAGGTGTTTACGCGTTCACAAGTGTTCAGTCGATATTGATATTGCAGGTTGTTAGATCCAAAATGTATTTCCTAGTATAACAAGTTTCATGCAGATACGAAATATTCAAAATTTTGGGAGGAAGTGAAGAGTTTATAATGCTTTGTGACTAGAGTTGAATATTGCAAAATGGTGAATAAAACTGAAAAAATGAACAGTAAAATAAAAATAAACAATAAATAAAAATAAAAGTGAGAAGTATACACGAGACAGCCGTTTTTTATCTACACAACTAATTTAGTCGAATCAATGAATTCTTTTCCAGTGAAGTCACCAGAAACAGAATGAAGTATTTGAAATCATAAACCTCTTGAAGCAGGCCTTTTCGCAAAAATTTGACGTTCCTATATTATTCAATACAACAATACATTAGATAAGAACTGTGGCTCCAACGTTCGAAGCAAATAACAAAAACTGGTTTATTGGGTATCTCTCCAAAAAACTGACTGAAAATAATATTGATTGATCAAGAATAAAATGATTTTGATGCTCCATTTGTACACTTAGTATTCAAAACAGTCAAAAGTTATACCTTTCAACGAGTTCATTCGACAAAAACCAAGTTATTGAAATATTATAATATTTTTTCTCAAGGACAAAATACAAGCACTACAGGAAAATCCTTAAGTTGCTCTAAGAGCGGTGCCTGTGCGAAACTAGCGATTCACGTTGGATTTGAATCGCTGGAGACTAAATTTATTTGGAAAAACGTTCTTGGGAAGTTTGTTCCATATAAACGCAGTTTTCTAAATGAAAGAGTTCTTAAACAGTGAAGTTCGAGGTGTACTGAGTTGAACCTCAAAACGGTGAGCAGCCACAGTCTGTTGCGTGTTTCTGATATGTACCGCTGTTAGTAAAATCAAATGTGCCAAGTCACTTGAACACCTGCCGTGAAAGTATCTATAAAAATGAGACAAATATCCAACCTTTCTTCAATGTTCCAGCTCATCAAGGTTCAAGTGATGTTCGCATCTCCAATCAGACAGATGTCTCGTTTCTGGATGAAATCCAGCAGCTAACGAGAGATGATCAGGAAAATATTTGGACACCGCTGAGCAACCCAGGAACCTTCCAGAGGCGGATGGTTCTTAACTGGATGGAATCCAGCAGCTTCAGGGTATGTATGGGGGCGGAGCTCCATACATGAGAACAGTACTCCAAAGAAGGTTTGAGCTTTATAGAGCTTCATGGAGAATTAAAAAGTTGCAGAGGTGTCTACAGTTTTCTGGTTAGGAACAGTGTTCCAAGCTTTCGAGGAGCAGCTTTTGCAATTCCAGCGACATGATTGTGCCAGGACATATTGGTGTCCATTTCAACCCCCAACAAACTCATCGAAGCTTAAAGCGGAATTGTCTGACCTGGCATTATTGTATCCGGTTCGAAGACATTTATCTTTTTGGGCGAAACCGATGTTTTTGTGTCAATGGGTGGAACTTAGTTACTTCCACCCCAATTCGAAATTACCTCTAGATCCCCATTTACATATGCAACCTCCTTCTGCCGGTGCAGATGTGCATCCGCAACCGAAGTCCTGGAATCCAAATGGAATGACGAGACAATTGTACTATCGTCAACAAAGCAATATATTGGATTATTGTTTTTTTCCAGTGAGTCGTTGATATACAATAAAAAGAGGGTTGGGTACAATATTGCAACAAATCATCTCCTTTTTCATTTTTTACTGGATGTGACACTACATCCGCTGAAATAACAAGTTGTATCAACCGATTGGATTATTAGTAACGAAACTTCAACATTCCGAGAATACATTATTCACACTTACAAACTAGTAACCATGTGATATGTAGAATGCCTATTTCTGCTAAAAACCCTATTAGACTACCAAATTTGCATAGCCCGCTAAATACCGTCTTCAATTCGGAACTGATATTCAACTTTTTTCGTTGTAACGAAAAACTTGGACATAATGAGGATCTATGAGGAAATTGCGAATTGGGGTGGAAGTAACCAGGTTCAAATCAATGCCACGAAAACATCGGCTTTTGTCCAAAACTGGATACAATAATATCAGGACAGACGATTCCGCTTTCTGCTTCGATAAGTTTGTTGAGAGTTAAAATGGACATCAATATGTCTTACCACAATCATGTCGCTAGAATTGCAAAGGCTGCTTCTCAAAAGCTTGGAACATTGTTCCGAACCTGAAAACTGTATATACCTCAGCAACTGTAGATGCTTTATGAAGCTCAGATCAGACGTTCTTTGAAGTATTGTTCTCATGTATGGAGCTCCACTCCTAAGCATACTGCGCCTGATAGGAGACGCGAACATCACTGGCAACCTTGATAGTCTGGAACATCGAAGAAAAGTTGGAGATTCATCTCTCTTCTGGAGAAACTTCCACGGGAAGTGTACAAGTGACTTGGCACATTTGATTCCACCAAGAGCGGTACATATCAGAAATACGCGACGGACTGAGGCTGCTCATCGTTATGAGGTCTAGCTCAGTGCACCTCGAACTTCACTGTTTAAGAAGGTTTTTTTCAAATGGATTCAATCTCCAGCGATTCAAATCCAATGTGAATCACTAATTTTGCACAGACACCGATCAAAGAGCGCCTTAAGAATTTTCCTGTAGTGCTTTGTGTGTTTGGTCCTTGCAAAAAATTCCACTATGAAATGTTTGACAGACATTTGTACCACACAACCCCTCAACTCCATTCGACAAATGTTCATGGGTATACTCCATGCATAAGCGAGTTATAATTATCTGATACCTCCTAGGTAAAGGGTTTCTGTTCTATGGTGTAATATCTGCTTTGATCTCTCTCAACTTCGTTCTGGAGCCGTTCCATTTGGATAACAACCAAACATCCGAAGAATAATTTGTTATTTTATTCTAGAATCGTTCACGAATAGGACCATCATTCTTTACCTTTCGTAATTATATTACATGACGCTAAGCTTCTCTTGTATTTCGTTTCGGTCCATTTCATGCAATAGAATGTATGTTATAAAATTCTGATGACGCTGTGTATGTGAGCGATTAAAAATAAAATAGATTCTCGAATGCATGAAGTTTTGCTTGTTGTCTCCGACAGTATAATTGGTAGATAAGCTAGTTCAAAGAACAGGAGAACCGGATTCGAATCCCAGTCGGATGAAATTTTTCCAATTCAGTTTTTCAATATGTCTGAATGCATACCGGAAATCTATTCTTTCGTATCAATGACTCAGGGTAATACAAAATTTAAATTCACTTGAGAAACAAAACTGGTTTTTTATGATGATTCAGTAGTCGTTGTTAAACTCAAATCGACAACACTGTATTAATGTATTTAATGCATTCTTAAGCTATTGGGTATTTCGATATATGCCTATTGAACAACCTGCCGCATAGATTACCAGAGGACAACGATCCGCTTCCTAGGGAATGCATCAACAACCAGAAATTATATCGTTCCGAAAGTGAGTCTTTGTATTTCGTAAAGAGGTATAGAATTATCATATGGAGTTGAGGCAAGAAAAATGTAGATTATTATTTAGCGAAAACGTGTATGTGACAGGTATTGCTGATGATTTAAAAGATAATTATAATGTAATTGTGGGAACTGTGTTGGTTTCTCGCATGAGTTTCGCAAATTTTATGTTTGTTCTTAATAATGTTCATAGTGTTCATAATTAAACATACTTATGATTCATTAAAGAAGATGAATTCTTCTTCTGAAGCTATTAACTGCATTACTGAAAACTTACGAAAAAGTAGCAGTATAATTAACACTTCCAAAATACAAATCATGAAATTATAGAACAACAATAAAAATTAATTGGCGCTCCCGGGCGACTTTATTGATTCCAGTGGCGCATTTGCTTTTTCAGCAGCAGGAAAACCCGGAAAAACCTGCAGCACCACATCATCTGATGATCTTGATCTAGCAATGTCCTCTTTCTCATAAAACAAAATGTAGGGTGTCTCCAGAGCCTCCAATAAATTTAATACATCGCCAGAACACTTTTTAACACGACTATCGTCAAACTTAAACCAGTTCGTTTCGTCTTTGACCAAGGCGTAATAATGGCCAGATTCAACGCCAGAACCACAGTGAACAATGTAATAACATAGTTATTACAGGAAGATGCACTTCAGAATGTTAGTAATTATCATTTTCGGCTGTTTGAAAGAAAAAAGATTACCAATTCAACATTATGTAATTTCATTAAAACAGCAACATTTTCACATATAACGGGTCTTCCAACAGGGACTTCCGACAATTGATAACGGCCATCTTGTTGAATAGATATCTGTCAAATTAATTGTCATTCATTCAGTATGTTTTACCAATTCAATATGGACGGATATATCATTCAACAACGCGTGCAATGGTAGAGGGAATGAGAAGACGGAACGACTTATACAGATACTGTAAAACAGTCGGGTTTGAATCTCTTAAGCTGTCGAGGAAGGCTGTCCAGCTGTCCACGGGGCATGGAAACTTCCCTTGTTATCTAACCAGGTTCAACCCATGACCGGAGGTTCAGTGCCCCTGTGGCTAGGGGGAGCCTGAAATGGCAGAGCGTGTGCTTGAAAGATGCATGGAGGGAAAGAAAGTTGGATGGCGCGAATGAAAAGAGCTACTTGAACGAGAAAACGGAGGAATGCAACTTAGGGGTGTGAATGGAAAGAAAAAGGAATGGATTCGCTTCACGAATGAATGGGCAGAGAGTGTTGTGAGGGATGAAAGGAAACAATGAGTGGCGAGCTGTCAAAAGGAACTGTGTAAGGAAAGATGGTGTATGGTTCACGTCCCAGTCCTGGGATACTTCTTAAACTTGGGCTTGGTGTGTGAACCTAGATTGTAAATATTTTCTGAAAGCTATTGTAACAAGTGGTTTAATGTCTGTTTTTATTTTGTTTATTTCTCATTGACTAGTTTGTTTTAGGGGAATGTAGCTAATCAATTTCATGTTGAAGAGTGAATTGTAATTTTATTTCGTTGGGAAATGAAGGAAATGGGCCTTCTACCTCGCTGGTTTCGTTCCTTCGTGTAGCCGGCGTTACTCGCCGACTGTACGAAGGGGGGTGAGTTCGGAGGAGTGGGGGTTCCCCTAACAGTGGTGGCGCTGGATGGCGATGCCTTTGCGTCGTGACTTGGGCCTACATCAGTTCAAAATTCAACTGACCCAGGAACTGAAGGTAAACGATCATAGACAACGACGTGTGTTCGCTAAATGGGCTCTGGAGCAGTTGGCAACTGACCCTAATTGTCATCGAAAAATCATCTTCAGCGATGAGGCCCAATTCTGGATGAATGGGTACGTGAACAAACAAAATTGGCGAATTTGGGACGATACCAATACACATGAGATCCAGGAGCGTCCGTTGCACCTCGAAAAGGTCACTGTTTGGTATACATTTTGGGCTGGCCACGTCATGGGTTCATATTTCTTTGAGAATGACATTGACCAGGCCATCACTGTCAATGGCGAGCACTATAGGTCGATGATTACCAACTTCTTTCAACCTGAATTGTATTGTCTGGACACTAACGACATGTGGTGCTATGTGCCACACAACTCATGCCACATTGGATATTCTGCACGAGCGATTTGAGGGCATGGTCATCTCACGTGGAGGTGATGTTAACTGGCCTTCAAGATCGTGCGATTTGACACTGTAAGACATTCACTTGTGGGGTTTTCTAAAGTCGCAGGTGTATGCGAATAAGCCATAAACCACAGCAGTCCTCAAACCTAACATAACCCATAATAAACAAAACATTCGACTTGGCGAAAAAGTAAAATGAGGAAATGAATATTTAGAATATAATTCCAAGCATTTCTCTTTCACATACAGGATGTAACATAAATACGTTAATATGTCTATATGAACTTGTGTCCGAAAATGCTCCGTTTAGGAGATAGAGGGTGTTGAAATTATTTTTTTTGGTTTTTCAAAAATAACATTTGCAAAAAATGAGTTATTTGTACGAAATTTGGTACCCGAGGTTTTTTCGACGTGGAAAATAATAATTTCGTATTAATTTTCATGTAACATCTAGAGGGCACTAAGTATGCTGTCAAATTGCCCTAACTTTTTTGACAGTAAACTTTTGGTACTTTTTATGAAAAATCCTAATTTCCACACCTTCTCCAAGTAAAAAAGGTACACTTCTACAACAACGCTCTAGGTGATCGTTTTTGGGATATTTATAATTTTATATATCGATCCATATCGATAACTTAGCTCCTAAGTGAAGTTGCTAAGAACATTACAAAAACTAAGTATATGGTGGATCTCATCTAAAATGTTTATCGAAAAATCATTAGTTTTCGAGATACAAAAATATTGTGTTCGTAAAGTATCACAAAAACCAACCATGTTTTGAAAAATTGCAAAAAATTGTATCTCAAAAACGAATGATTTTTCGATAAATATTTGTTTATTTTGACGTGATCTACCACATACATAGTTTTTGGATTGTTCCCAACAATTTCACTTAGCGCCCTAGGAGCTAAGTGATATGAATAATAGTAATAATAGTAATGGAAAATTGTAAATATCTCGAAAACGATCACCTCAAGCATTGTTGAAGTGTACCTTTTTTACTTGAAAAAAAGTGTGGAAATAGATGTTATATGAAAATTATTACAAAATTATGATTTACCACGTCAAAAAAATGATGGGTACCTACCAAGTTTGGTGCAAAAATTTATTTTTGAAAAATGAACAAAAAAATTCACTTTTCAACACGCTGCATCTCCGAAACGAAGCATTTCCTGACACAAATTTATAAAGGCTTTTTTTCTTAAAATTGTCTATGCAATACGTCACTTCAATATTTTAACGTACTCATGTTATACCGTATATATACATATATTTCTCAACTTGGCGAAATTCTCCAGAAGTCGAGTAGAATAGTAAATAGAATCTTTTTTGCTGTTCCTGGACTAGTTCAAACGATAGAATCGATACCATCAGATCAAATTGATTATTCTCTTCTATACAATAATAATTTAATAACAAATCTTCAATCTGGATTTCGTGCATTCTATAGCAACACCACCGCTCTTGTCAACATCACCCAAGATTTATTCAAATCAACTGATCATAATGAAGTAACTGCCATGGTACTCTTGGACCACAATATTCTTTATAGGAAAATGTCATTTCTCGGATTTACTGAAGGAACTGTAGATCTATTGAAAAGTTACCTCAGAAATCGGACTCAATCAGTATGTCTGGATGGAAAGTGTTCTAGTGCTTTACCTGTCGACTATGGAGTACCTCAGAGCTCTATCCTTGGCCCATTCTGTTCTCTCTATATATATCTGACTTCCAGAAAATAATTATTCATTGCATAGTTCATCATTATGCAGATGACACTTAGTTATATTATGGGCTTTCTCAATAATGTGTTGTGTTGGATAGAATCGTACATGGAAAACCGTAGTTTGGTGGTTAAATGTAATGGAATTACATCAGTTCCTTATGATGTGAAACTAGGTGTTCCACAAGGGTCTGTTCTGGGTCCATTGTTATTCTTGACTTTTATCAATGACTTGCCTGAATTCATATCAGATTGTCACATAACTATGTACACTGACGATACTACAATCACTGTTTCTGGAAAAAATGAGAATGAATTATCGATGAAAATTAATTTAGTTATTGACGAATTCAGTAGTTGGTGTCAACGTAACAAACTGATTTTAAATAAATCTAAGTCAGTGCTGATGAAAACATTTGTTAGGAAGGATTTCTGTTGTAATTTAGTCACTTTGAATGACATAAAAATATCAAAAGAAGTTGATTTTCTTTGAACTATTTTAGATGAGAATCTCACCTGGAGAAGTCACATACAGAAAGTGTGCAGTAAACTCAATTCCGCTTATTATTCGATCAAACAGTTGAAACATTGTTTAGATAGGTTTGATTTACTAAATGTTTACTTTGCGAATGCATACTCCCACATTAGTTTCAACATAATGGCTTGGGGATGTGCAAAGGAATTTTCTAGAGTTTTCACAACTTGTGTTGTGAAGTTGAGATTTCACAAACATATGAATTTACTTTGTCGTAGCTCGTACAGTATCTTACGTCAACTCTATCAAAGTAGAGATATTATGACTTCCAAATTGAGGTTGAAACTTTGCGAAACCCTCATATTGTCTAGATTAGCATATTGCGATATAATCTATGGGCCTGCTTTGATGCAAATTGATGTAAATCGCTTACCAAAAATATAAAACAATTGCATTCATCTCTCTTGTGGTGTGAGGAAATTCGACCATATATCGCTCAAGTTCTAGGAGTCAGGTTGGTTACCGATTACTAAAACCTGGCAGTTCCACCTGCTCGTCAATACACATAAATTCCTCATTTACAAAAAGCCAAATTATATTTATGAAAGATATGAAACTTTCAAATCTCAGAATAATTCGAGGACACGAAACCGTCACACTTTTATTATCCCAAAACACTCTACAGCCTGCTTTTCTCGTAGTTTTACTTAAAACTCTGTCAAACAATTTAACGCTCTGCCCAGTGAATTTAGACACTACTCCATATATAATTTCAAGAAAAAGTTGAAAATATATCTGAAGTCTTCTTGATAGATAATATATTCATGTTATGCCTTGCTCATATGGTTTTCCTTTTGTCTCAATTTTGTGTATGTTTTGCTATATATTGTACCTTATTTAAGCTAAACAGATTTTTAATATTAACTTTGAAATGTTTAACCTTCGTTTTTTCTAAGTTTTACAAAGATTTATAAACTTCTTACTTACCAAAGTATATTAGGTAATTATTTTTATATTTCTATATAATACATGCTATCCCCTAAGGTTAAGTTGTAAAACAGCCTCGGCTGAACTTCGCCCTTTTATTATTATTATTATTATTATTATTGTAAGTATAAGTTGTTAGCATTCGTTAATATTATTTTTAATACCAGATGGCAATGCTGTGTTGTAACAAAAGATATATAATTTAACCGGTAGGTAAATTTATTCCAATAGTCCTATTCTAGCTATTTGTGATGGTTGGAAATAATCAATACGAAATATTTATGTTTCATAATTAAAGACGCCCAAAACAATATCATTACTAATGATGAACAAAAAGCAACTATTTTCAATAACCTCTTCATAGAAATGGGATAAAACTCAGCAAGAAATATTGTCAAAGACGGTTCGAACGCATCAAAATAAAAAACAACAAAAAATTCAATTTTCATTTCCCCTACATCTGAAAACAAAGTACTCGAAGTTATACATCAATTAAAAAATGGTAAATCTCCGGGTATCGATAACATAAAGGCAGAAACTCTCAAAATAATTGCACCTCACATAGTCGGTCCACTCACCTTCATAATCAACCGATGTATAGAATCCGGGAAAAAGGAGATTTCACAGACACAAAAAATTACAGGCCCATTTCACTCATCACCAAAAAAATTTTTAAAAGAATACTGAGAAATAGACTCTCTAGATATTTGCATAAGTACTTGAGTGTTTTTCCCAACACCAAATCGTTATTTCCAACACCTCGACACGTGTTTCGATCACCAAGTGATCATCTTCAAAGAGGAAGATTAAAACTCTTCCAGTAATATTCATTACTACACCAAAGGTTCCAAACAGTGCATCATAAATTTGCATAAGTATAAACTACTATCTGAAATGCAGTTCGGTTTCAAGGAAGGCAAGTCAACCGAAAACGCTATAATTGAATTCACAAACTACGTTTACGGAGCATTTGATGAGGGCAAACCTTGCATTGGTGTTTTTGTAGATCTGGCGAAGGCATTTGATACCGTGAGTCACACCATATCACTATCAATACTTTAAAATAATGGGATACGGGATAATTGTCTAGAACTTTGCAAAAGCTACCTTGATAGGCGCCAATAATGTGTTAAAATCAATGAAGCCTACACTGAGTTCAGGGAAATTGAATGTGGTGTACCTCAGGGTACAGAGCTAGGGCCTATTCTTTTCTCGATGTATGTGAATGTATTATTTTCAATACAGTTTGAAGGAAAGATAATTAGCTTTGCGGATGATACCGTAATTCTTTATAAGGGGCAAGACTGGACCAGTCTCAAAAACTCTGTGGAAGTAGATCTTTCTTTAATAAAAACATTTTTGACAACAGATTACTAACTATCAATATTGATAAAACATTCTTTATACCCTCTACCACATATGAAACTACCTTGCCAAGTTTTCAACTGCTCACTTTGCCAGTAACCTACAAATATCTTCTGTAAATACCATCAAATACCTTGGAATAATGATAGATATACATATGCGATGGGATCATCATGTGAATTTTGTCCTCAAAAAGCTTCGATTTGTTCTTTATAAATTCCGGCAATTAAATGACATTCTTGATCTGAAACGGTAAAAAGTGGAAAGTCACCTGAGCTACGGTCTTCTAAGATGGGGAGGAATATCTGAAACTTAACTACGCCCACTCAGGGTTATTCAAAAGTGTTTCCATAAACTGACGTTATCCAAAAGTTCAAGATTTCCAAGTGAACGTTTATATGAAGAATCGGGTGTACTAGACGTCAGACAGCTATATTTCATAAAAAGCAATATCAGACAACATAAAAATAAAAATAAGCTGGTCAAACTCACCCATAACTATGATACAAGGCGTCACATTCAATTTCAATGTCCTCGGACACAATTATCCATTGGACAACGAAGCTATTATTATTCGGATTCCAAAATGTATAATAGTCTACCTCTAGACATTCAGCAAAGTCGATCTATTTACTCATTCAAAAAGTAATTGGAAAACCTCATGAAAAATACCTCAACACCATGAATACACATTTGAAGAATTAAAAATATATGTATGTGTGTATATGTGTGTATATATGTATGTATATATGTATATATCTATATAAAAAGGTTTTTACTGATAATACGACCTTTATAAAAAATGTTTACTCATGTATGTTCTGCACAAGTGTGTATGTATTTATGTATATAAACCCCTTTGTATGGATAAAACATTTTTACTATTATTTGTATTAATTTATGTCAAGCATATTTACATTATTATGGCAAAAACTTATATCTCAGAATATCGTAATTACTGAGAATAGAACCAAAAGTTTTGACAAAAAAATAAAAATATCTCAATTGATAAGACGAACAGTGTGCAATGAGATTCAATGTTTTAGTGTATATAATTTTTTATTTGTAAATTATATTATTAAATTTTAACTGTGTGTAACGAGAATATTTATATTTTAATGATAAAAACTATTTTCTTAGAATCAAGCTATAACTATATTCATTTCATTTCTTGGTATACTATGTGAACCACTAACAAGTGACAACTTCAGTGGAACATCCTTGTGCTTATTAGCTACGTGTATTCAATTATTATAACCTGTAAATTATGTCTATCTGCAAATAAACGCTATTCTATTCTATTCTATTTCATGGCTTCTGACAGTGTTCACCCTGTATAATAATTATCTAGCTGGAGGCTTGTGAAGACGTCATAGTAGGTCCAGTCAGACGCCTTCGTATTGAAGTTGGTTTCCTCGGTCCAAAGCACGATTAAAAGATAAGATCAAATTCAATATTTCAAAACGTACTGACGTAATCATAAATAATCGTGCAAGTATGAGTTTCTAGGAATCTTAATACATTGTCTCCAAGTCTGCATTCGGTGGATGCCGCATTAATTTGTAACGAATAAAACTGAAGGGATGTTTTGCTGGGTTATTCAAAAGAAATGTTAAAGAGAATGAGATGGGTGGCGCCCGTGTATCACTTGCTTTCACAAATCTCGATTAGTGTAGATGTGTTGGATACGTTTTGACCGATGATTGTTAGGTTATCTATTATTCCGATGTATCTACCTTTGTTCACATTTTTAATGTGTGGGCGGCTTGTTTATAATTCTGAAATGATGTATGGATATGTTGACTTTTCACACATATTCGAATAATTGGAATTCAAAACGAAGAGATATACTTCTTCCATAACTTTTCCCATATAATTTCAAAATAATCTTGATACAAAGATGTGTACTACATGCAAAGAAGTAAATTTCTGATACAAACTGAAAAAAATCTTCTCACAACAACTATTTTCATACAAACATTGAATCAAATGAAAGAAAAAATATTTTCAAAACAACTACTTTTATTTTGTGTTATTGATGACTTGTTTATTTTGTAGAAATTCATGATCACTTTGAATAAATTAATGTAAACACTTCTGTCTAATTTCCACTAGTTATTTTATTTTCACGACCGGTTTCGGGTTTTATCCTATTATCAAGTATAGAAACTCACAAACATTAGTTATTGAATCAGATATAACTCACAAAATTGCTTCAAGATGAGTAGATGACATGTGTGGATTCAACTCAATCATAACATAAAGTCGTAATTTATTTAACGAATTGAGTGCTTCATCTTGTAGTGTTATCTTTATTGGCGCTGAGGAGGCAAAAAGACAAGCGTCTCATTCCGAAACATCGGATGTCCGTCATTGAGGATGACAGTGTTTAATATAAGTGAAATTTCTCCTCTTTCAAATACTATATTGTGTAGCAATCCTGTGATTTATATCTGATTCAATTCCATAACTAAAATTTGGACTACAAACTGAATAGGAAAATGTGTTTTTTTGTATAATTCAATTGAAATTAATTGCTGTTTCTATTTCGTTGGAAAATTCCCACATTTTTTTGTATAATTATGGAAAAGTAGAAATCCAAAACTTTTTTTGGCTGGAATCAAATGGTTCCATAATATTGATCTGTATTGGCAATAGTGAATTGTTAATTAACTAATAAATGCGTTTTATGCAATAAGTATTTTCACAAGACGATGTTTTCTTCAAAATAATTACTCGTATCAATAATTATAAAAACCGTCAATATCAAAAGCAGTATAAACTCTTCCATAATACAAATATTGAAATTATAAAACAACAATAAAAATTAATTGGCCCTCTGAGGCGACTTCATTGATTCCAGTGGCGCATTTGCTTTTTCAGCTGCAGGAAAACCCAGATAAACCTGCAGCACCACATCATCTGAAGCTCTTGATCTGCCAGTGTCCTCTCTCTCTAATGAAACAAAATGTATGGTGTCTGGAGATGCTCCAATGAATTCAATACCTCGCCAGAACACTTAGTGGCACGACTATAGTCAAACTTAAACCAATCCGTTTCGTCTTTGAACAAGGCGTATTAATGACCAGATTTAACGCCAGAACCACAGTGAACAAAAAACAGTGAACAGGAAACAGTATGTGCAAAGCTCATTGTTGAATCATCAGAAAATAGAATTTTCAACAGGTGATAATCGACTGTATTGCCAAACATGCGCTGAACTAACTGACTGTTATAAGAAAACAAGTGTAGCTGAGGCACCAGTCACTCTAATAATAACACTAATGATTTGAGAGGGTTATATTTTTAGGAGTGATTAATTTTTTGGGAAAGAAAGTTTTTGGCTTTCTACTACTCCAGATGGAGTAGTAGAAAGCCAAAAACTTTCTTTCCCAAAAAACACTAATGATCTTTAAACATGACAACCTCTGACGAAAGTACCAAACTCTTCCAAAGGTTCGAAAAAGATGAACACTTCAATCTAGCAGACCACTATTATAATCTTCATGCAGTCATGAATTGTTCACTGTGGTTCTGGCGTTGAATCTGGTCATTATTACGCCTTGGTCAAATACGAACCAGACTGGTTTAAGTTTGACGATAGTCGTGTCACGAAGTGTTCTGGCGATGTATTGAATTCATTGGAGCCTATGGAGACACCCTACATTTTGTTTTATGAGAGAGAGGACATTGGCAGGTCAAGATCTTAAGATGATGGTGCTGCAGGTCTATCATAAAAACTAATGATTATCTTGTAAATAATGAATTCGTTTATGACAATTTTCTAAACAAATGAAAGTGAAAAGAAATGAAAATAAAGTTCTATGCTTCATTTATATTATGGATTTTTCAAAATACTTGATTATTAATGAATGAATGGACAAATGAAGTTTCCTAGCAAAGTTTATCTGTCAAGCCTTCAAAGAATAGCTCTGAAAAATATATTTCAAGCTCCAATTTGAAACAAAATCATCAAGGATTTTATTTAGAAAAAATGTTTATTATTGGGAGCATAATTAAACCCCAAAATTGTGATGAAAATCCTTTGTCGAATGATCAGTGACTGTTCAACTACTAAGCATCTATGTTATTCATTCTTCAATATTAATTTTCAAAAGGTTGATTTTCTTTAGTTGAAGTCGCTAGTATACGATTGATTCACACGTAGTTTCGTGCTGAAATTTCGAACGGTTGACAGTTTTTCAATAACTCCAACTGCTCTTCAACTTTTTTCAGATTCTGAATATCTGCAATATTTCTCAGTTCAAATAATGAATTACTCTGTGTGAAATTACAAATCGAATCGAATTTTCGATAAAGCCGAACTGAAATCCTAAAATCCCGAATAATGTTCATTATAAAACATTCGTTTCCATTTTCATGAAAGAATTAAATATTTGGCGATTCCTCACAATATGACTACTTACTTGATATACAGAATGTATCTACTGGAACAATGCATACAGTCAGGATAGTCAAAAAGCCCGCGTGAAACGAATGTCGAAATTATTTTTTTAGCTGGGTTGGCACAACTGTTCTCTATAACCACGCAGAGTCTGAGCGCCATCTGTCATTTAGTTTGCCTACAGTACTCAATTTGTTAATTAACCTCCAACATCGAATACACAATTTGTCTCGAGTTTTTCAAGCGCTGAAAATGTTGTTTGAGTATTTCGACCTTATCAAAAACACGTGCCGTTGAGTGGTACAGTGCTTTTAAAAGCATTCGAGACGCGGTGGAAGATTTGCCTCGCTCTGATTAGTCATCAACATCCTCAACTGAACTCAACATCGCTGAAGTAAAGAAAATAGTGACTAAAAATAGTCGTTTGAGCCTGAGAGAGATAACCGATTAATTTTCTACGTCTCATAAATCATTTCGTATTATTTTGAAAATTTTTCAGGCATAAAACACATTGTCGCTCAACTAGTGACAAATTACCTGCGAATTTTCTGCAAAAACTCAATCAAGTAAAGATCGCTGAAGACATTTAGGAACGAGTCAGTTCTAACTCCACATTCATAAAATGCATTGCATTTGGTGATGAGACATTGTTTTACAAATTTGGTATGCAAACCAGTCCATAAGCTTTGGAATGGCGCCTTCAACTGAGCCGGAACCATAAAAAGATCGTCAAAGAACACTCGAAATTTTTATCAGAAGGTGAGACAGTGAATAAAGATCGTTATGCGGCGTTTTGAGAGCAAATTTGTCGAAAAATACCAGATATGTGGAAAGAAAACTCATGGAATTTGCGCCACGATAACACACTACCTCAAGAGGGTATCATTGGCCAAAAACAGAACAAGTCTTATCGAGCAGCCACCATATTCACCTGATATGGCTCTGGCCAATGTTTTTCTTTTTTCAAAACCCAAATTACCATTTCTTGACACCCGTGTTCAGTCTGAAGATAATATAAACGAGAATTCGCAGCAAGTACTGAAGTTCATTGGCGCAAGTGTATTAATTTGGAAAAGGCCTTTTTTGAAGGTGATACAAAGAATTTGGATAATTAATATATACTTTGCGTTTCATTGACCGATTCCTGGTTCTATTTTGACAAAGTAATACTGAAACTTTCTATGTTTTTTACCACTTTTATTTGTAACTAACGTTACTGCAGTTTTGTCCTATAAGGACATTTTCAAACTTTATACATTAAACTAACAATGATTCATTACATTAGCCCTTATATACCACCCCTCTAGGCACTAATAGAGGTTTTCAAATTGGCACATCCGTATTGTAAACTGTAAATTCAGGTACTCAATCAAGCCAAGTACCTCTATTAGTATAGTCGAAGTAACCGATATAGTAATCTTAAAGGTGTCGGCGAAGTCAAAGGCCAAAAAACCAATACAAAGGAATTATACCGCAACGAATTAGTCCACGTGGACTGAAGAATTGGCGGTTCGTATTGGATAATTTTTACTAACCGAGTTTTGTGATTGGCTGAAGAGTCATAAAATTAAATTTCAAGTCATGTTACGGTGACCAACAGAATGTAGCGATGAGTACCGCCGTTGTGTCGTCAATGTTCAGTTAAGGAACTGATCACGATTTGAGTGTTGAAATTCGATATTGGTGAAGTTATAATTACTTAAAATTTTTGTTATTTGTTTGGCGTCCTTGGACAAGTACTAATAGTAATAACGAGTGTGATAACAACGCAGACTTTTTCCTGTGTAGTGATTTCAATAGCGCTGGTGAACAATGCGAAAAAGAGATACCAGTGAATAAGATTCGGATGCATTTGAATATTGAAACACCGAGAGTATTTTTCAATGTATATAAGAATCTACATATCAAGTTTGGTTTCAAGGGAAAAAACTATTACAAGCAACATCAGATTTGACTGAAATTCCTTTCTCAACTGAACGTGAAATAGTCGAAAACAAACCTTATGAACGCAAGACACGATTTGATGCGGGAATACCAAAACCTTTAAATTTTCATCTAATAAAATCATTGAAGAAGAAAGCAGAAGAATATTGGAATTGCGTAACAAATACTTAGAACAAATAACTTTTTTCTATTTGGACGAAACTTGGTATGACACTCACGACACAGTTACGAAAGGGTGGACTGATGGTTCGAGAATGTGTACGCCTAACATGCCTGCAGACAAAGGATCGCGACTAATCATTATGCATTGCGGAGGAAGTGAAGGATGGGTTCCGAATTCTTTAAAATTATGTGGAAAAAAACTTGGGGACTGCAATGTTAACTATCATAAGAACGTGGAAGCTAATATTTTTGAGGAATGGTTTGAAAAAACATCGATCCCAAATTTGGATGCGATAAGTGTAATAGTTCTTGACAACGCTTCCTATCATTCGTGACAGCTCATCAAAGTACCGAATAAAAATTCGAGGAAAGATTATTTGTATTTTGAAGATAACTATACTAAAAACCAACTACTTGAAGATTTACAGACAAAAACATTTGAAAAAGTGTATACCCTTGAGAGTATTGCTGAAAAGTATGGACACACCATATTGAGACTTTCCCCTATTTTTGTGTTTTCAATCCCATCGAGTTGATTTGGGGAACATTGAAACAAAGCATCAGGCGTAAAAATAATTTTTCAAAATTTGATAAGAAGGTGATAGAGCTAGTAAAAGAAGAAGTATCTAATATTACCGAAAAAAACTGGCAGAAAAGGATTAAAAAATCAATTTTAGTTAAAAAAGACTATATGGAGATTGGACACTTCCATATCAGTGCTGGAAATACATTCATTATTGATTTAATTAACGACAGTGATAGTGAAACGAAGAATATGGAAAAGGAATTATCAGAAGCTTTCGAAGAAAGTTAGTGAAGTATTTTTGAAGCGATCGATTGTATATATATGTGAGTAAATAGTTAGGTTAGATTAGGTCACAAGTGAGTGGTCTATTCGACCCAAGTAAGTAGTATTCAGTTGTATTTTTAATCATCACTCTGTTATTTGAATCCTTACTTTCCCACTTATCTAAATAAACGATATATATATATATATATATATATATATATATATATATATATATATATATATATATATATATATATATATATATATATATATATATATAATATAGTTATTGTGATTCTTATATAATTAGAAATGATTATAGAATAACAAAATTAGTTAGCACCCTAACTATTTTATTAAAGGGGAACTGCTAGAAGGTAGGGGCACTATATATCTTTTACTTGAACTATACCTACAAAGGCGGTATATAAGGACTAATGGGTATGTAAGGGCTAATGTATAATAAAGTTTGAAAATGTCCTTATAGGACGAAACGGCAGTAACTTCAGTTACAGATAGAAGTGGTGAAAAAAATAGAACGTTTCAATTCTCTTTTCTTCATTTTGATTTCCTACCAGGTAGTAACGGCTACATCCATCAATTTATTACGTAGTAGTACATCTATCTGACTAGTCCTGGTCAAGAATTACCCTGTATTATAAATCATTTAATACCGGTGTCATCGTGGACTCAAACCAACAAAGGTTCACAACAATAACTCTCCGTCCAACTTCCTCTTTTCTCAAAGTCCCGGTATATCCTCGAGCGGTTCATTTTTGCGTTTTCCACGAACGGCGAAACCACTACTTTGCATATCGTCTGTCATTGGATTTTTCCCATAAGTAATAAATATAATTTAATGTTGTTGCAATAGAAGAGCCCTGGCGCTGAACAACTACACCTTATTTGGGAAGACGAGTCTGCGACTCCGAAGATGAGCACATGCCGTATCGTTTCGCGGCCCACGTTGATGCCCCGAGTCAAAAGAGAATCTTAATAACGTTTATTAATTCGTTTTTAGGGCGGTAGGCAGAATCGATGGATTTTTTTCTACTTTCATGTATTAAGTAATCATTGTGGCGTGGTGAATGACTGAGGATTAGTGTAATTGAGTATACCGTAATGGACCTTTACACTGAAAAACTCTTTTTGAGTTTTTTTGGAGATGGTGAATTTCAATAATTTGTTGAATAAACGAACTGATTTGAATAATCTCAGTCTAATATATTCTCTCTCTATATATATATTTTGGATGGTCGTTGCTTCCTATCTTCAGGCGCATTTTACCAATGCTCCTCCTGTTACGTAAATGGCTGTTACATAACAAAAGCTTCGTCAAGGGACAAAAACTGTCTTGCAGTTTGCAAGTCTGTGTCCGAAATGAGGTCTACTGTGCTTGGAAATAAAACTATCGTCTTCTTCATATAATACAAGTATTATTGTTGCGATCCTACTCCCACGTGGACATCCGGTCCACCCCGGCCTCCAACCGGCGTGAATGGGAGCAGGTATTATATATATTTTACACTTTGCTATTCCCACGTGGACATCCGGTCCACTCCAGCCTCCATCCGGCGTTTATAGGAGTACTATTTATTTTAAAACACAAACAATTTTTATTAACACTATTATTTTCACGATTGCGGGCTCGTTATAAAACGGCAGACATTCACAACACAAAATGAATACCATCTTCAACAATGGCGTCCGCGTACCTTCTTTGTGGACTTTCCGTCCACCACCACATCGAAAACAGAACTCCGTCAAATATATTCGTACCTTCTGAAGTATGAAAACAACAGACCACCCTCAAATGAAAAATTTCCTCTTTGATACAATATATTTGTCAACGTCACTCATCATAGTTTCATTTCATGTATTTTCTTTGTTATTCGCATTGATACTAATTTTCTTTCATCAATCTCACGCTAATGATGACTTGTCACCATACAATTTGACCTTCGCCTTTTTTCATCAAATAACAATTGAATTGTACCTTATTAATTTGCTTGAAATATATTTGGAGATGATAAAGACGATATTATTATTATCATTATTATTAAGTATTTCATCATTTATCTACGTATATATTAAAATATATTTCATATCATCTGAAAGGACAATTCGTTCAGGCCGGTCTCAACTCCCTACATTGTAGGTTAATGGACTGACTCCTATCAGAAAACAACTACTCCCCTGGCTAATACCACGAAGGGCGTTGGATTATATCTGACAGGTGTCAGTGCAAGATTCTTCACTGAAAGTTATTCCTGTTGGCGAAACAACTGCCGCAATAAAATTTCAATTATTGGAATACACTTGCAGACCTGTTTCGGGCTGTTTGGTCACTCCTCAGTGCAAGGTAGTGTCTATCATCAACATAAATCGATAATTTCCGATAATTGAAAATCGAATTCCTTCAAAGCATCATTCCTCGCACTAGGCGGAAGCGGACAACAAACAACAGGTTTGTCATCGCCCCATCTGCCCGTGAACGAGATAACCAACCGCATATTCGAAATTTGCCCAATTCTTCGTATAAGGAAAGAACACTTTTCACATACTCGTATAGTCAATGGGCATTCTTGAAGACTGGCTATGAATCAAATTATCTAAAGCAGGGGTGCTCAAACGGTCGATCGCGGTCGATTAGTCGATCGCGAGTGCTTTTTGAGTCGATCTCGAGAAAAACATTCCAATATAGAGCTATTCACAGATTTTGTTTTAGTAGATAGGTCACTAGAACAAAATGAAATTTATTCGATCCACAATTAGGTCAGGGTAACACCCTGATCACTTTCTTTCATCGTAATAACCCCCTGCTAGCGGCAAAAAGCGGCTTCATCAAAGGAACGCGCGGTACTTGTTAAAGAAAAGCCGTAGCGACTCCCGTCGATTTTTCTAGAAACTTCGGGCGGCGTGTTTGGCGGGAACATTCGAGACTTCGTTCGCACCGATATAAATAAATAAATGCTGAGGACATGCAGTGCCACGCTTCAACATCAAAAAACACCCTTAATTAAGTTTAGACACTACAGCTCATTTGTTTTATTAGAACCAATATGAGTTTTTTCATTGATATTTTAGAGCAGACCTACATTTACCTCGACTAAAAAAATGCATATTGTGCGGAAAACTAATATCTATGCCACGATACACCCTACCTAGACGAAAATCCTACATCACACATAATCGTAGCCTCTCAGAGTCGATCGATCGTAGCCTAACAATATTGAGGTAGATCGCCAACAGTTCAAGTTTGAGCACCCCTGATCTAAAGGAACAGTTTCGCACGAGTTTCACACAAAAGAAGTCACTGATTTAAAAAGAATCAATGAGATGAAAGCTCTCGGGATCATTTATACTAGTGTGTTCAGTTTCTCTCGGCACATTGAATACTTAGTATCTGAATGTTATAGAAAATGAGCTTTGTCTTAAGATCTAGACGTGAATTCAATCACGATACTTGTTTGTTAGTCTTTAACTCCATTGTTTGTTCTAAGCTAGAATATGGTTGTGTCATTTGGAATCCAAAGACCTTTTATATTCTGATATTATAAAAACAGTCCAGAAACAATTATTAGGAACATTTTTTTTCAGAAAACACAATGTCTGGCATTTATTTATATCATATTCTAGCCAATTACAAGAATTTAATATGCAACCATTGAAAGACCGCCGTGAGTTCTCGGAAGTGATCTTTATTTTTAACATTCTTGAAAACTTACTGTAATTCTCTATACTATTGATTTTATTGTACCTGACGTAAGACCAAGAAAAAGAGACAATCTATTTCGTGTTTCAAACAAATTTCTATTCTATTCTAATTCGTTCAGGTCATCTGGCCTGCCAAGTATGCCCACTTACTATACGAGGAATTGGGCAAAATTTGGATATGCGGTTGGTTATCTCGTTCACAGGTAGATGGAGCGATAACAAACCTGTTGTTTGTTGTCCGTTTCAGCCTAGTTCGAGAAATGATGCTCTGAAGGAATTCAATATTCAAATATCGGAATCATCGACTTTATGTTGATGATAGACACACTACCTTGCACTGATGAGTGGCCAAACAGCCCAAAACCGGTCTGCAAGTGTGTTCCAATAATTGAAAATCTTTGGCGGCAGTTGTATCACCAACAGCATATGCAGGAATAACAGTGAAAAATCCTGCACTGGGAGTACCTAGATGTGAAAATCTTGTACCACTTGTAAACATTTCTCTGACTCAGAGTACAATCACCGTATGCTACTGTTAGCATTTCACGCGTTTTTTGAGCACTTGAATCTATTTTTACACAAAATTTCATGCAAATTTGCAGAACACGCAAAACAATTCTAACTTATATGCCTCTCACCATCGAAGTAAACATGTTTAACAGCTGAAAATGTGAACATATATACGAGAGAGAGAGAGAGAGAGTATACCAACATAATAAATGAAAAAAATCGCTAATTGAATGTACGGTGCCCGCGAAATTTGAACATTTACCTTTTTTTAAGAGTCCACTATAGTTATCTCTTCAGGGAATATATTTTTAATTTCGCTTACCATTAATATATACAAATGAACCATTGAACTTTTACTATTCCATTACTTCTGGTTGTAATTTTCTTTGGAGGTGTTTTTGCCCTTTTAACAATTTCTACCAGAAGGAGATTTAATACAAAAATCTTCATTTGAATAATATCCTCGAACAAGATTTTTTTCAAAATAGGTGGTAACACAAGACTCAATTATAGAACCATCAAAATGATGTGCCACTTTCCACCCCTTTCTGTTTGAAATTATAAGGGTATCATTTATCTCTCGCAAGGAGTTGAACGGCAAGGGCTAAAAATATTTCTTGATACTGCCTCTGACGAATTTTTCTGATTTTTCATATTAATTAATAAAAAAAAAGATTATTTATGGCAAGTTTTCAAGATGACATCCTGTATTAACAAAATCTATTTCTGCTGCACCGGGCATCGTTGTGGGTGGAGCTGCAACCTCGATTTAGCAGTTTTTCACATCGTCATTCGAAACGTGAAACTGGAATAATTTGCAAGGAATTTCTTCGAGCCCACCTAGGCATTTTATGTCGTTGTCAAGAATCCAAACTGCCATTTAATAGTAATTTAATAACTCGTAGCTTGATTAAAAGTGATTAAAAGCCATTACAGCGATATCAATATGTAAAGGTTTGAGTAAATATCAATTAATTTATGGGCATTTAAGATTGTTTCTTGAGAATTAATCATCGCAGATATGTTAGGAACGTATTTTTGTCAGCACAATCATTTAAGGATAATAAATGCCGACAATGAATTATTAGGGTGGCCGTGAGTTTATATTGTAGAGGCTCTTAGTTAAACAAATCTGGTATGACTGCAATTACTACAATGTAGAAGGCTCTACATCAAATTGCAAATAACACAGTATTTCTTGTTTTACAACTCTATCATTAATTATATTGGCTGTTTCATAAGTTTTGTTTTTTTTATGAGTCCACTTTGAACTGTAATATCTCAGTAAATAATTATTTTATTTTATTGAAATTGGGGCGATTCGAATCAGTGCTCTTTTGCTACTGCAACAAAAGTCGATTGATCCTATCAGCATGAACGTTGGGTACTAAGGATTCGATGAAGTCAAAGAAGGCCGTTTTTGTCTGATCCTCATTGGCGAAGGTTCTACCAGCGAGAAAGTTATCGAAGTGTTTGAAAGATGGTAGTCGGTTGGCGAGAGGTCTGGTGAGTATGATTGGTGGGGCACAGCTTCGAAGCTCAATTCGTTTAATTTTAGAACGGTGATAATAAGGCGGTTTGGACAATATTAATTTCAGGAACCCGTTATGAAGCACCTCAAGAGGGCCAAGGTGCCTATGGTAGGTTCCTCCCCAACGAGCAATTCCGTAGCTTAGGTGACTCGCTACAAGTGCATAGTACAAAATTTTGAGGTTAGTGTTCGTTTATATTTTTACCAAAAATTTTAATTCAAAAAGTATGCAATACAACTTCTTACAAATATACTGTATTGAGCATCCCATTTAAGATGTGAAGGAGTGATTAATTTTTGGGAAAGAAAGTTTTTGGCTGCCTACTACTCCATCTTGATACAAAAAATGTAAGGAATCTTCCAAAGAAAGGAAGGAAGTAATCAATTTTAAAATAAATAACTCTATATATGGATGTGTACATCATGCAAAGAAGCAACTTTCAGACACAAACTGGAAGAAAGCCCTCCTGAAACAGCTACTTTCATATAAACATTGAATTACACGAAAAACAAAATCTTTCGAAACAAAAACTTTTTTATGAACACTGAGTTATACAGAAGATACTTTTCTCCACTCAGTTTGTATTCCAAACATTCGTTATGGAATGAAATCAGATATCATTCACATGAGTTCTACTTTAAATGAATGGTAACAAATTGCACTTACATGGAACACCGTCATCCCAACTGACACCGATGTTTTGCCGTAAGACACTTGCCTTAGGGCTCTTCATGAATTCATGAATGAATTACGTGTATTTTCTATAATGTTATCCAGATTAGTACTGAATGATATCTAATTTTATTCCATAATGAATGTTTGGAATACAAACTGAGTAGAGAAAAGTATCATATAAAAAAAGTATTTGTTTCGAAAGATTCTTTTCTTTCGTGTAATTCGATGTTTATATGAAAGTAGCTGTTTCAGGAGGGCTTTCTTACAGTTTGTGTCTGAAAGTTGCTTCTTTGCATGATCTACACATCCATGTATAGAGTTACTTATTTTAAAATTGATTACTTCCTTCCTTTTTTGGAAGATTCCCACATTTTTTGTATCAAGATGGAGTAGTAGAAAACCAAAAACTTTTTTACTCCTAAGTATTTCAATTTTCAGTTGTGAAAAACAAGGTTTGCTGGAATTATTTAAACTGAAAGGTATATAGTGAATTTTCTCCAGATTCACTGTCAATAATCGTTCTTTGAACCAATTTTTAATCAGAACCAGATCCGATTCAACTACATGTTTCAGTTGCTCTCAGCCATTTGCCTTTTAAAAATGGCTGTACCATCTGCGAAGCCCAATATTTCACCTCTGCTCCTGATGGAATATAGTCCATTAACATATATGTTGAATAAAATTGGCCTCAGAGCTGTGCCTTGGGAGACTCCTATAACAGTTTCTTGTGTATCACTCAAAATGTCATCAATTTTTACACACTGAAGTCTATTGGCAAGATAGCTCTTGAACAAGTTCAGAGCATCACCTCTTATACCAATATCTTCTAGTGTTTTCAGAAAAGGTTATAGTCAACTGTGTCGAATGCTTTCGACAAGGCAATGAAAACGCATAGGCATGGTTTATTCTCATTAAGAGCAGATGATATTTCTGAGGAATCTTCAGTGAAGAATCCTGCACTGACACCTGTCGGATATAATCCAACACCCTCCGTAGTATTAGCCAGGGGAGCAGTTGTTTTCTGATAGGTGGCAGTCCATCAATTTACAGTGTAGGGAGTTGAGACTGGCCTGAACGAATTGTTCTTTCAGATGATTTGATTTTTAGCCAAGTATGCCCACTGACTATATTTGAAAAATGTATGCAAGATACCTCACAGTCGTTAGTCTTCCAGAAATTTCTCGTTCATTCAGCAGCAGGACTACGACTGACCTCATTTGCGTAGATCACCTACAGACCAGTTTCGAAGTATTACCTGCCATCAGGAAAGATCCGATCCAAACAGCAGTGTGCTTGGGATTCGATTGACTTCAATGCGGCTCGACTGCATGTATGAAACCTTCGTCTGAGATATTGTTACAGCTCCATCTCGTGGGCAAAGCCCCAAGCAGGGAACATTCTATAATGGAGTGTTTGAGAATGGTTCGGAAATAGATCACTGTGAAATGATCAAGGGTGAGATATTCCAGAACAGTTACGAATGCTGTGGAATGTTTTGGAACATTATGGTCATCTGGATATGTCGATCTCCTATGATTTATAGTTCATCTTTCCATTCCAACTATCCCAAAATGGTATATCAAGTACCTTAGTGAAGCCGGACATCTCATCCATTAATTGATAAAAATGACGTTTGATTAAATTCCACCAAACAAATCTTAGGTCACAACTATCAATTCTAATTCTGAAATAGGTAAGTAGGTAACTAGCTTTAAATCTGTTTAAAATCTGTTTTTCCGTTAACCAGCTGTCGCACCCCTACGAACGACAACCCTCAAAAGTCGAAACTTGTGCGAGCTAAGGATTACCGAGGTATTATCTTTTAACGTGTGATTCCTAACTAAAGACAATACAAAATATAAATGCGACCATAATCTTCAAATTGATACCCTACTAAAACGTGGTGATTGCAATTTTGTGATAACTTTAAAAAATCCATTTTAAAATCTGTTTCTCCGTTAATCAGCTGCCGCCCCCATACGAACGACAACTCTCAGAAGTTGTGAAACATGTGCGAGCTAAGGACTAACGAGGTCTTACCTTTCAACGTGTGATTCCTAACAAGATATTCATTTGATATTCTAAAATGTGGAAGGTAAGTGTAATGTGCATGAAATTAGTCCGAATGGTTTTCCAATTACCACATTATAAGTGACATTTGAACACATGAAAATGGACATAGTTAGTATTGAGGAATGAACAAGAATTTGATCTACATCACCATGTATTAGGTTTTGTTTTATTGATAAAAAAAATGTTGTTGATAGAGTTGTCACTGTCAAGTTAGTTGAAATAATTTTATATATTGTATATTTATTTTCATTGAAGTTGTTTACTGTTGAATAATCCTGTGTTCGACCTAAAACTCAACAGGTTATGGGCCCAGGTGCGCATTAGTCAAGGAATAAGTTGGAAAAGTAAACTTTAAAGTTTTAATGAAAATGGAAATCTCAAAAGTTGTGATTGATAAGTTAGAAGGTCAATCAAATTGGGTCGACTGGTAGTTCCAGTTGAAGATTCAACTACAAGCGTGTGAAGCAATTCAAGCTGTGGAAGGTACGCTTCAGATACCTGAAGAATTGGCTCCAGGGGCATCAGGGGACCAGAAAGCTGCTTATAGTAAACAGTTAGCAGTTTATAATAAGTTAGAGTATACTGCTAGGAAGGAAGAGTAAAATTACTCGAATCACTTTTCATAAATAGAGTTTTGAATATCATGCCTCCTGATTACTTCGAATTCATGAATGCCTGGGAATCTGTTCCTAAATCCCAAAGAAACTCCACTCTTCTCCGAGAAAGACTTTGTACTATTGAACTCCGCTTACAGAACAGAAGTAGTGACAATACTCCTGAAAAATCAGCTTTTCTCGTCGAAAGACTAGTTAGCAAACGAAGGTCAACACAAATGCCCAGAAATCCTAGACCAAAAGAAATAGGAAATCATGGATTTGTTTTGGTTGTGGAAGGACATTTGAAAAAGGAATGTTAAAAAACAGAGATTTAGGAAGAACAAATGTTGAGAAAGGCAGCGCTTTCATAGGATCAACATATCAGTATGATAAAATTGACCAGCGTGAAGTATGGATTGCCGATTCCGGAGCAACTCAGCACATGACTGGTACAAACCAAACATCTTTTAAGTAATTTTGAGACCACTCTCCATTAACACATTTCAACATCGATATCCCCCTTTCCTATAGCCTTCATGTGGTGACCGTTACCAACTAATACAAATTGAGGGACTGAAAAGTGTTCAAACGAAGTTCAAGATAGAAATTTTTCTTGCAGAAGCCAGAACTATGGGCCACACTGTACAAGAACTTTTTACTGATGGTGGACTAGAATTTAATAACCATGACGTGAAAGAATTATTGGGCAAAGCTGGTATTTATCATAGGATTGCTATGCCATATACACCAGAGCAACATGGAGGCGCAGAACGTGAAAATCGCACAATAGTGGAATCTGACAGAACCATGCTACATGCTAAGGATCTTCCAGAGGAGCTGTGGGCAGAATGAGGTAATACAGCTGTGTATATTTCGAACAGAAGTGGACCTACCTTCATTGATTAAAAATCCCCGATTGAGTTATGGGCAGGAAAAAAAAGTTATGTAGAACATCTTAAAGTCTTTGGGACTGATTGTTTTGTCCACATACCCAAGGAAAAGAGAGGAAAATTTGCTAATAAGAGCATGAAATGATCTCTAGTGGGATATATTGGTAATAAGGATGGTTATCGAATCTGGGTACCAGAAAAGAATGACGTTATCTTGAGTAGAGATGTCATTTTTAAAAATGAGAAAATTGAAATCTGTCATCTGAAAAGTCAACCAGCGCATGAAGTTGTCGATAAGCAAACAGAAATTCAATTCAAAAAGAAAGATATCATTGATACTGAAGCACAAAGTAGTACGGAAGAGCTAAGAGAGTCAAGTGATATATCTCCTTTAGGTGACGAACAGATTTGTCAGCAGTTAGGAGAAAATTCCAAACGAGAAGGATTGAGAGATAGATCAAAACTATCAAAACCAAAATATTTTGATTCTTACGCTATGATTTCGGAGGCTTACGATGTTCCAGAAAACTATGATCAAGCACTGAAATCAGATTTTGCATCATTATGGAAAATTGCCATGGATGAAATGAAATCTTCAGAAGAAAATCAAACTTGGGAGAAGGTTGATCTTCCTTCATCAAGGAAAGCAATCTCAAATCGATGGATTTTCCGAATGAAAGAATCTTCTCAAGGTACATTACCTAATTTCAAAGCAGGATCAGTTGCAAAAGGATATTCTCAAAAGGCTGGGCAAGATTATGATTAAACTTTCGCTCCTGTAGCCAGATTCGACACCATTAGAACAATTCTCGCAGTGGCAGCCAGAGAAAATATGCATTTATCTCAGTTTGAATATTTGAGGAATACACTGGGTGTTGCAGATGAAGAATTCAGTTCAAGGGGAAGTGTTGAGGATTGAACAAGAATTTGATCTACATCACCATGTATTAGGTTTTGTTTTATTGTTAAAAAAAATGTTGTTGATGGAGTTGTCACTGTCAAGTTAGTTGAATTAATTTTTTCTGAGATTTGTATATTTATTTTCATTAAAGTTGTTTACTGTTGAATAATCCTGTGTTCGACCTAAATCTCAATAGTTTGATATATGTTCAAATATTATCGTTAATCCTTTTCAGACCTGTAAGAGAAGAAAGAATGTAATGAATCATCGTTCTGTTATATGTTAAATGGTTTAGAAAGCGATTTCAATAAAAGCTCGCCCCGGTAAAACCACCGCTTCGACGTCTCGCAGATAACATTGTCATATTTCAACCAATTCAACCAAAACATACATATAAATATACACATAAACATCTCTCTTGAATCATTGCTAAAAACAATACGAAATCCGTTCGGTAATTCTCAAATTTAAAGTTATATTCTATATTGACAAATACTCACCTAGAATTTCAAACATCTTAATTCATTTATCCATAGATTCATGAAATATATCATTTGTTTCAAACATATCCATCCAAGCGGAAGAATGCTAAGAAGAAGAAAAAACAAAATTAGTTAGTTTCCGACTATAGCATATTAATCGATACCCAAAATAATGCACACGATTCTGCTCGAAATTTCTAACCTTCCGAATAAAAACAAAAAATAATAAATGTAGAGGCACCCACTGTGCCTTAAAGACCTAACAAATTTCAGCAGTCGTGTTTTATCTTTCTACCGTATAGGGATGCGTGTCTAGTGGTAAGTACAGTCGAGTGCAAAATTACAGCATGGAAGTACTTTTTCTTTTTAATTATCATTCTGGAATATAACCTATTTTTTGCTCCTTCTATTCAAGAGTTTTATCGTTTACGACCGAGTACATAAAATGTTGGAGTCTTAGAGCCATCTTTTTCGATATTCCTTGATCACTGAACACAGTTTGAAACAGCTGAAGAGCTAGCATATACAAGGAAACTCCTTGCTTTTATTAAACATCAGATCTTTTTCGTGAGAAACAATGGCATAGACTCTGGGCAGAGGTATGTCAAAAACGGAACCCCTCCAGAGACACCCAATGAATGGAACCCTTTTTATCATAGCCGTAAATGATATCTTGCAGAATATCAAATCTCCAGTCAGATGACTACTATATACTGACAACTCAGTCCTTTTTTTCAGAGGCCGAAATATAAACACATCAGAGACAATTCTGCAGGAAGCGATCATGTGTTCAATCATGGTCATTCAAAACAAGTTTTCATTTCTCATCAACCATAGCCAAATTCCTTTTTGTCCTAACAATAAACAACTACACTCCCGACTATTACGTCCAACTGACATAACAGATTTCTACATCACTTTACGCAAAAATAGGTAAAATACATAATAATCCGTAGTTGCTAGAAACGTCATGACACCTGGTCTCTAGTCTTCATCACTTTGAACTATAAAGATACCATCTTGAAATACTCAACTCGCCGTTTACGGGAAAAATGATACCTTTCTAATTCTCATACAAAAGAGTTCTCTTAAATAATCTCCAAATTGAAAACCAGAGTCCAAACAAAACGCATTTCTGATTCAACACCAGACAGCGCTCTTTCGACCCGTCACACGTCTCATCCGTGGTACTAGGCTGAACCATGAATGCATTGCTGGATTTAACTGTCCTGACTACAAGGCAACTAGTTGAAAACAAGATCCTAACACCACTGATGAGAACTATAGTGAATCGAAACAGAACTGTTAGGTATTGAATCGCCTGTTTAGGCTCTGGTTTTCAACTAACTGTCTTGCTGCAATGAAGAACAGAGGAGAATTTTGTCGGCAGTGAATGTCGAAGCTTGGCTTTGCTACTGACCGCCTTGGAAAGCCTCGTTTATCTTCGATATTCAAAGATTGAGTTATCTGTCGATCCCATAGATGGTGTCTACGAAAGGTGAAATGCCATCGCTCTTATTTATCTTCAAGGGATACAATCACCTTTACGCTGTCATCTGACAGTGTGGGAGTTAAAGTTATCACATGCCCACCGTCTTTTTGGCCTATCCAATGAGTTTTAAACTCCCCCATGCCCCTTCCGAGTTGAGTGCCCTGAGTTGGAATCTTCCCCACACGGTTACTGTGTGCAGAACATCCATCCACCCCTGCTCCTCCGAGGCTGTCCTCAACTTACTGATGGGCGCTTCAGCAAGATTTGCATCTGACCTACTGCAGTCGAAAGCCAGCCTTTAGGTGCTTTTACTTTCTAATCTAGTATTTTTTCAAATCTAACTTTACTTTAATGTAATTTAATGCATGGGGCCCCGCAAAAACTAGCCGGAGACGAGTGTCTTTATTTCGCGAGCAAGTGTTTCCTACAGTCTTGATTAGCAGCAGTTTTACGTGTAGTCCCATGGTATTTCTGCGACCTATAATTGGATAATTGGATATAGGTTTTGTCTGGCGGCTCTCGCCAGCCCTATTCTCTGCCGTACGTTTGACCAATACGTTAGTCTCCTGTCAAGAGTGAGTCCCAGGTATTTCGCTTCATTGGTACACGGAATCTCTTGTCCGTTGAAGATGACGTTTCCGGGTGTACCATCCTCCGGGTGAACACTATTGCATGACTCTTGTCAGGGTTAATGCTGATCTTCCAAAGGTTGCGCGTTGCCATGCGCAAGTATCTGGTAACTTGCGCATGGCTAGTTGATCTCACCAGTAGAGCTATGTCGTCCGCGTAGACTGCCAACTTGTTGAAATTGTTCTCAGGCTTGGGCACGTCTGCGATGAATAGTGAGAAGAGGTGTGGCGAAAGGACTGCTCCTTGTGGGACTCCTGCTTCCAGTAATCGTATGGTGGAGAGTTCTTGTCCTATTCTGCAGCGGCATCGCTGGTCAAGAGTTTTAAACCATCAAACACTGCAAGGAGCTGACGTCCAGTTCTTCCGTTATCCCAGGCACCGTTTTGGGTCAGTCACCACCAGGGTCCTCAAATCCTCGTCCTGGATTACTGTAGGTCGATCACTTTGAAGCTCATCTTCAAGGGTAAAATTATCCAGAACGAAATTTCGCAAACTAACGGTGAATAGTGCATTCATTAAAACCATCATTGCCAAATGCCTCATTAATTTTTCGGGCTGTTTGGTTCATTTTAAATTCGAAGAGAAAAAAAATTGGTCGAAAATCGCTTAATGACATCATTTAGTAATGAGCTGGAAAGAGACAAAAAATTAGAATTTGAAAAAATATAGAGCATCAATATATTTAGTACAAAACTCTCTATCGATCAGTATACAGTGCATTACATTTAAAACGAGCCACTCTGAATAATTTTTGGAACAATGAATTTCAGGAAAAATGAAAAACACCTCAACAATAGTATACAGGGGGACACATTTTGACATATTCACATTTGATCTAACTTTCCCTATCACACCCTCAGAGCACCATTTTTTATGGATCAATTGTTTTACATTATCAGATGTTCCATGATGAACATATTTCAACAAAGTAGAATACATTATGGTCTGAAGCTCATAGTTTGGAAGCTGAAAATTATTTGATTTGAAAACAAGCTACCCTGAATGAACCTCTGTACAATCTGTTACCTTGATTTCATAGGTGTTTTTGAGAAGTATACTTCATTTTGCCTAGTTAAGTTTGAATTTCATATTATCTTCATTTTTGATTTGTCTCATTCTACATCAACGATTACCTACCAGGTGAAATTACAATTGGTGTTTCTGTTTTTGTGAATTCTTGAGAAGCAATAATTCATACGCTTCGAGAACGGATTGAAATAGTGAGTTTGTACTATCAGAATGGAGACAGTGCAAGAGCTGCTGCCCGTATGTTCAATGATAATCATCCAGGAAAAACTGTATGACACAAATACGTTTCGAATTATTGAACAAATTTATAAAAACTGGATCTGTTATCAATAAAAAGCATAACCGTTCAGGAGTTGTCAACGATGAAGCTATTTGTACTACAGTTTTAGGGCACATTGGACTAAGTTATCTCGAGAATCAGGAATCAGTCTTACAAATATTTTCAGGATCCTTCATAAGTACAAATTCCATCCATATAAGATTAGACTAGTTCATGAATTGAACGAAGATGATTTCAATAGACGTGTCCAGTTTTGTAAAAGTCTCACTGAACGGATCAACTTGCATCAGAATGGAGAGGTGAATCGACAAAATTGTCGATATTGGAGTGATACGAATCCTCATTTATACCGTCAAGTTCATTTCAGGTGACCAAATCATAGGACCTTTCTTTATCGATGATAATTTAGTGATTAATATTTAGATATGTTGGAGAATCGAATAATACCGTGCATCAATAGGTTTTCAGCAGGATGGTACACCTCCTCATTATACAGCTCCAGAGCGACAATTTTTGGATGATCATTTTCCTGCTCGCTGAATTGGCAGAAGAGGTCCTACAGAATGACCACCAAGATCTCCGAATGTCACTCGTGTAGATTTCTTTCAATGAGGTCATATGAAATCCAAAGTGTATGAGATAGAATCAACAACATTAGAAGATTTTAGAGAGAATATCATGAGGCTTTGCAGAGAATTAACTCCCAAGATTTTCAACCATTTGAGGGTGGCCATGAAAGCTCGTTTGTATCATTGTATGGAAGTTGGTGGAAACAATTTTGAACATTTACTATAGAAAAATTTTTTTCTTATCATTGTCCAGTCATCAGATTTTGATTCAAGAAATAATAAATAATTTCTTTTTCTGATTTATTGCTTCCACATTTGTCTCTAGAACGAATATTTCAAAATGTGGCCTCCTGAATAATTGTTGTTTTTTTTTATTTCCTGCAAATCATTGTTTCAAAAGTTATTCAGGGTGGCTCGTTCTCAACTCAAATAATTTGTAGCTCCCGAACCACAAGCTTCAGACCATATGTTTTATACTTTGTTGAAATTTGCTCATCATGGAGCATCTGATAATGCGAAACAATATAGGGTGATCCATTTAAAAAAAATTGGTGACATGCTCTGGGGATGCAAATTAATTTCTAATATCAAGAGATGAAATCAAAAATGTATGTATATTCGATAACTACGAAATCCAGCATCAATGCTTTCCGAAGTAGACAGACAGTAGAACAATGCATCCTAATTATTTTATTGAACAAATATGTTAGGTATCACTAATACATTAAAACACTTCACTCTGAACAACTAATATATTCCCCAAATAATGTTTCGCCACAACAAACGTATCCTACTCTAGTTTACTCAATAATGAATATCTCCCTATAAACAGCTGCTTCCATGAATCATCCTCATTACGCATAATTGGACTATCGATATATAGGGCGCTTGCTCCTAGCACGGCCATCCTAATTTTTGTTCGCCCTCGAACAATTCGAAAAATCTAAAATGGAGAAAAAATATTTAATATTTTTTGTAAGTAGAACAACATGTTAATCAATCCAAGTTTCGACACTTGGATTATATATCTGCGTCAATATATCCAACAACCGGCCTTTGTACCGGAAGTGGCTTCAATTTATCCAGCTATAGGCCTTGATACCTAAAGCCGTCTACTATAGGTCTTGATACCTAAAGTATTCTATTCAGCTATAGGCCTTGATACCTAAAGCCGTCTACTATAGGCCTTCATACCTAAAGTAATCTATTCAGCTATAGGCCTTGATACCTAAAGCCGTCTATGAACATGGAACATATAACTTAATGTCTTCTACACCATATACTCCTGCATAGGGAGCTCCTTTGCTGGTCCTGGTTGCATGGATATCCTCTTTCACCTCGTAACGATCATGAGGAAGAACTTTGACAATTCTAAAAGGACCTTCATACTTTTCCAACAACTTCTTGCTTTGGTTATTATTAGCAGGTAAACTTGAAATTCTAACTAAGACCAAGTCTCCGATTTCAAAAGTGTGAGCTGGTCTCTTTTTCTGTCGAATACTTCTTTTTGTCTCTCTTTATTTCTTTTCAATTTTTTTTCTACTTGCTTTCGCAATTCAGTGACATCTAGGGACTCATTGTCATCATCAATGTATCGGTCAGCCTGACTTCCCAAGTTTATACCAAGCAATAATTCAGCGGGGGTTGCGTTCGTCGTTTTATGCTTTGTACTATTTATTGCTTGTTGAATGGCTTCTACATTAGAATCCCAATTATCGCTAGTTGTCCTCGCTCCCATTGAAGCTAATGCATCCAGAATAGTTATGTTAAGCCTCTCAGCCTGTCCGTTTCCTCTGGGCATTCCTACCGCAGTATGGTGTAAGCGAATGCCCCTGCTGTCACCAAAGTCTTGAAATTCCCTTGCTGTAAAAGCTGTTCCAGCATCAGCGACAATTCTTTTCGGGTTGCCAAATATTGAAAATATAGCTGTCAATTCGTGTATCACATTAATAGCTTTGGTGTTACAGCTCTAGGGAACACGAATTTTGTAAATGCATCAATTATTACTAAAAGATGGGTATTACCGTTATGACATTTTTCGCAAACCAAACCTTCTCGATTGGTAAACATTGTATGACTTTTGTTTTTTTCACTTATCAAGTTTTTATTTCTGCTGAACCTGTCTTTCGAATTGAATTCTTTACTGGTACTAGGTTTGCATTCATTGAATGGTTTATAGTTGTTTTTACAGAAATTTTCCATCTTCTCTGTTGAAAAAAAATTTATTACGTAAATAAGAGCCCAAGTTATTCAAATCTCTGATATTTGCTGCCTCGGCCTCTGAAATAATATTTTTATTTCCGATTGCTCCCAAAACTAACAAAATGTTATCCTCATCTGAAAAATTCAGATTTAGACTATCAATTTTAGCTACATGTTGAAAGAAAAATTCATACAAGGAACATCCGGGTGTCGGTTTATGATTTGCTACTTCCATGAAAAGTGTATGCATATCCCCTTTTGAATGGAAAGTCTCTAATAATTTGATTTTCCAATTCTCCCAATTATAAGATGGCCAATTTCTATCATTCACAACTAAACTTTCATACCAAATTTTAGCAGGTATAACATTCGATGCACTGATAACTGTGTCACTAGACAAAGGAATTGGAAAACGACTCACCCCTGGTCTGCTAGAATTATGCTTGGTTCTTTTTATCTTACGTTTCCGTTGTCTTTTGTCAGTGTTTGATGAGCTAGATGAACTTGTAGAACTCGAAGAACTTGATGAACTCGAAGAACTGCTAGGAGAATGTCTTCTTCGCTTTCCCATATTGCTGACGTGAGATACAACCACTTCTGATGTTAGGTATCACTAATACATTAAAACACTTCACTCTGAACAACTAATATATTCCCCAAATAATGTTTCGCCACAACAAACGTATCCTACTCTAGTTTAATCGATAATGAATACCTCCCTATAAACAGCTGCTTCCATGAATAATCCTCATTACGCATGAAACTTATTTCAATAATTTTTTGAACCGTTTATCCTTGACCTTATCCTCATCCGATCAATATATGTTCTGAGAATCGAAGTTTATGAGGGTAGAAGCATTATGACATTGATGACATCTTCTTCATCATGTACTGTAATTTATAACCCAAAATTAAAAAATTCGCCTCTTGTATAAGAAAATTCGAAGAACATGAACTTGAAACTTTTTTGAGTTGGTAATAAATATTTACGAATGAACGATATCTTACGAAATTGTTCCACGACCTCAAAGTACTTGAAAGCCAGACTATTTGTTTCAGATCACTTGTTTGTTTTTGGTTGACTCATTGTACATTGATTGAAGGATATAGTAAGGTCATTCTGCAGTTTTTTCATTTTATTCTGACTCAACCATTATGATTAATTAATCGTGAATAATCATCGCTGAATGTAATATGTCTCAACAAAAATATTGTTAAGTGAGCTCAGTTCCACTCAAAGTTAGTTACTTTGTCCGGCATGACTTGTATATAGTTGATTTTGTATTGAGTTGTGAAATTTGATTCAAACTAACAAAATATATCGATCATCTCTTGGTCGAATGAATGATATCAAAAATATGGAAACATTATTTCGAAAATTTTGTTCTAAAGGAACGTAAAGTGGATTTTTTTTATTCTTGTGGATCAATTGGAACCAGAAAATTGATGACGTTTTCTAGAAGAGGTCATATTCTGCTTCCCACTCTCCTTACGTTGAGAACTGCCTAGAAAAATTCGAGTATACTTTCTATTGATATCGAAAATCTAAACGAGTGTAACAAAGACTCTAACAGTTTATAAATTGTGCCAGTTCTCAGAGAGAAGAGTCTGTAGAATAAGTATAATATTTTTTTAAGAAATAGGTACAATTTTTGGGATGCTGAGCCTGAGTATACAGTGTCACACATAAAGTTCGCGACATATGGAAGTTTTTTTATTAATAGATATAATGAAAATTCGACTACGCAGTTAATTTGTGCTTGAAAAATGAATCAAAAATAGCTTCTTTCCTTTTGTCATGTACTACTTTAAACCTGTCAGATTTGACATTTTTTTAGAAAATCCTCCAAAAAATCGTTTTTTTTTTTTGGAAATTTCGATAAATGGCAAGAAAAAAGGTTGCTCGGTTTCCAATTTCATTTCCTTGCTTGAAATTTGGACTCTCTACTTCCACTTCGATTTTTTTTCCAAATTTTTAATTTTTCGAATCTTTTGCTCTATCAATTCGAAAGAAACATGGTTCAAATTTCATAATTTTGATGAATACGAGACTCTAGTGTCATATCTTGCCCAGAAAATACCCGCATTATACCATTGTTAAACTGATTTGGATTTTCAATATATGGACTTCAATTTATCGGTAATCGTATTCCTCTTCATTCTTATTACACTCGTATTCCTTTTTTTAAAAGATTTCCATCCAATACGATTATTTTTCTGACCAATCATTCAGTTACAGACTAAACCGAAATATCATACTTCTGTGAACTAAACATTGATCTACAGTTTCATAACTATTCAAAAAACTTTTGTTCTATCGATTTGTACCAAACATGATATAAAATTTCGTGATTTCAAACATTACAAGACCATTGCAACATGTCGGGAGAAAAATAGTAGGTACTGATCAAATCAAAATGAAATTTTCCTTAGTAGGCTTTTGAAACAATTTTTTAGTTTTGGTGTTAAATTATTGCGTTTAATGAATCGAGTTGATTCGTGTACAGATTTTCGTACATTTATAATTCTTAAATAAAAAACTAATCAATACAGTTTATTGCATGATTTTCACTATAAAAAGGTTTTACAAAAACCGCGACACTTGTTTGAAGAAGCTATTTTATAGCGAAACACGTGTCGCTGTTTTTGTAAAACCCTTTTATCATACAATAAACTGTATTGATTTTTTGAGGATTTTCGAAAAATATGTTCATTTGGCAGGTTTAGAGTAGCATATGACAAAAGGAAAGAGGCTGTTTTTCATCCATTTCTCAAGCACAAACTAACTGCGAAGTCAAATTTTCATTATATCTAATAATAAAAAATCTTTCATGTCGCGAACTTCATGTGTGACACTGTGTGTATTGAATTTTTATTTTTCTTTTGTATATAAAACTGATAAAGTAAATAAACTCAGTAGCTGAAAAAGTAGTTGATATGAAACATCATTATTCTATCAATTCTTATAGTTGTGTGATAGCTACTTTCCGGGTTTTTCGGCAGTGGTTTGCAGATTTTCATGCCTGCCGTTTCGTCCACTACTGCGGTAGACAGTATCAAAGGCGATGTGGTAACAGTGGCGGTGCCCGAGTTGGTGCTCGAATTGTTGTTCCTGTTGTTGCAAACGTATTAACTACAATGCGGGTATTTGACTCTGGTTTTGAATTATTATAACCTTGTTTGTGTAACTTCAATGGCAGGTAGTCACATTTTGTTAATGTTCATTGCCTCTTCTTTCTTTTCGCAAACGGATATTGCATTCTTTTCAAAATTTCCTTATAGGACGAAACTGCAGTAACGCTAGTTACACATATAAGTGATAAGGAAACAAAAGGAGTTTCAATTCCCAATTTTTATGAAGATTTCCTACCACGTAGTAACGGCTTCTTCCATCAATTGACTAAATCTTAAGAATGTCTTTGGTACTCTTTCACCAACAGGACATTTTGCTGCCTCTACCACATTATGGTTCACGTGATCTTCCACAGAAAAAACTTTCCATAATTTTGTTGCCCTCATTTCAGTACGGAACTAAAGTCTCTTCGAAACAAGCCGAGATATGTAGATATTCTTCAGTCTCCTATCAAGGTTAATTCGCAAGTGATTGATCCACCTTCTTTTTTTTCAATGCGGTAAATGGACATAGGTCATTCTTGCCCCCCAAATATGAGCTGCAGTCCTCGTGGTTCTGGTTCCTTTTCAGTAGAAGAGCTTCATGAAGCAAGAGCCGAATCGATCTCTCTACGAAACCCTTCATCACTTGGATGGATCGATTGCAGCTTGAGAAATGGTTCTTATGTAGATTCTGTGAAACATGTTCTTCCTTACGAATCAGTCGAGAGTTGTCCTGAAAATCTTGAAAAAAAAAATTGAATTAGATAATTCAGGAAACATTTTAGCATTTTACAAATATTGTTTATGACGAAGAATTTCAAGAACGAGGATTTAATGATGAACGAGAACGAGAATGATTCCTACCTATTCACTAAACTCAAACACCTGTTCATGCAGCTGCAGTTTCGCAAGAATGTATCATATTTTCCTCCAACCGATTTCCTGGAGTCTTTGAAGTATATTAGATACTCGTTAGGACAACAAGAGGCTAGTTCCAAATTCTTGGGGTTCTTGTTGAATACTCTTCGTGAGCAAAACAATTGCAGAATCAATACTCTTGAACGCTCTGGATTGAATGATTCCGTACAGTCTATCTCGACTTGTGTTTGTAAATCTTTTGCTGAAAAAATCAACTTGTTTACTTTGTAGTAAATGTTCAAGAGGTAGCAGAAACGTATGTGAATTTCTGGAACTTCAACTAGCGTTTCCTAATATGACTAATAACCAATCCGTGCAACGCTTATTGTTAAATCATCTGAAAATGGAACTTTTAACAGGTGATGATCGACTGTATTACCAAACATGCGCCAAACTAACTGACCGTTATGAGAAAACAAGTATAGCTGAGGCACCAGTCAATCTAATAATAACACTGATGATCTTCAAACATGACTCAACCTCTAACAGAAGCACCAAACTCTTACGAAGATTCGAAATAGATGAACACTTCAATCTAGCAGACCATTATTATAATCTTCATGCCGTCATTGTTCACTATGGTTCTGGCGTTGAATCTGGTCATTAATACGCCCTGGTCAAAGACAAAACAGACTGGTTTAAGTTTGAAGAGAGTCGTGTTACTAAGTGTTCTGGCGATGCATTGAATTTAGTGGAACCTCTGGAGACACCCTACATTTTGTTTTATGAAAGAGATGATATTGGCAGATCAAGATCTTCAGATGCTGTGATGCTGCGGGTTTTTCCGGATAAAATCGAGAAAGGTTAATGCAGTCAAGCTGCTGGAAAATAATTCCATGAAAATCGAAAAATAGATAGATAAGTACTTTTTGATCATTCCCATATTGATTTCAATTTAAGAGCCGCCGGTAGACAGCTGTTTCAGCCTATTGGGCATCGTCAGTACCGGGCAGGCGGTCCTCGATTGGAGACAAAATGAAAAAACCAAGAAAGTACTTGATAAAAAGTGGAACATAAGTGGAACCACCTATTGGTGTGACACCCAAGTCAACTTGCCAAGTTTGACTGCATTAAACTTTCTAGATTATGTATATATATATATATATATATATATATATATATATATATATTAGAAAGTGTAATTTCTTGAGCCCTTGTATATATTTTTGTATATATATTTCTTGTATATATTTCTTGGGTTATTATAATAATTGAAGTCTTTCATTTCATATATTTTAATTTTTTAATTTAACATGTGCCCAATAACTCAAGAAAATTAATCAAAAAAAAAATATATATATATATATATATATATATATATATATATATATATATATATATATGTATATGTATATATATATATATATATATATATATATATATATATATATCATTTTTTATATTTCTTTCATAAAAATTTCAGGAGGAACATTTTTCAATATTCTATTGTAAATAGTTACATGGTGTAACCATGCGGTTGAGGTCAAGTTGCATCAATGCGGAATCATAACGTAACATAATTATTGCTCTTAAAAGTTGGAGATCATCTGAGGGCATCAAAAAGTCACTATGATGGAAACATTCTCAGTGTTTTTCCTACAATGAACATAAAAATTAAAATTTCTCTTGATGAGCCCCGTGATGCAACACATGCTATCAACAACTATCTTCGAAGATAGCTGGGGGACACCACTTGCATCCGCTTTTATGACTCAACATAAAAGATTTTTTCTGTTTCAAAATTAACACCAGCACACCATCCTTCTTCAGAAGCGGAGAGCTGGTCCAAAAACAATTATCGGCCTCACAGATTCCAACAGATATTATGACCGCAGGTAGATATAACTCCGTTGCTTAATTTATTGTTTTTCATTTAATTCAAGGCCTCCTCATTTATTCAACAAATAAGAAGGTCATAAATTTCACAAAAATAAACGCTCCGCACAAAAGGAGCTATTATTCTTGCACCTTATGCATGAGAGGATAATTATTTTTCTTGGGATGTGGAGTAGGGTGGTCCAAGCTGTGGCTGCTACAAAGTGAGGAATGTCGTACTCATACATAGTTTCGACCGTATTTGGTGTTACGGTGGGTTGATTAAGAGCAGCCGTAGTGAGGGATGCAAATTGCGGTGTCTTGTCTTGGTATTAAATGAGACATGGCCGAGAAATTAATGCTTCGCTGAAGTTCGAGATGGTTGTACAAATTTTCTGCGAGAGATTTTTTATAAAGTAGTATTTCACTGTCCACCCACTAGCTCTATGAGAAATGGATATTTGACGAAATTATTTAATTTAGCAATATATCTTTCAGATGGCAACCCATCGACAAAGTAATTTACGTGATCGCGAATCAAATAATTAAACAAATAGTGTAAGTCATAGTTATAAATCAAAACAACTTATAAATTTCATTTCAATTGGATACCAATAATATAAATACTACAGGCACGGTGCATTTTTGGCCTAAAAAAATTTAAGTTTTACCCATTTTCACTTTTTTCGAAAATATTTCAAATTATGGATAGGAAAAATGTAATTGTCTTTTTAAGAGAACTTCGAAAATTCGTTCCATAGGTACTTTTTGTTGGAAATGCAATGAGGGCAGTGCAAAAGTGTAATTACATTAAGCCTGAGTTACTTGTAAACGTTATATTGTACATCAATCATTTATTTTCAGTTATTGTTTGACATTTGTATGTAAATGAATGACTGTCAGATACAAGTTCATGATAATATATATAAATTATTGATATGTTCAATATAACGTTTAGAAGTAACTCAGGCTTATTGTAATTACACTTTTGCACTGCCCTCATTGCATTTCCAACAGGTTATGGGCCCAGGCAACAAAGTAAAAGTTGTAATCTGTCAATAAGTGAATGTTGCATCATTGAATTTATCAATATGAGTTCAAGTAATGGTTTTGGATCTTCCATTGAAAAGCTCACTGGTCGAGATAACTACAATACTTGGCGGTTCGCAGTTCAAACTTATCTCGAACATGAAGAACTCTGGGAGTGCGTCACAGGTACAGAGAAAGATAAAAAAAAGATCACTAAAGCCAAATCTAAAATAATTTTGCTAATTGATCCCATCATTTATGTTCATATCCAAGATGCACCGACAGCAAAGGCTGTGTGGGACAAGCTGTGGCAACATCAGTTTACCTCGTCAATCGATCTCCGTGCAAAGCATTAGAACCGATGAACTGTGAACTGGGAAGAAACCCAACCTGCAACACATCAGAATCGTTGGTTGTAAAGCAATGGTTCACGTACCAAAAGCAAATCGTCGCAAATGGGATTCGAAATCTGAAGAATTGATTTTTGTGGGCTACTGCGATGAAACCAAAGGATATCGCTTCATAAGGCCAAATTCGAATAAGCTCATTAAAAGTCGTTATGTTCATTTTATTGAAAATGACTCGCATTTGAAAAAGGAATTGGATAATTATTCTGAAATTGAAAGCATTTCGAAAAATACCCAAACAGTGGGGGGTATTTTCGATGAGGAAAATTCAGCTGACAATGAAACCAGGGAAAGTCCAGAAACTACTAGAAGTGATGAGAAAAATGATGCAGAAGAACCAGAACCTTTTGCATCAGAGAAAATTATAGAAAATATTAGTACCTCGAGAAAATCTGAAAGACTTAGGAAGGAGAAGAAAATGGATGATTACTTTCTTTATCTCTATCTTTATCTTCTTCTCCGACTTCTGGTGAAATAGGTGATCCTACAGATATTGATGCGGCGATGAGCAGTCCAGATTGTGATCAGTGGATAGCTGCAATGCGGGAAGAATATGATTCTTTACTAGCAAATGGCACATGGACTCTCGTTGACTTACCTCCTGAAAAAAACCTATAAATTGTAAATGGGTTTTCAAAACAAAAAGAGATGAAACTGGCAGGGTCATCAGATATAAATCTCGCCTGGTAGTCAAAGGTTATTTTCAGAAGAAAGGGGTTGACTACACTGAAACTTTTAGCCCAGTAGTTCGTTACAATTCAGTCAGATACAAGTTCATCATTAAACAGGGTGTTCCTTAAACACATGCTAATATTTAAGGAGGTAATTCTTATACCCATTTTAAGAAAAAAACTTCCTATGGACGTATGTCCTAAACGCCCTCACTTTTGAGATACAGGGTGGCAAAGTTTTCAAAAATAATCAGTTTTTTAATAATAACTGAGATAATTTTGTAGACATCTTTGGCATATTTGGTACATATATAAATATATATAAATTATTGATATGTTCAATATAACATTTAGAAGTAACTCAGGCTTATTGTAATTACACTTTTGCACTGCCCTCATTGCATTTCCAACACTTTTCCATACATATATTCGTAATAATTAATAATTCGTAATAATTCCATTCGTAAAAAATCTTGATATTTTCTCTTGTGTATAAAACTCCCGTTAATACTTTAGAAGATTAAAGAGACCGAATAGTTGCCTCGTGTGAAACTATACGAAATACGCCGGGAATATTTGAACGGGTGCGTAATTCCATGCGTAGAAAGGCGGAAGCATGCATACTAAGTGCAGGTGGCCACTTCCAACAATTTTTATAATCAGTTTTGGTATTATTACTAATTAACAAATTTGTGATATTCGTTTAGACTTACTGTCACAAAATAAAATAAAACTCGTTTTTGTGAAAAATTTATTTTTTTGCAGATTATGTTTTCAAATATTATTAGGGAATTGGTAATGCGTTATGAAGCAATTTTCAGATTCTCATTCATTTTAAAATTGATCTAATTTCTTAATTTGCTTTCTGTCGATTTTTATTTTTTTAGTGAAAATCATGCGTCGGACAAAGAAATACCAAGAGATCAAATTTTCTTAAAAGTAAGCAAGTAAGATATGAGGTTCTAATTCTTTTTTGATTGTTGACAATTGGTTGCTGGCAAATTGGTTGCTGGCAAATAATTTTAAATCTTTATCTTATGATAATAAATTTTACTTTATTGAAACTCTGAGAAGGCCTCAACCAAATTTGATTTCAATTAAAGCGTCAGATAATCGACAAAATCGAGGATTTAATATTAGTTGGTACGATAAATGCGATTGGTTAACCGGCTCCATTAAACAAAAAAAACTTTTTGTTGGCCATGTGTTTTATTTTCCGTACAAACCGAATACCAAACGTGGTCTAAAATAGGATACTTCGATTTAAAATTTTACCTCTTTCTACAGAATGAAATTTTGAATCTAAGGAGCATATATTTTCGTCTTGTAAATTAAATTGTTTAGCAAACAAAATATAGCAACAGCTTTAGATATAGCTCAAAAAGAGGACATGATTTCTTTTAATAATCAGGTTAGGGAAAATCGGTGGAATTTAAAAAGACTTATCGATATTACGATTTATTTGGGTTCCCAAGATTTAGCTTTTCGCGGACACGATGAAACCGAAGATTCGATTAATCGCGGCAATTACAATGAACTTTAATTGTTATGGGGCAAATATGATTCACAATTTGGCACTTTTTAAACGGTAGCGTTTTTTCGGGCACCTCAAAAACCATCCAAAATGAGCTTATAGACAGTGTGGCATATATCATTAAGGAAAATATAAGCAAGGAGATTGAAAGTGTTCCTTTTTTGCATGGAAAATTGATGAAACTACCTATATTACCTGTACATCACAACTTTCAATCGTTTTTAGATATGTCAAAGATGGTAATGTGGTAGAACGTTTTATGGGTTTTCATGATGTTTCATCTGGGCGCACAACTGACGATTTGTTTAATTTTTTAATTCGTACGTGTGACACCTATAATTTTAGGCAGAAGTTAATGGCGCAAACCTATGATGGGGCTGCGGTCATGGCCGGCCATTGAAATGGTTTACAAACTAAAATAAAGTCCATAGCTCCTCATTCACTTTTTACGCATTGTCATGCCCATGCCCTAAACTTAGTATTAAGCAAATCGTGCAACAACATAAAAGATTGCCTCGTATTTTTTTCAAGTTTCTCTGGATTTTCGGCATTCTTTTCAAAATCCACCAAAAAGAAGTCATGTTTTAAATGAAATATGTGGTAGGTGAATACCAACTTTTGTTGCTACCCTTTGGAATTCTACATCTAAAGCAGTAATTTCAGTGCATTCAAACAAAGACAAATTGATTGATGTCTTTGATTTTATCCTAAACAGTGACGATTGTAAAATCGACGACCAAAGTCTTAGGGAGGCGAGAGGTTTCAAATATTTTTTAAATGATCACAAGTTTTGTTTCTTGTTAGAAATATTTAAATTAATATTTGAATATACCGATGTTGTTTTTTCTATTCTTCAAAATAAATCAACAGATATTACTTACTCAATATAACAGTTAAACTATTCAACAGAAATTTTGAATAATTTTAGAAATAATGATACATTTTTTAATAACATCTTCGAATCAATTGATTTAACTCTCGAACCGCCGGCGCCGAAAAAAAGAAAAACCAATTTAGACTTACCCGATTTGAGACAAAATTATAAACAGATTTATAATGAAATATTGGACACCTGTTTAATGCAAATCAAAGTTAGATTTGATGATTTATTTGAATTAAACTACTTTGATTTGTTGTTGTTTAAAAAATTTTCGTCCTATACCAAAGATTTTCCCCAAAAACTTTATAACGACTTAGTAGCTCAGTATCCATTTTTCGATGTTATTCAACTGAAAAATGAATCAATCGTAATGTACAGCGAACCTCAAATGTTTCAAAATTGCAAGTCTCCTTCAGATTGATCAAATTTTATGTTTGAAAATGGAAAATGAAAAATGATTTAGATTAAATAACTCAAAGACAACCCTTTTTCCTTGTTTTTGTTTTTTTAATGGTCAGTTTCATACGTATAATTTTCGGCAATACACAATTTTTATTTGCCTTTATGCAAATATTACGTATTTTGCTGTAAATAGGTGCGGCACCCCAAAAAATTTTCGCGCCTCCGGCTGGCTTTTCTGTGTGTATATAGTCTTTGTGACTTTAGCCTCACCTGTTCGCCAATGCACGAGCCGTCACTGTTTTGAACACTACATTAATTTCAGTCAATGAAAAATTTGAACAGTTGAATGAGTACTCGGAATATTGGTCTTTTTTGTAAAATATAAAAGAAATTCCGGAAAAATCTCGTCAAACTATTTGGTGATCTCCAATTGAAGTTAACTGTAGACTCTAAATCAGATATAGATGGGTGTATGTTGTGTGATGAACTCATAAGTCCGAAATCCTTTTTGTCTGATTAGAATGTGGCTACCCCTGTTATTGTTTTGAATTTTATCAAAGATCGCAGCTTTCAAGAACTGTATCCAAATGTATGGATAGCAATGCGCATATTATTAACTATACCTATAACGGTGCTAATAGAAACCTATCTGCGATCGACAATATCGCAATCCCGATTGACAAACTTGGCAACCTTGTCAATCGAGAATGAAATTGCGGAAACCTCGATTTTGATAAAATAATAAAAGAGTTCGCTGACAGAAAGACTAGAAAAGTTAAATTTTATTAGTTTTGTTTTTATAAATGGTTATTTCTCTTAATAAATAGTAATTTCACTATATCTTCTCCTTTTTTCATATAGGTTTGAATTGCAGTAAGGGGGCGCCGTATAAATCTCGCCCAGGGCGCTGGTAGTGCTAAAACCGGCACTGCACAAAAGCAAAGAAGAACAGACCTCGAAACAGGACAAAAATGTTTTCGGACTCGAGGATTTTTGGCCTTTCCAATACGTTTTAAACCATCAATAACCGCATGGGAGTTGACGCTCAGTTATTCCGCCATCCCACTCACTGTTTGTGATGGGTCAGTCCCCATCAGGGTCCTCAAATCCTAGTCCTGGATTACTATAGGTCGACCGCTTCGGGGCTCATCTTTGAGGCTAAAATCTCCAAACCGAAATTTTGCAAAACAACATCGAACAGTGCGTTCATTACTACTGACATTGCTGAATGCCCAATCAATTTTTCTGTCTGTTTCGGTAGCGCTTTGGTTCAATTTGAATTTTTTGAGGAACATTGGCCAAAAATTGCTCAACGACATCGTATAGAAGCTGAAAAGAGGCGAAAAAATTGAAATTTATAAAAAATTAACAACATCAATGTATAGAGTAAAAAATTCTCTATCGATCAGTACAATACACGACACTACAAAAACACATGATATTAAAACGGACAAAACTTTTGAAACAACCTAATATTTTTCAAGTTCAACATCAAAATAGGATTCTACACTGAATATTTCAATTCAAGGAATCTCAGAATATTCTTTAAAAAATTAAAAAGCGGAAACCTTGGTGTTTTCAACGGAAACCTTGGTGTTTTCAATTTCTCTCGAAAAATTACATGATACAGGAAAAATGGCTGCCATAAAAGCTTTAGATCTTGATATTACCTAAAAATGTTGTATTTATATGTTTTCACTAGAGATCCTCACTAGAGGTTTCAATGAAAATCATAGAAAACCATTTTCAACCTTTAAAATTCACCTCATTTGATCCCCAGTACCTCGCATCTAATAATTTTTAATTCTAGTTTATGTCGTTATTGATTTTTTTTCTTTTTTGTGCGTTGCTAACAGGCTTCTGCAATAGTCTAAATTTATTTATTTATTTATTTACGGCAATGCCTATTTTTTACAAGATAATTGACAAATTCACACATATGTATTTAACAGTAATATAAGCTAGGTTTAAGGAAAAAATATATAAAATAAAATAAAGTAAAATAAAAAAATCGTAAAAATAATGAATTACAATCTTTTCACAGTCTTTTCAAATGTTTTCAAATAAGAATTAAAAAATTCTAAATCTACATTGTATGTATTTGCAATTCTCAAAATTCTACCTACAGATTCATTCCGGCCATAGTTGGTGCGACAAAAGGGTACTTTGAAGATAACCGAATTTCTTGTTCTCCTTGGATTCACATTTAAAGTTATAAGTTCGACAAGTTCCGGGGAATGCTGCCGTTGATTATTTTATGAATTAGTGTAAGGTATGTTTCTTATCTTCTATGAGCCAGAGTATTCAAGTTAACAATGTCCAATTTAATTTTATAGTCATATTCACCAATATGATATCCCAGTTTATATGCAGAGTACCTAAAAAACTTATTTTGGACACTATCAAGCATATCAATATCCACATGATATGAAGGGCACCAAATTGTGGAATTGTTTTCGATTATTGATCTAACATTTGAACAATATATGATTTTTATTGAAGTGAGAGATAATTCATTTGCAGATCTAAGAATGAAACCTAACATTTTTAACGCTTTGGAAGTAATATTTGCAATATAGGGTTTAAATGACATTTTCGGGTCGAGAGTGATTCATTAATCTCTGATTGTGTTTGTTGTTTTCAGTTTTGATTGATTGATTTTGAATGGCCAGTTAATGGGATTTTTGTTTGGGAAAAAAGTAAATTTTTGACATTTGTCTAAATTTAATTGCAGTAGATTTATATCACACCAGCGAACAAAGTTAGATAAAACAAATAAATAATTTGGTATCAGTTGAGTCATGAATAACTTTAAACATCTTCAGGTCATCAGCAAACAAAAGAAATTCACTATAAAGAATAACATCTTTCAAGTCATTGACAAATAATTTTAAAAGCAATGGCCCTAAATGAGAACTCTGTGGTACACCCGATAAAACTGTGATTGAGGAAGATACTGAGTTACCACATTTTACAAATTGTACTCTGCAGGCTAGATCATTTTCAATCCATTTCAAAATCTTTTCTTGAAATTTGGGATGGAACTTTGGGATTATGATATAAAACTTACTCATTGCATATGAAATGCCTACACTCTATTAGTTGTATAAAAGAAACTGTATTGACTTCTTTTTTCACTTGCAGAAGAGAAGAATGATATATAAAAGTACTGGCTTTTACACGCGGTTTCACTGGCATTTATGCCATTAAATAAGTTTCAGTACAAAAGAAATTAATCAATACGAGAACTATATTTTAATGCTTCGCTGGGATTATCAATTTTTTTTAAATTATTACATACGATGAAGTTTCAAAAATTCAAAATATGCTTCATTGAATTGCTACAACAAATGTTAAAATATATTTCACTGTAAAAAAAATAAATAATTTTCAATTTTTTTATCTTACATAAAAAAAATTCAATAAAAAGTATCCTATGTTACTTCCAATACCTCCAAGAACATGTGTACAAAATTTCATGATGATCGGTTGAGTAGTTTTCGCGCGAAATCGTAACAAACAAACTTACATTCGCATTTATAATATTAGTAGGGATAGGGATGTGTTCTATCGCGAATTTCAACTGTATTCTGTATTGTGTAGTTTCAAATATGTTTTTGATGTGAAATACTCAACATTGAACTCAGTTTCACTCTCATCTCGTTCCTTGCGTGAAGTTTGAATTTCTAATTTCTACATTATCGAAACGAAACCTCAGTGTGCTTTTATCACTCTCGCACATACTCAATCAAAACTCCTGTCCCCATCACATACTGAGCTCCTGACCCACCTTCTCAGCCGGAGCCTTCTAGACAGCGTTGACGGACAGCACTTGATGGATGACAGTCGTCAGCGTGTCAAGAAGTGTGGTCTACCTTCCAGCATTCGACTTTTATCGAGCTATAAATAATGCAGCGCTAACTTGATACATGTCAGCAACTTTTATCATTCCAGAAGAGATATTGGTTGGGATACGGGCATTGAATTTTTCAGAGGTGATTATTATTCTCGACAGCTTGAGAGGGGCCAAATATTTGGTATCTGGTGTTGACTGATCGAAGGGCTTTTGATGAATTGCTGATGGGCAGTTGCGAGCATATACCAGGTGATCACATCAGTATCTTCCTGGGATTATGTCTTTCTTTCTTATCACTGAACTATCTATCAATTTGCAAAAAATTCCATTTGGGACCGCTCTATTCTTAAATTTCTACTCCCTCGTTAATCTATGATTCCAAAAAACCGTTCTTCAAAATAGGGGCTGAGAAGGATAAAAAATCCAATAAAAATGTTGCCAAACTCGATAATAACTTTACGAATCACTGCAAATGCCTAAAGTTTTGATAACACATAACCTCTGTTTTTCCTACACGTTATTGAATGAAAAGGAGCTTATTTATTTGAAATGAGTGAGAAGCATATCTTTCCGTAGCAGAAACCTTGGACGAATGAATTTCTGTGGCTTTCAGAGGTTATATATACTGGGAAATTCACGTAAAGTGATACTCGTTTTAATGCAAAAGCTTTGTGAAATGAATCATTGAAAGGTCAGAACAAACTTGATGAAAAAACAGATCTTTGTCAAATTCCTGGCGATAATACACTAAAAACGAATTTATTGTTCTAATATGTGTGATTGATGACTTGTTTATTTTGTGGAAATTCAATATCACTTTAATGAAATGAATTAAAACACTTTTCTCTAATTTCCACTAGTTATTTTATTTTTACGACCGGTTTCGGGTTTTACCTCATTATCAAATATAAAACTAACATGTGAAATCTGAAAACGCAGTTATATCGGAAGGAACTGAGACCAGCTAATAAATTCTTTTTTAATCAACACGCTTTTATTAGCTTTACCTATATGTATGTATGTATTTTTGTTTGTTCGTATGTTTGTTTGTAACTCTCCTTGTTTGATCTATTCGCAGGCAGATGGCGATGTACGTAACCTCCTTGTATTTCTTCATTTGAAAAAAGTATTTTTTGTATTTTTTGTAACCATTCTTTGCGCGCCTGTTGCCTTATTTGTAACTATCTTTTGCGCGCCTGCTGCCTTGGACTTGGTAGCTGATTTCCAGGCTCCTTCTCCGGAATCGGAAAATATCAATGGTCATTTTTCTAAACAATATACGGCTGATTGATCCCAAAGTTTAGATAAAATAAATATAGTTTAAAAAGACTAAAAAACACGCTTTTTATAGCATACGAAACTAAAAAATGAAAAATAAATATAGTTTAAGAAAACTAAAAAACACGCTTTCATAGCGTACGAAACTAAAAAATGAAAAATAAATATAGGTAGTTTAAAAAACTAAAAAACACTCTTTTATAGCATACGAAACTGAAAAATGAAAAGTAAATATAGTTTAAAAAACTAAAAAACGCGCTTTTAAAGAACATCGAACTAAAAAGTAAAAAAAATTTTTTTAAATAAGTCTAAAACAATAACGAACGAAAAATACTAGTATTATTGTAAAAAAAGGGTGGGCGCTTTGTGCCATATTTTTTGTATATCAAGCGCTCAGCGATTTTTTCACAATAATACTAGTTTTTTTCGTTCGTTATTGTTTTAAGCTTTTTTTTAAATATTTTCAACTTTTTAACATTTACTATTTATTTTTAACATTTACCATTTATTTGTAACGTCATGATAACTTACCCTCCTATGTTGTCCTATATGACGTATTATTACTGGTGCAATGTTACTTTTCAACGGTAATTTCAATTTTCTTGGCCTGTCAACTCGATGTAAATTTGTGATTTTATTATGGTCAATGGAACTGTCTGTTTGGTCGTATTCACCTGATATTGCTCCCGCCATTTTTTTTCTTCTTGCAAATCTCAAATTATCACTTCTAGGCAACCGTTTTCAGTCGATAGATAACATAAAAGTGAATTCACAGCAACCCCTGGGGTCAATTCCAAAAAATATGTTTTAAAAATATTCTGATGATCGAGTTGTTCGTTGGCACAAATGTATCATTTTGGAAGGGGTTTACTATATATACGAAAGCGATTTAATGAATTCCAATGAATAATACATATTTTAAAATATGTTTTTTTATTACCCAGCTATCTCGCCCCTACGAACGTCAACCCTCAGAAGTGGAAAATTGTGCGAGCTAAGGACTAACGATGTCTTACCTTTTAACGTGTGATTCCTATCACGGGTTGAACGATAGCAAGTGAAAATCGATCGTTCAGCCTGCGGCTAGAACCACCGACTCACACATCGGTCGATTGACTGAGCACCCACGTCGAACCGCCCGGCTACCGACCGCCTGTAATGTTTTGACATAGTGGTATTACGTTAATAAAGACTTTCGAACATCTTCCGTGTATAGCCAGCGATCAATTACATCATTATTGAATGTATCATATTAGGAATTCCACGTGAAAAGACAAGACCTCGTTAATCCTGAGCACAAACTTCGACTTTTAAGGGTTATCGTTCGTAGGGGGCGACAGCTAGTTGAAGGAAAAACAGATTTTAACAGAAACAGACTTTATTTACTTTATATGCCATGGCAATGGATGATATTGATCAACTAAAAAAATCGAAAAGAAATATTTTTTCCCTATATTTCTTCATAAATAACTATATTTTACTAAATATTTCGATTTGAATTTTTTCCATAATTTTGACATTAGTAAAGATCATTCATCTTCAAATCAGTTTCAAGTCATGGTTCTCTGATGGAATGTAGTGCCAACCAAAAAAGAAATTGGATTGATTTGTTTCATATATATGTATTGGTGTCTTTGATGGAAATCAGTAGCGGCTCGTATAAAATATAATTTTTAGTGAAAGTGATGGTTGCTACAACAAAATTCAATAATTTTGAATAGTTTGAAGAAAATTTACCTCTCCCAACGTCCTTTTCCAGTAAAATCTGGCAGATGTTTGCTGGAAAACGGCATACATTGAACTGTATGCTACATACAATTATACCAGTTTCCCCGCAGAAAGAATTCTTGCAGGTGCTACTTTTTCATCCAGCAGCAAAATCCCTCTGAAATCTAACAAGTAATCAATACAGACTAGTATCGGGGTACTATTACTTGTTGATGGAGGATATATCTAACATCATCAGACGACGGCAAAGACACGCCTGAAGATGCTATTGTGTTGCGTGTTGCGTTTTTGTAAAACTGTAGAATTTTGGCACAGGGACGCTTCGTCATGATTTAATTGAAAGACCGAAAAGTTGATATATGTGACTCAGATTTGAATGAATAGGTTCCCAATTTGTAGATAACAGGTGTTCCAACAGGGACTTCCAAACTTTGACAATTAATAACGACCATCTTATTGAAGCTACATCTGTTAAGTTAAGTTGGGTTAGGTCCAAAGTGAGTGGGTCTATTCGACCCTCCACCGCAGCCCGCAAGGGTTTATTGTGGCTGACACCTATTCACACTTGGCCAAATAAACCCAGCTTCTTAACAATGCCGATTAGTTTGTATGGTGAGTTGTCTTTCAGGTCAGATGGTAAGAGTACGGCCCTACCGAACTCTAAAAACCTGATTCGGTCCCAAGCGGGGCAGGCACAAAGTATGTGCTCTGCTGTTTCTTCATTTTCCAAACAGAGGCGACACACACTGTCTTCCGACAGTCCGAGTCTCTGCATATTATAATTCTAATGACAGTGACCTGTAAGAAGGCCTGTTAGGCATCGTAGTTCATCCCTACTGTAGTCCAACAACTGTTTGGTATCAAGCTTCGAAGGGTGAATAAACGCCTTGGAGGTAGCCAATCCTGGAAGATTCTTCCAGAAGTCCATTAATCTTGTTGCCATCCAGGTAGTCAATCTTTGTTTGGCAAAGCCTGAAGCGATGCCAATTACAGATTTTGGTCCGATGAAGCTGCTTGCAGCGCCCTCCTTTGCAAGGGAGTCAGCAGCCTAATTGCCTTCCAGGCTTTGTGTAAAACTTTTTCCAACTGAGCGTTCCAGGTGAGTTTTTTATCAAGGACAATGCCAAGACATTTCACCTCCGTTCCAAATGGAATGACCTCACCATTGAAGGAAAGTGGTGTAATATCGTCCAATTTTCTCCTCCTGGTGAAGGAGATTATCGCAGTTTTGCTGGGGTTGACAGAGACCTGCTCCCTCAGATACCAACTGTGAACAACGTCCAACGTGCTTTGAAGGATACTACAAGCTACTCTTCTCGACGTGGACCTTGCCAAGATGACAAGGTCATCTGCATAAGCTTGCAGCTATTCTGTCGGCGGCGACCACAATAGGGGAGATAGTACCCCACCTTGAGAGCGGCCTCTGGTGACCCTAAACCTAATGGCCTCGCCTTAAAGAGTCGTAGTTGCAGTTCTGTTTACCAGCATGGCATAGGTCTAGCCAGTTATGGTCAATTCTATACATTTCCTAGCCAGGGATGATGCTATAGATGTAGGTAGAGCATTTTCAAATGCTTCTTCAATATCAGAAATACAGCAACCGGAATCGCCTTGTTGTCAAGGGATTGGGAGATTTTCTCTACAAGGTTGTTTAATGCCAAATCTGTCGATTTGCCGGTTTGATAAGCATACTGGTGGTTATTCAGAGGATGCATATAATGCCACCCTCCTGATGTGTCCGTCCAATATCCTCTTAAGTCCTTTCAAATGAAAGGATGTAAGGCTGATTGGTCGTACCGATTTAGGGTGTGGGTCTCTCCGGCCCACTTTAGGTATATATACCACCCATTTCTGCCAACCAACTGGGTGGTATATAGTTCCAGGCCAGACTGGCTCTATACAATTTTTGAGAATAGGTAAAATTATTTCCAGTCCGTTTTGAAGAGGAGTTGGAAATATACCATCCTCTCTAGGAGATTTGAAGGGCTGAAACGATTCGATAGAATAGAATAATAGAATAGAATTTATTGTTTCATTCAAATACATAGATATAATATATGAGCACAGAGAATATAGCGAACCAAAATTATAGTACGTTATGCTATTTTGGAATAATAATATATGTGATATAGATTAGTTTACATATATAAATATGCTTTTTGTGTACAGTAAATACAACGCACCACAATGTGTGTAATATTACAATCTGAGCAAACAAATATAACAAAACAATAATACAAATTACTACAGAGCAAGCTCGTGTGTAGCAAACAGCAATACCGTAATTTTAAATATGTCTCTAGTGCAACGTTTGTAAGTGTTATGTGTCGCGTAATACAGGACTATGAACTCAGACATAATTATTTGCAACAGAATTTAAGAAAAAAAATGAGTAAAAAAAGGCTGAAAAAAAGATGTGGGGTAGAGATATGTCGGTAGACAGTAGTTGAATATAAAATGTGTGAGTTTGAAAATGTGAATACAACTTTTTATTGTATTGGATGATATAACAATTGCAACAACTGGTTGGAATTCTCAACGATCCACAGTGTTATTTTTGATTTGAAGGAATTGAGAAACTTAATATCCCTAATTGATTTATCTACAATATTGTACAATTTTTTACCGAGATAATTAAAACTGTATCTCGTCAACTTATAGTTAAAGGATGGAACTTGTATATTTCTATTAGACACAGCTCTAGTTGTGACACTATCATAAGATAATGCATTAGATGGACTTCGAGTTTTGTGGGTAAATATCAGTAAGTTCTTGAGGTACAGTTCTTTGACTGTTAGGACTCTGAATTCTTTGAAAAGAAGATTAGATGGATATCTTCTAGGTTTCCGAAGGCAGATCTTGATAATGTATTTCTGTGCTGTAACCAATGATTCCATAATTGTTTTATATGCCGATCCCCATGCTATTATGCAGTACTGCAGTAAGCTCTGTGTGATAGCATAGTACACTGTTTTAAGAGTCTCAGTATCCAGTATATTTCTCAGTAAATGAAATTTATAGATGGTTTTTCTTATTTTTGAGACCAGATTAGATATATGCACTTTCCAGGTTAGTTTATGGTCAATTATTATTCCCAGAAACTTGGAGTTCTCGACATAGCTGATATTATGTTTGTTGATATTAATATTTTGTAGGTTATTATTACTATTGTTTTTGAAAGGAATTGCTACTGATTTGACAATATTCAAAGTGAGCAAATTATTATTCAGCCATTTGCTGACAGACAGGAGATTTTGGTTTGTTCGGTTGATAACTTCAGGCCAAGAGTTCCCCACAAAGGTAATCGCTGTATCATCGGCATAAGCAGTGAAATTTCCCTGAATATCTAAAGATAACATATCGTTCAGATAAATAACGAATAAAATGGTACCCAAAACCGTACCTTGAGGAACTCCATAGGAAACAGTTTTGTATCCACTCATCTCACCGTACACCCTGGTACATTGGATACGATCGGAAAGATAACTTTTCATGAGATCATGTCCTGGGCCTCTAATTCCATAACTATATAACTTGTTCAGTAGCTTATAGTGGCTCACGGTGTCAAAGGCTTTCTTTAGATCAAGCAATACCGTCAAAACTTTTTTGGATAAATCAATATTTTTGCAAATGTTTTCCATAAGTTGAGTTACTGCATCGTTCGTACCAACACCTTTTATAAATCCAAATTGTGATTTATTTATTATTTTATATTTATTTAAAAAATCATAAAGTCGATACGCTAAACATTTTTCAAACAGTTTCGAGAATACAGAAGTGAGAGATATTGGTCAATAATTGTTTATGTCTGTTTTGTCACTCCCCTTTAATACTGGCGTAATCACCGACACTTTCAGCGCCTTGGGGAAAATCCCCTTTTCCATGCAGGAGTTATATATATGAAGCAGTGGGATAGTTATGTCATTTTTTAATAATTTCAATATTTTCACCGTGATATTATCTTTCCCTGGGGAGGAATTTGTTCTCATTTGAGTTAAATGATTACACAATTCAACATTGGTTATTGGTTTGAGGAATAGTAAAGACTCATTGGTGTGAATTGGGGTTTCTACAAATGATGGATCATCCACTATCTTATTTGCGAGTGTTTCCCCAACTTCGCTGAAAAAATCATTGAATTTGTTAGCTATTTCAACCCCATTATCCGAATACTACCCGATAGCCCATTCAACTGCCGGTGCTGTGATAACCTTCTTGACGACCTCCCACTAGTTTTTTTTTTGCGTTTATCGTCCTCGAAGATGGGAGCTCGTGCCACTGAGATCGTACAATTTGACCCCGTTAGACATTTTCTTGTGTGGATCTGTAAGTCATGGAAAAGTGGACGTTTCGGATGCACTCCATCCAGAGAAGCCGTGGCGGACATTTGAACGATGTTATATTCCACACATAATGGCATCAATAAGTCTTTCAAACGAAACAAAAAAATTCTATGATATCTCCTGATATCTCAGGAAGCGCTCAATGAAAAAGCACAAGGTGATTTGTTTCCGAAACTATTGTATTATTAGGCATTGTACAAAATGACACACCGCTGCAAAATATCAAAAATACAAAAAACTTTCGGATTATACCCTACCACTACCATATTGACACTAACTAAAAAACTAAGATTGTAACGAAATGAAAAAACATTACGGAAAAACTTCATTTTACTGACAAGAATATTTTGGAATGTAATCTGTGGTAGCAATTTCGCAATAAGCAAAGAGAGCATACCTTCTGGTCCTTCATGACGTCCGCTAGTGATTCGAATTGAAGAAAAAAGCAGTTGAGGCTCGCAAAGGTTGCATTCTGAAGACAACCCGCGGTGCCGAAAATGTAAATCATGGGAGCCCCACGTCTCGGTCGAATAGCTTATGGATTTTATTATTTACCGGTGATTTTTGGCATAGCGGCTCCTTTGTGATAATGAACAACACTTAAATATTCATCGCCTCGAGAAACCATTATGGTTTTTGTCTACATTTATCATAATATGTATTTTAGACGTTATTAATTATAAAAGCTCTGTCGACATATTTATATTTTCATCATTTTTATAGTTATTTATGGACAATAATGATATCAACATTGTGGAAATATTTTCTCCGGCTGGCTTTTATTATCCTTTAATTGAATTTTGAATCTTTGTTGCGACTTGACCTTTATACAGGACGTATCAGAAACGTGAGATCATACAAAAAATGTCTGGGATATGATAAAGTTCAGTTGATATAACAGAATCCTCTGTGTATATGTTTGAACTTGAGTCAACTAGTAGGTATATTAAGGTACTAACCACTGAAAGTTTTAAACCATAGAAAGCGAATACAATTCAAGAAACTTTCTTGAGCTATAATGTACGTATTATAATGTGATTCACGTGAAAATACACAAGTATGAGTACGGAGTGAAGAGACATAGCTAACACATTTCAACGAGACCAGATTCCATATTCTAGGTCTTCACAACAGGTTGACATTCACCAATTATCTGTCAATATATATCAATTTTCCGTTCACAACCCCTGAAACCAACTTCAAACAGTACTCAAACATCACCTTTTACAAGCCGTCTATTATGGCATAACAGAATTTTCTAATCAGAAAATTGAGTTTTATATGTCCAGTAACTTCATGTACATATAAAACAGTCTCTGTATGATCCATATATTGTCCAAATAACTTCAATGCTGCACATCAGTAGCAAACACTATGACTTCTCGAAAACATTTGTGGAAAAGATGAATGAATTACATACATACATACAGGTTAGGATAGGTTAGGTCCAAAGTGAGTTGCTCTATTCGACCCTCCACAGCAACCCGCAAGGGTTTATTGTGGCTCACACCTATTCACACCCAATCAAATAAACCCAGCTTCTTAACGAAGCCGATTATTTCGTATGTTGAGTGGTCTTTCAGGTCAGATGGTAAGAAAACGGATCTGCCTAACTCTAAAAACCTGATTCGGCCCCCAGCACAGGCAGCAGTATGTGTTCTGCTGTTTCATAATTTTCAGAGGCGACACACACTGTCTTCCGACAGTCCGAGTCTCTGCATATGATGATTCAAATGACAGTGACCTGTAAGAAGGCCTGTTAAACATCGTAGTTCATTCCTACTGTAGTCCAACAACTGTTTGGTATCAAGCTTCGAAGGGTGAATAAACGCCTTGGAGTGAGCCAATCCTGGAAGATTCTGCCAGAAGTCCATACATCTTCTTGCCATCAAGGTGTTCAATCTTTGTTTGGCAAAGCCTGAAGCGATGCCAATGACAGGTTCTGGTACGAAGGAACTGCTTGCAGTACCCTCCTTTGCAACGGAGTCGGTCGCCTCATTGCCTTCCAGGCCAGTGTGGCCAGGAATCCAGGCCAGAGACAATATGTTAAGTCTTCCTATCGAGGAGAGTCGTTTTGGCAATTTGCTACCATTTTAAACGCTACTCAGTAGGAGCCAAAAGCTTCCAACGCCGCTTGACTGTCCGAGAAAATTTTTAATGAATTATGTATGAAGGTGGATCTCTCCGCACACAATTCAATAGCGTAGATTTCCGCTTGAAATACAGTCGCATAGGTTCCTAGGCAGGTTGATATCTCTCTCCTGGGTCTGCGACTGAAAACTCCTGCACCAGAACCGGTAGGTGTTTTTGATCCATATAGGAACCAACAACTATCTGCTCTTAATATTTCTTTCTCTTGGAAGGTCCACTTCTCTCTATTCGTGAACAGTACTTCATAAGGCAGTTCGTAGTTGACAGTTGGAGGCATAAAGTCTGAGGTAATTTCCAGAATGCTGTGACTTCCAGTGCCAACCAACAGTCTGTTGCACTCTGCATTAAATTGATTTGTGCAATTGGCAATGTGCACAAGTCTATATGCAATCCATCTAGCCTCTCTCTCCAGAAAAATGTGGAGAGGAGGTAGATCTAGAAGGAACTCCATGGCCGTTGACGGTGGGGTACTGATGACACCACTGATGACCATACATATAACTCAAATAGTTGTTTTTCCACCTAATACTTTTTGAACTGATGAAATTCAGCGTCATTTTTCGAAATACATGTACTAATTCCATGTTTTCAACAAGTTTTCTACATTATTCTTCAAACAGATTATCTGAATCGAAAAACAATATAATTTGAATTCAGAAATAAATAAATGAAGTTGGTTGACAGCTAATCATATGAATGATGTCACATAAAATGATATATTAGAAATATTCAGAATTGTTCGATTATTCACAGTGAAGAAAACTGTTTCAGAACACTCCATACGCCTCATATTTCTATTGTTAATTGCTTGATCCGAAAGTAGTTCATTACAAATTATTCCAAAATTTGTTTTTTTTTGTACTGAATGAATATTTGAATATTGACGTAATCAGTGAAAAAAGAGTATGACATCAAGCAGCTTGAATTATTCGAACAGGTAATAATTATTTCAAACATGTATAGAGTCAGTGTCACTATTTTTCAGGTTTGACGGCCGCGGATTTTTGAATTCTCTTCCTGACGTTTCTCTAACGCGAGTGGCTAGCTTCTTCAGAGGTTTATACATCCCGAGTTGATATATCCGGTGCCAAAACCCGCTCACTGGTCAAATTCTAAAAAGCTACCCAGCGCCAGCGAAACGACACCAAGAAATTCCAAAAGTCCACGGCCTTCAGACCTGAAAAATAGGACACTGAAAACCTAGACCGCGAAAGCTTTAACCATTTTGTCCTGTATAGCGTCAATCTGAATAACATTTGCTAGCAGTAGCTACGTATATTGATTATTAATAATACATCTGATATCATTATTTGATGACTTTTCAGTTCATGATATGTTTGGTATTCATCACTGCCTAGTAAAAGGTGATTATATTTATTATAATAAAAAGGTTTCAGCTGAAACACTGTTAATAACTCGCCAATCCGCCTATGGGGCATCATGACTGTGGCATCATGAGTAAAACTTGCATATTTAACATCTATTTTCTTTTCAAGGTATTTCCTTTTGCCAATTCTCAAATATAATATCTAACTAATATCTAGCATAATTAGCTGGTTTCTGAGTTATGGTTACAACACAATAAGTGTACCGTACGAGTTAGTACGGTATCAAAAACCGCTAACTGTAGGTGTCCCTCAGAGTACTCATTTGGGCTCTTCTGTAACACCATCTGTAACTCTTCTGTAACACCATCCTAAGCATATATATTTCAGAAGATTATAACCTTTCTTACCTTATAAAAAAATGCACAACTCCCTTATAAGATCCTGAAAATTGTTGAGAACCTACAAAATTATTGAACAAGACTTGGGAGTAACTGTTGATAAACATCTATGATGGTGTTCATATTCGAATGATCTATAATACAATGAGAAGTATCATTTATACAATTCAATAGTGTTCAAAATTATCTGGAAATGATTTGTCCCTCTTTAGGGAAATCTAGAATAAGATGTGGTCTAATAGGATGAGGAAGTGTGCACAAAGAACAAATAAAAAATATAGAAACAGTTAAAAAAAATTCAGTTAACCTATATTCTTCTGTTCTTTTGTTCAAGGAGGCAAAAATTTATGATATCCGCCAAAAAAATTTTTCGTAGAATCAACTTTTCACTTCGATCAAAAATCAAACTTTCATATATTGAATAATAATTACTAAACTAGGAAAAAAGTTAATTACCAAAAAATCAATTGGGTAACGTAGTAAATCCTACCTAATCTCACGTTTATTCGTTTTCATACCTCATAAAGAAAAAAGGTAGGTACTCCAGCTGAAGCAATTGTGAGTTACAAAGTCTGTGAGAAATTTAGAAATAAATCTATAATAAAATCAAAAACCTAAATAAAAATATACTCGTATTTGTGTGTATTAATTTGTGTTTATATTCATGACATGAATAATAATTATATTTTTTGTGATCTTTTGTGTGTAATATATTGATATAATAAATAAATATTGTTATTATTTAAATTCCTTGAATTTCGTAAATATTGTAAGTATCGCAAATATCAACAATAGTTATCACAAAGTAAAATTGCAACATTAGCATTTATTTCTTCCTTTTGCCACCTTTCATAAATTCCGCGTAATTCGATACGCTGCCACCGTGAAACCTTTGAATTTTCCACACCACAAGCATATTGCTTCCAGTTTTCTCTGCTTCTCGGCCAACGTCTCAACAGGTAGGTATAAAACGACGAGGCGTCAAAATAATGCTTTTGGTAACGCTGTTAATACTCCCCACTGGTAGGCGCGTATCCACCCTTTTCGAGTAACTGCACCCCCTACAAACTTAAGAATTTATATTATGGTAAAATATGGTAATATGCAGAAGAGTTATATCAATTTCTTTTTCTGTAGTAGAGTTCGGCAGTTTTATTCGTGTTTTTATTAAGAAGAATTTTGGGGTGTAGCAGCAGTTTGGATAATCAAATAATCGTTACAATATTAGTTTGTTTAATATAATATTCTGAACAGAAGAATTACATTAGAAGGTGTTAATATCAGAACTACCTGCCTGTTTCTATTTCCATGTGAAAGAGAACTGCAGTTGCAATTAGATTAGGTTAGGTTAAATAACTTTTTTCGAGATCAATTGCCCTAACACTAAACTAATATTTTTGCACTCGACGCGCGTTTCGCCAACAAAGTTAGCATCCTCAGGAGAAGAAAATTGATACCTAGTCTAGTCTGGTTATGCAACTTTCACACTAAAGGTTCCAATCTCATCGTTATTTAGGTTAGGTTATGTTAGGTAACACTAGGTTTTGTTAGGTTAGGTTAGGTTAGGTCCGAAGAGAGTAGGTCTATTGTAATTCACAGGTAACCCACAAGGATTCGTTATAGCTTAGTCCAGTAAAAACAAAGTGTATGCTCTGCTATTTCATCATTTTGTGAACAGAGACGGTACGTACTTTCTTCATTCGGTCCAAGTTACAGCATATGATGATTCAGATGACAGTGACCTATACCTAGTCCTGTTAAATGCCTTGAAATGGACCAAGCCTTGTAAATTTTTCCAGAGGGCTGAGTCTGGATTTTGCCAATCTCTCCACACACAAATCAATAGCGCTTGAAATAATAATAATAATAATATGCCAATAACCATCGAATTTGTTCGATTGATGGCCTATTTATTTTGTGGAAATTCATATTGAATATAAGATAGAGAAAATAACTTTTGTCTATTTTCCACCAAGATTTTTATTTGTTATATGCATCCAATCTATCCTTTATTTTATATCCATCGGCATAAAGTGGTCCTGAGAATGCTTTATCACCAACTACGGCACTTTTACGGTATTGACGAGACACTGGTGTTGCCCTACGCTCCAGGAATATTGAATCCGTTTTGGGGAACGAGAAGTGCCTCGTTCATTGGAACTATTCGTTTCCCACCTACGGGCTCATACAAGCTAATAAGCCTGATGTAGCAAGACTATATTTGTCGTGGGGTTTTCACTCCTGGCCAGACGAATATCGTCAGAAAAGAGGAGAAAAACCGGATAATATATCGAGATTTTCCTCTTCGAACTCCACAGATTCTATCCATACCACTCTGTCAAGATGGTTGTTCTGATTATTGAAGTCCTTGGTGGAATGATGCCCTCTCATCTCTCGAATCTTAAAATCATACCGGCTTGCCATACTAAGGCAGAAATCTTAACCGGACAAACGCAGAAGGCTCACTACGCCTGCTTAGGGCACATGATTCTCAGACCCAATGATCATTTACCACACGGTGTGGCGAGTGGGGTCATTGGTTGATAATACTGGCGTGCCCTCCCGAATGTATCGAGGCTTCGGAAGTTTGGGCCCAACCAGCGCAACCTTAAAGAAAAAGTAATAATAATCATGAAAAATGAGAATTGAATTTTTCCATGTAGACGTTAGCAGATCATCATGACAAATGAGAATTTAAACTTCCTATGTTTTTATACCACTTTAAATATAGAAAAATTAATGTCTTCTACAGATATACCCCATTCAATTAAAACTAAATTTCACTTCATGAAATATCATTATACGAAATTTGCTCGTGATTTGTAGATGAGCGTGCAGTTCATACCAAAGCCCCGGAGGTAGGTATTCAAAAAGGTTAAAAAGTAGGTATAGTTGAAGTAGCCGATATAGTAATCTTAAAGATGTCGGCGAAGTCAAAGGCCAAAAAAACCAATAAAAAGGAATTATGTCGCAACGAATTAGTCCACGTGGACTGAAGAATTGGCGGTTTGTATTGGATAATTTTTACTAACCGAGTTTTATGATTGGCTGAAGAATCATAAAATCAAATTTGAAGTCATGTTACGGAGACCAACAGAATGTAGCGATGAGTACCGCGTTGTGTGTTATTGAAGGGGAACTGCTATATCTTTTACTTAAACTATACCTACAGGAATCAAAAAGAAACGGCATTCAAACAAAAGACACCCATAAATGTTATCGCCATGATTCAATTTTTTTTGGTTTTCCACATAATTTGTCGCAAATTAAAAATGTTTAGGTTTTATGATTGTCAAACATAAAAAAAGTGTATTTGTTTCTTTTATCACTCAAAATCTACCGAGGTTTTAGGTTGGCACAATTTTTTTTAAAGTCGCATTTTGATCCCATAATAGACCGAAAAACACGTTTTGGTGCATATCTCGACTACCACTGAACTAAAAACGATTTTCTTTGGATCTTAGATCCAAATTTTTTAATCGGTTCAAAAAGCTGGGACTGGTTCAAGAGTAATCGTCATTTTAAGAATTTTAGAACAAGCCCGGTTATGAGGTTAAGTCAAAAAAATTGCACCACACAAGGCGTCTGTTTTTGGTATCAGAATGTTATTTGATGTAAGTATTTGAAAAGAAGAAAAAATATTTTATGTTCGTCAAAAACAAGTTACTTCCTTCAATTTTTGTCCAATGTTTGTCAAACGGCGCGTTTTCATTTTTCACACAACTTTTTTATTCAACATTTTCAGAGATATTTTGAAAAACTGCTAAAATGATCATTTCTAATCGTTATTTTCAAGTAGGAGATTATCGGTCGTAAAAAATTAAACTTCGGAATACAATACCATTTGATGTAAATCGCTTACAAAAAATACAAAACAATTGCATTCGTCTTTCTTATGGTGTGAGAAAATTCGACCATCCCTCAAGTTCGAGGAGTCAGGTTGATTACCGATTGCTGAAATCTGAAAGCTCAACCTACTCGTCAATACATATAAATTCCTCATTTACAAATAGCCAAATTACATTTATGAAAAATGTAAAACTTTTAAATCTGAAAATAATTCGAGGGCACGAAATAGTCACACTTTTATTATTCCAGACACTCAACAGTCTGCTTTTCTCGAAGTTTTTTTACAACTCTATCAAACTACCATCATCAAACTATCTACCCAGTGAATTTAGACAGTACTTCATATATAATTTGAAGAAAAAGTTGAAAACATATCTGACGTCTTGTGGATAGTTAATATATTCATGTTATGCCTTGCTCATATGGTTTTCCCTTTGTGTATGTTTTGTTATATATTTTGTCTTATTTAAGCTAAATAGATTTTTAATATACACTCTGAAATGTTTAGCCTTTTTTTCTTTGCTTTACAAAGATTCATGAACTACCCGCTTATTAATGTACTAGGTAATTATTTTCATATTTCTTTATAGTACATGCTATCCCCTAGGTACCTCTTCTTTATAAACATTGTTTGTCAATGAATAAATCCCATTTATATATTTTTTAATTTTATTTTACCGTAGTATGCGCTGGTCAGGCCCTATCCCCCGAATCCTCGATACATTCGGGAAGGCGCACCAGCATAATTAACCAACGATCCCTCCCCACACCATGGGGTAAGTGATCATTGGGTCCAATAATCATGTGCCCTGAACAAGGGCAGTGAGCCAAGAATGACAGCCTTCTGCATGTATCCTGCTAAAATTTCTGCTTTAGTGCGGCAAGCACATCAAGCTTGTTAGCTTGTAAGAGCCTGAGGATGGAGAACGAATAGTTCCAATAAATTCGGCACTTCTCATTCCCCACAACGGATTCAATATCTCCCGGAGCGTAGGGCAACACCGGTGTTTCGTCAATACCGTAAGAGTGCCGTAGATGACAATATAGTATTCTTAGGGTCGATGGGTATAGGCCGAGACCGCATATGCTGGACATGCTGATAGCAAGTGCATTAGGGTTTTGGACGCCTCGCGGCAGACCCTGCACCTTGTGTCAGGAACCTTTATACCCATCACGCGACTGCGGTAGGCTAAGGTGTGGAAGACACCATCTTGGCAAGTCATGATGAACCCCTCAGTGTCCGACTTCAGCCCACTCAACCTGAGAAAAGCGAAGGTCTGGCGCTTTGATAAGCCAAGGTCACCAATGTTATTGAAGAAGATCCCATGCATTGGCTTATCCTTGTGTTTCCGCAGAAGTAAGGTGATCTCTGCGGCTTTTATCTGAGCTTTCTGCTGAACAGGTTACAACTCGGTGACAGAGTTGTGGTCACCTCGTTCAGTGTCGAAAACTATACCGAGTTCATCAGCTGCTCGGGCAGCTGCCCTTAAGAGAAATGCTCCAATTCCTGCTCTCTCATGGTCACGAACCATGCAGAGAAGGGGATCCTAACTCCTGACGACTTTACAGGCTATATCCAGTACCATTCTGTCATGTGGACACTCCAAACTCAAAAGTCCACGGCCTCCCTGTTGTCGGGGGAAGTACAACCATGGGACGGACGATTTGGGATGCAAACTCCTATAGAGATGCATCATTTTTCGGGTCTTTACGTCGAGTTAATACAGCTCCTCCCAAGTCCACTTCACTACTCCAAACGAGTAGAGTAAGATTGGAACGGCAAGCATATTTGTTTGTCTGTCGAAGTTTGTGCTGATACTTGTCGCGGAGAGAGTTCTTCACTGCTGTTACTTACCTCTTGTGAGTAGCGTTGTTCCACCCCGAGGTAAGTATACGTCTCTCCGGCATCCAGATGGTGTAGGATGCTTCCATCTACCAGCTGCACATCCTCTCCGTAGTTCCCGCATCGTCCTCTCTTAAAATGGACTATTGCACATTTTTCTATCCCGAATTTCATACCGATAGCATGCGTGTACTCTTCCACCACCCTCAAGGAATGATGGAGATCCTTCTCTCCAGAGGCATAAAGTTTGAGATCATCCATATAAAACAAATGTGTGACCTTGTGCCTCCGGTTTCCAGGGGTGACACAGTTATATCCTCAAGTATTATTATTATTATCAAAACAATCAAAATACATGAGAAATAATTCTCGACAAAAAAAGTTGAAAAACACGGAGACGGTTGTTCTAGCGAACAACCTACCACTGAATCAAAGATGCTTGAATTTTGTCGAACCCTGGCATAGATAGATCATCGGATGATCCAAAGTTCGAAAGTGACAAGGTCTCCGTGCAACAATAACACTTCAACAGCGGTCGACCCTGTTGTTAGAGAGGCGCCAGCGAACGACGGTGTGGGTGAACCAAGAACTACGAGATACGGTGACGAGCGAGAGTCTCCCCGCCTACGGAGCCGGGCGCCGCTCTCGCACGCGAAACTACGACCAATAAACCGCTTTTTATGGTAGATTATACACGGGGTCTGTCGCGTTGTAGGCACTAAGCCGAACAGAAATTCTTTATTGAATTTCCAAGTTAAATACAAGGCATGTATGACTTGCTAGAGATCGCACGTTGAAAGGTAAGACCTCGTCTATCTTTAGCTTTCACAAGTTTCGACTTTTGAGGGTTATCGTTGCAATCATATTCTTTAGAGAGGGCAGATTACTGGTTCACCGCGAACAAAATCTAGGTAAACTCGAGTAAAAATCAACATCTATTGGTATCTTCCTACTCCAATATTATTAAGACCCGGTTTCAAAAACGATGGTTGAAGTGAATATTACTGGAGTTTTTTCCCAACACCAAACGTTATTTCAACACGCGTGTTTCGATCATCAAGAGAAAGATCTTCCTCTTGAAGATGAAGAGGAAGATCGTTCTCTTGAAGATGAAGAGGACGATCTTCCTCTTGAAGATGAAGAGGAAGATCTTCATCTTGAAGATGATCAGTTGGTGATCAAAACAGGTGTCGAGGTGTTAAAATAACGGATTTGTGTTGGGAAAAAACTCCAGTAATATTGATTACTACACCAAAGGTTCCAAACAGTTCATCACAAGATGGTGAAGTGTTGATCAGCTTTATGATTGCTATTTTCCGCGTTTTTGGCCATGGTCTGCAGGTTTTTATGCCTGACGTTTCGTCTTCTACTGCGGTAGACATGATCAAAGGCGATGTGGTAACAGTCGCAGTACTCGAGTTGTTGTTCCCGTTGTTCTGAACGCAGTGACTTCGTTGCTGGTATTTGACTCTGGTTTTATATTATTATTAGTGGGCCTGGCTTGGTTTAAATATCTATAGGATACAGAAAATAACTTTTGTTCAATTTCTACTAAGAATTTCATTCGTTACGGCCGGTTTCGGCTTATTAAACCATTCTCAAGTAAACTGGAGCATTTTGCGCCAGTTACAATGATACAGTCAATGTTCTTTAAGTACCTGCAATAGGTACCGGAATTATCCATAGCTTATCTGACATACAAAAACAATAATAACTTCTATATTAAAATTGATGTTGGATTTATGTTATGTTATGATGTTGGAGTTTTAATGGAGCTTTGTTACTATTATATTGTCGAGTTTTTGAATATGTGACCATTGCCTTTCAAATTGATATGGAGTATCTACATGACATAATGGTACTGGATGTCGCATGTAAAGTCGTCAGGAGTTCAGATCCCCTTCTTTGTATGGTCCGCGACCATGAGAGATCAGGATTTGGAGCATTTCTCTTAAGGGCAGCTGCCCGAGCAGCTGATGAACTCAGTTTAGTTTTCGACACTGAACGAGGTGATCACAACTCTGTCACCGAGTTGGAACCCGTTCAGCAAAAATCTCATATAAAAGCCGCAGAGATCACCTCACTTCTGCGCAAACACTAGGATAAGCCAATGCATGAGGCATTCTTCAATAACATTGAAGACATTGGCTTATTAAAGCGCCTGACTTTCGCTTTCCTTGGGTCGAGTGGGCTGAAGTTGGAAACTGAGGGGTTCATCATGGCATGCCAGGAAGATGACTTCAACACCTTCGTCTATCGCAGTCGCGTGATGGGTATAGAGGTTCCTGACGCAAGGTGCAAGGCCTGCCGCGAGGCGTCCGAGACCATAATGCAATTGCTATCTGCATGTCCAGCATATGCAGTTCCGGCCTATATCCATCGACATAACGCGGCCCTAAGAGTGTAAGATTTTGCCCTACGCTCCGGGGACTATTTAATCCGTTGTGGGGAACTAGAAGTGCCGAATTCATTGGAACTATTCGTTTCCCACCTACAGGATCAAACAAGCTAATAAGCCTGATGTAGTCCTTCTCGACCACCAGAGCAAGACGATATTTGTCGTGGAGTTTTCAGATCCTGGCGAGACGAATATCGTCCGAAAAGAAAACGAAAAACGGATAAGATATCAAGATTTTCTCTTCGAACTCCGCAGACCCTATCCAGAACACTCTGTCAAGATGGTTGTTCTGATTATTGGAGTTCATCATACCGGCTTGCCGCACTCAGGCAGAAATCTTAGCCGGACAGATGCAGAAGGCTGTTATTCTTGGCTCACTGCGCTTGCTCAGAGCACACTATTCTCGGACCCTATGATCACTTGCCCCATGGTGTGGGGAGTGGTCGTTGGTTGATAATGCTGGCGCACCCTCCCGAATGTATCGGGGCTTTGGGGGATAGGGCCTGACTAGCGCATACTACGGTAAAAAAAATCAATAGCGTTTATTGCCCAACAGCTTCCCATTTATAGAACAAAATATAACAATTCAATTATACAAATCATAGCACTATTTCAATTAGATACAAAAGAAAATGCATTCCACATAAAAAAATGAACTATAGATAATTAATAAAATCATCCATAACTAAAAATGCGCATGAGATTTATTTTTCATCTCGCATATACTACAATAAAATATATCACATGAGGTAGACAGCTGATTTATAGTACGGCACATAAAACTCACTGGTAATTTTAATAATAAATAGGTTTGAACTATTTTGCACAAAAAAGTGGTATCATTTCTAGATGTTAATCTCGGTATAAGAAAATATTTTGTAGAAAGTAATTCCGGAGAATCCTACCATCCAACAACTCATGTAAAAAAATAACAGATGCTTGTTTTCTTCGTATTTCAAGAAATATAAGACCAATTGTTCAATGAAAATGCAATTTTTTTGTGCATAACGTCAATAGTTTCAAAAATCAAGTATTTCAAAACTTCTTTTGGATTCTTTTCACTCTTTCAATATTTGATATATATATATATATATATATATATATATATATATATATATATATATATATATATATATATATATATATATATATATATATATATATATATATATATATATATATATATATATATATATATATATATATATATATATATAACAGAATAATTAGTGACTGGATTAACTATAAATCGATTTAATTCGTGAGGTTGCAGTCAATAGCTGGGCTGTTACAAAGAAAACTCTTTGTTATATGTCAAGCTTTCGGTATATTTCACACCTTCCTCAGGACAACTACAATAATAAGATTATATATCTTGTAAAAAATATATAAATATGGAGAACTTACTAACGTGAGAATAAAATATAAAATGGTTAAAAAACAGATAGAAAAACATTAATAAATGACAGTTAATAAAAATTTTGGCTGACAATGTCATATTTATATATTTTTTACATTATATTATATATATATATATATATATATATATATATATATATATATATATATATATATATATATATATATATATATATATATATCAATATATATATTGATTATAAAATGGGATTCCATATTAACGACCCATATTCTTGATTTGACTCTATACTAAGCTAAAATATAGGAAAGTAAAATATAAAATATTATGGAAATTCTTAAAATTTCTGGCAATAAAACAGTAAGAGTGATAGGCTGAGTTAACAATGAAATTAATGTGATTATTAAAAGTAAGTTGATAGACGAAATGGACACGTAGATTCCTGATAGTGTTAGTTCTATCTGAGATAGGTTCATCGATACTGTATGCAAATTGTATTGCATTGATTTTTTTGATAAATAATACATTTTCACCATTTTTTTCAACTACAAGAAAACCTCCAATACTGTGGAAAAACAATGCATCACGATAATGCACCTGCTCTCTCGTATTGCTTGTTCGTAATTTTTTGGCCAAAAACAACACGGTAAGCATGCATCAGCCACCGTATTCACCAGATTTGGCTCCATGTGACTTTTTCTTGTTCCCAAGATTGAAAAAACCCATGAAAAGATGGCGTTTTTGACAATTGAAAAATAAAAAATATTACATCCAAGTGAAAATGAATTGAAAGAACTTGTAGCATGTGAAAATTGGACCACTCCATACACTATCAAGGATCCAAATAAAGCAACAGAATGGTATCATGTATGTATGTTTTTTCCGTTAACCAGCTATCGCACCCCTACGAACGACAACCCTCAGAAGTCGCAACTTGTGCGACCTAAGGACTAACAAGGTCTTACCTTTTAACGTGTGATTCCTAACACGGGTTGGACGATAGCAATTGAAAATCAAGCGTTCAGTCTGGGGCTTGAACCATCGACTCACACATCGGCTGATTGACTGAGTGAACAAAGCACCCACGTCGAACCGCCCGGCTACCGACCGACCTCTATAGGAATAATATTGATCAAGTCACATACAAAAAAACAATAGAAATGAATGAAATAGGAAGGACAGAGTGGAGATTACAGGTAGTTTTGTTATGTCCGTCAACCGTAGAAATAAATTATTCAGGGTGATACAACAGAACTCGACTGATTCCGTGTTTGTGCATCTCCATAAAAATATATGGAGCAGACGTTACATTATTTTACGAATATGTTCTGGGAGAAGTAAACAATATTGTCTATTTTATTAGAAGAATACAATGCCGATAACTTCTTTCAATCGTCTATGAAGTACTTATTGCCATCTAGGATTAAAAGTGTAACTAAGAAAAATTTTATGTGAAGTCTTCTTTACAATTAAGCTTTATTCAGTCGAGTTCAGATGTCGCAGTCATAGACAATGAACAATTAATTTTGTAAGCAGAAACAAATGCTTTATTTTTTTTTCATTTCAATTTCGAGTACTGTATGGTTTTCACAGAATGAAAATTAAAATCCACTTTGGAAGTTGTTGCTATATCAATTTTTTGTGTTGTTTCATCTGTGTGACCAGAAAACTCATTCTCACCAAATAAACTGAATCCTAACATTATTTTGAATAAAATTTCTCTGCTAGTGGCCGTTAGATGCTGCTACGGTAAAGTCAAATTTGAAAGAATATATTCCATGGCAAACCAAAATTCATAGGTTGAAAAGCGTTTTATTCTATAACTGAATGGTAATGAAATCAGTGATGTTCACATCAATGCCAAAAGTGTATTTTTCAAAAAGATGGATGTTAGATCAAGGAATATTCCATAATTGTGAAATATTTCAATAAAGATACCTAGGTAACAAAAATGAAAAACTATAAGTTAGGATATAAAAACCAAGGCATTTGTTTTAAATTACTACTTTCGATTATTTAATTTAGAGTATTTCAAATAGGATCGGGGAATGATGACACTGTGGAATTCTCATGACTATGATAGGGAATACTCTCTTGCGGATACAAAGCATTAATCTAGATTCCTGAAGGAAAACAGTTCCGATGATTGCTTCCTCAACTGTGGCCACTACAAAAGGCCAGTTGAAGTTTCCCCTAAATCCTAACGAAAGGTTTGAAATTTTGTACAGTGGCATGAAGGAAGGTTCAATACAATGTTTCAACGTTTCAGGAATGAAAGAGACATCAGAACCACTATCTACAAGGAAATATATTTTTGTTGAAGGATTTCGGATAAAAAGTCGACTATTCCACAACCGATTATCATCAGTCGTCATTAATGGCGTTCTATGATTTATGTATTCCATCATAACAAGGGCGGATTTATGAGGTGTAATGGGGTTAATTACCCCCATTCTGATATATACTCACTGAGACATTCAATAATCGTGACTCCGCGTTGTTTTCAATTTCATATGTAAACTTATTGTTTGGCGGTCCGTTGTTAAAAGTTGAAATAAACTCCCCTACCTACATCCATCATCTGGATGTTTGCTTCCAGTTCAAATCTGCTCATAAACAGATAAGTTATAGAGGGACACAGTGGGTTTCCCATTGACGTGTATTCGTGCTGTCTATGTAAACAATTGTTGAAGTGAAAGGATTCTGTTTCTTGCAGATTTTCGTTAGTTTCTCAGTTGTCCCACAGAAGACCCCCCAAAAATTCAATAGTTTTTGGAATAAGACACTTGAAAACAACGAGAAGACATCAAATGACACTAAACTCTCTTCATTTGTAACTTTACATCTTCCATTTTGTCTATAAGTTCATGACAACTTACAAAAATTCAATTCAATTGTGAGACTGGGAGAGTATCAAACTGTTTGGTTAGCCTATTAATTCTTGCTTAAAACAACTCAAAATACTTTTATTAAAAAATGTTAGTTTTTAAATGATTAATTTTAACAACCTGACTTTTCTTATTATGACAACCTTATGCTATTTTGTTTTTTATAATAAAATATATCGACAGGTATAGGAACAGATATACAGGAGGAGCCAGAATGGCCACCACAAGCCATTTAGCAATTTCATGAGTTGGGGAACTTATGGCAGAGGCAATTTGTCGCACCAACTTGCCAGATTTGTGAATTTTTCGTATAGAAGGAACTGTAAGATTAGAAACCTGTAGACTCCTGTTTAAAATCGTTGCGATCAAATTCTGACATTTCTTCAGTGTTTTTTTTCTGAAACCACCTTAGGAATGTATTATAGGGACCATCTCAATTAATCTATCAATTCTCTCATAGCAATCCGACTTATCCAATATCACATCATTGCCTTTATCTGCTTTTAGATAGAAGGCATCTTTCTCTTTCAATCAATTAATATCTTCACTTCTTACTGATGAGTCTGAAAGTGTATACCCTGTTAGATATCAATAGTGACCAGTTTTAGAGATAGGAATTCGTGAACTGCGTCTCCTGAAGACGCCAACTTGGTTGGCAGAACGTGCGTCGATACGAGTTTTGGTGTTTGGGAACAGCATTTGTTTTGAACATTCAGTACATTTCAATGTATACACGGACATACTTTTATATAAAAAAAATTCCCAACCCCGAAATTTGGACTTGAATCCGCCCTTGAATCATAATTACAAGTTGAAACACTTATATAGGCCTCTTCATTAAATTGCCAGCGATAAAAACAAACAGGTTTCTGCCGACTAGAGCTGGAATGAGTTCTGGAAATCTGCCTTGATCTGCTGTCTGAATCTAAATCTTTGAAAGAATTTTTTATTTGAAACCTATTCAATAGTTGATCAATTTTCTCTTCCAGTAAATGATGTAGGGCATATTATTTTCTACTTTTGCTAAGGCCCAAGAGTAGATAACCACAGTATCGTCGGCAAAACTGAAAACTTTGCCAGATGATTTCAGGTTGAGTGAATTATTTAGATAAATAGTGATGAGTACTGGGCCAAGAACCGTACCTTGCGATACATTTGGTTAGATAAGTAGGACATAAATTGCTCAATGTACGAGGTCTGTTCAAAAAATAAGGTGAATTTTCATTTTTACTAAAAAATATTCATTTATTCATCAATTTCTATTTTGTTCCCTTCAAAGTAGTCCCCCTCACATATGATATACCTGTGCCAGCGTTTCCACCATTTTTCGAATCAGTTCTGATATGCACTTTTTGGTATGTCCTTGAGCTCTCAGCAATTCGGTTTTCATCTCCTCAATCGTCTAAAAACGCCGTTCTTTCATGGATCTCTTCAATCTTGGGAACAGGAAATAGTCGCAGGGGACAAATCTGGTGAATATGATGACTAAAGCAAAAATCACAAACAAGCAATGACGAGTGAGCAGGTGAAATATCGTGATGCAAAACCTATGAATTGTTTTTCCACAATACTCAACGTTTTCTTCGTATTGCTTCTCGCAGGTGGCGCATAACTTGCAATACGACTGTTTTTTTAGTCAAAATTCAGCGTACGAACTTTGCTGCCACACGCATCATTCCCAAAATTTCTGAAAAAATTGCATGGCATGAGCCAACCAATTTTCCGACATCCTCAGTGATTCAACGATTCTCCATGACAATTTTCGTCACTTTCTCAACATTTTTATCGGTTGCTGATGTGCTGTTGCGTCCAGGGCGAGCGTCATCATTCACATCTTCTCGGCCTTTTTTGAAAAGCTTGTACCACTTGTAAACATTTTTCTGGTTCAGAGTACAATCACCGTATGCCACTATCAACATTTCAAATGTTTTTGAACACTCAATTCCCTTTTTTCACAAAATGTGATGCAAATTATCTGAGCCAATTTTTTCAACCTGAACATATGTTCGAGACGAGTATACCAATGTAAAAAATGAAAAAATCGCTAATAGAATGTACGTAGCCCTCGAAATTTGAACATTCACCTAATTTTTTAACAGACCTCATAGTTCCCCGTATTCCAGCATCCTACAATGCCTCTTCTAATAACTGGTCGTGGCCAACAGTGCCAATAAAGGCCTTTGCAAGATCCAGATCCAATCGCATTGCTCGCCTGTTTTTCCTCATTCCATCGTAATTTTTGCTGTTACTACAGAAACAGCGTCATCCGTTGATTTTTCTATTTGGAATTAGTGTCCGACCGAAAGTTCGGTTTCGGTTGAGTTTCGCCAAAAAACTGGTTTCGGTTTCGGCGGCAAACCTGCCAAAACTACGACCGAAACTGCATTCGGGAGTTCCCGCGCTGTAATCGGTCATGTTCGGCGCGTTGAATTTCATACAAGCGACGAAGACATTTTGCCGCGTCCTCGTGCCTAATCATGTCGAGACTCCTGACTTCGTGACTTACTTTGTGATTTACTTTGTTCATTACATAAATATTAAATACCGTTTGTTTGAAGATGATTGACAATGTTTCATGGTGAATTTCACTAGTTCGGACTTCCATTGTCTAATATAAAATGATTTGAAATCCCTGAAACATTTTAAAAAAAAGGAACAATTAAAAATGAATAGCTGAAAATAACAATATTATGCAAAAATAACCTGGAATTAAATAATAATGAGATAAAATACCAGTCAAAATCGAACAAAAATAAAGAAATAAAATGAGATACGCAACATATGGAAACCCATCATCAAGCGAAAAATGGCCAACTCCCGCCAAACGGTCATTTCCCACTGAAGCGGAAAAAATGGAAAGTGGGGATAAGTGGAAGTACTCGAACGACCCATAAATAGTCATCTCTCGGAGGAATCAGTCCAGTCATCACCCGAAGATGATTGTAGATACTAACAATTGAAACGTCGTGAACTAATGTGGCTTATTTCTTTATTTTTGTTCAATTGTTCGATTTTGACTGGTATTTTATCTCACTATTATTTCATTTCAGGTTATTTTGGCTTAATATAATTGTTATTTTCAGCTATTCATTTTTAGTTCTTCCTTTTTTTCAATTGTTTCAGGAATTTCAAATCATTTTATATATTAGACAGACAATGGAAGTCCGAACTAGTGAAATTCATATTAAATACCTATTGTGATCGTAGGTAATATTTTTGAAAAACCATCAATAATATTCAAAAGAAGGATCTACACCTACTCAAATAAACACCTCACCAATTTTAAGTATTTTTGAGGTGCAATTAATATTTCTTCTTAAATAAGTGTTTGTTATGTTGATTATAATGTCGAAGACCCCATAACGTTGTGATTTAAAAATAAAGCAATGAAGACTGACTGATTATAATAACGTTTTCTTCACTTTTCTCCCTAAACATAATCCTTGCGGAAATTCGTTTTCGGTCGTAAAAACCAATTTCGGTTGGACACTATTTGGAATCCGAATTAATGCTATATTTCTCCAGGAATGATTCTAAACGCGACTTTTTCGAAAATCTTTAAAAAGTTACTAATCAGAAAAATCGGTCTCAAGTGGATCTGTTCGTCCCCTTTATTAAAAATTGGGCATAGTAACAGCATTTTTAAATGAATTTATACAAATACCACTTTCCATGGGCTGATTAATTGAATGACTTAAGGGCGAAGCTATTTCTGCAGATTATTTGTTTGAGCTTACCATCTTTCCCAGGTGTTTTTTCAATTCAATATCTTTGAAAATCCAATGACAAACTGGCCTCAATTGCATCAATTTTTGTATAAATAGGGTAGATTGTGGAAATTACTTCAGAAAATGTTTATGGAATAATGGAACAGAAAATATTCAACAAGTAAATTTTTGAGTTACAGAAAGAGGTGAACCTCTCATGAAAAACTATCTCTGAAGGTTTGAAATGAGTCGCACAACTCAACTGTTCTCAAATCGTTTTAATAAAATACATACATTTCTAAACTGAACCTCATAAAAAACAATATTAAAGTAACATTTACAATCGTGTTTTACTCAACATAAATAACAATTAAAGCTATAAATATAGGTACTGCGGTACAAATATGAATTCGTAACAAAAAATATATAAATATCAAATAGTGAAATATAAGAATATACTATATACATGCAAAATACAGCTTTTCTCACCATGAGCAAGATATTTTCATTTTAAAGCATTCGTTTCTGATCAAGGCAAACTGCAGTCCCACTTCTGATAATTTTTAATGAGAAATTACTTAGACTGGGAAACCCAAACTACATATTCTCACTTTTCAATTATTAATAATTAGTGTTTATTGAAACAAAATGAAAATGGTAGACAGTATCTAGGACCTCTCTAAGGATTCATGCAGAATACTGCACTTGAGTTGAATAATTATATAAAATATGGCAAAAATTTTGTTCGTAAATCAAAATAAGATGCTTACTTCAAAGTTTTTACCAAAACTTCCTGACTAAAACAGTGGGTTCAGAGCCGATTTAAAAATGTTACATTTACCGTGATTCTGTTACTCTCTGTCAAAATCCCCTTAGAAGTCTTCTAGATTTTTCAGAGAGTGGTATTGAAGATTATTTTACTATGAATTTTCAACGAAAGACCAAATATATTCATTAAAATATAAACGTCTTACCGTCTTTGTTAGAACGCATTTATTTTGATTCACTGTATGAATTATTTCAAAATCATTTCAACCCTAAGTAGACAATACGTTCCAGTAGAAAAATCACGTGTTTGTATCTACATTTTTCGAGAACAAAATAGCATATAACTTACTTCAAACTAATACTATACTAGTAAAATTACATGATTATGCAAGTAATCTCAAACGAACATGATACATCATCGACTTAATATTACATATTCAGGGAACATTGGTTACTTCACTCATTTTCAATCTCTTATATTTACAAAACTAATAGTAGTGATATCGTTATTATTATCAGGCATTCCAGGTATAAATATCACCCAAAAAATCTGATATTTAGGTGATATTGTACAATTTTTAACTTTCTCCAAGGGAAGAACAATAGTTACCGAGCATATACAGTGTGACCCAGTTCAAGTTGCCACCTTGAAAGAGCAAATTGAAAAACTACAACATGTTTTCAAGAATATAAATGAAAGTGATTACTTTCCGTGACATCCATATAACAAAAAGTGAATTCAAAAAGATTTTTTCCAAGTTACTGCCTGAAATGAATATAATATAATTTTTTTCTGATATTTCATAAAATGCCAGCTTCATGAGAATATACAACAATGATATTTAAATATTTTTATTTCCTTTTTTAGGATCATTGATTGTATAGGAAGTCAGCATAAATGACAACAAGAGAAAGAACATCATAATAACAAACACACAGTACACATAATATAAAATCCGATTGGATCATTTTGAGATGAAAAGGTTAATTAAATAAGAAATGTTTGTCGCTCTTCAAATCTTAATTTCAAATAGTGAATAATTATTTTTTGTGGAGGATATCTGAATTGGTTATTGGACTTCTTTTGAGAGTCTTCATCTAGAACAGAATCTTAAAAAAAATCAAAATTGTATTGGAGAACTTTTTGCAGGTGTAGAAAGGATAAACTTCTACTCCACCCTGATAAACTACTATGTAAATTCAAAATAAATTTTACAAAGAAAATGCGCTCTTTATTAGTAACTTGTCTTATTTGATAATTTTGCCAATAAAAAAAAGCTGAAAAATTCCGAGTCGAAATCTGCCTCTGCCTTCTCAATTTCAAGATTGTAGTTTTCCTACTCAGAATTCGTCTATTTTTTGGTGTAACGGCATCATCCACTGTTGTCATTAGCCTCGTGTTCTGCGTAGATTATATCAATTACTCCTCGCGCCACCTAGCAAACATCTTTATTCGTAGTCCTGTTGGTCATGTAAAAACAAAATTAATCCACCTTCATATACTCGTAGATGGATATTAACAAAGCTTGGAGAAGATATGAAATATATCGAACTTGTTAATTAACTTTTGAAACATTCAATGCAGCACAAGGTGTTTTTTGATATCAGCTATTTGACATTTCTAATAGCTTTTTATAACAGGATCTTATCTGGTTACCCTTCCAAAAAGAAGATCTGAGAAGTGTTAGCATCACAACAGATTGATTTCGATAGTACATCGAATTTTTCAAAAGTCAATCGACAATTTCGATACATTTGAAAACAAGACTGATTTTGAGAGGAAAAACTGCAAGATCTAGTTTTTTTTATTCTAGCAGAGGCAGACTTTGATATATGAAACGTAAGATGAGTATAAAACTCTTTTTTTGATATACAAAATCATTGAGTACAAACTACTACATCTTTGTGAAATATATATTGAATGCAGTAAATTATCGGAATGAACTAGAAGTTTAGCCTTTTCACACCTGTATAAAGATCTCCGATACAATTTCATTTTTAAATAATGAAAAAGAAAATTCCCAAGAAGGTCAATGAAAACTAAACTGAGGCACACTGTTATTGCTTACTTTTCATTTGGCTAACACCTCAAAGGTAACATGTATGATATGAACTTGAAAATAGACACCAATATTTACAAACTATAAAATATTCAAACGAAAAAACTTGTTTCAAAGGAAACACAACAAACATGCAAGTTTTGCATTTTCAAAATTGAAAATATTCATCTTCAAGAGCAGTATAATGGTTTGATTAGTTGTAAAAAAACCAAATCATCCTTCATACAAAAACATGGCACTACAATCATGATTGTGAGTACTAATTTTTTCAAAAAAAAAATGCTCAACACCATCATTACTTTTATTATCCATTAAATTTTTTTCTTCATCCCTACAATACACAGCCCACAAGTCACAGTCACAAATCACCCCTAAAATATTTCAATTTTATGTCCATCCATGCTTAGAAAACAGTGATTGAGAAAAGAGATGCAGAACTTTCCTTTATTTTACTTTTTTACTGTAATTATCCCCAATAAGAGGTATTTTATAATAGAAGTAGATTATTCCGAGTCACAGAAAAAGTTTGAACGAAATTTTATAACAAAGTAAATGTAGATTCACTTTTCAAGATGAAATGACCGTGAAAACAGTTGGAAAATCAACTGGAAATTTCAAGTAATTCACTCTTCAACAAGTGAGTTGATTTTTTATCATCATAAATATTACATTTAGATATTAATTCTGAACAAAAAAATTTCCAACTTTATCACATGAACAATTGGTATATATTAGATTTACTAAATAAAATTAGCTTCCCCCCTCCCCAAGGCAACTATTTCTTGAAATTTTTTCCTAACTTCTACTTCAAAACTTATCCGGTTTGTTTGTCCCATTCAAGATGAAGTTAACATTTGACACTGAATGTTAATGTCTAGAAACGATGAAATCCTTAACCTAAAATCCTAAGATATCAGAAATATTTTTTACTAGGTGGATTTAGAAAGAGATAAGATTAATAATGAAAGTTTCAACAAATGGACAAACAAAATAACAAAATATATATTTCGATGAGCTTTCAAACAATGTAACCCCCCCATTCACGTGAGCAATCTTTTCTATTTTATCATATTTCAGGAGTACAGAGCATAATTTCCATCTAAATAGCCTTCATTGGCGTTTCAACATTTTTTATGAAAAAAAATCTGTTAATGAAGTTACCTTACAAAAGAATGACTCTTACGATACTGGAAATATTCACTTTTCATTGGCCATTGAAATTTATTCAGCTCCAGTTATTTTTCTTCGGTAAATCCAAATAAATCTTTGTAACACAAGGGTGATAATTCAGTGCATTTCTATTGTTTTTCTCATGCATGTGCTAAAATTTATTATGCCCAAAAATAAACTGTCCCGATGTAAATTATTCAAATCACGAAGTATGTATTTCAAGTAATTATTTCATTGGAATAAAAATGCTACTGTGCCCTCAAAAAAAAACAACATATTTCATTTATTTTTCACATTTGTTGGATATTTCCAGTCAAAGTTGAAATACCTATTATCATCGAATAGGAGAAAACTTTGAAGAAAAGACCTTTCAAGGAATAGCACCATCGTTTTTTCACCAAGCTACTTCTTGACTTCGATGGTGGATTGGTTATTTCAGTTTCAAGCAGTAGAATTGTTCAAATCTTTTTCAACATTGTGATATCAAAGTTTTCAACTGTACCTATGAAAATTTCACGAAATAACAATAATTTTTATAATTATTATCAACTGCTTAAAGAGGTTCTTTGACCCAAGATTTTAAATAACAAGTTACGGCAAACGTCACCTTTTGTTGAGGGCATTTGTAAAAAAAATATTGTAATATTAATTAAAAAAAAATATTCAAAACAAACAGTTTAAAATAAAATATTATTATTCGATGGTCTGGATGATGAACATAAAAAAAACACTGACACGCTAGGTGCAGGTTCGCATTTTCCCCAATTCTGAAGATTTGAAAATCTTCAATTTTATATTAGTGACATGTTCATCACCATCTAAGCCGCGAACTCAGGTGCAAATAAATCCTAGCATTCAGTGCATACTGACTAGTTTGTGATTAGGATTGCACATTAAAAGATAGGACTCCCTCTTTAGCTTATACAAGTCTCTAGAAAATTCTTGAGGTTTCTTTCACGGGTGTTTAGAACTATTTTGACTGATTTGAGACAATAAACAAAGCCGATAAGCCAACCAAAGAATAGAAGGATATTATTGAAAAAGGACAGTTTTGAGGTCCAGAATAAGGAAATCTGTCAATAATTGCTAGTTTTGTTTTGCCAGCTATCGCCCTTCATGAACGACAAACCTAATAAGTTGAAGGTGTGCAAGCTAAGGATCAACAAAGTGTTATCTTTCAACGTGCGATTCCTTGTATTGGAGTGATATTCATTTAGAAAAGAGCTGCAATTCCTGTTTTTTTGGTGACCCACTAGTTATTTTGAATTGATCAAATTCTAAGATTAACACTTGCGGAATTCTGAAAAATTTTCTTGTGCAGCAATATACTATTCACAAGCGACCATTGTAATTTAATAGTAATCACTAGTATCTATCGAAAATTGGATCACGATTGTTTGCTTCACCATTAAATAGAAGGTACATTATTTTCTATGAGTTGTTTAGTCACGGATGAAGTGGGAACTTAAAATATTAATTTCTCGACGAAAAATAGAAATATCCTCTACAAATCTCGATTCACCACAAAAATGCACGATGAGATTTCTTTCCTAGATTTACAATCCGGTAACCTATAAATCATCTGCGATTCCCGTAGAATTTCCTCCAGCTTTCATCTTTTCCAGAATCCTATTCACATGTTCAGTTGTGAATCCGGCAATTCGTACCTCTGGAAAGAGAAAAAATGTTATTTTTACGAATAATTGAAAACAGAAAAAAATCAATTCCAATCTGATTCGAGCCATAAAACTATAGAAAACTTTCATGTGTCAAAAATTTCAATGATTGGAATATTCTACATACTGTGGAAAAAATTCATGTTTTCAAAGTCATTCCAGAATTGCAGGTGTCCAACTCAACTTACTTGTAGAAGCTTTAATAACTTTTTCCAAATTAGCTGTCAATTCTTCTTGTCTTTCTTGAGAATGTTCTGTCAGTTTTGCCCGCAGAATCAATTTCGCTTGAGCTATACCGCTAAGGAGCCGTTCTAGAAAGAAAATACTTCTTAATCTCAAAATTAATGTAAAAGTCTTTAATAAAATCCAGTCACAGTCAAAATAGAAGTTTCTCGGAATTGAAGATAGTCAGCTATAAACTTGTATACACTTTTATTTTGACACCCTAAAACTTGTCTGAAAATCTACTTATAGATATCTGAGGTCGAAGGTCAAGGATTTTTTGCACATTTATTGCTAATATCTTGTTTCCTATGGGTTACATGCTATTTGTATTAATTATAGCATTTTCGAGGTAGAAACACCTTCTTTCCCAGATTTCATTCAATTCCAAGGCATTTTATTAAAACATGAATCACAAATGAAGAAATAATGTTTCAAGATGTAATTGAATGTGAAGAGTACTCACTATGTTCATATTCCAAACCGCTCAACTTGATTTTATTGGCCTCGTGTTGAGCCTTTTTCTTTAACCTGCAAGCCCTTGATGCCAGTTTGTTCTTCTCTTTCCTAGATGTAGGCCTCACGTTGAATGGCAATTCACTGACAGGAGTCATATCATTAATTATTCGTCCCAGTTTGTCTAGTTCTTTGCCTATTATGTGTAGTTTTCTGGCATTTGGAGTTAAATCGTTACCATCACCTTCAAAAAAAATTTTCATTACCATATATAAAAATATTAAAACCACATTAAAAATTATATATCAAGTGGAACTCCAATTTTCTAATATTCATCAATGGCAGAGATGATTTATAAGCATTTCGCTAGAACTGTGCCAAAGTTCACTACAATTTCATTATTCGTTCTTGAAAAAAATAAGAATCAAATTATTGAAACAGGGGATTCCTCAAATTACAAATGATATCTGTTATAACCAATACTTGTTAATTGGTAGTGCTCATGATCTATGCTGTTCAACATTCAATATTTTTCACTGTTATGGTGCATATAAAAAAGATAATCATAATACAGTTCACAGCCAGTAAGTTTGGTAAGTCTACTGCTTGCTTTTAAGAAAAATTTATCCCTGGTAAAACTGATTAATTATATAGTAGAACCACTCTAAAAAGCACCAACTACCCACTCATAATGTTTCTAAACAATTATCAACAATGTAGTTTGTCAGTTGTTACAATAGATGCTTTCCCTACGAGTATTTGCTTCACTAGTTGAATTTGACAAATGTCATATTTCAACCAATGATTAAGTTAGGATCACACGTCGAAAACAATTTGAACTGTAGAAATATTCAATTTAAAATTATGGAAAACCATGTGTATATAGTGTGGACAAGAAAATTCAATACTGGTATAGAGGAGACAGCCCCATCTGATAAGAACTCTTCAATATTATAGTAAGCTTTTTGGATGAAAAATGGTTTCATATTCTTCAGAAACCTCATAGTGGGGATGCAGCTGATAGATGGAGGGATGATATTAATAAAAGCTGGGTCATAATAATTTTCATAATTTCTGATTTTCATCAGCCGGCTATATTGGACAAGAAGATCTTATTTACATCTTTACATATGTAAGACATTTATAGATGTAGTGTGATGGAGATGGAACAATTAACACTCCGTGTTCACTGAACATCATTTCAACATCCTAAGTATAATTCTGATGTAGTATGTAATATATATTTCGCCTCTGAATGCCAAATTTTTTTTCCGGTATGCACCAGAATGATTGGTTGTTTCAGAAGTTTTGTCCGTTTTGATATCATTTGTTTTTGTAAGTTCATATCTACATATATATTTATTGAGATATTTATTGTACTGTGTCGTGGTATATACTTTATGGAATAATTTTCTGTGGCTGGTCCACTTATGCTTACAAAGTTTTTCTTGTACAAAAAAGAATCATCAGATCAGAATCATCAGAATTGAAAGAGTATCTAGTACCTATTCATTTGTGGATTTGTTAAAAAATTCAGGTTATTAACTCTACCAAGTTTGTTTATCTTTGAACTTTGCGTTTACGTTTATTCAAATAAATGCTCTTTTGAACTTGTTAAAAACAAACACCAAGTGAATACGCTTCAGAAGAATAATATATCCATACCATATAATAAATATAAATTAGCATGTTATTCTCCCAATATCGTAGAGCCACGGCTCTTCAATAACTTACTGAATTATATTACCGAATCCCCTACCTTAAATGTTTTTAAAAATAGATTGAAAGATATGCTCGTAAAGAAGTGTATTTATTCTGTGGATTACTTTTTGTCCGAAACTGACAGGTAAAATATTATTATTATTATTACACTGATCGATAGAGAGAGAGAATTTTGTACTCTATTCATTGATGTTGTTCATTTTTTCCAAAATTTAATTTGCCTCTTTTCAGCTTATCACTAGCTCCCATGCAATTTTTGGAAGTTTAACACGTATTGGCAATGAAAAAAGCTCGAAAAGTGGGTGCCCCCGATTTGAAATCGCCGAAATGTACAGAAAACTGCGCGAGCTGCAACCGGCGCCAATCAGAACCAGACAAAAACGGCCTTCGTCGACTTCATCGAATCCCGAGCATATAATTTCAATGCTGACGGAATTAATTGATTTGTGTTACATTGGCAACAGTGCATTGATTCAAATGAAGCTTATTTCGATTAGATTGAATAAGTATTGACTGAGATATTACAGTTCAAAATAGACTCATAAAAATTGACAAAACTTTTGAAACAACCTAATACAAAAATTGTTTGGAAAAATAACTGACATCACAAAATCTGTAAATGTTTCAAAGTTTCCAAAACTATAATTTCTTTATAAATATATCATTGAAGATATATGCGAATGATGATAAACAACTTCTTCTGAGATTCCTAGACCATAGGATCTTGTAAGTGCCTATTGGAAAACAATCACTTTCCTGAATAACATCAAGAAGGACACTGGATTATTTTTTTACAGACATTTGTGCAAGTTTTCCCACAGAGGAAATTCTGCAGTCTGGTAGTGATTAGTTGATTGATTTCAGTGAGGTCCTGCTGTTGTAAACTTGCACAATCATCTGTCGGACTTGGTTATTTTCCAGTAGGCATTCGCGAGATTCTACTACATGGGAGTGGTGAATGTTTTGAACTTCAATATAATATTACTTTCTATGTGTTGCAAAAAACCAATGTATTATCTATAAACTTCAAAAGTGAATCCTACTTATAAGTAAATTTGCACATTTCACTAATATGTTCAGATACTAACCTTTCCTAGCTTTTCCACTATGTTTAATACCCCTCACTGAACAATCAGGACTGAAAACTGGATCAGTCACCTGGTTGAGGCGGTGGGGATCTTCCAGTTTGGATTTCATGACTAGACGTTGTCCTTTTGGACCTTTAGCTTGGACATTATATTGCCAAAAGTAACGTTCTCTTTTGGAGGTCGAATTCCTGTTAGGCCTATCGTCGTCATCATCTGAATCTAAAATATTAGATATTGCAGACTTTCAACAAGTTCGAATATCCAACTATAAGCATGAAAAGTCTCCGATAATTGGTCAATATATTTTCAAAGTTGTGGCTAGACAGTGAAAAACTTTATCAATTTTTTTTGTTCTTTGAAAAGGTTTCAAATGAAAATTGTGATATCGCTCATGAATACTATTAAATGTCTTTAAAAATATTGATTACTTTTCAATCATCAATCTAATATTGTGAAAATGTACATCATTGCTTCATGAACATGATTAAGAGGGTGATAGTTCCATAGTGTATAGAAAAAGAATAGTCAATATTATGTATTATATTTTTCAAAAGAGTGCTTACAATTTGTTGATTTTAATATATAAACCAAAGACTAAGAAAACTTTTTCTGGGTTTTAATTCATCAACTGATGTAGAAGCTGTATTTATCATTTGGGTTTTAGTGTTTTTAATTTACATGCACAAAAAAATAATTGTATAACTTGAGAGTTAACAAGTTTTTGTATATCAAATGATTTGAGATCCAGTTATTCAACTTACTCAAAAAAAATTCCAATTCTTTCATTAATTTTCCCAAACTATAACGAAAATGTCACAGGCAACTGAAGTGAGATGGTCAGAGATCATCACCTTATTAAGTATGTCAATTATAATTAAACCAGGTTTCTATTAAAGAAGAAAGTAATACAAATCATGAGATTATAAAACAACAAAAATGAATTGGTGCTCCGGGGCGACTTCATTGATTCCAGTGGTGCATTTGTTTTTCAGCTGCAGGAAAACCCGAAAAAACCTGCAGCACCATATCATCTGAAGATCTTGATCTGTCAATGATTGAAATTATATACGAACGAGTATGTAACAGATAGTCTTGGTTCAATAATTGACCCTTGGAGAACTCCTAAACTTATATTATGACAAATGACAAAAGGAAACAGCCTGAAAAGTAATATTGAATTTGAATTAAAAATCAAATGGAAAATTCACTGAATATGTGACCATGGAATGTATCGATTTGAAAAGTAAAACATGATCAATCTCATACACATCTCACCATTATCTGTAGAAAAATCTTCATAATGTGCATCACTATCTTCATCACTTTCTTCATCAGGAGAAAAATCAGGAGGATCTGGACTTAATACACCACCAGTCGACAGAGAAGAAGTTGAACCAGCTTCAGCTAATGAGCTTGTAGATAATAAGTGTTTTCTTGGTTCTCGCCTTTGCCATATTTGATCAATGCCTAGATGAGTGGGAGCTGAAGATGATAGCCTGAAGTAGTTAAAGCTAGTCATTATGAAATAACTTGAAAAAATCTTCAAAGTTGTTAGTAAAACCTCAAGATAAATAAAAATATTTACACGGGAGAACTAATATTTTAGTAAATATATTTCTGTAAAATAGTTGTGTGGACAGTATCTATAGAAAATAATGAATCACGAAACTATTTTTAAATATTAAAAAAAGTTTTCTACAAGAAATCAACTTTTGTATGTTCATCCTGATTTGAATTATTGCCTCTCATGTGATTACAATGAATGATCTCATTTTAATTATGGCCCAAATAAAATACTGTGCCAAAACTTTGCCAATTTCTTGAATGATCTCTTCGGAACTCGATTGTCTTAGAAGAAGACTATTGAGTGGCTATGTTTTTCTTCAATAACTCATCATTTTATGTATTCACTTCATCACAATAACATTGAATTATTTTCCATGACTTGCACACTTTTTTCAACACAAAAATCATTTGTATTTACTCCAATCAATATATACATTTTTGAGAGCTGTTGCTCTTAACACAATCGTGCTCTGTCAGGGTCGGAGAGGAAGTCACATTTTATTTTAATCATTTGATATTCACACAATGTCTTTATGTTTTTATGTGTGGTATGAAGTTTAGTTTTTTTTTATTTTGTTTTGTATTACTGCAAACCAACAAGGTAAGATTTTTAATATAAAAGATTTACAAAACCGTAACAAGTGTTTTGCTATACAATAACTTCCTCAAGCGGAAATAATTGTGTCAAAGCTATTTTACAGATTTTTCAGCCGTAGTCTGCAGGTTTTAATTCCTGACGTTTTGTCTACTACTGCGGTAGACGTTATCAAACGCGATGTGGTAAAGGTCAAAGTGATCGAATTGGTAGTCGAATTGTTGTTGCCATTGTTCATAACGTAGAAACCACAACCCAGAGAACCTCTAGCAATACCCGTGGTATACCGGATTCCTTCTAGCTTCAGGTCGGTCTTCATTGAAACCAGTTTTTCTCAACACAATAGAAATTGTCGCCTCGGACAAACTTACAAATCAGCTGTAGCTGAACATGCTCTCAAAAATAGAAGGCACTCACATCATCTCGTTCGAACATACAGTAATACTCAATTAAACACAAAATTACTATCCAAGAGTATACAGAGAGCCAATAAACATTCAAAACAGAGTGAATTTCAATATAAAAGAAGAGGCAATAAACATTTATAAAATGTGGCTACCTGTCTTAAATTGTCACTAGATCCAATTATGAGAAACGAAGCCACGCCCACAGATGATGGTATAAAACCAAATTCCAACATTGTAATTTATGAATTGAACAACTCGAGCACTTCAAAAGTTACCTTATCGCTTTTAATAATGTCTACCACAGTAGTAGACGAAAAGTCTAGCATAAACACCTGCAGACCACGGCCAAAAAACCCAGAAAATAGCTTAACATAATCCTTATTAATCTACCTTGATGCCTGACCCCTTCCAATCCTGAGACTGTGTCCATGTGCCATGGTATTCCTTTCCGGGAAAGACTGTCCTAATGCTGAATCAGTTGGAGACCCATAGGGCTCGCTCTTTACCAAAAGTTCGTGCAGAGTGCTGTGTTTCCTTTGAAAACTCGACACGTTCGGTGGAGATGATAAAGATTGGACGAGGGAGGAACTGGAACTATTCTGACTTTCGGGAGAGAAGGCGACGGATGTTTTATACTTGTAGTAGTCAAAAGTACCTTAAAAAGGAATACAAACTTGAAGTAAACAAAAATATTGAGGCAGTTCAGTTGGAATATTTTTTTTTAAAGAATTCAAAATCAATTACAGTTACCTGATGAAAAAAAACATCTGAAAATATCATTAATTTATTTGTTTACTTTCAAGATTATTTCACATTAATGAAAAAACCTGCTGCCAACAAAATGAATTTTTGTAATCGAGAAAAATTGAGGAAAACTATTCAAAATAGCTGGTTAGATTTGTCTCACCTGTAGGAACACTGGAAGGTAAATCCAAATCTTTTTGAGAAATACTCTGAGATGGGCAAGAATTCTGGTTATTATTTATAAGATGATTCGGAGTCAGGCTGTGGCTTTTCTCCAAAATGATGTAGGTACTTTCTTCAGGAAGTAGTAAGTCATCAAAGTTCAAGTCACCTAAAAAAAATACAGCAATTCAACGTCAGTTTAGAATTGTCAATAAGTCTGCTATAATAGGAAGCTAAGAAAAAAACTTTTTCAATTCGCTTCCATATGCCTTCATCAATCCAAGGTACATACTAAGTCTTTCAAAAATGAAATTTCAACATATTTATGAATTATTTTGTAGTCATAATTCAAAATTATATTATAGATACAATGTACACATACATTTTTTTTTCAATTCACTAGCTGTATATTTGATCGTTGAGGTAAAAGTGTATGGTTATATATATTTTGATAAAAATGTGTACAAAAGTTATTCACAGTTTTCATTGATAAAATAAAAAGACTGAAAAGTTTTTCAACAAAAATTCAAAAATCTCTCTCACCTAAAAAGTTCTCATCATTGGCATTCAATTCAGCTAAAGTAGGTCCCTGTATCAGATCAGCCTTATCAACTTGAAAAATATCATCTTCGTCCATGTTAATGTACGACTCCGATTTCAACATTTCGTCATTATTGATCAACCGGTTCAAATTCCAGGAATTGCCCATATCATAAATTTCAGGTGTCTGAATTTGAGCTGTGAAACCTATGTCAGTGTAGAGAGGGGACTGGGAGTTCTCGAAGTCGATGTCAAAACTTCTGTAATCGTTGAGATCTCTTCTTGGGGGGATAGGAACGCTGGCAGACATGTTCATGACAGTGGAGTCATTCACTAGAGGTTCCTGTTTGATTGAGATTCCTGGGTCTAGGAAAAAGTCTTTGCCAAAGTCACCCATGGTACCTGAACATAGAAAAACAATAATAATAATAATCTTTATTAATCCCAAGAAACAAGAATGTTTATAACAGGTATAAAATTTAAAATAATGATTGAATGAATTATTTCAATATTAAATATCAGTCAAATATACAGCACATAAATATATAAATACAAACGCATATATATATATATATATATATATATATATATATATATATATATATATGTATATATGTATATATATATATATATATATATATATATATATATATATATATATATATATATATATATATATATTTTATTTTTTCATTTTTTTTATTTTTATTTCATTTTCATATTTTGTTTTGGTACAATATCTACTATAATAAAAATACATCGTAAACCCAAAGGAAACATAGAACATACCTAAGCAATGAATGCTTGTATCATAATGTTCCATTCTTCCATTTGGGTATCTTAATTTACTTTTTTATACACTGCGAGTTTCGAACATTAATAATAATAATATTGATAATATTGAGTAGATGAATTTGAAATTTATCATAAGAATTATTTTATATTAGTTAGGTTGGTTAGGATAATGGGAAAGAGAAAATAAGAAAGAATAAGTAATAAGTTATAGAGTTATGCATACATATTTACATATACACACACATACATAAATATATAGGTAAATTTTTAAATTATAATGGTACCTAATTGAAAACAAGAAAATGTAATATGGAGATCAGAATTTTAATTAGAGGAAGAAAGCAGAAGCTTTTTCAATTCCGATTTGAATTTTGTTTTTTGATTCATTTTTATTCTCTGGAAGATTACTATATATTTTAACTCCTAAATGAAATATTGATTTCCCCCCAAATTTTGAGTGATATGATTTAACTAGTAGTTTTCTGCTTGTTTTGTATTATGATCATGAAATGTTTGAAACACTACTGAGACAAATTAATAAAGGCTCATTTCTTAGTGAAATCCACTTTTCTCGTGAAGATGACCCATAAAAAATACCACCTCAGTTCTATTTGTTGATGAAACAATTGGTGTAAGAATTCACAAAGAAGATCCCGAAGCGATCTGTGAAAGAGTTCTGAATCAAGCTAAATCCTGCAATCCTGGTTCAAAGCAATTATCCGTTTCTGATTGAGAGTAAAACTGTATCTTTGAACTTCAATAGTTCGAACAGCAGTAGCAAACTATGGCATTAACAAATTTTCATAGTGTGAATAGTGATTCAAGCTAGTCACAACAAACAAACGCTTCAAGTGGAGGAGTAGCGAAGGCAGTTATAAAAAAATAAAGAGATGTAGTGGGCCAACAGGCAGCCTCAAATATAGTGTCCGACCAAAACTGGTTTTTACGACCGAAACCGAAAACGAAATTTGGCAACGGTCTCAGTTACGGCCGAAACCGAAACTTCCTTGTAAGGATTATGTTTTGAGGGAAAAATAATGAAAACGTTATTATAATCAGTCAGTCTTTATTTTTTTATCTTCAAACCACAACGATATGCGACATTTTTACTTATTGATAATCAACGTAACAACCCCTTATTTAAAAAAAAATATTCATTGCATCTTAAAAATACTTAAAATAGGTGAGGTGTTTATTTGAGTAGGTGTAGATTTGAATATTATTGATGGTTTTTCAAAAATATTAAACATAAAATTACTTATTTAAGTTGTTACGTAGTATCAAAATAGATACTTAATATTTATGTAATAAACAAAGTAAATCACGAGTCAATTTGAGTCACGACATGATTAGGCACGTGGACGTGGCAAAATGTCTATGTTGTTTGTATGAAATTCAACGCGCCGAACATGACCGATCACAGCGCCGAAACTCGACCGAAACCGAACTTTCGGACGGACACTACTCAAATGTATTACTTCCTGTTCCATCAACTTATATTTTATGGATTATTGTCCTGGGTGACTGAGCTCGAATTGATTCAATGAAAATATTCATTCTACAAAAGGCAGCAGTAGAAAACATTATTAAACCTATATGGGACTCAACTTGCAAACCAATGTAACAGTTTCAACAGCTTGCCATCTCGATTTCGAAACTAACTTTATAATAAAGGAGTAACAAAATTTCTTTGTGACCTCTGTCTGAACAGTACTGATAATTTTATTACATTGAAGAGCCAGAACAAATGTCCGTTTTAATAATTGTTTCATTTTTAATGCTATGTAATTTTGATTGTAAGTTTCATCAATGATTTTACACTTAATGTATTGACTTATCCATAAATGTATGTTTCAATATGACTGAATAAATATTATTATTATTACTTTTATTAAGCATAACGATAGCGTTTTTTGGTTCATATTATCATTATTTTCCATTAGAAATAAACAAATGTCTAATTTATAGCCTTTTTGTCATACTAGTGTTGTTCTTTTAGCTCAATAATCAATTTTACATACTGATTTCTGGCGTGCAATTCTACTTTCACTTCTTACCATTTTCATGCAAATATTAGTTTAATATTCATAAGAGTTTTATAGGGGTATCACTTTCAAAATAATGATAATCAAATAATGATTTGACATTATTATAAGAATTTTAATTGTTTTAGTTCACTCATATTGCTGGTTTCCAATGCAAACATCACAAGGGGAGAAATATAAAGAAATTTGTCTTTGGAAAATATATCTTATCATAGTCTATGGTAGATTCAAATAACAATGTCTAGAATCAATGATTCCATAATTTGAAAAATATTAGCTAACCTAATTTACTCTTCTTTGGAGCATTATGCTTGTCCTGCAGAAATCTTGCTTGTTACACAAAATGCAACATTTCCCAACTGGTCACATTAAAAGCTATTTTATTACAATGAATACTTTTGTGCTGGCTACAGAATATTGATTAAGAAAAAGTTACATTTTGATTTTCCATAATTACTTTGAAAATGTTTAAACCGGAGAAAAGTGTTCAGAAGTCTTGCCTTTTCCACCAGTAGAAAAAATAATATTCTGTGTTTCTCTTTAAAGGTTAGTTTTAAAAACAAATCGTGGACTTTGCACTTCAATTAAATCTACCTGAAAAATAAGTGTTTTATAATTGTCAAACTATTCACATAACTGTTTCACATTTATACATTGAAAAGTTGAAAATATAGAGTGATTATATTCACATTATTGATAACCAATCATTGTTTAATGATATTTTGGATGACACACTGAATCCAAACAAGAATTCGATTTGGCAGTATTGACATCTAAAATCACCCATTTCAAAACTTTCATAGTGTTCGTTCTTCTACAGGTAACACTTTAACTCAATACGATTCACATCTCCTCATGATGATAAAGAGTGGAGCGCTTCTACAACCCCCTGTTCCAGGAGAAGTAAGGTCTCAACTTAGCATTTATTTCTCAATATCATTTCAAATTTATTCATTTTTCAGATGATGGCAGTTTATTGAATAATCAGCTACAATCAGAGAAGCCATATCATTTATGCTTATATAACCTACTTCATATAACATTTCTTTAACCACTTAACCCCATGAAAACTTTCATTTTCAACTCTTTCACTCTTGCATCAAAGCTATTTTTTGGATTTGTTGGCCATGATCTGCACAGTCCGTTTGACGTTTCGTTTACAAGTAAGGTTCACATCACTGTAGGCAAAACATCCAGCATTAAAACTTGCAGGACTTGACCAACAAGACCAGAAAATAGCTTTTACACAGTTTTCTCTTGCCATGAAATACTACATTCTTTGTTTGAAAATGGTCGAAGGTTTCATGCTGAATTTCATTAGTTCGGACTTCAATAGTCTAATGTGGCTAATATGACATTGTCTAATCAGACAATGGACATCTTTCTATCCTATCCTCACTGTGATATCCTATCCTCACTGTGATTCTATAAGGAATTCTTCTATGTGACTGATTATTACATAACTTTTCATTCTGGCGCCCTCTTGCGGAAAAAGAAAATCATCAAGTAACTGCGGAAATTCTTCAAAATGTCAGACTTTTCGAGACTTATACTTATCTATTTCATTTAATAGAGAACAGTCCTAGCACTTAAGTATTGTAAATTAATATAGTTTGAATTTATTGAAAATATATACAGTTTTTCATCTTTTATCCATACAATGCACATTTTTTCAAGTTTAATTTTTTATAACTTGTTCACATTATCTTTTAAATGAAGTATCACAATTTGAAATACTTAGCAGTTGTTTTTCTAGCAAGAGTACTTTCCCTATTCAAATTCTAAGGGTAATGGACACCAATACATGGGGAAGGAGATACGACAGTTAAGTTTATGATAGAAAGCTGTCACCCTTGAATTAAAAGTCGACAGGTTTTTCCATTTTTTCTCAACAAATGAGTCTTGAAGATATTTAATCTGTTTTGTTTTCAATGCCACACACTGTATGAATTATATTATAAAAATAATTTTTGATTTTTCTGAACTAAACCAATAGTTTCCATAATTCAATTTTTAATATAGGAAAATAGGCTTCATCAGTGATATGTGCGTTGACTATGACAAAGGTTATATCTTGAAGTCAACGCACATACCACTGATGACCTGCTGCAGCAGCAAACACACTAGTATTTCCATTTAACCACGATCTACCAGCTCGTATTTTGTATTTTCTTATCAATTTTTCAATGTTTGACATTGAAAGCTAAGTAAATTTTCTACGTTATGTATGACAAAAACTGCAACTTAGTTTACTTTCTGTAGCACTAGGAGGATAATTAATCGTTCCTATTTTTGATGTAAATGATTTATTTAAGAAAGTGAAATAGTTCCGCTTAAAATATTTTAGACCTTCAAATGAGTTTTAAATATTTTTTATTAAGTATCAAGGACTTTGGTCCCAGTTGGGGACCAATTTTTCATTAATATCATCACCTGTAAATAAATTCTTCTAATCGCGCTTCCCTCCTTAAAGATCCGCCCCTGCTTTTGAAAATCATCTAGAGTTCCCTTTATGGCGGCTGAGTAGCCACGCCAAGACGCAAACTTCCATAACATTTCCTTAGACCTCATAATATACTCAGACATTTTTTAAATCTTCAAACCTTGTGGACAATATGAATATACCTATCAATAAAATGAAGGTCAACTACGTAAGTCCATTAATTGATGAATGTTGAAAATTTTAGCAAATAAAATGCCTGACATTCTGCAGCCAGCGAACGCCACTGCAGCTTTGGCTCCATTTTGATTAGTACTTTTGTCTTTGGATTTATTTTAAGGATAAATCGTTCTTTTCTTTATCATGAAATATATATCTCAAGGTTGTAAGCTACAAGACTTGTATAATCTCAGGAAATATAAATCAATAATTCCATGCATAGACATTCTCCCTCTCACTTCCTAATCAAACAAATGTGAAGTGTAAACAAAAACATATCCATGCCTGCTATCTGTCCTTGGATAATCGAATAATATTCTTACCAGATTATGATACTGCTGATAGATTCTAGAGATGAATTCTTTATTCCGTTTTTAATGTCACAATACAGATTGTTCGCAAAATATTTATTTCCGTACAATCTACCACGCTTGTCGAAAAGCAAGCATGACTCAACAAACTAGACTGTCAATAAGTGTCGTTCACTTGCGTAGTGTTTTGAAACAGTTATGCTAAAAAAGAATCAAATAGGCACCAGAAAATTCACTTGTTTTCTAATCACAACACACTGATGTAACACTTGCTTGAAATTGCTAATCACACTCCGTGGGAATGAATTCAACAAACGGTTGTCGCTTCTCCAAAATATGGAGACCAAAAACATTCAGGAATTTCACCGAAATTTCACCTCGAGCATCGAATTCGCGAATACCCACTTTGTTCTAGCTCGTGGACCGAGGTTGACGAGAATAACGTCAGATTACGGATGTCCTTCAATGTAGACAAATACCGACACGTGACAAAAACAACAACACATTACGTGAATGAGCGAAGGAGACACTCTTGGAATGTGATTGTACACAAATTCCTACTCTTGGGAAAAAGTAATCAGTTACAGGAATACTAGAAAACTGACTGAAGTGATAACATAAAATGATAATATTAGTATGCTATATGACATCTGTTGCTTTTTCATTTTACTGTACTTTATTTCATGGGCGTATCAATATAAATTCGGTCGACACTAAATTTATAATATTTATACAGCATCTCCAAATGAATACGAATCAGCTGTTATCAGAAACTGCTCAGCGTTTTAGAAAATCGGGACTAATGGCTTTTTGACTGAAGCTTGTTACCAATCAATGTACATAATCTACACAGCGTTTTAGAAAATCGGAACTAATGGCTTTTTGACTGAAGCTTGTTACCTATCAATGTAAATGATCTACACAAAATATTTCAATGGCAGAGAGTTCGTTCAAAATCTCTTGAAATTTTCTCTACAGTAGCCTTCAAATTGTAAAATTCTAACAATTTCATTAATACATTAATATTAAACAACATTTTCAAATACAAGCATTTTTCCCAGCTCTGAAAAGAAGAATATATAAATGTTGAATTAAAACATCCCATCAATTTATTATATAACATTCATATGATATAAAAGCTTGTCGAGAGATTTACCTATTTTACAAAAAATCGGGGGTTAATTCAATTCAAAATTAAAATTTTCAATAGATTCATTTTACGCCAGATATTTGTTATGCCTAATATTTATTAAAAATAACATAACCTAATGGATACGGTTTTCCTCAAAAGGTGTACCTACGAACAAACAAATTACTTTCAAACCATTTCCTTCGATTATATAAAGAGAATATGATTCACAAAACAACCCAAAAAATGAATGCGTTTCAATATAGTTATATAATATTAAACGACTTTTTAGAAACACGTTAGGAATCACACGTTGAAAGGTAAGACCTCGTTAGTTCTTAGCTCGCACAAGTTTCTCAAGTTCTGAGAGTTGTCGTTCGTATGGGAGCGACAGCTGATTAACGAAAAAACATTTTTTTTTAAATAGTGTTAGGTTAGCTCCAAAGTGAGTGGGACAATTCGACCCTTCACCGCAACCCGCAAGGGTTTATTGTGGCTCACAACTATTCACAATAGTGTAGGATGATCCATCAGTTGTTGACAACATTGAGTGGTATTTTAGTAGGAACTGATGATTTTTTGGACAAACGGATATAATTATTTCATTTACGAATCCACTGCTTCTAGAAATATGTATGGCAAATGTTTTCTAGGGGTTTTTAAGGCTATACAATGAATTTTTCATAGCAATTTTGGGTAACAATCTTACACTAACGTTTTTCTAGGGGACTTCATTTTTTTTTTGTTAAAATTTGTTTTTCCGTTAACCAGCTTAACTTGGCTTTGCTGATCTCTGTTATTATTTTATACCTATCATATAGGTATAAAATAATAACATATCACATAAAAATATGTTCTAATACAAAACTAATTTAATTACCTACTGATTTTCTCTATAAGATGATAGGACCTTAGTTTACGTGACAGTAATAAAATTAATTAACAACCTTTTCTATTACATATAAGTTTAGAAATTCTTGCTTTTCTTTCTTTGATTTTTTACAAAAAAATCACTAAACAGCTAGTAAAACATATCAGACGAGTATAAAACACAATGATAAAATCAATCTCGATTCAGAGATTTTAAAAAAATTGTAGGAAAACACTCAATCTCACCAACAAAATAATGATATAATTGATATATCGTATTTTGTTATATAACGTATTTTGTGGAGTAGAGGATAGTACAATGAATTTAAAAATTCAATAAAAAACAATGTTCCTAATGTCTCGTTCTATAATTTTCGAGAATAGAATTCGAGATAATACAATAATATGTGTATAGGAGGTAGGCTGGAGAGTTCTGAATTATATAAGGAGCAATCGACCTTGTCTACCCCAAATTTTTGTGCCTACCAATTCAAATTAAACAAACTTATTTCATACCATGAATTACATCTTGTCAATAATATCAATCACAGTATAGTACTTTCAAATGATCTCGTATGTTCTACGAATTTTTAAAAATTATTCCACGTCTTCCGTAAAAATTTCATTCGCCTTGGTCGAACCACCAATAGCCAGTGGCTTTTTTTGGCTCGATCACCTTGTTTGCTCAGATGTGACAACTCAATTCTGGGCACAAGCTGTTTATCTTCGTAGCAACCGAGAAAAATAGGTAGTTGCTTTTCCGTGATTAATTTCTCATTCAAACCCTTCTTCATCGTTGGAGCCTTACCGAATGGGAATACTCGTCAGCTTCTTCATCAACTGTGATCAGCCGAACTAAAACAAAACCCTAGCTGTAATCTTCTTCCCGAAGTGCGTTTCACCAATCAAGTAGACGTTATTATGAAATGAATTTGTCATTTTTATAAATAACAAGATGATACATCAATTATTTTTTCGGCAAATTAGTCGAAAATTTTTCGCCAACTTACGAAGAGTGGTACGTAAAAAACTAGTTTCAATGCTAAAAATGAATGTAATTTTTTTAGTATAAGAAGAAATGTTGATAAATTCCTGACTTTTTACTTTCCATCATATCCATTCTATCTTCAATGACAATGACAGTGGTTATAAGGAAGGAATATAGTTCCATACAGAACTAAATCAACTACACTATACCTCAACATACATTCAATTTTTATTTTTATCGCTAAAATATTACCTTTGTATATACAAAGATATTACTATTTTAGACAATAATATTACTGAATGTTTTCATAAGAAAATGCGACATCTCGTGATAATTATAATTAATTGCAGAAAACGAAAGACACAGATTCGTTTCAGTGTTCTGTGACAATGTAGCTTTTTGTGGCTAGTGGCATCTACCGTTACTCGTTAGAAAACTAGATTTGAGAAAGTACTTAGTATTTATACAAGAGAGAAATCATCGTCTATGGATACAATGGAGAATCTATAAATATGTACGAAAACTGAAGCAAACTTCTATTTTCAACAGTAAAAGATTCAGCAAATTTTTTAATTACAAATAATTTTCACATTAAGTTATGCGCAAGGTGTTCTTACTTATGTCTGAGCCTCTTATAATCCTAATAAAATAAAGTTTTGTTCTATTATTCATGGTATACAAAATCACTGAGCATTTTATAATTTTTATTATTATTTCTTATGCTTTTCTTATTTTAATCAGGTATCCGAAGAAAATGGTGAATATCGGCATAGTATAAAATCCTTAGACAATGCTATAAAGTACTATTGTATAGGACAATTCATTATATTTTTGAGAAGTTACCTGTAACACAGTTTTTACTAATTCTCAGTAACGGCATCTATCATCAATGAACTGTACAAAATATCGATTTTTTTTATTCACTTGGTGGTACAAGTAGTCCAGTCCCAGTGGTATCACGACGGCAATACAATTTTCTTGGCCACATCTCTGCTCATGTTCAATTTTGAAAATAGGATTTCACTAAAATAATGGAAACATTTCAGGTACGGTCGGAATCATACTGTACTGGATTTTCATATTTTTGATTTTGATTGCTTTTTTTACAGTGGAAGTTTATTTCACAATAGAATGAAAAAAAATGATCACCAATATTTGAATTTGGCGGGTTTTTAACGCCACCTCGAATTCGAATTTGACAATACAATCCTGTTTTTAGTTTCAAAGAATTCCCGTACGTTTGGTAGCTTGTGATAAGATGGAGCTAATATTTTCATAATAGAAAAGAGGTCAGTAAGTTTGAAATAATATACTCTACCGTCATTCGAGTTCCTTAACAAGTCACTAACAAAAAGAAGATTTTTTAATTTCCTGTGATTTGTATTACATTTCAATTTGCACGGCTGGCTTGAATGATGCCGCTGCAAGTAGCTTGCCATTTTGTAAATTATGACTATTGTTTATTTTTTTGGAAACTATAGTCAATGCTCTATCAATACCGTTATTATCAAATATCAACTAATAAAGAGCGGAAGTCTTCTGTTCCAACAGTTAATAGGAGAATGTCTTTTATTTTTTTAGGTTATGATTTAAATGAAAATGGGTGAAAGCAAGCAAGTGCGGGTGGACAACTGGGGAATATTCTTCCTCCAGCGACTACAACTATTTTTCAGTAAAACCGATTACTGTGATCTAACTTTGCAGTTTGAGGGTAATGTCCAGCTGAAAGTACATAGACTCGTAATGAATGCTTGTACGGAATATTTCACGTTTTTGGAGCAGACTTGTCCTGCTCTCGAAGAAAATACCATACTCATGCCTTCGGATCTTCAGTCTGATGTTATTGTGCCCATAGTGAATTTTATGTATACAGGTATGTAAAGCAACAATACAGTTTTTGTATTTTGTACAACTACAAGGTTCTGGGTAATTATTCAGATACTTATCTGGTGATTTGTCCGCTGATCTCAAGTCTGAAGTCAGAATGTGGCATTCTGGTCTGCTTTCAGAGATAATATCATCCAAATGTCAAAAAATCTACTATTTCAGAAACTTCCTTCTCATAATAAAAACCCGTAAAATGATACATAAAAAGTGTTGAATTGCCTCAATTTTTTTTTCAACAAACTGCATCATAGTTGTTCATATGGGTAACTAAAAGATAAGAAATGACCCTGCTTTTCTGTCACTCGATATGTTCCTTCCACAATTCGAAAGAATTCTGAATTAAGTATTGTACCTATTTTCGGAAATTAATGAATATGTCCGTTTTTGTATGCACAGATTTAAAATGTCAAACTGAATACTATATGGTTATCTAATAGGTAATAATTTTTACCTTCTTTTCTGTCATTGAAGTATGAAAGTAGACACAACTTATTCAGCCTTCTTCTGTATTGATAATTAGAAATGCCACCTTCTTTATCTGTCGCTCAATATGTACTTTTTTCAATTGAAAAGAGGGCTGACTTATTAAGTTGTATCTATTTGCTGGAATAAATGCATATGTATGTTTTGAAATAAAGGTGATTGCTTTTCCTGCTTTTTTTTTGAACGATCACTGTCCTTAAAAGTTCTATTCATTTGAACATAACACGCTTTGTTCAAGAAACATGTTCTTTTGAACACAACAACAGAATATAATTATTGTATAAATCATGTTATATTATATTTAAATGATCAGTGTTGAAGGAAAAACAACTCATAGTTGAAAATTATAAGCATACAAAATTAAAACGATTTAATATTAGCCTGTTCTTACTAATAAACTGTCATTTAGAATGTGTTTTTTAGGAACCAATGTTTCTGATTCAAATTGAAATTAAAACTGTTTATAGTGTGTGTAATTGTTTCATGTAAAAAGAAGGCTAAATCAACTAATTGTATTTATTTGCAATGATGAACAAATATGCTAGCGAGCCGCAGCATTATGTTTATGTTTTAAGTCGCAAATAAGTTGCGACTTTCAGGTCAGTTTATCTCCGAAAGTAGACAGGAGAGCCACATTTTGACTTCAGTTTCGTGTATTAGACCTAATACCCAGATATAGACAATAATCAAATCTTTGAATAACTCGCTGAACTATAAATTGTATAATATTCATTCTAGTAAGCTTGAAAAAAATAATCTTCAGTTCAAAAGAAATTAACAATGTTCAGTTTAAAAAAAAATCATAATTTTTTCTTGAGAATCACTTATATTATTCACTCAAGGAATATTAAGAGTATGCAAAACAAGGGGGGAATGATTATGATGTATACCTAATGAACTCGTAATAATTTCATTATTGTTCTGTTTTTTTCAATATATGAACTGTTTAAATGTGTTTCTATTTTTATTAATTTGTATGCATACATATACTTTAATCGATGAATTAATTTTGCTACTTGCGTATGCAGTTGTTATAATGTAGCCAAATAAACTATTCTATTCCTTTATTCTAACATAAATTATTTTCAATTGAAATAGGTATGCTGGAATTCCGTACATCTATTTTTGAGAAACTGTATAAGGCAGCGGAGTTGATGAACATAACTGTCCTAACTAAGCTGCTTGAGGCACAGGAAATTCAAATTCAATATGCGAAATCAAAATTGGAGAATAAACCCAAAGCTGGACTGAAAAAAGCCACTCCAAAATCTTCTTTTTCAACACCTGACTTACCGCCTACTTTGCCTGGTAGAAAAGTCCCTGTTTGGAAGAGGAAAAATGCCCCCCCTACCATTTCCACTCCTTCATCACATAATGCCTCACAGCAGAGCTTTTGTGGTGAACCGAGGCATTCGGTTCCATCTGATCCTTTGTGTATCCTGGATAATACACCTAAACCAACCCGTTTTGAGTGGCCTGAAGATGATCTGCCACCCATTGATTCCAGTTTTGAGGATATTTCATTGACAAGTAAACCATTGTTGACCAAGGAGGAAGAAGAGAAGGCCCAGCATTGTTTTGATGACCTTCGAAACAACGTTGAAATTATACCTAAAAAGAATATATCAAGAGCTTCTAGTAGTAATATTATTAGCAATATTAACACTAAAGTAGTTGAGGATTTTGTTAAGGAACAAAAGATCAGGAGTACCATGTTTGAAGATGGTAAGTTGAACTAAATCCTTTTTTATTCTGTACAAGTACGGTTATAGTTTCCTGTTATCGACGTTATAATTTTAGTCATAGGGACGATTTATACAAAGGGTGAAAATTATCTTGATAACATTTGTACTTGAATACTTCAATAACATCTTAACCAACTACTGCACTGGTTTACTTCAATTTTTCTTGTTTGTTTCACTCACCAGTGTTTGGATTGAGCTAGTTGATCGTTTTGCTTCATAAAATTTTAAATCACCATATGGAAGTTTTCAGAAATTTCTTTGGCTTTCATCTTTTGTTGGACTCAGTGTTGGTTATCTTCTTCAGAAACATATCGAAGCACAATAGGTAAACATGCTTTTCTTAGTTTGCAGCATAGATATTTCTATTTTTTCCATTAGGCGTGAGCATAATTTTGGTGTCATTGTAAATGACATAGGAGTGGGTTCAAATGCTTGATTGAAGATAATTTTGTTATAAGGTACTTTTGAGAACGATATTTGAGAGATTTCAGATAGATAGATAAATGAAAAATTTAAAGACACGGTAATGTGATTATACTTGACTTTCTGAATAGAGGTGAAGGTTGATTATTGTTCATTATTATTACAATTTTTTGGTTAGATCGAAGCTATCAAATTATTTTGAGGATCTCAAAATTTACTTTACAAATTGACAGTGATGAGATAGAAGAAACATTTTCAAAGCAAAAAGCGCAAGTCTAAATTTTGTCCATCGGATCATAAGATTAATTGAATTTGTATGTGGTAGCTCCTAAGATAATAATTTTGTTCCATAGACTTTTTTGTCTATATCTCATCAATTCATTTTCTTACATTCAAAACGATTATTTAGGTCAATAATTTCCTTATTTAAAAATTGTATTCCGTTTTTCATAGGAATGTTTACATTTTTGACAAAGTCTAGCTAATCATATAACAAACTCTCTACAGGTACTTGAACAATTATTTTTTCAATAACTCTTTATTTCTTTCAAATTTTTGTAACTAAAGAAGAATTATAGACTCTGAATGATTTTTTTTTCATATCTTCAGAAGTTCCATGGATTCAATTGATAGCTATCATAAAAATAATTAATTGATTCACTCCCCTTATTTTATGATTGTATTTAAGTTGACGATCTTGAAATTGGCCAAAAGAGAAAAATTGAACTATCATCTACATCAAAAGTCCCATCAAAAAAAGTTAAATTAACCAACAAAGAAAAGGAAACCACCATAAGTGTTGAAGGTGCAGATGTTGTTAACATAGACCACACTAAAATCGTCACAGAAATTTTGAAGAAGTACCCAGATCTTGTGAAGAAAAATAAAAATATTAAACTGAAAATCATGCCTTCGAGTGGAACTAAGTCTATGCCTGAGAAAAAAGTTCCTTCACCAGAACCTCACATTAAACCTGTAAGTATCAGTATATTGCAGTTTGTAACTGCTCCTTTAAATTTGTGTAATAAGTTGAAGTTCAGAATATCAACCAAATCGTCCTTTTTCCAGCTTGACAGTCCTAACCATGAAGTTAATAAATCTAACTCAAAGAAAAAACCAACAATAACTGAGGAAACAAATGAAGAAGGTCCGTGGACATGCAGGAAATGCATCAGTGTTGGAGGAGAGCCCCAAGAATTTGTTCTTTATTATCTTTACCGCAAGCACATGACAGATGTACATGATGAGATATTCGATGCAAGCTTGTGCAAATATTGTGGACGGAAATGTAGCAATCACAACTTGATGATGTATCATTTATATACGAAACATGCTTTGAAACCACCCTCTACATATAATTTCCCGTTATGCGACAAATGTCCTTATATAGGTGAGTTATATTCTTTTGTCCAAAATCATTTTATATTCAAACAACAAACCATGTGTTACGATTTCGTAAATGGTCAAGTGAAAATATTACAAAGTGTTGTTTAAATATGAAACCCCAAACATTTTTTAGAATAATATTTTGAATTAGACCTATTATTTATTGATTAACCATTTATTTCTTGAGAAACATACAATTTGTTTTATAACAATAGTATAAGTTTATTCATGGATAAATACATGGATAAAACATTTTAAAGTTGATTAAATTACAATACTAAAGACATCTTGTGTTAGTGTAATTACCCTGGTCTGATTTAGCATTTGATATGATGTTCCTTCATTCATCATCTTCTGGCTAATTCTTGTTTTGTTATATGTCTCATTTAAAATTATTTACGTCTATCACCTGACTGACATGTGTTTTGTTATGTGTTCATTTTTTAAACTACTAATATAAGATGCGCTTTGTTAATACAAATTTTTGTTCTTTAGACAATAAAGAAAATATATCTCTCTCTCATAATATTTGAAAACATATACATTATTATGAATAAACTCAGATATGAACCTTATGAAGCAAATTTGTGAGCAGTTAACAAGTTATTGATAACATAAACAGCAACAATACAAAGTAACAGACAGTAAATAGAAAATATAGATATTAATAATAAGTTCAGAACTTTCACTAGTGAATAATTAGAAAAAATTCAATAAATTATAACTCTAGTTAGGAATTAGTCTACTTCATCTACTGAAGATGCCAACTTGTTTGAAAAAACATGTGTCGCGAAGAGTGTTGCAGTTCTGGTGTTTGGAAACAGTGCTTGTTTTGGATGTATATGGTAGTTTATTGTTATAATTTTATTCCGGCACAATAAATGATAACTTCTACAAAAAAATCTTCAATTTTTTTTAAGATTTTTTTTTTACAAAAAAAGGTACAGATACAGATACAAGATAATTTACAGATAATTTATTCATCATTGAAGTTTTTTACCCAATGGTACAAAAATTATCAGACTAGTCAAAACATATTATAGTATTACAACTTATAAAACATTATAGAGCTCACAAGAAAATATGAAAAACTCACAGACAGTGCATCAAACAGTGAGGTACTCCTCTATTGTATAAAAAGTATTTTCATTAAGGTAATTGAATAATGTTGTTTTGAAGATATTAAAATTTTTTATCTCACCAAAGATCCTATTGAAACGGTTATAACATAGAATTCCTTGGTATTTTGGAAAATTCTGTCCCACACTAAGCCTAGAGAATGGTAAGCGAATGTCATTTTTATTCCTTGTTTGGTGTTGGTGAATTTCACTACTTTTCATGTAGGTATCTTGCTCTTTTTTAATATTCATAATTAGAAGATAAATATAAAGTGATGGTAAAGTTAGAATTGACAGTGACTTGAAATAAGCTTTACAAGATACATTATTTCGAACTCCCATCATGCATCTTATGATTTTCTTCTGAGCAATGAATACTTTATCAATATGTGTTGAATTACCCCAGAAGATCAAGCCATATGTTACTGTGACACTAGACCATGGTATGCCATTCTGAGAACCTCTATAGATACAGTGTCCTTCAGTTGTCTAATAATAAAATTGATACTACTCAATTTCCCTACCAGATTTTCGATATGAGTTCTCCATGTCAGTTTCTCATCAATTGTTACACCCAGAAATTTTATGTTTGATACTTGCTCAATTGACTTATGATTTATTTTAACAAGAGGGCTTGCGTCACTGCTGATATTTTTTTGTCAAAAAACCATGAAGAATGTTTTGGAAGCATTTAAAATCAATCCATTATTCAGGCACCATTGAAAGAATTCCTCAGTGCATACATTGCTCAGATGAATGCTTTTGTCCAGGTTATCTTGTGATATCATACATCATACTACACTGGCTATTCAATCTTTCTATTGAAAAAGGAATATTCCCAGAATTTTGGAAACAAAGCTATATCAAACCAGTTCATAAAAGTGGACTTCGTAACAATGTTAAAAACTATAGAGGCATATGCAATCAGTCAGAGTTGCCCAAAATGCTGGACTGTCTAATCACTAGAAAACTTTCATTAGATTTCAGAAACATCATAATCAATCAACAACATGGTTTTACCAAATGGAAATCAACTTCTACGAACTTATTACTTTATGAAAACTACATCATAAATAATCTTGAAAATAGGCTACAAGTGGACTCTATATACACAGATTTTTCTAAAGCCTTTGATAGAGTCAACCATAACCTACTGATTGCTAAGTTGAATGCCTTGGGTTTAGAGGGAGATGTTTTAATTTGGATTGAAAGCTACCTTTACAATAGAGTTCAATACGTTAAATATGGCAACTCTATATCTGAACCGATAAATGTGCCATCAGGTGTTCCTCAGGGATCCCACATAAGCCCATTACTGTTCAATTTATTTATCAATGATGTCTCCACTGTTTTTAACTCCAGCTCATTTCTAATGTTTGCAGATGATTTAAAGATGTTCAAATCAATACAAAATATATCAGATGCTCAGGCACTTCAATGTTATTTGGTACAGTTTTCTAGCTGGTGTGACGTCAACCTTTTGCATTTGAATCCAGATAAGTGTCAAAAAATTACTTTCTCAAGGATCAATAATGTATATGATTACTCGTATAAAATCAATGGGAATGATTTAGCAGTAACAGATAAAATAAAAGATTTAGGTGTCGTTTTTGACTCAAAAATGTCATTTAAGTACCAAATAACGGAAGCCTCATCTCGAGCCCGTAAGATGTTAGGTTTTACACTTCGTTCTGCTAGAGACCTAAGTGTCGAATCTATAAAACTGATTTATTGTGCACAAGTGAGGTCCATTCTTGAGTGTAACTCCATTGTATGGTCACCCTATTATAATGTTGATGTTGAGTTGTTAGAGGGGTGTCAAAACAAATTCTTGAGATATGTTGCTTTTCAGTTAGGATTAAATAGAGGAGAGTATAACTACTCACACATAGTTGAGCTTTGTACTACTCTCTCTGTGAATGATAGAAGAACCAGAAATAGTGATATTTTTAAAATTCCTTTTTGTAGATCCAATTATGGTAAGAATGAAACAATATGTAGGATATTGAAATCAGCAATTCATTACCATCTTAACCTGGAATTATTTAATTCATCATTATTATCCTTCAAAAAATCGATTAAAAACATCTGATGTATCTTTAGTTTGTAAGCACATGTACAATTTATAAAAAGATATTTGTAAAAATTGGCTTGTTCCTTGAAATAAATAAATAAATAAATGATTTGTATCATCGGCATAAATTATGGTTTTTTGCGGGGAACCACATGATCAAATCATGTCATTAATAAATATGATAAAAAGCAGTGGACCAAGTATTGAACCTTGTGGTACACCCATAGAAACATTGGTCGACTTTGATTTGAATGAATTCATCATGACAATCTGACTTCTATTTTGTAAATAGGAAGAAACCCATAATAATAATAAACAATAACTCTTTATGACAGTTTCAAAGATATTTAAATTTTTATATAGTCAAGTCAAAATATCCTTTATTGTCTGAAGATTCATATCTTATTGACAAAGCTTGGTTAAAATAATTGAATAAAAAAACAAACAAACAAAATTACACATATTAACTATCGCTACTTAGTCATATAAAACTATAAAATAATATACAATTTCAAGTAGATACTGAATATATGTATGTGTAAAAAAATAGGACTTGAAAAGATAACAGAAATAGTTTGTAATTTTAGCACAATACAACACTTTAGGAAAATAGCCAGTAATAATGTATTTTGAAAATTTCCAATATTGATTACATGAACTGTATTGAGAGTCAGACACAAGTCAATCAATCAATCATCCTTTATTGTTCAAGAAATCTTTATTGACAAAGCTAGTGAAACTTTATGAAGTCAACAATGTTAAAGTTTTTTAAAAAAATATTAAAGTTATGATGAAATAGCATTCAGTAGCACTTGTGCTAAGTGAGTTGAACTTTGCCTTTTGTTACATCAGCAACTAGCTCTGTTATTTATTAAAATAATTGTATGTAACTACAGCTGGGAAACAAAGACAAAAAATAAAGACGATTATTATTATATATAGTGAACAATCATTATATGTTTAAAAAATATACAAATACGAATACACATAAATAAAACAATATATAAACTATTACCGATAATATATAAATAAATCATTACAGATATTTAAACATCTGAAATATTAAGAGTTAAAATATATCAGCGTAATATTACTTCAAGTCATAGTAGGCTTTTTGCAGAAGTACTCCTTTAACTAATTTTCTGAATTTTTTAAAATTTGCTATTGCCCTATAGCACATTAGAAGGTGGTTGTATATTTTCTTGCTCTCATATATCAAAGAAAATTTTGTTATTGCTGATTATGGGATTGGCAAGGGTAAATTCCAACTTCCTCTCATGTGGTAACGTCTGTCATTATTTACTGCTGAGTTGGAGTATTTTTTGTGAATTAGACAAACGGTTTCTAAAAGAAATAAACAAGGTACAGTAAGAATTTTCTGACTGATGAAAAGTGGTTTGCAGTGGTCTTGTGAATTTGCCCTACCTAAGTATCTGACAGCCCTTTTTTGAGGAATGAATACTGAATTTAGTAGTTGTTGACTACAAAAGCCCCAAACTCTACCAAGGAAAAATACACAGTTCTGGCAGTGGATTGATTGAGTTCGTTAGAAACAACTCGAACTGCATAACAGCCAGATGCTATTTTTTGCATAAATTTGTTATATGCTCACCAAATTTTAATTTATCATTTATAAATACCCCTAAAAATTTTGTGTGAGTTTTGTTAACTATAGCGTGATTTTCTATAAGTAAGTCGTCAAAATTGAGTTTGAAGCAGACTATGTTTTGTTTGTGTTGAAACGTAAGGAGTTTGAATCGCACCACTGTTTAACCCTAGAGATCCAGGGTTATGATGTCTCTGAGATATCTTCATTTGCCCCACGCCAAAGGATCGCGGTGTCATCCGCAAAAAGTGTGAGCTTTCCTTTAATGTCAATGGTTACCAGATCATTCAGATAAAGCAGAACAGGGATAGTACCCAGAACCGAACCTTGTGGTACACCTGATGAATTATTCTCAATATGCGATGTATTTCCTTGGAGTTTTACTAACTGATTCCTGCCTGTTAGATTACTGTAAAGCCAGTTATATGACAATCCTCTAAAGCCATAGCACTGAAGTTTAAATAATAGTGTTTCATGGTTCACGCAGTCGAATGCTTTTGAGAAATCACTTATCAATTTTATGATTTGAAATCCAATTATTTGAAAAAGTGATTCTTTACCAAAGAAGCAAAAGACTTTTTTTTTTAGCGAATTTTAAAATGGACAAAAGGGAATAATCCATTTTATCAGTTGTTTCAGAGATATTGACAATATTATTTTAATAAACTTTGAGATCGAATAAAATTCTCTTGAATTTACTGTGAAGTAAAGGGCTAGTAGGAAATTCAGTCGACTGCAACTTAATCATTAGATTGTTCTCTTCAGTGGAGTTTTTTACTATGAAGTAAAGAGCTAGTAGGAAATTCAGTCGACTGCAATTTAATCATTAGATTATCCTCTTCGGTGTCTAAAGATCCTGAAGGAAATATTCATTTTCAAAAATAATATTTCAATGTGTTTTAATCTTTGAATAATAAATGTTTTCAGCCTTTTCCGAAGCTAGGTTGAACCTGCATAAACAAAAGCATGATCCTAATGAGATCCAATGCCCGGTGTGCAAGTTAGCTTTCACCACCTCACAAACCCTAGGAACCCATATTCGTGCGACGAGACACTATGTCAAGCCTGGCAGAGTCAGCTCAGACTGCCAGTATTGTATGAAGAAGTTGCAGTCTGCCATCAGACTCTTTACGCATATCAAAAACGCACACTTGAAAGAAGCCAAGCGAGACGGGATAGTGTGCTTGGAAGAAAATGACAGCATCGAACACTTAGAAGAAGCGAAAGACGAAGAACAACCTAGCACTGATGAATATATCGTTCCGGAGATCTTACCTGATTCCGGAATACATAAAGATAAGGTAACAGTGAGAAAATTACATAAAAGTCATATATACTGTATATAATGTTTTTGAAACAGGTGAAAATAATATCGAACGTGAAAGTTCCTCCTAATCGTCAATCTGCAGACAATGTTCAGCAAACCAAAGTCATACCCTTAGAAGCCAGTTCCGAGGCTGAATCGTTGAACAATGTTGCCAGTGGAATCGCCACTAGCCTTGGCCTTGTTGACATAGTGGTCCTTGACGAAAACCAGCAATATATCCTACAAGATGGGCAACACGAGCAGACAGAGTTCATTATTCCGGAGTTGTCTTCTGGACAGTCTTTTGCCGGGCAAGTCATAACAACCCAACACAATTCTTCAATTCCTCAAGGTAAGTCGAAATGTCTTTTATTAACTGCCCCCTTTTGATATTATTGAGATTAGTTTTCAGCCATATTTGAAATAATTTTGAATATTTATATTTATTTCAGTATTTCATTTGAGTTTTGGTTCATATTAGTGAGGTTAGGAGTTACATTTTCATCCGGATCTATCATTAGATTTTTATAAATAAATCTTTTGAAAACACTTTTCCTTCAACAGAATGAAAAACTGTCTCTTGACGCATATTTCGCTGACCAAGTTTTTAATAACTTTATCTAAACTTATTTTAGTTGATTGTAATTTTTATTAGTGAAAAAAAAACAGTGATTATGACCACGTTTACACAGCACCTCAAAGGAAGTTTTTCAACAGCCGATGTTACTAAAACCAATGATAATGCCTATGTCAAAACCATTTTCATCGAACGTTATTGAACCATTATAATAACTAAACTATTTGAAAGAGTATTTATTAGGGTTAGGAAACCGTATTGGTTGAATCCTGTAAATACATATTTCAAGCAGTGTAATAGTATAGTGACATTGAAATTCCTCAGAGTGGCTGGAAGTGAAGTTACTTTGAAATTGATCTTGAGGGAACAAAAACAAAAATCCAATTGAAAGAACAGTAAATCCGGACACAATAAACAATTATTTTTGCTTTATTGTTGAGTCTTTGACAAGTAAAGTAGGTAATACACTCATTTCGTGTTTTTAAAATGTGACTTGTCTCTAATTTTATATGTATATATATATTTTTTTTATTATTTTGTATTTTATAAGTGACTGACTGTACTAGGAAGAGCATTCTTTGCTAATAAAGAGTAATAATAAAATGCTTTCAACTTGTTGAAGGCATTTAGAAGAATGTTTTATCAGAGAAAAATAGTTCTTAGAGACAATAAAAGGAATAGGAAACAAAACGTTAGGAATAGAAAATCCCTCAATGAAATTTTTTGAATGCCAGAAATGCTTAATCATTTAATTAATGTGTCTTTCAGTCGAAGCATTTTTCTTTATTTCCTGAAAATTTCAGTGGTCATACCGATACACAAAGGTGATCGGGATTATTCTTCAAATCACTCATTCCGGCTTTAGTGAAATTAATTGAGAAACTTGTCAAATCACCATTGAACAAAAATCTTTTTCTGAATATGATCATAAAATTCCCATCAGCTCAGATTCCAAGAAGGAAAAAGAATCGCTGATGCAATATTTTAATTTCAACCTACCTAATTTTAATCTACAACAATATGAACAGCAGCGGTGTCCTGTGATTTATCAAAATCTTTTGACTGCGTGAACCACAAAATACTGCTTGAAAAGCAATACCACTATGAAGTAAAAGAGAATAATTTGTTTCCATTCGAATCTTACCTTCAGTATTGGAAAAAATGTTAAAAGACCACTAGATGTGAATACAGGACTACTCCTAAATTCTATTTTAATAATAAAAATAATAATAATAATAATACTTTATTTCCGTGTAGACAATATACATTGTATAGGAATAGCCAATAAAAGAAATAAAAATAAAGATAAAAACAGAGTATAAGAAACATACAAGTTGAAACAACACCTTAAAACTAAAATAATACCCTACTTATCTAATCTAAAAAATTCATTCAATGAATAAAAACATTGTTCAATTAGAAAACTCTTTAAATTTCTCTTAAACATCACATAATTATGTTCTTCCCTTAAATGATCGGGCAGTTTGTTGAATATTTTTATTCCAATGTATTCTGGTGCAAATGAAGTTATTCTTAGTCTTGCATATGGCACATGAAATCTATTTTTTGTTCTAGTGTCATAGTGATGAACATTTTTATTCATTTTGAAATGTGTTTTGTTTTTGAATATGTAGCTGCATATTTCAAATATATGAACAGATGTGAGTGTTATGATGTGATAATTTTTGAAAATTTGTCTGCAAGATTCTCTCCTTGAGACATTCGCAATACACCGTATAATGCGTTTTTGAGCAATGAATACGTTATGAGTCATGGATGACTCATGACTTACCCCAGAAGCAGACACCATACCTCAGTCTTGAATCAACTTGAGCATAATAAATGCTCATTAGTTGAGTGGTAGTTAAAACTGTCCGCAGATTCATAAATAGAAATTTCATTGAATTAAGCTTAGAAATTAGATGCTGGCAATGAGCATTTCAGTTCAAGTTTTCATCAAGAAGAATACCCAGGAATTTAACACTTTTATTCAATTTTGAGTATGTCACATTATCAGCACTGAAACTGAAGTCTTCTATCCTATTTTGTCTATTATGAAAACGAATAATATTTGTTTTATCTGAATTAAAAAATAAATCATGATAATTGAAAAATTCTGATATATGTTCAACTGCAGAAGCACATTTGTCTTTTAATATTTCATCATCTGATGCCGAGATTATCATAGAAATGTCGTCGGCATAAGCTGTATAATGAACTTCAGAAACAACAGAGTCTATATTGTTTACATATAGAATAAAAAGGATTGGTCCCAGAATGGACCCTTGAGGTACTCCCATATCTACACTGAAAGGCTCAGAATTTATTCTCTGGATTTCATTTTTGACCGTACACTGGAGAGATACATATTGTCTCCTACCTTCAAGGAATGAGGATATCCAGTTGAGAGATGCACCTCTTAGTCCATATCTTTCTAATTTCAGTAAAAGTTTTTGATGATTGACGCAGTCGAATGCCCGACTCAAATCACAGAATATCGCTGCCGAGCATTCACCTGCCTCAATATATCTAATTACCTCATAATGAAAAAATGGCAGTATTAGTTGATTTTTCTGCACGAAAGCCATGCTGCGTGTTTGTTAATATTTTGTGTAGATTCAAAAATGAAGTAAGTCGATCCAAAAATGCATATTCGAATATCTTTGATAGTCCATATGGTACTGTTACTGGACGATAATTTTCCTTTAAGTTCGGGTTGTTTTTCTTGAAAATGGGAGTTACTTTTCCGATTTTCATTTCTTGCGGAAATACACCTTTTACAAATGACAGAATAATCAGATATGTTAATGGTTTTATTATCATTGGAAGAATTCCTTTCCAAATGTACATGGGAATATCATCTGCTCCAGAGGATTTCTTATTTTTTAATTTATTCCCTAATAAGGATAATAGTTCAGTTTCAATAAATGGTTTCAAGAACATTGTGAACACATTAAAAAAGTTTTCCTTGAAATTTGTATGTGGAGCTTTATTAACTGATATTTGATTGACCAAACTGAGGGAGGCCTCTATAAAAAATTTGTTGAGTTCAGATGCTACAGTATGTTGATCTTCTACCATAGAATCATCAACTTTGAGAGAAATATTCTTTCTTTTGCAGTTTTTATTTGTGACAATACCACTATGTTTTTATTTTTGGGGCCTCCGTGCTCATTAATTTTGATTGCAGATGATATTACATCATCAGGAATTACAATAAGAGAGATCTCTACATAAATTTTCCGTGATCCTAACAAATAAAGAATTGGTTTCATGCAAAGCTATTGTCTTTTAATAAAAGAAAATTACTTTCATATACACAACACCTCAATTTATGCTGGGAATTCACGCTATTCATAATAACTACAAAATTCTTAGCATAAATAGATCAAGACCTAAAATTAGTGGAACATAATATTAGAGCACTTAATAACAAATTGTCATCGTCACTGAGAATAGTGACGTACTAGTTGGAATTTTATGTAACTAAAAATGCTTATTATGCCATAATCTGTTCACATTTAAGATATTTTTATTTTGATTGTCAAGTTGGCGGGAATTCGGTCAAAATGTTGAAGAAAACCAATTTCTGAATTGTCGACGTTTTGAAACTTTGTTTCATCTTCAGCACTATTTAGGGCGGCTTTCCGAGTTGAAGGGTGAAGTGAATAATTTCAACATAAAATATAAATACGTACACAGATTCCTGAAAGACGTTGACACAGACACGAAGGGATTAACAATCTCTATTTTTATTCACGTAAACAATTCTTTCTTGTTCTCAATTGCACCCTCCTGGTGTTATTTTTTTTCTCGATAAGAAGGTATCTTCATATATATTTGAAAATTACATTTCAATTCATTATCTTTGCATCTTCATGGCAATTTTGTGTTTGATTTTACCCAATTTTTAAAATAAGATTAGGACAATTTTTAGTAATATTTACCCATTAATGACAATATGCAACCATAAATCCCCTTCAATCACTACTAAAAAACAATTAAATTAATATTTACAGGTATAATTCAAACGTCAGGGTCAGATATAGGATCCACTGATGAACTTGTTATGGTGCTAACTGATCACGACTACCCCGACGAACAAGAAATGGTTCACCAAGATAATTCCAACATCGTTGTTTTATATAGTCATCCCGTGGAAGGGCAAGAGGGACAGTTCATTACGTCTCAAGTAAGCGTAAGAGTAGTTTGTGAATCCTTTGATATTTCCCATACTATTACAATTAAAAAAAGATGTATAATTTGGAAGTTTAGAAAATTCATGAAATGCATTTTTTGAGATTTCCATGTATTTTGGAGTTATTTTATCAAAAAGTTGCAGGGAAAAGAGGTTTCACCTCTTCTCACTTCTTTATTTTTCAATAGGTTCAAATTTCTGTTGGGATTATCAAAAATTTATTATGATTAGGAAACATTTTTCCATTAAAATTTATATATATTTCATTTTTAGGGAAATCTCCTGGTGAATTCACAAACCGGATTGCTGGAGATTCGTAACGGAACAACAATCGCAACTTCTTCAAGTCAGATGATCATGACGAATGCTGTAGATTCACCCGTGGAATCCATTGAGATGATACAAAGGTATAGGTAAATATTTCTTCAATTGTTCAAGTAGAAAATAATGTTTTTTTGCTCAAAGGGAAATTGACCTTCAGCAAGAAATGAAGCAGGAACCCTATTTCGAGGAGGAAGCGAAGCCCGTAATTCAGACACATCAAACTGTGGAGATCGTCGAAGCACCAGAGAATGTTGCAGAAGAACAGCACGATGAGGCTTCAGTGCCTGAAAGTTGTGAACAAGAACATTCTGAAGAACAAGTTCATGAAACTCAGTCGGAAGCTGTAGAACAAGAAGATCAGAGTGAAAATTTGAGTAAAAGTGATGATCATGTAGACGGCAGCATGGAGGAATCCATGGAAATTGAAGAAGCGGAAGAAATAGCAGCCATGAAAGAGAATGAAAATCAAATCCAAATAGTGCAGGTATGTATTTTGTTTGCAGTGATTTGAATTTTATGTTGCTTCTTTTATTATCATTTTTTGTTTTTTTATACGAAAATGTACTGGTAATATTTTTCCTTGCATGCAGACATTGCAACTCTATTGATTTTCAAAATATGTTCAGTTGGATTTACTTGAAAATGGTTTGACAAACCAAAACTGGTCGTAACAAAAAAAAAGTTGTAGAAATCAAAAGTTATTTTCAGTATCCTATATTCAATATGAATTTCTACAAAATAAATAGGTCATCAATCGAACAAACTTTTTTGGTAGAATATAAAAGTTTATTGAAATTTATCAATCAAAATTAAATTCAGATTTTTTGTCGATGATAAACCATTGAATAAGTAATTTAATATTAATGACTGTTTAATGTTCCTCACATGTGCCGGATGTTGATGTCAAAATCCGTGATTTCATCTGATATGATTTTGTTCTGATATATTGATTTGTGTATCTCAATATCAATAAAATACTATCGTCCAACCCGTGCTCAGAGTCGCACATTAAAAGGCAAGACTTCGTTATTCCTCAGCTCGCACAAGTTTTGACTTCTAAGGGTTGTTGTTCGTAGGAAGGGGAAAGCAGGCTAACATAAAAACAGATTTTACCAGATGTATTGCCGCTCATCTTTTCTAATACCAGCCATACCAGAATTGATTTTGTACTTCCATGTTTCTGCAATAGGTTTTTAGTGGTCAAGCAGGATACACCATCTACTATCTCTTGAATCAAAGCAAATTGAGGAAAATATACTCATCTTTCGAAAGCATTTTGTTAAAAAAAACTATCAAGTTTTTTTTTATATAGTTTATTTTAAAAAATCAGTATCTGCAATAAAGTTCCAGGGTCATTGAAAAATCTGAATTAAAAACTGAAGAAAACATGAATAGTTTTCTATTTCGAGAGATTGCCATAAATGTTGAATGTTTTCTATTATTAATAATGGATACGACATCATTATACGAAATATTTTCATTATAAAATATAATTGTTTTCAAATTGTTTTAAATTATGTTATAGAAAAATATTCCTAACACGAAGTATAATAAAGAAAAATAACAAATTAATGGATGTAGCCGTTACTACGTGGTAGGAAATCATAATAAAAATTGAACCTTTCTATGTTTTTTACCACTTTTCCCTATAAGGACATTTTCAAACTTTTACATCAAACTACTTTCGTCAAATCCGTCTGGAAAGACCCCGTTAGTCCCCAGCTTGCATAAGTTTCGACTCCTAAGAGTTGTTATTCGTAGAAGGGCGGCAGTTGGTTAACGGTTAATGTATAAGTTTGAAAATGTCCTTATAGGATAAACTGCAGTAACGTTAGTTACAAATAAAAGTGGTAAAAAACAGAAATAATAATAATAATGTTTATTTTTTAAAATGCTACAATTATTTGTATAAAAAACAATTAGAACATGTAATAAAATGACGTCATGTAATAAAATCAAAAATAAATCATGAATTTAGTATTACATTCATTTCTATCACTTGCAGGAAACTGTTGAAGAAGAAAATCAAACTGAAACCACGGTTGCAGTTGAAGATGCCCATCAGACCGAAAGGGTTAGTGAATCTGAAGGCAGCGAACTTGAAGGGGTTGATGTACCTCCAGAAATATCTGAAGAATCCCAACAAATTATCATGAATGACCCGACGACACTCAGTATGACTGAGAACCTGAGTATGGAAACGGAAACAGACATGGAAAATGTACAAGAGGAACAGAACAGTGAAGATGTACAACAAGAAAATGAACCGATGGAAGTCGATGTAAAAATGGAAGAAAGTAACGCAGTGAATATTCAACAGGAAACTATTGACAACGTAGAACAGAGAAATGAAGAACAAGAAAAGCCATACGAGCAAGAAGCGGATGAAAGTGTTGATACTGGAAACCCTGAAGAAAGTAAAGGTTAGAAAGAAACAAAAATATCTTGTTTTCATTTAATTTTTCTTGTGTGGCTGTTTCATAAATAAGTTACAATATTTTCACAGATCAAGCTGCAGATCCAGTCGAAGAAGAGGAGGCAGTTGACGAAGAGGAAGAAGTTGAAGAGGAGGAAGAGAGGGAGGAGAATGAAGAGTCGGTAGAACCAGTGACTTCTGAAGAAGTTAAAAGCCAAGAAATGGCTTCTACAAACAATCCAGACTCGCCGAGACAAAATCAGTCACACAAAAACCAAGATAAGAACCAGTTGGATATCAACAAAACAATACTAGATGACTGGGAAGATGAATCAGACTCACAACAAAGTGAAAAGCAAGCTGCCTCAGAGGTATGTTTTCAAATTGAATTTCAATTTTCAAACTCCTTCTAATCAGAAAGATGAGCTAAAAATATCACAGAAAAAAGCAAATACTCAAATATTTATTGTTTAGTTTTTAAAGGAGATTACTTTATTTTGGTTTTCTTGCCATGGAATTTATGTTTTAATATAAATGAAGTTTGCAGAAACTATGTCTCTAATATAAATGAGGGTTTCTCTGGACTTCCACAAGGAAGTCAATGTGGTTCTATTCTCTTATGATTTATGACAGTGACGTTAGATTTTGGAAAAACTCGTGGTTTTTGTTGTTTACCGACGACCTGAAACTTTTTAAATTTGTCATTATTTGGGAGAGGTGTTACTCATTCTTCATGAATTTAAATTTGATGCTCATTTATAGATTTGAACTGCTGTAATTTTTCCAAAGGGTATAAACTACATTCAAAAACTAGAAAATATTTCAATGATCTCTTGAACGATAAACTTGATTTTTTGCATCATAATTTTTTAAAGTGTGTTTTTCCATGTAATCAGCTGTCCTCACACAAATGACAACCCTCAAAACTCAAAACTTGTGCAAATGAGGTCATACATTTTAACATGTGATTTCAAGCATCGGTCAGACAATATGCTCCGGCGGCCGGCCTTGTTTTTTTTTTCAGGGGATAATTTATAATGTATATATGTACATTGAAATATTTTTTCAGATTTTTTTTTACTTTGAGCCACGTATAAGAATTGCAGCATAGAAGAGTTCAGTCTGAATAGTTTTCTGTTTCAGTTCTAGCTCTTTTTATGTAATATTTTTTGAAATGGGATTTTTCCCCAAATTAATGAAGATATTTTACAGACGGTAGATGATTCCCAGTTGCATCCCTTCTCATGAAACCACCGCTATTGTGAATGTTGATTCGATCCCAACTCTGAGACGATCAATTTTCAAAAGTACTACCTCATTAATCCTTAGCTCACTTATTTTTGACTTTTGTGGGTTGTCTTTTATGAGGGGATGACAGCCGTAAATGGTAAATGGAATGGACCCAATTTAACCATTTTTTTAAATCTTTTGCATGACCAATATCATTTTGCAAAGGAAGTGACAATTGGTGGTAAATATTAACTGATTTGAAAGAAATGTTCGTCACATATTTATCTAATGATGTACTTGGCTAGATCAGTGATGCTTCACTTGTAATTTTTTTCTAGGAGTCAAAGCAAAGTGAGGAACTAGAAAACACTACGAAAGCTGCAGCAGTTGATAACGTCAATAAGTTGATGGACGACTGGGAAGATGAAGAGGAGGAAGATAAAAAAGAATCAGAGTGAAGTACCGAGAGAAAAAGACAAGTGTATATATCTGTACATCAGCCAATGTGAGTTTCAGTGTAAGCTTTGATTATTTTTAGGAAGGAAAAAATCTATTAAATATTCTAATCATGCAGGGTGTCATTTAATAACGGTCCGAAATTTGAAAGAAAGATTCCTCACGTATTTTTGAGATAAAAAATGAATGTTTTATGTGTATATATTTATTTTTATTTTTTTCTGTGTAATTTTTCAAATAATTTCGATTTTTGGACATCAATTGGTTCATGTGATTTTTTTAAAATCCAATTTATTCAAAGTTGAACTAAGTTTTGGTTTTATTTGTGGAGATCATGCTTACATGTCTTTGTCTCCTCTTGAGATTCATAACTTTTCTTTACTTTCAAAGAAAAAGGTATTTCAGCCAAAAGTTGTTATTCAAAAAGTGAAAAATTTTCGTAAAATAAGTATATCAACATGAAACATTTATCAAACAACAATAAACCAGTTGAATAATAATGATAATGCATGCATGAAATGGTCAAATTTCTCATGTCAAAAATAATACTTTCTAAATTTGAGTATTATTATTCTAGTGATTATTGGAAAAAAAATTTAAATTTTTATCAGTGGTGAGTTTGCTGAAATACATTTCATATTTGGGGTTGCTAATGAATATACATATGGATATCCAAACCTCAAAACTCCTATTGAAAAAGCGTTTTCAAAATTTCATTTTTGTTTTTGGGAAACAGAAACTTTTGAGAAAGTTTGTCCTCTGGTGCAAATCCTAGAAACTGAGGAAGCGGTTTTTAATCTGGTACGAGAACACCTAGAAATGAGCAAGAGAAAAGTAGCATTGTCATTGAAAACGTCCTATCTGGTATGGGAATGTTAATTGATCACTTTGTTCAAAATCTCTGATTTTGATTCTGAATCTCTGATATTTCAGATGGTTCTTCATGAAGGATTTTTCATGTGCATTTCTCAGGCATATTTTGCCAGTAGTATTTGTTTTTCATTGACCCATTTCCTGGTTTATGTTTTGATTTTATTTTTATCTTATTCAGTGACATATTGTAAAACCCGTTTTTTTTCTTATTCATTTACTCATTTTTGATAAATAAATAATATTGAGACAAAATGATGTCGCAGAATCTTTCACACCTTATTAATACCTTATAAACAGTTGCTATTGTAAAATACCGTCACTAAGTCCAATATTTTTATTTTTTTTCAGGGAATTTACGCATTGAATATTCTCAGAGTCGAATGCAAACTAGATGAAATCGAGGGGATGTAGATGTTTGGCAACAGTACGATTTTGATTATCACAGTACTACCAGTTGAATGTTGAAATCGTCTGGTGTTGTCCCATAGTTGAACAATATGGATGATTTATTGTAAATAGTAAGATGAATCGAAGATTGGAATTGAATTCGGAAGGTTGCATATTGGAAAAAGTTTGCTTATATTTTGCCTATGATTTATTTATTACTATCTATTATGACATATTAATTTTTATACAGTACACAATTACAAAACATAGTGGTTTACATTGTTGACAAATGGGAAACAAATTTTTAGAGTTGTGGATATATTTCTTTTTTTTAGTTTTTGGTAGATTATATCTAAACAGTTTTATGTAAGAGTTTGTAAACAAATGTAATTTATTATATACATTACCATTTAAAGTTTTTCAATGTCTGATTATATTGTTGTGTCAAACCTGACAAAAAATTTCTTATTCATGTTGTTTTCGGAGGTTCCTAGATAAATGACATTCAGATTATCGGTTTTCTGTTCAGCCAGTCATGAAAATATTGGTATAGAACTTAATGATTGAAAAGGAATGTTGGGAATATGATGTATATACGAGGTAGGTTAGAGAGTTTGAAACTATTAAACCAAGATATGGAGATTAGGTTATGTGTGGCATTTATAACATGAATTTTTAAAAATCAGTCGGATTCCTACTATATCACTGATTTTTTACTGAACATTTTCTCTATGATTTCCTTGAAATGCTTTCCCTAGGGCGCGAATCACATGAACGTAAATTTTCATGACTCGTAATCATGCCATTCACCTCAGTTGGAGTTGGTAAAGCTGGAATTATATTATTGTGTCGTGACGCGCCACAAGTATATCGTATCCATACATTTAGCATGTTTAGAATTATATTACTAAGTCGGATGTCGGGACGGCGATCGGTCAATTTCCGATCGGCGATGGTGGGGTTCTGACGCGTCAGAACACTCCACACTAGTATGTTTCTAATCTGACGCGTTAACTAGCTAGAGAATAGTCGTTTGCATTTATTTGTGCACAAAATGATGGACGAACTTATTGAACTTGTTAGAAAATACAGATTCTCATTTTCTATCATACTCTACTTGATTTGATTTTTTACATCCTGAAATATTGATGAAATCTTTCTTCATCACTAGTAAATGATATTCGCTTCAACTACCTCTCAGATCATCTACTGGATAAACCCAATATTTCCTTTTTTCTTTTATTTTTAAGTAATCTTTTCATTAGCAGGCACGCAAGGTTTTCCTGAATATCATTATCCGAATCGGAGGAAAACATTGTAGATGCTCGCATGCTTTTACTCCAGAGGCCACTGTATTGGCTCGAAATAACGTCAGAGCGCGCCCTGACACGACAGAAAGTCTGCACACTCGCCTTCACGTCAGAGAGCATAACAACATAATAATGTAATTCCGGCTTAAGAATTCAATAAGGAACAGAACGCTGAGGTCCAAGTGATAGTGCCAACCAAAATCGTCAATATGAAATATTCTGTTTTAGAAAACCAAAAACATACGAAATAGTCATGCCACTGATATCCCCTTTTCATGAATGAATAAGATGAACATATTGATCGAATTTTATTACCGTCCTTCATGACATCTCTTGTGTGAAACTAACTTGGATGTGATGAAGAAAGAAACTATCAATTAAGTAATGGATTTGTCCGAAAAAAATATTTGAAAGTGAATGTATCAATAACATTTTTGATAAATTTTACTTCGAGGGAAACAGCAGGTATAAAACAAATTCATGTTATTAGACTGTTATTCTTAGGAGTCGTCAAGTCTTCGTTTTCGGGGACTAGAACGGTCTGCCTTTCAATGAAAGAATTTTGAAATCTTCGGCCAGAGTCATCGATGACATGAGTAGATTTAACTTATTCGTGACATACAAGTCGTAATTTTATGAGTGCTTCGTTTTGTGATGTTATTCAGATTGGTGCTGAAGATGCAATAAAGCAAGTGTCTTATTCCGAAACATCAGATGACAGTATTCCATGCAAGTGAAATTTTGTCTGTTTCATATACTATATTGTGTATCAATCATGTGAATATCTTGTTCAATTCCATAAGGAATGTTTTGAGTACAAATTGAATAGGAAAGTGTTTTTTGTATAATTCTGTGTTCATATAAAAGTAGTTGATTCAAGAAGGATTTTTCTTTCAGTTTGTGTCTGAAAGTTACTTCTTTGCATGATCCACACATTTTTGTAAAGAGTTGAATTTGAAATCAATTGCTTTATTCCTTTCTTTAGAAAATGGAGAAGTAGAAAGCCAAATCCTTTTTTTCCCAATTATATTTATTTCTTTTGAAATAAATAAATAGATTTATCTGGCCTGAAGAGTTTACACATAAATAAGACACTTCAATTATGTGAAGAGTTTAATAAAATCACATCAAGGATCCCTGGAATGTATACATAATAAAATAAAGACTCCATTAACACCTTTCTCTCTGCATCTTCACATAAAAAGGGAAAACATTGATACACCCATGTGAGCTGTAAACATAAAAAATGGATACTTCACAATTAAAACCTGTGTGGGCAGCCAATACAAAGCCAATAAAGCTGATCTATAACCATAATAGATCTTTAAAACCAGATACAAATTCCTGTTTGCTTCAATTCGAGCTGTTACTAGTCTCGCCTTCTGTTTTGCCAATATTCTCTATTGTATCTAGCATATGTTGCCAGTAATTGGCTCTTACTTTGTCATATGTATTGATCAATTCCTCACAAATTTCTTTTGCTCTTTCTTTAGTATATTTGCAATCTCCCCCACCTTCAGTGACTTGTTCGTAGCACATGTCAACAATGACTGCAAGAAGAAATGGAGATCGGTTTCCTGATTTGTACAATTCCTCACAGAAATCTGTCACTTTTTTATTTTTACTGAGACCACCCTTGTCATGAAGTAACAATCTGCAAAAAATGTATAGTTGAAACAATATAATCAATGCAACAGAGTTACTAAAACTTTAACCTTCCACTACTTTATAAGCTCTTGGGTCAGACAGACCCACACAGTTACTTGTGATTTCTCTATTTTGTCTTTCAAAAAAAAAAAATCACCATTGTTTATTGGCAGAATCTACATGAAAACGATTCAATTCACATGTCACTTTCAAGTTTTTCAATAAACCTAATTTAAATCAAGGTTTTCAACAGTGTTATGGTCATAATTGGAGAAAGAACAGATGATGTGATTCTGAATAGAAGACTGAAACCATTTTGCCCTTTCACACAAAAGCAATACGCCTAAGTAAATCAAAGATTAGTTGAATTCTGTTTATGGGGACTCTGCACCATTATTTGCCACATTGAAATTTTCCGACAGCTGAATTTCAACGTGGCCGTAAGAGGTTGGGAGACGATGAACGTTCGGGAAGCCCAAAAACTGCAACTACCGACAAAAACATCGCCAAATTTCATCAAATAGAGCTAGACGACCGCCGAATTAAAGTGAGACAGATAGCAGAAGTTATGAACATATCAAAAGAATGTGTTTGTCATATATTAAATCATCATTTAGGCATGAAAGCTGTTTGCGTGTTAGATGCTCACGTTGGACCAAAACGTGTTTGAATGAACATTTCCAACGATCTGTTGGGGCAGTAGGCGCAATAAATTCGAGTTTTGGCGCCAAATACCTACTGCAGATTAAACTTGGATAAACCATTATACACCCGAAATAAAAAAACAGTCCAAACAGTGGACTGCAAAGGGGAACAAGCTCCAAAAAAAGCAAAAACTATTTTTTTCAGCTGGGAAAGTGGCCACAAGCTGAAGGTAGAACTTGCGGAAAAACGGCCAATTTGCAGAAAAAAAATCCTGTTTCACCAAGACAACACACCATCTCACACCTCATCGGTTGCCATGGCGAAAATCCACGAATTACGGTTTGAACTGCTTGACTATCTGCTTTACTCACCGAATCTGGCCCTAAGCGACTTCTTTTTGTTCCCCCATAAAAAAATTGTGTTCTGAGGACAGATATTTTCGTCAAATTAAAAGGCAATCACCTTCATGAACAATTATTTTGTAGAGAAAAACGCCGAGTACTATTCGAACGGGTTACAGAAATGAGAGCATCGCTGGGATAAGTGTGTAGAGTTAAAAGGAGATTATGTTGAAATACAAAATCTGAAAAATTGTTTTGTATCTTTTAGGTTGGAAATTTTTCATACCACCTTGGTATACTCAAAGCACAATTTTAGAGAAAGCAGACAAAATGTTTAGGAGAATCTTCTTATTGCAAGACAGTAAATGTTCAGATAATTACATGTTATTTATAGTGTTACTTGTAGAATGTAATTCAAAAGGCTAATTTATGGATTTATTTTCTACGATTAATCATTCAAAAAATATTCTGGAAATTTACCCTCTCAAATAATTCCAAGCACTTTCATTTTCAGTAACAGTTTTAATATGGAACAGAGTATACTGAATTTCCCTGTTCAGAACTTCTTCTGTGAATCCAGTAGTATTATTTATAACAAAATATCTTTGGTTCCAAGCTGAATTATTTCTGACATCATCTGCTATCAGGGTATCCACATAATCCAACTCGCCTTCATAAAGGCTGTAAAATAAAAAATCTAGTCACGTTCAATAAACTGAAATCTTCAATGTTGTCTCATTTGTTAATCCATACAGTAAAACTACTAGCAGTTTAGTTACTTACTTGAATGTTTTTATAACCCACTGTCTATGCTGCCATGCATGATAATTTTTAGCGTCTTTGGCCAATACAGCTTCAGTTAGATATTTTTCTTTAGATGGGTCTTTCACCATTTCCACAAGAACTTTCCTGTGATGCCACACCTGATAATTCTTTGATTGTTTGAGGATAATTTTTTCAATAAAATCCAATTCTTCTTGGATATCTTTATTGAGCCCTTTCAATATGTCACGCCTAAAAGTGAAACAGTAATGAAATGTTTATCTAACTAGTTGACATATTGTGCCACAGTATCATTATATATGGTCAATGAATGACTAAAAGAAAATGAACATCATTATAGGTGAAAAGTTAACAAGTACATGCGGAACACATACACAATAAACTCATGATAAACTTGAGAAAAAGGAAGCTTACCGATATTGCCATACAGTATAATTAGCAGGGTTTAGATGAGCCGCAGTTTGGGTCAGTTCTAAGGCTCTTTCACTTATTTCTTTATTCTTCAATACTGCTCGAAAGTAGTCATAGCAATCAACAACTGGAAGAGAGTACAATACTTAATTTTCAAGTCAGAACTCCTATTATGTGAAATAAAGATTCTATTGAAGTTCTTTGAATGTTCTACCATAGATTGTGTTTTACTGTCTGGGATTAACGAGGTCTTAATGTGCGATCCCTAACACGGGTTTGACAATAGGCAGTCTAACCTCATGGCACTAACAGCCGTTGCACCTGACGGTCGATTGAATTAGTAGATCAAACCACTCACACCAACCCAACCGGCTATCGTCCCACCACACTTGTTTTAATACAATTCTTATGCCAGATATTACAAGAACAAATGTTTAGTGATAAACACGGATAAGTATAAGAAACAACAGTCAAGATTCCTTGTCCTTGAAAATAATCCTACAAGAATCATGATACTTGATATCGAACATATATGAATGATTCATTTTTGGCTCATGTATAACTGATACCTGACACTGAACTATAATATTATGAGAGTAGGGTATATTTGTTAGAGGGATGAAAGCTGGTTGGTTCGCATAAGATATTCATTCTAGTCATTCAATTAACCCCTAAGTGGAATAATGGTAAGAGCCTGACAATTGATTTTCACTATACCTTGTCCAACACATGCTAGGAATCGCACATTTGAAGGTACGACCTTGTTAATCCGTAGATCGCTCAAGTTTTGATTACTTAGGGTGGTTGGAGTGATAACTGGTTAACTGATAAACAGAATTTATCTATACAGAAGTGTGATTTCACCTTCAGTACATATTTGAGAGTTATTAAGACTTTGAATGTCAATGGCGAATTCAAGTATTCGTTATATCTAGCTACAGAATCATATTTTTGTCAATATTGGTAGTAATGTGATTGTAAATTATGAATTGTTTGTTTTTTTTCAGTTGAAGTTTTGGATATCCTTATCGGAATACTAATCAAATTTTATAATTATAATCTTGTTTCATATTCCCACAACTAGTCTACATTTGAAATTTGATATTTCATAGAATTTCAAGTCAAAAGTACATGTACATGTGTACCTGGCAATACATCTGAATTAATAATATTCAGAAGTTAGTGTATCTTTATGAATAAACTTGGTTTTAGTGGTAAAAAATGTGGTGTTATAATATCTAATAATGGTAAAGATAGGATGTAATCCAATTATTTATTATACCACAGAATCCCAGACTGCCAAAATAATCTGCTAGGAAGTTTTGATTCACAATTTCAAGTACTATCGTCAGGTTAAATGCTAAAGTAATGACGTACTCTCTTTTGGTCATTACAAATACAGCTTATCAACCTGTAGTGAGAATTCTCAAGTTCTCTAGATTTAACCATGCTGTACATATATTTTGACCTCAGTCAATAGTCTCGGTTATAGTCAGAATGAAAACCATGTTGATAATCATTAATTCAGTACAGAAGTCTTGAATTCTATTTGGTACTAGTTTTTTTTTTATTACTATAGAGAAGATGCTCAACAGAGCTATTGGTCTCCAGTTTTCAATATTTGTTAGATCGCCTCTAGCGATTGTTTGGTGGGTAGGAATGCAGTGCTTTTAAATATATCTGGAAATGTTCTGGGGATACATTTTTGGGAGGCGATTTGCTAAAACATGGGTATATTCATGATAAATTTAATGGGAATTTCATCAATTAGTATAGAATTTCTTATTTGGTAATGAAGAAATGGATACTGTCTCCTGGACATTTTTCTCTGCGATATATTCTTCAATGAAGAGCATTTCAAATAATAAAAAAAATAGGTTATGTTGACTTACAAATCTCTGTATAATCAATTGAAACAATACATTCTCCCCCGTCGTCTTGTTTCACAGGTGTTACGTCTTTCCATTCTGGCCTATCTCTATATAATTTATAATCTGAATCACATTCATCACTACTGCTACCATCACTCATTTTTTCAAAAATGAAAAATATTTGAACTTTACGTAATAAAATTTGATTTGTTTGTTCTGCAAGTAACTATAGATGATTAATTGAGATGATACATATAATAAAACGTGTGGTATAGTCTAAAACTTAAAAATAATTCCTCCAAGCAAAACACTACACTAGAATCTTTTTTTTAGGGGATTTGTATATTCGCACTTGTCACTCTTGGCAGTACAGACACAGAATAGTTTACTATTCTGTGGTACAGATAGTAGGTTTGTTCGTTTAACACAAATCTGAGCGCTCGACTATATAGCTCAGGAAGCGTTCGATAATACAAATCTGTTGCAAATAGTTGTAAAAAATGTTTGCATTTTAAAAAAGAAATTATGATCACGTGGCATCAAATCTGCATCTGCTCGCTCGGCTCCAGATTTTAAAAATCGAATACACCTATTGAGGTTGACGGAAGGTCATTATTATTAGTCCAGAACATAAATGTTATTATATCCTTGACCCGGAAGTCACGCAAGTAGTTGTAGTGGTAATGTTGGGTGTATCGTAGAATTCTAGGTCTCCCAACTGAAACCATAAATGTGCGGTAGGCTCCTGTTGCTGAGCCCGTTCGTATATGTTATTTTCTGTTTTCGATAACCAAGTATTGCCCATCTTTGCACTTGGCTGATGTGGCCAATAGCCAGAAACACGTGTCCGTGGTTTGCCCCTCCCCACTTTCTAGACTGCTGCTCCGTTTTCTAGTTGTTATGATGATTATATTTGGGAACGCCATAACAGTCACAGACATGAAATCTGTATATTTTGCAAGCAGTGAGCATTAACCTGAAGGTATTTTCACAGACTCACAAAGTTCAATTCTGAGTTTTGTGGAAAATATTTGTCGGTTTGGATATACTTGCCTCAGCATACTATAGACACAAGGGTAAAGTTGGCTATAGTATGTCTCGTAAATCTCATTTCAGAAACGAAATATAACCCGAAGTATTTACTTTCATCTAAGGTAGATAGTTTATTGTTCTCAACAAAAATTTCAATAGATTTTTGGGCCAAATAACATAAACACCGATTTTTTTATTCAATTTTAATTTGGGTGGAACCCTGGGGTACTCCTTTCGACACAGGTAATAATTCTGAAACTTCACCATCTGTACTTAAACTCTGACAGCGGTTTTTAAAGTGATTCTTCATCAAATCACTTGCAGCAAAGAAGCCTAATTCCTGACACAGTATATTATGGTCAAGTTTTGTTGAAAGCTTCACTATAGTCTGGTAAAATAAGACAAGTCACTTCACCTTCATCAACAGCTCTGTAGATATTATCTGTCACAGCTAAAAGAGCAGCGGTTGTGCTGTGCTGTTCTCTGAATCCAGATGGTGCAGATTTAATACTCGTATTATGGTGCTGTTCAAAGAATGTTATTAGGCTGTTTCAAAGGTTTCGTCCGTTTTAATGTCATCTGTTTTGAAACTTCATATCTCAATAGATATTTATTCTACTCTGTCGTGGTACATACTTATCGATAGATAATTTTGTACTCTATACAATGATGCTGTAAATTTTTTTCCAAATTCCAATTTTTTGCCTTTTTGCGTAGAATGGCGGAAGAACTGGGCGTCAGCTCCCATGCGGTTTTTGATGGTTTAAAACGTAATGGAAAGTTCAGAAAGCTCGAAAAGTGGGTGCCTCACGATTTGAACGATCGATAGAATTTATCACATTTCGAGGTCTGTTCTTTTTTGCTTTTGCGCAACCAAAACGATTCTTTTTTGGATCGGATGGTCACGTGAGATGTAAAGTGGATTATCTACGACAGCAGGAGACGTTCAGGACAGTGTTTGGACACCAATGAGCCACAAATGCACTTTCCAAAGGCGAACACCCATCAAAAAAGACCATGGTTACTGTGTGGTGGTCAGCGGCTGATGTGATTCACTAAAACTTTCTGCAACCGGGCCAAACCATCACAGCAGAGTCCTGTTGTGACGAAATTGACTATATGTACCAATAATTGCGTCGGCAGCAGCCGGCACTGGTCAACAGAAGAGGTCCTATGCTGCTCGACTACAACGCCCGTCCGCACGTTCCACAAATCACTGTCCGAAAATTAAACGAATTGAGCGTTGAAGTTCTGCCTCACCCACCATACCCCTCAGACCTCTCGCCAACCGACTCCTATTTTTTCAAGCATTCCGATAACTTTCTCACCGGTAGAACCTTTGCCAATCAGGACCGGGCAAAATCGGATTTCGCCAACTCCATTGAATCCCGAGCACCTAATTTTCATGCTGACGGAATTAATCGACTCTTGTTACGTTGGCAAAAGTGCACTGGTTCAAATGGTGCTGATTTCGATTGAATTGAATAGGATTTCACTGAGATATTACAGTTTGAAGTAGACTCACAAAAGTAGACAACACTTTTGAAACAACCTAATATCTGACCTTTCATGACCTTTTCAAATGTGCCAAGGCTTTATTGTTTAGTTTTGGTGAATCACTGTTCGGGTGTAAGCGTTAGATGACCTGATGATACAGGGAATACTGTTGGGAAAGAATTTGAATCGGATATACTTTGGTTACTTCGTGGTCTATAAATGGATCCATCAGTAACTAGGGAAAAGAGGTCCATCTCGGCATGACACTGAGTGGATTTAGATTTATACAAATCCTTTCGCCACGAAGAATGAGGCGTCATTACAACATTCAGAACAAAGTTTGTTTGAAGGTTGTCGACAATGTTTCATGGTGAATTTCATCAGTTCGGACTTCCATTGACTAATCTAATATATAAAAATGGATGTTTGTTAGTTCGTTGGTTGGTTGGTTGGTTGGTAAGTGATAAACTTCTACATCGCTCAACCGATCGTGCTGAAACTTGACATGTATAAGTAATTTTTCATAGAGAAGGTTTTTAGGCTATCAATTTTTCTGTAACTCGCTACTAGATGGCGCTGTAGAACAATTTTTTGAAAGCACTGTTCTATAACGCTGCGCACGCCCAAGTTCGTTGATTCTGATTCTGTCAAAACATTGGAACAGTACGTATATAAATAAAACATTGAAATTTACAGTTAAAACACATGAAGATGAAAATAATTTGCCCACTATCTGAATCTTCAATTTTTTTTGAACACTTTTGATGTTTCACTTCCTTTGAGACTGTGATCCAGATCATCAAATGTGATATTCATATGTTATGGTTCATTATACGTTATTCTTCTGCTCAATTGGTCCGGAAATGAGTGATGGGATGATATACGTGAACTGTTGAAAAAATAAGGTGATAATTCAAATTTCGTGAGCTACGTACATTCGATTAGCAATTGTTTTATGTTGGTACAGTCGTCTCGTACATATGTTCACAGTTTCAGCTATTTAGCATGCTTGGTTTATTGGTAAGAGGCATACAAATTAGAAGTATTTTGCGTGTTCGGAGATTTTCAGCTACCGATAAAAATGGGCTGTAGAATTAGCACAAAATTTCGTGTAAAGAGTGGAGTTTTAATTATCTACGTCACCTCCACCTTGTAGAGCTCATCTGAATGGCATACTACCCTACAGATCATTGTCATTATCTAAAATTATCGGCACAAGATTAGACAAGTGATAAGGTACAATTCTGAAAATTACCTTTATGAGCAGCACTTGCAGCTTCTTTTAAGAATATAAAAATGTCTTTGGGTTCAAGAATATTCAACTTCTTTGTCTGCAGCCGTCGGTTACTTTTCTTGGCAACATAACAAGTTTACTGTATCTCTGAATATTTAATCACTTCATTTTTAACATTTTATTGATAAGTACACATTTTATTTTGAAAACTCAAAATTTTTTGTTTATCATTATAGTCGGCTTCAACATCGACTAACAAGATCATAGTAATGAGTGATGATGTTTTGACTTTTTTCACCTTATCAGCAATATAAGCTATATTATTTGTCGTAAATTAATCTAGACTTTTCTGACAGTAGTTTGGAGATTCTTTTTGAAAAATTATATAACTTCAGATTAAGCCAAATGTTCAATAATAAGAATACATCTTCAATTTCCCCCCTTTTGCTACATCTTCTTTATACAAGTAATTCTTGGTCAACTGCGCCGCAGGGAAGCAAAGGCCATAAAAAAGAGAAGAAGAAGTAATTTAATTTCATCTTAATCTTTCACAGTACCTCTTTCTCTAATGTAATCCGCAAGGTATCAAGTAGCAAAGTGAAGGCATGGTCAACTAGTATGATATAAAATGATTTGAAATCCTTGAAACAACCAATACAATTGTCATCGGTTCATCACCCGAAGACGATTGTAGTGTCCGACCGAAACTGGTTTTTACGGCCGAAACCGAAACAGAATCTCGGCAACGGTCTCAGTTTCGGCCGAAACCGAAACTTCCTTGCAAGGATTATGTTTTGAGGGAAAAATTGGGAAAACGTTATTATAATCAGTTAGTGTTTATTTTTTTATCTTCAAATTACAACGTTATGCAGTCTTCGACATTTTTACTTATTGATAATCAACAAATCAACATAACAACCCCTTATTTGAGAAAAAAAATACTTGAAATAGGTGTGGTGCTTATTTGAATATTTTTAATGGTTTTTCAAAAATATTAAACATAAAATTACTTATTTAAGTTGTTACCTAATATCACAATAGGTACTTAATAGGTAATAAACTAAGTAAATCACAAAGTAAGTCACGAGTCCCGACATGATTAGGCACATTCAGGCACATGGGCGCGGCAAAATGTGTTCGTCGCTCGGATGAAATTCTTCATGCCGAACATGACAGCGCGAGAACTCCCGAATGCAGTTTCGGTTTCGGTCGTAGTTTCGGCATGTTTGCCGCCGAAACCGAAACCCGTTTTTTTGCCGAAACAGAACTTTCGGTCGGACACTAGACGATTATGGATACTAACAATCGAAACGTCGTGAAGTAACTTGGCTTGAAACCTCGTAATTTTAATTTTCTTTTTTTTCAATTGTATTGTTTCTTTCAGGGATTTCAAATCATATATTATATTAGACAATGGAAGTCTGAAGTAATGAAATTCAGAACAAAGTTTGTATATCAAAAAATCTAAAATGCGTTAATAAAGAATTATGGGTTTTTACAACTACAATTATTTTTGAACGTTCAAGTGACATATTGCAAAAACATTTTCAACATTCCACCCATTCGTAGAAATTTATGTCATATCGCACGCACCTCGCCCATTCCGGATGACACAAATAATACAACAAATTTCAATAACGCCGCAGGACATGAAAGCGGAAGAAAACGAAACCTAAGTGAAGATTTAACGCAATTTTTCAACTGTTTGACTCTTGGCATGTATTAAACGAATGAGATATTGTGAAACTCATGTTTGTTAAGTAATCTTCATATTGTTTAATTATATTGGACAAGTTTACCGACAGGAAAATTAAGATATGACTGATATACTTATCTTGCGATACTTTTCTACAGTTTGTAAAAATTTAAAATAAAGATAATTCATTTTACCCTTATAAAGATGAATCTTTTGCTGGAATCTGTCTTTGTGGTTTTGTGTGTACTTGGCTGTAATAGAGGGATCATTATCATAGAACTTTACGTCTTTGCAGTGCTAATAAAATTTATAGATTCATTCTCACAAATAAGTTGGAAATTGAAGATCTTAATGAGTTCAACGCCAAATAAATACTGTTAACTTGAATGAATCAGGAAGTTTTAAGTTTTTCTGGTTTGAGTTTTCACAAAATGTTTAATATACCTATGATTTTTTCAATTTATGGAAGGAATGGGGAATGTTCCTCAGTTTGGGTTATTACAGCAAAATACAACAAAATAAAGTTGAGTTTTATTCATTAATTTTCAAATTCACTTCGAAAAGTATTCAAATTGATGTTTCAAATGTTGGGTTTCAATTTTTAAAGGGATTTGTTTCTAATTCACATATTGGCTACTTTAAAAAAGGAAAATTATCTTTATAAATCAACAATTAAGGCAAAATATAAATTATAGTTCAATACCACTTCCACAAGCCGCATAAACATCAGTTGTTTTATTATTTATTTATATAGAGGAAGATAGGTTAGGTGCACAAAATGTCATATGTCACAGAATGTCTCGGAACTCGGAACATAAGTAAAGAGAACAGCACGCCTCTGAAATATGTCTTATTTGTTCGTCTCATACAGGTAACAGATTCATTGTCCTTTATTAGCTATAGCCGATGTTGCCAAATGGTGAAATAGAAACGAATCCCTTTAAATGTTGAATGCATTATTCCATTCCTCTATAAATAATTTTTTAAAGAAAAAGGTTGAAATGATAAGTTTAAAATGCGTTGTTTTAGAGCTCTTTTATGAAAACTACTTGATTTTCGTCAGGAGGAACATTCCCCATTGTCTCACAGTTGTTTCTAGGCTTTCGAACAAGTAACCAGAGCTGTTTTTTGCAATTGCTCAAAAAAAAGTGTATATACTCAGATATTTGAGAATACCAACGAAATATGTTGCATTAAATATTTTAACACTTGTGTCTGTAGATTCATTCTTAGGAAACACAACTAGAAATGAAAATCAAAATCTACAGTAACAAATATTACCAGAATAGGCTGGACAACATGGATCCAGGTTGAGGATGAACGATAATTGAATAATAAAATTATGAAAATGAAGAATTCGATCGAAATGTCTAGTACTAAGTGCAATCAATGAAATTTTAGCAGACATATACTTTTATAAATTTTTATGGTTTCTTTGTAATAGATTTAGATTCATAGTATTCAGTTTGCTGTATGATTTTTTATATTTATATCAAGCTGTCTTATATACCTACAAGTTTTTATGTGTCATTAAGTCATATTAGCGTATTTCATCAGTTCGGACTTCCATTGTCTAATATAATTTAATTGATTTGGAATCCCTGAAAAAAAATTGAAAAGATTAACCGAAAGTAACAATTTTATGAATAAAAAAAAAGAAATTACAAAGAATAGCATACAAGCAACAACAAAAAAAATAAAGAATTGAAATATTAATAAAAACTGAAAATAAAAAAAATATTATTAACAAAAAATGAAAAATAAAAATTAAAAGATTCCAAACCAAGTTACCCGTTTCGATTGTTAGTATCAACAATCATCTTCGGGTGTTCGGGTCTTGTTAAATAAAATTGTTATTTTCGGTTAATTTTTTAAATTGTTTTTCAGGGATTTCAATTAATTTATATTATATTAGACAATGGACAATGAAAGTCCGAACTGATGAAATACATCACGAAACATTGTCAACCACCTTCAAACAAGTAATATTAGCTTTACATCCTCACCGATGTACGAGTAGTATGTCTATGTATGTAGGTATATAAACTCTATTTTTGTCAATGTAAATGATCTTTTAACCTGTAAACTAGTACTTCAGGAGTAATTTTTTTTGTAGTAAGTGTGTGGATTTTACACCTCACCAGACACGTCCAATCCATTGTATAATAGGAAAACGGATTTAATAAAATTTTATTCGATTTGATTATTACTTTAGGAAATTTACATGAATTATAATTCTCTCAATTTTGTTTTCTCATTCAGTGTATAACTTTGGACGCTATAGTTTTCGCTAATAATAATCTATATATGATAGAAACCATGTAGTTTCTTTTAATTTTCATTTTAAGTAACGTGATAAGTAGTCACAAATTCCATAAGATGCTAGCAGGTTGATAAAAAATTTTCATTCTATTTCGAGGTTGTAGTTTACAATGTTACAATGCTAGAAACTGTGAAGTACCACAGGAAAATCTTAAGGTGTTCTAAGAGCGGTGCCTGTGCGAAAGTAGTGATTCACATTGGATTTGAACTCTGTAGATTAAATCCATTTGGAGAAAGTTCGAGGTATACTGAGTTGAACCTCAAAACGATGAACAGCCACAGTCCGTCGCGTATTTCTGATATGTACCGCTCTTGGTGGAATTAAATGTGCCAAGTCACTTGAACACTTCCCGTGAAAGTATCTATAGAAGAAAGACATATCTCCAACCTTTTTTCGATGTTCCAGGGTATCAAGGTTGCAAGGGATGTTCGCGTCTCCAATCAGGCGGATGGCTTTTTCTGAATGGAATCCAGTAGCTTCAGGGTATGCTTGGGGGCGAAGCTCCATACATCAGAACAATACCTCAAAGAAGATCTGATCTGAGCTTTATGAAGCATCAAAAGTTGCTGAGGTGTGTACAGTTTTCTGGTTCGGAACAGTGTTCCAAGCTTTTGAGAAGCAGCCTTTGCGATTCCAGCGACATGATTGTGCTAACACATATTGGTGTCCATTTTACTCCCCAACAAACTTATCGAAGCAGAAAGCGGAATGGTCTGACCTGACATTATTATATCAGGTTTGGTGATATTCATATTTTTGGAGAAAACCGATGCCTGAATTTTTGTGGCATTTAATTGAACCTGGTTACTTTCCCAATTCGAAATTACTTCTAGGTCCTCATTAAGATATGCAAACTCCTGCTGCCGGTTAAGATGTGTATCCGCAGTCGCTGTCCTGGAATCCAAATGCAATGACAAGGCAAGTGAGCTGTCGTCAGAAAAGCAATATATGATTCTTGGTTTTTTCCAAATATTATTAGTTTTGGTCTTGTATTTTTCTCTTCATGTTACCATTTCTTGTATTTTGTTTGTTACCCATAACATTCATTATTTTCTAGTCAAATTTATGCAAGGTTTTCGAATTTTCTAGATGTATGTATGAGTTTGTGAGGTCATTAGATCTCATGATGCTTTCAAGCTCCACTAATATAGACTTCGAAGGGTATTTTATAACTGCCCTACGTCTTTATATATTTTGAATCTCCCCAAATGTTTGGGTTTATTTACATTTTGAAACGATATGTTTCAATATATGTTGATAGTGTTTTACTTGATTTTTCTGCTTCTGTTGATAAAGAGCAGTAAAATGTCAAAACTTCGACCTCGAAGATCTCTGTAAGGATGAACACCTCGAAAAATAATTCTGCATATTTTGTCATCCGTGAAAAAATACACTGGAAGAGTTTCTTTTTCATTAATTCGCTATCTGATCAGTTTACCAAACCACGTCTTCAATACCGCTTGAGGTATCGGCATAAATCTATTTTGAAACTGAATCTCGATGAATGTGTTTTTGGGAAGAAAATAATAATAATGTTTTAAAAATAGGGTAAATGTTCAAATTTCGCAGGTTACGTACATTCGATCAGCGATTTTTTCCATTGGTAGACTCGTCTCGAACATATTGATACGTTTTTACCCGTGGGTTGATCAATAATTGACTACACTGAATAATTAAACTCAACTTTATTTCACCTTATATACAACAAACACTTCAACTAAAAATTTAACTATTATTTGAATGTCTATCGCCTTACTAGATCACTTCGCGTACCACACTGTAGCTTCCACTTGACTGTGTCGATATGCTCGTAGCTAGCGTTTATATATCGTTATCGAATGCAGTAAAAATTTCGCCGAAGTTCCATCAAACTCGGTAGCATTATTCTCGCTGCTTCTAGAGCGGCAGGGAACAATCGCGCGCTATTAGCTACATCACCATTGGTTTATGGCTACCAGTGGCGGCCGGCGTTATTTTATTTCGGGCATGATTTACAACAATATATTCACAGTTTCAGTTGTTTAGCATATTCAGTTTGTTGGTAAGAGGCATACAAATTAGAAGTGTTTTGCGTGTTCAGCTTTTCTGCTATTCAAAAAAAATCAAAGAATGTGCATCAAATTTTTCGTGAAAATGGAAATAAGTGCTCAAAAACACTTGAAATATTGACAGTGGCATATGATGATTGTACTCTGAGTCGAATTACTATTAGAGAAGTTGCTGAGGACGTCGGCATATCGGTTGGCTCATGCCATGCAATTTTTTCAGAAATTTTGCGCATGAAGCGTCACTCGGGAGTTGTTGAATGACGTCAAAGGCGATCCATATTTGCTCAAAGGGGCCATAACTGGTGACGAATCATGGGTATATGGTTATGACATCAAAACCAAAGTCCTGTGGGGCTACTTTGAAGGGGCCAAAATATAAATTGATGAATAAATGAAGATTTTTTTGAGAAAATGAAAACATACTATACCTTTTGAACGGCACATGAATAATAAATTCAAATGAATGACAACAGCATTTGAACGGCTAAAATTATATTTTCAATCCACCACCTACCAAAGTATACACTAGTAAACTCAGCAAAATACCTTTCCAAAGGATTCGTGGGAACATCATCCAATGATATTTATCAAAATGAATTCACCAGAGATGGAAAACAACTTGATTAGTTAACATATAATTAATAAATGGATGATTCACTTTCACTTCAACATATGGCGAAGCAAATATGTTAATCAAGATTGGAAGTTAAAATTCGTTTTCAATAGACATAAAACTACTGAGAATATGGGCAATAGGTCATTGGATTCAGAAAAACGTGTAATGAAATGGGTTTTGAAGATTTTACAGCACACAAAACATTGCAATTATTATTAACAAATTAAGATGAAAAAGAGAATGCATTTAGTTTTTCGTCAATAACTCAAAAACAATCAATTCATGAGAAATAAAAATCAAAATTCTGGAAGGCGAGGAAATGTACAATGGAAAAGCCCCAATAACATGTATACAATTTTTCATAACATTGAAAATCAATTCAAAAATTCGAATAAGTTACGGTGTTATCTCAACACTTCACAGAATGTCTCGCTACTACTCGTGATGTAATAATGTCAGGACAGACAGTTCTACTTTCTGCTTCGATGAGTTTGTTGAGAGTTAAAATGGATAAAGGTCTTGACAATCATATCACCGGAATTGCAAAGACGCTTCTCAAAAGCTTGAAACACTGTTTCGAACCAAAAAACTGTTCACACCTCAGCAAATTTTGATGCTTTATAGAGCTCAGATCAGACCTTCTTTGGAGTATTGTTTTCATGTATGGAGCTCCGCCCCTAAGCATACCCTGAAGCTGCCGGATTCCATGCAGAAAAGAGCCATCCGCCTGATTGGAGACGCGAACGTCACTTGCAATCTGATAGTCTGGAACATCGAAGGTTCGAAATTTGTGTCTCTTCTATAGATACTTTCCCGGAAAGTGTTCAGCGATTCTACCAAAAGCGGTACATATCAGAAATACGCGACAGACTGTGACTGCTCATTGTTTTGAGGTTCAACTCAGTACACATCAAACTTCACTGTTCGAGAACTCTTTCATTCGGCACAGGCACCGCTCTTAGAGGGAGTTGATGATTTTCCTGTAGTCCTTGTGTTTTGTCCTTGAAAAAAAATTGGAATATGGAATAATAATATTACCCGCTCTTATATACTCATGTGGCCAATATAGGATGTGTTCAGAGAAGGTTTTTATAATTCCTATCATTCAAAACAACTAGTGTTTATCTCGAAAGGGATAAGGACATTTTTTTCTACTCAACAATTTCAAATTATGAATATCCATGATGATAATTATTTATAGAATTTTCAATATTGAATTTATTTGAAACGCGTTTCTCTACAAGGTAGCTTTATCAGTTAGAGTTAGACTGATACATTGTGTAATATACATTCTAAAATGTATTTTACTCAACAGTGGGGTTATGGTTTTCCGTTGTGAGCTGTCTCTTCCAAAAATTAGGTGAATTTTCATTTTTCTCGTATTTTTTTATTTATTTATCGATGTCTATTTTTGTCCCCTTCAAATTAGCCCCTCTCAGATATAATATACTTATGACAGCGTATCTTTCTGAAGAAAACAAATTGTTGTGATCTGAATTGGAAATTAATTATTGAATGGATTGAATAATGTGTGGAATGTGAATAATATATAAAAATAAGCATACACAAGTACAGAGAAAACAAAAAAAAATAAAATTGAATGGAAAAGAAGGTTCCACGCCAAGGTACTTCATGACGTTTTATCAAAATTATAATCCCAAGAGATTGTGGATAGTAACAATTGAAACGTGGCACGCCGTGAAGTAATGAAGGTTTGAAATATTTCCTTTATTTTTGCACTTTTTGCATTTTTTCATAACTCCTTGATTTTTTTATATTTTCATTATTATTGTTTGTATAATATAGACGACATTTTATTTATTATTGAAAACATTTATAAAGTTTCAATTCTCATTTTTCATAATGATTTCCTACCACGTAGTTAACGGCTACATCCATCAATTAATTGAAAATGAAATATTTTCAGGAGCGATCCGCTTTTTGGGAAAAAATGTTTTGGCTTTCACATCTCCATTGAATAAAAAATGTAGGAATTTCCAAAGAAACGAAGGAAGAAAGAGCTACAATAAAAACCCTTCATGAAAATATATAGTTCATACATAGAAGTTTATACCAGATACAAACTGAAAAAAAAAGCCTTTCGAAACAACTACTCTCACATAAACATTGAATTACAATGAGTGCTTCGTTTTGTAACGTTATCCAAAACAATGCTCATGCAGTGACAAGAAAAGTTTCTTGTCCCAAAACTTCGAAGTATACCATTGTGGATGATAGTGTTCCATGTAAGTGACATTGTATATCATTACTCTTTCAAATATTACATTGTGAGCGTTCCTATGGATGGTTCAATTCCATAACGAATATTTGTTGTACAAATTGCATGGAAAAAGTGATTTACCTGTAACTCAATGTTCATGAGAAAGTAGTTATTTCGGATGGGTTTTTTATTACAATCTGTGTCTGAAGAAAACTTCTGTCTATGCACAACATATCTTTATGAATAGTTTTTATAGCAGCAACATTTTTTATTTAATGGAACAGTAAAAAAAAACAAAACCTTTTTTTTCCCACAATGCATTCTTTCAGTTTTGAATTTCATATCAACTGTTACTATTAATCAACTGATCGAAATATTTTGGTCCTGATGATTTAGATATTTCATTCATTTTTTTTTCTCATAGATATCAAATCTGATGACAATTTTAGAAAATGGGAGTCCGAACTTCTAACGTTTCCCAAGATACATCGTTAGCCACATTCTAACAAAAGTTATTGGTGCTTTTTCATTTTCCTTTTCTGAAGTAAACATGTCACAAATGCGTTATCGGAAGGTATCGAGTTGATTCACAAATTAGTGAAAACTGCGTGATGCTACGCTAGATACATCTCAATGAAATGGTAAGTGTTATCATCGAGGTGTGTCCTTTCCGCCGAAGCCAAACATATATCACCTGCAACCTATTGGAAATTAGGGTCACCGCCGAAGAATCCACAAGTGTGCATATTCCCCAAGACTTGATCTTCGCCGGTGAAATCATTCCGAATTACTCTTGATTTCTTCAGTCTTCTTCGAACTGTGCTTGTGAGTGCTCTTATTTCTTGTGGATTGACTCCTCTGCTCCGAAAGATGAAAATGCGTTGGGTAATTATTTTTTCAAACGATTATTGATTGATTGATTACATGTATTGATTATAATTATATAATGGACGATTCAAGAGTAATGATTGACTACAGATTTAAAAAATATCAATAAGAATCCATTACTAATGGTAAAAAGTTGATGAATAAAACAATACGTAGACGTGCGTTTGTGAAAGTTTTCAACTTTTATATGAAATAAACTCATATGAAATGTGGGTACTTCGATGAGATGACATTTTCTTACTACTGCCTTCTCTATAATAATATTAATTCATTCATATCAGTAGGTTCAGTCTCTCTGAAAATCTCAGTACAGGGTGACTAATACTAATACTAAAATGAAAAATCTCTCAAGTAATATATTTCACCCTCGTGATTCAGCTCCCTACGACGGATATAGGTATGCCACCCGTGAAATTTCAAATAAAAAGATGGACTTAATGGAACATTATATTATATCATTATTATCTAATTCTATTTCCAATGAATCTCAATTTACTATTTTTTGGCCAGCATGAAGAAGCAATTAAAACTTGCCTTCATACTCAGTGGGTATCAGGATTTCGGTACAATTTCGGATAGGCTGCACCAGCCGTAAATAATTTTATGTGTACTATGATGTGTGAATTACAAAACCTTTTTTTGCAAATGCCAACTTGGGAAAAACAAAATTGCTTATACACCATATCACTTACACATCTTATTTCACCTACACCCGTACATTATAATAGTGATTTTTGGAGAGAAATTTTTTGACTTTTCAATTTTCGAAACAACTACAACTACTAACGAGGTCTTACCTTTTAACGTGTAATTCCTAACACGGAATCCTAACACGGAAATATTGTAAATCAATATGGAATAACTATTCAACTAATAGGTTCAAATTACGAACTGCACATTATTGTTTGATTGAATCTAAAATTGGCTTTCTGACGTATCGATAAAAATATTATAATTTTTGTGTAAGTATTGTAGCACGTATAAGTTGCTGACCCGTCAAAATGTGGATACTTTTGTCATCTTCATTGTGGGCGCCCCTTTCCTGTAGAGGCCTATCCTCCCCTAAATCCGGCCCTGAGTCAACGAATACTTGTGTGCGAAAAGAAGTCTGAAAAGTTTCGTAACTTTGGAGGGCTGTAACTCTGGAAATGAGGATAAACATCGATTTTTTATTTCGAAGTCGTAATTTGCACATAAAAATACGCAAGTATACACAACATTTTTTTCTAAAATCGGCGATCGCAGCTTACATGAAATTTTAACAAAACAGAAACCGACCTCTTTTTGCATTTATTTTCTCAACAAATTGGCCTCGAAGATATTCGATCTATTTATTTTTGGGTTCCTTGCACTGTATAAAAATTATGCCAGCGGATTGATTTTTCGATAAACATTTTTTTTGGAAAAAGTTGTTTATTTAAACGAGATCCACTACATATTTAGTTTCTGTAATGTTCTCAGCGTCCTAGGAGCTAAGTATTATGGATCGATATACAGCGTGACTCACGGTCGATGGTAGGTTAGACGTTTCTGGAAAACGCAAAGCATGATTTTTCTGAAAATATCACCTCTCACATTTCCTTATCTGTTCTATCGATCTAAAATATTTTCAGCATTGCGGCGTTGCCACTTCCATCAAAAAGTCCTAGCAACTTTATTTTTTTAAATGGGACACCCCATATATTAATACATTTTTGAATTCGCTCCGGTATTTTAATACTTTTTTGTCAATAATGTCCTATACCTATCTCAGTCTGTTTTCGAAATAAAAAATGAATTGTGCTAAATATGGTCCAAAACATAGCCTTAATTGAAATTAAGTACATCAGTACTCTCAATTTATGAAAAGTTGATATTTTGATGATAGTTTGGACAAACTTGAAATATTCAAATAACACCAAGGAATCGACTCCATATCATACAGGGCGTGCTAAAATTACTATTATTTCCATTGTACATAAAAGTAGTCAAAAGTTTATTTTTTCAAATAAAACCCTCGGTATATTACTCGGTAAATTGAAAGATGGTGAAAAATGCTTCAAGATGATATCATGTCCCTATACCTAAATCTTCAAGTTTCCTCAATAAAGTCGCTTCTTCTAGAAACATAATTTTTTTAGAATTTGGATTTAGGTAGCAGTATAATTATCAAGCTTATAGCAGTTCGGTTACTTTTATAGGTAATTTACAAAGAGTTATCGACGGTGTTTCAAATCATCTTCCAAAATGAATGCAAATATCGATTATTCAAACGAAGTTCTTATGAAATGATTTATTATACACAAAGTGATCAAATCATTGTCAGAACGTGTAAAAAATTCAACCAAATGTATCCTGAATTAACACCAATGAACGAGAGGAAGTTTGTAAGGTTACAAAATAATTTCCTTAACTATGGCTCGAAGTTTCCAGGGAACAACTGTACCAAAAATCAGTCATTTCTAGGTAAAAAGTAAGATTTTGTGGGCTAAAACATGTGAAAGTACAGACAACAACCGAATAGGATGATTCAAAATAACGAAATTGTAAACAAAATATCACATTTTCACAATAAATGCTGAAAATGTTGTCCATTACATTCTAAACACTTCAAAATGTTTTTTTGTACGCGACTTGTGGTTGCTTTTTCAATTTCCTGGGGATCCAGATCTTCAATACTCCGCACTATTCGCCGTCGCAATTCTTCTTTGGTAGGCACTGGAGTACTGTATACCCTTTCTTTTAAAACACCCCATAAAAAAAGTCAAGTGGCGTGAGATCGGGTGATCTCGGTGGCCAATCCCACGGCCCTAAACGCCTAAACCAACGATCGTCGAAGAGTTCGTCAAGTTTCCTGGAAACTTCCATCCAGTTGAAACCACGAATTCCTATATTCCCCTAAAGGCAAATTTTCAAGAAAATCGGTTACATTCGTCCTTAATATTTATTGTTCTTCAGAATACAGAAATCATTCAGGTCAAATTTTTCTTGAAAGCCCATTTCTTTTGTAACATGAGGATTATGATCAGCCCAAAAATGTTTATTCCTTCTATTGAAAATACCATCCCTCGTGAATTTTGATTCGTCGCTCCAAATTATTTTTGACAAAAATTCCCGATCTTCCTGTGTATGAATCAAAAGGGATTCACAAAAATGCATTCTATGTTCGAAGTCTTCTGCTTTTAGAGCTTGAACTTTGGTAAATTTATAAGGATGCATTCCATGATTTTTCAAAATTCGTTGTACCGAAGCATGTGATACACCTACATCTTTTTCTGCACTGCGAATGGAAGCTTCTGGATATGCATAAAAATATGCCAAAACGTTAACAGTATTGTCCTCATTTGAAGTAACAGGTTTTGGCAATGTTGAAGGCGCTTTTAACATGGAGCCATAGTTAAGGAAATTATTTTGTAAGCTTACAAACTTCCTCTCTTTCATTGGTGTTAATTCAGGATACATTTGGTTGAATTTTCTACTAGTTCTAGCAATGATTTTATCACACTGTCCGTGAATAATAAATACTTTCATAAGACCTTCGTTTGAATAATCAATATTTGCATTCATTTTTGGCGATTTTTGGAAACCATCAATAACCATTTGAAACACCGTCAATAACCATTTATCAATTACTTATAAAAGTCATAACTGTCATAACCTTGATATTTCCACGGCTACCTAGAAATCAAATTCTTTAAAAATTATTTTTTGTACAACTGTTATTGAAAATCTCTTTGATAGAAACACTTCAATCAAAACACCTACCAAAAAATCATTTAGAAAAGTTCACACATGCAGTTCGTGCTATTGGTAATATTGAATCCCTGTGAAGTTACTGACGGTGACGAAGTAGTATTCAGTCCAACTGTAGAAAGTCCTTCATGACTAACCAATAATCCTCTTTAAAACTATCATCAAAATATCAACTTTTCATGAATTGAGAGTACTGATGTACCTAATTTCAATTAAGGCTATGTTTTGAACCATATTTAGCACAATTTATTTTTTATCTCGAAAACAGATAGAGACAGGTAAAGGACATTATTAACAAAAAAGTATTAAAATACTAGAGCGATTCCAAAAATGTATTAATATACGGGGTGTTCCATTTAAAAAAATATAATTGCTAGGATTTTTTGATAGAAGTGGCAACGCCGTAATGCTGAAAATATTTTAGATCGATAGAACAGGTAAGGAAATGTGAGAGGTGAAATTTTCAGAAAAATCATGCTTTGCGTTTTCCAGAAACGTCTAACCTACCATCGACCGTGAGTCACGTTGTATAAAATTATAACCTCCAGCGTTATCGAGAAAGTGTACCCTTTTTACTTAAAAAAAGTGTGGGAACTGGGTTCATTCAGGAAAAGTACCAAAAGTTTACTGTCAAAAAAGTAAGAGTAATTTGATATAAACAATGATAGCGTACGCAGCGCCTTCTAGATGTTACATGAAAATAATACGAAATTATGATATTCCACGTCAAAAAAACTCAGTTTACCAAATTTCGTGCAAATAACAAAAAACGAACAAGAAAGTTCAATTTCAACACCCTGTATCCTCGAAACGGAGCATTTCCAGACACAAGTTCATATAGACTTTTTTTCTTAAAATTGTCTCAGGAATAGGTCACTCGAATATTTTAACGTACTTAGGTTACACCCTGTATTAATATAGATTCAGTGCGGTTTTCAATACACAATGTACTCGTTATAAACGAGAGTTCATGATTAATGATGAGGTGAATGTACTAACTTTCTACCAATAAAACATTTGGGAAATATTGAAACTTAATTTATGTGTTTCGTTTGGAAATGAATGAAATTATATCACCGAATCTTGTTGAAGGAACAGTTTTTCTTGATTAAACTTTTATAACAAAGGATATCCAATTTACATTTGTGTAGTTGGTAGAAATCTCTGTTAACGAGAGTAAACATTGAAAATATCTGGTCCTAGGACTACTCATTTGAATTTTTTCCCTGTGGTTTATATCTAGTATATACTTGGCCGGTACCTGATGAAGATCCATAGTAATTTCATAAACTACAACTTACGAGTTGACCCCCACAAACTTTATTTGAAGAAATATATCACGAACATGTTTCGCCAACACAGTAGCTTACTGTGATATTTATATACCCTACGTAATCACAATTGAGACTACCTACTAAGGTACTCATTCGATCAAAGTACCTAAAACTTCTGCTTCGATTATGATTACCTAAAGCATATTATATCAATTCTACAATCTGGTATATACATTGGTCCAACCGGCAGAACATTTAGGAATCGTATCCAGGAACATCATATGAGATATGTAAATAAGGAAACAAGTTCAACATATTCAAATCATCTTTTAGAATAAAATCGTATCTTTAACGAAGATTTCGAAATTTTACACATAGAAAATAAATGTTTGAAGCTGAATGATTTGGGAGCAATCGAAAGTAATATACCTGAAAGTTCAAAAATTCTAATGAAACCAACTGATTTTGAATAGATCACCATGATTGAAAACCGATTAAGTATTATTATTTATGTAGAATTGATGTAATACGCTTCAGGTAATCATAATTACACTAGTACCTTAGGTATATAGAAATTGTAGATGTTTAAGGTAATTTGATCGAATAAGTACCTAAGTAAAAATGGACGTGATATATTTCTTTAAATCGTAAGGTGTAGCCTATGAAATTATATTATATTCAAAGACATTATTTTCTATGTGAAATTACCCCTTCATAAGGCCGGTGACATACTTCGCGATTTCCGAGCGGCTTTTCCAGCGCGGTTTTCGAGCGATTTTTTATTTCTATGCCAATCCCTGCATTTAAGTGTGTTTGTGAGACAGAAGCGACCCCGTTTTTGCCAACAAATTGAAAAGAGACAAAGCATCGAGGGAGGTAGGGGCACTTGTATAACTGAAAACCTTTCTTTTCGGGTTCCTCTTTCAGTAAACGTCGTACGTCCTTCGGTAGTGTCTTCCAGCAAGAACGTCTTCTGCTTCCAAAGCAGAAATATCGCAGCAGCAGCAGACTTCATAGTGTTTGCTTTGAAAGCGCGAATGATACTAGAAGACGACAAGGGGATATTCTGTCTTCAGTCAGAAATCCGGACTGACAGGAAATGGCGGACACTGTCAGGTACTGACTGTAGCGATTTTTACTCAGCAATTTCCGCTCGGAAACCGCGCTGGAAAAAACCTCTCGGAAATCGCGAAGTATGTCACCGGCCTAAGTGGGTAAAATGTTCTCTTGAATTGAATAATCTTCAAAACCTGTTTCACAACTACTGAAATATATAAAGTTGCTACCCTTGTTTTGGTGTTTCTTTTCCATTCCAGAAAACTGTAGCCTGATGTGCTTATTGAAAGAGCTTACATATCGCATGGGGCTATGCTGGTATCTTACTTAGCGTTGTGTTATTCTCTGCTATGAAACTTAGTGGAGGACAAGTTATAATGAAGCTCTAGAATAACATATTTGGCATCATGATACGGGATTTCATACCAAAATATTCAAAGCATTCCACCTTGTATGGTAACCATGGCAGGAAGAATCCTGCCATGCGCGTTATCAAAATTAGTGACAGGGTACAAAAATTTAGGGCCAGGGTACCAAAATTAGTGCCAGGAAACACACTTATCATTTTATGAATAATTCATTTCGTATTTACGTAACACTTCATTGTGGGATGTCCACTCAATAGTTTACAAAACCGCAACACATGTATTCAATGGCAGAACACTTGTTGCGAAAACTTTGCTTTGATATTCGACCATACTTTGCTTTCTATTTATGCAACTCTTTGACCTTGGAGTCACAAGATAGATAGATATATAGATACATTTATTTCAACACAGTATTTTATAACCATTCACAATAGTGGCAGAATATTTTTATCTGAGACACACGTCAAAAAAATTCAAAATATCAGTATGTGAATGTATAGAATCATCTCGTTGTGATGAAAATATCATTATTCCAATTTCATGTAAACAACTTGAGTATGATGAACTTTTCTTACGAATTTCATTAGTTCAAATTTCCATTGTCTGATATGAAAGAACTGAAAGAACTGTATTGGTTCTTTCAGGTATTTCTAATCATTTTATATCATATTAGACAATGGAAGCCCGAAATAATTGAATTCACCATGAAACATTGTCAACCACCTTCAAACAAACTTTTCTAATGCTGGTTAGCACACATTCAGTTGTGAGTTAATATATCTGATAGTAAAATTGTTACCAATTGGTTACAAATTATTATCTTTTCACATACATACATATATACATACTATACATAACTGGCACACCCCATTCATAGACCATCATCTGTACCGAATTTATCATGTTGATGTAAGATCATTTGAAGTATTTGATTTTCTTCCCATCTATGACCTCGAAAATTTCTGCGCGTCGAATCTACGGTAAGAAGCACAACATTATTCAGGTGAAAACTGAAAATATTGATTCAACTATTCATTTAATAGAACTGAAATATTATTAATATTATATCACTAGATAACACATTTCAACGTTCAATACAAATATTGCAATAACTCTGAATACAGGTTTAATAATTAAATTTATTTTTTGGGTATTGACACTATGAAGGTCTTATGATGTATCACGATAAATTACTTACTGAATGTAGGATTTCAATAATGATATAGGTATTTAAATTTCAACAGAGAAATTATTTTTTTTGGTGGTTTTTAGTTTCAACAAATACGTTTGTTTGATAAAGATTATATACAATAAATCGAAATAGTTGCGTTACAGTAAACAATAAATTCTATGAAAAAAGTGAATGTATTTTACTGTTGAAAATAAAATGAGCGATTAGATCACCTTTTCAACTTCCAATTGTAATATTAATAAGAGAACATTTGTAGAATTTTCACATCTGCTAATGGTCATTATCATTATTCTTTTACACTAATTACCTTGTACTTAGAAAATAAGTACAACTGACTACTACACTGAAAGAATAATTAACAACTTTTCAACAATAAAACTGAAATGAACCAACATGAATCTAGAATACAGTTTTAAAAAAATGAAGTTGAAGGAGCTAATTTGAACTGACAATACAATTTGTTTGCGCTATAGCTAGAATCCGTATAGGCGAGCGCCAGGTCGATCTCCAGCGACGAACTGGACTTTCGAGAAGAAAACAATGTTTCTTTTTTGATTGAACAGTAATTCATAGGAAATCATCAAACAATTCAATGGATGAAATAGTTTTGACATTGTTATACTTAAAAAACAGCTGGTTTGTGAAAGAATTTTACTAGGGAGGTACAAAGCCAGAAAAAGTTTTCCCAGTTGACTAAAAATTTTATGACCATTCAATTCAGGACAAAGGCATTCAGTTATTCTGGATACATCTTGTTCTATTAGCTCTCAACATTATATTATTTTAGAATCAAACATTTTTTAGGTTACAAAATTGTGTTTGATATTTATTCATTAGAGTTGTTCATTGAAATCATTTCCTTTCACAATTTTGAAGTAAAATCAATGGTCATAAATCACTCTGAATTCAGTATTGTACCTACATTATTTTTCAATAGCTATTTGCCAATAAGACACTCCCACAAATGTACTAATCTGATGAGAATATCCATATCCTATAGTGTTGAAATCTATTACATAAAGTCTATATATCGTATCCCAACTGTTACTAAGGTCGGTGATAATGATCTGCTTACTAATTTTTGAAGATAAATTATAGTATATAGGTATTAATATTCAATGTTTTTTCGGTGGGGGAATGAAGGGAGCAAGAGCATTTTTCTGTAATGTAGTTCTATGAATTCTATTACCAACTTGAATGAATTATTTTGTTGATAACGATTCAAGTCGGAGCAAATTATTGTTATGAAAAATCCTTGGAATTCAAGAAGATCATCATCATATCCTCAACGGAGCTTCAATCTTTGGAATTGGCAACTGCGAGCATTTTATTTGCTAACTTTGTTTCCTAGTTCTCCAACTTACCCAGGGGTATATCCTGGATTCATCTCTGCTTGAGAATAATTTTTCATTTTTTGGATAGAAGAATTTTGATTTTTTACCTCTCCATCTCCAAATTAATCAATGCAATAACAGTTACAAAATTTTCAATTGATTGCTTTCTTCCTTTCTTTGGGAGATTCCCATTTTTTTTTCATAAATATGGAGAAGTAGAAAGCCAAAATCTTTCTTTCTCCTGAAAATATACCTCTTTTGATTAAATTTTTGGTTTTGTTAGCCCACTAAACTGCGAAAACATACCTATCTTGACACATGTAAAATCATTGTGTAAAATCGAGATGTCTAGACACGAGTTCCTTCATAAAAATTCGCAAATACCAATGTCTAAGTTGAAACCTTTCTTTGATTCAACTAGAATTGACAGTAGTTGAGAAAATTTCTGAAGTTGGGTTAGGTTAGATCCAAAGTGATTGGGTTTATTCGACCCTCCATCGCAACCCGCAAGGGTTTATTGTGGCCCACACCTATTCACACTCTACCAAATAAACCCAGCTTCTTAACGAAGCCGATTAATTTGTATGGTGGGTGGTGTTTCAGGACAGATGGTGAGAGTACGGCTCTGAACACTGTCTTCCGACAGTCCGAGTCTCTGCATAAGATGATTCAAATAACTGCGACCTGTGAGAAGGCATCTTAGGCATCGTAGTTCATCCCTACTGTATTCCAAGAACTGTTTGGTATCAAGCTTCGAAGGGTGAATAAACGCTTTGAAGTGAGCCAATCCTGAAAGATTCTTCCAGAAGCCCATAAATCTTCTTGCCATCCAGGTGTTCAAACCATTGTTTGGCAAAGCCTAAAGCGATGTCAATAACAGGTTCTGGTCCGATGAAGCTGCTTGCAGCACCCTTCTTTGCAAAGGAGTCAACAGCCTCATTACTTTCCAGGCCAGTATGGCCAGGAATCCAAACCAGAGACAATCTGTTAAGTCTCCCTATCGAGGAGAGGCGTTTTTGGCAACTTGCTACCAATTTAGACGTTGCTCGATAGGAGCCAAGAGCTTCCAACGCCGCTTGACTGTCCGAGAATATTTTTATTGATTTTTTGAGGTTGGATTCTTTCAATTTCTCTGAAGTTGGGTACCTAGCTTCAGTTTCCAATTCCTCTCCAACTTGTTATTCTTCATCTCTCTGCTACAAAAATGAAGAATATCACAGTTGCATTACCACAAGTATGAGGTACAAAATCTGCATAGCTACCGATAACGAAGAGAAGATTTTGAAAATGTTAGACTTCTGTAATCCAAAATTCAGTTCAATGAATCGAAAAAAACGAATATTACGAAGATAATTCTCTTAAGATCAATGAATCATGAGAAGGAATAATCATGAAGAAATTAATAAAACATGTTCTTCCAAGGTAGAGTGCTTTCTTCAGTGCACTCTGTTTATTATTTCTCGGTTTAATGAACAGGATAATGATATATTTTTGTTCAAGTATGAATTAAAAAATTAGTTAGTTGGGTATTCGACAATTAGAGGTGACGCAAGCGAGTGTTAGTTTTGTTGAATAACTTTTAACAACTACTATCTTAACTCTGTGGTCAACATTGCATAATACGTGCTCATGCGGATGAGCATGAAAATAATGCTTCCTCACACTCAACAAGATTCTAAGTATTGGGCGATATTTTGATTAAAATAGTACAAGAAGTTGAGAAATAGTACACTGCGAATTACAAATCCAAAGTCAACTTGGTTCATTTAAGTACAAAAGAATGGTGATTTTGACTAAATGTCTGCTGATTTTTCATCAGACCAGTGTTTTTTCGAAGTGTACTTCTTATTTTATTCATTAATTCAATTCAGGACACAGGTCAATGAGTGACCTCTAGTCTAGCTTTATGTGACCCATACTAAAGGTTCCAGATCGTGCTTGCAGAACTCATCTTACTGTGAATGAATGCATAGTGAATTGATTCGATTGTTTGTTTCCTCGTGAAATTTTTGCACACCCTTTTGTAATATCCCATCATTCTATTACATTCATTAATTGTGTAGTCTATGTGAATCACAAAGCTCATTTTACTGTCGAAAATGACGCGCCTAAGTCTTTTATGTGATCCGTCCTAGTAATGAGTATAAATAATGAAAGGAAATGAGATTAGGAGTCACACGTTAGAAGGTAAGACCTCGTTAATCATTAGCTCGCACAAGTTTCAACTTCTGGGGGTTGTCGTTGAAGGTTGAAGGTGCGAGTGACTGTGAAGGAATAGGTTCATCATTTCAACCAGGATAAGAAAGACTTAGGTTAGATGCCGAAATTTTACTGGTATAAGGAACAAAATTGCACGTAAAAATGATCTAGATATTTGAACGAGATGCTTCTGAAGTGTTCAGTAGGTTTCATCAATTACTTTTTCTCCAACTCTGTATACAATAACAGTTATATGGTAAGAAAGTGAAGAGTCAGTGTTTTTTTTATTATTTGATCCAAGAGTTCAACCCAGCATAGTGTACTTTATATTTCACTGAAATGTTACATTAAAAGTATGAGCTCCTACGAAAAACATTACTGCATGAAAGCAATTTCAAATATCCTGGCACAAAAACAACTGTGGCCCAGTGCAATTTTATGTTGAATTATTTTTTTGAAGTCATTGTCAAAGTTGTAAATGAATTAAACAGAAATTGAAATCACTCGTATTGCTTCCTGATGTTTTCATCTGAACTACGGAGACCATTCCTCAATATTCCTCCTGTTGAGACATTGACTTCAACAAGCTATACAATCTTTTACACGCGTCTACCCATGGAGAGTGGCCTCGTAGAGAAAAAGATCAACTACTCTCTCTCAGGAGCATAAATAACAAACTTCCTATTCAACCAAGTACCACAAGTGAGATTTGTGGTACATCTGATGAATGATGTGTTTTTGTGCTTTATTTTCATCTGATGAGTGAAATAAGACGTAACATATTGCATACTCATTTACTTTTTTTGTGAAAATCTTTGTTTTCTTGTATAGGATGGCCATACAGATAAATATTCTCTATACATCAGCAGAATTACGTATTTCCCGGACATGGCCGAAAAAAAGCTACTTTTTCGAAGAAGAAACCTCCGGGAAGTGGGTACTTTCCAGATGGTTGTCGAAAAAAAGTTTTTTTCAAATATTTTGAAAACTATTTCAAACCAAAAACATAAAGGTTTTTGGCATAACATCCACATTAGACAAAATAATTAGAGAATATCATCACACTAGAATGAAACACTTACATCGTTGAATTATGTGATTATCTTAATTTATAAAAGTTTCCTTTCAAGTCCATACTAATGTACCCATTTTTATTTTCGATTCATGCGACACGCTGTCTACTCTCTTAGAGTCGGTATATGATGTAAACGACATCAGCCTTGAAGTGTCGTATGAATTAATTTGTTATTAATGACTTGTTTTTCCTGACAAGCACCAGTAACGCCAAAGGTTCAGATGTCAACTATTGCTAACTTTCTCTTTCTGAAATGGAATTTATTAATAAATGAATTTTTATTTCTCTACCTTTTGCTTAGAAATCTGCGCCCATACATATTCATTGGTTACATCTGTATGCTAATTGGTGGGTGACTTGATCCACAATCCACTGTTTCTATGTTCTCACGAGAAAATAATTTTATAGCTTACACGATTTACGCATCTATATTCTGCATATTCTTTTTTTTATAAGTTGTATGAAAAAACCATGAAAATAAAATAATGAGTTACTTGAACAATTAGTTGAAAACGATAATGGACTGAGGTCAGATTTTTCAGTGAACTGTTCTGTATTTCTTTCACAATTTCTCTGATTTTCTCATTTCTGGTTTTATGTTTTTAAGTGGCACAATTAATTTCATTAAATGAATCACTGATGCTGATGGGGTGATAAGACAAGAGTCTTATTTGAATTGAAGGGGTTATATTTTCAGGAGTGATTTGGGAAAGAAAGTTTTTGGCTTTCTACTACTCTATCTTGATACAAAAAAAGATTAGGGAATCTTTCAAAGAAAGGAAGGAAGTAATCAATTTGAAAATCAGTAACTCTATACATGGATGTGTAGATCATGCAAAGAAGTAATTTTCAGACACAAACTGAAAGAAAGTCCTCCTGAAACAGCTACTTTCATATAAACATTGAATTACACGAAAGAAAAAAATTCTTTCGAAACAAATACTTCTATATGAATACTGAATTATACAGAAGATACTTTTCTCTGAAAAATTATAGGAGTTGTGCAAAATCTGTCCTCAGTCCATTATCGTTTTCAACTAATTGTTCAAATTACTCATTATTCTATTTTCATCGTTTTTTTATACATAGAAAATTATCTTCTGTATAATTCTGTGTTCATATAGAAGTATTTGTTTCGAAAGAATTTTTTTCTTTCGTGTAATTCAATGTTTATACGAAAGTAGATGTTTCAGGAGAACTTTTTTTCAGTTTGTGTCTGAAAGTTACTTCTTTGCATGATCTACACATCCATGTATAGAGTTACTTATTTTCAAATTCATTACTTCCTTCCTTTCTTCGGAAGATTCTCTCATCTTTTTTTGTATCAAGATGGAGTAGTAGAAAGCCAAAAACTTTCTTTCCCAACAAGAGCCTTATTCCGAAACTTCGAAGTACACCATTGAATGTAATTTTTTTTATCGATACTATTTCATATCCTTCTAGCGTTTCTACGGATGATATTTGTTTCAATTCCATAACGAATCTTTGGACTACAAACAATAAATGGAAATAATTGATTTTCGTATAACTAAATGTTCATATGACAGAATTTATTTTTGAATTACTTTTTTCTTCGTGTAATTTATTGGTCATGTGAAAGTAGTTGTTTCGAAAGGGCATTTTTCCAGTTTGTATCTAAAAGTAACTTCTATTCATAATGTATAGTCGGAGTAAACAATATTGTGTAGTCTTAAAGTTGTCGGCACACTTAAACCGATACATAAAAATGAACTAGCAGCTAAATAGTCCACGTGGACTGTAGACTTGACGGTTCGTATTGGATAATTTTTACTAACCGAGTTTTATGATTGGCTGAAGAGTCATAAAATTAAAATTGAAGTCATGTTACGATGACGAATAGAAATTGGAGAATGCGAGGATGGTTATCGCCGTCGTGTTCAGTTCAGGAACTGATCGCGATTTGAGTGTTGACATTCGATATTAGTGTAGTTATAATTACTTAGAATGTTTGTTATCTGTTTAAAATGTGGCGTCCTTGGATAAGTACTAATTGTAATAACGAATGTGATAATATAGCAGACTTTTTCCAGTGTAGTGATTCCAATAGCGATGGTGAACAATGAGAAAAAGAGATACCAGTAAATAAGATTCATCTTATTCATCTAATAAATCATTGAAAAAAATAATATTGGACTGTTATAAAAGCAATGAGATTCCTACAATTGAAATCATAAGAAATTGAATAATTTTGGCCATAACTTGAGCTACTGTGAGAAAACTCTTCAGAATTGGATAAAGAAACTAGAATTTTGATTTAGAATAATAAACAAACGTCAAGCAGTTATGGAAAGCATAAGAATAGTGGAATTGCGTAACAAATACAAAACAAAATGACTAAATATAGACAAGAACAACGGCTAATTCTCTATTCGATCAAAACTTGGTATGACACTTACGACACAGTTACGAAAGGGTGGACTGTTGGTTGGAGAATGTGTACGCCTAACATGCCTGCAAACAGAGGATCGCGACTAATCATTGTGCATTGCGGAGGAAGTGAAGGATGGGTTACGAATTTTTTGAAATTATGTGGAAAAAAACTTGAAGACCGCAATGTTGACTATCATTAGAACATGGAACCTAATATTTTTGAGGAATGGTTTGAAAACACATTGATCCCAAATTTGGATGCGAATAGGTTACTAGATCTTGACAACGCTTCCTATTATTCGTGACAGCTCATCGAAGTACCGAATAAAAATTTGAGGAAAGATGAATTACAAAGTTTTTTATGGATAACAATTTGTATTTTGAAGATTACTATATCAAAAACCAACTACTTGAAGTTTTGCAAACAAAAACATTCGAAAAAGTGTATGCTCTTGAAGGTATTGCTGAAAATATGGATACACCATACTGAGACTTCCCCACTATTTTTATGTTTCCAATTCCATCGAGCTGATTTGGGGAAAATTGAAACAAACCATCAGGCGTAAAAATCATTTTCCAAAATTTGATAACAAGGTAATAGATCTAATCAAAGAAGAAGCATCTAATATTATCAAAGAAGGCTGGCAGAAAAAGATTAAAACAGTAATTTCAGTTGAAAAAAAAAATATACGGTGTCATTCAGAAGTATTTTCAATTATCACCTTGTTATTTCAATCCCTACATTCCCACTTACCTATATAAACTAAATATTTATTATATATATTATTATATACATTTTTATCTTATATATTTTATAGTTATTGTGATTGTTATATAATCAGAAATGATTATTGAATAAAGAAATTATTTAGCTCCCTATCTTCGTCTTCCATGAAGACGATTGTGGATACTACCAATCGAAACGTCGTGACATAACTTGGTTTGAAATCTTTCAATTTTCATTTTTTGTTAATAATAATTTTTAATTTTCAACTTTTATTAATATTTCAATTTTAATTTTTTTGGTTGTTGTTTGATTCTATGTTATTTCTTTGTAATTTCAGTTTTTTTGTTCAAATAAAATTGTTATTTTCGGTTAATCTTTTTAATTTTTTTCAGGGATTTCAGATCAATTTATATTGATCAGTCCCAACTGATGAAATACAATATCTAAGGAGTTATGGCAAAGTCAGTGCTATCGCGCGGAAGAATGAATTCAAGCGGTTTCACAAACCGATGCGTAATGAAGAAAGATTGCAGTTGCGTTGGTTTTGTTTTACTGTATAAATCACTTTGAAGGTTGAGGTCGTATGTTTGTTTTGTGTTGTCTTCAGATAGATAGGTGGTAACCTTTTCCTAAATTGAAGTCAATAGTTGTTTATATTTATCAGTATGAGTGGATCATTATTAAAATATTATCCTTGTGGATAATGGATCCAAAAAACGTGCGATGATTTTGTAATTTCTCGTATGTCTCATATTCTCTGTATGAGAACTATGAATTTCGACATCTTCAACTTTTGTGGCATATTACTAGGGCACGGTTCCACATCACGAAGTATTTTGTTTAAAATATTTGTTAACCATCACGTCTTTTTATGACTCTCATTGTGTACTACAGACAAATAGCATTTCATCTCTTTCGAGTCCTATTTCGTGACTTTCTACAAGTACAGTAATTGTATAACTTGAATAAATAAACGACTAGAGTCATGTCTTCATTTCAGTATTTCTATAGATAATTGAATATTCGAAAATATTCGAGAAGTTTGTTAAGAAATTCAACTGGAATTCATTTCCTGGTGGAGCTGGAAGATCTTCATATTTCAATATTCAACATCATGTTGAACATCCAGTTGAAGGTTCCTATGGCTGGGATTTAATCAAATAAACGAATGAATGTCATTACGTAGTGATATCGACACATTCGTGATATGAAGTATTAATTTTATGAATGAATTGAGTGTTTCATCTTCAGGGCCGTCTTTAATCTATTGGAGGCCCTGGGCATAATAGGATAATGGGGCCCCTATGACTTTGACAGAACACTATTTTGTTAGAATAGACAAAAAAAATAGATAAACAAGGTTAAATATTTATTTTTAATAACAATCACATGAAACGAATAGATAAATGTAATATAGTCCACAAAAGTAACTTCTTTAGCATTTACAGGTTAGTGCTTAAAAATCTATGTTATTTGAAGAAAAACCCTTCTAGATTTCAGATGGGCAAAATCGTTAATCACATCTTCAAAATCTATGCTTTTTATCACATCAGATTTTATCGACATCAGCGACAAACTGGTTAATCTCTCTTGAAGCATTGTACTTCTTAATTCATTTTGAATTCTTTTTAATTTGGAGAAGGAGCGTTTCCCACTGCAGTTAGTTACCATCATGCTTAAAAAGATTCTCAATGCGATTTCTACATTTGGAAATGTGTCTTCAATTTTGTTGTCTTTCAAAAGTTGATATATTTTTAATATACAATCCTCATTTTCAGTGTCAACAATTTTCAAGTATTCTGTTAAATGCAAACATTCTGTTTGAAGGTGATTGACAATGTTTCATGATGAATTTCACTAGTTCGGACTTCTATTGTCTAATATATAAAATGAACAGTCATCACCCGAAGATGATTGTGGATACTAACAATCGAAACGTCGTGAACTAACTTGGCTTGAAATCTCTTAACTTTTCAGTTTCATCTTTATTTTCATTTTGTATTTCTTTATTTTTATTTTTTGTTCAATTGTATTATTTTTACTTGTATTTTATTTGACTATTATTTCATTTCAGGTTTTTTTGCCTAATATAATTGTTATTTACAGCTATTCATTTTAAATTCTTCTTTTTTAGTTGTTTCAGGGATTTCAAATCATTTTGTATATTAGACAATGGAAGTCCGAACTAGTGAAATTCAGCAAACATTCTATTTCTAACCTTTTCTCATTAACATCTTCATAATAAATTTCAACAAATTCTTTGCAACTTTGTCTCGACTCTTCAGAATTCAGAGTTATCAAGCGAAAAAATAAATCAAAACGTTTACTGATATTCTTATACGAATTGGACAACCAAAAAGTGTATATCAGAACTGCTTGGAGGATTGGAAAAAATGTTGGCACAAGTATATTATATCTGAGGGGACAAAATAGAAATTGATGATTAAATAAATATTTTTTGAGAAAAATTAAAATCCACCTTATTTTTTGAAGAGACAGCGTACTATATATGAGTGTTATTCGTGACTCATTTATAAAAGATAAGTAAAAAATCATCTACGGTTGAAATGATGCCTCATCATGTAATGAAGCGACTAGTTCTTTTCCATTTCTTATCATAAATAAGACAATTTTAATAACAATTTAAACATTCATTTCGCCAATAGTACCCACGACAGGCTATGAGGCAACTTGACCCAAAATTCTATTCTGAAAATTCACATAATAAAACCCGACCTTGGATCTCTTTAACCCGAGGCAGTTTTCTACGTCGTGTTTTGCAAATTCTCGTAGTTCGTGAAATTTGAAATCGTTCTTCAGAACCATTAGTATTTATAAACGTACCAGATAAAAATCAACATAGGATGTGTTAAATTTCTCAATTCTCAAATATTCAATTAATATCGAAACATCTCATTACCCGGCTGTTTAACATAGGAATCGATCGCCTTAGGACAGACACGTAAGAAACGAGAGTGAAAAGAAATTTTTCAGGTGTTAATAAAATAATCTTTTCATACACGTTTAATTACACTACCTTTCTTGTCTCGATTATTGAACAGAATACTCGTGATCACTGTTTCGAGTAATTTATTCTGTTTTGGTTGTGGGTGTGGAATTCCGATGGGCAGAGTGGGCTTCACTGTGATATTGAGAGAATTTGATGAAGAATATCATAAAAAAATTTGTTTTAGATAGATCTACAGACATATATTGATTTCCAGTCAACACACACAATCAATAACGATTTGATTTCCTTGCACAAGGTATCTGTTGATCATGGACTGAAAATCAATCCTAACAAGTCGATGGCTCTACTTTTTGGAAATGATAATGCTTCAGATTTTTTGTCTGATAACGTTAATTTCAAAATTGGAGACAAAAAAATACCTAGCTATTGAAACTTCTTGTAAAAATTTGGGACTTACAGTTGATACAACACTTCGCTTCAAAGAACACGTTACTAATAAATTGAGAATGGCATACGCTTCTCTAAAGCTAATTTTTCCTCAAAGACACTTTTTATCAAAAGATCTCAAAAAAATGTTATGTGACACCTTGGTTCTTTCTCATTTTAATTATTGCGATGTTGTTTACAGTCCTTGTCTTAATCAAGTCGAAATTCGTCGTATACAGAAAGTACAGAACTCATGTGTTCGTCTAATTTGTGGTATTACAAACATCAGTCGTATATCAATTACTGATAAACTAAAAGAGCTTAAATGGGTAAAAATATGCACAACAGGCGACGTCATCATATAGCTTGCCAGTTTCATAATATATTTAAATCAAAAACTCCACTTTATCTACATGAAAAACTCTCTTATAGAACGGACATCCATAATTTGAATATTCGTAAACAAACCATTCTTACTATACCATCACACTGTGAAGAAATATACAAACGGTCATTTTCCTACAAAATGGCAGTCTGCATAAATAATTTGCATAAACTGGGTGGATCATACCTACAACTATCGCCGTTGGTATTGAAATCCAAATTCAAAAACTACCTACTAAGTATTCAGTGAAGTTCTCAAAAATTACTCTGCTCTCTCTCTCTAACCCTCACCTTCTTTCCTTTCCTCTCTTTCTCTTTATTTACTTATCTTTACTCATTTAGTTTCGTTAATGTATTGCTATCTGTTAAAACTGTAAATATCTCTTTGGCATTGGTGGAAGAACAGAAACGGTTTTCAACTGTTATCTGAACTAATAAGTCCAGCCATTTATTCATCAGAATATCATTTAATAGCACCACCACTACTGTATATTCTTCTGTTTTTTTCTTTGATGGGTAATAAATGTATTATTATTATTATTATTATAACAGTAATGAGTTTACAATATACACTTTCATTTTGCGGGTTAGTTGAGCCAAATGGTGCATGGAAAGATTCGTACAAAGTGCCTTATTAAATGCCTTTTCCAAGTATTCTTTGATATTGTAACGAATCTGAAGCCGTCCCTGACCTAGCGTGTAACATAAGTACGTATTCCTGAGACACTTTTAAGAAAAAAAGTCTATGTGAGCTTGTGTCCGAAAATGCTTCGTTTCGGAGATACGGGGTGTTGAAATTGAATTTTTTTTCGTTTTTTTGAAAATAACCCTTGTTTTGTTTTGTTTTGTTTTGACATGGAAACTCAATTTCGTATTAATTTTCATGTAACATCTAGAGGGCGCTGCGTACGCTGTCATTATTTATTTCAAATTGCCCAAACTTTTTTGACAGTAAACGTTTGGTACTTCTTACATTTTTTCCAAGTAAAAAAGGTACACCTCCTCAACAACGCTGGAGGTGATCGTTTTTGAGTTTTTTGCAATTTCAGTTAGTTTCATCAAACTTCATACGCAGTATACCCGTACAGACTTCTTCTAAACTGAGCATTATCGAACTGCTTAAGCAATCCAAATTAAAAAAAATTGTCAGGTTTCATTATTCAATTAGGAAGTGCTACATTTCGGAGTTTGTAAAAAAACAATTTGGAGAAGTACTATGTTATTTATTAGGAAAATAAACATATAAAAATTGAACGAAACAACTATTACAACAACTGTTCAAAGTGACGACCTCCAAAAGTAATACAAGCTTCTGCTCTTCTCATCAAAGAATTCCGCACCCGTTGAAAAATGCCCCGAGTGTTTCTTATCATTTCGCAGCAAGCTATGATGCGATCCTTCAACATTTCCTCGTTTTCAATGGCGCTAGTATAAACTAGTGATTTTAGGTGTCCACAAAAGAAAAAATTGACGGGACTGAGGTCTGGTGACCTCGGGGGCCAATGCTCAGTGCCTCCTCTTCCTGTCCATCGTTGGGGATATGCCACGTCTGAGAAATTTCTTGTTATCACACTAAAATGAGCAGGAGCTCCATCGCGCATAAACCAAGAGTGATTTCGGAGACCAATGGGAACATCTTCCATAAGTTGAGAAAGCTCGTATTCCAAAAAATGTAGGTAAGCATCTCCATTCAAACGTAAAGGAGGAAAATAGGGCCCAATTAAATAATCCGCAATTGGGCCTACCCATACATTAAAAGAGTGTCTGTCTTGGAAATGAGTTTGCGTTATCGCATGTGGGTTATCTTCCGCCCAGATGTAGTTGTTATGGAAGTTCATGATACTATTTTTTGAAAAATTAGCCTCATCTGTGAAGAGGATTTTCGATAAAATTTGCGGATGTTGTTCGACTTTTCTTTGAAGCCATTGAGCAAGTTCGATACGTGGTTGAAAATCACGTAGCGTGAGTCCCTGGACACGCTGAATATGAAAAGGATATAATTGCTGTTCCTTTGAAATTCTGTAAACTGTCATGTGACCCACTTTTAAAGTTTGACTAATTTTTCTTGTACTTGTCTCTGGATGTTCACTAATTTCTTCGAGAACCGCCTTCTATAATTCTACAGTTCTTGTAGTCCGTGGCCGTCCTACTGCAGAATTTATTTCAAGGCTTCCAGATTCGGAAAGTCGCCAAAAAAGATTCGCAAATGTCGCTGCACACGGAGTCACGCGTTGGGGATAACTTTTCTGACAGATGCGTCTGGCCTCGCTTGAATTTCCGTCAGCCAAGCCGTATGCAAAAACCATATCAGCCATTTCAGCATTCGTAAAGTCGGACATGGTACCAAAACATCCCTTTATAAACTCCGAACTGTGAATTTCTCAATTAATACTTGAAAATGTGACAGCGAACTTCAATTTTTATAAACAAACTTTCATAGCCTACTTGATTTAATTAACTTAATTTATTTGCAAGCGGAGAGTGACAAAATTTATTGAAATCAAATTTGGCTATAAAGTAATTTGCATCGATATAGAAAATTGTAAATATCTCGAAAACTATCACCTCCAGCGTTGTTGAGGAAGTGTACCTTTTTTACTGGGAAAAGGTGTGGAAATTAGGTTTTTTATGAAAAGTACCAAAAGTTTACTGTCAAAAAATTAGATTTTATGATTAGATTAGATGTTACATGAAAATTAATACGAAATTATGATTTCCCACGTCAAAAAAACCCCGGGTACCGAATGAGTTATTTGAGTTAGTACCGACTTATTTTCAAAAAGCGAACAAAAAAAAAATAATTTCAACACCCCATATCTTCGAAACGAAGCATTTTCGGACACAAGTTCATATAGACTTTTGTTCTTAAAATTGTCTCAGAAATACGTCACCGTCGGCTGACTCAGCGAACAAACACATGACATAACCGCGAAAGAATGCAGTCGGGAATCGCCAGTAAAACTCTAACACCGAACCGACTACAGATTTCTAGAAACGATCGTAACCGATATAAGCACGCCTTCCCGACCCAAGAGGGTAGTTCAGAAAGTGAATCGAGCGGCTAAATGAGAAATTTAAATAGTGGAAATAAATTAAGCATTAGTTGCTGAGTGTTGTAAAGAATAAATTTATTTTAATTTGTTACAATATTATAAAAAACATGATTGTGTAGCAATTTTTGATTGGTCAAATTTTCGAGATTCGGTGATAGATGATTATATATTTTTATACCTTTCGCGTTCTTTCATAATTATATTTTGGTAGACTAAATACTTTATTGCTTGTATATGCGTATGCACGTCAGAAGAATGTGGCAAAATATTTCCTTTTCTGTGTATCAAGAAAAATTGATGTGGCGATTTTTTGTAAAAAAATGTAGCATGAGTTTTATTGAGAAAATAACCGGTTTAGCTGTATTACTTTGATTTGTATAAAACACTTTTTTTAAACCTTTTTCATTATTTTTCGGGCATTTCCGAAATCATTTCGTGAGTAGAAGATTTGGTAATGCTACACCGAATTTTAAAACATTTTTTATTTATATTGTCTCCTAATAAAGTCTATACCGAGTAGGAAAAAGATACCTTAACTTTACACTGGCTCTTTGAATCTTTTCGAAGTTTCTCACGTTATAAGTTGTTTGAGAAACTTGACAGATATCCTGTGAGTTGGTTCGAAAATATGATACTATTTTTCACATATGTTTCGAGTAAATTTCTGTATTGTTGTGATTCAGTTGTGGTTGACCACAAAAATGGATGGAAACATTTCAAAGACAGACCTGTTTGTTATCATCTATGGTATTTCGCATCCTCAGATAAATAATTGCTGTACCCAACATGGTTCACAGTTGTTCATTTTATGACAAGCTCTGATTTCTATCGTGATACACTCCTTATTTGTCTCATGATATTGCCGTGTAATAAGTATAATTATTCTTCAACTTGCCATCGTTTTTTTGAAATCGTCCTTCGCATGACTGACATGATCAGTAATTATGCGAGAAATGTAGCAGGAATTAAATGTGTTTTGCCAAAACAGAAAAGCTTCATCGGTGTTATAGTGGAAATTTGTTTATGAATCTCTAATGTGTGACCACAGTTATTGCTCAAATATAATCTCTTCTCAAATTTTGTTCACTTCAATATTTTTATTTTAAAGAATCAAACTGTATTCACGATAATTTTTGAAACACTCATCTTTAAATTACTAAAAAATACTGTCTTTGAACTTTGTGTTTTTTTTCAGAAACAAACATATAAATGTCGAGATATTTTGTTTGTAATGAACATGCGTAATATTTAAATATTTTTAAATTCTTCAATTCCGTCCTGGCAATATAATTTTGAAATTGAATGATTTTGCTTCGCCTGATCTAGACTTCTAAGAAATTGCAGTTTGACATTATTTGATATCAAACCTTTCATATATACAATGCATTTCTTTAATGTATCTCCCCCTTCTTTTATTTTTTGAACTGGTCAACTCGAAAAATTGAAATTTGAATACTTTATTTTGAAGTAAAATTGACAGATGAAACTTACAAGATGGCGACTGGGCGCCATCTGGGAAAAAAATTGAATAGAAAGGGAGGTCTTGTGACCTCCTAAGGACTACTTCACAACCTTAGAATATGAAGTCAATATCTTCAGCTACTACAAAAAATATTCCTTTTTATCTGCCATATGGCAATTCTAACAACCCGATAAGGTTTGTTGACTTATTTTTTTGTTTATGAAATGACAAAAAATGACAGTATGACAATGAACATCATTGTTCAGTTAGAATATTCTCATTTACTTTTCAGTTTTACTAGTAGAAAGGTACCGCGTCAACAATCTCTAAAATGCTCAATTTTCGTCCATTGGAAGAAAAAATTTGAAACAACTGTTGACGATCTCATCACTGAAATCGTCGAAGCGAATCCTAATGAATTCGATATGGATGTTGTATTCCAACAAGATGGAGCACCATCACATTGCTCCAGACAAGTAAGATACTATTTGGATACTACTTTTCCCGTTAGATGGATTGGCCGTTGAGGTCCTACAGAATGGCCAGCCCGCTTGCCAGATTCGACACCTTTGGACTTTTATGGGGTTATTTGAAGCAAAAGGTGTACGAAACTGAACCTGCTTCAATATTGGATATACGGCAGAGAATAATAAATATTTGTAGATATATTGACGTTACTGTGTTCGATAGGCTGTTCATATGTCAAGAAGTTCAAGGCAACCATTTTGAGCATCTTCTGAACTGACTTCAAGCTTATTACCTCATACTATGTAGTTAAATGTCAATGTATTCAAGGCAATTATTAAAGTTCCTCTATTTTGTAGTAGTTGAAGATATTGACATTATATTCTAGGGTCGTGAAGTATTTGTCAGGAACTTCAAAAAGATGCATCACAAGACCTCCCTTTCCCGTTCAAAAAATAAAGGGTGGACATTAAAGAAATGCACTGTATACTTTTAGCGTATACAGTACGGTTGTGAATAGCCCCCACCTTATTAACTTTTGAACGGAAAAGATATCAAGATCAAACAAAATTTAGGTAGAGATGCTTCATTTTTACTACTTGTTGATGAAAAAGACATTAGTGTTGCATCACCATCGCCAAGAGAACGCTACCAGATTTTTTCAAAACCTTTTTCAAAAGGTAATTCAATGCTCTAACAAACACTGGTTCACTTTAGAAAATCGGTTCAGCTGTTCCAAAGTGATTAGCAGTTATATATTCGTTTTAAGAATCTGCGAACAAGCGATAAATATAAAAATCTTAAAAAAATTAATTTATAACTCACTCCAGTTTAAAAATATTCAACATTTCAACCATTCACTTTCTTACAATAACAAGGTCTGCTAAAGAATTAATTTCTCACATAACGAAATGTTCCTGAAGTAACTTCGTTGTAAACTCATATTTTATAATCCACAAGTTCTAATATTCACTGTGGTTGTTATACATTCCTGATGGCACGTATTTCCTCAAAAATTTATCGAGGCTCCATATCAGGATATCCAGCGGGCCATTTCAAGTGATTACGTCTTCTTATCTACGGGTAAAGCGGCCTACACATATGGGAACCTGATTCGTCATTTGTTCCTTTGTATGTGGTGTTTAACGAACCAAAATCGACACAATTTCTCACGAACTTGGTCTTCCATCGAGTTGGAAAACATTTGTTCGGTTCACCGTCTGTGTGTGGACTTGAGAAATTGTTGTTCGCCATTTTCCCCAGTGCTTCTGGGGAAAATGGCGAACAACTTCAAGTTCTCCAAGTTTCTTCAAATAGTGTAGAAACGAGGCGTTGTTCGGCTGATATCGACTTTCTTATGTGAGTTGTTCTGATATGTAGGGTGTCACAAGTTTCAATAAATAATTGAATTACGTTTCGATCATTGTTGAATAATTTGTATAATCTTTCGCACTGTTCTTCCTAAGAGATTGATGTGAGATCACTTCTCTCTCAGGAAGCTACTGCTTGGGCCATTGGGATCTTTTCTTCTTTTTTGTGAAACCTGCAAACTTGTATAATACAACAAAAGATGCTGCAATCTTTGAAGAAATCATCCCAACTGCTGGAATGAAACTGGTGAAATGGCGAACCGTTATTCACATTTCCCCCCACTTGTGTAGGGAGTGACGAACCAAGAACTTGGTTCGCCGAACTAAGTTCAGCGAACCAGGCTCCCAAATGAGTGGGCCGCTTTTTAGAAAATTTAACGAACCTAAATGATTGGTTATCTAGCAAGATGGGTTACCTCCTTCTTACTTAAGGCTGGTTTGAGAGTACCTGAGAAATGAGAATTATCCATACCGGTCGATAGGCCAACGTGGTCCTTCAGAAAAGCTACTCATATCACCTGACATGACGCTTCAAGATGTTGTTTCAGGAGATATGTGACACCTGGAGGGTCCAATATACAACCGCAGTTCATTTTAGAGCTCGTGGATAGAAAAAGACAGGTTTGCAATGAAATTATCCCAAGAAAATTTCATAATGTAAGAAATAAATTTGAAAACAGACCTTATCAATGCAAAAAATTGAATGGTGCACATTTTGAACATTTATTAGAATAAACTGAAGAGAGTTGAGAATGTATTTTCTCTTGAAATTACTATTTTTATTTGGATCTCCAATCAGGCGGATGGCTCTTTGCTAGATGAACTTCAACAACTTCAAAGTATGATCAGGAAAGAAGCCTCATTATTGTGAGCAATATTCCAGATGTCTTATGTGACATTTATGAAGTATTGTAAGTTACTCAGGTGTGTACAACTTTCCAATTTGAAATGATGTTCCGTTTCTGGAAAGCAGTCTTTCGTATTGTAAACCAATAAATCGATAATGATATTCCCTAACATTATTATATGGGATTTTGACTGTCATCTTCCGAGAGGAAATTGATGCTTGGGTTTTCTGCACATTGAATTCTACTTGATTATTTTCACCTCACATTTATGATTTGACACTAGATAGCGCTGTTTCGACCTACAATAGGCTTTCTTGGTAATGCTAGGCTGAAACAAAATCGCATTGTTGAATTTAAGTATCTCTAAAAAAAGAAGCATGAGAATACGCAAGAAAGAACAACTCCCCTTACGAAGACGTCATCTATGGAATCTACAGAAAACTTGAAATCTAAGAGTATCAAATATAGTAGAGTAGAGTAGAGTACAGTAATTTATTTGACCACTTTATATACAAAATACATTTATGGCAAGTCATATATACTATATACTATAGGTACTATGTCAGACACTTAAAATGAGCAACAACTTCTCTAGATTAAAGTAATAAATTTTATAAATAAATAAAAGTGGCATATGAAAATTTCTTAAAATGATCACATTGTCACATAAGATATCAATATAAAAAGGTCAACAAAAATAAGAACAGGCTTCATCCCAGCTTCAAAACATGAATCATTTTCCAAGAACTATGAATTGACCAGCTACAGCAGCATATTCTTCGATTGTGTAGAAACAGTGGTTGAGAAGATATATCTTGATACTATTTTTGAAATTTCTGAAAAACAACGATTTTTCCTGAGGGATGGAGAAAGTTGTATAAATTCAAATTTAGGGAGTTTTTTTACTAACTGCTAGCCTATGTCTTGTATTATTCAATAAACATGCGGATCTTGTTGAATAATCATGATTGTGAAAATGTTTCGGGAACATCTCGATATTCTTGTGAATCTCCAACAACACAATAAAAAGAGCAAGACAGTGTTCCCGATATCCTACGTTTTGCTATAATACTCATGGCTTTTTTTTGATATCTGAAAATTGTGATTGAGTTTGTGGAATGCCCCCAAATCAAGACCTCATATGAAATAACTGCGTGGAATAGGGAATGATATGCTATATTCAGTGTCATCAAACCCACCGCATTTCTCAACTGTCTAAGAACAAATAAAACACTAGACAGCTTACGAGTAGTTGCTTCAATATGGCTGGACCAACTAAGTCTAGCATTAATATAAATACCTAGAAACTTAACACTGTTTTCATTTCTGTCCATCATTTGAGGTAAACTGGTATGTGATTTGTCTGAGCATATGAGGCTTGTGTCGTCGGCAAACAAAACACATTTTGTTGGTGAAATAGAGCTACATAAGTCATTCATATAAATGATGAATGATAACGAGCCGAGGACAGAACCCTGAGGAACGCCATGACAAATTGACTCTAAATCTGACTTGATATTGTTGACGTCGACGCACTGATACCTATTTTGGAGATAAGACCCTACTAGATCAAGAGCAGTGCCTCTCATGCCATAATAACTCAATTTTTGTATGAGGATAGAGTGGGAAACATAGTCGAAAGCCTTGGTCAAGTCACATAGGGTTAGAGGAGTATGGTTACCGTGATCAAGAACCCCCTCACGACTTGGTAAGCAGCTTGAGTAGTGGATCTATTTTTACGAAAACCGTTTCGGGATTCGCTTAAATCGAAGCGACTTTCGAAATAAGAATACAATTGATTTTTTGAGATAATATTGATTATCTTTCCGATAATTGGAATATAAAGATGGTCTATTGCAAAGCCAAGCTTTGACGTCATAGGCTAGAACCTTGGCTTTGGAAATATAGACGCTGGGATGATTGTAGGTGACTTTGTCAGTTGTGTTATTTTTATTTCTATAGACGCAACTTATTTGTTAGCACCAATGAGTAGTTACAGTGATTTTATGTACATAATGTACCTGAAACTATATGACATCAATATTTTGAGGTTATGGTGCTACCTTTTATTGGTAAGAGAGGTCATTTCGGATATACAAACTTAAGATGACCTGTTTGTATGATAAATGATAATTTATAATGAAATAATGAATAAAAATAACCGCAAACGTTCTCTTTTCTGTTCCTAATGTCGGAATCACCTACATATCATATAATATAATATAGTCTCATTTACCTTCTCCAAATTCGTCATCAGCTCCTGAAATATATAGTCTTTCTAGCTCATTGAACACACTGAATTGATATTCTCAATCCATAATTAAAATTTCAATTAGTCAACAAACATAAGACATATTTGAATGGATATAATGCTTTTGCAAGAGTGTTACATTGAACAATGTATGCAGACATTAATTGAGCTGAAAGGTTATGACCCAGCTGGGAAATTTTATAGAAACACTAAAAATGAAACAATGCTTCATAAAGATTCTCGAAGAAAGGATATGCATGTGAAACGAGTTTGCTAATGGATTAGGGGTCAATGCTCATAATAACCACTGTTAATGTTGGATCATGGATCAGCTTTGAAGCTGATAATGACATAAATATTTATTGACGTTAATGATTGGTTTCAGATATTAATTGGCCGATAGTACGTGGGATGGTGCTTGAGAAAGTGTTGTTGAATTTTAAAGAAATGAGGCTGAAAATAATAACAACTGAAATTGAATATTTCAAGTTGAAACAGTTTTTAAATTTTTTTGATAGTGAATTAATAGTTGTTACCCGCCAAGTAACATTAATCTATTTTATCTAGTATCAGTTCAGATAGGCGGCTTACATTACAACTGCCTTGATAAGAAAAATTTGTTAAGAATTTATTAATATAAACAAATTTCCTATTCCAGAGAAAAGAAAAGTCAAATTATCTTTATTCATTTATACAAAGGAAAGGTGAACAACAACGTGGAGCATTCATAGAGATGAAAATAATGAATGTAGAGGGAAGACCGATTTGTTACAATTTGTCAATACTTACTTGGTATTCTTGTTTTAATGTTCAGTTGGTGCATTTGTCATACGTGTCATTCACTGCCGTCGTAGTTCGCAGGCCGGTCGAGAAAGATCGACTACCGAATTAGTCAGGTTTACTTCCTGGGGATAAAATTTGATTCAGACGAATTATGGAATAGCTGCAGCTGTATTACGTGAAAAGTTACCGTTATGAACATTACAACAATCACGTTGATTAATTATAGGAAGTCGGACGGCAAGAAAGAGTGTTATATGAATAATTTCAATAAATATGAATTCAAAAGACGGAAATAGGTTGTGGAGAGAGGGGGGAAAATGGAAGGAGTTTTTGATTTTTGGATCAAAGAGAGGTGGATGAAACAAGAGATCTTTTCTAATTTTGTTAACAATTTGGAGAAATTGTAGCATTCCAAGGTATTCTGGGTTTCTCAAGGAAGAGACTCGATAGTCCCAAGTACGAGTACAAGGAGTTTGCAATACATGTCACAGCGTAGAAATTACCATCGTGAGCATATGCACGCTGAATCCTGCTGCATTCCGCTGCATATATATACCTTTTCTCAAGTATACTAGCTTCATGAATGCCTGAAGCTTACCGCAGCTGTGCTTGACACCGATTTAGCTTGTTTAATATCACATTGCATAATCATTAGCATCCTTAACGCTTTACAAGTACTAGAATACTTACCTTAACACGATTTGCCGCCTCTAATTTGTAAGAAGTGCTGCATGAAACAGTTATTTTGCCCTTACCATTCAAGTGTAACTTTAATTTGTGTTAAATTCGTATTAGAGAGCTTTGTTAACCATTCAGTGTTAGAACAGAATTATTATTGATAGATTTATTTTACTTATTTTGTATTAAATTACATGCTCACATAGGCACGGAAGCATTTCTGTAATATATTAACATGTTTTGAGAAATACCACTCGAAACCACTTTGGGTTGATACAAACACTGCACATTCTCTCTTGATATTTGCCTTTGTATGTTATCTGAAACCTGTTAGGGATTCAATAAAACATTTGTAAAATATCAAGAACAGCACCTTTTGGTGGATTTATTCTCCACACTTGTTGAGCCAGCCAAGTGGTCATTTGAGTAAACTTTTCAGTGACCGAAACAAATATTTTTGTTACCAACACGGTTTGGGAATATACCAAAGGGGGATTTAACCTCAATTTCAAAACCAATTTCTCTTTCCTCCGTTCAACAACGTAACACACTCTAAATAATCTAAGTCTTCTATTGAATATCTTGCTCATTTTTTTCATTTCTTTTCTGCAACCAGATGCTGTTGTAATTCAATAATTTGAAATTGATATATCCCTCAATGAATACAAGAATATTTCAGGAATGACTGTAGCATGTCATTCTTTTAATCTGCCTATATTTTGGAGCTAGAATTTCTAACCAACCGCTCCAATATTATACTTTGTTCAACAATAGAATTATCTTGAAATAAATTCATCCTTTTTATCTTAATTTGATTGATCTGTTACATTCTTAGTTTGAATGTTGACCATAAATTATTGAAAATAAGAAGAAACGAAAGTTTTTCTTTTATTTGCCCACTCCTTTCTGCCAATAATGCTTGAAATGACATACGAGTGACGAGAGGCTCAGTCGGAAGCAAGTTTCCCATAAAGTGAAACTTGGACAAAAGAACATTAACATTCCAATACTACACCCATTTTCACTAATACCTACCTCGGATGTCATGTAACCCATGTCCATGCATTTAAATCCAAGAACGTGCTTTAATTTCGCAGGTGATGTTCTTCGACAGCCAGTGGCGTTCAAACAGAACGCAATCAGAAAAGTTATTATGAGTTTTTAATTCTGAAAATTTCAAGGCATGAAAAATGAGTCTTTTTCTTTGCAGACAGTTCACCAATGAAGTTTGTGATATCTTCGAAATCTATTTACCTAACAAATGCATGACAACAATTGACTGAATATTTTCAACTGATGTATGTTTTCATTAATTTTTCAAACTGAAGAAACACCAGTTCAAACAAAATATAATTATCTTCAAAGATCAAAATAATATATTATACATACATATATTATACATACAAAATACTTATGTGTTTCATGAAAGATGTGAGAATGAAAATTCAGCTATTCATATATAATACAAAAAATGAAACAACAGAAATTAAAATTGAAGGCTATAAACAAAATTTGCAATTAAACTTTTCAAAGAATGAGTTTAATGTAAGAAAAGGTCTGACTTAGAACTATTCGCTTCTCTCAATATTCTTGAAATTGGACTGGAAAATCTGTAATTTTTTTTAAGATACTTTTATCGTCTCTTATTAGTCTGCCTCTTGATACCCTCAACTTTACTTGGTTCAGAAATTGTGGACGATAAATTTTACCACTTATCCTAGACATGTTTTGTGGTTTACATATGAAGAATTTCACACGATTGAGCCTAAATCAAGAATTCATCTCATCACAGAACAGTACCCAAATCTTCAGAGTATGTGCTGATAGATCTTTACTAACTCCAAAGATTCATCCTTAGAGTTCGAAACATTCGTGTGCAATCTCACTGATATGATAAGAAGATATAATTTCGTGTCAAATATAACTCCAAGATCTTTAATCTCTTCAACATGGTTCAGAGATGAGCTATTCACGAAATAATCATTCTCAATTGATGACTGACAAGGAAAAAACTTATAGCACCAAACTGTCCTTGGCTGTCCTTGTTCATCTTTCACTGCCTGAATCACTGTGCATACTGTTTTTGGCGAGTGCATTGGCTTGAGATATGGGGGTTGAGCAAACCACCCTGCTTCTACGTAGACTCGCTGGATACGGGAATGACAGAATTACTTGCGGTTCTGTTATTCCCTAACTGAATGGCATCCCAACGATGGCTTAGTCCTAAGGTGTGTGTATCCGTGCCGAAAGGATGAATGACACTGAGCCTATCAGCTGTCTCTACGGAACCTTCGAGATACCGGGCGCCCTCCCATCGTATCATCGGCTTGTTACGGTAATGCGGGGCTCTGCTGTGATTGATTTTCTCCCCCTAGCTACTCGTGGGACTTTTATGGACAGAGTAAACTTAAAAATTCTTTCTGACGCTGAGTCTACAGAGGAGATGGATATCGAGCTTACGACTCCAACTGACCTTTCTGTAAATTTAGATCAGGAGCGAGTCTACAGAGGATACGGATGTCGAGCTTACGACTCCAACTGACCTCCTTGTAAATTTAAATCAGGAGAGAGAGCTTCTCAACTCTCCAACTTCTGATCCAATAACTGAACCTAAAAAAAAGTTTGGTGGTGCAGCCAGGAAACGACTGAGTAGTCTCCTCAAGAGTGGGGTACCTAATGAAACTGCCTTGCACCAAATTCTTGAGCGGCGTACGCAGAATCTGTCTCAGGTGGAGGAACAACCCCTCCATGAGCAAGTTGATAAACGTTTGCGCTCAAGTGGTGATTCACCAAAACCAGAGGCGAAAAAGCCCTGCACGGTTGAATCTAAAGGTTGTAGCTGACGTGCAAAACTCCTCATATGGGAAGGTTGTTGCGGGTATCAAGGTGGGAATCTTGCACCTTGATTGACCGATTAACTTATTAACGATGAAACAGCAGAGCACATACTTTGTGCCTGCCTCGCTGGGGACTAAATAAGGTTTTTAGAGTTCTGCAGAGATGTACTCTTACCATCTGACCTGAAAGACCACTCACCATACAAACTAATCGGCTTCGTTAAGAAGCTGGGTTTATTTGGTCGAGTGTGAATAGGTGTGAGCCACAATAAACCCTTGCGGGTTGCTGTGGGGGGTCGAATAGACCCATTCACTTTGGACCTAACCTAACCTAACCTAACCAAACTACTCTGAATTCAACTTCAAGCATTTTTTTACACCAGTCGACCAAAAGATTCAAATCGTTCTAAAGACCCACGAAATCTGAGAAATAATCAGTTTTCCGATACAATTTTGAATCATCAGCACATAGTAATTTTTTGAGTTTGCTACTCGACTTACAATATCATTGATACACATTTTAAATAGAAACGGTCCACAGTGGCTACCCTGTGGACCCTAGAGTTCACATTCATTTTATATGGCACATATTTCGACCCACTGGATTCTACCTCATAAAAAACACTTGATGCATTGTAGAATTTCTTCACCGTAACCAAAACTAGTGAAAATTTGTTATTGACCATGTCGAAAGCTTTTGAGAAATCTGTATAAATGGAGTGAAATCAATAAAAGGCCTCACAAGCTGTAATATTTTCTATGGAGTATTCCACTTGTAAAATGACACCATTACATGAAAAATTGAGATTTTTTTTTATAATATCAAGTGCTATAAAAATAAACAATAAATTGATATAATTGTCTTTTGGATAGGATTGTAAATGGAATTCCTCATAAATACTGTATAATTTTTTATGGCATGTAGTATTTGCCATGACTAATATTCGGTTTATTTTTTATTAATAATAATAATAATAATACGTATGTATTATGTAATTATGTATGTTTTGGGTACAAATTAAGTAACAGAAAAAAAATTACTATTGATAGGTATTCGTTTTATATCAGAAAGAAACAAACTTTTACGAATTGTTTTAATTGATGGTCCTTGAATACATTTTCTTTAGAAGTGTCCCGTTTTTATATATTAATGGAGGAGAAAATGAAGTGACGTTTTCTCTGAATAACTTTTTTGTTAGTGTTAATTAAGAATTCCTCAACAAGATGATTTCTTTCATAAACGTAACGAACCATAATTCTTCATTATTTTAAGTTATATCATTTTGTTATCTGAATTTTTGTATTTGAGAACACGAAAGCGTATTCATAATAATTATATTTATCGAAATTGAACATCCTACGACAAAAACGTACGTACAGTTCCAGGTATATAGAAAAAGAAAATAAGCGACAGTGTATATGACTGGTTTATATGTATGGGCGTAGGTTATATCGGTGTAATAATGAAACTAAATTCATCATGATTCAGCATACGGTTCAATAACAGGATGTGCCCCCATACTATAATCGCATACATCTGAAGAAGCGCTCAAGATCGGATAACTTTCACTAATGGCATTAAAACTTTCGTCGACCGTATGTTTTCGTTGTACCTTCGGTTTTTTCTGTGCTGAAATCTGTCACAACCGATGTTCTCGCCAATTTTCACTTTCCTTGCAATGATCAGAGGCGTAACTGAATTAGATCATATTCAAATTATTATTCGGCTCCTGAAATTTGTTGAGTGTTGTTAGAAATATCGAGATAATAAACGAATTGTGTTATTAGTTACACTTTCTTGTTTGATTAATGTAAATATGAATATTTGCGAAAAGTCAGTATTTGCGAAAAATCGAAATTTCAGGGTAAAAGTCGAAATTTCTAAGAAACGAATAATTAACATATGAGGTCTTTCTGCGATTCCGTAGCATTTTACACTATCATGAATTCATCTATTCCTATACTGTGGTGGAAATCTTGTTACCAATAGCGTCAGTAAACAGTCGTCAACCACTCAACGACAGTTAAAAAAAAATCTGTTTTTCCGTTAATCAGCTGTCGCCCCCATTCGAACGACAACTCTCAGAAGTTGAGAAACTTGTGCGAGCTAAGGACTAACGAGGTCTTACCTTTTAACGTGTGATTCCTAACACGGTTGCAGAATCATCCCAGCTTCAACCAGATAAATTCTCTCGAGAAAAATATCTGGTCGAGGCGGGAATTCCAAAATTGAAGACAGCATTTAAAAATAACTAATATTATAAGTTGGAAGGGTTATATTTTCAAGACTGTTTAATTTTTGAAAAAAAAAGTTTTGAGCTTTTTACCAGTCAATCTTGATACAAAAAAGGAAGGAAGCAATCAATTTTAAAAGAAATAACTCTATACATAGATGTGTAGATCATGCAAAGAAGTAACTTTCAGACACAAACTGGAAAAAAAAGCCCTTTTGAAACAGCTTCTTTCATATGAACATTGAATTACACGAAACAAAAATTCTTTCGAAACAAATGTTTTTATATGAACATTGAATTATACAAAACACACTTTTTTCTACTCAGTTTGTGTTCCAAACATTCGTTATGGAATTGAATCAGATATCATTCACAGGATTCCTACACAATATACTAAAACTGGGTATAGCCATGAAGATGATAGCACAGTCTGCTATCGAAAGCGCTCGCATATTATAATAATAATAATAAAGTTTGTGAAGAATAAATCATTAGGGGTAGTGGAATTACTATGGATCTTCATCAAGTAACGGGCGAGTTGATCAGAAACAGAAAGAACGGATATTGTATGGTAGGAGGTATTATAGTAATATTAAATATTACTATCATCTCAAAATTTTCATCATATCTTGTACGTAATTTACAAAACATAACTATGCTGATACATCACCGAAAATTGTGACGCTCAAAAGAAATGTATTATTATTATTACTATCATTATCATTATTATTATAGAAACATTATTGCGATGCTGTCCATCATTTTCTAAAAGAAAATCAAACGTTTCTTTGACGTTTACACAGAGAATAATGTTTAGCGGATCGTTTCTCTCATTGAAAAAAATTGACAATAGAAAGAAACAGGAATAAAACGGCTTAATAATGACCTCCATCAAATGCCTTAGAAACAATATATACAATACAGCCGATTTTGTAGGAGTGGTAGTGAAAATTGTATACCTTAGGCACCCAGCAAAATACAGCGGTGAGAGATCGGGTGATATAACTGGCTACACCACTATACTACTTTTTCGACTAATATCTTAGAAAACCCGAAATGGAGAGGTGTTCAATACTGTTTTCCAGTTTTTTGTGTGTTCCTGTTCATAATTCATGATAAGGAAATTGAAAATTTTTCAGCTGCTAATAAATGGGTTCCTGATATAGTAGAAACTTGGACAAATTTGCAGAAATTACATTTCATGTAAATATTTGGAGGTCCTATCCTTCAGTTGCTGAATTTTGAAAACTCTATTATTCTTGTAGCAGATTCATCTACCAAATTTTCAAGACGACGACACTTTTCAAGAATAACTTGGTTTTCAATATTATTTTTCATCAGGAAGTTAGTTCCATCAGGAAGTCAGTTAGTTATATCATATATTTCATAATCATGAAAACATTGTTATTAAACATATATATGGAACACTATACCATCTCTATATATTAACAATTCATTATATTAATAGATGTATTATACAATTTGAATTCCATCAAGATCAAATACTTTCTTCTTGACAGCCATCTTGAAGGTGTATCTATACAGTGTAAATATTGGGTAACAATCAAATCCGAAATCAAATCCGAAATTTGAAAAAAAGAGCTCAACTTCCATATAATTATTAATGATTGAACCGGTATATTTGATCCAATATCGACGGATAATTATCGCACTTTTTCATCTATTACTTCAAGTAACAGCTCACTTCGAAATGAGTTGAACATTTTTTCATTCAGCATTTCATTTTCAACGAATTTTCGGTAGAAATATTTCGGTAGAAGAAATTCATTAAGCTCATATAAATCAATTGTAAATTGAACCAAAAACTCTTTCATAGCCTACTCATATATGCTGCTTCGGGTATATGGCCCAGATATTTTTGTAAGTGCGAAAACATTATTATTTTCAGAAGTATCTTTTCCATAAAATATCATGCCAAATTGGTAAAACTGAACTAACATAATTGACCATTTTTTCACTGAAATGAATCTTTGCATTACATCCTATCATGAAGTAAATCAGGGAAATATAGACTATTCAGTATGGAGATATGGATTACCATGGTATGCTAAGAATCTGAAATTTAACCAATGAATCAATTTAGGAATATTTCATTCTGTATAATTTAACATTTTGGACGTTCAGAATATCAAATATAGAGCCTTCTCCATTTCATGGTTGCAGAATTCAATTGTATGTACCTACTAGCCATATTGTATAAATAATTTAAACATATTTTAAACAGAATAAGAGTATTGTTATTTTCAGATTAGCTGATATCTTTTTTCTATTCCAGATTCATTTTATGGTGATGACTCTAGCAGTGTACAACGTACTTGCAGAAGAGTACGAAACAAACGAAGTCTCGACTCCTCCAAAAGTAAACTTAGACGGCAACCTAAGGAGAGCACTCCTTAAAGCATTAACCGAACTAGAAAATGACGAGCAAGCAAACTCCGGCAATCAACTTGGCGATAATCCTAAAGACAAACTGATTGAAAGAGCCTCTGCGTCTTCCGTATCAATATATGCCAATAGTGATTTGGTATCTTCATCTCCGCCACCCATAGAAACAACTGCTAGTACGACCACGACAACCACTGAGAAGTCTTTGGTGTTTCTACAGAAGAGTGAGGGTATCCAACACCCCTCTATCATCACCATAGAAAAAGACAGTGAAGATTCAGAACAAATAATCACAAGTTCGAGTAACAATTTTGCGAACCAGCCATTCCAGAGTTCCAACCAAGATGAGAAGGTGCAAAGTTCCAACCTGAATTCTATTAAAAATTCCGATAAGGAAGTTACAAAATTGAGGAGGGTGGAACTAACTACAATCACACCAACAGTATCAACAGAAGAAAGTGAGGCCAAAGTAGAAGACGTGCAATTCTTTTCAGCCCCTTTAGTGGCAGCTTTCACCGTTCATCAGGATGAACTTGGTCAACCGAACAAAGTAGAACCGATATACAGATCTACACTGGCGAACCACGACCAAGTAATCAACACCGTTGAGCAAGAACGAATCGCGCTGGCTCAGCAGAAGCAAATTAGATTAGTTCAATTTGAACAGGAAAGGCTCAAACTAGAAGAGCTCAGGAGGCAGCAACTGAAAATCCAACAATATCAACAGGAACAGAAGCAGAAGGCTCTGGAGCAGGAAATATATAGACTGAACTTGAGCCTGAAACAGCAAGAGCAGATTCATTTGAGGCAGCAGGAAGAATTACGTAAAAGAGCCAATGCACAACCCTTTCCAATTGCCAATTCCGGGTTCATCAGTAATGGGATTGTGCTGAATCAACAGCCTCCTTCTAAACCCTCTCAGCAGTTCAATTCCGGTATAGTTTCGGTGCAGCCTAGTCTCACCTTTGACCCACTCGTTGAGGCCGGAAAATTACCTTTAAATGCACAAGTACTACCTATCAGAGAGCCAGTAGAGTTCAGATCGTCTTTTGTCAATAACTTCAACCAAAAACCTCAAAACAACAGATTTTTCAGACAGAATACTGGGACCGGAAATTTTGGCGTCAATGATTTCAAGAACTCCAATACTTTCTCTGTTCAACAATCTTTCCAGCCTAGCTTTGGTAGTTTTGAACGAAACAATGGATTTTTCAGATCTAATGGAGAGTCAGCCTTGACAGTTCCACAATTTGTGCAACTACCGCAACGTCAGAGTAACAGATTTTTCAGATCGAATCTTGAGTCTGCTTTTGGTTCTCCAAGTAACAACTTTTACAATCCTCAGGGTAATAACAATCAGTTGAACAACTTGCTCAGGAATTCAGGAGCTTTCAGGGGAAAATCTCCCGAAGATCTCAACTTGATAACCAAAGTACTGTCACTCAATCATGTGGGGACTGATTTTAGCGATTCCCTGAGGCCTTATAATAGAATATTCTGAAGATAACAGTAGCAGAACAGGATGCGGATAATTTATTTTGTAATGAACGACATAATTTGAGTGTACACCAGTTGAATGCCATTTTATGCAATAGATGCCAAAAATGTGGACTTGGCAAAACAATTCTATTGATACAATTTGAACCTGGAGGTACAAAATGAATATTGTTATTGTAAATATTGTTATGTAATATGACTGATTTAATCATGTAGACTATGTATTGTAAGATGTTAGTCAAGAAGTATGTTACAGAAGATAAACTAATTCAACCTCTATCATCAGCATTAGCTAGATAACATTAAAATAATCGTTTGAATTTATATAACAATAAAAAATATAGTTTTGAATCGACTTTGATTATTACAATAGATTCAATTCTGCTCACTCTGAATGACATGAAAGCAATGATACATTGGGAGATTGCCAAAGCCAATTTCTAGAAATGATATGAAATCTAGATTTCATATCATGAAACATGTGGATTCGTTTTCCGATGGCATTTCAGGTTAGCTTCCCAAATTTCTGCTACCGCAGTTGTCGGTTGATTGGTCAAACCACCACTGACATAAAAAACTTGGCAAGTTGACTTGGGTGTCAACTTGCGTTTACGCAGCTATTTTTATCAAGTACTTTCTTGGTTTTTTCTCATTTTGTCTTCAATCGAGGACCGCCTGCCCGGTACATATATATATATATATATATATATATATATATATATATATATATATATATATATATATATATATATATATATATATATATTACTGAACCATTGGGGTAGGTACGCAGCATGCAAAAGAATACTCTTAGGACATTGATGCCAATATTTCGACACTTTTTATTGTCATCATCCGGGAAACTGCCAAAGTAGAAATATATGTATTTACCTTTACCTTAACACTAAACTGAGATGTATCATAAAACACACAATGGAAAATAAATTGGCAGATGTCCTAAGATGTCCTAAGGAAGAAAACGCTTTTTTGTTCATAATTGGCTTCATTCATTAATGTTATCTCCATCAAGAGCCATACAATCATTCCAGCGCCGCTTTAACGACACTTCTTACTGGTGAGCATTTTTGAGGTCTGCGAACACCTAGTAATCGCTGCGAGCCAAATCTGGCGAATACGGTAGATGTAGGAGCAATTCGAAGTTCAATTCATGTAGTCTTGCTATTGTTTTTTTTGATTTGTGACACGGTGCATTGTCTTGATGAAACACATTTTTTTCTTTGAAATATGCGCTTCACTAACGCTATATAATATTCACTGTTGACGGTATTTCCCTTCTCAAGGGAGGCTTTAACCTTTTCCAATTGTTGTGATTTCGGGTGTTTTGGACGAGGTTCACTCAGATAACGATTGTTTCGATTCCGCAGTGAATTGATGGATCCTCGCTTCATCCGCTGTCACATATCGAAGCAAAACTGGTTTGTTATGTTTAAACATGGCCAAACATTGCACAGAATGATCAAGACTTCCTTGTTTTTAGTAAACAGTGAGCTCGCGCGGCACCCACAGATAACAGAGCTTTCTCAGATAACAGAGCTTTCTCATAGTCAAATAATCATGCAATATAAAACCAACACGTCTTGTTGATATCATCAGAATGTCAGCTAACTCATACAACTTCACTTTTCGATTATTCAAAACGATTTTGTGGATTTTATTGATGTTTTTTGGTGTTACTGCCTCATTTGGACGTCCACTGTCAGCAAACCAATGTTTAATTGTTGTTTCTGATAGAACGGAGATCTTATAACACTTTTCAAGCCATCGCTTCGCTTGAACGTTATTTTTTCCATCTAGAAGCAGTATTAATACTAACTGAAAAACCAGTGGATGCATTACGACTAGCGCCAGTGCTAGGCCCGAGACTTTCCAGCCCAGGACTTAGTAGTCGATGCCGTTGACACAGAGAAAAAAATCACTATAATCAGTGTAATAATCATTTGACATAAAATTCATCACGACATAATGAATAAATCTAAAGTTTCGAAGTAGATTAATTCCACAGGAAATGCATGATATCTTGAATGGATAATTCTGTTTTCCACATATTGTGCTCGTCCACAATATATAATCGTCATCATTATTATTATTTTTTTAAATGAAGAATCGGAGAAAGTATGTGTGAAATCAATGAATATAATTCTTGACGCGTTTCTTTGTATCTGCTTTCTCACTGAATTTAATTACTGAAATTAGCTATTGGTGTTTTTGATAATCAGATGATATTGAATATAAATGATGAAAGTGTGTGCTTTTGAAATGAAAATTATTTTAATATTTCCAAAGAATTTAAATCGGCGAGTGTGAATTATAAGTCTCACAACTTTTTTACGTGAGCCTGAAAAATTACAACATAAAAAGGGATAAGAGAAACTAGATATCGATAGTAATCAATTGATAATTACATTCATAGTCATCTCCTGATGACGCCAACTTGGTTGGTGAAACGTGCTTCGAGAAGACTATTTCAGTTTTGGTGATTGGGAAAAATGCCTGTTAAAGGGTTAACTTCAGGTTATATAATTTTATTTGTAATTTTAAACATTCATCGGAAGATATTGAAATCTACACCATTTACTTTCTTGATCATCATCTCCTGATGATGCTAATTTGGTTTGTCTTTCGACGCGTGATTCGCTAACCAAGTTAGTATCATCAGAAGATGATGTTGGCTGATGATGCTTAGCTTTTCTAGCAAAACGCAAACTAGAGATAGTATTTCACACAATTTTACACCATTTTCCAAATTCTCCAAGTTTAATATTTAATAGACAGCGTCATCTGATTAATTTGGCAAGTGACTTACTAATTGAATACTCAGAATCACAATCACGTCACTTTACTTTTGTTGTTTTTGAATATTCAATAGGTTTTTAACTTTTCACAATCTAAAAAATGAGCTTGGTGGAATCAAATTTAATATTATGAAGTAAATTGAAAAGTATGAATATATTTTCATTAATTGATATTATTTGTCAATTGACAAAGAAAAACTCAAATCATTTTCAATAATCACAAACACAAAACATAATCACATAAACAAGAATGTTAATTGACATAATATACACCTAAACTTATTATCATATATACTTCCAAGTAGACCACCCTCTGAAAGATTAGTTCCAACCCTAACAGAAGTCAGGTGATACTATTCACCTGGAGGAAGGTGAAATCGAAAAGGTACGTTTTCAACGGACAGGACAAAGGAAGCAAGATACCTGAAAGCAAGCCTTGACAGGAAACTAACATTCAGGTACCATATCTAAGAGAGGTTACGGCTGGCGAAAGCCGATCGACACAACCTCTACCCCATCATTGGACGCAAGATGGATCTCCAAGTGAAACTGCTCATAATCAAGACCATCCTACTCCCCATCATCCTGTATTCCTATACTGCCTGGGGCCAGTGTGCCGAAATATACAGACGCCAAATTCAAACGTTTATGAACACCTACTTGCGGGCGGCCTTAAACGCTTCCAGATACATACCCAACCGATAGATCTACCGAGACCTGGATCTTAGCACCAAGTACATGCAAACATCAGTCCGCGACACTCAACATCTTTCTCCAGTTAGGTGCAGGGTATCACCATGCGCACACTATACACAATGTCATGTTTTACAAATTTAGAACAAATTTACTTGGAAACGACGGTTATAATTTCAGTAGGTGATATTAATATTAATCTCCTGAACCCAAATTCTAACGATACTCAATTGTTCATTAATTTGCTTTCTGTTTTGATTTATATCAAATTGTAGAGAATCCCACTCGTATTACTAATACATCTGAAAGTCTCATAGATGTGATCTGTATAAATAAGGAATTACTGGTAAGAAGTTTTAATACTATTGATATGAATGGTATTACAGACCACCTAATGGTCAGCTGCGTAACCAGCTTTCGAAATGAACAATTACCTACTGATTTAATATACTTCAGTAGTTACAAAAACTTCGATTTCACTAATTTTTATAACGACGCTGCGAATATACCATGGGGTGGTATTGTTAATTTACAAAATATGAACTCTAAAGTAAACTTTTTAAATTATTGTATATTACATCTATTTGATAAACATGCTCCTATCCACCAGTTAAATTGTAAAAAGAAATTTCTGCCTTACGTCACATACAACCTCAAGCTCATGATGCAAACCAGGGATGAGGCTCATAAAACAGATCAGCTGAATATTGAGTTATAATTCGTTATCTCATATCTGTATTCTTATATAAACTATTGGAAAGCAAAAATTCTAATTACTTGTTCAGATTGATTAGTAAGCGATCTGATAATCATTCTATCAATTCAAGAAAAGATACATTTACTATTCCATATCATGTTACCACCAAATTTGAGAGATGTTTTTCTTACTTTGGACCGAAGTATCTAAATAATTTATTACCGTATATTCATTTGTCTATATATCAATTCAAAAAAACTGAAAATTCATTTCTTACATGTTCAAAAATGATTGTAATCTTTTATATTATCTCAATAATAGTTTTTTTTATATTATTTTTGTGTCTATTGTAACTGTTACTTATAGTCTTACTGTATGCTTATTTTTTTTTCTTAATTATGGGACGGGTTAGCCTCTGGCTAACCCTTTTCCCTTTGTGTATAAAACTTGTTTTCGCACAATAACCGTTATTATTATCATTATTATAAATAATCAGATGTGGAAGTGAAAGTACTAGACTAGAGGCTGACTTCCCACCAGAAGAGGTCAGATTTCAATTTTGCTGAAATGCCAAGCAGCGGATGGAAAATATTTTGCCGCAGAAAACTCAACCCTCGGGGCATGGTGGAACGCATCTGTAGTCTTCATAAGGGGAAATCTCGTTGACCTTATTTATTCACTTAATATGGGGAACTCTCAATATTGATCCCAATGGTGGTTTGAAGTATTCTGTATTACTGGATTTTACCAAAAACTCACTCAATAAAAAAAAAATATTCCAACTAATCGGATATCTGAATAGTAGGAAGATAAATTGAGCTTGCCTAAATATATTTTCTGCCTTATGTGCCTGTATGTTATAAGTATTGGATTGTTGGCTTGACAACGGACTAATCAATACGTTATCCACCGAAAGAGAACATTCAGTGTATGTAGAAGCCATTTCATTGATTCCATTTTCGTTTCCAAAATGTCTCTTCAATGGGAAGATAAGGAAGTACACTTCGACATACCGTATTCGTAAGTAATACCAGCATTTGTCTCTTTCGTTTATACCGTGTGAGCAGTGTGATTGAAGATACAAGTTCGCCTAAATAACAGAACAGTGTTTTTTTCCGCTTATCAACGTGGTGCTAACAGAAACACCATTGAAAATCGTGTTTTTCATTCATTTCAAAAAGTGTTTTTCTGTGAGACACCCTATATATTTCTACCTGAATCGCTTACCATACTCTTTTCTGAACGTGAAAAATTATTATGAATTTTATCATAAAACCAAAAATAACGGAGTTATGTGCTTCCAGTTTGCCATTAAATTAAAACAGAATGATACAAATCGGTTGCAGTATTTGCTTTTTTACTCATTATAAAAGTCCGTTCTTAACGTATTTTGTTTGTATCTCATCTGAGATGGCACTGTGAAATAATTAATTCAATGAAACTTGAGGATTACAAAATCTCTCTCTGAAGTCGTTGAATTTCATGTCAGGTTATTCTCATGATTAAAATGCTTTTTAGTTATTGAGAAAAATGTGATATCCTTGAAGCATACATAGTGTGCCGAAAAAATTTCGACCGTACTCTTGCACGATATACCTACAGGCCGTTTCTTTTATCATGTAGTAACATTGCTATATTCTAAACCGTAACAGATACGAAGAAGAATAAATGGGAAATAAGGTGAATTTCATCGGAAATATGTGGCCGAAAAAATTTACAGGGACTCTCGCCCTTCTCGAGTTATACGGGGAAAATGAAAAATGCTGTTTTTGTATTTTTCGAATGGAATTGTTATTTCGAAGAATATAAAAAATGGAAAAGGAAAATGTTATTGTTTTCGAAGTGTACTATGACGATGTAATAATACATAACTACCATATTTTTTTTTTAAATACGGACCTGTCTTTTTATTACAAATATTGATGAAGCAATTAATTCACAACTCAAGGGTATATCTCATTTGATATTTTTATAGCGTTTCGTTTGAAACTAACATCATCAGTGACAACAATTTTAAATTGCGGTCCTGTCGTAACTTCTTTTGTAAATTGTTTCAATGTCTTCTAAATATAATTCAGACAACCCAATAAATTCGATAAGTAGGTGCCCTAATACAATGAAAATTTGTACTTTTTCTTTCTGAAATTTTTTGTATTGCCGTAATCCTTCTTTCAAGGCTTATTTCTCCCTAATCAATTATAATTCCTAATATTTTTATAATTCTCAATCTTGGAAATAACGAAAATATCAGTTTTTTGTCAAAATTCGATCGTTGTATGATTTGGTATGATCAAATGATGAAAGGACTGATATGCTATTTTATGCAAAATTAAATATCCTGATCCTAACTCTGATTTCCTAAGAGTAAATTCTGTGAAACGACAAATTTAATTTAATCAATCTTGGCATGTCAATAAAAATATCATAATTACAGAAGTAATGAGAACCCTATGCGAAATATTCCTTGTAATCCACAAACACGTTTCAACAAAAATGTACGGAGTAGTTTTATTGGGTCAAAAATAATTGAACCAGTTTTCAACGATGATTTTTTCACTTAACTAATCGCCATAGAACTTTCAGATAATAGTCAAAGTATTAATTAGTTAACCTTTTTAATGATCTTTCATTGTTACCAGAGAACCAGTTCGTTAGCCTTCCCGTTCTCCGGACATTACATCCATGGATTTTTATTTCTGGAGATTTCTGAAGAACGAGGGGTGTATAAATATCGTTTCGACAGTATCGATGATCTCCAGAAAACGATAACGAATACTATACGTAGCATCGATAATCGTACCGTACCGAATGGTTTTTAGATGTGCCCAAAAATGTATTGATTAATATTGCCATCAATATGTATTATTTCGTTTGAATTTTAAATTTCATGGCAACGAAAAGTGAAAAAAGCACACGAATAATTTATTTTTTGGTTTTAGGATAAAATTCTCAACAACTTTCAGAGTTCAGAAAAGAGAGGGAAATCAATGGAGGTAGGAATATTCAGGGTATTTAATTCAAAAAAGACACTTTTGAAATAAATCAAGGTTTTTCTGTTGGCAGTAGATTAAACAACGGAAAACACTAACTACCTGTTATCAGATTGAACTGAACTCGTACCTCCAATGAAAGAGAAATTAGCAATGGTGTCGACTTGAGTTTGTTTACACGGTATATTCGTCACAAGTCCCATTCATATGTTCTTGCAATTTAAGGAAAATGAGACTCATTTTGGGAGAGAAGGTTATAGATAAACTCGATAATATTGAAGATACGAAGGGAAATGGTGGAGATAAAGGCAGAATGATTATAACCAACATTAGGCTTCTTTGGCATTCTTTGAGAACACCTAGAGTCAATTTGTGTGAGTAATATTTCCATAGCGCCTTATTAATATTAGTTTGAAATATTATCATCAGTAAAACAAAATATTTCAATTTTTATCAAGTGCTGTTGTCCTACGAGAATCAACATATGTTTTATTGTGATGGGACAAAGTATGTATAACTAAAAAGTTAATGATTTGAAATGTTTTGATAGTTACGGAAATGAGTTGAAAAAACCATCGCGGAATAATTTAATACACCAAATGCTTAAAAATTATAGCCACAAATAATTACTGAAAACTGGATGGACAACCCTACATCTTACATAATGAAAATAATGTTTCTGTAAATTATCACATAGTGCAACAGTGAAAACGTCTTTAATCAATTATTGAATTGGAAATGTCAAAGTTAGCGACATCTTTAACCGTGAATATATATTTAGGGGAATTACCAGTGTTTCTGAACCTGAAGGAAATTACCAGAAATGTCGTTTGAACGAATGCCCATAAATTTTTGCAAAGATCTCACCTACATCAAAAACAACAGCCATTTTAGTAACATAAAAAATATTCAGAACTGTGTGGTAATTACTCTGTTTCCTGTCTACCGCTGAAATTTATGGGCAAAAGAACCTTATTTCCTCGGTCTGCGGAGTTATTCAGCTAAAAAGTTACAAAAGTGGCAAAAATGGGAGCTTTTCACTGAATGGTTCACAAAATCTCAAACATGTGTTTCACTATACAGAAGCTTCCTCAGGCGTGTTGATTTATACCATTCAGTCCACTAGCACCTCTGATTTTTTGCAACTGCCCTTGCTTCTGATTGTTTTCTCAAGAATAATCGATGCACTGAGAATTGAAAATGAGACCTTCCATATTTTAGCCCAGTTACAGGTTGGGTGTTTTTCGACATTTTCGAGATCGAAAATCTAGAGGCATTCCTAGTAAATTGCCCCTACATCTTCCTGGAAGCTTCTTTTATGGTGACTGTCAAAATTACAAAATGAAATAATATCGAATATCTAGCAAAGAAGGACACATCTCATTTGTTTCCTCGCTGTTCTAGGGTGTTGTTTTTCATAGTTCTTCATGAAGTGTGAAATACCAGGGTGATTCATTTCAACTTCCTTTTCAAACATGTTCCTCAACAGAGCTGACCATTCTCGTTTCTCTCTCATTCAATTATTTCTTGATTAGTTTGATATAAAAAAGGGGAATTTATTACCAAAAGAAATATCCAGTTGTAGAAAATGGAATTTAAAAATATTGGAATATAGAAATGTATAGAAGTAAATGCTAAGACAGAGTATATATAAAATATTCATATACCTAGAATTTCAAATAAGCAATGATAAATTCAGTATATAACATGAAAAGATACAAATCATGCAATGTAGCAGTAGTGACATAAAGATTATAGTATGATTAAAAGTAATGGTTGATACATGATACTAAGGCATTCAGAGAGTCGAAATGAATATCGATATATGTATTTACCTATTTTATTCAAGCTACTGCACATAAAATAATACCATTAATAATACTGAAACAAATAAAATGAAGAAATTATTTTTGGGCCATTACCAGTAACCATTTCTCATCTACTTTTCTCAAAGCCCAATATCACTAAATGCCAATAATTCATAATTGATTATATGCATTTTATACTCTGCTACATTTATTACTTTTATAGCTATTGGATTCAACTGCATTCTTTCTTCAAGTACTAAAATTGTGAACTCGGTGAGTGAACAAATATTACTGCAAATTTCCTGCAATTCATGACCTTTTTCATTTTAGAGACTGAAAGGTACTACCCAAGCTTTGCAATTATTGACCATATCGAACGGCACGAGATACGAATTCATTTTCACAAATCTGATTCCAGGCAATACCAGGCATTTTACATCTGTAATGGGAGTTCACAAGTGAGTTATGGATACCTTTCAACATTGTTCATTAAACTCCAATTTTATTGGAGTACATGCCAAATATGTTTTTAGGATTTGTGTTCAGCATTCGAGTCTAAGATATGAGGGGGAGTGAGAAGTTCGTAGGCTAACATTCAGACTAGTATCAGATCCATATGATTTTTAACTAACCCTACTCTTCAAAAAACATATGTACAAATTTCTCAGCTGTTATATTGTGGAATAGAACAATTTGAGGGAAGCAACTTTTGCTAGTTTGAAGAAAATGGATAAAAATGGTTTCTTTTGTTGATAAAGCATTGCTTTTTGGTGGAAAAAATACTGTTGAAGACAAAATTCAACTTGGCGCAGAGTGCAACGCAGAGTGCAGCAGACTGTTGGTTGACACTGGAAGTCTGGGAATGGCCTCTGACTTTATGATAGTTGTTGGTTCACAGATGGATCAAAAACACCTACCGGTTCTGGTGCAGGTGTTTTTAGTCACAGACCCAGGACAGATATATCTACCTGCCTAGGAACCAATGTGACTGTATTTCAAGCGGAAATTTACGCTATTGAATTGTGTTCGGAGAGATTGGAAGAATCCAACCTCATACACAAGTCAATAAAAATATTCTCAGACAGTCAAGCGGCGTTGAAAGCTCTTGGCTCCAACCGAGCAACGTCTGAATTGGTAGCAAATTGCTAAAAAGTACTTTCCTCTATAGGAAGACGTAAAATATTGTCTCTCTCTGGTCTGGATTCCTGGCCATATTGGCCTGGAAGACAATGAAACTGCTGACTCCCTTACAAAGAAGGGTGCTGCATGCAGATTCATCGGACCTGTCATTGGCATCGCTTTAGGCTTTGCCAAACAGATTGAACACCTGGATGTCAAGAAGATTTATAGACTCCTGGTCGAAATCTCCAGGACTGGCTCACTCCAAGGCGTTTATTCACCCTTCGAAGCTTGATACCAAACAGTTGTTGGACTACCGTGGGGACAATACTATCAAGTATCGTCTGTGTTCGACACGGAGTACCCCAAGGCTCGGTGCTGGGGCCAGTATTGTTTTTGTTGTATTTTAATGATCTAGCTTATATTGATTCTGAAGGAACGTTCACAATTTTTGCAGATGATACAACCATCCTGTGGCATGACACTAATGAAAATGATCTTCAAAACAAAATAGCACAAGATATTCTTAAAGTGAGAGAGTGGTGCAACTCCAATCTGTTATCCTTCAATATAAAAAAAACCAATCTTATATCATTCAATTGCAACTTGTCAGGCATTTCGATGGGTAATGATATTATATCAAACAAAAAACTAAATAAATTTCTTGGAATCAATCTGGACAGCAACCTCAATTTCAATAACCATATTAATTTGCTGAGCAAAAAAATAGCTTCGGGATGTTATGCTTTACGAACGGTATCAAATGAATTGGGTATTGTAACTGTAACCCTTGTTCAAGGAGCAAAAATTACTAACACTTTCTTCATTGTCCATACTCGAAACTGTGTGCCTAGTACATAAGAACAAGAAAAAATCGTCTTACGATGTTGTTATTGGTTTCACTCGCCAAAGCAACAAATTAAGACTGCCTATTCCATCATCAAATTTGATTAAAAACTCATTGATTCATAATGCAGCTAAAATATATAACCATCTACCGACCAGTCTTAAAGATATCCAATCACCTTATCAGTTTAGGAAATCTGTAAAGCAAGTTCTCATTGACCAAGTGTTTTATAGTGTTCAAGAGTAGTTTGATAAATATATGGATGGAAAATAAAATTATTCCCTGTTCAAGCACTGCTTATGTTGATTTTAATAGCTCCTGCAATTTTGAAAACAGTGTCTGTTTATCTTATTTATTTATATATTTTATCTATTGACTTCCTTATTTACCTGTTAATGTCTGACTATTCGTTCATTTAGGATGTATATAAATATGTATGTGTGTGGTATTTATGTGCGTTTATATATGCATATTCATTTATTTATCTATAATTGTTTTAGCTGTTCACTGAAAATCGTAACCATAGTTCTGTATGACACATACATTAAACCAATGTATAGTTATTATAGTGAAACTCATTTATACATGATTATCTTTGTCAACGAGTTTATACTTTGGACAATAAAGCATATTTGATTTGATTTGATTTGAACTACGATGTCTAACAGGCCTTCTTACAGGTCACTGTCATTTGAATCATCATATGCAGAGACTCGGACTGCCGTAAGACAGTGTGTGTCGCCTCTGTTTGGAAAATGATAAAATAGTAGAGCATATACTTTGTGCCTGCCCCGCTGGGGACAGCGGCAGAGCCGAAGCTGGGTTTATTTGGTCGAGTGTGAACAATAAACCCTTACGGGCTGCGGTGGAGGGTCGAATACACCTACTCAATTTGGACCTAACCTAACTGTTAGGTTAGGTTAGCTTTGAGTACTGTTTGAAGCTTTTCTACCATAAGAAACTCGTATTTATGCGTTGATATGTGACAATGGACGGAACATGGCCCCATCATTTCTCACCAGAATCAAAATGGATGTCATCTGAGTGGACTGTATGTGGTGAACTGACTTCAAAGCGTGCAAAGACGCAACAGTTAGCTGGTTATAATATCACTATTTTGGGATGCGTATGGTATACCATTCAGCGACTGACTTGAAAAGGAAATAAAATGAGTTTTATTGAAAAAAAAAAGATTGTAATGATGAAGATAACGTACTAAAAACTAAAAAATAATCCGGAAGGTTCCTCGGTAGCAGTCATCACACCACTCTCCTCAATAATTTACGGTATCGATCAGATAAAAATAATAAAATCGTTGGGCCTGATATTTACATATTTACTCAGGTTACGTTATACCCAACTATTTTACTATTTTGTATCTGATCAATAACGTAGATTGCTGAGGAGAATGTTGTGATGACTGCTATATAGAATATTCTGAATTATTTTTTAGTTTTTACATTTATATTACTTTTTTCTCAATACATATGTTGTTATATATAAACAGATAACTAGTTTAGTGATCCAATATTTTTTCTGAAAATAGGTTGGTTAGGTAACAGGATATATTTTTTCTTAAAAAAACAATTGTTACCTTGCCAATGTTTCCAATTCAATTAAATTCTTCTTCAGGGCTCTGTAACAATGAAGTTTAATAAACATACTTTCCACAAAACTTATACGATTATTATCATTTCAATTTCACAAGAAATAATGGTTCTTGATCAAATTACTTTTCGGTTAGTAATTTAATTTAGAAATCATCAGTGATCAGCATATAATAGTACTTGTGAATGCGTGAAGCAATTTTTAAAATCACTTATAAATACTAGAAACATTAATGGACCCATATGTGAACTTTGAGGGACTCCCGGGGTTACCACAAATGGACAGACCTTTATCAATAATGCACGCGAACATACAGAAATGAAAAGACAATTACCATTGATGGTACCACGTAATAAGAAACATAAATAAAAATAATAATTTGTGATTAGAGTTGAGCTGTAGAGAGTTGATAAATAATTAAATTTAATTGATCAGTTGTTTATTAATTTGTCCAATGAACAGAAATTGACATTACTGACTATCATAGAATCATAGATATAATTTTTATGTTTGTATTTGAATTTCCTGATATTGAATCTCTTCAATTGATCGGGCAATAAATTATAGAGTTTTACAGCACCAAAAAGAAATGATCTCTGAATATGTGCAGTGCAATGTTGTGGCATAGTTGATTTGTTTTTATGTCTAATGGTTTTTGAGTGAATATATTCACGCAGAATAAGTGTTTGTATTAAAATTGGGAGAATGAATTTATGTACAAAACAACCCAAATGATGAAACATACGGTTTTTCATATTGAGCCAGCGGGAGATTTTGAAGGCTTCAGAAATTGAATCATACTTACAAAGATCATAAATTAGACGGTAGAACAAACAAAGAACTCTAATATTTGAACTAATTTATATATAACAAAATGAATAATGTCTTCCGAAAGAGTCCACTTTTTTTGCAATACAATATCAACTACTCTTATATTATTCAGAATATATTTTCTGTGTTCACATTAGGACAGTGATGCTTCTGGTGGTATTGCTCAATCACCAAAGATTAGGAAGGCAAGCCCCCTTTTCAATGGGCTTCAAGGTCTCCCCATCTTACGCCTCTTAACTTTATTCTGTAGAATTATTTAGAGGATTAAGTTCATAAATGTTATTTTCAAATTGACGCTTTATTGTACCTAGTGTGTAACTCGATAGGTTAAGAAATTTTTGAGTAGTCAAGAATAACTAGTTGTCATTTCTAAGTGATGGTCCCCTTATTTATCTTTAAAATTGTGTTCTTCAGGGCTTACAACTCTTCAAAACTCTACAGAGAATTGAGGCTGAGAGGTGGTGTAGTTCACAATAAGCAGTTGAAGATTCTTCCCCAAGAACAAGTGGTATCTACTCTTCATGGAGTCTGGAATTTGTCCAGTGATCAAGGCAGTTTGGGAACCTTCACGGTATCCAATGTAAGGTTCGTCTGGTTCGCAGACGTGAATGAAGGTTTCAACATATCTTTGCCGTACTTGCAAATAGAAAGTGTGAGTTAGTTTGAAATGGGGTTTTATATATATTGGGACGTCAACAATAACAATTATTCAAACATCAAGATTGATCTAGTCTCCATTTATATGAGTGTGGTCATAGTTCATGAAAATTTTCCTAGGATGCCTAGCAAAGGACACATTTTCCAGATGTGCTACGAATCGCAAGTTGAAAGGTATCTGTATTCTGTATCTGTAGAGTAGGGAGGGTGAGTGTAGGCCCACAGCACTTAGACCACATGTGACTCATTGCACATCCTCCCAAGGAGTTGTCCTCTTAGGTCATCGTCCATCCTGCCCTTTTCAGGAAGGTGGACAGGTCTCTGGGAGACATCTCCTTTATATCAGCAGGTGTAGGCCAAGACTCGCCGAACACACACTCTCTTATTTACGATAACTCCGAACATTCGCATAGGACATGCCTGACAGTTTCATCTTCCTGTTCACACATCCTGCATAGAGGTGTGTCCACTAGCCCCATATTGTGGAGGTGTTTCCTTAATTGACAGTGGCCAGTCAGAAATGCTACTGTTGAGCGTAGATTTTTCTTGGTAATCACCAGATATTTCTTCAGCGCCAGCTTCCCAGAATCGGCCAGGGTGATCCTGGCATTCTTCAATTTCATCCAATATCTTTAGGGATTGAGCATGGGTGTGACGTTTGGCTAGTTCCGTAAATGTCGAAGTCATGAATTTTCAGTCCAGCCGATTCCTTGCTAAAGAGTCGGCAATGTGATTACCTTTACTCCTGTCGTGCCCTTTAACCCACCTCAGTTTCTTTTATGGCTATTGAGATACCAGCCAGTTCTGTTCAAACCACGCTGATATTTTTTTCCATTCCCTACTCAATCCTTAGGCTCACTAATCTGGAGTACGTTAATAGGTAATATCCAGTTGATCCTCGACTCGCACAAATTTCGAATTTTGAGGGTGGTCGTTCCTAAAGAAGTAACAGCTGGTTAAAGAAAAAACAGATTTTGAACAGATTATAGAGTGTCTTATACAGGGTTATCCAAAAGTCCAGATATGATTGAACTATTGAATCCCAAACTACCAGAAGTAGATTTATTCCTAGTAACTTTGGAATTGATCGTGATCATAATCTTGCAAATTATTTGATGTTCAGAGTAAGTTTTTGAAATGGAAAACCGTATTTGTCCTTTCGAGAGTAAAAGGAGCGGGAAGAAATACGGTTGAAGGTCAAATATTCAATATAGTAGAGTTTCAAGTTATGAGAGAAGGAATCAGTACAGAGTATTTACGATTAGTTGCTGGCTGTACGGCCTCCTTTCAATTGATTGCGATTTGACAGTTATTCCCACTTCAAACAACTGAAACCCATATTTTTTCACACCTTGAGGGTAAAAGGGTTCAATATTATACAGGGTGTTCCTTAAACACATGCTAATATTTAGGGAGGTAATTCTCAGACCCATTTCAAGAAAAAAACTTCCTATGGACGTATGTCCTAAACGCCTTTACTTTTGAGATACAGGGTGGCAAAGTTTTGAAAAATAATCAGTTTTTTAACAATAACTGAGATAATTTTGTAGACATCTTTGGCATTTTTGGTACATATGTTCCATGCCTCAAGGCGCATTTTCTGATGTACACAAATTTGTATTTTTTCCAACAGTGGCATCCCTACGGGTTTCGCATTGAATATTTTTGGGGAAAAAGTACTACGCCAATGCTTTCTTTTCGAAATAAAATCATTTTCAAAATCCTCATTTATTTTTGAGAAAATTTGATCTCCTGGTATTTCTTTGTCCGACGCATGATTTTCACTCAAAAAAATAAAAATTGATAGAAAGCAAATTAAGAAATTAGATCAATTCTAAAATGAATGAGAATCTGAATGAAATTCCTTCATAACGCATTACTAATTCCCTGATAATATTTGAAAACATAATCTGCAAAAAAATAAATTTTTCACAAAAACGAGTTTTATTTTAATTTGTGACAGTAAGTCTAAACGAATAGCACAAATTTGTTAATTAGTAATAATACCAAAACTGATTATAAAAATTGTTGGAAGTGGCCACCTGCACTTAGTATGCATGCTTCCGCCCTTCTACGCATGGAATTACGCACCCGTTCAAATATTCCTGGCGTATTTCGTATAGTTTCACACGAGGCAACTATTCGCTCTCTTAAATCTTCTAAAGTATTAACGGGAGTTTTATACGCAAGAGTTTAAAGGTGACCCCATAAAAAAAAATCTAAGCTGTTGAGATCAGGGGATCTTGCTGGCCATTACTGAGGTCCTCCGCGACCTATCCAACGATTAGGATAAACTGTATTTAAATGGTTTCGGACAATTACACTGAAATGAGCGACATCGTGCATGTACCATATTCGATTCCTTAACGCAAGTGGCACATCTTCCAATAACCCAGGTAAGTCTTTTTCGAGAAAGTGTAAATGAGAACGACCATCAAGGCGTCCTGGTAGAAAAAATGGGCCTATTAGATGATCACCTATAATTCCTGCCCATACATTAACCGAAAATTGGTGTTGGAAATGGGTTTTGGTTATTGCATGGGGATTTTCTTAAGCCCACACATGATTGTTGAATGGCATTCCGAAAAAAATTTGCTTCTTCTGTGAACAAAATTTGTGTCTCAAACTGCGGATTTAGTGCGGTACTTTGTAGATACGACTGACTGAAGTTCACACGCTGTGGAAAATCTCTGGAGAGTAATGCCTGCACTCTTGAAATATGGTATGGGTATAACAACAAATATCCAGAGTTCTAGCGATCTTCCTCATACTCGTCTCAGGATGTTCCTCAATTTCTTGCAGCACCGCTTCCTCAATTTCAGGAGTTCTTACTACACGAGATCCACCTTCCGGAGTCCCTTTCTTGAAACTACCAGTTTCCCCAAGTCGACGATGAATATTTGAAAAAGTTCGGCTATCTGGTAAGGCACGATTAGGATATCTTTCCTGATAAATGCGCCGGGCTTCTGTTGCATTACCATCGGCAAGGCCATATACGTAATGCATTTGCGCCATTTCCGCATTCGTATAATTTACCATATTTACTGATATTCAGAAAAACAGCGGACTACGAAAATAACTTCAATAACACTTCAAAATCAATCAAGACGCACTGTGACAGTTTTTAACACCAACACCTTACTTTAAACCAACATCAATATTAGCTACTGACGTTTGTACATACAGAGAATTCGTTTTTTATTGCTATGGTGGGTACGCTGTTTTTTCTGCTTTTAATCTTTAAAAGAAATCACATATCGACAAACTCCATATTTCCAAGAGGTGCAGTAAATAAATTCTGCTACACGTCATTTATTCCAGGATAACTAAATTTATGTTTTCAAAAATTATTAAGCGGTGCTGCGTTATGACGTAATTTTAATTGAGAACAGTGCATCTGACAACAAATAAATTTCTTTTAGATCCTCAACTATTTTGCAACAAATCTGATCTCTTAGTTTGCTTTCAGTCGATGCACGATACTTAAGGAATTTATCCTTAAGTAAAGCGATTTTTAATTTTTTGAGCGAAAACCATGCGTCGGACAAAGAAAACCCAAAAAATCAAATGTGCTCAAAAATGTATGGAGATTTTAAAAATCATTTTTAATTGGAGATAAAGCAGTGGCGTAGTATTTTTTTCGCCAAAAATATACATTTCAAAACTCGTACGTACGCCACTGGCAGAGGAAATTAAGAAAATTGTACATCAGAAAATGCGTCTTGAGGCATGGAACATATGTACCAAATATATACACCCTATATGTCCTTAATCACCCCCAGATCTATTTTTAATTCCATCTCAATGGGTAAGGTAGTGTGTCTACTTAGTCAGTGAAGTCAAGTATATGTGTGGCCCATCTAGTTTGCAAACACGAGAAGATATGAAATAGAAGAATTGTACTAGTATATAATGGAAGCCATGCTATTCTGGTTTCTGAGATCAAAAATATGAATTTCATTTCAGAATGTTTAATAAACTATAAATAATTGCCAAAGTCAGGATCACATAGAAGGGCACAACACCGACCTTGAGTTATAAATAAAAGATCAAGATCAAGTCTAAAACTTCCATCGAGTAGTCAAGGGGTATGTATGACTTTCAGAGGCATCTTGAGAGTTAGTCAAGGTCATGAGCATTTGTATCTTTTTGCTATGTGTTCACGATAAATAAACTGACTTCAACCTTCAAATGATTGATAAGATCATGGTGGAGGATCAAGATAACAATCAGATAGACAGAAAAAAGCTTTGAGCTCTACTGAAACTTTTGGTCACCCTGTATGTATGTCTACATTCAAAATAATACATAAAATTCTACAGAATATCAGATAGTTATCAAAATCCTATGTAATCACGTTTTGATGGGAATGATATACACGCATATTTTCATTGGCGAGCTGGGAACATTTTTCTCATAGAAAAATCATTGCAAATGTTGCTCATTGTTCAACAATAGAAGCCTCTGTTGCTAACTCCCCAATATGTAGTCCAGAACGTGAGATAATATAATTTGTAACAGAATATATAATGATACAGAATTCAAAATAAAATTTGGATATGCAAATTTCAAATCTGAATACATTTATTTTCCAGATATGCATCAGAGATTCGAAGTTTGGAACTGCTCTCGTAATCACCAGTTCAGAAATGAGCGGAGGATACATTTTAGGGTTCAAAGTTGATCCGGAAGAAAAGCTTCAGAATCTATTCAAAGAACTCACTTCTCTCCACACGGTTTATACAACGAAACCCATTTTTGGAGTTGAATTTCAAAGTTATTCTGGTAAAGATGACGTGGAGTCCAATAATAACTTGACCGAAGAGTACGAAGTCCTGGAAGATTTGAAAGGAGAAATCTCTAATACCATTACAGCATATTTGGCTGATGAGGGGCACACTAAGGATGAAATTCCGGTTTACTCACCTGAACTGGGTCTAGCTGTTGAGAGGATCAAAGAAGGTTACACCATACAAAAGCTGTGGGAAGTCATTCCTTCATGAAATCAATCAATTGAATTATGGAATGAATAAATTATTAGACGACATGCATTATTCCTATATCAATTTTTCCTCTGAATGAAGATAAACAGACTGACAACTGTAAAAATATTGAAGAGATACTTACCTTTTGCTGTGGTATCTGACTCTTATTAATAACTCAAAAGTGCATTAGTAACTCAGAAGTAGTAGAACCTGTAACCTTCCTCAAAAAACTAATGATGCTTTCAGTTTCCTGGGGAAGAATGGTCTGATGGGTGTCCTGGAAAGTGGACCCCTGCCTCTTATCAACTTTATTGGGAACTTCCAAAATGTAGATTTTTTTCTCACATGAGTTCATAGCCCTTAACCAGGGTTTTCGAACTATTCGATTAATTAATTCTAATGAGTGTATTAACCTTCCCAAATCTATTCACTGTTTATTATATTATTTGGGTCGAGGCAAACGAAAACAGTGGCGATAAAAGCAGAGCGGAGAAAATGACAATATTGTTTCCAATATAACTGTTTTCTCCCAACACCAAACCCTTATTTTCAACACCTCGACACGTGTTTCGAACACCAAGTAATCATCTTCAAGAGGAACATTAAACTGAGTGATCATCTTCAACAGGAAGATGAATCTTCTTTTTGAAGATGATGATTGAAAAACGAGGTATTGAAAATAATAGTTTGGTGTTGGAATAAAACTCAAGTAATATTAAATGTTTTGATTATCTACGACTAGTTAGTGATGAGAGTGTCAATAATCTCCAGCTATTTTCACTGATGAATATATGTTGTACTTGGACCCAATTCTTCTTATCCTGTCCGATAATCCTCTGGTGTAGGGAAGTGCAAGCATTGGTTGTGACGGCTTCTCTTCCTTGCGAGGCTCCTAATTTTTTTCAGCTGAAGTCTGTTCCATCATCGCTTTGGAGTAGCCATTCCGTTGAAGATAATGTTTGATGATGTCTAGTTCCTTCTCCAGGCCTTCCTTCGTTTTACAGAGCCCGAAAGCACGGTCTGATAGAGTCTTGATGATTCCTCCTTTAGTCGATTGATGGTGATTGAATTCGTGATTCAGATACTGTTCCATGTGAGTGGGTTTTCGGTATACGGATGTTTTCCACGGTCCTCTTCACCAATACGTCTAAGAATGGCAATTCGTTGTGAACTTCCTTCTCCATTGTGAAAGTGATGGAAGGTCTTATGCTGTTAATGTGTTTCAGGAAGGCATCTAGTTCAGTATTCCCATAGTTCCATATAATGAAGGTGTCGTTAACATATCTCAACCAGACTCGGGGTTTCTTCTTGTGGGCTTCTTCAATGTCCAGAGTTTCAAACCACTCCATATATATGTTGGCTATGACTGTTGGAGGTGGCGATCCCATTGACAGTCCCTCATCTTGTGTAAAGAACTCGTCATGTACACTGCGGTATACTTTAGACACATGTATACCTTAAAAGCACCTGTAGCAATGCTATCGTCGATTTTGTTGGAATTTATTTAGAAGAGTACTGAGTCCTCTTAGGCCGTTTTCCAGACCCTCGATTGTATTTCTAACAATATACCTGCTTGAATTGGGGAGCATCTTGGACGATAGCTCCTCTGAAAAAATGTAAACGAATATATGCACAGCCTCAAACAAATAGCAGACATAACCAAGACCCCAAATGGTTTCACAGCGTACAAACAGGTCAAAAAAGAATATGGTAATGAACTGATATCCGCTAAAAAAATGGGGTATGATGAATACATTTCTTCGTCCAATAATAAATCTGAAGCTTGCTGGAAAATAATAAATTTCGAGAGAAATGAATACGATTTAAAACCAACAATCGAACTATCATCTGATGAGATGAACAACTTTTTCAGTAACATTGCTGATAATATCATTAATTCTCTCCAGTATGTTGCAAACGAGAAGCTTTTAAGTTTTAAAAAATTTCCTGCTCCGTGTAAGTCATTTTTCTTCCGACCTCTGCATGAGATAGAAGTTTTGGAAGCGATTAATTCACTGAAGGACACCAAATGTTCAGATACCCATGAACTCAATAGTCGAATACTAAAGGAAACCTCGTCTATAATAATCCAACCTCTTACTATACTGATCAATTTAATCTTAGGTACTGGTATCTTTCCAGATATCTTCAAGTCTTCAAGTAGTGCCCCTTTTTAAAAAAGGTGATGAAAAAGCCATCGATAACTACAGACCAATAAGTATTATTTCAATATTCAATAAAGTGGTTGAAATTATAATTAAGATTCAGCTCTATGCCTACTTTGAAAATAATAAATTTTTCAGCAACTCACAATATGGTTTCAGAAAGTCGCGCTCAATAATAGATGCAGCATGGCAATCACACAGCGTTGATGCTTTGTGACTTGCCGAAAGCGTTCTATTGCGTCTTACATGAAATTCTATTGAAAAAATTAAACTATTACGGAGTTAGGGGTATTCCGCTTCACTCAATAAGAACATATCTTAATAATCAAACTTTCAAACTATTAAGCATGGCGTTCCGCAAGGGTCTGTTTTGGACCCGCTCTTATTTGTCATTTATGTGAATGACTTGTGCAAACATATGTTGCCGTTCAAATCGGTTCTTTTTGCGGACGACACCACTTTCATTCTGTCGGATAAAAATAATGATATGTTACAGTCTCATCTCGACGAGATATCTAATAGTGCTAATCAGTGGTTTCTATCTAATAAGCTGAAACTAAATTGTCAGAAAACACAATACATCCAGAGTTCTGCTAATGATCAAATGATCTCTAATTGTGAAACTAATAAAGTTAAATTACTGGGCATTACATTAGATAATAGACTTAACTGGTCTGCACATATTTCTCAACTGAAGAGAAAACTGTCGGGTTCTCTATTTGTTCTTCGCTAATTGAAGTACAACACTAGTGCAAATATATTAAAAACCTCATACTTTTCACTGTTTCACTCACATATCAGTTATGGGGTACAACTTTGGTGAAATTCATGTCATTCCATTCAAATATTTAGGATGCAAAAGAAGGCATTGAGAGTGCTGGCTAATATTGGATACAGGGATCACTGTCAAGAATATTTCAACAAACTCAGAATTATGCCATTGCCAACTTTATTTCTATATTACATCTTGATTGAAATCCATAAGAAGAAACCGTCCTTGACGAAACAATGTCACATCCACGAACATAACACACGAAACGCTCCACATTAGATTAAATCGATTTCGTCTTCACTTTTCGCAAAAAAATTCCCCCAAGATTTCAAAGAACTCAGTCTGAACACATACAAGAGAAAACTGAAAAATTATTCGTTGAGGCATTGCTTCTATTCTGTCGAAGACTTCAGAACACATTTTTGTGGTAATATACAAGTCACTACTTCTTTTTGATTTTCAAAGTTTTTACATATGTGTTGTGTAAATTTTAATTTGTGAATGTTGTGTAAATTTTAACTTGTAATTTCAAATGTAAAGCCAAACATGACTTGCTACAAACATATTGTATTATGTAACGTAGTCAAATAAATATTATTATTATTATTATTGTTCATCATCTTCTAGAGCGTTGTGTTGTAGATATAAATTCATTGAGTGGTTATTTGATATAATTTCAATGGAACCCAATGTATAGGACATTCGTGAGCTTTCAGAAAATGCATTTACTGAAGTAGAGATTCATTGGCTTTTGTGAGGATCGACTAGAGTATCTATGATGATACAGAGAGGAGTATTTTCACTATTTCATTCTTCAGAAAATCACTTCCAAGAATTGAAGTATTAAAAATACTCTTCTGATTCGCGAAAAAGGAATTTCAATACGTAGCATCTACCAACGAACTGTTTTGTGACATTTTCCTATCAATTGGATGATGAACTTGTGCGCTTGGCTTTACATTTGATCGCCTTGGGAAACCACGTTCATCTTTGATATTCACGGGTTGAGTCTTCTGTCGATCCTATAAATGGCGTTCTCGTAGATGGTGATTCGGAACCGCGCTGTCTGGTGTTGGATCATACGTTCATCTAGCTGCCTTGTGGTGAAAGCTGCACTGGTAGACAATAAACGAATCTCGTTCGGTTGTGGATGTCGGAGTTTGTCATTGCAATTGATCGCTTTGGAGGGCCTCGTTTATGTTTGACTTTCGAGAATTGAGTTCGCTCTCGATCCCATAGATGGATGATTTACTGAGGTCTGTCGCAAGTTAAAAACCTTATCTGCTTCGTCAAAATATTCCTGAATGTTATAAAAACAGTATTGGGAAAATTTTTATTATTAGTAGATTTAAATTTTGCAAGGCCTAGTGACTTCAGAGACGAGTTAAGATGATTATACAAATGGAAGTTCAGTAAATTTCTCTAACTAATTGATAATATAGGTCTGGACAGGTTCAACAAACTTGCGGATCTCGTTTCATATGCACGAATATCATAATGTCATAAAGTGGCACAATGCCAAGTTGAACAACGGTGCTCTTCGTAACCTGCTTTGGCTATTATTATTAAGGCTTTTTTCTTGTTAATTGGACTCAGTTTCAGTGTCTGAGATTCTCCATCATATTCCTAAAAATTTAACGGAAACAGTTCACCAAAAAGAAGTCTAAGAGAGTTGTAACTAGTGATTTGAAACCCTTCTCCTACATCCAATAATCGGAAATATATTCAAGTAACACTTCATTTTGATATTTTTACTGAAGGTATGAACACACATGAGAAAACTATTTGAATTGCTGATCAGCTAATTTAAGCTACAGTTTATCGTTTTGTATAGCAATTGATTATTCGACTTTCTAAAGAAAAACAACATTATAATTCTCAATCGCTATGGTTTTAAAATGAGAATTGATGTTGCAATTCATCACATATGGGAAATATATCGTTCAACCATTGACAAATGTGGAGAAAAAATTCTTCGGGCGAAGTAAATTATCTTCTGGATCTATTTGAGTTACTATTCCCTTCGAAAATGTTAAGATTCTAATCACCTATGGAATATCTTTCAAAAAATGAGAAAACAAAAATTGTATTTCCAATTTTGATATTTTTTAGCCTTCTGTATGCTCCCAAAAAATTGATAATGTTTTGGTTTATTTACATTATCACCCAGGAAATTAACGTTCACTGCTAGAACAGATATTTAGTAGGAGATTAGGAGTGGCGTTTATTAAGTGCAACATGGTTTAGCGAATCAATGATAACTTCATGCAGCTTTCATTAATTTTTGTTCTTCGTTTCAAAGTCATATCTGATTGGACTGCTTTGTGTATTAGTTTTGTTTTGAATGATGATTTTGTCATCTGTTCAATGAACAACTCATTCATGGAATCGAAGTTGATTTTCTGAATTTTTGAAGTGTCCATTCTAAACTGATATACTCGTATAGAAAATTTCAGATACTGCTAATGTCAGAAATTTCATCGTTTACTTGAATCAGTGCTAATTACTCAGGAAAACTCTCAAAAACTATTCAAAATTACTTTTCTGAATACAAATAATTTGGGCAGAAATCTGTTCAATGCAAAACAAAAACGAGATAGAATGAAAAAATCAGGTATATATAGAATATAGTGTGGTGAATGCTCTGCAGTATATACAGGCCAAACCGGTAGAAATTTTGACGTAAGACTCCGTGAACACGTCTGTTTGGACAAAAAATCTACAATGTATGAACATCTACAAGGATTTTTTGGGGAAGAAAGTTTTTGGCTTTCTACAAGGATCAAAACACAAGAAATAAAGGTAACCTTAAAATCCTACACATATGTAATAAGGGGAGAAAATAAATTTATTAGAAGCCATCGAAATTAATAAATTAAATAAAAACCCGATACATATGTACAGGGTTTTTCATGATGAGCGTTAATTAGTCGTTTCTGGCAAACTATTCAACGAATCAACCTGAAAATTTCACAGTATGCATAAGTCAATATGACCTATACGCCTAAAATATTTTAGACGAAGCGGCGTTGTCGCTTTTACTATAAAGTAGCGCCTTCTTTGATTTTTCAAATGGAACACCCCGTATATAATATCATATTATGATTCATAATCACTTTGTCAACGAATTCATATACTATTTTCCTATACCTATCTATTACCGTTTAGAAGATATAAATTTATTTCAATATTTTTTTTTACCAAACATGAACTTTTATAAATGCTGATAATCTTGAACTCTCTTGCACTAAAACGATCAAATTTGAAATGGAGTGGAGTGATACTATGAGGATCTTCACTCCGAGTCATATTTTCATTTGCCTCATACAGGGTCTTCAAAAAATGCAGATACTTTGATCTCATGAAAAAATGAGTGGAACTCAATTTTTTCAAATGGAACACCCTGTATATTTCAACATTTTCGAGCTCTATATCCAATTTTAGATTAACTTTGTTCGGATGGTACTATTTCTATTTGGAACTGTTTTCGAGATAAACTGTTTCAAACGGAAATTGACATGGTTTCCTTGTTCATTACTCATTTTTGTAAAACAGATTTCGTTTGATGTTTCTCAATTAGTCACAGATAATACAATGAAAAGATAATTATTAAAATACTCCTCAACCATCGAATGAAACTTCTCTTCAAACAATAGTTTTATTGACGCTGAAACACGAACTGAAAAGAATAAACCCATAAATTAGAGAGTGAATTTAATCGTCAGTGTATTTCAGAATATGTTCAAACACATCTCCACCTCTACTTAAACAAACATGTAATCTCTTCAAAAGATTGTCATGTGTAGCGCTTCTGATCAAGTCTGGAGTCAAACTATTGAAAGCAGTTGTAACTCTCGATTTCATATCTTCCATTGTTGTTATTGGAGTAGAGTAAACCATATTTTTAATGAAACCCCACACGAAATAATCTAATGGATTGCCATCTGGTGTTCTAGGAGGCCAACGAAAAGGTCCATTATAAAATCATTTGAATTCCATTCCTCAGTTAATCTTCATATTTTGATGCATTCAAATTATCATCATAAAACTCGATATAAAAAATTGACTCATTCTTTATTTCACAAAATACATTGAATTGCCATCTTTCTTGAAAACCCCTTTGGCGGACAACATGGAGATTTTCTGGCGCCCCATAATGACTGTTGTGTCTATTGAAAACTCCATTTTTTGTGAACTTGGCCTCATCTGTCTATATGATATTGTCAAGGAAATGTTCATCCTCTTGAGTCTTGATAAGTAACCATTCTAAGAATTCCACTCTACGAGGTAAATCAGTCTCTTTCAAATGTTGGACACAGTAGAACTTATAGGGATGCCATTTATGCTTATTAAGAATTCGAAAAATTATCACGTAGGGTTTACCTATCTCCCTTTCAGCCTCGTGCAGAGAAGCATTTGGAAATGCATGAATGTATCCCAAAACTGTTATACCATTGTCATCATCACCCACTTTAGGCTTCTGACGACTGATTTTTGGACGGAAGGTTTCATTCAACTTACAGTTTTTTAGTTTATCACATTATTATTCGGCTTCGAAAGTTGTGGATATCTTTCATGAAATACTCGGCATGTTCTACTTGCAATTCTATTGCACTCACCATAAATTATTAATAAATTCGAAAAATCTTCATTACTGTAACCTAATGTTGACATTATTCTATTATAATTGGTAGCTATCACAATCAGTCAAAACCACCAACGAAAGTCTGACGTTGAATAATTGGTTTATTTATTTCTCCAAAGCACACTATTAAAAAATATTAATGTGTACTGTTGTACGTTAGAGACCAATACCTCAATGTATACAAATTGTAACTTTTTCTAAGGTAGGTACATACCAATTTCGAATTGACTGATCTGAGACAGGTAAAAAACTGGACCAAAAAGAAATATTACTAAGTATAAAAAAAATGTTGAATATCCAAAATAAGTGATGAATTCAAAAAAACGAGCAAGAAAACCACGTCAGTTTCCGTTTGAAACAGTTTATTTCGAAAACGGTTCAAAATAGAAATAGTATTATCTGAACAAAGTTAATCTAAAATTGGATGTAGAGCTCAAAAATGTTGAAATATACAGGGTGTTGAGTTCCACTCATTTTTTCATGAGATCAAAGTATCTGCATTTTTTGAAGACCCTTTATGAGGCAAATGAAAATATGACTCGGAGTGAAGATCCTTATAGTATCACTCCACTCCATTTCAAATTTGATCATTTTAGTGCAAGAGAGTTCAATCAGCATTTATAAAAGTTCATGTTTGTTAAAAAAAATATCAGTAATAGATAGGTATAGGGAAATAGTTGAATTTGTTGACAAAGTGATAATGAATCCTAATATTATATTATATACGGGGTGTTCCATTTGAAAAGAAGCCGCTATAGTGATTTATGCATACTGTGAAATTTTCAGGTTGATCAGTTATATAGTTTGTCAGAAACGGCTAATTAACGCTCATCATGAAAAGCCCTGTATACCCCTAAAGGAGCAACTCGATTTAGTAGGTTACCACACTCTCGCCTTCTAGCTTACCAGCTTACCTGAAATTTCCTATATAACCTAGTAGTTTTATACTTCGTAATGGGGTAAAACCCGAAACCGGTCGTAAAAATAAAATAACTAGTGGAAATGTGTTTTTATTTCTTTCATTGAAGTGAACAGGGAAAAACTTGACTTTTCTCTGAAAATTATTTTTTGATAGTGAAATATTGAATGGTGTGAAGCATACTATAGAAACACGTTCTGCGGTTCTATAATCTGTTCACAGTAAAACTCCCATATGAAAAGAAACTTAGATATTATCATCATGGATTTTCATCAAGAATCGGCAAATTGCATCACATATATTTTATCAAAGAATGATTTCAAGAAACACAAATAATTTTGAGCAAGGAAACGAAAATGAATCATCACTATCAAATCCTTCAAATCTCATGAATATACTCTGATTTATCCAAGGAAATCATTTTTCACGACTTCCAGAGATAAATTTGGATTATTGACATATACTTATTTGTTCAACTATAAAAACGGAAACACAAACGACATCGCCATGCAAAAACTATCGATTCAACCTAATTTTCTAATCCGAATATCCAATCAAGACGACGTTCTATGCTAAATTTATATTGTGTTTTTCATATTGGATGGATATCATCACGAATTCAATAGCCCAGTTCTGAGAAAGAAATCAGTTTTTGTGAATTTGTAGAAACAGTGTAGATAAAAAATTAACCTTGGTATATATTACTGTATAAAATGTTGTCTGTAAACTAGAGTATTTTATTTTTCGATTTTCCACATGAAATAAAGTGAATATGAGAAAATGATTGATTATTTGTCAAAAAGGTCATCAATAATATTGTGTTGAAAAATTCTTGATTGGTTTAGCTTTCTACTTCTCCATCAGTACATATACTTGTGATGCACCGTTTGGTAGATTAATGAATATTACTGGAGTTGTATTCCAACACCCAACCGTTATTTTTCAACACCTCGACACGTGTTCCAATCACAAGTGATCATCTTCAAGAGGAGGATTAAACTAAATCAACACAGGGAAGAATGGCAAGCACTGGTTGTGACGGCTTGTCTTCCTTGTGAGGCCCTTGCTGTCTCCTAGTCAAAATCTGTTCCATCATAACTTTGGAGTAACCATTTCGTTAAAGATTTTTTTTGATGATGCCTTCCTACATATTACAGAGCCCAAAAGCACGATCCGCTAGACTCTCGATAAATACTCTGTTGGTAGATTGATAGTGGTTAAATTCGTCATTCTGATACTGTCCCGTGTGAGTGGGTTTTCGGTATACAGATGATTCCCACCTAGTGTCGGCCCTCTTCACCAATAAGAATGGCAATTCGTTGTGGACTGTTTTCTCCTCAGTCAAGGTGATGGAAGGTATCAGGTTGTTGACGTCAACGTATCTCAACCAGACTTAGGGTTTCGTGTGGGCTTCTTCGATGGCCAGAGTTTCAAACCTGTCTCTATATATATATGTCGGTTATAACTGGTTAAAGTAGCGATCCCATCGGCAGTCCCTCATCTTGCGTGAATAATTCGTCCTTCAGTTGGAAATAGCAGTTGGTACACAGCATCCTAGCAGTTCAGGTGTTTCTTGCCGGACAGTATCGAGTGAGTAGCTCTGTAATTGTTCTGAGCCGATCCCTGTTTCGTTCAAGCAGTTCTTCTATTCTGTTGTCGGGGGTCCATTTATGAAGTTTTTCTCACATGTGCTCCTTGGTAGGTATGTTTTCTCAGTACTCTATATGTATCATATAGACCCCTTCTCCAATTTGGTTCCGTATCAAAAATTTTTGCACCTCCACAGCTAGTTCATATATGGAGTTGATGATCTATATCTGCTCTGTATCCGCTCTTCCGTTATCAGCGACCCCTGAGTGTCTTGGCACCCAGTATATGATCAGTTTTTTCAGTTTTTCAAAGCCTTTTCAGATCAGTCATGATGTCAGTTCTGGGTTCGTTAGTGTCCCAAGTTGAGACCCAAAATTATTGTTTCTTATTCTATTATATTCAATTTAGGTTAGGTTAGGTCCAAAGTGAGTGGGTCTATTCGACCCTCCACCGCAACTCGCAAAGGTTTATTGTGGCTCACACCTATTCACACTCGACCAAATAAACCCAGCTTCTTAACGAAGCCGATTAGTTTGTTGTTTGTGTGGTGAGTGGTCTTTCAAGCCAGATGGTAAAAGTACGGCTCTGCCGAACTCTAAAAACCTGATTCGGTCCCCAGCGGGGCAGGCAAAAAGTATATGCTCTGCTGTTTCATCATTAACGAGGTGGACAGATAGTCAAGGTGCAAGATTCCCACCTTGATACCCGCGACAACCTTCCCATAAGAGGGATGCCTTAGATTCAACCGTACAGGGTTTTTCGCCTCTGATTTTGGAGAATCATTACTTGAGCGCAAACTTTTGCTAACTTGCTCATGGGGGGTTTGTTTCTCCAGTTGAGACAGATTCTACGTACGCCGCTCAAAAATTTGGTGCAAGGCGGTTTCATGAGGTACCTCGCTTTTGAGGATACGACTCAGTCGTTTCCTGGCTGTACCACCAAACCTTTTTTAAGGTTCAATCATTGGATCGGGAGTTGGAGAGTTGAGAAGCTTTCGCTCCTGATCTAAGTTTACAGGGAGGTCAGTTGGAGTCATAAGTTCGACATCCATCTCCTCTGTGGGGGGGGGGGGGGATATAACCAGCAGGATGGTGGCTGGATAGACTCTTGTTTCCGAATCACCAATACATTTCTGGGGGATGCGCCAGCATCATGAACCAAAGGGAAAAGTTAGATATATCTCCTAGAGCGTAAGGCAACACCGGTGTCTCGTCAATACCGTAAGAGCGATGAAGTTGGTAATATAGCACTCGTAATACACCATTATGTCATTTGATATAGCCTGAGACCGAATATTATATTATTACTATTTGCATTTTGATCGGTAGAAGTGTATTTTCCTTCAGGAATCTTTATTTAAAGAGAATAATTACAATTGTCATAACCGAAAATCAACATACTGTCTTTAAACGAGGCCTCAAAACTCTTCCCTCGTTGACTAGACTATTCGTGCATCTATACCATTGGAATGACATATTTCGGGGACCGTCTGAGGGGGTTGTATGCTCCTCCGGGGGTGGACTTCGGTGCCCGTCACGAGCAGAACTTATTATAGGGTTAGCGGAATCTGCGACCGAAGGAATTTCGCCATTTTCAGTACATGCCTATTGCTATCAGGTCGTGACTTTGTTGCACGCGATAAGTGCTGCCTGTGTGAATAAGCTGACGAAAAAAAGGTGAGTAAGATGTTTCTGTCGTCTGGCTTCTGGAAATACCTATATGAATTACCGTAACAATGAACTTATTTTAAAACAGATGCACTTTCTTATTATTGAGAAGTGGCAAATAAATTCTACAGTCTTATCCTCTAAACCTCTGAAAATATTGAATTTGCCAAGGAAAATAATTGATAATCTGGAACAACGAAGGAAACTTATTTATTTTCCATAGATACTTTCACGGAAAGTGTTGGATTGTCTCAGCCCGTTCGATTTCACGAAGCCGTATATGTCAGAAGTATGTGACAAACTACAGTTGCCCCTAGTTTCTAGTTTGAACATGACACACTTTGAACTAAATAATTTCAAAAACTAATTGATACTCTTCATTATAAAAGGTTTTACAAAAACCGCGACACGTGTTTCGCTATACAGTAGCTTTTATGCTCTAACATATTACCTACTTGTATGCCTACTTTCTAATGAAATTATCTACTTGGAATGGTCAGGTATGAATTCATTAAGTAATGAATAAATTAAATTTCCAAAAGTACCGTAAATATACCTAACTGAAAATGAACTGATTCAATAATGGCGAATTGAGAGTTTTTGAATTTGTTTATTTCCATACTTTCCAACATGTTAAGTTTCAAACCTTTCTTCTGGAAATGGAGGGGCTTGAATTCATGGTTGAACTCATGTCCCTCTGTGATTGAATGAGTGGCATATATGGAAATCATTTTTTCATTCTGGAAACTATTTTTGTGTTACTTCATGCGGGCTTTGAACGTTCTTACAGTTTGACATATTTTAAACATCGTGCATGATCCACATGATAATTTATACACATTCATTCGAAAGTAGGCATACAAGTAGATAATATGTTGGGTAATATGTTAGAGAATAAAAAAGTTGTAATTTAGAAACAATTTTCATTTCACGCTCGAGAAAGCTATTGTATAGCGAAATACGTGTCGCGATTTTTGTAAAACTCTTTATAGTGAAAATCATACAATAATGAGTATTAGTTAGTTTTGATATGGATTTTCATCAAATATCGGCCAGTTCTATTCAATTAATTTTCAAAAAGTCTCACTCGTAGAACAAAAACAATGGAATGAACTTTCCGAAACGGTTTTTACAAATGAATGTAATCTATTGTGGTTAGAATCCAACGTGAATGGTGTCCCCCTCATACATCTTTTTCATAGCGCTCTAAAGATTTTTCTGCATTTCAATAAAAAAAATAGTCTAATTGTATCTACTGAATAGACATTTTTCAATGATTAATTACCGTTCAATTCACAATAAATTTTCCATTTAAGTCACTTCTTTCAAACTCTTGAAAGATTTTTCCAATATTAAAATATAAATTCCTAGAATTTATATAATTTCGAAGGTTAATTAATTTTCCAAAAGGATTCACGTAATTATTAGGGACAGTTTTGAACAATATCAATTTTTGGCACTTTCTTGCAGCATATGAAATATAGCCACTACTCAATGACGCATTCAATTCATTCACATTATTTCAGATCTGGTTTTCAATAAAAATTACGGACTTAACATTGCCACATCGATTTATTCGAGATGGACATTTTCAATCTGACCGAAGATTGCCCTTATCCGACATAAAAGTTTTGTTTTTTTGGAATCAAAAATTGTATACCTACAGCATGTTTCTTAAAAACATGCTGGATTTCAAGAGGTAGTTCATAATTTTTTATATAAGAGAATAAATATTTCGAAAGAAAATCTTGAAACATTCATCAAAACCAAAGTACCTACACCGTAGGTTCGCTAAATGTCTGCCGGAAAACGACTACTTCCTCGGCTAATACCTTGCTGGATAATGAATTATCTCTCACCTCACAGACCTGTTTCGAAGTATTACCTCTCATCACGTTGGATTTGAATCGCTAGATTTAATTCATTTGGAAAAACGTTCACAGAAAGTCTATTCTACATAAACTCAGTTCTCCAAATGAAAGAGTTTTTGAACAGTAAAGTTCAGGATATACTGAGTTGATTCTCAAAACGATGAGCAGCCACAGTCCGTCGTGTATGTATCGCTTTTATTGGGATCAAATGTGTCAAGTCACTTGAACACCTCCCGTGAAATTATCTATAAAAGAGAGACAAACCTCCAACCTTTCTTCGATCTTTCAGACTATCGAGGTTGCAAGTGATTTTTGTCTCTTCAATCAGGCGAATGGCTCTTCTCTGGATGGAATCCAACAGCTTCAGGGTATGCTTAGGGGCGAAGCTCCGTACTTGAGAATAATACTTCAAAGAAGGTCTGATATGAGTTTTATAAAGCATCAAAAGTTGCTGAGGTATGTACAAGCTTTTGGGAAGCAGCCTTCGCAACTCCAGCCACATGATTGTGCCAAGACATATTGGTATCCATTTCATCGCCCAACAAACTTATCAAGCGGAATTGTCTGTCCTGACATTATTATATTCGGTTCGGAGAGATTTACTTTTCTGGAGAAAACCGATGCCTGGGTTTTCGTGTTATCGAATTGAACCTAGTTACTTTCACTCCAAATCTAAATCGCCTCTAGATCCTCATTAAGATATGGCGGTGAAGATGTGCATCTGCAGCCGATAGCAAATAGAATAACGGGACAAGTGTGCTGATCCTTCCTCGAGGTGAATTTTCATCTATTATTTATTTATTTACAGTCGCATCGACCTCTGGGGTCATTAGCGACTTGTCGATATATTACATGTTCATGGAAAAAAAACTTAGAGAGTATATATCAAATTGATATTTCTGAGGAAAGCTAATAGATTGTTGATATTACATTAATCTCTTAATATATCCTTTATTGATGGTGGGAAACCATAATTTTGTCTTTTTATCTTTCATTGTGATATATCACGGTGAGAATATGTTTGACACTTTGAAGACTATCACACACTTCCACATACTGGGGGATTTTCCTCAGGTAGTAGATATCCATGGGTGAGACGAGTGTGGCCTAGACGAATACGAGAGAAAATGACCTGGGCTTTTCTTTCATTGGGGTTGTTTTTGCAAGGAGATACTGACTGTTTTATCTCATGAAGTTTTGCTGACGAACTATTCCATTGTGATTGCCAACTGTTGATGATCGTTTGCTTGTATAGAGACTTCAGATCCGTATGAACAGCAAGTGACACAGTATCTGTTAGCGGGTTAGTAATTGCTTCTTTCGCTAGTTTATCAACTCTTTCACTTCCAACTATGCCTATATGTGAAGGGACCCACATAAACTGGATGCAAATATGTTTTTGATGTATTGAGTGGAGAGACTGTTTTATGAGATGCAAGATGGGATGATTGGTGTATAGTTGTGTAATTGCTTCGAAAGCGTTCAGTGAATCTGTGACAATCAGGCATTTTGGGACGTTCTTTTCCTCCATGTACTTTAATGCTCTCCAAATAGCATATAATTCACCTGTGAGAATGGTGTTTTCTTTCGAAAATTTAAATGAACAGCTGAAATCAGAGCTGGTGAAAGCTGCTCCTACTCTATCTTCCATTTTAGATGCATCAGTGTATAATGGAAAGAAGTCTTCGTATTGCTTCAGAAGTTGGTTGAATGCTACATTGAACATCCTGGGATTTGTATTCTTTTTGTCGAGTTGTAGCAGTCCATATTCAATGTTGGCTCCGGGGATTATCCAGGGGGAGTATTGGGCGTATTGGAGTTGAGAAAATACTTGGTTGTTTGAGTTGGAGACTCGAAAGATACTGGTTATATCTTTGCTGAAAAGGAGGGTCTGCTCTGATTTTTTCTGCAAAAATATTTTTTAATCTCTGTGCTATTACATTGTGGTGTACCGGATTTTCTGGATTGGATATGATGGATGCTTCGTAGGTGAGGGTCATAAGCTTCCTTCTGTTCGCTGATGATGATTCACCTGCTTCACAATATAAGCTTTCCATTGGACTTGTACAAAAAGCTCCGAGCATAATTCTGATGGAGTTGTTGTGGATGGTATCCAGTTGTTTTAATATGGATTTTTTTGGCAGAGTTGTATACTATTGCCCCATAGTCCAATTTAGACCTGATCAGTGATCTATAGATTAACATTAACATCGAGGAGTCTGAACCCCAGGTTCGAGAGGCAACTGTTTTCAAGAGGTTGAGTCCATTCTGACAAGCCATTTTTAAATATTGGACGTGGAGTTTCCAGTTCAATTTTTGATCAAATATCAGTCCTAAGTCCTAAGTCAATATTTTGTTCATATATCTGTAGTTTGGGAGGGGTTGCTTTGGCTCTTTTAGAGAAATGAATACATTTGGTCTTTTTTTGAGATATTTTCAATCCAGTTGAAGAATACCATTTCTGTAAATTATTGAGGAAATTCTGTAAGTGGTTTTGAATGGTGACGACATTGTTTCCTCTAGCAAAAACTACAAGATCGTCAGCATACAGTCTCGCTTTGGAGGTAAATTATTCACCTTGAATTAAAGGAAAATTGTCAATGCCGAAGTTAATATATTGTTAATGATATTTTTTTTGCAGAATGCAAAATATTTTTTTATTCAGCATTTGTTCGCCGGCCAAAATTTCCAGATTACAACAATATTTTTCAATATTATTGAAATTCATTAGAATTCACTGGAATTCACTAAAAATTCTAGAATTCCGATTTGACCGATAATAAATTTGTAACATATTACGCTTTTCCAAATTCGAAAACGGCGCCTTGGTTAATTTCAGTTAATTATCCGGCTAGTGTCGCTTTGGCATGACCTACTGTTCGAATCAAAATGAAATGAAACAGAATACTTATTTTTGACCAAAAATGTTCTTGTTTTCATCTTCTGCAATTGAGTCATTTGCTATTGAAATGAAATTTTCTTTGAGAGGTATTTATGCATTGGAATATTTCAAAGAGAGAAGAGATACGCCACTGTTTTCATTTTAGTAGAAAACACTTTCCAGATCCTCATAAAATCCTGAGCAAATTTGAAAAAAATTAGTTTTTTTCAAAAAAGATTAAAAATAGTTCAGGCAAAAATCAGTATGTTATTAAGAAACACCATATCAGTATTCACTGCAACTGATGAATGCAATTATTTTCAGGTTTCCATTATGCTAGTGGATGAATCAGTTCAGACCAGTAGAGAAATGGAGAGAAAAGCGTTTGAAGATAGAGTTATCAGAGAAGGAATGCAATTGTGGAAAAAACAGAGGCAGTTCGAGAGCGAGAAGAAACTTCAAGAACAAAAAGAGGTTATTGAAATGAGAAAAATATTCTTCATTGAATCAATTCAATTCCGGATCTTCCATAAAACGTCAAATATCATTTGTTTTAACTTTTTTTTCCACGAGTCATATATTCATTCACGATAGGACGTGGGAGGTGTTGTTGCAGATTATTTATTTATGGTTTTCGTGACAATAACGTACATCGTTCTCCACCTCCGGGATCTTTCATCAAAGGTCGAAGTCGTGCTAGTTGGTGTAGTACCAACTGATTATTTATAATGATCTGTAAAAATGTCGAAATGGACAAAAGGTCATTGCAGAATCAAAAACTATATGACTAACAACAAATAATATGCCTGTAGAAATCCGTTTCAAACTTGCACTCTAATTATTTTTAAATGAACGTTCAGATTCATCTGTTTTTATCAGATATTTTTATGTTTCGATGTAAGACGTACATTTTTGATGACATAACTCCATGATAGGTCCCTGTAGAAATTTGATTTTATATAACTCAATAATTTCATGAATGCAAAACTCTGAGATTAGATATTTTGAATCAATAGAGTATTTTTTCTGATAAAATAGAACTCAAGACGGTATTTTTTGTTTTTGTTTTGTTTTTTATTCTGAACATGACGGACAGCATTAAAATGACGTTTCCATATTACGTTTTTTTTGAGACGATATCTCTACTTTCAGTGTTGTTTGAATATAACAGCATCTGAATCACATTTACGCCTTGTAGAGTATATACAAAAGGTGATGTGAATTTTGAGTATAGGAAACAGCGTCATATTAACATCATGAAAAATATGCATGAAAAAAAATGAGTCAATATCATTTCTACTATATTTATATCATACACAACCTTACAATGCTAACAATCATGAATATAATGTGAAAAATAAACTACACATCGCTTTAAACCTACGACCTACCAATTATAAAACCACAGACCTTATAAGGAAAAAATCATGCCTTTTGTAGAAAAGCGGAATCACTTTTTGCTTTTCAATTTGAGGAAAGGCATGTATTTAACTTAGGTATATTAAAACGTATACAAGTGTACACAGCGTATTCAGAGCGTTCCAACGAAAACTTGACCCCTCCTGTAAGTCAGAAACGGACTTGTAATCTAAAATTCCAAAAACACTTCAATTTTTATTTCTAGTGGGACTGATTCTGATATGGAAATCATACCCGAAATTTCACCCCCCTGCGGTCAGTAACTACCACCCTATTTTTCCAATGGCATGGGGGGTCGAGTAATACATAATTTGAAAGAACTTTCGTTCCTCTATTACTTCTGTAATTTTTTTCGAAATTTGTTCATTAGTTATTGAGAAATTGAATATTGAACATTTTATTTAAAAAAAACAGAAAATTCGCTGTCGCTCATTTTATTGAGGAAATCAACAAAAGTAATATCAATGGCAACACAATCAACGGATAAAGTGTTCAAAATGATCTCCATCTAGTTCCATACAATAATACAGTCTATTTTCGAACGCATTCCTTACATTATTGAAGATGTCCGGAGTCAGAAATCAGCATTCCCGAACAATTCTCAGTCGCAGGTCTTTTAGATTAGTAGAATTCATTTATTTAATAGTTAAAGTTTTGAAATGGACGACACTGTTAGTTTTTTCTGCACTGGTAGTTTTTGTTGAATATAGTTCTAGCAGAACAAAAAGTAGATAGTTGGCCACTGTCACTTCTTCACGAATTATTATTCAGTCATCCTTGTTCAATATTTTTCAACATGGTTCATTCTACTGAAGAAAGAATATAAAATTTTGCAACCTATTATCGAAATACTGAATGTGCTAAAGTTGCTGCAAAAATTTATAATACGAATCATCCAAACCACAACGCGATCCATCAATACGTTAAACAGTTTATGGATAAATTTCGAACTGCAGGTTCTGTTCACAACAGAAAACATGAAGTATCCCGTCCTGTCAGAAATGACGGAGTTGAAGTTGCAGTTTAAGCACATGTACAAATAGATAATCTACAATCTACGAGACAAGTGGCTCGAGCGTCTGGTGTATCAGCTACTAGTGTTTTTCGGATTTTAAAAGCCTACAAATTCAAGAATTGAACGAAGATGAACCTGATCGTTGACTTCAGTTTTGTAAGGTGTTCAGCGAGAAATTGACCAATAATCCAAACCTATTAGGTATACAATACATGTTTTTGGGATGAAATTTCTTTGATGTTGAATGGCGAAGTGAATAGACATAATTGTCGTTACTAGAGAGACGCGAATCCTCATTTGGTGATGGAAACACATTCATAAACTCCACAAAAATTGACTGTCTGGGCCGGCATTCTTGATAATCATATTGTTGCTATCTCAATGGAGACACATACTCAAATATATTACACGACTGTGTAGATCCTATGATTACACAACTTTTAGAAAATGATGATAATTTACTAGAAAATGAAATAACATTCCAGCAGGATGGTGGATCCCCACTTTTTGATGTTCGAGTGAGACACTTTTTGAACGAACGTTTTCCAATGCGTTGAGTCGGCAGAAGGGGTCCAGTGAAGTGGCCAGCTACATCACCTGATCTCACACCGATGGACTTGTTTCTGTGGGGACACCTGAATTCGAAAGTGTACTCTATTGAGCCTACAAATGCCAATTGCTGACTCCCGACACCTTGAATAATGTACGGAACGCTTTCTAGAGTACACTCTATTATTGTATGAACTAGGTGGAGGTCATTTTGAACAATTTATCCGTTGATTTTGTTTCCACTGATATCATTTGTTTCTGATTTCCTCATTAAAATGAAAGACAGCGAATTTTCGGTTTTTTAAAAAAAAAAGTTCAACATTCAATTTGACAATAACGAATGAACCAATTTCGTGAAAAATTACAGAGGTAATAGAGGGACAAAATACCTTTAAAATGATGTATCACTCGACCCCCTATGCCATGGAAAAAAACAGGGTAGACTTTTCAGAAACACATAATATATATGCCGTTTTATAAAGAACCAAAATAGTCTTTTTTGCATTTCCGAAATGATGTTTTCAAAACTTCTTAATTCAAATATTTGTTGAGTTTCGCGAAAGAAAGGTTTTGGCTTTCTACTTCTCCATCTTCATACATTTTTTTGTTTCAAGATGGAGAAGTAGAAAGCCAAAATATTTTTTCCCAAAAATTAATGTCCCTAAAATATACCCTTTTCAGTTTTGTTGATATTCCTTTTTGTACGAAAACATAACACTCCCGTTTTGTTGACATACAGACTTTTCAATTATTGAAAAAATACACCTTCTCATTAGCGTACAAAAAATCATGAGATACGAAATATCATATTCCTGATGTTTGGAGTTCTACCAAATACTTACTTCAAATATGAAAAAATGTATATTCTAAATCTCAAAATAATGTCCATGCTCACTTATACTAAGGTTCTGTCAGATGGATCCCAAACAGCAGACAAAATCTTTCTTTACTTACAAATTGATTGAAACTACAATCATCACGTTGAAGAATTATTTATTCAACTCAGGTTGTTTGTTTCAGATAATTTTATAAGAGCTGACCTGAAAAGGTTAAAAACCTTTTTTTTGATAACACTTCCTGATTCTATTAAAAACACTTTTCACACACCAGAACAAAAATAGTGTCTCTTGATGTGCAATTCGATAACCAAGTTGGATTCATCAGGAAATGACTGAAACATGCATCGAGAGAGATAGATAGAGTAAAAGAGAGACAGAGTATTTCTGTTCTGGTGTGGAAAAAGTGTTAATAGATTCATTTTACGTCAGAGGTTCCAAATTCTACTTATCACCCTTACTGATATTTCAATAAATTTTACTCTAGTTTTACTATAATGTTAGTTGACGCTGGATAATACGCCGATATCAAGTTTTCAAATGTTACCCCATCCCCCCATGTTATACATACATACATACATACCCCCGTACACGAGTACGGCGGTATGTATGTATGTAGTAGGGAGAGTGAGTATACCCATAGCACTTAGGCCACATGTGACCCATTGTACATCCTCCCGAGGATATGTCCTCCTAGGTCATCGTCCATCCTGTCCTTTCCAGGAAGGTGGACAGGTCACTAGGAAACATATCCTTTATATCGGCAGGTTTAGGCTAAGACTGGCCGAACACACATTCCCTTTGGCAACCTTGAGGTATCTCACGGCGGCCTCCGCGAAGGTTTTGGAAGGTGCAGCGACATTAGTGTCGTTGCGCAGCTTCTTCAACTTTCCTGGGGTTACCCTAGTGGAGGTGTTCAAGTGATGGCGTTTCCTGCAGGGGAGACCAGGTGGGTGCACTTATAGTTGCTGCCAGTCCTGCCTCTCTCGCTCTCTTTCTCCTTTTGGCCTCGGCGTCGCAAATGCGTCGCCTTTGTATCAGATCACGAGGTGATCTGCAATGTCCAGTCTCATTCCGAGCGGTAGATTGGGGTGGACATTTCTGTTCATTCCCAGCCACCGCCATAGATTGAGGTGAGCACTTCTGTCGCGATTGGTTTTTGTTGTGTCTGTTTTGTTTGTTTCATATATGTGTGTTCCCACGAGTAGCAAGGGAAGAGTTGGTCACCTCTGGCAGAGCCCCGTATTACCAGAGGAAGGCTGATTACAATGAGGTTTCGCCCGGTTCCCCAAGGAGATCGTTCGTAATCGCATATCACCATGCGGTCATTCAGCTGTCGGCACGATTCTTTACACCTGGCTGGTCCACGATGGCATGTTTCGCAAAAGCTTTTGGGGACTTTAAGTAGGGTGAGCCTACTTATTTCTGCCTTCCGTCCGTAAGGCCACATATTGGCTTCCCGAACAGGGCCCCCAGTCCCCTAGCTGTTCCCCTATCCGCCACCTGGGGACGTGCCAGATAGATAGCCCAACCCACGGGTGTACGAAGGTTTAACAAAAGTATTTATTAATATTAACTCACTAAGTCATATATTCTGAATGCTTTGAATCTTTCTATATAATACGCCCAAAACATGGTTTCGCTATTCTACAAAAGGCATGAATTTTTCCTACGACCTACGACCTACTAATTACCAAACCGCAGACCTAAGGTTTGGTAATTAGTAGGTCGTAGGTTCAAAGTGAAGTGGAGTTCATTTTTCACATTATATTCATGATTGTAAAAATTTTAAAGTTGTGTGTAATATAAATATACTGGGAAGTGGCGAATGATATAATTGTATTTATTCATCTTTCTCATGCATATTTTTCAAGATGTTAATATGACGCTGTTTCCTATACTCAAAATTTTATATTTACTCTCCGAGACGTAAATATGATTCAGATAATGTTATGTTTATACAGTGTCTCACGACAGTTGGAACTTAACCTCACTTTCTACAATGTAATTTGGGAATTCCAATTTGAAACCCAAAATTTCAACCTGTTTTTCCTAACCTCCCAACCTAATCTGCCTCAGTCATGATTCACAATTTTCCGAATTTAAAGAAGGAATTTCTCAAATAAATGTCGAAAAAACATAAATTGTGTTTGAATTCTGAAATTTCAAATAAATATAGTTATTCTACGCCTGTTGCAATAACAATACCGAGAATTAGCAAAACGGAAGATGAGAAGCAAATAGATTATTGTATACTAACATAGATGCCAAAAGTTTTTTCCTCCACACCGGGAGCTAAGTTGCAACTGTCACAGGACGCTCCAATGTTTTGAGACTACCTACGCCTTACGTGAATAGAGTTACAATATACTTACCAATTGTTCAGTAGGGATTCAATGAACGTCAATTTTTCTATATATACGTTTCTTGTTGCAGAGTTCCTTTGAAAGAAAATATTAATTTTTTCAGATGAGAGATATGTTAGAGCGATACTGGCCTTGGGGGAGAGGGGAGGATGCTAAACCTAGGGGTTTACGCAACCTTCGACTGGAGGAACTATTTCCCAATAAGGATTATTTGAATGTGAGTTTCACGTAGATAGAAAGAAATAGAAAACTAAAACAATTGACAAGTTTTCCAAAATACCTATCAATGATGACGAAACAGAAATACCGTTTTCTGTTTCAAAACTCAACTAACCTGGTGATAGACTGGTTAATTTTGAAAATGCCATATGGCAAATCACCTTTCACTTTTCGATTTAGTGAATTGCTTTAGGATTGGAAATTGAAATCAGCTAATTTCAACACAATAGTAACGATTATATAATATGATCTGATGTAAAAAAACTGTTCAGAGATTTCACAAAAGTCACTTTTATCAAACACTAGCGACCTGAGATGGTTTCGGAAGGATACCGGAAAATATATGTCTAGATTTTTCTGTCATGGGCACCAGCTTGTCCATGAAAAAAGTTCCCGTTTTTATTCAAAGGACGTGCTTTTGAAAATATAAGGACTGGAAGTTTTGGCTTGTAGGAAGTTCTACAATAGTTTAGAACATTCGAAAATATTCGAAAGTATTCACAATTTCCCTGAATTCCACAACACCTCGGAACATTCTGGAATGTTGTGGAATGTTCGGGAATAGCCTGGAATATTTGGGAGAGTCCTGAAATATTCCTGATCATTGCTAGGTAATTCCAATTAGTCAGTAAATTTTCTATAATGAATCATATATCTATTTATTGTGGAAGTTTAGGAATATTTTATTAAAACTTTGAAATGCAACATATTCCAAATCCAATGTATTGTCTCTCCAGAGGTATTGATATTGTTTTTTGTTTTTTTTTTTCCAGGCGAAACGATTTGTTGGAACATTAGATTCAGGAAGAGGTGGTGGTGGAGCGCCAGTCTTCAATAAGGGAAAGCAAATAACAAGAACACGTGAAGATCCTATTTTGAGATTTCAGTTCGGTAGTAAAGATCTCCGGCGATGTGTAGATAATACTCTGAGGTATAAAACGAACAAAGAAGATCAGCAAGAATATAAAAAAGATCTAGGTATGGATTGGTTTGATTTTGATTCTGTATAATGCGCACTCACATATAAATTGCATGTACCACATCGAACTTCAATCAAAACTTGGAGGTGAAGGAAAGAGGCTATTGAAAAATTTTTCGTGGACAAGTTTGGGATATCAATTTACATTACACCAAGATGTATGTTTACGAAAAGAAGCGTGAATTATCAAAGTTAGGTTAATTCCGTCAGGAAAGTACTTGAAATTCATGTAGTTCAGTCCAGAAGTCAAGCCAAAACTAATGCCGACAAGTTGATCTACTCAACCGTCCCCGATTGAGTAGATCAACCGGGGATGGTTGAGTAAATATTTTATTTTTTCAAAATATCCATGAGAATAATTTTTTTATTCAACTGAAACACCCTATATTTCATTTTCTCCATGAAGAATAATCTCTACAACAAACAAAAACATGTTTCCAGAACAGATTTTTCGAATTTTCTTCTGACAAAATTCTCTGAACCACAAAATAACTTATTGCTCAATGGTAATTATACAGAGATAATGTGGGATTAAAATTTTGAGAACAATAGTTTATTAATTTTTGGATACAGATTTTAATGATTTTCATATATTCCACCAAAAGTTTTCGGTTCTATCGATACCGAATGCCTGATAGTTGATAATGAAAGTTTCTATGTAGATCATTTCCATATGAGGGTGATCAATAATTTTTATGAAGCTTTTTGTAAGAAAATAATTTTCACGCTTTCAAGATTGAAACTACCAGACAAATTACCATAATGAAAATCTCTCCATTTGATACTCTCAATAGGAGAGGTCTCCTGAAGATATTAATTTGACTCAAATTTATATCAACTACAAATCTACAATTTAATTTTTTCTGGAGAAGTTGGTTGTAATGAATAAAACATTGTTTATCGTTATTTTTGTTCTAATCAACCGCTTGGTTCCAAATATCATCTCATGAAGCTGCTTTTCAAGAGAAGTTCATCTGTGTTACATTACAAAAACAAAAACTGTTTTTCGAGGTCTGATGCGTACAGTGAAAAAATATTTGATTGTTCTTTTTTCAATAGTAAATATCTTTTTAAAGTCCCCTCATAACAAACGTACTTCATCTTTGGCATAAATCCAAATGTTGAAAGTAATAATGACCCTTTGTAAAAAAATCTGAGTTCGATACACCAACCTTTCCCTGAGTCCCCTGATTGCTTTCAAAGACTAATATTTTATCTGTTTTATCAAACTACACACATTCAAAAACAAACAGGCAGAGGCCAGTAACATGTTTCTTGTGAATTCCTGGCACAATTCCATATAAATCACGTACAAAATGGGTCAACAAATATTGTGGATTATAAATAGGTTATTATGAAGGTGGAAGTTAGGTTACGTTGCAAGTGAGTGTATCTATTCGACCCTCCACCGCAACTCGCAAGTGTTAATTGTGGCTTAAACCTATTCATACTTGACAAAATGAGTACAGCTTTTTAACGAAGCTGATTTGTTTGTATGCTGAGTAGTCTTTCAGGTCAGATGATAAGAGTGCGGATCTACCAAACTCTGAAAACCTGAATCAATCCACAGCAGGGCAGGCACAAAGTATGTGCTCTGCTGTTTCATCTTTTTCCAGAGGCGACACACACTGTCTTCCGACAGTCCGAGTCTCTGCATATGCTGATTCAGATGACAGTGACCTGTGAGAAGGCCTGATTGACATCGTAGTTGGAGTGAGCCAATCCTGGAAGATTTTGCCAGAGGTCCATAAATCTTCTTACCATCTAGGTGTTCAATGTTTGGTTGGCAAAGCCTTAAGCGATGCAAATGACAGGTTCTGGTCCAATTAATCTACTTGCAGCACCCTCCTTTGCAAGGAGCTACTATGGCCAGTATGGTAAGGAAGGCAGTGAAGGTGTAGAAAGATTACTGAAATCCAAATTCAAAAATAAAAATTTAAATAATTCCCTGACTTCAGTAGATAATTATTGAACCTATTTTCCGGGTTTTTTTGGTTGTGTTCTGTAAGGTTTTATGCCTGACGTCTACTACTGCGGTAGACATTATCAAAGGCGATGAGGTAACGGTCGCAGTGCCCGAGATGGCGCTTGGGTTGTTGTTGCATCGTTTCGGTCGCATCAACTACGATGATCATATTTGACCCTGATTTTATATCATCATTAATAGGCGTGGTTTCTCTTGATTGGATTATCTGACCTTGTTTGTGTACCTGTGAGAACAGGTAGCCAGATTTTGATCTGTTCATTTTACTTTTCTATTGACATTTTTCCGTGTTATTGAGTTGCTATTGCTTCTCTTCGAATGAGAGGCGACAATTTCTCTTGTGTTGTGTACCTATACTTTTTTTTCATTATTCCAATGTAGACCGACCCGCAGCTACAAGCCGTATAATCCTGGTATTGCTAAAGGCTCTCTGGGGTTCTTAGCTAACCTTATACTTTCTTTGATAGTAAATATTGGTTTCACGTCGTGTTTCTCTGAGATTCTTCCATTTCGTTCTGTAACTTTTTCCACATAGAGAAGGGATGCTTTTCCCTTGACTATCCTAGCTGGGATTACTTTAGCCTTCACTCTCCTGGGTCGTATATCCTGCTCGAATTCTCCTTTGCTGTACACATTCCCTTTGAAAGCATTTTTAGAAACCAACGTTTCAATCACCCCTTTCTTTTGTTATGGCTTATGGTTAGAGTTTTTGTTTCATACTGAATGTTGAAGTACTACCATCTTTCAAAGTCATTCAGCTTTCTACACAGAATCATTTCCATACGATGATAAATTTATATTACTCACCATTTTCTTTAGATAAACTAGTAGAAGAGAAGAAACAAAAGGAGAAACAGGAGAAAGCAGAATTCCGAAAGTTTCATCAACAACAAGTAAGTGACTTTTTACGAGGGAGGCATTTTTTGTAATGATTTTGAAGTTTTTGAAGTCTCCTCCTTGGGGATGGCATGGACCTGGTGGAAGACAGTGGAGAAAACCTAATACAATAGGCCTGAATTTTCTGAAATCATTGGTACGCTACACATTTAGTGTGGCTTATTGATAGACTTAGAGACATTGTCAGTATGCGGGAATATACAGTGTGATGAAACTCAAGTCGGCACTATTGCTAACTTCTTGATTGTCGAAAATACGAGTTAGGTTGAATTAGAGAACTAGTGGTGTTTTTTCTGCTGATCAACGTTCAATTGCCTTATTGAACGTTGCTTTTTTATTTTAAATAAGACAGCCTATATATTTTTAACTTAATTCATTGAATGTTATCCTAGAACCAAAAATATAGAGTGTAATATTTAATATTCAAATTATTGTACAAACTTGAATTGAATGTTCGAATATATCTCATCCCTGCTCAATACATTTTATGCACACTTGAAAACCTTCCTTGTAGCCTTTGAAATGGTACGATCATCGATGGTATTTGTTATCGCTATGTAGATATCGATACTATCTACCCGATTTTTATATACCTCGTTTTTCAAAAAACCCAGAAATAAAAATCTATAGGTGTTATCTCCGGAGAATGGGGAAGCCAATGATTTGGTCGTCTAGTAGCAATGAAACGATCATTGAAAAGGTCAATTCGATTATCATGTGAAGGCGCACTATATTGATGAAAATACAATCTTTGACGATAAACTAAGTTGAGATTATCAAAAAACTATTTTGATATGGTTCTGAGAAACTTCACTATAGGTCATCTGTTGACATTGTAAAAACTACTATTGGGAGACCTGACGTTTCTATATAATATTAAAAAATTTATTCGACCTGAAATTCTGGAATAGTATGCTCTATGATTCAAGCATATCACGTTTTTCCAAATGAATTAGAACCATATTGAAAATCAGAATGAACTGACACGATAATCAACAACTTAAGAGATAGATTTTCATAAACGTCAAAGTGACAGTTTACATTGAATCCATTAATTCACATTTCCTTTCGAAATGAGGTAAAAACAAATACGTTAAATGGCAAATATTGAAACTGATAAGTATTATTTTGTTCGAATTTTAAATTTCATGACAAACTTGACTTATTGTCAAATTAGGCGCAACCTAACTCTGTTATCTTTGGTTTGAGGATAAAATCCATAATTAATTTTCGACCGTATAAAATAGTTGGCTATTGCTTGAGGTAGAATATAAAGGGTGTTTTTTCAATCTATTGAAAACGCGATGATCAATTCTCAATCAGCATAAAATATACTAGTAGTTCTCTAATTTGACCGATCTCGTGTCTTCAACAAAGAAGAAGTTTGATCACACTGTATAAGTGAATGTTGAAAAATGAGGTACACATATATTCTAGAAAAAAAAATTAATTTTACCTATATAACTTTTGGAAGTACCTTTTCTATCTAGATAGTATCAGATGTTCAGATTTCATCAACTAAAAAAGAATTTATAAAAAAAAGAATTCATTTGAAAAAAAAGAGAGAATTGATAAAAATATAAGAATCAACATATTTCAATTAGCGTTAGTTAAAAACTCTGTCGATTGGACCGTTACTTTCTGCTCGAGAAACGATGACGACATCTCTATGGTTTAAATCAGTGGTCGCCAACCTCTCCAATGTGTTGAGCTACTTTGTTAATTTTGGAATCAACAGTGAGCTACCCACACGGAAGCCATGTAACGCAACGTAAATGAAATAATCCACAGTTATGTATTTATTTTACTATTTAACCGGTAATACATAATACATAGGTACTAATAATAAACTAATAACAAAATAACTAATATTACTAGTACGTACTTGTTCATAGCTACATTCCTACCTATCAAACGAAGGTGTTTGAAAAATAAACACAAACTTTTATCCAGCCACAACGGCATGTCACGTATGATTTAAAAATAGTTAATAATAACAACAAAAAAGTAACGCACTATCATGAACATAAACATTGAAAAATAAAAAAGCACGTTCAATGAGAAGGCTGACACTCAGACTCATCGATAATTTTTTTAATGTTTGCAGTATAATTTGATGCAGCCATTCGAATACAATTATCCAAATATTCATCTGTAAGTCGATTGCGATATTTGTTCTTAATAAACTTCATATTGGAAAAAGAAGATTCATACAAATAGGTTGAACTGAATAATGCTTTCACTTTCAAGGCAACACGGCATATAACTGAATATTTGTCTTTACTTACAATAGGCCAGATACATTCAGTACTTGGGACTAACGATTTTAAGGCTAAATCATTTTGAAACTCAATGACTTCCATTTCTGTTGCAGCGATGTCTTCGCCAAAGTGAAACAACAAACTGCGCTACTAAAGTCATTTCATTGAAATCCTTAAAACGATTTTTGAAGTTATTCTTCAGGGTAGAAATTATTTCTACATGATATTTGTTGTCATAAGGTTTCTGATATATTTTTTCTGAAAGAATAGGAAAATGCTTGGCATCGCTGTTAATTAGGTTTTGTTCCCAAAACTCCAGCTTTTTGATAAATGCTTTTATGTCAGAAATCATTTCAGCTAGTTCTTTGTCTCTCCCCTGAAGCTGCAAATTGAGTTCGTTTAATTTCTCTGTAATGTCCACGAAAAAACCAAAATCTCTAAGCCAGATTGAATTTTCTAGTTCCGGAGTCGGTTCATCGCTTGTTTGAAAAATTGAACTATGCCAGATAGGACATCATTAAAACGTTTCAGCACCCGTCCTTTTAACCATCGGACTTCAGAGTGAAGGAGTAGGTCCCCGTATTGACAGTCAACTTCATCGGCCAAGGTTCTGAATAATAATTGAAACGCTTGAGCTCTAATCTTGTTCATAATTTTTACCACCAGTTTCATAACGTTGTTTAGTTTCAGAAAATTTACACATAATGCTTGCTGATGAATAATGCAGTGGTAACAGAGAAATTGCGGAAAAGTTTCATCTTTACGACATAACGCCACCAGACCCTTATCACAACCCACCATAGCTCGAGCGCCATCGGTTGTCAAGCCTACCATTTTCGATATTGGCATTTTCTCGGAAGAAATAATATTTTTCAAATGAGAAAACAACTCATGTCCAGTAGTGTGTCCTTTCAGTGGAATGAACTTCAAAAAATCTTCTTTAATCGTAAAATCACTAAAAACCATCCTGACGAACACGGCAATCTGGGCAGTGTCAACGACATCTGTTGATTCATCCAGTTGAAGTGAAAAATTAACACAGTTATCTAAGTCAGTTCTTAACTGTAAAAAATATCATTGCTCATTACTTCTACACGTCTCATCACTGTATTAGCAGAAAGTTGCATAGATTTTATAGCTGAAACTATCTCGTCTTTATTTCTTAAGTTGGCAAATAACGAATCAGCAGCTTCTAAAAACGCCTTTTATCATTTCCCTGTCTTCATAAGGTTTCTTTTTTTGTGCAATTATCTGGGACACACGGTACGATGCTTCAGTTGCAGCCTTATTTTTGTCGACTGTTATTAAAAATATTGATTGTTGTCCAATTAACTGCTTTTTTAACTGTTTCAGTTTCTCCTTTCTCTCCTTTCTGGCGGCAGAATGTAGTGGGAATGATTTTTCAAAATTAGAATGTACAGTTTTATGATTTCTCTCAATATTTCCTTTTTTAGCAACGGAGACCGACGTATTACATAACAAACACACATTTTTATCTTTAACTTCTGTAAAAAAGTATTGTTCTTTCCATTCCGAATGAAAGTGGTATGTCTTTACCTTCTTACAACTGGTTGCCATAATATTATTTTTGTTGTTCTCTACTAACCCAACCGCTGGACGTTGGTTACGCGTTCAGTTTTAAACTAAGTGCAATGTCGCCGCGCCGTGCGTATTTATCCCGTTCAAAGCAATCCAGATCGTTCTCGAACACTAACGCGCTGGTCCGGCTGGTCGGTTCTAGCCGATTCTAGCCGATTCTAGCTTGATGGCGTCAGCGGCAGATCGCTCACCGCAATGTTGCCGCTGTTTATGTTTAATATTATGACGATTAGATTTTTTTGTGGAATTTTCGGAAGCTTCTCTGATTTTTGCAGTTTGTTTTTTTTAAATTGAAATCGTTGTGACAGCAGAATTGCCTCCGCGAGCTACCGGTAGCTCGCGATCGACAGGTTGGCGACCACTGGTTTAAACCATAGAGATACGGAGCTGGAGATTTTTATGCAGCACATATACACTTCGAGTCCTTCCATAACATTCACAATATTGAAAATAGTCCAAAAAGAATAGCACTTTGTAGACGTGATGTGGAAGAATACAGATAATAACTCAAGAATATCGGTATGACGAAAATTTCACGTGAATTAATTTGAAATACGAAGAGCTCTGTAACACGTAGGTGAGTCTGAATGAGAAACTGGGTCATAACAGCTACGATCTTCAGCAGAATTGTTACTCTATTCCTTACGTCATCGAACTGCCCAAGGGGCTGAGAATAATTGGGTCTGAGTACAACAATAGGACCTGTTCCAGATCCAGGAAAACCATCCATAGCAGACTCACAAAAACCAAGCTACCAAATGCGGATAGTGACTACTAGAATTGCTTTTACCACATCAGTGAAAGTTTGTATTGGCGATCACTTGGAAAATACCCATCTTCATCCAGTAAATCGAAAGAAACACTGGTTCAAAACTAATACAAAGGAGCTTCGTATATGTTGAACAATGACGCAATTAGTCATGCTAGTGTGGATTTTCGCAACGTATGAACAGCTCTGATCAAGCCAGAAAACAGATTATAATGCACTGAATCCGAAAACTAACAGGTGAAAGGGAAAAGCGCTCAGTTGATTTATTTATAATACTATGGGCTCGAAGTATTGGATATAAGTCAGTTATACCCAGAAACGATTGTGGATACTAACAGTTGAAAGGTTGTGAAGTAGTTCGATTTGAAATCTTTTTATTTTTGTGATTTTTTAATTTTTTTATGATTCTTTGAATATATTTATTTTTGTATGGTATTGCCAGTCCAATTGATTTTTTTCCATTTTTGGTTACAATAATTTGTTTTTCTTACAACTTAGCGTTCTAGCTTACTTCATACGCAGTGTTTTTTCCAATTTTTTTATTTCATTTCCTATCTTCAACTAACTCATCAAATTATGTTGGTCCTAATATGTTTATTATTTTCATTATTTCATTAAATTTCTTTTTCTCGTCCTAGATTCCAAATTTGTCAAGATTGTTCTTAGACAATGACAACCTAAATTTTCAACATTTATCAAGAAACATAGACAATCACTTTTAAACATTTCATCTATTTCTGTAACAATAACTGAATAAACTGCAAACTGAATTTTGTTCTGTATTACCAGAATCCTAGTGTTGTATTTTCAGGGTTGGTCAACGGAAAAAACTTTGAAGCACTTAGAAAATGAAGCCATCAAGAACAAACTTTCAGACATGAAAAGATATAATAACTTCAAAAATATGACAATTGTACCACCCAACAAAGTAGTTAAAGTTGATACACGTAAGCAGTTTTTACCTGTCGGTAGAAATCGTAAACTCTCTCCTCTATTTGACGATAAGGATGAAGGAGTTGAGTTGGTAACTTTGCTGGCAAAGGACAGAAAATATCCTTATAGAATACCTTTATGTAGTTCCGATGTTACGTCAGAGAAGAAAATGGGGTAAATTACTATTAAACCTGATTTAATTTGATTTCATTTTGAATATTGTGTTTGGAGTCGAAATAGCTCTTTTTAAGTTAGTATTTGAATAAAAACATGGAAACTGATAGAGAAATGAACAAATGTGATCGTGTTATTCATTTTAATTCTAGAGGAACTTGCCTTTGGAATAGACAAGGCTCTGCCTACTTGAAGGATCTTGCTGCACAAATGATTCGTAAAAGACAACTGATGAAGGTAAGTATCGATAATAATGATGAAACAGAAGTTGAAAATAACTGTTCTATCACAATTACAAGCTTTTATTTAACTTTCTTTGTATGCATGTAACACGTGAAATCTCGTTAATTCTTAGCTCGCTCAAGTCTCAACTTCTGAGGGTTGTCATTTGTGGGGAAGCGACAGCTGTTTAACAGAAGGACATATTCAAACAGATTTTTTTTCAACAGATATACTGATTATGGCATTTTGAGCCACTGATCCTCAAACGACTGATTTGAAATTTTGCATATGTGTTGAGTTTAGATGCCAATGCATGATTATGAACATATGCAATTTCACATCCAATATGGTGGACATTCCAAGATGACGGACTGTTTTTATACCCCCCATAATATGATTATCAAATGTAAGGGTTTTCTAAAAAATGACGAAAAATAACATGACGTCACTGTTAATCTAATTAAACGGACCATCATGGAGGAGTGATATTTATGCACCTCTATATTATGAGCATCAAATGAGAGGATTTGCTGATAAAATGAAAATTTGAAAGTTCCAATCTGTCCCATGAGCGCTCCAAAAGTTATTCGGGGTCAAAAGTGAAAATTTCAGGTTTTTTAAATTTTTCTCGAAAACCGTAAGTTGTATAGTTGTATATCTCAAAATTCTCTACAAAAATAGTCTTCGGGTTTTTTTCTATAAGTATCACCGTTCCTGAGATCATCATCATATTCAAATACGATCAACGACAGCTTTTGATAAGTCATCATAACGATTTTTAGCTAATTTCAAAATAGATTCTTTGAATTTGAGTGTAGAAACTTTGTACATTTTTTTTCGAAGACTCTGCGGTTTCTTTTTCTCAGCCTGTTCATCTGCTTCATCGCCACAAAATAAGCAGTTTTCTTCAACACTAAAGCTGAACTCATTTACTCGTGCTCTAGTACGAGGTGGACTTACTTTTGAAGTACTGGCCTGTTCATCTTCACGTTGTTATTTTGCTGCGGCAAATGAAGTTTTCCGGGTGTATGATTTTCGGCAATCCACGTGGATTGTAATGGACTTTAGACCTCTTAAATATTCAGTAAACTCATCACTTCCCGCATCACTTGCATCGATTGAAGTTTGCATTCCACGATTAACCACAACAGTTTCACCTTCAGTCAAAAGCTTAAAGCAAATATTAATCACTAAAAACTCTTATAGTAGACGCTTGTCATAAATACGTATATTCATTCGAACAGAACGTTTTACACTAAAAGAAGCAGGCACATGAACGACGCCACATGGACAATAGAATAGGTAGCCAGATATTCAAGGCCATACAGATAGAGGGGATTTTCGAAGGGACTGACGGTCCTGTAAATGTATATTTTCTGAATATCATATATGGTAAATACATAAAAGAGAAAAAAACAGGGATTTTCACTTGCTTAAGTACCTGAATGCGTATATACGTGGCTAATGTGTGCATATTACATAGAACGTGACTATTATAATTGCGATATATCAGGAACGGTGATACTTACAGAAAAAATTGTGGAAGACGTTTTTGTAGAAAATTTTGAGATCTACAACTTTGATCTGGAGTATTTTTATAATAAATCTCACGGTTTTCGATAAAAACTCAAAAAACCTGAAATTTTGACCTTTGACCGTCAATTCAATATTGTATAATGACCGGACTATAACAGTGGAAGCTGCAGTGGAAGACAGACTCATATCGGCGGTCGATAACGAAGTTTGGCTTTGCAACTGGCTGCTGTGAAGAGTCTTGTATATCTTTGATATGGAAAGTTGTCTGACGAGTCCATAGAAAGCGTCTTCATGATTCATAATTAAGGCTTATCTGCGTCTTTTCAAAGCAAGTTGATGAAATCATTTTCAAAAATATATTTCACTGTTAATTCATCAAGCTAAGTTTGATGTCTAAATTGAAGAGATTTCTTGTGAGATTTTTTCCAGTCTATATCTGTAATGACCTTCTGTGGGTGATTCATATCAGAAAAACTAGCCTCATAGATTCATATATTTTGTTATCTCAAGTGGTAATTTTGACAATGATCTCGTAATTTCGACTTACGAATTCTCTATTTTAAGAAACATGAATATAAAATAAGATTCAGTGCTGTATAATGATTTTTGAAACTCAATAATAATTTTAGGAACTGCAAGACAAGGAATTTGACAGCAGTCGGCGCCACTTTTCAACATGGGATGGATTTTGGGGTAGACCAGGTCATGGAGCACCTTTGCCAGAAATCAGAAAACGTTGTTTAGATCAAATGCTATACCCGAAAATGGCACCGATTGGAGTTCATTAGTGGAAAATCTAGTCCAATTAATCAAAAGTTTTTGTAATTCCCATCACCAATAAATGATTTCGCATTCTTCTTTCAAATTATTCCTAGAATAAAAAAAATTAGAGATAGAAAAGTGCAGTTCGAAATCAATTTGGAACATGTTGATTTGAAGACGAAACTTGGTTACAGGCATCACTTCCAGTTTCTAGAGGAGGATTAGGGATTCGTTCAGGCACTTCACTCGCTTTGCCATCATTTCTGTCCTCATTTTGCAGTGTTTCCAATCTGATGAAAATAATCTTACAATACCCAAAGCCAATATCTGATTGTGTTTTCATTCGGGGCATATCTCTTTGGGAATGTAGAACTGGCCAAACAATGAAAATTGAAGACATGAAAAACCAGAGGACATGGGATAAACCATTACTAGATCAAGCAACTGATATTTTACTGAAGACAGCTTCTGACACTCTGAAAAATAAGGCTCACTTCATCGCAGTTACTGTGAAAGAATCTGGTACTTGGTTAAATGCTGTTCCTGTAGCATCACTTGGGACTTTATTAGATGACGACTCTTTCAGACTTGCGATTGGATTTCAACTTGGTACACACAGTACAACACTTTTGTAAATGTGGTGCATTTGTGAATGAATCAGGTACTCATGGATTGAGCTGCTGTTTTAGCGCTGGTCGTTTATCTCGCCATTGTGCAATCTTATCAAAAGGGCTTTAAGTTCAGCAAAAATTCCTGCTATTTTAGAACCCATAGGTACAAGTCGAGACGACGGAAAACGGCCCGGTGATATGACACTTGTTCCATGGAAAAACGGTTAATCTGTTGTTTGGGACTTTACTTGTGTGGATACATTAGCAACTTGTCATCTTCCTGATATTTCTGCCAAAACTGGTGCTACTGCCCCTTTAGGAGAAAGTTCCAAACTATGGAAATATCAGAATTTCGGAAATGATTATATCTTTTGCCCAGTAGCTTTTGGAACTTTTGGTGTTTTTTGGCTCCGAAGCCTTATCTTTCATCAATGAAATTGGAAAAAAGGTAACCAATGAAACCCACGGATCAAGAGCCACATCTTTTCTCATTCAAAAAACTAGTATAGCCATTCAAAGAATAATAGCGGCTTCGTTTTTGGTACTCTTCCTGATTCTAAAAAACTTGATGAAATTTACATGTTTCTGAAAAGCAACTTTATAAAGAAAAGAGGGGTGATAACAAACCACTTTGTGGATTTAAAATAAAAGCAAATGAAAAAAATACTGTCTTTCAGCAAAATTCTGGAATGGTTCTCAAAGATATTTTGAATTGTCCAGTAATAAATTCTTCAGACAAAACCTTTGGGCTACATGAGTTGAAAAATATTGGTAACACCTGTTTCATGAACAGAGTAATCCAATGTTTATCAAACACGAGATGGTTATTGGAATATTTGAAAAAGGATGACTTCATGAAAGATATCAATACTAGTATTTCTACTATGGAGGGTGCTTTAATCAAAACATCGAGAAGTTGTGGTCAAAACATTCATTTGATATGAAGACGTTAATGTAATTAATGAGAAATCTAAATCAATCTTAACGGAGAAAAACCGACGTGTTCGAAATGCAAGGAAGGGAGAAAATGCACAAAGTTCCTATCAATCCCCGTATTTAAGTGATTTATTTGAAAATATTCTCTCCATCGGAAAGATTCAGAGGCAAATTGAATGATGTCATCGAATTTCCTTCAGAAGGATTGAATACGGACAATTTTGCAGCAGAAAATGTGGCTATTTGTTGTTATAATCTATATGCCGTTTTAAAACACAGTGGGACTACTTACAGAGGGTATTATACAGCATACTGCAGACACTCGTATACTGGCACGTGGCACAAATGCAACGATTCACACGTGTCAGCAATTGCTTAAGAGTGGAGAAGCATACGTCCTCTTTCATGAAAAGGATGGAACGAAATTGCACCTTTGAGATAACTGAGGGAATGTTTCTTCATGCTCCTATACCATTATATTTAATATATTCGATATTTATAGTCAGATATGTATTTGTATTTGTGTACTTGAGAAGTTGAATTTATATTGTTTCATTATAGTTGTATACTTGAAGTTTTGAAAGTTTCACTTTATGTTGTTGTTTGGAAAAATATCATCTGTCAATATTTTTCAAAGCTGTATTTACAATAACAATTCGGTATAATTCCACAATATACGGCAGTACCATAATGATCATTCCTCAGTATATGATGTCAATCTTGAATTGTCTTATCAATAGCATAATCAATTTTCAATGTCAAGAAATACTGTGTTGTTTCTTCTTTGAACTCCATATGTAGGATTCCCAAAATTTCTTACATCTACTCATAGATCGCGGCGAGATTCCATCACAACTGCTCAGGTATCATAAAAATCTAAAGTTTTGCTGCTGTACCGGCTGTAACTGGTTTCAAATTTTTGATGAATGAAAATGCATGATGGCCTTTCTAGGATCGGAATACTCCAGAGGTAAAATTAAAAATGTCCTCTTGTCTCGTTCGATTACAGGAGATGAGAATTAGCAAGATGTCGAGACGCAAGAATCCTAGCTTAGAAAATCGTATCAGGTTCGTTAATGTTTGCAACAAATTCAAATCAAGAATGAACAAAAGTGAATAACTCCCCAACCAGAGGATCGTGAATGAGTTATTTACTGAGAACTTTTCTGATCTCATCAGACATATCTGGAGAAAAAATATTTTGATGTATACTCGTATCAATAGAAAAAGGGGAAAAAAGAAATGGATGTTGTTCAGAATGAAAAGCAGACATTTCTGAAAAATTACTTTTATTCTATTCATCTGTCTCAAGTCGAAGGTAACATCCTGTTAGGGCTCATAACAGTAAGCTAGCTTCACTTTTACACACCTAACATTGCTTATAGAGAAAGAACAGCTCATTGTACAACTTACCAGCTATAATACAATACAAATATACATATATTTCTCATGTAAATTCATCGTGAGTACCAATTTGAATTAGAATCATTTTGATCAAATCTAATTCGGAATATCTATTATTGTCCCCTTAATATTAACATTATTATTGATTTATTTTCCTTACAAATTATCGCCGTTCGTCGGAATTGCGTGCTAAAGTTCTATGCGATCTCGCTAAAAATATTGCATATACTTTTATGGAATTCTTGAAAATTATTTTCTCTCTTAAAAATTAACATCCTGTTAAACTGGATTTCCGATTATTATTCTCGATAATCATGACCTATTATAATTGCCACTACTTGTACCTTTGTTGTTCTCATTTGGTTCCCTTATTTCAAAAAAATTTTGATTCCTAGAAATTCATCTCCAGCAAGTTCATTTTTCAAGCAATCCTTTATTAAATACAAGGCCGAATCCGAAATTTAAATGTGCCTGTTTCGAATATTTAATTTTTTTTGTCCAAATATATCTTTCCAAATCAGATGAGGTCATACTTTATCCTTTTTCGAAAGGCACTTTATCGAAAATTTCAAATCACTATTCTGATGGAAAGAACATCTTCAGCATTCTCCATTTATGTTGCAATATTCCATTTGGAAAACCTAAAAGAATTTGTGATGCACTGTTTCGAACCTTTGGTGTAGTAATGAATATTACTGGAGCTTTTTTCCAACACCAAATCGTTATTTTAACACTTCAACACGTGTTTCGATCACCAAGTGATCATCTTCAAGAGGAAGATCAAATAGTTTGATTTTCCTCTTGAAGATGATATCTTAGTGATCGAAACACGTGTCGCGAGGAGTTAAAACGGTTTGGTGTTGGAAAAAAACTCCAGTAATATTTGCTTAAAAGAATGATTGAGATTTCCATATACCTAACGCTTTGTAGCACCCTGTGTATTTATCAGTCAATTTGCTTTTGAATCAATTTTGGTCTTTCATATAGTACCCCTTATATTGTTTCGGTAGGTCTGATATACAGAAAATTCAATTTGAACCAGGACTTATAATTTTATATAGCTTGTACAAACCACATACTATGTATATATTTCAATATATGCAATATTTTCTAATCGACGTAGGCACTAGGTCTTTTAGCAAATTCTTCGTCATAGACGAAAACATCTACCGGGTGTTTATTTAGTTCTAAAATCTCAGTACAAATAAACATACACATTAAGCGATATGACATTAATATTATTCTGCCTAGCACCTACTTTTTGGAAAATAAAACGGAGAAAATTTATCGCCTATGTCATATGGAAGTCCCCTTTCAAAATCCTAGTGAAAGTTTTCTTAAACTGCTGATTAGCCAAAGCGTAACAAAACGGATTCATGGGGCTATTGGCATAGCACAAGAAGTAAGAAAACATATAAATGTGACCATTTATACAGGGAGGTTCAGTACAAAACCCTTCAACTAGTGCGAAAATATGATATGGCGTCCAACAAACGACGAAAGCCCCCAAAATGAAGGATATCGTCCTGAGAGCTTTTCTCGCCCGGTTTTCAGACTTGGACTTTTGTCGGCCGAAGCCTAGAGGCCCAAGAGCTGTCTTCTTCCCCTTCAGTCTCTTCCCTATCGACTTGACGAACACCCTTTTGGTGTTGTCCGTAGAATCTGCTGTACAAAATCTCGCTTTACTGGAGTTACAAAAGTTGTTATCTGGATGGAAGGGGGGATTTTTACCTGTCTGGCTGATGGCTGATATGCCCCCACCGGGAGAACTTTCCTCCGTCTCCATGCCTTTCTGGTCTGCGTCATTAACCACCGAAGTGATCGGTCTGTTCGAACTAATCGTCACTTCGGTCTGCAGTTTCAGTTCGCCCTGCAGGATATTCGGAGAGTTATTTGGGGGATAGTTTTCTAGGGTGGGGGAGGATATCACAATTGAGCTTTCATCCATGAATCTGAGGTCTGCCCCGTCGAGGCCAAGCAACAGGTCGTAGGTTGATTGGGTTTTCAGTTTTAAGCTATTGGGTTTCTTACTATCTACAGAGGGTTGCAAGGTACTGTCGTAACTTTTGCTATTTACAATGAAGGATTGGTCGTACGAGGGTTTATCACCTACCACTGGAGGTTTTTGTTTGGGTCTGTCGACGGTTGGTGGATCTTTTTCCGCTATTCTCAGTAGGGTGGGTTTCTCTGGAATCGATCTAGTCTGCAATAAAACGTGGTTGTTTTTTGTAAGTTATGATAGCACTTGATGAACATTGATGTAAACAATATATTCACATTATTATTTCAAAAGAACACAAGCGAATATAACAAAGGAAACGGGAAACATTGGAAAATTCACAGAGGGGTTTGAGAAAAAAAATAAGATGTTATACTCACTATGAAATAGATTATAGAAACATATTGACAAAATCAAAAGAAAATATACAGGGTGTTTTCTAACTACTAAAAGTTATGATGAACATATGTCCGGAGTTGCTTCTTTTCTGAGATTTTGATATGAGATTGTAGTTCAAGAAAAAACCGTATTCATAAAATATCATAAATATCTCACTAGTTCGGACTTCCATTGTCTACTATATAAAATGATTTGAAATCCCTGAAACAACTAAAAAAGAAGAATCAAAAATGAATAGCTAAAATAAGAATTATATTAACCAAAATAAACCTGAAATGAAATAATAGTGAAATAAAATACAAGTAAAAATAGTCATCACCCGAAGACGATTGTAGATACTAACAATCGAAACGTCGTGAACTAACGTGACTTGGAATCGCTCCACTTTTTATTTTTATTTTCTTTCTATTTTTACTTGTATTTTATTTCACTATTATTTCATTTCAGGTTTATTTTGGTTAATATAATTCTTATTTTCAGCTATTCATTTTTAATTCTTCTTTTTTAGTTGTTTCAGGGATTTCAAATCATTTTATATAGTATGGAAGTCCGAACTAGTGAAATTCATCATGAAACATTGTCAATCACCTTCAAACAAACATCATAAATATCCTTACACCGATTTGATTGAAATTTGCTACAGTTATTTAGAGTAATGAGGCGCTAATTTAGCCTGAACTAAATTGAAATTATTAGGTCCAGTGGAGTCTCGGTGGGCAGCACAGCTAACAATATTGGGAAAAATTACGCCACTGATTTGTTGTTGCAGTTTTTCATATTTTTAGATTATTCAACTGAAAATACAACTTTTTCGCTTGTGTTTTCATCATATCCAGCTTCGTTTTCTAGAAAAAAAGATTAAGTAACTTTTCATATTATGAACACCTGCTTTGGATACCAGCTGATAATGATAGTGTTGTCATATCAGTGAAAGTCAGAGTTGTCAATTAGCAGTGATTCCATCATGAATAATTTTACTAACGCTGAAATGGTTTTGATGAAAATGCAGGTGGTGGAAGACCGGAAATTGTAACAACGCCTGAACTAGAAAAAGCTATACTTGATGCGATAGAAGAAGATCCATATCACACACAGCGGGTACAAGCTCTACTACCGAGGGATTTTCAGCATCAATTTCCGCTGAACGTTTGAGTAGGAATGATTGGTGACTACCTAATTGGCCCATTTTTTCTACCAGCAAGATTAACAAGTGAATCCTAAAGTGACTTTTTGAGAGATCATTTATCATTTCGTTACAAGAAATGCCGGTACTTGTAAGAGGCAACATGTGATTTATGCACGGCGGGGCTCCAGCTCATTTTAGTCTACTTGCTCGTCAGCATCTCGACCTACCCTTATCATTCTATTGGACGTGCAGGACCTCAAAATTGGCCAGCAGTCCTGATATGAATTCTCAGATTTTCTATTTATGGTGTCATCTGAAGGCTCTTGTTTATAAAACTTCCGTACGAGATGTGAATAACTTGAGGAATACTCTAGGTATTTTTGAACGTGTCAGACAATCAATGACAAATCGATTGCAGTCGTGCATTTTATCAGATGGTGGACATTTTGCTCCTTTACTTCAAGGTCGAAATTGTTCATTATTTACTTTTTATTTTTATTTTATGTTGTCCATGGATAATTTTTGGAAGTGTTTTTTTTCTCGAAAACGGAACTTGATAGGAAGAAAACACAAGCAACGGAAAAGTTGTATTTTTAGTTATTCAATGAAAAAAATACAGTGGCGTTCTTTTTTTTTCAGTATGTTGGTTTTAGTGGCCACTGAGACGCCACTGGAACTAATAATTTCAATCAAGTTCGGGCTAAATAAGCGTCTCATTACTTCAAATAACTAGCAAATTTCAACCAAACCGTTTTGAGGATATTCATGTTATTTTATAAATAATGTTTTTTTTTAAACTTCAACGTCCTGAATTTCAGAAACAAAGCAACTCCGGACATATTTTTCTTAAATTGACCTAACAAATTATCCTCTGAAGTTTTGTACCGTAGTTAGGAAACACCCTGTATAATACGCTTCACAAACCAAAAGTGATCCTTTGTTAGAGTACTGAGAGAAAAATTATGGGACATATCAGAGAAAAGAAAAGTAAATAGTGAAATTATAATAATAATAGCAGTAATCAATCTTTATGTGTATTCTCACAATCAGAAAAAATGAATATTATAATGTTGATCTTTTTTCAGATTGTAGAAAGTAAGAATTTCCGGAAAGATTCACAGAAAATCTCTGATTTCCTGTATAGAAAAGACTTTTTCAGAAAAGACTGTTGTTCAACATATCCATAGATGAGAGAAGAATTGGAATATGCTACAACCTCAGAATATTTTGAGGCCAAAAGTTACAAAGATTACGGCAAAAAGCATATTGAGAAAAGCACACTAATTCAAAAGAAAGTTAAAGAACACTCCCATAGTTTTCTGAACGCAGAGAAATTATTCAACAAAGAAAGTGAATTTCAGGAAACCTAAAGTATGAATATCGTGTGAGAACAGAATAGGTTTATCAAAAAACGTCACAATACGAGTATGTCAGATGTGTCTGATCAACAAACCTATTATTCTACTTACTGTTACATCTGAATTCTGGATCATTCCTTTTGCCTGAGCTATATCACCATTAATTCTATTGCTGTTGCTGAACACATGAAGTGGAGCGCTAGACTGCATGACAATCCCTACTATAGAGGTCCTCTTTTTCGTCGCTAAGGTTTGAGATTTCTCTTTATCATTCACAGGTGCAGTGCTATCTTCATCTGATTCGAAGGCTGGACTGCTGGACCTCTCAGATTTATCAGCATCTTGAACCTGAAGCAAAACATAATACACTTTTTCGAAACCCATGATTAGAACAATCTGAACCAAATAATCTTCAGTGACTTGAATGATGTTCCTCATACATTGCTGACAGCCTTTCATTTGAGAAAATGCCTCACAATCTAAATTTCACCAAAAAATAAGGTATAAACGGTATGCAATGAACTTCTGCCATAACCATAAACACAAAATATTTATGATATTATGAAGTTGAGGAATTGCTAGGTTTTCAGTCCTAAACGAAAGAAACACAGCGATGTTGAATCTTGTGCAGAAGTTTCGATAATTTATACAGTGCAGACCTAAATAGCCCCTTCCCTCCCCACTGCACTTTCGAACTGGGCAAGGTGTTAGAGTTGGACCAAATTTTTGTGTGATATCTCTTTTTTTAGTGGAAAGGAGGATCTCTTAACATTTCGCATGAAAAGTGCTTCTATCCTCTATACAATGAACTTCAATTTTTTAAATTTTGGAGTGATTGATGTTTGAATTTGGGACCAAGAATATCGTAAGTCTGTCACCCTTTGCCGAATTTGAAAAACTAAATGTTCAATGAAAAGAGAATTCTCTTTCAATCCCGTAACAATAAAATGAACTATTTTTGAACTCATTTCCAACTTGTTGAAACGTTTTCGTATTGTCGCAGGTTGCATAACAAAAACATTCGATTTGATATAACTCCAATGGATAGAATCAAAAGAAGTCAAATCCGGTGAACGAGTAGGCCATTTCAACGGACTTCGCCTACCAATCCACATGCCTGATTATTTCTGATCCAATCAGTTTCTTACATGCCTAAAAAATGTGAAGCGCACCACCTGTTGGTAATCAACTAGATTTCAAAAGTTATGTCTTTTCAGGTACCTATTTATTGACGGTGGACTGCAGAGGGTTATCCACAACAGACACAACGCATTTCATCTATTTCTTGTCCCAGATGGATTTTTTCCAGCGACGAGTGATCTCACACAACTGGCGTTTTTAGCAAAAAGGTCTCAAAATTAATCTTTTTGATACTAATTTTGCCCGAATTTTTCAAAGATCACTGAAAACAAAGAAATTTTTTCTCTGAGAAAGTTCTGAACGAAAAAAAAATGGTGTTCAATTAGCCAGCGTGAGTGGTCTGTATTACTCATTCAATCATCCGCCATGTGAACGTTTGTTCGATCCCACCGCACTGCCTATCGTCCAACCTATGCTGAGAATCGCACGTTGAGGTAAGATCTTGTTAATCCTTGCTTTGCAGAAGTTCCGCCTTCTGAAGGTTGTTGTTCCTCAGAAAGCACATTCTAGAAGATTTCTTTTGAAAACACATTCAGGATGGCTGTTTATCGTCCACTCTTCACGGTTTGTGACTTTAATGATAGGCAATTACGAAAAAGCTGTAGGGTTCGTGCAGATCGCACTAAGGTCGATCTTTTTGTAATCTGAACATTTGGTATACCTACTCATATTCTCTCTCATTATATGGTTACAGAACTGAATTTTGATCTTAGTTAAAATGCCCTTCACTTACTATTCGCTTCTCAATAGATTGACAAAAAGTCTCTAATTTGTTTTTTTTTTCGTAACTTCATCTTACTCTACGGGGATGGTATTTTTCCCAGTCCAAGAGAAAATGAAAGTCCAAGATTTCAAATATGAAGTATAATAGGTAAAAAAACTCCATGGAAAAACTAATAAAAAAACAACGTGTAGAATGTTGTTAAATTCTATGAAAAAAAAAAGAAAATAGAACAAATAATATGCCACCAATTCGACTGTGATATTTACTATTAATTTAACCTGTTAAACAACTACAAACGCATAAACTCAGTGAGAAATACTTTCAGTTTTACTTTTACTTCAAAAAGAGAAGGGTATAACTTTAAATGCGCACCCTTTTTTGTAATAGTAACATGAACTCTAGCTAAACAACCCGCACTAGGAACCCAACTATATATAACCTTTTTGCAAATATGAAGTAAACTCAGACGAAATACTATGTGGACTTTGTTTCAATATCAACTGATTAGTAAAAAAAAAACCAACACTCACATAACACCTCTTTGGTGGTTCAGAGTCAACTATAGATTCCGTTGACCCGATGTGTCTTTAACACCAACACTATTATTTTCAACTTCCCTGTAACCAATACCGGTTTACGATTTCACCACCGATTCTCCTTAAATTTCGTACCACGCGCTTAGAAACGGAATAACTTCCCTATTTAGGCCTCTGAACTCGTGTCGACGGGCTCCGGTGACCGACTTTTCTGTGTCTCTCGCAAAAAATCCCAAGCCCTCGTGTCAGCAACGCTAGCCACAAAAACCTCATCTAAGCGTTTTTAACATTCCCAAGCGTATGATCATCGGCAGGATGTAATTTATACATTTGTTTAGTCTAGCCCAACTTGTACATGACCACAACGACGATCAAAGGTCCGACAGTCATAAAGTAGTTCAAACGCTTTTTTCATCTAGGAAAATATCGACACCGAAGAACCGGGTGATCAACCTCGATCTCTATGAATAAAATTATATTTTACGTTAATACTATCGCAATGTCAGTCATTACAATACTAAGACAACGTCTGGTATTATAGAAAAACAATTTATAGCTTTTGCTTTACGATAATGCACTCGTCAGCTTGTTCGTAATTTTTTGGCCATAAACAACAGAACTGCTTTGAGCGTTGGAAAAAATGTTGGCACAAGTATATTATAATTATAGAAGATTACTCTGAAGGAGACAAAATAAAAATTACCGAGTAAATACATATTTTTTGAGAAAACTTGAAAATTCATATCATTTTTTAAACAGAGTGGTATATAACCAATTTCCTGAAGCCAAAGCATCTCAGGCGACCCTATTCTGAAGGAAATTCAAGTAGTCAGATTAAACACTATTTCGGAAGAGAAATTGCCCCGTAAGGACAAATAAAACTACGCTATTCGCTCGATCTCACTGAATTTTTATACAATTTAGTATGCCACCGAGCAGTTTCATTTAAATTTTCATGAAATTCAAGTTTTGTGAGCTATTCGAACCGAGTTTATAAATTTATTCATTCTCTCCAACTAGGTACTTCACCTAATTTTGCCGAGGGTGAAAAATATTTTGTAGATTTATGTAACGGCTCAAGTATAGTATTTCGAAGTCATCTGTCTGTTTCTGTTTAAAATCTCTACAGGATGTTTCGCAAATTATATTCCGCCACTCCTTACTTAACTCAGAATTCAATACCATCCAATATCCAACAAGTTGACAGACTAATATAGTGATTCCGGTTGACATGAAAAATACAAATTATAAAAAAAAATTGAATGAAACCAAAACTGTTATTAATACTAATATAAGAGGATGATTCAATTGCAACAACAGCCATAGAAAAAGCAAATTTACTAGCTGAATAATTTCCGTCCCACTCCACAGTCGATTTTCTGTGAACGGCACCACCCACTATTCCCAAACTAGAATCCACAATGCCAGAAATTAATTTTCTACAGCGTCTAGTCAGGTGAATTTTGAAACAATTTAATATCAACAAAGTGTCTGGCCCTAATGAGTTCCCGTCATCGTACAAGGAAATTTTTCCAAATAACTATAGACCAGTCGTTTTGCTATCAGTGATATCAAAAATCATGGAGAAAGTCGTGAACGCCACCATATCCTCAAATATTTGGAAGGCTTCAACATCTTGAGCGATCATCAATATGGCTTTCGGAAACAAAGATCAACAGGTGACCTTCTATCGTATGTCACCCATATTTGGGAAAACGCAATCGAGAAACATGGAGAATCAAGAGCTGTTGCGCTTGATATTTCTAAGGCCATTGACCGTGTGTGGCATGATGCTACGCTGGCCAAACTTCGATACTATCGGATACTATCGAAGCTTGTCGGATCATTTCTGTTTATGACTCACCAGCTTCCTGAAAGAACATTTCCTGCAAGTGGCCGTCGATGGACACCTCTCGAATATTTTCACCATCAATGATGGTGTTCCTCAGGGTTCCATATTGTCTACAACCCTCTTTTTATTGTATTTTATTTTACTTATTGGAAAAAACCAAGAAACCAATATATTGTTCTGCTGTCGACAGCACATTTGTCCCGTTATTTCATTTGGATTTCAGGACATCGGCTACGGAGGCACATCCTCACCGGCAGCAGGAGGTTGCATCTCTTACTGAGGATCTAGAAGTGATTTCGAATTGGGGTGAAAGCAACCAACTTCAATTCGATGCCACAAAAACCTAAGCATCGGTTTTCTTCAAGAAGGTAAATGTTTCCGAACCGGATATAATAATGTCAGGTCAGACGTTTTCTGCTTCGATATGTTCTTTGGGGATGAAAATGGACACCCATATGGGTGGAGCACTCTTCTGAACCAGAAACCTGTACACACCTCAGCAACTGTTGAAGCTTTAAGAAGCTCAGATCAGACCTTCTTTGGAGTATTGTTCTCACGTATGGAGCTGCCCCCAAACATACCCTGAAGGTGGTGGATTCAATCCACTTGCAACCTCGATAGTCTGAAAAATCTAAGAAAGGTTGGAGATTTGTCTCTCTTCTATAGATACTTTCACGGGAGGTGTTCAAATGACTTGGCACATTAGATTCCACCAAGAGCGGTATATATCAGAAATGCACGATTAACTGTGGCTGCTCATAGTTTTGAGGTTCAACTCAGTACACCTTGAACTTCACTGTTTGAGAACTCTTTCATCTAGAGAACTGCGGAATAACGAATGTGGAATAAACTTCCTGAGAACGTTTTTCCAAATAGATTTATTCTCCAGGGATTCAAATCCAATGTGAATTGCTACTTTTGCACAGGCACCGCTTTGAGAGCGCCTCAAGGATTTTTCTGTAGTGTTTGTGTTTTGTCTTGAAAAAAATAAATATGATCCATTACAGTCGGGTGATTCAGACCACTATTCTTAGGGTACATTATTGTTTTTGAACTGATTTATACTGATTACTTCCTTTAGAGTTTTGCAGCGATGAAACGCTTCTTCTAAAAAGCGGTAAAACTGAGAGCGAGGGAATTACCATCTACGTTTCATTATTTTCGATTCATACGTGATTCTCATCAGAGCCTAGCTATCCATAATTCTCACAATTTCAATCACTGTCCTAGTCAAATTGATTCAAAGTGAATTCCTACAAAATTTCACAGATTTAATTTGATATTATGATTATGACAGTGACTAGACCCTAACTGTACTGAGACAACTCAAATGAATATTCATATTGAATAAAACTCACTAATATACAATGAAGGTATACAAGAGATTGAAATGAAAAACAAATTATTGCCACACTTCACTGATTCACAAAACCCCACGAAAATAAGACAATTCTTCAATTCAAATCTCACTTTGAATACCAACTATTTATATCGTAGGTATGGTATTCAGATATCTCAATATCTTTAGAGCAATTTTATCGAAATCGAAAAGAATACGCGATGTATCTTGCCGCGTCAACTAAGTCGGGTGACTCGGGTGTCGGCTCTGTGGTCTCATGTCAAGGCAAGATAGATTTCAACAATGGAGTTCTAGTTTTTATCGATATTTTTGGGTATTTTCATCTTTCACAATCTGACAAATATGATAATTGTAATGTGTAACTTCATACACGTGTAGAAAAGGCAAATTTCTAGTTCACCTCGGTAAGTCGAAAACATTTTTAAACAATTTTGAATTGAATAATTTCAAAATATTGAATTTCGAAATATTAACCTCTCCCAACTACCTACACAGTAGGGTCCTGTAAACGTATGCCGGATAACAACGGCCCCGGCCAATACCACGCTGGATATTGAATTATATCCGACAGACATTGATTCACCCGAAAATCACTTAAAGGTACCCATTTATTTTGTACTTCAGACATTCGCTATCAAATTGAAAGAGTTCATAGGAACGTTACACAATATATGAAAGGGTACTGATATAAAATGTTATTTACATGGAGGACAATCAGATCATCTATAGTGTACTTCGAAGTTTTCAGACATTTGCTTTATAAGCACCGTTAAAGATAACATCAGAAGACGAATTCCTCATTCATTTCACAACATTTCGACTTCACGTCACCGGAAGAGATAACTCTGCTCTTGTTACTTTCTTTCCAAAGAAAGGGAGGAAGTAACAATCATAAAACATCTATGAAAATGTGTACGCAGACATTTGTTTCAGTTGAAAACTGAAAGAAAGAAGCCCTTTCAAAACAACTACTTTCTTATGAACATTAAATCACACAAAAAGTCATATGCAAACAACTAATTTCGTATGAGGATTGACAAATCGCAAATTTCTAGACGAAATTTTTAATCCTTTATGAAGCCATTGCTTCTTTTGCAAGTAATGTACCTGTTTTTCTTTCGGCAGACACAGATTCTTTTTCTCACAAGACGTCGCTGTCGTCGTGGTTGTAGTAGTGGTGGTGGTACTGTTCGTGGTTGTACTGGAGTTGGAATCCGCAGAACCGCCCGCTTGGTAAGCCTCCAAGACGGTCAACGCATTATTTTCCAGCTGCTTCTCGTTCACTAGAGAAGCATTTGCCAGTGGAAGGGGCTTTTCTTGACTAGTTGAGCTATTTTGAGTTTTCGACAGGCCTATGCCTGCTGCCCTGCCCGCCATACCGCTCATGGCGCCGGCACTCAGTGCTACCATTGACTGCATCTTTCTCTGCTTTGCTTCGCTTTTTTTCTGCATGTCGAAAGCGGTTTTGTATATACCTGAAAAATATATAAGAAAATAATTGTATCCAACCCATATAATGATACCATCACCAAGTCGCATGAACAGTTGAAGTCGACGGTACGACTATCGATAACAAAAAAGTACCATAGGTTTTCACGGCCGGAAAAAGAACAAAATCCGGGCTGGTAGGTCGCGGTCGAATGTAACCTGAGGTACCAAACGTCTCGTCTGCTACTGGACAGACAACATCAGTGCTCTGACTACGAGTACGGAGGTTATATTTCGAAGTCACAGCAACGACTGACTGACGAGCTACGTGTTCACTCATTTCAATAATTTCAGATGGTGGCGGGGGTGATGTGGGTATGTATGGGAGGAAAGGATAGCGGGGTGGCCAGGCAAATGCTCACTCCTGATTGGTCCGAACTCTTACTGGGTCGTTGGTCCACACTGCTATTAGGTTGTTCTGGTTGGCCCATGTTGTTGACAGGTATGCTATTGGTGGGATGTTGATAGACAGATTTCATTCAATCACAGCCTACCAGCGCAAGTTTTGTTATTTTTGATAAAGATTCATCTTTCAATGTCATTTCAATGTCAATGTCATGGTCTACATTGGTGAGAAAATTAGTAATACTACTCAAACAAGATTTTTAAATATCATCAATAAATCCCTACGAACAAAATAGGTCTATATGCACGAGGCTTATGTGAATTCGGATGGAGTTGGACGATGCTAGAAAAATTGAGTAAGTTATACTCACTCGGCTACCTCATATTTGCCAGATAATTCGAATACTTCGAATCTGAGAGAAACATTTTATATTTATCGTTTACTGAAGTTTGTTGCTACTGCATACACCTACACCTTCACCTTGAAAAATATAATATCTGGATTTTGCAAATGTGTAATTTATCGAATCATTTCCAATGCGTTCCATAAATAAGATTCCACAACTTTCACCATGATTGATAGACCAATGCAGAAAATGTAAGATGATTGTACTGAAAGAATGTTCTGATAGGGGAGACCGGCGATGATTGACTAAAGGTGCAGGTAGACTAACTGCCAAAAATGCGAGCTACGCAAACGCCTTGCGTCGATCAACTAGGTGAGGGTATCCGTTATCCCCCCAGGCTCAGTCACCGAGAATACAGCGTTGCAGATGCATGTCGTTTGTCAGTGATAGCGTATTGTTGAAAAATAAGATGGGCAAGTAACTATTTTTGTCGTGATTTTATTTGTTATAATGCCTATACATTTTGTTGCCATTGCTTGTCAAATTGTTTAAATCGAATGTGTGATTCCTGATCTTTATATGCTGGCTTATTATTTTCGTTTAAGACACTAATTAAAGGTTATGGTTATATGGTTATTGCAAGGTGGTTTGGGGTTGGTTGACTAATTTATAAAGAGGTTGGTTGACTACCTAGTCGACCTGCATATGAATTCCCAAAAAAAATTATAAATCTATCCCTGCATCATGGAATAGAAAAGAATATGCTCGAACCACATCTTTCAACGAAAACAACATACAGTTGTTCTTTGACAACCTGAAAATAGTTTATCTACGTTTACATCTAAGCCCTGGTGATGTTTGAAACGTAGATTGAACAGGACTGACAGTACACGTTCCTAACAGAGTGATAGCTCTCCGTGGTATCAACTTGGGATAAATGAGTAGCAGTTGCTATCCCGGCATTCGGTAATAATGGTTCCTCCATTCTTCGTTTTCCCACGTGTCCATTACAAAAAACACTTTATAAGAGGTGGACCGATAGGTTCTGATGGCGATGCTAATCCTTCTGGACAGATGAAGGAAGGTAATTTTCGAAAATTCACGAAATATTTCGTGAAATACGTTAAACGTAGTGAGGAAAATCTTATTCTGTTATTGCTGGACAACCATACCTCGCACTTATCCATTGATGTGCTAGATTATTTAAAGGAAAATGGGGTTACAGTCCTATCATTTCCTCCTCACTGCAGTCATAAGCTGCAGTCGTTAGACAGGACAGTGTATGGGCCACTAAAGAAATATTTCAACCAAGCAACCGACAATTGGTTAGCGAGTCACCCAGGAGTCATCATTGCCACTGGGAGCTACAATTGATAATATCCAATCTAGATTCCGAGTAACTGGGATATCACCACTTAACGAAAATATATTTTCGGACTCAAAGTTTAGTGGATCACATGTGACTGACAGGCCCGCATCGGATGTGCCTACTGTTGCAGTACCTTCAGCATCGATTTCTGATAGTGCCTCACAATCAACAGATCAAATAAGACCACCAAATGACAACGAAACTGCTCCACATAGTTCAACTCTCCAGGATGTCGTAGCATCCACTTCATATACTTCAAACGAGTCCCTTTCTATTTCAGAAGGCTTCTTGGAATCGAAGATAGATTATGGATTGAAAATTTCTGAAAAAAATCCAGTGACTGAAATAAGAGATATGGGCATTCCCAGAATTTTGTTCATGTTACTTGAAGATATTAGACCATTTCCAAAAGTTGGACCACGTGTGGAAAATAATAAGAAATGTTAAAAAACAAAGAAGTACTATCTATACTGATACATCCAAAACAGAAATTCTAATGCAAGTTAAAACAAAACAACAATCTGATAAGACGCTAACCAAGAAAACTAAGAAACCAAATAAAACTGATAAAAGCTTTAAAGGCACTAGCATAGGTGAGGGTAAAAGGAAAAATACTCTTCATGCAGCAAATGAGAAAATTTGTGACGAAGATGAAAGTGACGACGATGAAACATTTTGTATAGAGTGCACTGAATCCTATAGTTCGAGTATTCCTGAAGAGAAATGGGTTCAGTGCATTGCGTGCAAGCTATGGGCCCATACAAAGTGTGTCAATGGAAACATACTATTTTATGAATGTAGAATGTGCACCTCCGATTCAGAAAACTGATTTAATATCATTATAATTTGATTTCTAAATGATAATCAAGGTTAGGCAGCGTCTAATGGTATTTTTTCATTCCTATTTCTTCATAAATTTGGTACTCATTACTACTTAGGTCAACCTACCCCTAGTGACAAGTCAACTTACCCCAGGCACGGGGTAGGTTTACTCGTTTTCCCCATTCTATAAAATCGAGCTTGTACACTATATTGTAATTAGCTGGGAGGTAATTGTCATTTTGTTCCGAAGCTTAATAGTGTCACTATCAATAGAATTGCTTTTCAGAAAAGTAAACACTAAAACAATGAAAATACAAACATTTGAACTGAAAATTTCCCGGTGTCCCTTACCAAGAAGCTTTGTGTATATTCAACGAGCACGGAATTGAAAAAAAAAAGATCAGTGTTGAAGAAGTGAAATGACGAAAAGATTAGTGTTGAAGTAATTCGCCAGTTTCCTAAGGATCCCAAAGAGAACTAAAAACAGTGACACAACTAAATGATCAACGGAAATTTTAACAAATACAGGTGGAAAAACATTTCCGAAGCATAAACTTTCGAGAAGTTGAAAAAAAGAAGTAATTTCTTTCAGACAAAAATAGTGGCCAAGCGAAAATTGGTTGAGAGTAGTAGCAGTAAGGGAGTTGTGAATGATGTGTTTAGTTAGAGAAGTAATAATCTTTGTGAGAGTGGAATAGGTATATAGAACCTGAAAATAAAAGGTTCTTCTTGGTGGAATTTCCACCAAAAAACAGTCTATCATTTTGTTGGCTGCATTACTGTTATTATCAACAACAAAGGATATAAAATTCACTTTTCGAAAAAATCTAACGAAACAAACATCCTTTTTTATCTAAAAAATGAACACATGGCTGACGTGAACCGTACAGACAAAGCAAAATTAGGGGAAAGCTAGATTTGAATCATTTCATACATTCGACGTAGACTTAACAAATATACAACAGCAAGTATTCAATTTTTTTCAAATATTTGTATACACATCCATTTCAAAAAATTCTATTTTGAAAGAAACAAATATCGATTTTTCCCAGATAAGAAAAAATAATATACAATATAACTTATATTTTTGGGATTTTTCATCACCCCCCTTAAGGGTTCAAATATTTAAGGTAAAATTCGATAGACTTTCGGATAAATTCGTAAGTTTGTGTGCCTCATTTGCCCTACTCAGGGCACATAATTTCACTTGCACTTGTAGGTGCGTGTAGTAATTGAAATGATACGCCCCGGTTATATGAAATCTACAAAATCGACTCACCTCCATACAAAATGAATAACACCACAAGCGTAGTCCAGTAGTAGGAGATGATCAGTGCAGTATTGAAGACAGGTTCTTTCAAAAACTGTACGGCACACTCTCCTGGTTGTAGATCTCTGTACCCCGTGAAATGTTCCCAACCGAAAATACTGATGAAGAAGAGCAAAGTGGGAATTATCCACGTGATGGTAACCATCCATATGACCCTCTGCTTTGTCCTCCAGCTCCGATATTTTGCCGCTATCTTCACTGAACAAAACCGGTCTATGGTGATCAGTAGAACTGTGTACTGGGAGACGAGACATACGGTATAGTCAACGGATAGCCAAAGATCGCAGAGGAGAGGTCCCAAATTCCAGTATCCCATCAGGACGTAGACTGTGTAAAATGGCATCGAAACTGTTCCTGAAATGGAAGAATCGATGTTCATACTCCAGTTGACTCTTCTTCTGGGAAAACTAGTCCTAGATCTTTAATATAGGATATATTGTAGTTTCTGAATATGTTTCTGAATATTTGGGGAGTAGTTGAGGAATAATCACCAGGTACTTATCTCAAATATCGATATTCAAGAACTCAAATTTGAACCTTGTTCTACTGACTTTCAATACCACAATCAGGGAAGTTACTCACCAATCAGCATATCGGTAGCAGCGAGAGACGCAATGAAGTAATTGCTGGGTTGTCTAATATTTCTGTCCACAATGAAAGCTAGTAAAACCAAAATATTGCCTGATACCGTGAGAATGATGCAGAGTCCTAAACTGATGGCGATCAGGATAGTCTGCCAGAGCTTGAATGGCGGCAAAACCTGTATCGGAGATTGATCTGAGCTATCAGTGACGGAGCCGTTCAATGCGTTTGTACCATTGACGATTCTGAAGCCTCCTATCCAGTCAGCAGAGCCGAAAAAGTTGAGGGGGTCTTCATCGTCCCAAGGTCGGTTTCGAATCGAGTCGAACGATTGGTAACATTCGGTCAGTGAGAGGAAGCCACTGTAGATGGTCTTGCAGTATTTTTCTCGCTTGTTGAGTTTCCTGAAAACGAGTGCAATTTTCAAACTTTGGTTTGGTAGGTAGAATTGAAATCTCTGCTACAGAATGAATTTTATGAAAACACTTTTCAACACTAGAACTGAAACTCTGTTTTGCACGCGTTTTGGAAACCAAGTCAGCGCTATCAGGAGAGAAACTAAAACTAGTTTTAGTAATTTCCTGATGACGAAAACTTGGTTAGCAAAACACGGATAGCATTTCCTGATGATGTAAGCTTGGTTAGCAAAACACTCATCGAGAGACTGCTCTGTGCGGAGAAAGTGTTTTCATTTGATTCAAACATTTGTTTTTTTTGCGAGGATTGAAAATTTTTAATATATCAATATTTTTAGGTACTAAGTATTCGATAACCTAAAGGTATGGAAATTCATGTTTAATTTTGGTCGGATAATACCTGGATATGATATACAACATATTAAAATCTGAACTTTGCATTCATTCTACTGAAAATGCACAAATACGAGAAATTGATTCACGGAAATTGAAAAGGTATTATCAAAAATGCAAGTAGTAAAGAGAATAGAATTAATTCGCCATTAGAAATTTCACAATTCCACTCTATGACATGACTGATCAGACCCAAGTACCAAACATAATGATAATAATAAGAGAAGGATCTCTCCTTATTATCTGTATCAACTCGACGTAGAGACCCAAAAAATGATACATTTCTATTGAAATTAGCATCCCAAATCGTCCGTTCTACGGTTGTACTTCTGTTGGTAATTGAAAATGCAACACACCCTGTATTGTACATCAATCATTTATTTTCAGTTATTGTTTGACATTTTATGTATGTATATGAATGACTGTCAGATACAAGTTCATCATAATATATAAATTATTGATATGTTCAATATAACGTTTGGAAGTAACTCAGGCTTATTGTAATTACACCTTTGCACTGCCCTCATTGCATTTCCAACAACTTCCCCCGACAACAGGAAGGCCGTGGACTTTTGAATTTGGAGTGTTTACATGACAGAATGGTACTAGATACAGCCTGTGAAGTCGTCAGAAGTTTGGATCTCCTTCTATGCATGGTCCGTGACCATGAGAGAGCAGAAATTGGAGCATTTCTCTTTATGACAGCTGCCCGAGCAGCTGATGAACTCCGTTTAGTTTTCGACACCGCAGTCGAGTCATGGGTATAGAGGTTCCTGACACAAAGTGCAAGGCATGTCGCGAGGCGCCCGAGACCCTAATGCACTTGTTATCAGCATGTCCAACATATGCGGACTTGGCCTATATCCATTGACATAACGTGGCCTTAAAAGTGCTCTATTACCATCTACGGCACTCTTTTGGTATTGACGAGACACCGGTGTTGCCCTACGCTTCGGGGGATATTGAATCCGTTGTGGGGAACGAGAAGTGCCGAATTTATTGGAACTATTCGTTCCCTCAGGCTCATACAAGCTAGTAAACCTGATGTAGTCCTTCTCGACCACCAGAGCAAGACGATATTTGTCGTGGAGTTTTCAGCTCCTGGCGAGACGAATATCGTCCGAAAAGAGGAGGAAAAACAGATAAGATATCAAGATTTCCTCTTCGAACTCATCAGACTCTCCAGGCAACTCTGTTAAGATGATTGTTCTGATTATTGGAGTCCTTGGTGGAATAATGCCCTCTCTACTCTCAAGCCTTAAAATTATACCGGCTTGCCGCATGAGGCAGAAATCGGGGCTTCGGGGGATAGGGCCTGACCAGCGCATACTACGGTGAAATAATAATAATAATTATATATATTCACTTCAAATATATATTAAGAGAATACAATAGGAAGAAGACATTCAATGGTAAATAAATACATACTACCCAACAAGGCAAGCCTTGGTAGTGGGAGCAGAACTAATCTATAAATGAATATCCTGAAGTGGTATGAGATCATAAAATATTTTTTTATGAAAGAGACAAAAATGAAAGCGATGCGTATAATAAGCCTAATCGGGGATCTGGTCAAAGTAGACAAAATTCCAAAAGATGAACCTTGACTAGAGTGACAATTGTCTACGTATATCCAGAATCTTGATATCATTCAGGAAAATTAAAAGAAATATAAAAATGAATCATGAAGTATAAAATGTATGAAATATAAAATTTAGGGTTGTAAATATGACATTTGGAAATTATGTTAATATAATATGTAAAATATCGTGGAAAGATCATGGAAATATAAAATATGAATAGACATATACACGTACACTGAAAGTATGAAAACATTTTTCATTGATTTACATTAGGAATTGAAAAATTCTTGCACATAATAAAATGCATTCTTCATTAGATAGTTGCGAAGTGTTGGTTTGAAAATTGGCAGAATGCATTTTTTCACAAATAGTTCAACGACATGTTATATGATTATATGACACCTTGCTAATTTGCAGAGCCCTGTCTCACAGCCTGACGTAGTCTGGATCACAAGATCCTTTTTTTGGAACTTTTGTCCAAAGGCATCAAAATTATGATCCGGGACTCATTCAATCCGGAATGACCTCTAGCAACTTTTTGAAAATTTTTAAGAGGGGCTTGAAAAAATTGCAAAAGTTATAAACAATTTGGTAAAAAAAAGGAATGTTTTGTTTTTCGCAAATATTTTGGAAAATATTAAAGATATCTGAAATTTGAAAAAAGATCCTTAAAAAGGAGGAAATTTCAAAAAAAAAAATCATCTCCCGGAACTCTATCACCAATATTTATAATTTTAATTTTGAGGCGAAAATAGCGCTAAAAGCGGGCGATGCTGACAGATACGGACCTTTGAAAAATAAAATGTCATTATTAAGTCTCTATATTCGATATACCAGCCATGACATACCTTCAGAGTAACACACGCTTCTGGATTATGAATGCAACGTTTTTGTCTTATGGTACCTCCTAGTTGTTTGACTATAATAATTGAAGCTGCATAAAGAAAATAGTAGCTGAAAGTGATTTTCCATTCGGCGGGCGAATAAGCTTGGCTCAAACAAGTTTTTGTATTCCGTAAAATCAACAACACCCATTTATTCACATGCCATTTTGAATCCAATAAGCTATCATTCATATTTAATGCTTCATATCTACTGAACACGGATTTCAACTTTTGAAAATTACTGAGGATACACTACAAAAACACACTTTTGTCTATTTTCCACGATATTTCTTTACTGTTGTCTGGTTTCGACTATTAAACCATTTTCAAAACTAACTGATTACATTTAAATCTGAGTAATTTATACCTAAGTTGCCTATCCTATCATAAATAATTTGGTACATACATTTTGTATACCTGTAATATCCAGGAACATAACAAAACAAAGCTTTTGATATAATGTAGGTTTTGGGAACTGGATTATAGATTCGGGAGAGGACTATTATTTAGATCAAGTTGTTCGTTGAGGACAATAGAATGAGGATTTTTCTTTGACTTGTTTATTTCCATAGATTCCAACAGATTCATCATTTTTCCTTTTTCGCATGATAGATAGATAGATAGATAGATAACTTTATTACCTCATTAGCCACATAAGTGTAGGTTCGTTAGTTACAATCATCGGATACAACCGGATACAATCTTTAAAATCTATCATTATATTGAAAAAAAATATAAAAAAAAAGGTAGAATTAATGATATAAAAATGTTAAAGAAACAGTACAATAAACAAGTATTCTCACCCAGATTTGAATGCAAAATTACTATTTATTAACATTTAGAAGATCTACGAATTCTTGAATATTATAAAGCGGATTGTCAGCCAGTAGAGTTTTTACAAGCTTTTTGAATCTGTTAACGGTGGTATTTTTTATTTCCTTCGGCAGCAGGTTATAAAAGTAACTTCCTGCCCAATCTGGTGATTTTTTATACGAGAGGTGCTTGAAGCTTCTGAAATGTATATTCTCCTGTTTTCTCGTAGAGTATTGATGAAGATCTGAATTTTTTTGTAGGTTGATGATATTCCTATGTGTGTCTATCAATAATTTGAATAAATATATACCTGTTACGGTAAGAATTTTTTGAGATTTAAAAGTTGGTCTACACGATTCACGGTATTCCAGGCTATATATTAATCGAATAATGAGTTTCTGGATCACGAATACCCGGTTCCGTTCTGTAGCTTGTCCCCATGTGGTGATATTATAGCTAATAGCTGAGTAGGCTAAGGCGTAATAAACGTTTAGCAGGGATGATCTGTTCAAGGTTGATTTCAGTGAATATGCTGAATATGCTATCATACGCTGTTGATTTGATCAGACCACTTAAATTTTTCATCAATAATTGTGCCGAGAAAGGTATTGGTCGGGCTGGTAGTGACCATAAAATTATCTATTTTGATTGATATATTATTGGACAGTGACCTAGGATTTGTGGAAAATTGCATAATTTTAGTTTTTTCCGAATTGAGAATTAGACGGTTATTGTCGCACCAACAAAGAAATTGTTTGACAACATTGTCGGTTTTGATAGAAATTTCCTCCAGTGTGTGGCCAGTAATCACCGTCGAGGTGTCATCAGCATACATGAACAACCTGCCTCCTTCTATGAAGTTTGGTAAGTCGTTCACATATAAGAGAAAAAGAAGTGGTCCAAGGATACTACCATGGGGGGTTCCAATATCAATAACTTCACCTTCGAAAAGTTCCCTTTCAATTTTGACAAAAATGACATTATCCACTTATTTGCCCGATCTCTAATACCCAGGACATTGAGTTTAGTTTCTAAAATGTCTAGATTTATCGCGTCAAAAGCACGGGACAAATAAAAAAATATTCCTACCACATAATTATTTACATCCATTTCATCATATATGTATTGCACCAATTTTGACGTAGCACTCTCAGTCGATCTCTTTTCTCGAAATCCATACTGATGGGTAGTTAGCAAATCAAATTTTTTCAAGTAATCTGAAAGTCTCTCATACATGGCTCGTTCGAAAATTTCTGAAAAGGGACTGAGCACCGCTATTCCTCTATAATTGTCAATATTTTCTGGATCACCTTTTTTGTAAACAGGTATTGTCTTCGACACCTTCAAGGCAGTGGGAAATTTGCCATTTTCGACAGACATATTCATTAGTTTCCACAAATACGGTGAAAGGAGATCTTGATATTTGTGAAGGATCTTGACATGTGTGAAGGATCTTTAAATTATCTTTATCTATTTTATGTTTCAAATTTTGAAGATGTTCGTACATAATGAAATATCAACAAAAATCAATAATGAAAGAACTATATTCAATTTCCACAAGACCAGAACACAAATATGTTAGTATCAATTATGCCGGTAGAATCTCCAAGAATATTAAAAATTATCTCTCAAAATTCAATCTACAAACATCCTTCACATCCAACGGAAATTTAGGAAACAGATTATTTAATGCCAAAGCTAAATTAGACAAAGGGAAGAGATCTGGTATACATCGACTAGAATGTGTTGAATGCCCCGCCATATATACAGGCCAAACTGGTAGACATTTTGATACAAGGTACCATGAACATGTCATTTCGGACAAAAAATCATCAATGTACGAACATCTTCAAAATTCGAAACGTAAAATAGATAAAGATAATTCAAAGATCCTTCATACATGCGAAAAAGGGAAAATGATGAATCTGTTGGAATCTATGGAAATAAACAAGTCAAAGAAAAATCCAATTCTATTGTCCTCAACGAAAAACTTGATCTAAATAATAGTCCTCTCCTGAATCTATAATCCAGTTCCCAAAACCTACATTATATCATAAGCTTTGTTTTATTATGTTCCTGGATATTACAGGTACACAAAATGTAGGTACCAAATTATTTATGATAGGATAGGCAACTTAGGTATGAATTACTCAGATTTAAATGTAATCAGTTAGTTTTGAAAATGGTGTAATAGCCGAAACTAGTCAACAATAAAGAAATATCGTGGAAAATAGACAAAAGTGTTTTTGTAGTGTATCCTCAGTTAACATGAATTTCCACAAAATACACAAGTCGTCAATCAAAGAAGTTTTGAAAATCACTATGTTCTGAGTTTGTCACTCAGGAGTTATTGACCAAATATTGAACGAATACTTTTCTGATATTTTTTTTCTCTACATTTGAGCATTACATTTTCAGCCCAACGAGCCAAACCAACTGTAACAAAGTTCATGTACAAGTCTACTGGAAAATATATTTCACTCGTACGAATATACGTTTTATGTCATATAACCTGAAATCGAAAATAGAAAAATACAACTTGAATACAACTTTTCGTAGTTTGTGACTCTTGATCCTCTTTACTGTTCACTATCCATTTCGAACACAGGCTGCCAATATTATTCGGTAGACATTACTGATTCAAAAGCCGTAGACGTTTAATGCCACTTAATAATGGCGGTCGTTTGTTTTCAACTTAATACTCTCCTCTCCAATACCTGCTTCGATATGTTTTGAAAGGATTTGTTGAAGTAATCCTCCATTATGCCATGTAGTTGATACATTATCGTTCGTTTCTAGATTTATTCGCGGAAGTTCATACCGAGACTAGCATTATACAGATCCAGACTACAAATACTGGTGAACAGGGTTATAGAATCTGTTACTTTTTGGTGGCTTTTGGAGGCAACCAGCAAAGTGACCAAATGGATCTAATAAATAGTACCTACTGAATAGTCAAGTTTTCGTCATTTCAATTCGAATTGACGATTTCATTGTAGAGTATCCTATAGGTATTGCTTTCGAAATTCGAACAGTTATGCCCTATATTTGACAAGCTGTTGTGATTAAGTATGAGTTCTTGCTGATGATAGAAACAATGTTTTGCTCTCTTCTTCAAAATTTTGCTTGCACTGGAAACTTTTTATATACTGCGTAATTCTTCATATCCTATCCTTGCGTCAGTTCACATAATCATACAAATATTAGTATGTTAGATCAAGGAGTGCCACAGGGGTCAGTGCTTGGACCATTTATTTTTTGTTGTATGCAAATGAATATCTGAAAGATTGCCATGTTACCATGTTTGCGGATGATACCACTATCACAGTTACGGGGGAAATATTGATGTACTGCTTAGTGAGGTAAAATGCATAATCAATGGTTATAGCTTGTGGTGTCAGCGAAACAGATTAATATTAAACTCTACAAAAACTGTAATAGTACATTTTTATAAAAGGAAAATGTTCCAAATGACCTACAAGTTATTAACGAAATAAGAATTAGTAGCGAAGTAAAATTTTTAGGAACTTACTTGAATGAAAGCTTATCATGGGATCTGCAAATAAAAGATGTCTGCAACAAACTAAACAAGACATTCTTTGCTTTAAGTCAAATAAAATCATGCATGGATACAGCAGGTCTACTAGAAATCTATTTTGCTTCAGTAGATCACCTACAGACCGGTTTCGGGATATTATCTCTCAACAGTGCAGGAAAGATCCGACCCTAAGAAAAAAGTTCATATACTTAAGTATATCTCCTCGATACAGTCTTCAGACACGTTTTGATCTCAGTTGGAGTATTGATATATGGGATGTCAACTATAGAACGACCAACAAGACGTTAATCCCTCACCATTATCAAACTTATTTTCATAGAAAGCCGATTATTAATCCTCATTCATCCGCTTAGTATTTCTCCTTTATGCAGTCAGTAGATTGAAAATGAGTGAACATGTCATTGGAAGTGAAGAAAATAACGAGTAAAGCAAATGGCCTATATTGAGATGCATTGTTATTCTGGTTTACAAAGGTAGATGCTTTCCTCAAATCACAGAAAACCATGAAATACAATTTGATTCTGTTTGTTGTTTGGGGTTTTTAGGGTATCGTTTGTATCAATTTCTTCCTGACGTTTCGTCGGTGCGACATCTGGATGACATCTTCAGAGATACACAGTTTGACTATTGTAAAATGGAAATATTGTACCTATGATAATTTTGCCAAACAGATGACTCGTCACTAACAGAGGTTCTAAATTCCTCAATGTAATTTTCATGTGACTGGGTGAAACAAGTGATTTTTCATATATTTCTCTCAAAAAACGTATGTAACATATCAGAAAGACAGGTGATAATAATATTTTTGATGATACATAAATTCCACAAAGTCTTCTCAAAATTCAGGTTCGAGTCAGTATTTCGTTCATAAATCATTGAAAGGTTTGTTTATCGACCAATCAATCTGTACACAGCTATGAGCGTGACCGTCATAAAATTTCACAGAACGCAGAAAGGAGTGAAGAGGAAGCAATTCTGCTCCACAAATTGTCATTTATTATTCCAGGTGGGTTTTCACTGCTCGGTAATTTTGAATTGTGTTGCTATTGTCAACCAATTTTATTTGAAGCCACAATCAAAATCTACAGCTCGGGATTCCTCGAATACTCCGATTCTAAAAGGTCATAGTTCGAATAATTCTCTATAGCCCCGCATATGCGAGGAAAATTTGAATTGATTTTCGTTCCATCTCAGTAAGTTCAGTTTGCTAGAACAAAATCTCCACAATTAATGAACGAAACATTTTTAATTATTTCATGTCTTACTCTATAATAATAATAATGAAGGAAAGTACATTTTTACACAAATGCTCGTGTTTCAAATTTACCCAAAATCAACATAACAATATAATGAAAAATAAGAAAAGTGTGCTTCTGAAACACATTTCAATTTAAAACGTATCATCAAAGGTATTTGATATCTGACGAACTGAAAAAAATTGAAATGTTTTAGGATTTACAAAAAAACGCAACACGTGTTCCATTATATAGGGTCATTTCAAGTTTTGTCTGTTTCAATATCATGTGTTTTTATAGCTATATATATATATATATATATATATATATATATATATATATATATATATATATATAATATCGAGAAAGGTTAATGCAGTCAAGCTGCTGGAAAATAATTCCATGAAAATCAAAAGATGAATAGATTAGTACTTTTTGATCATTCCCATATATATATATATATATATATATATATATATATATATATATATATATATATTGAATTCTACCAAAAGGATTTGAAGCTTTATATCTTCTATTGATTATCTGCGAGCGCTTTCGACAGTTGGTAGTACTGTCATCATCTAGCACTCCTCAAACTGAACTGGTCATCCTGTTGTCTGTCTCTTTATACGGTCAGAGCGTCTTAACTCAGGTATTTCAGGTACTTTAGGTAAATTTGCCTGTATTTGTTCTGCATCAGGTACTCTTCTTCGTGTTAGATCTTTCCTATTAATGTGTACGGTTTTGTTTAATATATTGAATTTGAGATCTTGTTGTGTTTTGATTTGTACTTGTTCCTCAATAAGTGATTTATGACTGTTGAATTTATGGATGTTCAAGTTTACCTAAATGTCCATGCGGTTTCCCTTGTTGATTTGTTTTATTAGTTTTATGTTCTTTGGTGGGGGGAAATTATGTTTGTTTTGTAAGGTGTGTGTTGCAAGGTTTGATTTATATACTGTTGAATTTATGTATGCCTTTTGGTGCTCATTGTACCTTCGGATCAGTTTTTTCTTGGTTTGGCCGATATAGAATTTGTTGCAGTCCGAGCATTGTATACTGTATATCCCGTTTTGGTCTTTGTCTTCTTCTTTTTCATAGTTGTTTATTTTTTTGTATTATCTTCGTGTTCGGTTTGTATGTGATGTTGGTGTTCAGTGGTTTGAAGATGTTTGTTAGTTTTTTGGTTTGGTGTCCTACGTACGTAAATGCTGTCCATCGTTGTGTTGTTTTGTCTGTTGGGGTATCTTGATCCTTGTTCTGTATTTTTTGTTTGATTCTGTTTTCTAGTTTATCTATTGTCTTTTGGGTGTGTCCGTTTTCGTTCGCTATTTGGTGTATGATTTTCCGTTCTTTGTTTCGGGCTTCATTGCTGAGTGGTATCCTTAACATTCTATATATGAATGCGTTATAGGCAGCCATTTTGTGTGATGGTGGATGGTTGGAACTTGCGGGTATGGTGGAGCTTGTTTGTGTAGGTTTCCGGTATATTGCCATTTGAAATTGTGTTTTGTTGTGGTTATATCCTATGGTTATGTCCAGGTAGTTAAGTTTTGAGTTGTGTTCTTCCTCAATGCTGAAACATAGTTTTTGATTTATTTACGTTAATTTCTTTTGTTTTTTGTTCTATTCTTATTCCATTGTTTTGTGTTATGTACAGTCCATCGTCAACGTATCTGAACCATTCTCCTTTTGTCGAACTGTCGACAAGTTCATAGGAGCGTTCAATTTATTATCATTGTAGAATGTATCGTGGTATACAGGGTGTTTCATAACTATGGTACGAAACTTTAGAGGGTGATTCGTTAGGTCATCTCAAGAAAAAAGGTTCCTATGAACATATGTCAGATAAGAAAAATGGGCCATTGAGGTAGTCATGAATCCCACCCAAACATTCAGTGAAAATTTTTGCCGAAAATGACGTGGGGGAATTTCATCGGCTCAAAAATGGTCATTGGGAAAGTTCATAATAGCATCTCCTAAAAAATTGGCTTCGTCTGTAAATAAAATATTTGGTTGAAAATTATTATTGTGTGCCATTGTATGAATCAACCACCTGCAAATCATAAGTCTTGGGTAAAAATCCCGAGGCAGTAGAGCTTCGACCCGGTGTATGTGATATGGATATGTAGTATTTTTTACAACTGTTCATATGGTTTTTGGGCTAACTGTCAGCTGCAGTGTAATCTTCATGGTACTATTTGAAGGATCTTCTATCGCATCAAGTATAGCTTCTTCTGGTTCAAATGTTGTTACTGTTTCTGGCCTTTCACCACCTGCATTTCCATTAAAACTCCCAGTTTCACATAATCCTGCATGCAGCGTTTTAGGAAGCACATGGTTGTAGCACATGGAATTACTCTGTAGTGATATCTGTCCTGGTAAATTCTCCTGGCTTCAATTTTTCTTTCTCGAAAACGAAAAAACATAAGTGACGAAAAAGATATATTTTCAGTTGAGTAATCTTAAAGAATGAAATACTACAACAACAAGTCAGTGGCGTACTTTTTTTCCCTATATTGTTGGCTGTGGTGGTGGACCTAATAATGTCGATATTATTAGGGCTAAATAAGTACTTTATCACTTAAAATAACTGTAGCAAATTTTAACCAAACCATTGTGAGGATATTTTATAAATACCAGTTTTTTAACTTCAACGCTCTGCATCTCAGTAACGGAGCAACTTCAGACATCTGTTCATGAGAACTTTTTTCTCAAAAGGACCTAACGAATCACCCTCTGAAGTTTTGTAGCGCAGTTAGGAAACACCCTGTATACTGATCGATGAAGAATTTTACACTCTATCTTCAGACACTGATGTTACTATATGATGTAGTAAAGCGATTTTTGGCCAGTTTTGTTGTATGAATTGGAATTGAACCAAAACGCTACCGAAACAGCCCGAAAAAATACTCAGGCATTTGGCAATGGTAGTGTTAATAAACGCACAGTCCAACGTTGGTTTGCCAAATTTCATTCAGGAGTTTTTGCCTTGAAGATGAGCCACGAAGTGGTTGACTTACTGTAATTAACTACGAGGATTTGAGGACCATGAGGAGATTTGAGGAGAGACTGACCCATCACAAACGATGTGTGTGATGTCAAAAGAACTGGGCGTCAGCTCCCATGCAGTTTTTGATTATTTAAAACATATTGGAAAGGTCAATAAGTTCAAAAAGCTCAAAAATTGTTATGTTTAGAAGTCTGTTCTTCGTTGCTTGGTAATGCAAAACCAAGAAGCAACCAAAAATGCATCCTCTACAACAGAAGATTTTCAGGACAGTAGTTGGACACCAATGAGCCACCCAGGCACTTGCAAAGGCTAAAACCCACTAAAAGGAAGACCATGGTTACTGTATGGTGGTCAGCGGCTGATATGAATAACTATAAGTGTCTGCAACCGGGCCCAACCATCATAGCACAGTTATATTGTGAGAAAATTGGCAAAATGTACCGAAAATTGATCCGATATTGATCAACGAAAGAGGTCCGATCTTGGACAACGCCCGTCCGCACGTTTCACAAATCACTGTACGCACGTATCACAAATCACCGTTCTCATCCAGCATACTCTCCAGACCTCTCACCAGCCAACTACCATCTTTTCAAGCACTTCGATAACTTTCTCAACGGTAAATCTTTCGCCAATCAGGACCAGGCAAAAACGGCCTTCGCCGACTCCCTCGAATCCCGACCACACAATTCTCAAGATGACGGAATTAGGAAACAGATTTAATGAAGGGGATGTATTCATTACTACTTAGTGGTTCAATAAATGTTCTGAATTCTTAAATTTATTGATTTCAAAGCATTACAAAAAATTCAGTTTCAAACTTTTTCTCATCAAATTTGAAACGTGCATCTCTGCCAACAGATGGATTGCATATGTGGAAGTGGAATTGGTCTTTACATTCAAGAAACTATTTCTGTGGTCTTCAATTCCTTGGGTGAAAGTTCTTTCCGTTTGGCCAATATTGAACTATGGGCGTAAACCAAAAGTTAAGTTATAAACTCCCGATCCATGCGAAACTGGAGTTGTCTTTATCTTTTTCAATAAAAGTTCTTTTCGTTTGGCCAATATTAAACTATTTAAACTATGGAGGTACACCACAAGTCAAGTTATATACTCCTGATTTGCTCGAATTACTTTTTGTTCTCTGTGCCACGTATAACTTTTTCAAGAAAATGGTCGATTTTATTGGTGACTTCACCAAAATATGACATCGTCCTATAACGTTTACTCTCTTTTTTCGAAGTTGGAAAGACCTGGTTCATGACTTGTTTTCGTAATTTTTTGGAGTCGGTAATATCTTCCATGTAACCGTTTACCCATGTTTAAATGGACATTCGTTCCCAATAATTTCAAGTCATTCAAAAATAAAGTCGTGATTCCATAAAAAAATGCCACCCTGCTTCTTTTAAGAGAATATTCTGTTTCCGATTGAGTCAAATGCTTTGGAATATAGTCTCTAATTTTCTGTTCATTGTACTGAATAGGTCCAAATTGGCGAAGTCTGTATGGAGTGAATCTATTTGCAGTGGGTGGTATTCATTGATTTTCTTCGAATGAGACACGATGAAAGAATTCCTTTAGGTAGTTCGGATCGTTTTAGTGACTGTCGAAAATTTGTGTGAATAAGGGAGCGAAAATCAATTCATTTGTGATGAATAGACTATAGAATGAACTTCATTTTGTTGAACTAGACTGGGAGCTTGAATATGTTCAAGAATTGGAAGACAGATAGTTTAAGCAACTTCTCCGACCTGATAATTTTCATTCGATTCCTTTCATTTCATTTTCATACATCAGTGTAACTTTTTCCTACTCCTACTTATTTACTATATCTTAATGAAAATAGTAACACAGATGCATTGACACTATGATAACACAAACTGCACTTTCAACATCTTCAGTTGAGTCGAGTCAAAGACTCTTCATTTTCTCTTACTTTTCTTATTAGTCGTTCCAAAATAAGTTTTCTTCACCGTGAACGTCACTTTACTTGGGAGGAAAAAACATAATTGATGTGGAACATCTATAGCCGCACGTAAAACTGTGCGTCGCCACGCTGTGGCGACGGGTCGCCATGCACAAGTGACTGTGCGATACTCTTCCCACTGGTTTGGCGTTACGCTGAGCTTGGCTACCTATAGTGTATACAGTTTTGTTCACTACAGTACACATAACCTGTGTTCTGCTAAATAAATTATTTTTTGGAAATAAATAGAAATTAAATATGTCTTACAGTAATAATTTGGAAAGTGAAAGTGACCAATCTTCTGCAAAGAAAGATAAATTACAACACACGGTGTGGTCTGTCTCAAGGGTAAGTACATATAAAATCAACTCTCTTGGAAGATTGAAATTTACACAATTTTTGTAGCATATAATATTTTTGAATTAATTATTATTTATTTCAATTTCATCCTCATGTTAGAATAATGCACTAAAACCCTTGCTTGAAAAATACATTTCATAAAGGCTGCCAAAATTGTGTTTCGAAATGATCTGATAGCGAGTAGCGCACGAATATTTTTCTTATTTTTTATTGACAGAAACTTCAAAAAATCATTCGATTGTTTTTCTAATGATGGTGAAATTTATTCATTTACAATTTAAGATTTTTTGTATTATATGGCAATAACTAGCTAAGATTTTTGAGTTAAAAGCCACATTAAAATTTTATCATATATATTTTAATTGCATGTTTTTTATAAATATTTCAGTACTCAACAATCATCACAAGGGTCAAAAAATATAATTATTGAAGTCTCACATCTGCCAGGCTTTCCGTGACGGCTTACAAGTTTTTTAAAGCTCATTTCATCTTCACTTTCTTGTTCATCAAAAAAAAAAAATTATTTTTTATTTCAGGGGACTAACAGAAACATCTCTGGAATACCAAATTGTGTTGTTGAAATACTGAACTATTTCATTACTCTATCTTTTGTAAGATACAGAGTGTCAATTTTGAAATTTCCCAACAAATATCTTTCTTCAAGTACATAATATATAAAATCGTGAAAACAGGTCGATTTCATTTTCAGGAAGAACACTTTGAATTAATGTTTTCAACGCTCACGGTTCAACCCCGTAAGAGGGGTATATGTTACCCATGGAATATGAAATGGGAAGGGGGGTCAAGTGGCACAATATTTCGAGGAACGGTCAAGTTCCCTTTCTAACGATAACTTCGTATATTATTTTCTTTCAAGGATAAAACACAAGCACTAGATGAATATCTTTGAGGCGCTTTTAGAGCGGTGCCTGTGCGAAAGTAGTAGTTCAAATTGGATTTGAATCGCTGGAGATTAAATCCATTTGGATAAACGTTCTCAGGAAGTTTATTTGACAAAATCGTTCTCCAGATTGAAAAGTTCTCAAACATTGAAGTTCGACGTGTACTGAGTTGAACCTCATAACGATGAGCAGCCACAGTATCTCGCGTATTTCTGATATGTACCTCTCTTGGTGGAATCAAATGTGCCAAGTTACTCGAACACCTTTCGTGAAAGTATCTATAAAAGAGAGACAAATCTCCAACCTTTCTTCGATGTTCCAGACAATCAAGAGGTTGCAAGTGATGTTCGTGTCTCCATTCAGGTGGATGGAATCCAGCAGCTTCAGGGTATGTTTGGGGACAGAGCTCCATACATAAGAACAATAATCCAAAGAAGGTCTGATCTGAGCTTTATGAAGCTGCTGAGGCTGTGAAGTTGCTGAGGTGTGTATGGTTTTCTAGTTCCGAAAAGTGTTTCAAACTTTTGAGAATCAGCCTTTGCAATTTAAGCGAAATTATTGTGCCAAGACGCATTGGTATTCATTTCAACCCCAACAAACTTATCGAAGCAGAAAGCCGAATTGTCTTACCTGACATCATTATATCCGGTTTTTGTGGCATTGAATTGAACTTGGTTACTTTCACCCCAATTCGAAAACACTTCTAGATCCTCATTAAGATATGCAACCTCCTGGGGCCGTTGAAAATGTTCATCCGCAGCCGATGTCCTGGAATCCAAATGTAATGACGAGACAAGTGTGCTGTCCTCAGCAAAGCAATGTATTGGATTCTTTCCAATAAGTCGTTGATATAAAATTAAAAGAGGGTTTGAGACAATATGGATCCCTAGGGAACACTACCATTGATGGTGAAAGTTATCGAGAGATATTCATCGACAGCCACTTGCGGGTAACGTTTTTTCAGGAAGCTGAAGAGCTAGACACAAATATGGTCTAACAAGCCATAGCATCGAAGTTTGGCCAGCAAACTCTCATGCTACACAGGGTCAAAGGCCTTAGAAATATCAAGCGCAACAGCTCTTGACTCTTCATGTTTCTCGATCGCGTTATTCCAAATACAACACAACAAAAAAATATTTTTTGAATGTTTCCTACACTAAATTAGTCAATTTCTACTAATTTTGGGGTGATAAAAACGAAAATAACAATGAAAAATTTTTATTAGCTCTGGTTTTTGAGATACACAGTACTTAATCTTAAAGAGTAGTTATACTATACGTGAAAAGTGAAAGTACATAAAACAATATTGTTATGTTTCTTTTAGAATATTTTAAGTACAAAATTAATAAAAAAAAAACATTATTCTTAGTGTTTTGACAAATAAAAGAAGTTTGTACCACCAAATTTCAATTAAGTCCATCCGATTCATTGTAAGATCGCTGTCGTTTAGCTTGTCTTTTATAAAACACTTCTGGAGCATCCCTACACACAGACCAGCAGTAGTCTGCAAGCATTGCTTCTTTCCTGATATCTCTGTTCCATTAAGGCAATGTCTTGATGGAATCTTTCACCATGTTCGTCACTCACAGCTCTACAGTTTTGTGGGAAGAAATTAAGATGAGAGTGAAGAAAATGAATTTTTAAGGACATAATGCATCCAAGTTGGTGGTAAGCTTGAAGAAGCTCTTTAACCAATGCTGTGAAGTTATCATCTCTTTTGTTACCTAAAAACCCATGTACAACCCCCTTAAAGGCTTCCCAGGCTCTTTTTTCATTTCCTGTTAAAATCATGTCAAAAGCAGGATCATTTACGATTTCATGGATTTGAGGCCCAATAAAGATGCTTTCCTTGACTTTAGCATCACTCAACCTGGGAAACTTTGCTCTCAAGTACTTAAAAGCTTGTCCTTCCTGGTCCATGGCCTTCACAAAGTTTTTCATTAGTCCCAACTTAATATGTAATGGGGGAAGGAGAACATCCTTAGGATCTACAAGAGGCTCGTAAACTACATTTTTCTCATTAGGGTTTAGGTCTCGTGTAGGCCAGTTCATTTTTTTATAGTGAGATTTTCTATCCCGACTGTCCCATAGACACAAAAAACAACAGTACTTGGTGAACCCTAACTGCATTCCTAGGAGTATAGCAATGACTTTCAGATCACCACAGATGTGCCACTTGTGTTGTTCATATTTGATTGATTGGAGAAGTGTTTTCATATTTATATACGTTTCCTTCATGTGAACTGCATGACCTATAGGAATAGAGGGTAGCTGATTTCCATTATGCAGAAGTACAGCTTTCAAGCTTAGTTTTGAAGAGTCTATAAACAGTCTCCATTCAGATGGAGTGTGATCCAAATTCAAGCAGTCCATAAAACCATTAACATCAGAACAAACTATGAGGTTTTCTTTTTTCTCAAAAAAAGGAAGCAAATCTTTTTGACGGTGTCTGTACTGAGATATTTTCACATCATGTTTTAGAAGATTCCACTGTTGTAGTCTTGACCCTAACAGCTCAGCCTTTTCCTTAGACAAGCGAAGATCTCTTATAAGGTCACTCAACTCTGCTTGACTAATTCTGTGCGGATCACTAGACCTATCGCTTAGAAGGATGTAGAAGGATGGGTTGCTCCTTCTAAACAGTCTTCATCACCTTCCTCTAAAATTTCATTGTTTTGGGGTGGAGAAGGGACTGGCAAATTGTCTGAGTGTGGTACAGGCCGAAGAGCAGATGGGAGATTAGGGTATTTAACCGTTCCTCTTTTCTTCATAGATAAACCTTGCTTAATGGGAGCAGTTAGGCAGAAATAACAGTCGTCTGTATGATTGGTAGGCTCACGCCAAACCATAGGTACTGCAAAAGCCATTGCCCGGTTTTTATTTTTCAGCCACTCTCGCAATATGACGGAACAAGAATTACAACATATATCAGGAGCCCATGATTTATCTTGGTCCCCAACTTTCACACCAAAATAATGTTCGTAGGCTGTCTTAACGATAGGTGTCATTTTACGTTTCTGAGCCTTAAATGTTATTTCACCACATATATAGCAAAAGCTATCGACAGAATTCACACACTTTCGAGGCATTTCAGATCAGCACTTAAATTAATTTAAAAATCAACTTCACATGATAATTTCAATAGCAACCACGTGTGTACAATTGACAAACTCACATAGGTTATGTTTACTACTTAAGAACAGCTGATGAGAGGGGTGTTATGTAAACAAACATGTGTACCAACTGTTGGTGATGAAATATTTCATTTGTTGAAAACTCAATATACATATATATAATATAATGATACTATATCTTGAAAACAAGAGCTAATATATAATTTTTATGGTCACTTTCGGTTTTAACACGTGGACATTAAAATCATCTAATTTCAACCCCGAAACAAAAACTTTGTTGTGTTGTGATATGGATTAAAGGTCGCCTGTTGACCTTTGTTTCCGATAGCCATATTGATGATCGTTCAAGATGCTGAAGCCTACCAAATATTCGAGGATATGGTGGTTTACGGCTTTTTCCATGATAACAAAGCGACTGATCTATAGTTATTTGTAAGGGTGAATGAAATAGGTTGAAAAGTTTGCAAAATATTGGTACGAGTTCATTTGCGCACTTTTTGAGTACGATGACGGGCACTTTATCAGGACCAGACGCCTTGTTGATATTGAGCTGCTTCAAAATTCGCGTGGCTAGACGTTGTCGAAAAGTAATTTCCGGCATTGTCGATTCTAGTATGGGAATAGTGGGTGGTGCTTTTCCCAGAAAATCGACTGTGGAGTGGGACGTGAATTGTTTAGCTAGTAGATTTTCTTTTTGTATGACTGTTGTTGCAATTGAACTATTCGCTTGTATTAGTGGTGGAATTGTGGATTTTGTGAAGTTCTGATAACAGCTTTAGCTACCAACCAGAAGGATCTAGACACGTTGGGATTGGCAAGCAGTATCCCTAATTCTCCGATTGTGAAGTTTTTTCTTTCATTTATCCTCAGTTTGTAGCTGTTGCGAGCGTTAACAAATCTAGTTTGGTGTTCGGCACTGGGATTTCTGCGCCACTGCCAGTAGGCGACAGTTTGCTTCCCAACATTTATCGGTAATTCACTCAACACTGAAATAATTTGTGGTCAGAAGATCCCAATGGAGACCTTACGGTGAATGTGTAAATTGCTGGTTTTGTTGTTAGGTATAGATCCAGGAGACTAGCATATTCGTAGGAATCCTGCTTGACTCATTAATCATCTGAGTAAGTCCGCTGCTTATTACAAAAGCCTCAGCTTCGCGACCTGGTTTGTCGTTTATATTTGAAAATAAATTTGAGCCATTCGATATTGTGGACATTGAAGTCACCGAATATGGAAATTTTGGCACTGGGATGATTAATTTGCAGAAAGCCAATGGTGTTTGCAAGTGGAGAGAATAGTTCCTTATATTGTGTATTGCTAGGTGATCGATAAATGTAGCATATGAATTTGGTGATCTTCTGTGATATTATTTCAAACCACATAGCATCAAAGTTCCGGGGTTACAGCATTTTCAGCATTTGATGAGCGGATGCAAAAAAACACCGTTCTAAACTTTTACAGATCAATTCGAGTCATTCTGAGTACTACTCAGAGCTACTTTTTTCACCATCATAAATCCGCAGTGAACTTATTTTAATTGCTCTAATATATATCATATACGAAATTATTCAAAAAAATAAAAATTTTAAAGGTCGCACCGCACGCCACCATAAGAAACGCGCAGCTTATGGAATTTTTCTATTTTGGGGCTTATCGTGCTTTCGTTCCTTGACAGGAAGTGACTGAATCAAACTCTTATTGCTTCCGATTGTCGGATGTTCGTGGCAGTGTTGCAACGAAAAACCAATTCGGGCAGAGGGTCGGAAAAGTATTCAACGTTTCCCAATTCGATCACATTTAATTTGCGCCCATTGTACAGTTGGAGGGTGTCAAAAACCGGATATACGAAGACTGCCATGTCTTTCTACTGTCAGGATTACTTTTCTCATCTCGAGAATCAGTCTTCTGAAATTGGTTATCTGAAGTATTTTTTATTGATATTTACTGCCATTCGTCTAAATATGATAATTATAAAGGGTTTACATTCACTTGGCGAGTTTAGCATGGCAATTACTCTTGCATGGGAAAGAAAGTTTTTGGCTTTCTACGACTCCATTTCAATACACAAAAAAGTGGGAATCTTTCGAAGAAGGGAAGGAAGTAATCAATTTCAAAAGAAGTAACTGTATACATAGACGTGTAGATCATACAAAGAAGTAACTTTCAGACACAAATCTGCAAGAAAAAACCTTACTGAAACAGCTACTTTCATATAAACATTGTGTCTGAAATTTACTTCTTTGTATGATCTACACATCTCTGTATACAGTTACTTCCTTCCTTTCTCTGGAAGATTCCCACTTTTTTTCTGTATTGAGATGGAGCAGTAGAAAGCCAAAAACTTTCTTTCCCAAAAATTAGTCACTCCTGAAAATATAACCTTTTCAAATCAAGCAATTATTCTATTCGACCAAGAACAAATATTCGGCAAAAGTGTTAGATTATAATCTTATCAAATAATAAATTGAATGTGAACCAAAATACAAAAAAAGAAAAAAATATATATAAAAGTGGATATTGAGCTGTTGTCTGGCAAGAAAAGAGGGTTAATATAATTTTGAAATTATAAACAGGTCGAAAAATACAAAAAAATTCACAACACAAAAAGTGAGCATCATCGTAAAAATATTTTTATTAACATAGCTTATTATAATCTAAAATGAATATATGTATAATTGAAGTTGTAAATAGTATTCTAGTACATAAAATGAGTTGACAAAGGCAAAAATCTATCCCAATACAAGAAAGTGAGCATCATCTTAAAACCTCTGTAGGTTATAAAAGGAGTTGAGCAAAAGTATTTCTTTGACTTCGTTCGAAAAATATAGTGTATGGAGATTTCTCTCAAGCAGGGTGGCAAACTGTTACATATCTTTTTGCTCTCATCATTATTGATTTTTTCGTTATTTATGAGATTTCTGAAGCCTATATACAAAGTTAAATTAGTGAACCTCAGATCTTTTGTACATTTTCAGTTAACCAATCTCATTAACCAAGGGGTAGTATCAATTTTGTAACCTACCCCAAAAATGAGTCTGATACAGAAATTTTGTATTTCATCAGTTCGGACTTCCATTGTCTAATATAATATAAATTTATTTGACAGCCTTGAAAAAAAATTAAAAAGATCAACCGAAAATAACAATTTTATTAAACAAAAAACTGAAATTACAAAGAAACAACATACAAGCAAACAAATAAAAATTGAAATATTATTAAAAGCTGAAAATTGAAAAATTAAAAATATTATTAACAAAAAATGAAAAAATTAAAATTAAAACATTTCAAACCAAATTATGTCAGGACGTTTCGATTGTTAGTATCCACAATCGTCTTCGGTGAACTGATGAAATACACCAAGGAACATTGTCAACCATCTTCAAACAAACAGAAATTTTGTACAGAGGCGGCGTGAGGCCTTGCGGTGCAAAGGATCTCGCGCCTCAGACCCTGAAATAATTAAAAAAAATAAGGAAAACTCAAAAGTACACGCCATGTTTTTTTATAAATCTGTTTTCTGTTATCTGTTAAAAATCTGTTTTTCCGTTAACCAGCTGTCGCACCCCTACGAACGACAACCCTCAGAAGTCAAAACCCAAAGATATTCCACTCTTCGGCACACAAAAGCAAATGAATGATGAAATCGTGAATATATTTCTTTTTCTCATAAAATATATTGAATTATGAAATTATTCAATTGAAAAATTTTCATCTTTGTCGTTTCTGATCTGGCAATATTACTTGGCTATCTTTCAACATTAGACTTGTGTTGAATAGTTTTAAAACGATAACACTTGTGTTCATTTCACTTATCAAGAATAAGGTAAGAAGTATTTATTATACTTTCTTCACATAACATAAGATGATTTAAAATCATGTCTATTAGGTGCTTCATATCTTGGATTTGTTGCACTATAATCCACCTTCTTTTTTTCATTATGCGTATTATATTGTATCAAACATATATTTGATGGAATCGGCTGATACTTGATGAAAATCCGTAACGTTTTCAAAACACACTTTACTGTGAGATTTTCACTAAACAGTTTTACAAAAACGCAACATGTATCTTTACTAACTTAGTGAAGATACGCCCGAAGAAACAATACACATTCCTAGCAACGATGAACTTAGAGAAACACCAAAACAGAGAAGATTACCTGATATAACCCAAGTACAGGCAAATCTAATGAGACATCAGGATGAAAGGGGAGGACAAATACCTGCCCAAACCCTAATTAATGAAGCATCAACAAATTCACTGAGGCGATATAACCGTATGAAAGAACAAACAAGAAGATAAAACGTTCAGTTTGATTATAGCCATGAAGATGTTACAACAGTCTGCTATCAAAAGCGCTCGTATATAAGAGTTAGAAGTCATTAAAGCTTCAAATCCTTTTTGTAAACAAGTATCAATATTAAAACAAAATAATATTATTATGTATTATATTTATCTAATTTTTATTCGAAAGAATTAGTCAACTTCTCATATGTTAACTGTACTTAAGGAAAGAAACAAACACTTACAAAAGTTTTTTTAAACTTTAGAGCATTCTTCATAATTTATCAATCATATTAGGCTTAGGCACTAAGAGAGAGCAAAAGAAAGAAAATTTTTGTTTTTTTAATTAATGTAAAGTGAGTAAATAAGCTCAGTTTTAGTGACTTTGACTGGGGTTTTAAATACTGCGACCTAGACATGATGCTTTTTTATTACTTTTGAGTCGTTTTTTTATTTTCAATTCTGTTGTTTACCAAAAAAGTAAGTGAAAATTGATGAATAAAAAATTTTTTGAATTGAAGGGGTTATATTTTTAGAAGTGATTAATTTTTTGGGAAAGAAAGTTTTTGGCTTTCTACTACTCCATCTGATACAAAAAAAAGGGATGAGAGAATCTTCCAAAGAAAGGAAGAAAGTAATCAATTTGAAACTCTATACATGAATGTGTAGATCATGCAAAGAAGTAACTTTCAGACACAAACTGAAAGAAAGTCCTCCTGAAACAGCTACTTTCATATAAATATTGAATTACACGAAAGAAAATAATTCTTCCGAAACAAATACTTCTATATGAACACTGAATTATACAGAAGATACTTTTCTCTACTCAGTTTGTATTTCAAACATTTGTTGTGGAATAAGAATCAGATATCATTCACATGAGTTCTACTTTGAATGAATGGTAATAAATTGTACTCACATAGAACACTGTCACCCTCACTGGTATACACCGATGTTTCGCCTAGGCGAAACATCGCCTAGGCGATGAGTAGACTCATAAAAGCGTACAAAACTTTTGAAACAATGTAATATTTTGTTCTTATATCGGCGCATCAGTTGATAATATTTCAGTTGATAATCTCCATTAATAACACACGATCTAAAATTGTCTCAGATAAATATCTACTTTTTTATCAAAAAATGTCCAAACCTCGTTATTTTTGAGTAATACAAATCGAGCAACAACAACCTTGGTTTAACAAAAACTGTGAGCAAGCTGCCGCCTCCAAAAATCTCGCCTACCGGCAGTGGCGCAAAAATCCCAGTGCCGAAAACCTAACTAGGTTTGTTAATGCTCACAACAGCTGCAAACTTAGGATAAATGAAAGCAGGTAACTTCACAATCAGAGAATTAGGGATGAACTGCTTGCCAATCTCAACGGGTCTAGATCCTTCGCGTCGGTAGCTAAAGCTGGTAATCAGAACTTCACAATTGCAACAACAGCCATAGAAAAAGCAAATCTACTAGCTGAACTCATCTATCAGTTGTGTACCCATTGGTCCCTCTCAAGGCCAATAATCAGCCAAAAGAATAGGGGAGCTGGTCTCCAAACCTGGATAAAACCAGGATGACTCGTCAGCTACTAGCTGAACAATTTGCGTCCACTCTACAGTCGATTTTCTGGAAAGGGCACCACCCACAGTAGAATCCACAATGCCGGAAATTACTTTTCGACAGCGTTTAGTGAGTCGAATTTTGAAACAGCTCAATATCAACAAGGCGTCTGGCCCTGATCAAGTGCCCGTCATCGTACTTAAAAATTGCGCAAATGAACTCGCACCAGGGGTATTTCCCTGGTGCGAGTAGAAAGGGGTATTTCCTTCTTGCTGGAAGATTGCTCGCGTTCAGAAAAATCTTTCAAATAACTATAGACCAGTCGCTTTGCTATCAGTGATATTAAGAATCATGGAGAAAGTTATAAACCACCATATCCCCAAATATTTGGATGGCTTCAACATTTGGAGCGATCATCAATATGGCTTTCGGATAGAAAGATCAACAGGCGACCTTCTATCGTATGACACTCATATTTGGAATAATGCAATGGAGAAACATGGAGAATCAAGAGCTGTTGCGCTTGATATTTTTAAAGCCTTTTACCTTGTGGGGCATGAGGGTTTGCTGACCAAACTCCGATGCTATGGCTTGTCGTATCATTTCAGTTCATAGCTCTTCAGCTTCCTGAAAGAACGTTCCCTGCACCTGGCCGATGGATATCTCTCGAATACTGTCACCATCAACGCTGGTGTTCCCCAGGGATCCATATTGTTTCCAACCCTCTTTTTATTGTATTTCAACGACTTATTAGAAAAATAAAAAAATTCAATATTTGCTTTGCTGACGACAGCACACATACTCGTCATTCCATTTAGATTCCAGGACATTGGCTACTAAGGCACATCTTCACCGGCAGCAGGAGGTTACATTTCTCACTAAGGATCTAAACATGATTTCGAATTGGTGTGAAAGTAACCAGATTCAATTAAATGCCACAAAAACTCAGCCATCGGTTTTCTCCAAGAAGATAAATGTCTCCGAATTGGATAAAATAATGTCAGGTTCCATTTTATGCTTCGATAAGTTTGTTGGGGGTTGAAATGGATACCATTATGTCTTGACATAATCATGTCGCTGGAATTGCAGAAGCTGCTTCTCAAAAGCTTGGAACACTGTTCCGAATCAGTAAACTGTACACACCTCAGCAACTTTTGATGCTTTATAAAGCTCAGATTAGACCTTTTTTGGAGTATTGTTTTCATTTATGGAGCTCTTCCGCCAAACATACCCTAATGTTGCTGGATTCCATCCAGAAAAGAGCCATCGGCCTGATTGGAGATGCGAACATCACGTGCAACCTGAATAGCCTGGAACATCGAAGAAAGGCTGGAGATTTGTCTCTCTTTTATAGATACTTTCACGGGAAGTGTTCAAGTAGCTTGACACATTTGATTCCACTATAAGAGCGGTACATATCAGAAATACGCGACGAACTGTGGCTGTTGATCGTTTTGAGGTTTAACTCAGTACACCTCGAACTTCACTGTTTGAGAACTCTCTCATCTGGAGAACTGCGTTTATGTGGAATAAACTTCCTAAGAACGTTTTTCCAAATGAATTTTATCACCAGCGATTCAAATCCATTGTGAATCGCTACTTCCGCACAGGCACCGCTCTGAGAGCGCCTTTAGGATTTTCCTGTAGTGTTTGTGTTCTGTCGTTAAAAAAAGCTCTCTGAAAAGTCCCGGGCCTAAGAAAGAAAATGCGTTTTGTTTTTTTCAAAATTGACTATTCATCAACGTAATCTCCCTTGAGAGTCACACAATCATTCCAGCACCTCTCTAAGATTCCAATATTTATTTTTTTTGCCTTAAAATAGGCCTCTGTTTCAGCAATAACCTCTTCATTCGAGCGGATTTCTCAACGATGAACATTTTTTTGGGTCTGCGAAGAGCCAGTAGTTGCTGAAAGCCAAATCTGGCGAATATGATATGCGGAAGCAATTTCATGCTTTGCCATCGTTTTCATTGATTTGTAACACTGTGCATTGTCTTGATGAAGCAGCACTTATTTTCCTTCAAATTGTGTCGTCTTTCCGCAATTTCGGCCTTCGAACGCTCCAATAATGCTATATAATATTCACTGTTGATGGTATTTCCCTTCTCAAGAGAGTCGATGAATATTACCACCACGCACATTCCAAAATACCAAGGTCATAACCTTTTCAGCTGATTGTTGTGCTTTCGGGCACTTTGGACGAGGTTCACCAGTTGCTCTCCACTCAGATGACGATCGTTTTGATTTCGTATTGAAGTGATGAATCCACGTTTCATCCATTGTCATATATCGATGCAAAAATTTCGGTTTGTTATGTTGTGGTGAAACATTGCTCAGAATCATCAAGACGTTCTTGTGTTTGGTCAACAGTGAGCTCGTGCGGCACCCACTTCGAACAGAACTTTCTCATAGGTTAGGTTAGGTTAGGTCCAAAGTGAGTGGGTATATTCGACCCTCTTTCAGGTCAGATGGTAAGAGTACGGCTCTGCCGAACTCTAAAAACCTGATTCGGTCCCCAGCGGGGCAGGCACAACGTATGTGCTCTGCTGTTCCATCATATTCCAAGTAGAGTCGACACACACTGTCTTCCGACAGTCCGAGTCTCTGCATATGATGATGCAAATGACAGTGACCTGTAAGAAGGCCTGTTAGACATCATAGTTCATCCCTACTGTAGTGCAACAACTGTTTGGTATCAAGCTTCGAGGGGTGAATAAACGCCTTGGAGTGAGAACTTCCTCATAGTCAAATGCTTATGAAATAGAATGGCGTTCTATTGATATCTTTACAATGTCAGCAAATTCACGCAACTTCACTTTTCGATCATTCAAAACGATTTTGAGGATTGTTTTCCTGTTTTCTGGTGTTACTGCCTCATTTGGACGTTAGTTCTACATCATCGGTGTCTCTACGACCACGTTTGAAGTCAGCAAACCAACGTTCAATTGATGTTTCTGATGGAGCGGAGTTCTTTTCAAGCTCTTGCTTCGTTTCAACGGTATTTTTCCCCATCAAGAAGCAGTGTAAAATTAAAACACGGTATTCTTTTTGATCCATTGTTTTCAAAATAACAAAAGTAATGTTACTCCTATCACAATAACTCACAAACTCGTGAGTAGAATATAATGAAATTTCAACAGCTTTCTTTTGAAGGTTAGTTCTAACTGAAAAAGCGATGAATGCAATACGACTAGCGCCAATTTTTGTTAGGCCCGAGATTTTCAGCCCATGTAGTAGATGAAACTGTATATTGGTGGCATTGCCTTCAAATTTTCCTCATTTCAACGCTCTCAAATTTATTCCGTCTTGTGTTACTGTAAACAGTAAGAGACTTTTCTCAAACTTCATCTTCACAAGAAACTCTCATACGTAATTCAGTTTTTTGTAATGATATGGACTAGTCTTGATGAACAGGCGGACACGCAGAAAGAGGAACGAGCCACAATGAATATAAATGCAGCTGACATTTTCTTTGAAACCTCGTAAAAAGATGGGAAATTCGTGGTCGTGTTACATTATCCGGAAGCTGATTGTGTTTATCCCGAGCACGAAGGACAAAACCGCTCAAAGTGAACCATTATGTTTTCATTTCAGAAAGGCTCATTCTCGCCTTGGCAAATGGATTTGCCAAAGCTCCGGATATTTTCCGCATTCAAAGTAAGTTTTGAAAATCACCGCGAGAGAAGTTCTTATCGGAAATTCTGGAAATACAGTGTGTTGATCTGAGGAAAAAAAAGTATGGGTGTTTCTGGAGAAAAAAAAGGTAATAATATTAATAATGATGATATTTATTCTTCTTCAGACAATAAGAAGCTGTATAGGAATTGTCCTAAAAATAGGATGATTCAGAAAAGAGTAGAATAGTTATAATAGTAATAATAAACGATAATTAAAATTAATAGCATAGAATGGAATAAATATTTTCATTACTGAAACATATATACAATTCACACTAAGGAACATATGGATGCTTATCGGACTAGTCGGCATTGAAACTGATATACAAAAATATAGTTCAGTAACAAAATCAATTTTCCTTAAAAAACAATTGTTTTCTTTTGAACGTTTCAAATTTATTCAAATTCTTCTTCGGGTCTCGAAAATGAGTTTCTTCATGTTGAGAATGTAACTATTTCAAATCAAGAGATCAACAAGGCCCCGAAATTGAAGATTTTCATTTGGAGTAATGAAATTAATGCATGAATACTTTATTTTGAAGTGAAATTGACAGATGAAACTTTCAAGATGGCGACTAGGCGCCATGTTCAGTTAGAATATTCTCCTTTAGTTTTCGGTTTTACTAGTAGAAAGGTACCACGTCAACAATCTCTAAAATGGTCAAATCTCGTCCATTGGAAAAAAAATTGAAGCGATTTTTATTCACAGTGAGATGCGCAACTTTCACGAGACCGAAAAGATTTTCAATGAACGTTTTCCGAATCTTCCTATCTGTAGAAAATATTTGGGGGAACTTGTATCCAAATTCACAACTACCGGTAGTGTACATAACAAAAAGCCCCCAGGTCATCCGTCCATTCCGGAAGAACAGCAAGTGTAAGTAATTGGTGAGATGGTAGTAAATCATGAACAGTCTACTTATTCCGTCGCGAATGTTTGTGAGGTGTCTCCTCCTACTGTGTGGAGACTTTTGAAGAAGAATAGGTATCATCCATACAAAATTAAAATGGTACACCAATTAACTGAAAATGACTCTGATCGAAGAACAGAATTCTGCGAAATCATGACGGAAACCATTGCAAGGCATCCTACTTATCTCTACAATATTTGGTTCAGTGACAAATGTACGTCAATATTCACAGACAACATTGCCGTTATTGGAGTGACACCAAACCTTACGTTTTCCGGGAAACCCATACCCAATATCCAGAAAAAATTAACGTTCGGACAGGAATATTGGTAAACCTTATTGTAGGACCTCCATCTATTGATCAAAATTTAACAGGGGAACTGTATTTGAATATGCTGGAAACTACTGTTGACTCTCTCATCACTGAAATCGTCGAAGCGAATCCTAATGAAATCGATATGGATACTGAATTCCAACGAGATAGAGCACCACCACATCACTCCAGAAAAGTAAGAAACTATTTGGATACTCTATCTCAACTGATGATGCTAACTTGCTTAGCAAAACATGCCCAATCAAATATACCAACTACTCTTTGGATTGGCTGTCGGAGTCCTACAAAATGGCCAGCCCGCTCGTCAGATTTGACACGTTTGGACTTCTTTATGGAGCTATTTGAAGCAAAAGGTGTACGAGACTGAATCTGCTTCAATATTGGATATATGGCAGAGAATAATAAATATTTGTAGAGATATTGACGTTACTGTGTTCGAAAATGTTTGGCGTGGAATATCGGATAGGCTGTTCATATGTCAAGAAGTTCAAGGCAACCATTTCGAGCATCTTGTGAACTGACCTCAAGCTTATTACCTCATATTATGTAGTTGAATGTCAATTTATTCGGGCAATTATTAAAAGTTCCGCCATTTTGTAGTAGGTGAAGATATTGACAATTTATTCTAGGGTTGTGAAGCATTTGTCAGGAGTTTCAAAAAGAGGTGTCACAAGTCCCCCCTTTCCATTTAATTTTTTTTCCCGGATGGCGCCCGGTCGCCATCTTAAAAGTTTCATCTGTCAATTTCACTTCAAAATGAAGTATTCATGCATTAATTTCATTATCCCAAATTTCAATTCTTTAATAATGGTAATACAATTTTTATTCCAGTCAGATCACAATTCAAATGATATTGGAATAGTCAATAAAAGAGAACACAGCACATGCATATATAAAATCTTGAATAATAGTAAAGTAATATTCTGATAATTATCACCGGTCATGTACCTGAGAGTATAAAATACATATTTAAAATGCATTCAGGCACCATAGTCACTAAATAAAACATTCATCTACTTTATAGTTACAATTACTGATTAGAAGCTTTCTCGATTTGCTTTTGAATATTCTGTGATTCCTCTCACTCGCAATATCCTCAGGCATCTTATTTTATAGTTGAACCCCTGTAAAGAAAGGAGTATTTTCGAACAGGGTTGTTCTATGTTGTGGTATCTGCAAACGAGTACCGTATCTTGTATTACAGTTGTGATTATCACCACTTGTCGGGAGGTTATAGAGTTGTAATTTAATTGCCAATAATAATTTCATGATGTATATACATGGCACAGTGAGGATATTGTTTTCAATAATGTAGGGTTTACAAGAATATGTACGTTCAATTCCGAAAATCAGGCGTATTATTCTCTTTTGTGATATCAGATGATACTGCGATACCTCAGACAACTATATTATAGGATGTATGGGGATATATGAGGGCATAGTAAATATTGATGAGTTGAAGCTTTTTGAAGATGTTCTTCGTTTGCAGAATGGCATAATACCCACTATTTACTTTCTTGCTGATATGATCGATACAATTTCTGAAGAATAGATTTGAGTCTAAGAACGTGCCTAAAAACTTAGTAAATTCTGATGTAATCAATGTCCCGTTACGTATACTTATTTCCGGGACCATATTATTGTATTTTACAGAGTATTGCATTAGAATGGTTTCTGAATTTGTTATGAAGTTCGTTAACTTTCTCATCAAATTCACATTCATTTTCACATTCATTTTCACGGCATATAATACTAAACAATCGGCATTCATATACTCTGGCAAATCGTTGATGAACAAAAGGAAAATCAATGGACCCAGTATAGGTCCTTGTGGTACTCCTAGATTGATGTTATGCAATTAAGATCCTGCTCCATTGAAATAATTTTTCTGTTCCTCAAGTATGACATGAACCACTTCAATATATTTCCACGAATTCCTAGTGAGTACAGTTTGGTTTCAGTATGATCTAAGTCTAGGCTATCAAAAGTTTTCGTGAGATCGAATTTGAGTTGACCCGTTCAAAAAATAAAAGGGGGGGACATCAAAGAAAAGCACTGTATACACCTAGGGTCACAGAAAGAATTGCAAAACCACCAAAAGATACAAACAAGCTTCAGGTCGGCTGCAGACAAAAAAAACCCACTATCATCAGCAGGGGTATATCGCATTATATCGCATACCGTGTACTTGTGGAAAAGTATACATCGGAACCACCATCCATAGGATCTTCTGGTTGAAGCTGGGATGATTCTGCCACCATATTAGGAATCACACGTTAAAAGGTAAGACCTCTTCAGTCTTTAGCCCGCACAAGTTTCTCAACTTCTAAGAGTTGTCGTTCGTATGGAGGCGACAGCTGATTAACGGAAAAACAGATTTTAAACAGATTTTAGTCGAACAAGGCTGAAGGAGCATGAAAGAAACTGCAGACTAGACCAAAAGGTCAAATCGCCTGAGGCGGAATACGCACTCAGTGAAAGAAACCACGAAACTTATTGTCCCCAATCAAGGATACCATAGCTGACTGATACGGGAAGCAATAGAGATCACAATCACACGGATAATTTCAACAGAAAAGAAGAAGCTGAGAACCTCAACCACTATGTAATCATATTTCAAGAAGTTCAAGAACAGCAAAAATCGTTAACCTAATCCAGGTACAGGTGCTATCACACCAAACTACTTGAGTCAACATAAATTAGCTTTACGCAGTCGTAATATCTAGTCATCGGCGATAAACTCAAGATGTATGCATCTCTGAAAAAGCTCGCCACTCCACGTCCGGAAGAAACTCTAAAAATCGTCGGCTCTCAAATCCGAAAAATAGTGATACTGATAACCTCGACCGCAAAAACCTCAACCATTTTGTCAACCTTGGTATGCTTCAAATCGATTTCAATGGTTGATTTTTCTAAAATACAAGGGTCAGAATTTCAATATACCTGAAAACAAGCACCATGTATGTCGCCCACCGCTTTACTTTTATGTAAAGCTAACATAATTTAAACATTGGTCACTAGGTACAGACGGGTAATTTCTGGAAATATGGCAGCAATTGGCATCCAATTGAACATTCCATTTCGATTAGCTCGTTTGAATGAAGAGCGTTTGTGTTCCTTTGTTATCGCAGTGACAGTTTTAGAAACTACTGTTTAATTGTCTGTCTGCAGTGTTTATCGTTTCTATTGAATTCACAAAGCCTAATCCAATGTAGTCAATTTTAGTAAACGGGGATTCAAAATGAATTATCTATAATGCCACTGTTCCAAACCGAATGATGCTGAGGTTAAATGCGGTCACACATGCGAGTTAATATACTGGGTAAAACGTTGTAATCAAAATTGATAGGATATTTTTATTGGAAATAACTAGCCAATAAAAAAGTTTTTTTCACTATTTCAGTTGAATGAAAAATTAACTTCATTCACAATGTTGAAAAGAAACATCGACAGTCACGGCAGGTCACAATTCAATTTAACTATTTCCACTGAGCCGTTGTTGTGGAAACAGTTAGTTCAAAACAATCATTAACAGAAACTGTATAGTACTATTGAACCCTATCACATGGAAAAAATATGGCATTCTCATAGGATTTCGTCATCGTTTTCAAAATTCTCATCAATGTGAGAATCTGGAAGGAAGTTAAGGTAAGATTCACCTCTCAAGTTATCGGGTAGAAAAACAGGACCGACAAAATTGTTTCTGGAAATCTCTCAGAATAAACTTTTTGAAATATTCTGCAAACTGTTCTCAAATAATTGCAAAATTTGAATCACTTCGAAATCTACAATTATGTCGACAAAATTACAAGTGAATATGTGCATTCATCAGAGTTATACGTAGTACATAAAAAATGAAGTTGTTTACTAATCTGTTCAATCTTCGTCGTGCTCAAGCACAACATGTATCCTATAGAAAGGGTATCAATGCCATTTGATACCCTTCTATATGGGATTCCAGTAACTCCTAATTAACTTGGGTTTGATATAGGATATAATATAGGAGCAGATGTCTGTCAACCCCAGCAAAACTGTGATAATCCCCTTCACTAGGAGGAGAAAATTGGACGATCTAACGCCACTTTTCCTCAATGGTGAGGTCATTCCATTTGGAACGGAGATGAAATATATTGGCATTGTCCTTGATAAAAAGTTACCTGGAACGCTCATTCGGAAAAAAGTTTTATACAAAGCCAGACTGTCCCTATGGACATGTCGAAGTATTTGTGGTAAAACTTGGATTTTAGGTCCCAAAAAAATCTATCGGATTTATGTGATGATTGTCAGACCAATGATCACTTATGGTGCAATTGCCTGGTGGCCGAAAGCTTTACAGAAAACGGCCCGGACGAAGCTCTCTGTCTTACAAAGACAGGCTTGTCTGGCCATCAGTGGTGCCATCAGTACCACACCGCCAGCGGCCATGGAAATCCTTCTAGATCTACCTCCTCTCCATATTTTTCTGGAGAGGGAGGCTAGATGGACCGCCTTTAGACTTGTACACATTGGCAATTCCACAAATGAATCTATTTAATGCAGAGTGCAACAGACTGTTGGTTGACACTGGAAGTCACAGCATTCTGGAAATGACCTTTGACTTTATGCCTTCAACTGTCAACTACGAACTGCCTTATAAAGTACTGTTCCCGACTAGAGAGGACTGGATCCTCCGGTAGAAGGAAATATTAAGAGCAGATAGTTGTTCTTTCACAGATAGATTAAAAACATCTTCCGGTTCTGGTGCAGGTGTTTTCAGTCGCAGACCCAGGACAGATATATCAACCTGCCTGTGCCTATTCACAGATAGATTAAAAACATCTTCTGGTTCTAGTGCAGGTGTTTTCAGTCGCAGACCCAGGATAGATATATCAACCTGCCTGGAAACCTATGCGACTGTATTTCAAGCGAGAATTTACGCCATTGAATTGTGTGCGGAGAGATTGGAAGAATCCAACCTCATACACAAGTCATATTCTCGTACAGTCAAGCGGCGTTGGAAGCTCTAGGCTCCTTCCGAGCAACGTCTAAATTGTTAGCAAATTGCCAAAAACGACTCTCCCCCTCGATAGAAAGATTCAACAGATTGTCTCTGATCTGGATTCCTGGCCATACTGGCCTGGAAGGCAATGAGACTGCTGATACCCTTGCCAAGGAGGATGCTGCAAACAGCTTCATCGGACCAGAACCTGTCATAAGCATCGCTTTGGGCTTTGTCAAACAAAGATTGAACACCTGGATGGCAAGAAGGTTTATAGACTTCTGGCAGAATCTTCCAGGATTAGCTTAGTCTAAGGCGTTTATTCACCCTTTGAAGCTTGATACCAAACAGTTGTTGGACTGTAGTAGGGATGAAGTACGATGTCCTAAGGTCTCCTTACAGGTCATTGTCACACATGAGCTGTGTGGCATGTAGCGCCGTACTGTCATTGGTGTCCAGATCATCCAAAAAAGAACCAAAATAAGTTGGTAATCGTCGATCTATAGTACTCGCCGTTGACAGTGATGGCCTGACCAACGTCGTTCGCAGAAAATTATGGACCGATGTCGCCGCCAGCCCTAAGTTCACATCGAACAGTGCCTATTTTGGGATGCATTGGATGCTCTTGGATCTTATGTGGATTGGTATCGTCACAAATTCGACAATTTTGTTCGTTTACTTACCCATTCATCCAGAAATGGGCCTCATCGCTGAAGATGATTTGTCGATGACAGCGGTGATGTTTTCAGCAGATTTTGCGTTTTGTTGACATACAGGTCGTGGTTGATCGTTAACTGACCATTGCGAATACTCGTCTCGGTAGAACAATCATGTTGTCCGTAGAATGGACGAAGCGCGCAGAACGTTGCCGGTTGAGAATTTCAAAGAATTGTTATTTATATATAAAAACACATTTTGTGCTACACGACCGCAAGTAAGTTCACTTTCAAAAATCAGTGCTGTTGATTTAGTAGAATTGATTTTCAAACTCCATAGACAATCTTCCTCTTGAAGATTATCACTTGGTGATCGAAACACGTGTCGAGGTGTTAAAATAACGGTTTGGTATTGGGAAAAAACTCCAGTAATATCCACAGACAATATCAGCACAAGTGCACTGTCGCCAAAGAAACATCGATTATATTGAAGTTAAAATTGGCGAAATCACTATGCAGAATTCACATGCAGAGGTTAGGTTTTTGGGAGTATCTCTGAATGAATATCTCTCTTGGAGTTTCCATTGCCAGCAATTATCTTCCAAACTAAATTCTTTGAAATTTTTCTTCATCAATTTATGATCTGTTCTAGAAGTGAAGATGATGAATGTTTATTATACCCAAATTGAACCGAGTCCCAGATGTGGCATTTGCCTATAGGACAAATTTTGAGATGTATCGCGAGAGTTTCTAACAAAAAACCGTGTAGAGCTATTTTCAAAATATTTCATATTTTGACGCTTCCATGTCTTTTCATTTTCTCTGGAGACACCCTACATTTTGTTTTATAAGAGAGAGGACATTGTTGGATCAAGATCTTCAGATGATGTGGTGCGGCAGGTTTTTCCGGGTTTTCCTGCAGCTGAGAAAGCAAATGCGCCACTGGAATCAATGAAGTCGCCCCGGAGCGCCAATTAATTTTTATCGTTGTTTTTATTTTATTTTCATCGTTGTTTTAATAACATCCTCAATTATTGTAAAAATAGATAATTTTCGAAACGTGTGTCCATGTTTTGAAAAATAAGAACACTTTTACTAGCAATTCGGATATTCATGGCTATGGAACAAGAAAAATGCACATTTCCGTGTAAATTTTGCAAAAAAAATCAATTCATGAGCTCTTAATGATTCTGGCCTCAAAATATACAACAATCTCACAAAAGAATTGAAGTATATGAATGAATTGTCTTCATTCAGACACGAGTTGAAGAACTTTTCAATGGAAAAATGTTTGTATATTGTATGTGATTCCACAAAAATTCATTCCCTCTATACTCTATACATGGATGTGTAGATCATGCACAGAAGCAACTTTCAGACACAAACTGGAAGAAAGCTCTCCTGAAACAGCTACTTTCATATAAACATCAAATAACACGAAAGAAAAAAATTCTTTCGAAACAAATACTCATTTTGTATTCCAAACATTCGTTATGAAATAAAGTCAGATATCATTCACAGGAGTTCTACTTTAAATTAATGGTAACAAATTGCACTTACATGGAACACTGTCATCCTCAATTCAAATAAGATTCCTTTTGGCTGGGATCAAATAGATGAATGAATGTCATTACGATATCATCGATGACATAAGTAGATCAAACTTATTCCGTGACATTAAAAATCGTAATTCGTGAATGAATTGTGTGTATTTTCTATAATGTTATCCAGATTGATACTGAAGAGCCCTAAGCAAGTGTCTTATATTCTACCAGTGAGGATGACAGTGTTCCATGTAAGTGCAATTTATTACTATTCATTTAAAGTAGAACGCCTGTGAATGATATCTGACTTTATTCCAAAACGAATGTTTGGAATACAAACTGAGTGGAGAAAAGTATCTTCTGTATAATTCAGTGTTCATATAAAAGTATTTATTTCGAAAGATTTTTTTTCTTTCGTGTAATTCAATGTTTATATGAAAGTAGCCGTTTCAGGAAGGCTTTCTTCCAGTTTGTGTCTGAAAGTTGCTTCTATGCATGATCCATGTATAGAGTTACACATTTTCAAATTGATTACTGACTTCCTTTCTTTGGAAGATTCCCACATTTTTTTTAATTTTTTTTTTGTATCAAGATGGAGTAGTAGAAAGCCAAAAACTTTCTTTTCCAAAAATTAATCACTCCTAAAAATATAATCCCTTCAATGGAAATAAATATTGATTATTTACCAATAATTTTTAAAGTACATAAAGTACATAATATACTTATGGGTATCACTGAAGGTATCAGGTATCATTCGGAAAATGGGACGGTATTTTACTTTTATCCAACCCTTGAAATATACGTTCTCTCGTCCTGTATGGTTCACTATCGATCAAAAAAGCTAAACTTCGACAGTCATTAATTTACTTTCATTAACCTGTTTTAACAAATTGTTTCCCTAATACGTAATGGCAAGGTCAGTTCATTCCAAGTGCCCTTGGTCAAGGTAATGTATAAAATTTACTGCCGTATTGAGCGCTCTGCCTCCCTTTACGACAACCATGTCCACAAGATTAATTTCTAATTCCAATTAATTCGGCCAATAGAGAGCACTCCGTGAAATTGATATCCCCGTAATGAGAATGTCATCCGAACGGGGTGCATATGCATTACACGTCGCAGGATTCTGTAATCAACATTAAAACTAATGAAAATCAGATAATGCACTGATGGCTTCATTAAAGATTTGCCAGAGAGAACAAAGCCTGTCGATTTATCGGCTGATCGAATTAATTTCTGGATAAACTCTCGCGGAACATGGTATTTCGAAAGCTCGTTAGCAATCCTGGTGTTTACTTCATTTTCCGACGTCTGTCAGAGTTGATGGTAAATTCGGAAGAATAGAGGAAAATCGAATCTATTCGGAAGTGGAATCGAACTGTTTGAAAAGTGATAATTTATAGTTTCTGGCCGGTTAACAATAGTGAATTTACCTCACTAGTGTTCACAAGGAAAAGAGTGATGCGAGAACTAAAACCACCAATATTCAATCAAATGCCACAGAAGTCAAATATTTAGGTGTGGCTTTCGATCACAGGCTCACGTGGAAGTTCCACATCCAAAACAACAGCACATAGGGCCAGGATGGCCCTGGGAACGACCCCAACTGCAGCACTTGAGGTCCTACTCGAACTTTTCACCATTGCACATCTAAATACAAAGAGAAGCTCGACTGGGGGCACACAGGTTAATGCAGGGACAAACCCCAATCATCCAGTCATACGGTGCAGAATACTTGAAACTGTACAATGAACTGAAGGCAGATCCAATACTAGGAATGCCCGTGGGTAACACAGTTCCACAGTACAACTTTGAAAAATATTTCAAAATCATAATACCGAGTAGAGAGGACTGGCAAAACGGCCCACCGGTAAAAGCGGAAGAAACTTGGAGTACAGATGGCTCAAAGACCCAACAAGGCGTGGGAGGAAGAGCAAAAACGAGAATCGACTCAGCCTTGGACATAATGCAACTGTGTTCGAGGCAGAAGTAGCGGCCATCGAATACTCTATAGGGAAAATAAACAGGCAGAAGGTTACAAATCAAACCATTGTCATTTTTTTCCGACAGTCAGACGGCAAGTAACGCGCCTAGCTCATTTCAAGTCTTTTCAAGACTGGTGGGAAGCTATCAGAGCGCGTTCAAGGAGCTAAAATAGAGTCACTCTAGCTTGGGCACCTGGACATGAGGGTCACAAGAGCAATGAGGAGGCCGATGTTCTAGCCCATGAAGGCGCATCCAAGGCTATGATCGGCCCAGAAGCCTTCTGCGGGATAGCGAAAGCATGTATAAAGAATCGACAGATTGGTGAAATAAGTTCCCAGGAATGAGGAAGGCAAGAGAGTTAAAAAAGAAACCATCGCCCAGATTCACGGATGGCCTGCTAAACCACAACCATAAAATTGTAAGGGTAGTGGTGGGTCTACTAACGGGGCGTAGCCGACTCAGGATACATATGAGCAACATGGGTCTGACAGAAGAAACCCAATGCAGGTACTGAGACACGCCAAATGTGGAGAAGAGAAACCAGAGGCTGCCAGCAATTTGAAGGGGTCAGTGTCAAGACTATGGAGTCTCATCAAAAAGAACGAGCTAGAAAATGAGCTCTATCAAGAATCATCACAATAGATCTGCAAAGGTCGCAGTGAATCAGGCCATGGGCCAGCTCTCCGACAATCCAATCTAATCTACCCCAAACGAGTTGATCGAACCCTTATGTGGTAATAGACGAGTATTTGAGATTCATAATCATTTTTCAAGTGTATAGAATCCGATATTTTCACAAATTCCTGTAGACGTAGTATATTTTTGATGACGAACTGGAATATAATTTTTTTCTAAAATATTTTAGACAATTTTCTTTGAATGATGATTTTTTCAGAGCTTTTGGAGTGGTGCGCCTGCACCATACCACTTTAAAATTGATCTAATCATTGAACAGTTACCATCATTGGAAATTACCAATTTATTTGGCGAATTTGAAATTTCACTAAAATTTTCATGTGAAGGATCTTCTGCTAGTTGAGGTCATGGTGACTGAAGTGTATATAAAGGTGTACAAAGTTTTATGGATTTCAATTTTTATCAATTCATTTCTGCTGCTGGCTCACTTTTTGACCGACTCATTTTCCAGATTTATCATCACTTGATTTATTTTTATTGGAATATCTGCAAGATATTGTTTACAGTACTATCCACTCCATTTTGGATGGAGAGTACCCAAAAAATAAGGTGAATCTTCAAATTTTGTGGGCTACGTACAATAGATTAGCGATTTTTTTATGTTGGTACACTCGTCTGGAATATATGTTCACAGTCTCAGCTATTTAACATGTTTCGTTTGTTGGTGAGACGCATAAAAGTTGAACAGAGTACTCAAAAATATTCGAAATGTTGACAGTAGCATACGGTGATTGTACTCTGAGCCAGAAAAATGTTAACATGTGCTACAATACTTTCACAGAAGGTTGACGAGATGTGAATGACGACGTTCGCCTTGGACGCCCCAGCACATCAACAACCGATGAAAATTTTGAGAAAATGATTAAAATTGTAAGGGAGAATCGTCGAATTACTATTAGTGAAGATGCTGAGGATGTCGGCACATCAGTAGGCACATGCCATGCAGTTTTTTCGAAAATTTTGGACATGAAACGTGTGGCAGCAAAGTTCGTTTCAAAATTGCTGAATTTTGACGAATCATGGGTAAATGGTCATGACATCGAAACCATGTCCAATCGTTCCAATGAAAGAGCCCCGGAGGTTCAAGACCAAAAAAGCACGACAAGTTCGATCATATGTCAAGGTTTTGCTCACTATTATCTCCTATTACCGTCGCGTAGCGCAATAGTTCTTACCACATGATCGTACGATCAGTAAGACGTGTCATCTTGAGGTTATGCGCCGCTTGCGAAAAGTAATGAGGAAAAAACGTCCGGTATTGTCGAGAAATAACACTCAGCATGGCTTCTGCACCACGATAACGCACCTGCTCACTCGTCATTGCTTTTTCGTAATGTTTTGGTCAATAATCAACACCGTAAGCATACCTCAGCCACCGTATTCACCAGATTTGGCACCCTGCGATTTTTTTCTGTTACCAAGATTGAAGAAACCCATGAAAGGACGGCGTTTTGCGACGATTGAGAAGATGAAAACCGAAATGCTGAGAGAGCTCAGGGAAATAGTAAAAAGTGTATATCAGAATTGTTATATATGTATAGCTGAATCACTCTGTATTTGTGGTCAGGATAGCATTATAAAAACAAAGTATTTTTTATATTCTGATTTGTGACCGACGATCGCAGACTTTCCTATTTTCGACAGTAATGAATAATCTCTAATTCAAATTAGTTGGATTTTATTTGCATCATTCTGTTAGGATATTTAAATTAATATCAAAACAGAACATTGGCGACGAGGATAATTTGTTCTCACATTAAGTTATTTATTTGAAGTAAAGTGTTGTTTTGTACAATTTAGACAATGTCTGAAAAAATACAGTTTTTCGTGGCAAACAGAATTTAAGAGGAAGATCGCAAAAAAGCGATCCTACTCAACACTTTAAGTGAAGATGCATATGTATTGGTGCGAAATTTATGTGTACCAGATTTGCCGGACACAAAAACTTATAACACTCGTCGAGTTGTTAAAAAGAACAATTTTCACCGGTTAAATCGTACTTTGCGGAGAGAATGAAATTTTATACAGCTAAGCGGAACTCTCATGAAAGTGTAGCGGTTTGGGAAGCGAGAATAAAAAGTTTAGTTTCCACTTGTAAGTTTAGTACTCCAATGTTGGATATACTCATGAGAGATATATTCGTTCTGGGCATGAATGATACCAAAATATTGGACAGATTATGCGAAGAAGATGCCTCTGACGATACAGTGACATTTAAGAAAATTGTGAAATTAGCCTTATCCAAGGAGTCAGCGCTTCACGAGCATAAGGCCATCTCAGGAAGGGGTCTGAAAATTTTTCAACCAATCGGGATAGATCCGAAGTTGGAACCTCTAATCAGGGAGGTAAGGACACTAACAGGAACCATCCGAAAGTAAAAGGTAGTATTTCTCCTAGACAACAGTCAAGTAAGTGTTTTGTTTGTGGTAGAACAAATCATTTAGCAGGCGCTTGTATTTACAAGAACTGTAATTATCACAAATGGCCGCCCTGTAATCCATCACACATTGAATACGAGACGCGTGTTGTCTCGCCGACGTGATCTTAGCCTCCATCTTGTGTACACGCCGTTCAATCTTCCGAACCGCAAGGCCGGGATTTCGTCCTTCCGATTCGGAAAGCGATTGGACGACGTTATACACGGCGGTGTTGATTTGCCAGATGTCAGAACACTATGAACCTCCGCATCCAAACGAGCCAGTTCTTGTGGCTTCAGGGGCTTAATCCTGTGGAGCGCCCTGCGTGTTCTGATTGTCGTCTCCATTGGTGGTATGATGCGAGTCTCCCCTCCAGCCGTGCCAACGGGTGGTAGAACTGTCACTTCTACCACTTCGTTAGCAGGCTGGGAAGGAGCTAAATAACCCTGCCGCCGAAGATAAGATACGTAATCCCTAAGGTTTTGGGCGGAAAAGGCGGCATTCTCCGGATGTGTTTCACACCACAGAGCATGCAATCTCGCCATGTACCCTCTTCGCGCAGGCTCACTACTCTCGTAGCAATGCATAAGACTATCTCTTAGCTCATGCGTCCACTCAAAACGTCCGTTTTCATTGCCAGGGTTGTCATCAGTAGGCAAATCATCGTTATGGGCCTCACCACCTTGCCTCTGACCCCTCCGAGCGGGTCGATTGTAGGGGCCCCTCACTTGATTATTGGGAACCAAGTCTTGGGTCCATCGGGTGGTTAGCCCTGTGGACCCACGGCCGGCACCGGAGGGAGAATAGAGTTCTCCTTCCCGGGTGCGCCTGGGCTGCCGGTCCGGTTTTGCACCAGTTGCTCGGGTAAGTGGTGTCGCAACTCACCAAAGGCCAAGGGTGTTAGTGGCCATCCCTTATTATTATTATTTTTTTTTCCACCGTAGTGTGGAAAAACAATTCCTGTACTTTTTGGATGTAGAATTGAGCTGACTAAGAATTCTGAAAGAGGGAATTTATTCAATCGTATACTATATACTGTACTCTGTGAATAGATAGTTCAAGTTACCGAAGGAGATGTTGACTTGATGTGAATAAAAATACGTTAGTATTTAGCGGTATTTTCCATAACAGAAATCCTAAAAGAAAGTAGTGTATGGAAAGATTTCACTCTATTATTAGCTATAATAATCAGGCAACTGTATTGACTCGCTACAAACATTTTTCACGTGAATACATTTTTTTCAGTACGCTAAAGCGAGACCATCAGATAATCATTATTATTACTTTTAGAAGAAGGTACTTCATACTCGCCCTGACTCATTTTGATATGCTAATTTTATTGAATTCATCCCAATTTATTACAGCATTTCAAATGAAAATTCAGGCGAACCTTTATCATATTCCTGGAAACACTTCAAAATGTAGATTATTACATCGGGATGCTGTGCGTAATCACAACGAACGTAAATTTGAAGATATGAAATTCCGGGATATCTGCCATGATTAATTTTTATAATACCTACTCTGAAAATCCAGGTTGATGTTTTTTTAACAAGGGGAGCTTTTTGTAGGAAATGTTTTCTGTCACTAGAAAATTGAGGGCTCATAAAATTAGTGACTGTCCTGATTGAATATAGTTTTGAACTGATTGAATTCACACGATTCTCATTTATTTGAAATTTCAAAAATATGGTTCAATGAGTCGACGTTTATAAAATAGTTCAAATCATCTTGATTAGAAAAATGTCTAATTCATTCTGTTCACAAACCATATGTCGTCAGTTTTCTTGTAGAAAAGTTTAATTAGCGCCTCTGACTTAGAATGAATCCGATGATTAGTTATCTTAAATAAATATAGTTTAAAAAGCTAAAAAACACGCTTTTAAAGAACATCGAAAGTGACCATTGATATTTTCCGATTCCGGAGAGGAAATTTGAAAATTAGCTACCAAGCCCAAGGCAGCAGGCGCGCAAAGGAGGGTTACAAATAAGGCAGTAGGCGCGCGTGTCAATGAAAAAAATACTTTTTTCAAATGAAAAAATACATGTAAAGTGAGTTCGAATTATATCAAGGAAGTAACGTGCAGCGTCATCTGCCCACGAAAAGATCAAACAATAATGTCGATAATTCTGTCAAATACAGATCCCGAGCATTCAAATGGGAATAAATGAAATGAAAAGGAGAGTTACAAACAAACAAACAAACATACATACATACATACAGGTGAAGCTAATAAAAGCGTTTCGATAATAAAAAAATACTTTTTTCAAATGACGAAAAACATGTAAAGTGAGTTCGAATTATATCAAGAAGGTTACGTACAGCGCCATCTGCCCGCCAGCTGGCAAAAGTGGGATTCTGCCAAACGCTGAGAACCTAACCGGGCCTGTGGCAAACCAGGCACACCAAGTTTTCCTAAAGAAGAACCATAATAATGGTTTAGAGCCAATAAAATCGTCTTAAACATGAGTAAATGCATTCACTTCAATCCTTATAGGAGAAACGTATCAGTATTTCCTCTGAAATATTGTCATTATATATTGTAAGAGATGAAATTCTACAACAAGATCTGTTCCCCGACATTAAGACTGCAACACTCTTCTTAATGCGCGTTTTTCCGACCAAGTTAACGTCTTCAGGTGAGGAGTGTTGGACTACTGTAAACAACCATGTTGAGACAAAATTTCGATATTGAACTATAGTGTATGTTCTAACTTTACTTTTTTGTAGATGTTTTTATATTCACATTTTATATTTCTATATTTACATTTGTATGTACTTTTCACCAGCTTTGTCCACAAGATTTATTCTTAATGACAATAAAGTATATTATTATACGCCAGAGATTCCAGTTCTTCCTTTGATTGAGAGATGTGATATTGGTATTTCAAGAAATGAATATTTTTTTCGTCTGTCTATAAGTAGTGCCCTTGGAGGACAAGCCTGAGTTAGTAGAGGTGTTGTCACTGTCGAAATCAACACATTATTTTCCGTACTATTCAGTTTTTTGCTTTGAAACTTATTGAACCAGACTCTTTCCCGAGACATTCTTCATGTTCCAGCGTACATATATCTATTGAAACGAGGTGGAAATACCGAAAAAAATGTGCAGCTATTGTGGAACATAACCTTGAAACAAAACAAATATCTTGCGTGGGTATAAATGAACTCTTTCGTTCAGATTCTATCCAGTGACGTATCGAGGTAGCATTTGGTATTAGTTATTCTTGGCATCCTGATTGGAGTTTTCTTTTTATATCTGTTAACTTCACAGTTCATTTCCCGTTCTCTTTTTTCTGTAATGATAACTTGGTGAAAGCCATAAAATCGGATCTAGGTGAGTCGGGACATAACCAAAATCACAGCACATTATAACTGTAGTATTTTAAATGGTCATATCTGTTGAAGAAAAAATTCGTTCAAAATGTTGAATCATTTTTACATTTCTGAGAAGAGGGTTTCTGAAACTACAAGAAACTAATTATATACTGTGATATCAAAATCCTCTATTCCTGGAAATACATTGTGAGATATCTAGTGTTATTTGTCTACTTTCCTCACTGGGAAAGACTCTCATGATCTTGATTATCAATATCAATTTTACATTTGATTCACTTATTCTCTTGCTGAAAAATATCTCTCACATATATATGAATTTGACATGAACAATTGACTTTACAAGATGACAAGAGTATTTCAACTTTTTCCAAGGTGTATTAATCACTATGAGTAATGGACAACAGGAATACTGAAGAAATGAAAGAAATGAATATTTCTGTCCGTGTTTATGAATCTTCAACTTCGAAGGGCTGGCAAATATGGTAGTTGTTTGGCGAAAGGTTTAGGGAGTATGATGGGAAGGGCAGAGCTTCGACGTCAAATTCCTTCAATTTTCGGCCAGAAATTTGTGGAACATGCGGACGAAAGTTGTCGTGGAGCAGGGTCGGACCTCTTCTGTTGACCAGTGCCGTCTGCTGCTGACGCAATTGTCGCGATTTTCTCACAATAAGACCCCGCCACGATGATTTTACCCGGTTGCAGAAAGTTGTAGTTAATCACACCAACCTCTGGCCACCATACAACAACCATGGTGTTTTTTTGGTGATTCCGGCCATTGGGAAGTGTCTGCGTGGCGCATTGGTATCCACAGTCCTGAACATCTCCCATTATCGTAGAGTAACCAATTTCCATCACACGTGATGACCCAATTCGACAAGGATCGTTTTGGTTGCGCAAAAACAACATTATCCAATGGTGGGGCATCTCACTTTTCGAGCTTGTTGACTAGTTTTTCTGTCATCCCACGCACCATTTGTGATGGGTCAGTCTCCACAAGAGTCCCCAAATCCTCGTGGGGGCTAATGTTCGAGACTAAAATCTTCGAAACAAAATTCTTCAAACTAAATTCTGTAACCAAAACTATCATTGTCAGATGTCTGCTTGATTTCTCGTGGTTTCGGCAGCGGTTTTGTTCAATTTGAATTCGTAGAGAAAAATTGTCCGAAAATCGCCTAATGACATCATATCGACATCATATCGATCACCACCACCTTGTGGTGATCGATATGATGGGGAGGATATGTTATGAATCTGTCTTGCATTAAGTTCTTGAGCAACAGAAGCAAAATCTGCATCAGGAGAGAAAAACAGCTCAGAGCAGGTCACGAACGCTCAAACGATGATTCACTCATATCAGAGGCGAGAATGCTCTTCTTGCCGGAATCTAATATATCGTCAGGGGGAACTACCCTCATATGGTTAGGTTGCTGCGGACATCAGAATGAAAATCTTGCATCTTGAACATCCCACAACACAATATCGACCAATCAAGAGGAATCTGTTCAGTATCTTATTATAGCTGTCGAAGAGAATATTCCAGAGGATGGTCCTTAGGTGTGATTCCAGAGTTGTACATTCTGGTAAAGGTACTACAAGTTACATGAGAGGTTCGTGAAAGACTTTCCTGACTGGTGGGAGCAGGCAAGGGAAAGCATCTAACTGATATGTCTCATAAGAAATCTCCTTTCCAAGCCATACATTTGAGTTGCTTACGTATTTGACGAAGATAATTGCAGACTAGCCGCGGATCAACTCCTCACAAGATTGAGGAAAATGTACCATGGTTTGTCAACCTTCTCATGCCAGGTTCAGGTTTTCATCATTTGGGAGGATATTACTCTTATCAGCCTCAAAGATCACTCACCAAATAACGTAATCGGCTTTGTCAAGACGCTGGATTTATTTGATAAAAATTTAATAGAAGTGAGTCACAATTAACCCTTGCATCATGCAGTGGAGGGTCGAATGAACTCATTCACTTCGGATCCACCTACGTAAATTATACAACTTTGATACACTAATATAGAAGAAAAAGTCATAGATATAACCAATTAGCAGCTAGGTAAAAACATGAAACTATTTGGTATTTCCTTTACTAATGGTTCACATCTGTTTTCAAGATGTGAATGTATCTAACTTTGCAATAAACAAACAATATATTTGTGAGGCCTTGATGAATACTTTCAAGGGTTTTCAGGCTGCATTGATGAACCCAGTGGTGGCCGGTCTGGAAATGCCATGAACAACTGATAAAACTGTCAGATCGGCATAGATTGAGTCTGTATTGGGTGTTGAAAGAGTTGATGATTGTGTCAGACACGGACTATAATTAACAAATATGTGCTTGAATCAGCTGTGTGGGTACAAGGATCAATGGAACGGGATTATATCAGGGAATGAGATGAAGAGAAATGAAGAATGTATTGAAAAAATATACGGGAAAACCTTCAAAAAAGAGACAGCCTGATGAATGAATTGGAACACAGCTTCATCAAAGCAGCAATCGTCTTAGAATAATACAGGGTTACTCACTGTCCACTTTCAGAGGACGTCTGTGCAGAATAGGGTTATTATATATCAATACAATAATGAAATCCTAGACAACAAAAAATATTATATTCCTTTGAAATAGTTGAGAAAAATTCAATGTATAACACAACGTCATGCCCCATACTTTTCCTTCCAAAATGAAATTACATTTTCAATACTGATAAAGAACTCAAGCAAATTGCAGTGAACAATGGATTTAAAGCCAAATTAATAACCAAAATGCTGTCCAAAATAATCTACGCAAAAGCGATTCGAGACGTTTTTCCTATTGATAAGTTGAATAATAAAAATTATAGAGCTTTAACATAATTTTGGACAATCAAGGAAAAAAGAGGCTTCATTTTTGAGGAAACGAGATATTGAAATTGCATATAGAACAAGTAATACGTTGGGAAAGTTAGTTGAAAATAATAAAGATAAAACATCCAAATTAGAGAAATCAGGAGTATATAAATTATAGTGTGGAACGTGTCCTAAGGTATATATTGGTCAAACTGGCTGAAAATTTAGGAATCGAATCCAGGAACATCATATGAGCTATGTAAATAAGAAAACAAGTTCAACATATTCAAATCATCTTTTAGAAGAAAATCATATCTTCAACAAAGAGTAAAGATATTTGGAATCAATGGAAATTAATAAATTTAAAAATTCAAACATTCTAATGAATGACCAATTGGATTTGAATATATCACCATTATTGAACATTATTGAACTTGTTTTCTTAGAAAAACCGAGAAAGAATTAGTATTATTGATGTAGAAGTGAGGTAATATGCTTCAGGTGATCATAATTGAAGAGGTACCTCAGGTAGAGCTTTGGGTAACTTTTGAGAGGTAGTCTCAATTATGGTTTCATGTAGTAAATAAATAATAATGTAAGAAGCAACTTGAGTATTCAAATCACTTTTGATAAAGCTACTGTGTTAGCGAAACATGTAATATATTTTGTGAAGATCAAATCGTGAGGTTTATGAATTTACTATAGATCTTCATCAAGTAACGGCTGAATCAATCAGATAACTAATATCATAAATAGCAATTTATCGAAAATAAGTGAATTGAAAAACTTTGGCTTTGAAGGGTTCACTTCTGAAGTTTATTATATGAACAAAACTTCACTTTCTATTGAAATCATCTCACTGGTAACTTCACATTGGAGTATCTCGGACTTATTGGTCGAGAACAGATCACCGAATAAGAAAAGTAATGAAATAACGTTAACTGCAAGATTTTTACAATCGAGTTGATGAAATTGATATAGTACTTTACAAAACGTTCTCAGAGAGAACTATTCAAGATTGAAGGGTCGAAAACGCTTTCTAAGTTCACAGAACTGAAGTAGAAAGCTTCACAAGCAAAATTCTTTGTCAGCAGGTGACTTCTAAATTGTTAGTTTCTCAATTGTCGGTTTCTTCTACGCCGGGTTTTGCGTGAAAACTATGCGGCATGCCTGACATTTATCAGTTATGATTCCCAATATTACTTCAAGTATTAGCAAACTGCTAATGTTCAACTATACTATGAACCATAATGATCTACTGAAGGTTGAAAACCAGAGTTCAAACACAACGCCAACACCAGACAGCGCTGTTTCGACCAACCATAGGTCTCATCAGTGGTGCTATAGGCTGAATCACAAAGCATTGCTGGACTAAACTATTCTCAAAGGACAAGTATGAGTAACTAAGGGCGATTATATCTCCCCTAATGAAGACGCCATCTATAAGATCGACAGAGAATCCAATTCTCAAATATCAGAGATAAACGATGCTCCCTAGGGTGATCCGTTTCAGTGAAAGAAAACGAATCCTGTCGGTGGTCGTTGTCGAAGCTTGGATTTGCAACTGGACGCCTTCGGGAGCTTTGTTTACCTTTGCTATTCGAGAATTGAGTTCTGTGACGAATCTATAGATGACGTCTACGTCAGTACTCGCTTGCCTTATTAACGAGAGGATTTTATTCGCTGTTTATTCGTGTTAGGAATCACACGTCAAACGGTAAGACCTCGTTAGTCCTTAGCTCGCACAAGTTTCTCAACTTCTGAGAGTTGTCGTTTGTATGGGGGCGACAGCTGATTAACGGAAAAACACAGAAAACAGGAACAGATTTTTTCACCCATTCATCATTCTTCCAAATAATGAAAGAACTCATTTGAAATCTTAATTAAATATTTATTGTGAGGAAACGGGAAAAATACTTCAGGAATAAACTTACACTAAATTGTTAATCAAAAATACAATAAATCACCAAAAACTTACATTATACTGCCACCCCGCAGGATCGAAGAAAAAGAGATAAGCTGCATTGCTGGAACCTTTTCTGAAGGTCGATAGATACTGAATGAATTTCTCAATACTGTCTGTTGATGATCTTGACCTTCCTCAATATTTATGAAGATTTATACACTGACATTGCAACTTTGATCTGGTACCAATGCTCAGTATGCAATCTGTGCAAAGTTGGCGTATTTGAAGATTGTTTTATATTTCTATATCTTGTGATCGTATCAATTTTAATGTCTATGTACTGGAAATATTAAAAGATGGAATTCTGAATACTGAGTGTTTTTGTTTTAGAATATCAAGGTTGAGGTTGAAAATCTTTCAATTCATGTATTCGCTTGAATGAATTTGAATTATTTCATGATTATTTTCCATATTTAACAATATTGAGTCTAACTCTAGGGGCAGCTTATTTTGTCGCTCACTTCTAATATATGTTGTTGTGGGTAGAATCAAGCAGGCTTTGTCAATAGAACATGTCCCGTGAGTAAGTGAGAAAGAAGTAAGTTAAGTTAATTGCCTATATTACGTACCAACATATATTTGTAATTTACAATGAAGAGTGGACAACACTTCAAAACATATTATATGATACTGCAGTGAGAAACAAAATAACTATCTGACACAAATAACTACAAAAAATGAAGAAAGAAAGAGAAAGAGAAAGAGAAAGAAAGAAATGTCGAATACAAAAACTAGGATAACCATTGTCAAATTCAAATTATGAAGGTATGTTTCAAATATATATCCACAGAATCGATTGGCTGAGAACTTTGAATTCTGTAGAAATACAATTTATAATACAAGCTATTTTTCGAGATTTGATCGAACAAAATCGGTGGTTCAAAATCTGTTCAGATGGCATTAGCATTCCATGTGTTATATGCTTGTACACCTGACTGTCTGATCAAGGAAATCGACTTTTTGTGAATTTCAACTAAAGTTGAAAATATGTATAATAAGTAATGTCGGTTATGGCATCAATTCAAATTTGATGAAAAGGTGTTGGCAACGAATAGGATAACTAAAGTGAGTAATGATCCATATAGGTTTCTTTTATATCCTGAAAATATTTGCAGCCCCTGAATAATTTCCTCATATTACGACAGACACTATAACAGATGAATGATTTGATGTGAAATGAAAATAGTAGAACATAATTTACTTGTCAAATGATCAGTGTGATAGTTCCAAGTCAAGTTACCGACGAAAGTAATACCTTATAACATAACATTCTAGATATATTCATTCACAGTACGTGCAGAAAAATGCAAATTTTGTGTTTCATCTTTATTTGATTCAAGGTTACTTCATCAGTTATGCATGATAGGTCAGCGGTATCTTTCCCTGAGGGGATAAACGTGATGGTATAGTACGCAAACAAAATTGATTTGTAGGGCTGCATTAAGTTAGGAACATCGTTTATATGAATAATGAATAATAATGACCCTAGTACTGATCCTTGGAGCACCTCGTGGATTTATGTTTAACACTTCTATTGCTCTACATAATAATCGAACAGGAAACCTTATATTTTATTTTGATTTTTTTATTCATTTTCATCAAATTTCAGCCCCGTTAAATAACACAAAATGCTGTGAATAATGAATCAGGGAACTTCTGTTCTCATTCATAGATGATTATTCTAAATACGGTTAGACCGGAATAGGATATATTCTCTGGGTACGACACTGATTCCATCAATAAATAGAGAAAGGAAGGTCCTTTTGATGTATTACCAGGTGGAAACGCATCACCCGGAATGATGCTGTTTTCCACTAGACATATTTCAAGGCTCCTATACATTCAGGAACGGGCGAACGTTATTTCGGCCTTGGATTATTGGATGAATGAAAAGGGTACAGAAACGACAGCTGCCAACAGGTACTGGTCTAGAGGCTTTTCTTTGATTACTTTTTAATTGATGTGATCTTTCCATTTTAATCAAGATAATAATGGGACATCTTCACTTGTTGAGTATTGTTGGATATTAAACCATGAAAAAATAATTTACGGCATTGCTAATATTTTGCGAATATATTTTTTTGCAGATCTACAAATTGCAATTCTCAGGATTAATGGAATGATATCAATACTAACTCTACTAAAATTGAAGGTGGCGGTGAGAGAGTAAAATTCGAAATCAGTAAGCTTAGAAATCTTTATTGAAAAGAGATTATAGTATTTGAAGATATTACTTTGAATGTATTTTTTTCAGGAAAGTTGTGAATTTGGATTTTCTCCCTGTTTCTCTTATTTCACCAAAAGTCTTCACTTTTCTCAGGTAGTTGATTTCGCCATGAAATCACCTGCCTTTTTGAAAGCTGGATTTGAACATGTTGAAATGTACTTTGAATAAGAAAAATGATGTTTCAATGAAGATTAGTAATTCACGCAACATGTCCGGAAAATACTGTCTTTGGAGAAGTAGACAAAATGCGGGTCCAAAAAAAACTGTTCTTAAAAGTGTAGCAAACAGTATAATTGTGTAGAATAACGAATTAATGAGAGATTTTCTGATTGATTCGGCCGTTACTTGATGAAGATCCATAGTAATTTCGTAAACTATTCCTCACGATATCATCAAGGAAAATTGCGGTTAACCATGGGTTTAAAGCCGAATTATTAACAAAATACTTTCCAAGAAAGTCTACGCAAAAGCGATTCGAGACGTTTTTCCTATTTTTCAAGGTAGATAATCAAAATTATAGAGATTTAACGTATCTTGGACAAACAACGGAAAAACTGGCTTCATTTTTGAGGAAACTAGATATCAAAATTGCATATAGAATAAGAAATACATTGGGAAAGTTAGCCAAAAATAATAAAGACAAAACATCCAAATTCGAGAAATCAGGAGTATATAAATTAAAGTGTGGAACGTGTCCTAAGCTATATATCGGTCAAACTGACAGAACATTTAGGAATAGAATCCAGGAACATCATACGAGCTATGTGCATAAGAAAACAAATTCAATATATTTAAATCCTATTCTAGAAGAAAATGAAGGTTTGGAACTGAATAATTTCAAACATTCTAATGAATCACCAACTGAATTTGAATAGATCGCCATTTTTGAACTAGTTTTCCTAAAAACCGAGAAAGAATTATTATTGATGTAGATGTGGGGTAATATGTTTTAGGTGATCATAATTGAAGAGGTACCGTAGAGGTTTAGGTAATTTTTTGAAGGTAGTCTCAATTATGGTTACCTGTACTATTTAAATATTAGTGTAAGAGGCAACTTGAAGTATTCAAATCACTTGATAAAGCTGCTGTGTTAGCGAAATATGTTGTGATATATATTTTTTGAATAAAGTGTGTGTAGTTCAAATCGTGGGGTGTAGTTTATGAAATCAATAAGAGATATGTCTTCATTATATTTCTTAGTAGAACGAGATTTCGAGAATTTCAATGCTTATTTGTATTATTAATTTAAATTCGAAAAGTACATATATATTAACAGAAACATTCTAATTATAATTTATAATTATATTCATATGAGAATTCAAAAAAAAGTTGATTTTGGAGGTATTCAATTTGTTTGAGATGCTTGGTATATTTGAATGCCTTTTATGGAAGTCAGAACAAGAAGGTAAAATTTTCGTTTCACATTGTTTGCATCTAATTATTTTTGAATGGACCTGGCAATTTTATTTTTGTTTCTGAGTGAATTATCTATATATCCTTCAGCGACATTGGTAGACTTTCAGCCACCGTGTTGCCTCAAGTTTGTGATGTTTTCAGCTTTAACAGCAAATAACGTCGCAGAAGTTCGACGACTGTTAGGACCTGTGTGATTTTTGGATTGGGTAAGTTCGAAAATCAGGCGATTCTTAATTTGCGATTACCAAAACTGTGGATACCAACAGACAGAATCAAAAAATGTATTTTTTTGTAATTCACAAATAATCTATTATGTGGAGTATGGGATGGCCCTGAAAATAAATTTTGCCTATACAACAGCGGGTTTTTTTGTCCAATTACATTTCTGAATATGTATTTTGGAATCTGGTATTTTCACAAGCAACATGTCTTTCTTGTCGTTAATTAGATCAATTGACTTTTCTGTTAGTTCTTCCCGTCTACACGCACTGAATATTCCAATAGCTGTAACTACCTGAAAATAAACCAAATCAAGTTGATACTTTCATATCCTACAATCCAAATATTTTGTTGAAATTCCCTTCAGCATTAGATATGTTCCATAACTGGCCTTCCCAGTGAATTTGTTGATCTGCTCGCTGTCGAAGACTTCTGATTTCTTTACTCTATAACCAACATTCTGCTTGAAATCTGTTATTCCGTCAACCAGCTGCCGCACCCCTACGAACGACAACCCTCAGGAGTCAAAACTTGTGCGAGCTAATGATTAACGAGATCTAACCTTTTAACGTGTAATTCCTAACACGAGTTGGACGATAGCAAGTGAAAATCGATTGTTCAATCTGGGGCTTGAACCACCGACCAACACGGCAATCAATTCGAGTGAGTGAACGTCGAACCTACCGGCTACTGACCGATCTTTTAAGTGGCTATGTTTACATTTTCTACACTGAAATGATATTTTTCATCATCATTCATTCATCAATTTCATATTTTTGCGCCAAGTAAGACAAAATTACATTATTTTGACTATTTATACATTTCTTCATATCCATCCGTTTCGAAAATACATCATAAACGTTTTCATGCCTGGACTGGATTACTTCCCGAAATAGGTAGAAAAAATGCTATTTTTTCAAAGACGGTTTCCAAAAAAAGATTTCTCCAAGTACCAGCTATATGGGAATATTCTTTCCTCTGATCTTCCTATGAGATTCAACCTCTTATGGTTTGATTTTATCTCACTTCTCATCATATATAGGATGTCTCATAGATCGTAGTCCAACTGAAAGAGTTGATGGAAAGGTTCATATAACATGAGGTCCGATTCCTTACCGCTTTCACAAACCAGAAAATCCAGATGATGATAGTTGAATTCATTTTTGACATTTTGGTTTTATTAAAATTGGCAATGAAAGTACTGAATGTCCAAAGCACACAGTCCGAAAATTACTGCCCTTTGTTATTCGCTGATCAAGATGAGGTTCAACTTTATGCAGAAAACCTTGTTACCTAACTTTAAAATGCAATTAAAAGAAACTGTTGCCTTTTTTACCCTCCAGATGGTTTAGATGGGTCAATCATTATACCATTCATCATACTAGCTCATACATTTTTACCAAATTGGTCATTCTTCCTTTATTATTGGTGGGTATTCTACCTCCCAACAATTTAAATATTGTATCCCAAATATTCCTGGCCACTAAACGTTCATTTTATTCGACCATGAAATTAAATTAAAAAAATTTGGATCAGTTCTGATTCTTCCTACACATTTTTCGAAAAAAATTACACTTTTTTGTTCACATCCAAACACTCTGGGCTCATCATATGGTAGGATAATCTCAAAAGAAATGTTTTGGCTTCTGACTTCTCCATACTGATGCAAAACAAATGTGCGAAACTTCGTAAGAGAGGAAGAGAGCAATTATTTTATATTTTGTAAATTTTATTGTTATATATTATATTATTATACTTATATAAATTATTGTATTAATTAATATAAAGATAAAGAAGTGAAAAACCAAAATCTATCTTTCCCAAAAATCAATCCCAAATATATCCCCTCCAATTTAAACAAGATTCCTATGGCTGGGATTTGATCGAATGAGCCAATGAATGTCATTATGTACTGTCATCGATGACATGACAAAATCGAACTCATTTCGTGACATTAGGTCGTAATTTCATGAATGAATTTAGTGTTTTTTCTCATAATGTTATTTAGATTCAGTTCTGAAGAGCTGATAAGGCAAGTGTCTTACAGCGAAACATCGGATATCTACCAGTCGTGAAGTTCTACTTCTCTCATTTACTATATTGTGTAGGAATCCTGTGAATGATATCCGATTCATTTCCATAACGCATGTTTAGAATACAAACTGTATAGAGGAAAGTGTTTTTGTATAATTCAGTGTTCTTATGAAAGCATTTGTTTCGAACGTATTTTTCTTTTATATAATTCAATGTCTATATGGAAATAGCTGTTTCGAAAGGTTTTTTTTCAGAACTGAAATTTACTCCTTCGCATGATATACACATTTTTTATATAAAAGATTCCCATATTTTTTTTGTATCAAGATGGAGAACTAATAATCAAAAATGTACTGCTTTCAATTTAAATAATTTTGAAATATTCGTATCGCAATGCGATGTTGAAAAATATACAGAATTCCACTACTGCCATATCACAAGCACTGGACCACTTCCTAAAAATGTAATTCCATAAAAGTGATTGCTTGCAGATTGAAATTTTCACGTGAATGTACAATAAAATATTATTCCAAAGGATGAGGCGAGAAGCCGTAGAGCGCGAAGTTGGCGATTGCCAACGATTCCTCGGTTAACAAAATTCGTGAAAAATGTGAAAATAAACGGTACATTTCCGCCGAGAGAAAATAATCACGCAGATTTTCTTCGACTGCTGGAAATTGGCCTCTGAAAATTGTTTGCTATAAGACAATAGACTTCTCAGCCATCAAATGGTCTATCGAACACAATTTAAATTTTAAAAGCTCATTAAATGCAAATTACGAATATAACGCCATTTGCTCAGTCGTTGAATTCAGAGTTCGTATTTATTTGCAAAGATTTGAGGTCACGATCGAGATCGTGGAGCTCAGTTTAACTTTTCTTGTTGAATCGCGGAAATTATGTTACTTTTTAGGCACCAAGACTGTGGGGAGGGAGTGAATGGAAATTTATTTGGAGAAGAACATTGGGTATTAAATATCTTTGAATTTTATTGTGAACCCAAAAATTGTGAATTGATGTCGCATTTGATGATCTGTTTATTCATTCAATCAATTCAATTTTGAATTTCCAATTCACGTGTTGGTTATAATTTCATCTATTTGGTTTGATAGACATTTTATAATATATACTAGATGATAAAGAGAGGTGAACACCCATTTATATAATAACAATAATAATAGTAATAGCGACTTTATTTCCCATTTTACTTAATAAATAATTATTTCCATCTTGAAATGCTGATTGTTGGCATAATAGGCGGAGTTCGGCTTAAAAAAATGATATGACAATATTATTTGACTATTCAGTTGAGATGTCCTTCCACTAAACCTCATAAAGCGCCATATAACAAAAAAGTAAATAAATAAAAAAAATTATTAAAATTATTATCGAGGGGTGCTTCTTCAATAAAATTATTTTCAGATTCTCTTTAAACTTATCTAACTTCATCTCTTTCAAACTGTTCGGAATTTCATTGTAAATTTTTGAGATCTGATAACTGTAGGATCTTATATATTGTTGTGTTTTGTGCAATGGGGGTGTTAAAAGCCCTTTAAACCTCAAGTTCAATGTATGTACGTTAGTTCGGAATTTGATTTTATTATATAGATATTCTGGTGTTTTAGTTTTTATTATATTATGATATAAGCTTGCAGAGTGGAGCAACATCCGATTATCCATATTCAACCAGTTTATATATTTCAAAGTATGGGCAATGCTTTCATATTTACGAATACCGAAAATCAATCTCAAGCAAGAATTTTGTATTTTTTTTTCTATAAAAATATAAAAAACTGTGAGATACAGACAATCTGCGAAATTGAAATTGGACAAAACCAAGCCCTCGCAAAGTATTAATTTGATTTTTCTTCTTATGATGCACTGTTTGGAACCTTTGGTATAGTAATGAATATTACTGGAGTTTTTTCAACACCAAATCGTTATTTTCAACACCTCGACACGTGTTTTGATCACCAAGTGATCATCTTCAAAGAGGAAGATTAAACTGTTTAATCTTCCTCTTTGAAGATGATCATTTGGTGATCGAAACACGTGTCGATGTGTTACAAATAACGATTTGGTGTTGAGAAAAAACTCCAGTAATATTGATTTTTCTCGATAAATATTGTCTACTACTGTATATCAATTTCAAATATCCATATGCTCTGCGAATTAGTTCATTCACATGTTTTTCAAAATGAAGATTCTCATCTATAAGTCATTATAGATGACCTAGGAGTCATCCTAGGTTTTTAGCACAATCAACCACTTCGAGTATATTTTGTCCAATTTTAATATCCACAAGATTTTTTACAATATTTCTATTTTTTTTTTACCAAAGACTGAAATATTTGACTTACTAACATTAATTTGTAGACCGTGGTTTGGAGATGAGCTACAAATGCATTGATATCAATATTGATGCGTTCACATGCATCAGCAATGTCATTAGGATCAAATGAATGGTAAATTTGAGTATCGTTTGCATAAAGGTGCATTCGACAATATTTCGAATGTTTGATAATTTGACTTGTATATAGCGAAAAGAGAACAGGCCCAAGGATAGATCCTTGGGGTTCACCTGATTTTAATAATAGGTTATCAAAATAGTTCAGGTCAATACGTACCATTTGCCGTCTTTCCGTCAAATATGATCGAAGAAGTGATACTGTGCTTTCAGTCATACCGAGATGAATCAGAATTGATACTAAGATACCATTATTGATTGTATCAAATGCACCGCTAAAATCGAGCATAACTAAGGAAGTGCATTTAGCCGTGTCTGTAGCTTCCATAATATCATCCACTACATGGAGAAGTGCCGAAGCGCAACTGTAGCCTTTTCTGAAACCAGACTGAATAATAGGAAGGAGTCTGTGATTGTCAAGATATGCTTTAATTTCAATAATGTTTTGCATGTGTATTTATGTTGAGGCCAGTAAAAAGCCAGTAAAATTTCAGCCGTATCGTAAGCTATTCTGACCAGTTTTTTAACTGTTTTTCTTGTGTGAGCATTTACCATTTCTTCAATTTTTATTCTTATTTATGCTTTAACTGTTGAAGAGCTTGTGGTAAAGTGTTTCGTATTGTTAACACTATGCCTCGAGTGCGAAGACTTCGTCGTATTCCTCAACTTAGTGATTTTGAGAGAAGATGATTTGTTGGCTTACGTGAGGCAGGTTTTTCAGTGAGAGAAATTTCAAGAAAAACCAATCGATCTTTGCGTACTATTCTGAGATGTTATCAGGCATGGACCCAAGAAGGCCAAGAATACAGAGCTAAGGGTACCGGTCGTCGCAGGGGAACAACAGGGCAATTGCGAATCAGTGGTTTGAAGAACACGGAAGGATTGTTGGAATGCACACAGTATATTGGCGAATAAGAAGTTTCGGACTTTTTTCTTATCATCCCCACTGGGGATTGCACTGGTGCAAAGACATAATAAATTGGGATCAACAGCGGAATCGCGTATCTTCAGCAATGAACCGCGCTTTTGTTTGTGTATGCACGATGGACGCGCAAGAGTCCTCAGTTCCTCAGTTTGATGTGGAGATGCATGTTCACCATACTGTTGGTTTGATGGTATGGGGCGCCATTGCATATGGTACCAGGACACCTTCAGTCTTCATTGGAGGCAACATGACAGCTCTTCTTACTTTCACAAAGTAGTGGAGTCTCATGTCCTTCCAAGTCTTGAGATCATCGAGAACCCCATATTTCAACAACGCTAGACCGCATTCATGAGTGTATAAGACATCGAGGATCTGCAACACATTATTGAACTTCACTGGTTTCACGATCATCCAATTTCTCTGAAAATTTACCTGTTTTTCTGCTACTATCTGTCAAGTATGTAAGCAAACAATTATTCAAATATTTGTCACTTAGTATATTGATATTCAGCTATTTCAGAAGAATTTAATCATTACGTATGACTTGTTCCAAATGACTTTACTGACATATTCTCAATCCTCATGGTTTCGAATTTTTCTGTAGCAATTTTCTGCTATTGAAATATTTTGATGTTAGTGCAACCACATAATATGGTTATAATAAATGAATATCGATACTGACAATAAAATTTCTCGGAGAAGCGAAAATAGCTAGGTTGAGGCAACATAACAAATTACAACGACCAGGGACCTATCACAGAAATCGAAGTCACCACACTATCCAGATATATATTTTCCGTTCAAGATCTCATTGCTTTGAAGAAGTTTCAATGCTGCCCCGGATCAATCGAAATGAACAAAACACTTTCGTTCGTTTCAGTGTCAAGTATTTTTGTAGTTTCATATCTCAACAAATATACGTATTCTATTGTGTCGTGGTATATACTGATCGACAGGAAATATTTCACTTTAAACATTGATGCTGTTCATTTTTCTTTTGCAAATTTAAATGTTTTGCTCCTTTTCAGCTCATCACTACACGATGTCTTGCGATTTCCGGCCAATTTTTTTTACAAATTCAAATTGACTCAAAGCCATGCCGAAACAGCCCAAAAAATTGACCACGCATTTGACAATGATGGTGTTGATGACGTTGGTTGAAATTTCAGAAGATTTTAGCCTCAAAGATGAGCCATCAAGTGGTTTACCAGTAATCCAGGACGAGGATTTGGAAAACCTGGTGGAGATTGACCCATCACAAACGATGCGTGTGATGGCGGAAGAACTGTGCGTCAGTTCCCATGTGATTTTTGATGGTTTAAAACATATTGGAAAGTTCGAAAAGTGGAAGCAATACGATTTGAATGATCGACAGAAATTGTCACGTTTCGAAGTCTGTTCTTCTTTGGTTCTGCGCAACCAAAATGATAATTTTTTGGATCGGATCGTCGGATCGTCTACCACAGCAGAAGTCATTCGGACAGTGGTTGGACACCGATGAGTCACCCAGACACTTCCCTGGCTTACAACTACTTTCGCCCAATGGATGCTGGAAATAATTTTGCAAAATGAATACATTCTGATGAGAAAGACTCGACCATCGTAAAATGGATGAACTGAAGTTTGGCCACAGAACGATGATAATTGCACAAGTACGACTGGAGCGACAAAAAATTGACGAGGTAGAGAAATTCTGTGATACGGAGAAGCGTCGCTAGTCATCGAAGTATAAAATAACTGGACAGACGATGTGGTGGCCGTTTTGTTCGTTTCCAGCATTTGTTTTGTTCATTTTGAGAGACGTGTGGTGGAAGAACCCCATCCAAATACTACCAACAACTCATTCACATGCCAAAAGAGAGTTCACATTTTGATCCTAGTCTTCCATTTAATCATTTCCTATCATTGATTATATGTTGAATGGGAGATTATTACCATCCCTCTTCGCGCACCATAAGCTACTTTTCAACTTCTATGTTTCTTTTTGTTTTTTATGTAATTCGATGTTTTCAATCGTTTACCAATGTCTTCTGAACAAGGTCCAAAATAGTGCAGTCTAACAAAATAGAACGGTTTCGGTGGTCTTTTTAGTCAGCATATCTGAGGTTGTCTCATTTCTTTTCACTATCTTGAGGAATTATAGATCATCATGATTTTGTTGACGCTCTTTCTGATCTGAAGAGGTCATAACTTTCGTCGCAGCTCATTCATTACCATTTATTTTTCCACAACTCGACTTTTGTCTTTGCTGTCTATAATTATAGGATGCTTCACATCCCCGTCTGTTTCTCTTAAAAATTATGTTTTGGCTGAAACTCAAAAAGCCGTCTTTGGCTATTACGGAGAACTGGAGTACTCTACTGGACTGAAGGGGGTATGAAAACTCCCTCCAATCGTACTTTGAGGACGGATTCAGTACTATTCACAGTTGTAATGATATGGATACAGTAGCGACGCAATTTCGCGAAGCAGTGATCTCTTTCTATCATGAGAACTGCCCACTGAGGGTCAAAAGAGATAACCCCAACTCTTCTTGGTGGAACAAAAGCCTTGAAAATAAAAGAAAAGAAGTTCGACGACTATTCAATCGAGCTAAAGACCCAGGTAACTGGGAGCTTTATAAAACCACTCTAATGTCATACAACAAGAAAATTAGAAAGGTGAAACGGGGGTCTTGGAGGAAGTTCTGTGAGAGTATCTCTAATTCACCTCGCAGCGCAAGAATTCATAAGATTCTCTCTAGAATACCGACTGCTGAAATTGGGTCGCTTAAATGACCCGATGGAACATTTACGACCTCTAGAAAAGAAATGTTAGAGCTTTTGATAGAAAACCACTTTCCTGGAAATCTGACTCTTGATAACAACAGACCGCCCATCTTCGAGGGCGCTAAACGCCCAAAAAAGAACGACTGGGACGTCGCAAGAAAGGTTATCACATCACCGGCAGATGAATGGGCTATCAAGTCTTTTCAGCCCTTCGAGAGGATGGTATATTTCCAGCTCTTCTTCAAAACGGAGTGGAAATAATTTTACCTATTCTCACAAAACTGTATAGAGCTAGTCTGACATGGAACTATATACCACCCAGTTGGTTGGCAGCAAGGGTAGTATATATACCTAAAGTGGGCCGGAGAGACCCACACCCCAAATCGGTACGACCAATCAGCCTTACATCCTTCCTGCTGAAAGGACTTGAGAGAATACTGGACGGACATATCAGGAGGGTAGCATTATATGCATCCCCATTGAATAACCACCAGTATGATTATCAAACCGGCAAACAATCTTGTTGAGAAAATCTCCCAATCCCATGACAACAAGGAGATTGCGGTTGCTGTATTTCTTGATATTGAAGGAGCCTTTGACAATGCACTACCTAAATCTATAGGATTGTCTCTGGCTAGAAAGGGTATAGAATCGACCATAACTGGCTGGATCTATGCCATGCTAGTAAACAGAACTGCAACTACGACTCTTCAAGGCGAGGCTATTAGGTTCAGGGTCACCAAGAGCTGCCCTCAAGGTGGGGTACTACCTTCCCTTCTGGGGTCGCTCCTGGTGGATAGTCTGCTTGATGCCCTGGCAAGGTCCACGTCGGGAAGGATAGCTTGTAATATCCTCCAAAGCGCGTTGGACGTTGTTCACATTTGGTGCCTGAGGGAACAGATGTCTGTCAACCCCAGCAAAACTGTGTTAACCCCCTTTACCAAAAGAAGGAAATTGGACGATCTAACGCCACTTTTCCTCAATGGTGTGGTCATTCCATTTGGAACGGAGATAAAATATCTTGGCATTGTCCTTGATAAAAGACTCACCTGGATCGCTCACTTGAAAAAAGTTTTACACAAAACCAGACTGTCTCTGTGGACATGTCGAAAGATTTGTGGTGAAACTTGGGGTTTAGATCCCAAACAAATCCATCGGATTTATGTGATGATTGTCAGAACAATGATCACTTATGGTGCAATTGCTTGGTGGCCGAAGACTTTACAGAAAACGGCCCAAGCGAAGCTCTCTGGCTTACAGAGACAGGCTTGTCTGGCTATCAGTGGTGCCATCAGTACCACACTGTCAGCGGCCATGGAGAACCTTCTAGATCTACCTCCTCTCCATATTTTTCTGGAAATAGAGGCTAGATGGACTGCATACAGACTTCTGCACATTGCCAATTGCACAAATCAATTCAATGCAGAGTGCAACAGACTGTTGGTTGACATTAGAAGTCACATCATTCTGGAAATGACCTCTTACGTTATACCTCCAACTGTCAACTACGAACTGCCTTATAAAGTACTATTCCCGAGTAGAGATGACTGAAGACAGCGGGAGAAGGAAATATTAAGGGCAGATAGTTGTTGGTTCAAAGATGGATCAAAAACACCTTGCAGTTCTGGTGCAGGTGTTTTGAGTCGCAGACCCAGGACAGAGTTATCTACCTGCCTAGGAACTTATGCGACTGTATTTCAAGCGAAAATTTACGCTATTGAATTGTGTGTGGAGAGATTGTCTAAATCCAACCTCACTCACAAGTCAATAAAAATATTCTCGGACAGTCAAGCGGCGTTGGAAGCTCTTGGCTCCCACCGAGCAACGTCTAAATTGGTAGCAAACTACCAAAAAAGACTCTGCTGGATAGGAAGACTAAACAGATTGTCTCTGGTCTGGATTCCTGGCCACACTGACCTGGAAGGCAATGAAGCTGCTGACTCTCTTGCAAAGGAGGGTGCTGCAAGCGGCTTCATTGGACCAGAACCTGTCATGGGCATCGCTTTGGGCTTTGCCAAACAAACACTTATTACCTGGATGGCAAGAAAACGTATGGACTTCTGGCCGAATCTTCCAGGATTGGCTCACTCCAAGGTGTTTATTCATCTTTCGAAGCTTGATTCCAAACAGTTGTTGGACTACAGTAGGGATGAACTACGATGTCTAACAGGCCTTCTTTCAGGTTACTATCATTTGAATCATTACATGCAGAGACTTGGACTGTCGGAAGACAGTGTGTGTCGCCTCTGTCTGGAAAATGATGAAACTGCAGAGCATATACTTTGTGCCTGCCTCGCTGGGGACCGAATCAGGTTCTTTGAGTTCGGCAGATCCGTACTCTCACCATCTGACCTGAAAGACCAATCACCATACAAACTAATCGGCTTCGTTAAGAAGCTGGGTTTATTTGGTCGAGTGTGAATAGGTGTGAGCCACAATAAACCCTTATAGGTTGCGGTGGAGGGTCGAATAGACCCACTCACTTTGGACCTACCTACCTACTCTACTGGAGTCTAGAATCGTTTCATCTCAAATTGAAAGGGATATATTTTTAGAAGGGGTTAACTTTTGGTAAAAAAGTTTGTGGCTTTCTACTTTTGAATCTTTATAGAAAAAAAAAAGTGAGAATATTCCAAAAAAAACGAGAAAGCAAATCAACACCAAGTACCAAGGTGGGCGCTTAATAGTGGTAAATTATCATGTATCGTTGAAAAGTGACTTATTCTTTCTAATATATGGAAATATATGAAAACTGAACCTCAACTATCATAAATGGAGTTTTTCTTTCAATAACTGTATATCTTTCTGCACAAAAGTTTTTGAGCTCCTGATATTTCCTCCACCGTTATTTTTTTTCTTTTGGAATGCAACACCATTGACTGATTTTGGAACTTTCTCTCATTTCTTCAATCCTTTGTTAAAAGTAACTCGATGTTTTCAATTTTTTACGTCTGATCCAGCCTTATTTGTAATAAATAATGAGTAGTAGGTAGCCTTATCTGGTGAACGAGTAGCAAATAAGGCTAGTTGTAGTTCCAACTTTTGAATCCTCTTCAATTTTCTTCAAAGGAGGACCTTTCAGTGAAATGTAAAGTAGAATTATTGGATAGCGGTGAATTGGCGCAGTGCAATCGACTCCCGATAAAAGGTAGTGACTTTAATCCCAACCTTGAGCAGAGATCCCAACCTTCTTCAATGAGATGATTCTTCAATGTTACATGGCTGACGGACTGCGAATAGTTTTGACGCTCCCTAAGTGGCTCGGTGAATTATTCACATAGTCTACCTAGAACATGAGGCTCATGATTAAAGAAGTCGATGCCGTTGACACCCAGAGTTGAAAAATCATTTGTCAGAAAAGTCTTTCGTAGAATGTGATGAGTCGTATCATATATTCAAGTTTCTAATGCAGTAAGGCTGCTGGGAAATAATTCCATGAAAATGAAAATATGAATAGATGAGTACTTTTTCAATCATTCACAGTTCAATTACGATTTGAGAGCCATGGGTAGTCAGATGAATAGAAACTTGAATTGGAACTTGGATTCGAGTTTGACGAGCACTAACAGTTTTACAGTGCAATTTTTCTTTCAATTCTGAACCTTTGCTCGAAAGTTCATTTTGACTACTGGGTAGTACTAAGTAATGAGTTATTCTCTTCTACAATTTAATTTTTTGTCTCGGCTTCTCTATTTCGAAGTATGAAATGACTTTGATTATCAGAAAGTTCATAATGACGACCTTGCCATCTGGATCAAAAGGTTTTTCTCGACAATATATTTCATCTGGCATCAGTGACCAGCTCTCTGATGAGAAAATCAAAACAGAAATGAACGCTACATATTGTCGACGCCGAAGTTTCGAATCGACTCGGGAAATTGCCATCATGAACTCGATTTTTTATTTCAGTGTCAATGTAATATCTGCACTCTACTGCGACATCCTGCGAATTACTATACCTATATTATCAACGTACGATATCATCTCGTTTTTTCAATTTTTCTCTGACAGGATTTGATGATGAAACTTCAAAGCCGGAACATACGGCTGGTCATTATTAAACTTTTTACGTGAAAATTTCGATATGGAAACCTTCGAAACGACGCAGGAATTTCTGTTGAACTATTTATGTTTCAAAATGCCCATACAAGAGGGATTTTGTATGTAAGTCTTCAACTTTCATTATCTAAAAGTGTTGATAGATTTGAAGATGAATTAATGAAATATTAGTGATAATGAAAATCCAGGATCTATGTGAATTTATTCGAAGATAATTTGGAAAATAAATATTATTGAAGAAAGAGAAGAAAAAATAACTAGTATAAAATACAAAAAACACTTTAAGAAACATTACATGAGCAATGTATCATCAACCAATATTCTGGGAAATTATAATTTTAACTTCTGAATGTATTCAGAACTAGCGAACCGCCCCGACTCCGCTCTGTGCAATGCTGAGACTAAATATAAATTCACTCGTCAGAAATTTAAGGGAATGGAGAAACAAAGATGGAAAGATAATTTTGTTCAATGGATACGCCTTTTTTCCCCGCGGCTGGTGCCTCGGATGGGATATTTAAAAATCCTCTCTTATTGCACATCTGCAACATAAAACGAACCTACATACAAAATTTCAGCCTGCAAAATTATAGCGATACGGAGAAACAGTGATGAAAAGCTAATTTTCATATATATACTCGCCCCTTTTACCCCCACGGAGGTGCCCCAGGTGGAATATTTCAAAATCCTTTCTCTGCGCTCATCTAAGATCTGAGAAGCACCTATATACCAAATTTTAGCTTCCTAGGACTCACCAGTACGGAGAAACAGAAATGAATGAGTGAGTTTTGAGTGATTTTCGCATTTATGAGTATAGCCATAGTTTCTCTTCTCGAGCAACTCCTCAATATACATACCCAATTTTTTTTCACATGATAATTCATCTATTTGTTTGTTGATGTCGAAATCTATCACATATTTTTTTGTCTCAAATGAAATTTAGTTTTTTGTAACAAGAGAAAAAAATTGTTACTGTTGACCTGCTCTATTCATCCATAATAACATGGAGATTGAACATGGTGACTGAATTTTTGTGGTTGACCCAGTTGAATGTCTCGTTGCTTTCTGTCTGTCGTATACTAGGGTTAAAGAACTCTCACAGTGAAAAAGGTTTTTTGAATGGCCACAATATGTGCAGGTCTTTTGAATGAACGAGGGAAAATAAAATCCATAAACGTCGCCTCATACAAAACAGTGCTGTTTTGAACTGACATAGATCTCATTTGGTCATTTTCACTGCATAGGTCTCAAATAATTTGTGTTGTAAGTTTCTCATCTCTTGATATTCCATTTGGAGTATTACAGGGTTCCATTTTGGTACCTTCATTGTTTCTCGTTAATACTACTGGCATTATCCGTCCATCAATGATTGTTAAATATAGGTTTATGATGATGAAACACAGTTATATATGCATCTCAACATCGAAGAATATGTCGATGCATAACATCTCTTCAATGCCGATCCAAGGGAACTTGATTTAAAAGCATGTCCTTGTGAAACATTTAAGATCATAAATTTGCAGAAATTAATTTACATTTGCAACTAAGTTATACTATTTTGACTCCTACCTATACAGTTGAAAACTCAGGGGTGATGCTTGGTACCGACATAGATTCACTGAGCACATTTCAATCGTTCCATTTCAAGCTAGTCTCTTGATAATGCTATAATTTACATAAAAAAGTAAAAAGTATATGTTTGATAGTTGATTCATTATTTCTTCATTGGAGAGGCAACAATCAATGGTTTAATTTTTTTCTTGAGGTACCACTATTATTTGGTTTACCCCTATTTATGTAAGCAAGCGGTGCTTGTTGGATAAGTCTCTCTGAGATACACTTAGCCATTAAGTACCAGAAATTTGTACTTTTTTATATTCATTACAAGAGTCGATTTACTATTATTATTATTATTATTGAAGGCGATCAGACTGTCCCCCTGAAACCGTGATATATCCCTCACAAAGATTTCTGCCTTTGTGCGGCAAGCCGGCATGATCTTGAAATTGGAGAGTAGAGAAGAAATAATTCCAATAAGAACTCCAATAATCAAAACAACCATCTTTGCAGATTATCCTGCAAAGAATATGCGGAGTCCGAAGAAAATCCCGATACTCCATTCGTTTATCCTTCTCTTATAAACATAAAACACAATATACATACAAAAAATGATAATTAGAAGTATATTCCGTAACTATCTTATATATTTAATATCCAACACAAGCCGAACACGAAAATAACACAAAAAATTAACAGCTATGAAAAAAAAGAAGACAAAACCTGAACGGACTGCAACAAATTCTATATCGGCCAAACCAAAAAAAAAACTGATCCAAAGGTACGACGAGCACAAAAAAGCATACATAAACCCAATGACATATAAATCAAACCTCGCAACACACGCCATACAAAACAAACATAACTTTTCCCCATCGAAAAACATCAAACTCATAAAACAAGTCAATGAAGGAAACGTTATGAACATCTGGGAAAACCTATACATCTATAAATTCACAAGTCAGAATTCACGTATCGAAGAACAAATACAAATTAAAAGACAACAAGACCTAACATTCAATGTACCCCACAAAACAATACACATTCCCAGAAACAATGAACCTAAAGAAACACCAACACAAAGGATATTACCTGATGTAATCCAAGTACAGGCAAATTGAAAAAGACATCCGGATGAAAGAAGAGGACAAATACCTGCACTAAGGCGTTCTAACCGTATAAAAAAAACAAACAAGAAGATAAAACGTTCACTTTGAGCAGAACCATGAAGATGATAGCAGATCCTGCCATGGTAAGCGCTCGCATATAATAATTAGAAGTTATTGAAGCTTTAAATCCTTTTTGTGAACAAATGTTAAATACATCGCCAATCCAATGTATGGAGCCCGCGAAACTTGAACATTCACCTTATTTTTTGAACGGCCCACATATATAGCCGTGGATATTTTTTCCTAATAAGTATCAGAGACGAATGCGTGAAGTACATATTTTTTCAGTTGGCTATAACTTTGAATTATGACAGTTACTTTTATAATAATTATTATAACCTTAGTTTTCTCAATATGGCAGGCAAGTATACACAGCTTGTACATTTTGTACGTAGTATAGTAAAATTTCTAATTTTTGAATCAAAAGTTGAAACTGGAATGTGATTGCTTTCAAAATATGCTGTGTTGCTAGGCAACAAACACATTACGGTATCAAATAGCGTAATGTTCGATTCAGCGGTCGCAAATGAGTAAAGGGTAAGTTGATTTTTCGGACAGAATGATATTTTTTACCGTGTAAACATGGACCATCTGTTATTTTTTCAAGCGCTCGCTTCATTCAGCACAGTTTCCATTTGCGCCCGGTTGCATCACCCATTAACCTCAATGAGCTGTTTGCCCATGTTTGTCATGGGCAAACAGCTCGATGAGGAAGACGCGCCTCAGATGAAAGGGCCGAATGGGCTGCACGTCCCTTCGATTGTGCTTGGATTTGTTTGCCGACCGCCTTCCATGGATTTGGTTTATATTAGTTTCCCACTTGTGGATGCCACGAAGGCTTGGCCGAGCGCCTGGAAGTGTATTCACGTCGAAGGGCTTTCATTGGAGTTTCCCGTCCAAGTTCGTACTGAAAATAGATTTCACCGGTCGAATCTTGGCAGAGCCGAGGTTGTTTTCGTGAATAATATATCAATAGTGGATTTTGAAGGAGAATGCAGCGCAAATAGTAGGGGAGCTCACGATGCAAAATGGGGATTTACTCGAGCGTCATAGAGGGATATTAGGTTGCAAAGCTTAGATGATATGAAGAAAAAAATGTTATATAATATATACCTTTTCATCGGTGGGGCAAGTGGCTGTAGATTTTTAAATATGTAAAAAAATACTGTTACATGGACATGCTCGAGCGCGTCAGATATTGATAGCATCAATGTCCTACGTATTTTTAATAATGTTCGTATGTTAATCTGATTGTTTGCATGATATGGGTGGTTGTACGTAAACATTTAATGTGAAAAGAAAAAATTCAATCGAGCGCGTCAGATTTTCTAACGGAGTGTTGAGTGCACCAAAAAAAAGGTCTCATTCAATAATCTGACGATTTCGATCTGACGCAAACTCGCAGCCATTATTGTAATGTGCAAAAAAAATTCGCCATTTTGAAATACTCAAGCGCTTCAGATTGAGATATATATGGTTCATCTTTATGTTTAAGACGTGCTGTCTCATAATCTGACGATTATCTAGAAGGATTCGCCTAATCTGACAAAATTTTTTTTCAATTATTTCAAATCATTGAACTTAATTGTGGAATTGGCCGCGATGATAATGCGCCCGACTCACCATCGGAAGGCCGTGGGTTCGATTCCCGTCTCGACCAGATATTTCTCTCGAGAGAATTTATCTGATTGAAGCTGGGATGATTCTGCAACCGTATTAGGAATCACACGTTAAAAGGTAAGACCTCGTTAGTCCTTAGCTCGCACAAGTTTCTCAACTTCTGAGAGTTGTCGTTCGTATGGGGGCGACAGCTGATTAACGGAAAAACTGATTTTAAACAGATTTTAAATTAATAGAAGCTCCAGAAATAACGTGCAAATAAATAAGTGTATGTTTTTAAATAGAATACTTGTATTTATTAGAAACTCATTTTAAAAAGAAGCTCAAAAAAATTTAATCGATTCATTAATTATTCATCATCAGAATTCCGAGTGGGGACGGAGTGAGGGAGTAATAGATAGAGAAAAATTGAAAGAGGAATAGAAATGCGGAGAGGAAAATATAGGTATCACATAGCTGCTCGCATTGAACTTTATTGACAAATTTTTGTTATTTCGGGTAAAGGAAATCGTCAGATTATATATTTTTCGTTATCCTTGAATTATTTCTTTCAAAATGCAAAAAATTAGCTACGCTGGAGAATATCGAAATGACGTTATTTTTTTACAACTTTGCTACCCTCCCCCTTCTTTACGTCACTCTTAAATTGTCAGATTACTGAAATATACACTTTTTAGCATGTAATTAACTCACCCTACCTTAACCTGACGCGCTCGAGAATTTCTGATGATCAATTTTTTTTACTAATCTGATCCTTTGAATCCTGAAATCCCTGCTTGGGCTCCCCTATGAAAAGGAACCAGCACAGGTCTTGTGAGATTTGGATACCGAGAGTTCTTTTCATCATATTTTTTCTTCAAAGTAGCAGTCAACTGTTGGAGAGTTATTTTTCATGTTCAAGTATAGTCAAATCCAAATGTTGGCACGTCGATAGAAATAAAATTCCGTTTTATACATATCTGATGGAAAACAAAATTTAAATTAATTTTTTGTAGAATGTTTTTATTGTTTTAGAGGTTTTCAATCTTCCATATTCTGAAGAAGAAACAAAGTTGAATCAATAGAAAAACTCCTGAAGTTTAATTGGTGGTTTACGTAGAAAATCCCTCAATCGGAAACAGGTATATTTCTTTTGACAAACGTAAAAAGAATGAAATTTTAAGAAATTATATTCAATAGTCTTCATGAATACACTCCACTATCCCAGATCCTGGTACAGATATGATGTAAGAAAAAATTTCAGAATTACCAACACATGGAGTTCTATTCTGACACGAACAAATCTCTGAAATGAGGTTGAAAAAATTCAAGAGTAAGTAAAAAGTAAAAGTTATTCAGGAGAAACTTCAAGATCCTCAGTTGAGAGAAGAAACGAACATCATGAATATATATAAAAAATAGAGTGAAACAGACATTGTCACCGAAGAATCTCAGGAAGAAATGAGAAAACTTCAACTTGTAACAAGTGAATTTCAACCAACCCCGCCTAATTACCATTGCTAAGGTCATGGGAAATATGAATCTGAGTTAAATTCTTGGATAATATCCTGTATGTGTATTCACGTAGTCTATCTGTTTTCGATTGAGATATTCGTCACAAGTTGGGTTGGGTTTTGAAAATGGAAAACAATTATTTTCCGAAACGTTACCAATCTCAAGAAAACTAAGTGAAAAATCTAATTCTTTTACTGTCTGATGAGACTTTCAGTGGTTCATATTACGAAGTAACTTTTCGGAGTGAATTCTTCAGTTTCCATTTTTATTATTATTCATTTTCAAGTGCGGATAGAACATTATTTAGAAGAACAAGGGCGGTGCTTGTTCTTCTCACTCTTATTCTGGAACTTCTTAAACGGTTTTATTTAGCTTGCCTATTCGTTTGTTCATTTATTGGTAATAATTTAACTGTGACAGATTGACCTGAAATTTGGTACATACATTTAGTTTTGATGACAATACAATTTAATAAATTCTTTATCATTGTAAATCCATATTATTCTACAACTACCTCAATATGGGTATCAAATGACAGAGCTTTACTAGTAAAATAGTGGAAGAACATTTTTTTTGATGTATTTTATTACGGACAAAGAAGTTCACCCTTTATTTCAATTATTAGTTGAATATATAAGTTATGTTGTGTTTTTTGTTCTGGTAAGGTTAGTTTATTTATCATTATCTTTATTATTATTATGGCTTGCTCGCCATCACGTTTGGCGCTTGCTTTAGCACACTTCGAAAAAGTGATGGCCGCAGCTACACAATGGCGGATTACATATAGTTAATATTTTTTTTTTACTTATTTTATTACATTCGAGTTTCCATGTGAATAAATCCCTTCATAATATTGGCAATCACAACTGAGATATTTTTAAGTTGTAGAATGTATAAATATTGTGTGCCTAAATAGATTGATGGTTAGCTTCTACACGAATGGCTTCTGCAGACCTGAGTAAACTTCAAAAATTAATTACATTTTCTCTGGGTTCCCTCAAACGTTTACGAATAAATAGACAAGATGATTCCGCGCAGAACTTTATGGTTTTCACGATTATGAAATATTACGTCCGTAGTCTCAAGGAAATTGGATATGCAGGAGAAATAGTTTTCGAAAGTTGGAAGCCACGTTCATATATCCAAAAGTTACCTCAATTATTCTGACACAAGCAGTAACTTCCACAATTAAATGTAATCATCTTTCGTTGCTAGTTTGACTGGATTCATGGACAGCATTCCGCAGAGACGGTTCATGGCAAGTTGTCATTTCGTGATCACTATTGTTATGTTATTTTAACGTTACAAGGTCGATATGTAGCAAATAACGGAGGAGGTTGAATAATGTGCAATATTGGACAATCGAATTCGTTATTTGCGTATCGGCTGTGTGTCTTTCAAGACTTTTTGTCATCCCGCTGTAAGATTTCATTTTGATTCCGAGGAAAGAACAAACGACGTACTTCGTAATTCTATATAAAAATTCCAACATCGTATTGTTATGGAACAGCTCAAGAATTTATAACAAACGTCAGGTTTTTGTGTTCGCGGGTTCGCTTCAACAATGACCATGGATGAAATTGAAGAAATTGAGGAACAAAATCAAATTTCTTCAGAAATATTGGAAGAATCATGTGCAGCGAGTGTTGATTTACTGCCTAAAATAACTCAAGAGCGATATCAAAAAGAATATGATAATTTTGAATAGTGGCGTAAAAGCAAGAATGTAAAGCTGGTTAATGAAGATGTATTATTAGCCTATACGAAAGGAACATAAGAGGTTTACTCTCCTAACTCACTGTAGACCAAGCTTTCAGTGTTGAAACTTGCTTTGAAAGTTCATGACAACATTGACATTTCGAAGTTTGTTTTTCAAATCGTACACCGTATTAGAATATTACCTACAGAAATGGTATTTTCAGATATGGAAAATTATGTTTGTTCTTGAGACGAAATTCTGATATATACACGCCAAAGAAAGCAACAATTTTGTCTGAAGAAGAACTAACTAAGGCAGATGATCATGCATGGTTGCTTGAAAAGGTTGAATTAATGAATGGTATTGTTGGCTCCTGTAGACGTGACCAACTTGTTAAGCTAACTGTGGATAATTTTGAAAGCCCCAGTACCAGAGTACCTGGGACACCCTCCTTTGCAAGAGAGTCAGTATCATCATTGACTTACAGGCTAGTATGGTCAGCAATTCAGACTAGAGGCAATATGTTATGTCTTCCTATCGAGGAGAGTCGGTTTTGGCAATTTGCTACCAATTTAGAGGTTAACTGTCCGAGAATATTTTTATACGCAAGTCAATAAAAATATTCTCGGACAGTCAAGCGGCGTTGGAAGCTCTGGGCTCCTACCGAGCAACGTCTAAATTGATAAATTGGTAGCAAATTGCCAAAAACGACTCTTCTCGACAGGAAGACTTAACAGATTGCCTCTGGTCTGGATTCTTGGCCATACTGGCCTGGAAGGCAATGGAGCTGCTGACTCCCTTGCAGAGGAGGATGCTGCAAGCAGCTTCATCGGACCAGAACCTGTCATCGACATCGCTTTAGGCTTTGCCAAACAAACATTCAAAACCTGGATGGTAAGAACATTTATGGACTTCTGGCAGAATCTTCCAGGATTGGCTCACTCCAAGGCATTCATTAACCCTTCGAAGCTTGATACCAAACAGTTGTTGGACTACAGTGACCTTCTTACAGGTCACTGTCATTTGAATCATCATATGCAGAGACTCGGCTGTCGAAAGACAGCCTCTGTGTCGCCTCTGTTTGGAAAATGATGAAACAGCAGAGCACATACTTTGTGCCTTCCTCGCTGAGGATCGAATCAGATTTCAAGAGTTCGGCTGAGCCGTACTCTGAAAGACCATTCACCTAACAAACTAATCGGCTTCTTCAAGAAGTTTGGTTTATTTGGTCGAGTATGAATAGGTGTAGGCCACAATGAACCCTTGCGGGTTGCAATGGGAGGACGAATAGGCCCCACTTACTTTGGACCTAATCTAATCTAACCAGAGTTTTGGTTACATTGAGGTATACTCAAAACAAAAATTACAGGATATTCGTCATTCCCATAAGGAGTTCCTTTTGATGCCTATGGTTTATACCAAAAATTCTTAGATTTGCGGCCTTCAAATTTGGAAAATCGACGATTTTTCATTAGTTATAGTAATGGTAAATGTGTAAAACAAGTTGTGTGCATTTATACTATTGGAGCTGTTCCAAAGAAATTTACATCATTCTTGAAATTGGGAAATCCTCATCTCTACACAGGGCACTCGCTTCGTTCAAAGTTCAAGTTCAAGTACTAGTGCTATAGTTGGTAAATATCTCATCGATGAAGTAGAAATTTAAAATAATAGGAATTTTCAAACTACTTTTCAAATTTATAAATAGTATTGTTAAAGTTATAGTTGAAAAAAATATTTGAATAGGTGATTTCTTAACGGCCGCCGGCCGTTAAACAATCTTAAGGGGCGGGGGTTGTTAACATTAACTTTTCAATTGTCATCTGAATACCGTAAAATCCTAATAACAGTTAGAGATTACCAGTATGTAAAACAAGTTTCTGTTTTTGATGGAAGGAAAATTTTTCGCTTTCTACTTTCAAAGAAAAACAGAATGAAAAATAACTAGAAAAAAATTACAAGGAACGCTGATGAACAAATTGATGCTTACAGGAATCTATATACCCATTTGAATAGTATTGCTAAGTAAACTAGAGCTAAAACAACGCTTTTATGATTCAACACCAGACAGCGCTGTTTCGATCTGCCATAGGTCTAATCATATTAACAATGCTCCACAAGGTGGTCAAAAGCAAAGCCGAGCTTTGAAACCGACCACCGATGAGGTTCGTCCCCAATTTTTCACTACACGACAAACTAGGTGTAAACTAGAGCCCAAATATAACACATTTATGCGTTGTTTTTTATGGACAGTTAAATCCAGCAGTTGTGGTTCACCCTAGCACTACTGATCAGACCTACAGCAGGTCAAAATAGTACTAATTGGTATTGAATCATGAATGCGTTGCGTTTGGGCTCTAGTTTCAACTAGTTTCATCCTCTGTCTTTCACTGCCCTGCCGTGAAAGTCAAAGGATGAATCTCGTCAATGTCGCAGCTCTGCTTTGCAACTAACTGCCATAGATGGCGTCTGCGTCTTTGTCAGGGAAGACGTCATCGCCTTTTCTTAGCATTTCTATTGTTCATTCAGTAATTTTTTAAAAGTATTTGATTATTCACTGAGAAAATTTGATACATGATAAATGAACCATACTGTATATGAAAATATTCTTATATAAATTATCTTGTGGCAATAATTCTGACATAATTCAAAAATGAGATTTTATGAAATTTTGTATGATAATTTTTATGTTCTACTTTCCACAACCGATTGATATAATGTCTCATATGTTTTGAAAATTGTAATTGCTTACCATTGAGCAAAGAATTCAGGTCCAATTGTGAAAATCGAAGTTGTTTTGTTAATATCCAGTAAATTGATAGGAGATAGCTCTGAAGAGTTCTCCATTTTGCTTCACCTACATTCGATGATCGATGATTAGTCATTTCTTCGTCCGTTGAATCTAAAATCAAAAAAGAAATCACATATTTAATCTCGTAGCAGGATCCAAATAACTAGACACTAAATATCAGGTCAGAGAAGTATATGAAAACAATACAGGGTGTAACTGAATAAGCGTAAAACATTTAAGGAGGTGATTCCTCATCGAAAAAAAGGTAGGATCTTTCATATAAAGAAACTTCATTGGAGCATCCCTTGTTAAGATACGGCCCCTTAAAGGGGGTACATAAAATTTGTATAACAATTTTTTTCACAAGCACTGAAAAAGTTACAATATTGAAATTAACCTGACGTTTTGTACTACCAAAAAGACACTTAGCCAGTAATTTATTTTGTTCACCCCATGGTTGTAAGGGGTGGAAAACGCAACCCCTAAAATTTATTTCCAATGTAACTTTTTGTCTTATTATTTATTTACCATTTAAAAATTTATTTCCGATAGCTTGTTTCATTCTAAACAAAAAATGTCTTTTGGGTTTTTTGCCCACAACTACAGAGCTAGTACCTGCATTAAACGATTAAACGGTAATAAACAAAACTAATTTATTAGTAACAAAACACACAACATGTAGAAATCATAGTAAATGTTCAATATGTCTACCTTCAGACATTACGCATGTGTCTAGACATCGGCGCATTGAGCCACGTATTCGCTCAAATATTCCTGGAGTCTCTCTGAATACCCTGCACGCATCGATGATGCGGTTTCCTAAGTCCTCTACATCGCGAACTAGAGTACGATAAACCAAATGCTATAAATGGCCCCAAATAGAGAAATCGAGAGGATTAAGATTCGGGGATCGAGCGGGCCAATTCTGTGGTCCTCCTCGACCTATCCACTAATTTGCATATGTTTCAGTTAAATGCTGACGTGCTACTTGACTAAAATGGGCGGGAGCTAAATCATGCATGAAAAATATATCCCTTCTGACGCCCCAAGGGATTTCCTCCAGGAGTACTGGATGCACTTCTCTTTAAAATTGAACGTATGCCTCAGTATTTAATCGAGGAGGTAGGAAATGAGGCCCAATTAAATCATCCCCAATAACTCCGACCCACACATTAAGAGAAAACTGTTCTTGATGGTTAGTTTCAACAATAGCGTGGGGGTTTTCATCAGGCCATATGTGGCAAATTATGAAAATTATTAATCTTGTCCCGAGAAAAACTACATTCGTCTGTGAATTCTATCGTCTTCAGAAAGTCACAATTTCTTCTAATCATTTCCAGCATCCAATTGCGAAATTCAAGATGGTTCGGAAAGTCTCGCGGTAACAGTGCCTGTACTCGTTGCAGATGGTAAGCGTGTAAGAGTTGTTCCTTTAAAATTCGAAATACCGTCATATGATCAACATTTAGCGGGAAAGCAATCTTTCTAGTACTGGTAGTAGGTTGTTCTTCAATCAAATTAAGTACTGCTTCCTCAAGCTGTGGTGTTCGTATTTCTCGATGGCGACCACAATCCTGCGTTCTTTTGTCGAATGAACCATATTTTCGTAATCGTTGATGAAGTCGAGCAAATATTATATGTGAAGGATGCTGCCGTTGAGGATACATTTCAGCATATCTTCCAGAAGCTTCTAACCCATTCCCCTGCGACAGACCGAAAACGTAATGCCATTTCCTCATTTGTGTATGCCATTTTGATAACAAGTGAATTATTAAAGTAACAAATTAAGAACAGAACAACAACACACAATTAGTATTAATTCAATCTCGAAAATTCACAAACTGACAGCGTCATACGAATTCAATTGTCACTATCGCTAATAGCCACCTACTAGATAGATTAATTTCGTATTTTCGCATTTATGACGATGTATCTCTGTAGTTGTTCGTAAAATAATTTTTTGCTGCCAACTAGTTTAATTTGGGCAAAAAAACCCAAGAGACATTTTTTGTTCAGAATGAAACAGGCTATCGAAAATAAATTTTTAAATGGTAAACAAATAATAAGTCAAAAAGTTACATTGGAAATAAATTTTAGGGGTTGCGTTTTCCACCCCTTACAACCATGGGGTAAACCATATAAATTTCTGGCTAAGTGTCTTTTTGGTAGTACAAAACGTTAGGTTAATTTCAATATTGTAACTTTTTTAGTTCTTGTGAAAAAAATTGTTATAGAAATTTTATGTACCCCCTTCAAGAGGCTGTATCTTAACAAGAGATGCTCCAGTAAAATTTCTTTATATGAAAGATCCTATCTCTTTTTCGATGAGGAATCACCTCGTTGAATGTTTTACACTTATTTGGTTAAACCCTGTATGAAATGAAATTCAAATATGGACAAATCTAGTTTCTTTATATTTCGAAAATAATAGGAATTACACAAAAGTTAAGACCTCGTTGATGCCTAGTTCGTTCTACTTTTGACTTCAGGATCAGGGTACCTAGTTTCCAAGAAAAATGTGAAGGTATAGAATGAGTAAAATAAACTAATTTTGTATCATACTTTCAAATAAAAAACAAACTATATCTATTTAGGTTATTCAAAGAAAGTAATACAAATCATGAAATTATGAAACAACAAAAATTAATTGGCGCTTCTGGGCGACTCCATTGATTCCAGTAGTGCTTTTGCTTTTTCAGCTGCAGGAAAACCCGGAAAAACATGCAGCACCACATCATCTGAAGATCTTGATAGATAGATAGATAGATATATTTTCACCATGTCACATATATATGGCATGTCAATATATAAATAGATACAAGTTCGATAAAATGTCTAGGCTTACCGTTGTGTAGTGCATTGAATGTTTATTGCTTTTGCATCACAATAACGTACCTGATCACTCGTCATTCTTGTTTGTAATTTTTTTGCCAAAAACATCACCGTCGCAAACGCAGACGGGCGTTCTGTGACGATTAGGAAGCGTTTTTTGTATCAGAGTTTGCCAAAATATAGCTGTATGAGGGTTGCCTTTTATATTTCGGGATTAGAGAACAAAAACAAATATTAATCATATAAAATCACTTTATTGTTTTTCAAAATATTATCCATGAAGATCTATACACTTTTGCATGCGTTTGAACCAATTGTCGAAGCACTTTTGCCTCTCTGATTGAGGTATCTCCAAAACATGCATTCTGACTGCAGCAATCGCTTCTTCAGGTATCGAAAAACGTTGACCTCTCATTTTGTTTTTTACGTGCGGGAATAAAAATAAGTCATTCGGTGCCAAGTCAGGACTATACGGCGGATGACTCATCAAATCGATTTTTTTGGTGCTCAAAAATGCAGTTATTTGAGCCGAAATGTGAAAGCTCGCATTGTTGGTTTTCCTGATTTCTTGGAAGACAACTGGCAAAGAAATGGTTGTATATCACTCAGAATTGACTATTCTGCGTTGTTCTAGTGGTATGGTTGCGACATGTCCAGTTTTTCCGAAAAAACAGGCGACCATTTTCTTGGAAGTGCGCGAAGAACTTTTGTTGGATTTGGCTCATCTTGAAACACCCGTACAGTCGACTGCTGTTCACTTTCGGGCTCATACGCGTAAATCCACGATTCATCACCTGTCACGATGTCATAGACGTGTTTCGAAGCACCGCGATCGTATTTTTCGAGCATTTCCTTCGACCAATCGACACGAACCTTTTTTTGAGCGATTGACAAATTGTGTGGGATCCAACGCGAACAAATTTTTTTGACAGTCAAATGTTCATGCAATATTGAATGTATGCTGGTCTCACTAATGCCTAAGGTTGTCTTAATTTCACGATAGGTCACATGACGATCTTGCAATATCAGTTCGCGCACAGTATCAATGGTTTTCGGAACAACAACTGATTTTGGACGACCTTCACAAAATTCGTCTTGGAATGAACTACGACCACGATTGAATTCACCATGCCAGTGATAAACACTGGTCCATGATGGAGCTTCATCGCCAAAAATTTAATTAAGTTCATCCATGCATTGTTGCTGAGTTAATCCACGTCAAAAGTTGTAAAAAATAATCGCACGAAAATGTTCATGATTTAATTCCATTTTTGGGCCAAGATGAATCTTTTAAGTTACTGTAAACAACACGAATAGCGCGCGTATGTCAAAACGTTCTCAGTATGTATAAGCTCAAAAATGTCCAACTTCACGATAGAGCTGTCGGTTGCCAGATTGCAACACTAGGGTTGTCAAATCCCGAAACATAAAAGACAACCCTCGTATTGTCTTGAAATATGAATATTTGACTTAATATTCCTATACTGTGTAGTTTTGTAAAAAAAATAAAACTCCAGTTTGTTCACATGTTCACTTACTTTTAATTCGGACTAAGTTTGAACCCATTCTTTAAGGTAAAATTAGAACCTCGAGATGACTAAAGCTGAATTTTCGAGCTTTTCATGTAAATCTCTACGAACCATCTATATATCATTGTATTTCAACTCCTAATTTATAAATTGATGACTACATATTCTGTATTTATGTTACCTCATATCCCCTTATTTCTACGTGAGATTATCGAGTGAAATAGAAAACAACGTTCTATTTGCAATGAACCCCTTCTCGTTTTTTATAGATCTAATTGGACCCAAGAGTCTCGTGCAGAAAATTCTTCAAACAATTCAATATCATGATATCATGATTTTTTAGTTAATGAGAGATTCAGACTCTAGACTTCTGTCAGAATAGTACAAATCAGAGGTTATATAACAAGCTTGCCGATTGTCTTTGCATAGTTGAAAGAAATCTTCCTGGATAATAGAATGTTCGTCGTGGTGAGGCGGTATGGTTAATTTTCGAAAGGAATTTGCCTATTGGATGGAGACGTTTAGTATTTCGAAGTATTTATTTATTCAAGCCGATGGGCGTTGTTATTTAATAGTTATCTTCTGCGTTTTGTGATGATTGATGTGTCGAAGAAAAATACCTGATTGAATCCATTGGAGTTACCACCAATCAGTAAATACAAATGAAAATTAGGCTATATATTTGTTCATTGAAAGACGATTCCCCTAACTTGAAAATTACAGCCTATTTGGAATTTGAAGTATTTTACGACCTTTCGTTATCCGGATTCGTGCTCTAATAGTTCGCAACAAAATCCGCAACAATCCGCCCTAACTCCGGCAGGATTTCTACGTGATTCCAATATTCAAATTAGACGTTGATTCACGACACAAAAACTGTCACGGAATACCGTTTGCCGTATTGGCCGATTCGGTAGAGATTTTCATCGATATCGCACACAAACGAACGTTCGCGGTTTTCAGGAAAACACGCAACTTTCCACGATCTGATTACCTTCTAGTTGGCTGTGGTTGGGATTAGGTAACCTTGCACGAAAACGGTTGAGCAGGATCAGGCACATGGAGAACTAAATAAATGTCTGGAAATATAACTCATGTCCCGTGACACTGTCTGATCCAGGCGAAATTAACAATTCACGTGGTTATAAAGATATCACAGATACTGATCTATCGGCTTGATTGGATGATGATTAGCAAATATACGAAATGTAATATCGCAGTGAAACACGTGAAATACAGTTTAGTTTGAAGACTTTGCATCAACTGCTATTGATTGTTATGAATCTTACAGCCTTGTTCACTGAACACAACAGTATTTCTGTTTTTTTATTTATTGACTTGCAGACAAGAGATTTGTTGACAATTTATTTGCAACTTCTATCGGACACATTGCTGTCTTTCTAATTACCTAATTAGTCTTTATTTGGTGTCATATGCTAACTCGCCCAGGAATAAAAATCCTGGTCACTAAACTGCTCAGAAAAACCGCACTAAAGACATTATAACCATTTCTTTCATTTAATTTTCCGCTACAGTCACTTTTAAAATGTTGTTTCTGTTAACAACGGTAACAGGTTATGTCATTTTTGATTTCATCAATTAACACGCTTTCATTAGCTTCACTTGTATGTTTGTTTGTAACCGACTTCTTGGACTCGATTTTGACTAACTTTAAACGGACAGATTCATTTTAAACTCTGTACTCTCATCGAGAATCGGTGACAATTCAATAATTTCATAAGTTTATCTCATCATCCTGGCGTCAGCATTAAATAATTTCCTCACACAGTCTCTGTGTGAAAGCAAGTGAGACAAGTACACTGTCTTTACATGCGTATATATTTCATATTAAAAAAAATGGGCTTGATATAGCAAGCCAAACTGGAGAGTGGAAAATAGATAATAGTTCAAATTAAAAAAACATGCTTTATTAGTAAAACAATCTAAAAAATAAAGAATTATTCGAAACTGATTTAAGATTGTGTTCAAAAAGTCCTACGGCTTGATGTAACTGATGCTTTTCAATGAGTCTGAAATCAGAATGAATCTATCGATGATAAACACAATCCCAAATTATGTTCGATTTATTTTGTATTTTTTAGTTTGTGTTGCTATTAAAGCGTATCTTTTAGTTTTTTGAACTATCATTCATTTGCACGACGTTCTTCAGTCTTGCCAAACTTATCATTGTTACCAGATTTACCACTGTTCGGAGGATTGCCACCATAGGTTAGGTTATGTCCAAAGTGAGTGGGTCTATTCGACCCTCCACCGCAACCTGCAAAGGTTCATTGTGGCTCACACCTATTCACACTCGACCAAATAAACCCAGCTTCTTAACGAAGCCGATCAATTTGTATAGTGAGTGGTCGTTCAAGTCAAATGGTAAAAGTACGGCTCAGTCGAACTTTAAAAACCTGATTCGGTCCCCAGCGGGGCAGGCACAAAGTATGTGCTCTACTATTTCATCCATTTCCGAACAGAGGCGACACATAGTGTCTTCCGAAAGTCCGAGTCTCTGCATATGCCTATTCAAATGACAGCGACCTGTAGTCCAACAACGGTTTGGTATCAAGCTTCGGAGGATGGGTAAAAGTCTTGGAGTGAGCCAATCCTGGAAGATTCTGCCAGAAGTCTATAAATCTTCTTGTTATCCAGGTGTTTGATATTTGTTTAGCAAAGCCCAAAGCGATGCCAATGACAGGTTCTGGTCCGATGAAGCTGCTTGCAGCACCCTTCTTTGCAAGAGAGTCAGTAGACTCATTGGCTTCCAGGCCAGTATGGCCAGGAATACGGACCAGAGACAATCTGCCAAGTCTTCCTATCGAGGAGAGTCGTTTTTGGCAATTTGCTGCCAATTTAGACGTTGCTCGGTAGCAGCCAAGAGCTTCCAACGCCGCTTGACTGTCCGAAAATATTTTTATTGACTGGTGTATGAGGTTGGATTCTTCCAATCTCCCCGCACACATTTCAATAGCGTAAATTTCCACTTGAAATACAGCCGCATAGGTTCCTAAAGCAGGTTGATATCTCTGTCCTTGGTCTGCGACTGAAAACACCTGCACTAGAACCGAAAAGTGTTTTTGATCCATTTGTGAACCATAAACTATCTGCTCTCAATATTCCTTTCTCTCGGAGGATCCAGTCCTCTCTACACGGGAACAGTACTGCGCATGCATTGAAGGCATAAAGTCAGAGATCATTTCCAGAATGCTGTGACTTTCAGTGTCAACCAACAGTCTACTGTACTCTGCATTAAATTGATTTGTGCAATTGGCAATGCGGTAGATCTAGAAGGATCTCCGTGGTCGCTAACGGTGTGGTACTGATGGCACCACTGATGGCCAGATAAGCCTGTCTCTGTAAGCCAGAGAGCTTCGCTTTGGCCGTTTTCTGTGAAGCCTTCGACCACCAGGCCATTGCACCATAAGTGATCATTGGTCTGACAATCATCGCATAAATCCAAGTGAGCGTTCCAGGTGGTTTTTTTTATCAAGGACAATGCCAAGATATTTCACCTCCATTCCAAATGGAATGACCTCACCATTGAGAGAAGGTGGCGTTAGATTGTCCAATTTTCTCCTCCTTGTGAAGAAGATTATCACAGTTTTGCTGGGATTGACAGATATCTGCTCCCTCAGGCACCCACTGTGAACAACGTCCATCGTGCTTTGGAGGACATTACAAGCTCCCCTTCCCGAGATGGAACCTGCCAAGATGACAAGGTGATCTGCATAAGCTTGCAGATCTACTTTTCAAATCATCATCAAGCAGACTCTCCATCAGAAGCACCACAGAAGGGGAGATAGTACCCCACCTTGAGGCAGCCTCTGGTGACCCTGAACCTAGTGACCTTGAAAAGTCGTAGTTGCAGTTCTGTTTACCAGCATAGCATAGATCCAGCCAGTTATGGTCGATTCTATACCCTTTCTAGCCAGAGATGATCCTAGAGATCATCTCTGAGAGCCAGAGATGATTCAGGTAGTGCATTGTCAAATGCTCCTTCAATATCGAAAAATACAGCAACCGCAATTTCCTTGTTGTCAAGAGATTGGAAAATTTTCTCTACAAGGTTGTTAAATGCTAAATCTGTCGATTTGCCGGTTTGATAAGCATATTGGTGGTTATTCACCATAACTATATCTTTTGTTTTTAGGCTTGTTAAACTTCCCAGCTAAAACGCTTCCTGTTTTATGACTATCAAAATCCATATCAAGGAGTTTGGTTTTACTGACGTCAGTTGTGATTTTTATGCCACTATGTTCAATGACCACTATCATCTGCGAATATTGTTTTGTTAGACCTGCCACAAGCAATGAGCGCGTCCATTCGTCGTCAATTTTGAATCCGGTGGTTCGCAATCTTTGCTACTTTGTTTTCATAAGAAGCCATATTGTCGCTTGGAAATCAGCAATCTCAATACACTAATCTTCCTCGTGAATCCTTTGTTAGCAAACATAGACTTTAATTTATCCCAAAGTTCTTTAGTTGTTTTGTTTGCTCGATGTGAATGTACAGCGTGGTGTATATTGTCCAAATTAGCTTTGTTCTTGCTTGACTAACCTTGTCAGCATCTGTTTCTGCTCCTGTTATGCACTTCTGCAAACCTTCTAGTGAAGGAAAATTATCGGAAGCAAAAGTTTATTCTTTATAATTTTCGCTACCCTTCAACTTCGGTACGTGATAAGACTACCAGTAGACATTTTTTTAAATTTTTATACGTTCAACAAATTTACTAGAAACTAAGTGAACCGGACGTACTGGGCCGATACCATTATAAAGCTTACTCTTTCCTCCATTTTAAACGTTGAGTTTCTTGATGTCATAGAACATTATAGATGTCTCAGCATATAAGTGTAATATAATTTTCAGCAGGTTTTCAATGATGACTACCTACTTTCAAATATTTAAAGACTGAATTTCACATAATTACTTTTTCTCTTTCATTTTGCACCCCTAAACATTCGTGTTGTCATACACTCAATGTTATACACTCAAATGCATAAAAAACGGCAAACTTGAATTTTTATCTCGAACAAATTTTTATTACAGAGCACAAAAACAAAGTATTCGTAATCCAACAACAGACAGCGCTGTTTCGACACATCATAATTCTCACTAATGGTGTTGGGCTGAACCACGGATACAATGTTGGAAGTGACTATTCTTTGAAAGACAAGCCTAAGGAGTGAATGACGATGACATATATAGTATCGAGATGAACCTCAATCCCCGAATATCCAAGATGAACGAGTAGTTTGAATAGTTTAGCGAATAGTGATTTCATCATCTGATCTGTTATACCCTATTGGGAAGCAAAATATATTTGTTCAAAATATTGTCGGGATTAAGTGGAGACGAATTCATTCCGATTAATTTATTAGAAAACTCTCGGTAATCGCTCTCATCGACAATAATTAAAAACATCAGCATCTCAAAGGCAACGGAGAAAGTTTTCGGATCCGGCGGCAGAGTTTTTAATTAAAACCCGAGCTGGTTTTATCACTGCGGTAATTTTCACAAAGCATTTGTAAACAGCAGGCCTGAGAGATTTCGAAATACCTGACGGATGTTAACTGCATCTACTGAATAAACCTTATTCAAAGTTTGGTACGAACGCCAAATCGAAAGCAGTTATTCGAATTTCTAGCGAGTGCACGAAAGGGTGAATTTTGTTGGGCCATAGGTATTAGGGTGTTTCATTTGAAGACGATATGTTTTTCGTCTTTTCTCCCTGAAAATCGGACATTATATAGAACAAGTATTTTTCGTTGAAAATGGTTTTTTGCCTTCTTCAAAAATTCGATTTTTCATTCAAATACAGAAAAATCAGGTTTTTGAGTTCAACCGACTGTGTTTAGATATTGTTTCCATAGTTTTTGAACAGTTAAATTGTTAATTATTTCGTATAGCATTTTTTTTGCGAAGGGAAGCTGGTCGGACCCTGTCCTTGAAGCTCCGACAATTTCAAGGGAGCGCGACAACATTATCATTATCAACCAATGACCGCACCCCACACCGTAGGGAATGTGATCATTGGGTCCGGGAATCATGTGCCCTAAGCAGATGCAGTAAACCAAGAATGGCAGCCTTCTGCATTTGTCTGGCTAATATTTCTGGCTTGATGCGGTATGATCGTGAGATTTGATAGTACAGAGGGCAAAACTTAATATTTCATCCGTTTTTTTGTACTCCTTTCGGACGATATTTTTCTCACTGGGAGATGAAAACTCCACAACGAATATCAAAGCTCCTATACATTCAGGAGGACACGACAGCATAATCAACCAACCCACTCCCCACACCATGGGGTAAATGATCATTGGATCCGAAAATCATGTGCCCTGAGTAAGCGCAGTGAGCCGTGAATCACAGCCTTCTGCATTTGTCTGACCGTGATGTCTGGCTAAGTGCGGCAAACCGTCATGATATTGAGATTCACGAGATTCACCAAGGACCCTGATATAATCAGAACAACCATCTTGATAGAGTGATCTGGATAGAGTCTGCGGAGTTTGTAGAGAAAATCTCGATATTTTAATGTTTTTTCTCCTCTTTTCAGACGATATTCGTCTAGCCAGAAGTTGAGAACTCTACGTTACAGGCTCCATCCATTACCATTCTGTCATATAGACACTCCAAACCCAAAAGTCCTCCAACAACGGCAACCCTGTTGTCGAGGAAAGAACAACCGGTATTATATGAACCTTTTGCTGAACGGGTTCCAACTCGGTGACAGAATTGTGATCACCTCGTTCATTGTCGAAAACTAAACCGAGTGCATCAGCTGCTCGGGCAGCTGCTCTAAAGAGAAATGATCCAATTCCTGCTCTCTCATGGTCACGGACCATGCAGAGAAGGGGATCCGAACTCCTGATGACTTTGAAGGCTGTATCCAGTACCATTCTGTCAAGTAGACACTCCAAACTCAAAAGTCCACGGCCTCCCTGTTATCGGGGGAAGAAAGTGAATGGACGATTTGGAATGAAACTCCTATACAGATGCACCATTTTTCGGGTCGAGTTGATTCAGCTTCTCTCGAGTCCACTTTGGTAATCCAAACGAGTAGAGAAAGATTGGAACGGCAGAAATATTTGTTGCAGCAACTGTGTTCTTTCCCGACAGTTCCGATGACCAGATGTGTCGGAGTTTGTGCTGATACTTCACTGATGTTACATCTCTTGTGATTGGCGTTGTTCCACCCCGAGGTAAGTATATGTCTCTTACCTGGAGCATTATTATTATTATTATCATTATTATCACCATCACTATTATTCTTTTACTCGTTATCATTATATTGAAATTATTTTTTTTCAAATTCCAGTGTAATAATGGAAATGATGAATAACGAAAAAACTATTTTTTCATCCTTAAAATATTACTTTTTCGATTTGAACTTATTACTTTTCATTTAGATTTCAACTAATGTGATGTTTCAAAAATTCAATTGGAAGAACGGATCGTTGAATAAGAGTTTTTTGATGCAAAATCGTATGAATGTTCATTTGGAAATGAATTAACATTGAAATTTCTGAGAAATTTATAGAACTGCAAAATTATTTACATAAATATGCCAGAAAATTTATATTCATTTTCATATTAATTATAATTCCATAGTAATTATTGATTACACTCGATGTTTATTTACTGTAGAGATATGAATAAGTACTTTTCAAAATAATTATTTGAGATCCTCATGGATTTAATTTTCTATGTGAGATCAATTTATTCAAAATTATCATGAAATGAATTCAACTTTTATTGAGATTCCTTTTCAAGTTCTTCAATAAAATTTGTATGTTTAGCTGCCTCAAATCTGCCTTTTGGTCTTGAAGAATAAGTTTCAATTTTTCAACTCTGTTACAACAAGTTACAGACAAATATCTAATTTTCTTCGTGAAAAATATCTTTTATTTACATAGTAAATTTTCAAGGTGAGCTGAACAGAGTACTAAGGCTACACAGCTGGGTAAATTTGGAAAAGATATCCCAGTAATCGATGAAACGAAACAAGTAAAAAATGTAAGTATATTTCAAAAGATTCGATGGAAAATGTATTCCTTTTTTTTTTCTGAACATGAGAGATTTTTTGGTAGAGCAATATATTTGGGAAAGAGTTTATTTTCATCACAAACATATGTCATAACGCATTTCAAATATGTCTCCTGTAATCAACATACATCGATTTTCTTTTTCGCCAGCAAGGACGTCAATTCCACACTTCGCCATGTTTTCAATTCCAAACCAGGCGAATAAAAAATGTTAGTTTAGAGCGATATGATTGTACAAAGCCCAGCAGCCTTATGAATATCTGTTAATGGTAAAATCGATTGGAACTGCCCTCGGCCTACTCAAATGGAGAGCTTTTCTATGTTGGCTGAACAAAAGCTTGCCTTTTTGCGAGTTTCACGTCAAATGGTCGTAATCAAGCCAGCGCTTTCATCTGACATCACACACCGTCGATAAATAAATGGTTACCAATTTGTTTTGATAATGAGTGGTGTCACTGATGTTTCCGTTATTATTCATAGGTGATGAGGTGTGAGATAACAATTGGATTTTCAACTGTTTCCTTCATTGTTTACTCGAATGAAAATCCTTGATTGGGGTTTAATTTATTTCCATTCTGATGAGCTTTCCACTTGATGGATGCATGTATTTTCCAGGAAATTCTCCCAGAATATGTATGTTTTCAATTATACAGTAGATGTTCATTCCTATTCCTATATATCCAGAAGATGTGAGGGGAGGAATAGGAGTATTAGGTAGTATTATTATTAGGGTATCGAGTTATTGGCTCATACTCTCTTTTATTCAAGTATTCACTCAATTTCCATTCAATGAAACGACAGTGTTTTCTTCATATAAGTTAGTCTACTTATACCATTAGGTGAACTCATGCAATTTTGATTTTGTCATTGCTGGAAATATATGACTTCAGTAACTCCGGTACTTACTACTTTGTAGTTTGACAAAAAGACAAATATCCTTGAATAGTGATCATCAACTTGATGTTTATTGTCAATGGTTATTGTCACGAGAGTTGTTGCTTTAAATTCATTATTATAATTTTTTATTTCAATCAGGGAGATTCATACATTTTTGTACTTTCAAAGACTACAAGGAAATAAAAACCTGTCCGCTGTTCATCCATTTTCCTATGAGTGCTAGTTCAATACTTCTCTTCCATTGATTTACACCGTGTCAATCAATATCCATTCAGTTTTGTTTTATCTTGACCCGAATGTCAGACAGCTTGCCATATCTGTACCCGTGACTGGTTTGGAAGTGGCCCATCCTTTACACTTGGCTGTGTCGTACTGACGAAGAATAATTAGCCAAAAACATATGTCTGCAGGTTACACCATTTCCTGTGAGTGCTAGTCCATTACTTCTTTTTCATTGATTCATAAAATGTCACTGAATGTCCATCATACAGTTTTGTTTTATCTCGGACCCGAATGTCCAAACAAGTTGCCATAGCTGCAACCGTGGCTGGTTTTGGAGTTTTTCTGGCGACAGCAAGGTTACCAACTCCTAATAGAGCATTCTTTTATTTTGATCCTTTTACGCAACCAAATAATTCCTATAATTCACAGTTGGCTATACCGTAATGACGCAGGCTAATTAGCCACCAACACTTGTCTGTAGTTTGCCCCCTTTCCTATGAATGCTAGTTCATTACTTTTTTCCATTGATTCACAAAATGTTAATCAATACCCATTATTCAGTTTTGTGTTATCTCGGACCCAGATGTCAAGCAGGTTGCTATAGCTGCAACAATGGCTGGTTTTGAAGTTTTCTTGTTGATAGCAAGGTTTCCAATGATGCCACGAATCCACAGTTGACTCCTGATAATAAATTATTTTATTTTGACCCTTTTTACGCAACCAAATGATGCCTATAATTTACAGTTGGCTATACCGTACTGACGAAGGCTAATTAGCCACCAACACGTGTCTGTAGTTTGCTCCCATTCCTATGAGTGCCAATTCATTACTTCTTTTCCATTGAGTTACAAAATGTCACTCAATATTCATTATTCAGTTTTGTGTTACCTCAGACCCGGATATGAAGCAGGTTGCTATAGTTGCAACCGTGGCTGATTTTGGAGTTTTCCTGATGATAGCAATGTCTCCCAAGGATGCCATGAGTCCGCATTTGGCTCCTGATGATGAATCCGTTGATTTTGACCCTTTTACGCAAATAAAAGATGCCTATAATTTACAGTTGGCTATACAGTACTGACGAAGACTAACTAAACGTGTCTTCAGTTTGCCTCCTTCTCTGTGAGTGTTAGTTCAATACATTTTACCATTGATCTACACAGAATTGTTATCATAGTTATTGTTTAAAATAAACTGAGATTCCAGAATTGAATATTAACAACTTCGATATCAACAACATAGAGTACTTGATGATGGCCAGCATATGAGTTGCTAATAATTGTAGCCAGGTAATATGGCATTCAGTTCCTGGTGACAGTAAGGTTACCAACGATGCCACGAATCCACAGTTGACTCCTGATAGAGCATTCTTTTATTTTGATCCTTTTACGCAACCAAATAATTCCTATAATTTACAGTTGGCTATACCGTACTGACGCAGGCTAATCAGCCACTAACATGTGTCTGTAGTTTGCCCCCTTTCCTATGAATGCTAGTTCATTTTTTTTTTTTTCATTGATTTACAAAATGTCACTCAATACCCATTATTCAGTTTTGTGTTATCTCGGACCCAGATGTCAAGCAGGTTGCTATAGCTGCAACCATGGCTAGTTTTGGAGTTTTCCTGTTGATAGCAAGGTTCCCAATGATGCCACGAATCAACAGTTGACTCCCGATAATGAATTCTTTTATTTTGACTCTTTTACGCAACCAAATGTTGCCTCTAATTTACACTTGGCTATACCGTACTGGCGAAGGCTAATTAGCCACCAACAAGTGTCTGTAGTTTGCTCCCATTCCTATGAGTGCCAATTCATTACTTCTCTTCCATTGAGTTACAAAATGTCACTCAATATTCATTATTCAGTTTTGTGTTACCTCGGAGCCGGATATGAAGCAGGTTGCTATAGTTGCAACCGTGGCTGATTTTGGAGTTTTCCTGATGATAGCAATATCTCCCAAGGATGCCATGAGTCCGCATTTGGCTCCTGATGATGAATCCGTTGATTTTGACCCTTTTACGCAAATAAATGATGCCTATAATTCACAGTTGGCTATACAGTACTGACGAAGACTAACTAAACGTGTCTTCAGTTTGCCACCTTCTCTGTGAGTGCAGTTCAATACATTTTACCATTGATCTACACAGAATTGTTATCATAGTTATTGTTTAAAAAAAACTGAAATTCCAGAATTGAATATTAACAACTTCGATATCAACAACATAGAGTACTTGATGATGGCCAGCATATGAGTTGCTAATAATTGTAGCCAGGTAATATGGCATTCAGTTCCTGGTGACAGCAAGGTTACCAACGATGCCACGAATCCACAGTTGACTCCTGATAGAGCATTCTTTTATTTTGATCCTTTTACGCAACCAAATAATTCCTATAATTTACAGTTGGCTATACCGAACTGACGCAGGCTAATCAGCCACTAACACGTGTCTGTAGTTTGCCCCCTTTCCTATGAATGCTAGTTCATTATTTTTTTTTCATTGATTTACAAAATTGTACTCAATACCCATTATTCAGTTTTGTGTTATCTCGGACCCAGATGTCAAGCAGGTTGCTATAGATGCAACCATGGCTAGTTTTGGAGTTTTCTTGTTGATAGCAAGGTTCCCAATGATGCCACGAATCCACAGTTGACTCCCGATAATGAATTTTTTTTTATTTTGACCCTTTTACGCAACCAAATGATGCCTCTAATTTACAGTTGGCTATACCGTACTGGCGAAGGCTAATTAGCCACCAACAAGTGTCTGTAGTTTGCACCCATTCCTATGGGTGCTAATTCATTATTTCTTCTCCATTGATTTGTAAAATGTTACTCAAATATTCATTATTCAGTTTTGTGTTATTTTGGACCCGGATATGAAGCAGGTTGCTATAGTTGCAACCTTGGCTGATTTTGGAGTTTTCCTGATAATAGCAATGTCTCCCAAGGATGCCATGAGTCCGCATTTGGCTCCTGATGATGAATCCGTTGATTTTGACCCTTTTACACAAATAAATGATGCCTATAATTCACAGTTGGCTATACAGTACTGACGAAGACTAATTAAACGTGTCTTCAGTTTGCCTCCATTCCTGTGAATGCTAGTTCAATACTTTTCACCATTGATCTACACAGAATTTTTATCATTGTTGTTGTTTTGAAGAAAACTGAGATTTCAGAATTGAATATTAACAACTTCGATATTAACAACATAGAGTACTTGATGATGGCCAGCATATGAGTTGTTAATGATTGTAGTCAGGTAATATGGCATTCAGTTCGCCATCCTTTTTCATATTTGTTTTACCTATTCCAGTTGATAATTTCAACGATGGTATCAAACTCTGGCATCTGTCACTTTGTATAATCACCGGATTTTCGAATTGATTACCTAATACGACACGAAGTGAGTTATAAATCAAATCCGACAGTTCGATTCGGTGGTACAAGCAAGGTCATGAGTAGTGCATGTCTCGAATTAACTACACGAAAATGTCGCATCAAGCTAAAATATGGCCTAATTCGGATAAAATCGAACCTTGATTTCACATCAGAGATTTGGATATTTTGGGAGTAATGACGACATGCCAACTTGTGTTAGACTTCTATTTGGGAAACACGATGACGAGAAAAGTAGTTTTTATTTGTGATCAGATTCAGGGTGAAGATTTTCGTCATCATTTCCAGACTACAATAAGATTGTATTTGAATGATAATAATCACAATAAGTTATTTCACTGAAAGACTACTTACAATAGATACTGATAAATGAAAGAATGCAATATCTGCACATGATAAATCAAGGTAGAAATTGCTTTTCCATCCAAACAGCAACAGCTAACTCATAGTAATGTGAAATAGTTCGCAATCCAACTTAATGAACAAAAGAAGAAAGGCAACTGAGACAAGTTTTATGCACGAATTCTGTAGCTTTTGAAGTCTCTGCCTATAAGATTTCAAGATTCCTGGAACATAGAACCTGAGAAACATGTGTAGTAAGTCGCAAAGAATTATCGAAATGAGGGCCAAAATTTTTCGTGACCTCTTTATTTAGTAAATGAACCCCATCGATGGAAATATTAATCAATTCGCTACTACGATTCTTTGCAGTTGGCATACCAAAGAGCATGACACAAGATTAAGATGAGTTTACAGAGAGACAGTATTTACTTGATTCGGTTATCAGAGAGTTCAGATCATGACACATTTGATCGAGCGCAATTTTGAGATAATTTCCATTGAATTGTAGATACAACTGTGTATTTTCAACTTGCGTGTAAGTTAGAAGAAGATACTGTGACAACTGGGAACTATGTAGAACAGAGAGGAGGAGACCTAAAATTGATCCTTGAGGAACCCCATTTGTTATTTCGTGGGTAGTCAATTTTTTTGTTATTGACTCACTGAGAACGGGTAACTTTCAAGCAGAGCTGCCACGCGAGAGGCAAAATCCAGGTATTTCAGTATTGCCAGTTTCTATTTCGATTTTTTCAGTCCAAAATTAAAAAGAGAGAATTCTGAGAGGAATAAAAATTTAAAATATATTGATGAAAATTGCATCAGGAGATATGTGGATTAACAAGCCAACGAATTCATTTTCCAAAAATAAAGTATACTGTTTCAATTGATTTCTACATAATGAACAATAGAATCACCGTATTTCCGGTTTTGTTGACGATTTATCACATCAATGAGATAACTGTTTTTCACAAAAAGTAATCATTCATTCTAAAAGATTCATTCTTGTCCTCAAAGACTCTTTTAATTCTTCGTCATATCTTTTTCCTTGTATGAGAAATATAACTTAGTAATTGAGTAGTTACCCTTTCTTCGCCACAAGGTTTTGAGTAACATTGCTGAACACCTTTAGTTTTGAAATATTGTTTAGTCAAACAATTCTTCAGAAGGTATTATTGAAAAATTATTGCGGTTCGTGAAACAATTTCACAAAGCCTTAACTCCTATAAATCCTAAATTACCAACTTCACGATGTCAACAATGGTTATCTCAAATTTGAACCCATAAAACTCTAACTCATCATTTCTTTAAGGACAACACACAAGCACTACAGGAATATCTTTAAGGCGGTGTCTGTGGGAAAGTAGCGATTCACATTGGATTTGAATCGCTGGAGAGTAAATCCATTTGGAAAAAGGTTCTCAGAAAGTTTGTAAATACAGTTTATGTGGAAATACCATCTCCATCTGACTCATAATTTCTAAACCCACAATATTCAGTTTCCAAATCCACTATGTACATTCTAGCTTAATTCATAATTACTGAATATACAAATCCAAACTATCAGAACTACTCGAAATTGTAAAAATAATAACCATCAAACTATAGATTCAACACAGGAACTCTCCATATTCAAATCTTTAAAATTTTTTACTTAATGCGAGGAATTGTACGATTCGGATATGCGGTTGGTTATCTCGTTAACGGGCAGATGGGGCGTTGACAAATATGATGTTCGCTTCAGCCTAGTTCCAAGAATGATACTCTGAAAAGAATTCGATTTTCAATTATTGAAAATCATCGACTTCATGTTAATGATGGATACTACCTTGCACTGACGAGAGGCCAAATAGCCCGAAACCAGTCTGCAGGTGTGTCCGTTCCAGTAATTGAGAATCGATTCCGACAGTTGTATCGCCAACAGCATATGCAGAAATTACTTCCGTTAAGAATCCTGTACTGACACCTGTCGGATATGATCCAACGGCCTTCGTGGGGAGTAGGGGAGTAGTTGTTATCTGATAGGTGTCATTCTATCAACCTACAGTGTAGGTGATTTGAGAATGACCTGAACGAATTGTTCATTTAGAAAATTTTATTTACAGCCAGTCTTTGAGTATGCCCCCTTGATATATGTGAGAATTTTTCACTTTAACGATGAATAGTTCAGTTGAGGATGTTGATAGCCGACCAGAGCATGTTTCTTATAAAGTTGATTCACCGTAAGTCTTATGCAACATTTTCAGCACTTCGGCACACGCAATTCCGTTTGCAACTTAAAATTCAAGACAAATTTTTTGATGGATATTTTTATCCATTGTAAAAAATTGCAAAACACGTTTGAGAATAGTTAACAAATGGTGAACTCAAACAGTTGTGTTAATAACCTACAAAAATAATCTCGAGAATCCTTTCACGCGTGCGTTTCGACTGATCAATTCATGGTACTTTTTGAAAGTACCAGGAGTGGTTCGAGCAGTTATTTGTTAGGTGGACTGTTTCTTCCCATTTCATTCTTTGCAAATAGCGCCCATTTATACTGTATTAGAGTTATCTATGTCGAAATTGCGTAGTTCGAACCAAATGCAACAAAAATATTTTTAGGTAGTAGATGATCTTCAGCTACTAGCAGTTTTCAACAATCAATCGATACAAAGTTTGTCTTCAAATGTCAATATCACAATCTATTTCGGTATGAAGTTTTTCATTGGAAAATGTATTCATCCATTGCCGGGAATACTAAAAAATGAATATAGATTTGTATCGAACACAACCGTTGTCGTGTCAGTAAGTCATTTTTGTTTCACTTTATAAGTATTAGGTGTTAATAAAATATTTATAATAACGAACAAGCCCAATAATTATACAGGGTGATTCAAAAGTAGTTTGACAAACTTTAGGAGGTGATTCCTCACAATATTATAATATGAATTGTCCAAATAAATAAATGTCCGGAAACGCTTCGTTTCCAAGATACAGGATGTTGAAGTTTCATTTTTATTTTCGTTTCTTTCAAATAACTTTTGAAATACTGAACTTAATTAAACGAAACTTGGTAATAGGAGGTTTTTGAGGTGTCGAATTCGAACCTGATGTTCTTATTGCTCTTACTCGTAGAGGGCGCCACCTACACGTCTTTTTCTTTTTTAAAGATTCATAACTTTTTTGGGCGTACTTCTAGCACATTTTTCAGTAAAAAAATCGATTCTTCTATCATATCTACGTAAATGAGCTACCCTTGTTACTAGTCGCTGTAAGCAACCGTTTTCTAAATATTTGGACTTGAAAACTTCAAGTCGATTATTTGATAATCGATGCATGTTGAAGTTATTACGAATATTTTTCTTTTTTCACAAGAATGCTTTGGAAATGAATTTGATGTTTTACTCGTTTGAAGAGGTCATTACTGTTGGGTACGTTCCTTTATCACATCCTTAACCGAAATAGTTATTTTTGTATCAAGGGTGCATAATCAGTATTTGTTTTAATAAAATTAGCAAGAAATGTCAACATTTTATTTCAGGAAATTTTGAATATGTAGAATAAACTAAAATAAACGAAACTAAATTGTATTCAAATAAATTGTTGGAAGTGTCTACCTTCAGCGAAGATACAGGCAGTCAGTCGTCTAGTCATTGAATCTCGTACCCGCTCAAAAATTATTGGTGTGTTTCTTATTGTTTCACAGGCGTCTACTATTCGGTTTCTCAGATCTTCCTCGTTTACTACTGGAGTCTTATAAACTAGTGACTTCAAATGTCCCCAAAAATAAAAATCTATCGGGTTTAGATCTGGGGACCTTGGTGCCCACGCCTGGTTAGGTTCTTCTACACCCCTACTGATCCATCGATTTGGATAGACTGTGTTAAGGAATTTCCTGGCTACAACGCTAAAATTGGCCGGAGCCCCATCATGCATAAACCACATGCGGATACGAATTTCTAATGGTACATTCTGAAGTAATCCCGGCAATTCATTTTCTAAAAAGTGTCTGTAAGTTGCGCCATTCAGTCGGAGCGGAAGAAAGAAAGGACCTATCAAGTAATTATCAATTATTGCCGCCCACACATTTACAGAAAATTGATACTGATAATGCCTTTCACTAACTGCGTGCGGATTTTCGAGAGCCCAAACATGGTTGTTATGAAAGTTTGTGATAGCATTTCGGGAGAAGTTTGCCTCGTCCGTGAAGAGTACATATCTTAAATATTGAGGATTTCCAGCCAATTTTCTCAAAAACCATTGACACATAGTAATGCGTTGGGGAAAGTCTCGTGGCAAAAGAGCTTGTACCCTTTGAATATGGTATGGATAAAACTGTTGATCGTGGATAATTCTCCAAACTGTGGACTGAGTGGAATTGACAGCTTCAGCAATTACTCTTGTGCTTGTTTCTGGATTCTCCTCGAGATCGTTCAAAACAGCTTATTCCAATTCTGGGGTTTGGACTGCTGGTGGTCTTTCAATAATATCAGCTGCCCTCTTAAAGCTACCTGTTTCTGCCAAACGACGGTGGAGACTAGCAAATGTTGGAGCTGAAGGCAGTACTCGATTAGGAAATCGCTCCTGGTAAGTACGTCTTGCTTCGCGCGCATTGCCATTCGCAAGGCCATAAACGAAATGCATATCGGCTAAATGAGCATTATTGTTTAAATAATCCATTTTTTCAAAATAAGTGTTTTCTACTTCCACTTACGGAAACTTCAACGAAATGTCTAACTGTCACAAAATATGTAATTACCAAAACTACTCACAAACGTCAAATTTATTTCCAAAGCATTCTTGTGAAAAATGCAAAATATTCGTAATAACTTCAACATGCATCGATTATCAAATAATCGACTTGAAGTTTTCAAGTCCAAATATTTAGAAAACGGTTGCTTACAGCGACTAGTAACAAGGGTAGCTTATTTACGTAGATATGATAGAGGAATTGATTTTTTTACTGAAAAATGTGCTAGAAGTACGTCCAAAAAAGTTATGAATCTTTAAAAAAGGAAAAGACGTGTAGGTGGCGCCCCCTATAAGTAAGAGCAATAAGAACATCAGGTTCGAATTCGACACCTCAAAAACCTCCTATTACCAAGTTTCGTTTAATTAAGTTCAGTATTTCAAAAGTTATCTGAAAAAAACGAAAATAAAAATAAAACTTCAACATCCTGTATCTTGGAAACGAAGCGTTTCCGGACATATATTTATTTGGACAATTCATATTATAATATTGTGAGGAATCACCTCCTGAAGTTTGTCAAAGTACTTTTGAATCACCCTGTATAGTAGTACTACAGTGCTAGGTTCAGTGATGAATGAATATGTAGAACGATCCATAACTTTTATATTTATTTCAACCTTTCAAAGTAATCGGAAAAATCAGAACAATTTTTCCACACCAGAACAAAAATACCGTCTTTCGATGCGGATTTCGCTAACCAAGTCAGCATCATCAAGAGTTGTGGAAGACTATCTTTATCATTATGAACAATCACAAACGCAAAAATATTGAGGCAGTCATGAAATTGACACCGTGTATGTATTTAATTGTAACGAGGTAATAAGAAAACATAATTATCTTAGAAAATTTATTCTAGCCCCTTGCATTCAAAACCTATTAACGACACGTGGAACATTCGTTTGAGTACAAACACTGACCAACCTGGCAGTCTCTCCCATCAAATTATCTATGGAAATCACTGGGCACTCTATAAAATACGTAGCGTTTAATTGTAGTAAATAAATGACCTTCATCCACGCGCCAGGCGAAACTTTTAATGAATTTAATCGCCTTAATTCGAAAACACTTTGTGTTTGTGTAAACGTCCGTTTCTCAGAGCTTTGAGAAACGGACCAAGACCCCAGTTGAGCAGCTCAAACAAAATTTTAATAATTCAAGGAAAAAAGATGTTCACCAAGTTTAATGTAGGAAAGCGGAGTGAATTTCACAGGTAGATGAAATGAATAACTACCTACTCGATTGAAGTATGTCATTCATTCCAACGACTTCGAAAGTTCAGATGGGAAAGTCGACTGTTCCTTTTATTGCCTCAATTCTCCACAATTGTCTCTGAAATTTCTAGTTCTTTTTACATTGTTTCAAGTTCGTTTCCATCGAATAAATATGATCTGGTTTTAGCTTAAAATTCTAATTTCTGCTTTACAATTGCCGATAGCGCATTTACAGAATAGCTTTTCCAAATGGAATAACATTTCTTCAATGTCCCCACCACCGTTTTATCTTTTGAATGGGTCAACTCAAAAAATTTAAATTTAGGATAATGAAATTGATGCATGAATACTTTGTTTTGAAGTGAAATTGACAGATGAAACTTCCAAGATGGCGGCTGGGCACCATCTAGGAAAAAAAATTAAATGAAAAAGGTGGTCTTGTGATACATCATTTTGAAGATCCTGACGAATGCTTCACAACCCTAGAATATGAAGTCAATATATTCACCAACTACAAAATGACGGAACATTTAATAATTTCCTGAAGACAAACACATTCATATCGTTATTTCTAGAAATATTCTGTATCTGTATCTGCCATATGGCAATTCCAACAACCCTATAAGGTTTGTTAAGTTATTTTTTGTTTATAAAAACGACAAAAAATGTAAGTACGACAATGAACATCATTTCATTGTTCATTCTCATTTAGTTTTTTGTTTTACTAGTAAAAAGGTACCATGTCAACAATCTCCAAAAAGGTCAATTTTCGTCCATTGGAAGGAAAAATTGAAGCAATTTTTATTTACGGTGCGACGCGTAACTTTCACGAGACCGAAAGGATTTTCTATGAACGTTTTCTGAATTGTCGTATCTGAAGAAAATATTTGAGGGAACAGCTGTGGCCCCCATACAAACGACAACTCTCAGAAGTTGAGAAACTTGTGCAAGCTAAGGACTAACAAGGTCTTAACTTTTAACGTGTGATTCCTAACACGGTTGCAGAATCATCCCAGCTTCAACCAGATAAATTCAATCGAGAAAAATATCTGGTCGACGCGGAAATCGAACCCACGACCTTCCGATCGTGTGTCGGGCGCACTACCACCGCAGCCGAATCCACAGATTGACCCTGATCGAAGAACAGAATTCTGCGAAATCATGACCGAAACCATTGCAAGGCATCCTACCTATCTCCACAATATTTTTTTTAGTGACGAATGTACATCTTTTTAAACGGCAATGTTCACAGACAAAATTGCCGTTATTGGAGTGACAGGAAACACATACCCAATATCCAAAAAAATTAACATTTGGACCTCTATTTAGTGATCAAAATTTAACAGGGGAACTGTATTTGAATATGCTGGAAACTACTTTTGACTATCTCATCACTGAAATCGTCGAAGCGAATCCTAATGAATTTGATATGGATATTGTATTCCAACAAGATGGAGCACCATCACTTTACTCCAGACAAGTGGGAAACTATTTGGATACTACTTTTCCCGGTCGTTAGATTGGCCATCGAGGTCCTACAGAATGGCCAGCCCGCTCGCCAGATTTGATACCTTTGGACTTTTTTACGGGGCTATTCGATTCAAAATGTGTACAAAACTGAAAAAAAAATATATCATATGTCAAGAAGTTCAAGGCAACCATTTCGAGCATCTCTGAACTGACCTCAAGCTTATTACCTCATATTATGTACTTATGATGCACTGTTTGGAACCTTTGGTGTAGTAATCAATATTACTGGAGTTTTTTTCCCACCACCAAATCGTTATTTTTAACACCTCGACACGTGTTTCGATCACCAAGTGATCATCTTCAAAGAGGCAGAGCAAACTAGAAACTAACGCGAAGCTGACGCTATTAATGCTATATAGATATCCCATACAGCTAAACCATCCAGGTGTACCACCCATACAGGTATACCAACCTAAATTAATTACACAATTTTGCCTTATCTATTATTTTACAATATATGTTTAACTGTTATAGCTGTATATAAAACAATTTCCAGCTGTATAAAAATTAATTTTACAATATTACCTATCTAAATATATATCTAAAAATATAGGTATATTCCTGACAGTTCACATCACTGTGGACAGCACAAACGTGTTGGGTTGAATTTTTTAGTGCATCGTCTTTTGAATTTCCCTCTAATACATGATAGGTTCACAAAAGAAAGACGTACAATACAGGAAATAGCAGCCACTGACGGTTTCTCGAGGGGTATTGTAGGTGACATAATAAGGAAGAAGAAGTTTAGGTTAAGAATGAACGAAATCTCGACTTTCAGAAAGGACAAAAACCAAGATGAATACATCTCAGTTCCATACCACCAATATACGAAAACTTTGAAAAATTTTTTAAGAAACTAGGTATGAAGGTGTTTTTTAAAACAAGTCATACACTACAGAGCCTTTTGGGAAGTCCAAAAGACAAAGTCGAGAATTCAGAAAAGTCTGGCATTCACGAAATTGAATGCAAAATGCAAAATATTATGGATAGACAAAAAGATCTAGTAAAGTAAGATATAAGGAACACATAGCACACTTAAAATATGGAAGGCCTGAAAAATAAGCAGTCGCCCATCATATTTTGCAACAAAACCATTCCATAGACTTCAGTTTATTAAGATTAGTTGGACAAGTTAACAACAGGCAACTAGATGTGGAAATAAGTAAACACAATAATATTATGACTAACGATGACGGACCTATACCAAATGGCATACTATATAGCTTGTTAAAATAATATTGTTGGGTTTACTGATTACTACATAAGAACACATTGCAAAAATAAATTCAGACAGGCAATATTGTGAAATTAATTTTTATATAGCTGAAAATTGTTTTATATACAGCAATAACATTTAAACATATATTGTAAAATAATAGATGAGGCAAAATTGTAAAATTAATTCAGGGTGGTATACCTGTATGGGCGGTACACCTGTATGGTTTACTTGTATGGTATATCTATATAGCATACATAGCGTTAGCTTCGCGTTAGTTTCTAGTTTAATCTTCCTCTTGAAAATGATCACTTGGTGATCGAAACACGTGTCGAGGTGTTACAAATAACGATTTGGTGTTGGGAAAGAAACTCCAGTAATATTCTTTTCCATCCTCAAGTTAACCGACAGTTGCACACTCAAGAGTAACGCTCAGTATTCACTATTTTATCGTTGCCCATCTCAGGGATACACCGCGCACTGCTGCAAGGTTGCATTCTCTTCTGTGGTACGCAACAGTTCGCCCAGACTTCTTCATTGCAAACCTCCACTTGCATTGAAACTTTACTTTTCAAAGCTTACCAACCATCATGTAGGCCAAGTTTTTTGCAGATAACCCTATATCATTAGGTTTGAAATTTAATAGCGCTCATTTTGATGTAAGTTTCATTTATGAAACAGGTAGGTGTTGGATCACAAGACAAGACAAGACTTGTCTGTCTCTACCTGCCAACCCAGTAGTGATGCCATAAAAAAATTAACCGACCCAAAATTTGTATAATTTATAGGCTCCATACACAAATGAGTGTGATGTTTGAGAAAATTCATTTAGGCTTTCGTCATTAATCATACTCTGGTCAGGATTTCCTCAGATTCATTTTTCAACCCACATACATCCAATATTATACTCAACAATTGAATAGATGAGTGAAAAACATCGGTTAATTTGTGTTTTATGGTGGAAACCTGTTGGAAACACGTGCTTCCATCGATTCCATCTTCTCCCACGCTAATTTAATGCCTAAGAATTCCAACATCACCCTCCATACAATGAAAGCTATCGATTCAACGCCCGTTTAGTATTAGTTTGTTGTATCGAAGTGATCAAAGGTAACCGCACCACCGCCAACATCCTATTCCTAACCTAATCAATATGTACAGCTGGCTGTTGACAATACTACTGTCTCCCATATCTCATCTCCTGCGGAAAACCCTCCAGGAATTATGTCGATTTACGGTAATGCATCTGCTAGGCATGGTTGCTAGTTTCACATAACGGAGAAAGGGTAAAGGACCGGGGTCCAAGGTGTGGAAAATGAGAAATTGAAAATTAAATATTTACTGAGAAATGTGCCATGGAACCGACAGAAATCAACATGGTATTGAAAATATTCTCGTATACAGAGTGATACCTCAGTGGCACCTTTTCAGATGATCAATATAATTTTTTTTTCAAGAACAGAACACAAGCACTACAGGAAAATCTTTAAGACGCTCTCAGAGCGGTGACTGTGCGAAAGTACCGACTTACATTAGATTTGAATCGCTGGACATTAAAACCATTTGGAAAAACGTTCTCAAGAAGTTTATTCCACATAAACGCGGTTTTCCAGATGGAAAGGTTCTTAAAGAGTGATGTTCGAGGTGTACTGAGTTGAAACTCAAAAATGAGCAGTCACAGTGCGTCAAATATTTCTGATATGTACCGCTCTTAGTGGAATCAAATGTGCCAAGTCAGTTGAGCACCTCCCGTGAAAGTATCTATAAGAGAGACACATCTTCAATCTTTCTTCGATGTTCCAGGCTATCGAGGTTGCATTTGATGTTCGCGTCTCCAATCATGCGGATGGCTCTTTTCTGGATGGAATCCAGCAACTTTAGGGTATGTTTGGGGGCAGAGCTCCATACATAAGAACAATACTCCAGAGGTCTGATTTGAGCTTCATAAAGCATCAAAAGTTGCTGTTTTCTGATTCGGAACAATGTTTCAAGCTTTTGAGAATCAACCTTTGCAATTCCAGCGACATGATTGTGCCAATACATATTATAATAATAATGATATGTATTTATTCACTTTCTTAAGATTGTTTACAGTAATTATAGATGTACATATAGAAATGAACAGTGAACAAATAAAATACATCTTACGAGGCAAAATGATGTGTAAGGAATGAGAATACTGAATCTGACATTGGATGCATATCTGCTCGTGGTATATTCTTGACAAATAATTTAATCTTTGTCACAAATTTTTTGAGATTTGTTTCGCATCTTAAATTTTCAGGAAAAAAACTGTAGAGTTTTGGTCCTAAATACCGCAAGGATTTCTGCCCAACTGATTTGAGCATTAATGGTATGACGATACTATTATTTTGCCGTGTAGCATATTTATGGTGATAAGTAGTTAATTCTTTTCTGTTTTCATGCTGTACAACAGTAATATTTATAAAAAACAGCTGTCTGGGATCAAATATTCCAGATTTTAATAAAGTAGATCGCTAGGGTAGTCGTGACATTTGCGTAGTATACATCTGATACATCTCTTCTGCATAACCTCAAGGGGATGTAGATGAGTTTTCGACACTCCACCCCAACCAATCATACCATACCTCAGATGGGGCTCTACTAAACTCTTATAAAACATAATTTTTTGTTTTTGATTGAATATGTTTGCTATCCGTTCAAATTTGTAAAGTATGCAACGTAATTTTTTAACTATGTGGTGTATGTGTTGGTTCCATCTGAGATTTCTGTGTAAAATTATTCCGAAATATTTTATTTTTTTTGTGGGTTTGATGACTTTCGTATTAGAGATTTTGATGTCATATTCAGGTAGAGAGTTGTCATAACTACTGAATGGTACGTAATGGGTTTTCTCAAAGTTAATAGATAAGAGCCTGTGGTCGAACCATAATATGATTTGATTAAGGTCATGTTCTAATTTCTGTTTGAAGTTAAACCAGTTTTCGTCTTCGCAAAACAGCACAGTATCATCGGCGAAACTCAGAATGTTGGAGTTGATGTCTTGTAGGAAAAGGTTGTTCAAATAAATATCGAATAGGATTGGTCCTAACACCTTCCCCTGGGGTACACCACATGTAATAATTTTCTCTCCACTTATATTGGCTCTATAATCAACATCTCCACTTGATGAAATTACTTTCATCTCCTTCATTCAGAAAGGAACTGAAAGCTGACTTACTTGAAAAAAATGTTACTTTTGTAGACTCATCATTCCTCTTTCTTCTCCCATTTCCAAAAATGTATACAGTAAGCTTTCTTTCAATAATGTTATCAATGTTTCAATTTGATATATCCTTCAAATTGAAGTTTCAGAATATTATGCGTTCAAATTATTATAATGCGAATCATTGTTTTCTGGTTGAATGAAAACGCAAACTCTCATTGGTTATCCTTGGACGTGGGTAGATATGATTTTAGATTTTGCGATTCATTAGGATTTGTTACATTAGGTTGCTCTCTTTGTCCGTATTTTCGATTCTATTTTCATATAGCATTTGCCTCCTAGCAATAAAACGATCACTCCACACGCTGTGGGGTAAGTGACCATTGGGTCCGAGAAGCATGTCCACTGAGCAAGCGCATTGAGCCAAGAATGACAGCCTTCTGCATCTGTCCGGATAAGATTTCTGCCTCAGTGCGACAAGCCGGTATAATTTTAAGATTCGAGAGTAGAGAGGGCATCATTCCACCAAAGGTTCCAATAATCAGAACAACCATCTTGACAGAATGGTCTGGATAGAGTCAGCGGGGTTCGAAGGGAAAATCTGTTTTTTCTGCTCTTTTCGGACGATATTCGTATCGCCAGGAACTGAAAACTCCACGACAAATATCGTCTTGCTCTGGTGGTCGAGAAGGACTACATCAGACTTATTAGCTTGTATGAGCTTGGGGCTTGGGAACTAATAGTTTCAGTAAATTCGACACTTCCCGTTTCCCATAACGGATTCAATATCCCTCGGAGCGTAGGGCAACACCGGTGTCTTGTCAATACCCTAAGAGTGCCGTAGGAGGTAATAAAGCACTCTCAGGGCCGCGTTATGTCGATTGATATAGGTCGAGACCACATATGCTGAGCATGCTGACTGCAAGTGTATTAGGGTCTCGGACGCCTCGCGGCAGGCGCTTCACCTCGTGTCAGGAACCTCTATACCCATCACGCTACTGCGGTAGACTGAGGTGTTGAAGACACCATCCTAGCAAGCCATAATAAACCCCTCAGTTTCATACTTCAGCCCACTCGACCTGAGGAAAGCGAAAGTCAAGCGCTTTGATAAGCCAAGGTCTTCACTGTTACTGAAGAAAACCACTTGCATTGGCTTATCCTTGTGTTTCCACAGAAGTGAGGTGATCCCTGCGGCTTTTATATGAACGGGTACCAACTCGGTGACAGAGTTGTGATCACCTCCTTCAGTGTCGAAAACCAAACCGAATTTATCAGCTGCTCGGGCAGCTGCCCTAAAGGGAAATGTCCCAATTCCTGATCTGCCATGGTCGCGGACCATGCAAAGAAGGGGATCCGAACTCTTGACGACTTTACAGGCTACATCCAGTACCATTCTGTCATGAAGATACTCCAAACTCATAAATCCACGATCTCCTTGTTGTCAGGGAAAGTACAACCGTACAACAGACGATTTAGGATGCAAACTCCTATAAATATGCATCCTTTTTCGGGTCTCTACGTCTAGTTGATACAGTTCCTCCCGAGTCCACTTCACTACTCCAAACGAGTAGAGTAAGATTGAAACGGCAAGCATATACGTTATTATTATTATCAAATTACGACATCAACGACGGTTTCTACGACAATCACACAAGGATTTCCTAAAATAGATATCAGATTCGAACAATGTAATCAAACGTAAAATTCAAGGTTTTCACGGCCAAATTTTGAAACTGTTCGTTTGTACACTGTGCATCTCCAACAATGGTAATAATAAAAGATTTCTGAAGATGCCAGCCAATCTCGCCGGCGAACAGTCACGAAAAAATCCAACAAATGACGACCCAAAAACTCGAAACCAACAACAGTTTCTATATGAACAAAAGTATTATTTTTTTGATGATCTTATCTTTGATTCACATTAAATTTCATTTGAAAATCACAGATGTTGCGTCCTCATTAGTAATTTGCTACTAACTATCATCTTAAGCTACCAACAAGAAATCCGAACTAATGAAATTCACCATAAAACGTTGTCAACTTGTCAACCACCTTCAAACATGAATTCTCATTTTTCAATTGCATAATTTATTTTGTCGTGTGTGCTCTAGACTCTGTGCTATCTCTGTTTTGTCGTGCAACCCAGTGAATCTGAAGAAAGCAGATTTCAAGAAAGGGCTTTTTCAGAAACAGGGATTCATGCAATGACATCGGTGAGTTCGCTTCATTCCACAATTATTACAGTCCACTTTCATTTAATTTTCATTATTTTTCCAAATTTCCGAAGACGCGACAACAGTGGTACTCTTTTGACTCTTTAAGATCTATTAACTAGCATTTGATTCTTCTGTTACCTTTCCACAAAGTGGAGTTCTTTGACATTTAATTCAAGCATCCCCCTGATAGAAACGATTCGTGACCGCCACTGTTATTCGATATTAGTGTTATCTGTTTGGAATTATCTCGAATTACGTCGAAGCATTATGGACTCGAGGGGTTCGAGAAGGTTAGCTCGGTGTAGATTAGGATGCCCTGAGATGATTAAAATCTGATAAACTCTTTCCGGAAAGAGGTTGCCTTGGGATAATTCAAGACAGGCTATGCCGATAAAAACAGTGATCAATTGAAGAGTATATGATAGTTAGGACTCTCACAAATCTGTGTTAATAGAAAACCTTTCAGGAAAAAATATATAGTTTTGAAGATTTTTTTCAACGGCGTACCAAGTTCTTTCTTTTTTTTTATAAGCTTCGGTCAGCAAGTTGTTGATATGTTTCAAGAATGAAATAGATAGTGATAAATTTAGTAGCAGTGTTCCTTGATTTCATGAGGGCATTTGAAACTATCGATAGGCAAATATTACTTTGTAAACTGAGATATTATGGAATCGATGGAATAGCCTTAAGTTGGTTCAAAAATTATCTCAATGGCAGGTCACAAATAACTAGAGTGGGGAAATGTTTCTCAAATGCAATTTCAAACAATATAGGCGTACCTCAAGGGAGTGTCGTGCGACCACTGCTGTTTATAATTTACCTGAATGATGTAAATTATAAACAAGGTTATGATTTTTTGAATTTATTTGCAGATGACACTACTTTTTCTCTTAAGGATTTCATTGGAAATTTCCATGTTTTCAAAAATAACAATATACAGAACCATTTTTTTCACAAACTATAACTAAACGATTTCATCTCCACAAACTTTATTGAAAAAATATATCACATGTTTCGCTAAACATTAGATTTTTCAAGTGATTCAAGTGATTTCAAGTTAATCACTTGAAAAAGCTAATGTTTAGCGAAACATGTTGTGATATATTTTTTCAATAAAGTTTGTGCAGATCAAATCGTTAAGTTGTAGTTTGTGAAATTCCTATGGATCTTCATCAAGTAAAGGCCGAAACAATTAGAAAAATATACAGAACCAATATACAGCCCCATTTTGATTATTGTTTCACTCTGCTTTATCTTTTAGATAAAAACAATATATAGAAGTTACAGAAACAACAAAATTGAGTTTTAAGAATCATCTTAAAATGTAATAGATACACCCCCATTCAATGCATGCTGGGTGCCCCCTCAAGTGGTATGATGTGGCAGATAGACTGTATTACTCAAGTATGATATTTATCTGTAAAATAACCAGAAATTTATTACCAAAATATTTAGACTCCTTCATTACGTACAATAATCAAATTCATGACTACCACACAAGAACCACCAATCGATTCCACATTTCCAGGACAAGAACAAAGATATCTATGAAATCGTTGATTTTCAGAGGATTGAATGATTTCAACCAATTACCATACCACATTGAAGATTCTGTTACTTTATATTCATTCAAGGCTCAGTTGAAAATATATATTACATCACGTACTCTATGAATTTTCGTAATTTTTTTTATTTCTATGTTTCACATCATCGAATTTTTTTTTGGTTCGAGCTTTTATGTGTTCTGTATACATTGTGTTACATCGTGTTACATTGTGATATGTTAAATATTTCATTACCTAGCCACTCGAATAATTGTTTTTATGCCCTAGTATAATTGTAATATGGAACTAACTATTCTGAATACTCCTGATTTGTTCTGTGTTATGAGACGATATTTTCAGGAAAACATTTCTATTTCTAGCTTTTTAGCTTCTTGTATTTATATATTATTGGAACGTATTTCATTGTGTAACGGTCTAAATTTACTTGTAAATATTGTAGATATTGTTCGTTTATTTACTATGGAATCGACAGAATTGTCATTTATTGATGACGAACTTTTCGTCACAGCTAGGGACACATCTGGTTTGTCAGTGTGCCCGACCTACATTTTCAAAGAAGTTGTTACGTTTCAATTTAGCACTAGATCAAACTGCTCTTATGTGACCTTTCAAAACCACTACCTTACCTTTTAAGATCTTTATTCAGAGGATATTAACAATGTAATTCAGTTACAAGTTCATTTTATTCATTTAACATCATAGTAATGGGAATCTTCCGTTCCATAGAAAACCATACCTGAAATGTATAAGAATAAATGTATGCTCCCTGACTAACTGCTTTGACCAGTACTTACGCATTCTCCTATTGCCAATCGACGTTGGAGATCCGAAATTCCTCGCTAGGTTGAAATAGTTGTTATTGTTTGTTTCTCAGTTTTCTTCACCTATCATTTTTTTTCAGCCGTTGTCTGCCTTATTCCCTATACCTTTCCGAGAATATTTCTTGCATAGATTGTTATTCATCACTTCCAGAAGGATTACTACATATTAGAGCCATATCGCCTGAAAAACAATATTAGTTAGCTCTGGTTTCTGAATACTGTTTGATATTTTCGGTAAATATTCTGCATAATACGAATGCTCTAATATTTGTACTGAAAGGGAAGGATGTGGCGACTTACCTTGTATGTTACTATTCCATCGCATGAATAAGGAATGGTAAATAGTTGAAAATAGGTTGGAGTGAATACTTTTGTAAACATTCTAATATACAAGGTTAAGAGACAGCTGTTGGTTGACATCCGCCGAACTTTCGTAGTGTCGTTCCGACGAACTACACCGAACTAGTTCTACAGTTGTTCACGGGTGAGGGATTGATCGGTTACTCAAGTTGTCAAGGGTTGTTTTAGGGTTGCATTGCTTTGAGAAGGAGTTTTGATGGGTCATGGACTTGTTGATGATGTATCAAGTGGCTGTGGAGGAATTGTTAGATTTATGATGTTGTGCACAGCGCCCCCTTGGTGCTTGTAGTGTAGATTGGATGCACTGTGGCAACAACTGGTTAGCTGTCAGATGTGGCATTCTCTTAGTATTTGGAAGTTAGCCTTCGGTGAGCTTGGTTCGGAGTTCAAAGGGTATCATCAGACTGATTGTAGGATATATTTGGTTGTATTTGTGCCATCCTTCACGGGGATTATTTCTACAAGTCAGGATTGTATAGTGGAAGACTGATTGGTCATTTTGGTGTGGATATTTGCAGTCGGAAACTTAAGCTCTTTTGAGGATTTGTGGTGGATACCGAACTCGTGCCAGGTGGAAGGATTTCCGAAATTAGGTATGTCTGAATCACTGTCGCATCTCTCATGTGATCTTAGCTATGATATCACTTCTTCAATTCTACAACCTTCGTTTCTCGTCTCTAGATTCATAAGAAACAGAAGGCCCTCAGTCACTCATCAAGTCCCAGCAGGACTTCCGTGCAGAACACCGCACACGAAGAATCGTATAGAAAACCCCTTGGCCAGGGTAAGAATTTTACCATTAAATGTGTTTTAAATGATTTTAGTAATTTCTGGTTCCATCGTTATATCTCAATGGAATATTAGTATTGAAGAGAGGTTTCAACACTCATTCAATTTTCTTGATTTTTACGGATCATATGGTTATACAGGGCACCCAAAAATATACTCTTGTTATCTTGCTACTTTGCTTGATGAAAATATACCAGGGGTATTGATTAGTCAAATAGTCCTATTGAATGGGGGTTGAATATCACCTTGTTTCATCTGATTCTGATTGAGAATTTTCTTCCTGTGTTTTTCTTCCTGCTTTTTTTTTCTTCCTGTTTTTCTTCCTGCTTTTTTTCTTCCTGCTTTTCTTCCTGCTTTTTTTTTGTCTTCGTCAAGGGTTCCTGTTTTCCTTTATTTTCTTTCTGGATCTTATTTGGTGATCCATTACTGGTCCAGCTTGTCGTGCCCTACAGGGTGATCTATCTTGGTGGTGCTACAGGGTGATCCATCTCCGCCGTACTACAGGGTGATCCACCGGTGCTACAGGGTGATCTATCTTGGTGGTGCTACAGGGTGATCCATCTCCGGTGCTACAGGGTGATCCATCTCCGCCATACTACAGGGTAGCCTAACACCATATACCGGGTGGCCCAAAAGGAGCACGCAAGTTATAATTGATTTAATTGAATATTTGTGATATACTGAGATATTTGAATAATTGTTGCCCTTATGTTTATTGATACCTGTTGATATAGTGTTTGTTTATCGTTTATTGATTAAGAGTTTGTTATTGATACCTGATTGACATAGATATTTGTGAAACGGAAATTGAGGTATATTCTTCCTTTCACGATTGCTGATTGACACCGATGCGCCTACGCCTGAGCTCACGCGACGCAAACGAGTTTGTCTTACCATCCGATACTAGTATTTACGATTTCACCTACTCAATTTTCGTGGTAGTTTTACTCGACGTATTGTAGTTTTTTTTTTGAGCGTCGTTACTACCGTAATTTATGGCTGATTGAATTCGTGGTTAGATACACCGCGCTCTTGTATGGACATTTGAACATCGCGTAGTAGTGTGAATATTGCATTGTTGTCTTAGAAGCGTTGTTGGTTAATCCATGTAAGTTAGGATTACTGAATAAATCATATTGGGGATTTTTATCTTTTATTTCCAATATTAATTGGTAAGTTATTGATATTGTGAGTTACTTAGGGTATCTGGAGGATTAAATTTACCTGGCGCCCATTAAGATCTATTTGAAATTTGCTAAGTTGTTTAACCCACTCCCGTCTCCACTGTTTAGCTTAGCCGCGGATACCCATCTGTCTTATTTGTTACCGACAGATGATTTAGTCCCCTCTTGTGGTTTGTGAGGTGACATTTTGGCGCCCAACGTGGGGCCCTTAAAAGAAGGTTTTTTTTTTTGCGTTTTGGCTTTAGTAGGTGACTTTTGGAAACTTTGGAAAAATATAAATATTTTTTTTAATTGATACCACTCTAGTAGAATAGCGTTATGGCAAGAAGACTGGTAATAAATCGTCTTGATAAAGACGAACTGACCTATGAATTAGCATATCGGGGCGTAGCAACTGGCACTTGTGAGGAAATGAGACATCGTTTGGTTCAAGTAATGCAGATGGAAAGGTACGGCGAGAGTCTTCGATATCCTTCATATCCATTCACTTTCGAGGAAGATGAGGCTGCAATCAGAGGGAAACTAGATGATATCAGAAGGCTGATTGATGACATAACCGATTCTGGAACGAGTAGCGGGGCAATGAAACTTCAGACCAAGCTAGCACATGTGTTGAATCGTATAGACAATATGGACCCAGATAAGGATAAGGACAAAGAAACCCGGAAATCCGAACTCCTGGGTTTGGCTCTGTCGTTGATGGACGAATTTTCACATAAAGTTGACAGCAGCAAGAGAAGTGATACGAAGCGTGTGCCGGTTGCACTAAATCAATTAGAAAGCAGATTGGGAGCGCAATCATTCCATGCTAACTTAGGAGCAGTTGCTCGATCGTCTCTGACGGAAGATCCAGTCTTTGACCCATACTCAACCAGTAAAATGATTCCGCCTTATAAATGGAATCTGAAGAAGTTTTCTGGAGATGGTAAAGGAATGTCGGTGACAGCATTTTTCGAGGGAATAGAGGAGTTGAGACTAGCGCGACATGTCCCCAACGCTGTTTTGTTGGACTCAGGTGTGGACCTTTTTGCTGACAAGGCGTATCAATTTTATAAAGATTGTCGGAATCGAGTATCGACCTGGGAAGAACTAGTGGAAGAGTTTCGAGAAGAATATCTCTCTGCCAATCATTCTGACGCATTGTTCGAAGAATTGCAGAAAAGGACTCAACACCACTCAGAAACCATCGGAGTTTATCTTGCAGTGATGTCAAGCTACTTCAGCCGCCTAGGTTGCCCAATGACAGAGGAAGCTAAGCTGAACATAGTTATGAAGAATTTACATCCCTTTTACCAAGACAGATTACGTGAACCCTTACCCACAACCATTTCAGAACTTCGCTCGGTATGTCGAAGAATGGAAGCCAGAAGGGACATAATCAATAGCTACGTAGAACCATCAGCACGTCGTGGCAACGTGATAGAGAAGGATTTGGCTTTCGTAGAGGTCACCAAGGAATTGAATGCCTTAGAGATAGCAACGGCACGAATTCCGTCGAACAATCAGTCGAAGGAGATAGTATGTTTCCGATGCGATCAACCCGGACATCGTGCTATAGGATGTGCTCTACCGAAGCAACTGGAATGCTACAGATGTAAGAGAAAAGGGTATACCGTTCGTAATTGTCCAAACTGCTCCGTGTCGGGAAACGACAAGCGACGCCTTTGAATCGTCGAGGGGAAGGCGCTCGCAAATTGCACTCGGCGACTGCTATTCAACCAATCCTTGATTATATTCTGGATCACGCCGAAAACGATGAGAGACCCTACCTCAAAGTCGAAGTCTTGGGGCGTAGTTTACTGGGGTTATTAGACTCAGGTGCCTCAGCCACTATCTTGGGACACCCAGGTTGGCAAATCGTAAAAGATTTGGTACATTTGAATTCAGCAAAGAGAATTAGTTGCACTGTTGCCAATGGTCAAGTATGTGAAAGTATAGGAGAATGTGAAGTGCCATTTTGTTTAAGAGGCAAGCTGAAATTAATTCGAGTTTTAGTGGTTCCTGATGTCCCTCATCACTTAATTTTGGGAACGAATTTCTGGAGAGCAATGGGAGTGGTTCCGAATCTGAGGCACAACGAGTGGAAATTTTCTGAGGAAATTTGCTATCTGAACGCATTGGACCATCTTCGAGGACAAACAGTTTTATCACCATTGGAAGAGGCCCGACTAAACGCTGTAGTAGAGAAGAACAAGGAGCTCATGGGGAATAATTTAGGCTGTACGAATCTAGCTGAACATGTCATCGTGACCAACTCACCACCCATCAAGCAGCGTTATTATCCAGTGTCGCCTATTATTCAACAACATATTGATCGAGAACTAACAGAGATGTTGAAGAACGATATTATCGAGAAGTCGAATAGTGGCTGGTCGTCACCGGTTCTTCTCGTTAAGAAGAAAGATGGGAGCTACCGCTTTTGCGTTGATTACAGAAAACTAAATTCGGTAACGGAACGAGACAGCTACCCTCTCCCATATGTTTCCCACACGCTCGATAAATTGAAAAATGCACATTATTTATCCTCTCTTGATATCAAGTCTGCGTATTGGCAAGTTCCTGTGGCGGAAAAGTCGAGACCGTATACAGCGTTTACCGTTCCTGGGCGTGGTTTGTTCCAATTTAAAAGGATGCCGTTCGGATTACATAATTCACCAGCAACGTGGCAGAGGTTGATCGATACCGTCCTAGGACCTGAACTAGAACCACACGTCTTCGTCTATTTGGATGATGTAGTGATCGTTACCCAAACTCTGGAGAAACATCTGACAATTCTTGATGAAGTTTTCCGCAGATTGAGAGAAGCAAATCTCACTGTTAGCTTCGAAAAGTGTCAATTTTGTAGGCCAGAAATGAAGTATTTGGGATACGTTGTAGATAGAAATGGATTGCATGTCGACCCCGATAAAGTCAAGGCTATGTTGCAGCTTCCTAGACCAGAATCGGTAAAAGATGTCAGGAGACTGGTGGGTACTTTTTCCTGGTACAGGAGATTCATACCTGAGTTTGCATCCATCGTTTCTCCACTCACATCGCTGCTGAAAAAGGGTAGAAAGTTTGATTGGACCGAAACTTGCGATATCGCTTTTCAGAAGATGAAGGAACGTCTTATATCAGCACCAGTCTTGAGCTGTCCGGATTATTCCCTCCCATTTGTTCTGCAAACAGACGCCTCGGCATTTGGAATTGGCGCTGTTCTCACTCAGACTCGCGAGGATGAGGACGTAGTAATTTGCTATTTGAGTAGATCATTGACGAAACAAGAGCGCAATTTTTCTACTACAGAAAGGGAATGCTTGGCCGTGCTGTGGGCGATTGAAAAACTGCGACCTTATTTAGAAGCTATTCCGTTCACCGTAATAACCGATCACTATTCCTTGGTCTGGTTACAGAATTTGAAAGATCCATCAGGACGACTGGCAAGATGGGCAGTCCGCATGCAGCAATATGACTTCAAAATTGTTCACAGGAAAGGGAAGGATCACATCGTTCCTGACACCCTTTCTCGATCGGTCCCAGTCATTGATGCCATCAACCAGCAGATGAAAGAAGAGATTTTGGACAAGTGGTACCTGCGCGTGAAAGATCGAGTGAGTTTACAACCCGAAAAATACCCCAATTGGAGATTCTCTCAGGGATCACTCTACAAGTACGTCAAACCGTGTTACGTGGAATTAGAAGACCAAACCGACGTTTGGAAGTTAGTTGTACCAAAAGCGGATCGGAAGAAAATTCTTATTGAAGCTCATACAGACCCGACCTCAGGACATCAAGGAATATTCAAAACCTACCATCGTATCAGGGAAAGGCATTATTGGCCAAAGATGAAATCTGACGTGTCGAAGTTTGTTCGAAATTGTTCCACTTGTTCCGCCTATAAACCCGACCTCAGAGGACCAAATGGACTAATGACTCCACAACCGAAAGTGACCCGGCCATGGGAAATGATCGCCAGTGATATCATGGGACCCTTACCTAGATCTACAAAAGGCAATAAATTTATCTTAGTCGTAACAGATTACTTTAGCAAGTTTTCATTAGTCTTTCCGCTAAGATCGTCAACAGCAGAAATCATCGTAAGGAAGATCGAAGAGGAAGTTTTTCTGGTATATGGAGTTCCCCGAATTCTTTTGTGCGATAATGGGCCGCAATACCGATCTCGACAGATGAGAAAACTCGTGGAAGAATATAAGGTGAAAATTAGGTATAATGCCCATTATCATCCTCAGGCAAACCCGACTGAACGAGTGAACAGAACATTGAAGTCAATGTTGGCTATGTATGTGTCCGATAATCACAGGACCTGGGATTTCAACTTACCCAAGCTATCATGCGCCTTGAGAACGGCTCGACATGAGACGACTAACCACACTCCATATTTCGTGAATTTCGGCCGCTCAATGGTTTTGTGCGGAGAGGAGATCTCTCGGAGGAAAAATCTATTGGTTGATAGTGAACCTGCTGAAGATTCGAGGCCTGAAGGATTTAGAAAACTCTTTGAGGAAATAAGGAAAAGGTTAGATGTGGCTGCTCGAAAGAATGAAAAAACTTATAACCTTCGAAGAAGGAGTGAAGAATTTTGGCCAAATCAACCCGTTTGGAGGAAGAATTTTGTGGTATCAGAGGCGGACAAATATTTTAGTGCTAAGCTAGCGCCAAGATTTGTCGGGCCTTTTTATATTAAAAAAAGGGTATCCCCGTGGACATATGAATTAAGAGATGAAGACGGTAATTATAAGGGGATATGGAATGCGAAAGACCTAAAGTCAGCTAGCGCTGATGAAAATTTACGCTAGTAAATTTTCTTGAGGCAAGGGGGGAATTGTAACGGTCTAAATTTACTTGTAAATATTGTAGATATTGTTCGTTTATTTACTATGGAATCGACAGAATTGTCATTTATTGATGACGAACTTTTCGTCACAGCTAGAGACACATCTGGTTTGTCAGTGTGCCCGACCTACATTTTCAAAGAAGTTGTTACGTTTCAATTTAGCACTAGATCAAACTGCTCTTATGTGACCTTTCAAAACCACTACCTTACCTTTTAAGATCTTTATTCAGAGGATATTAACAATGTAATTCAGTTACAAGTTCATTTTATTCATTTAACATCATAGTAATGGGAATCTTCCGTTCCATAGAAAACCATACCTGAAATGTATAAGAATAAATGTATGCTCCCTGACTAACTGCTTTGACCAGTACTTACGCATTCTCCTATTGCCAATCGACGTTGGAGATCCGAAATTCCTCGCTAGGTTGAAATAGTTGTTATTGTTTGTTTCTCAGTTTTCTTCACCTATCATTTTTTTTCAGCCGTTGTCTGCCTTATTCCCTATACCTTTCCGAGAATATTTCTTGCATAGATTGTTATTCATCACTTCCAGAAGGATTACTACATATTAGAGCCATATCGCCTGAAAAACAATATTAGTTAGCTCTGGTTTCTGAATACTGTTTGATATTTTCGGTAAATATTCTGCATAATACGAATGCTCTAATATTTGTACTGAAAGGGAAGGATGTGGCGACTTACCTTGTATGTTACTATTCCATCGCATGAATAAGGAATGGTAAATAGTTGAAAATAGGTTGGAGTGAATACTTTTGTAAACATTCTAATATACAAGGTTAAGAGACAGCTGTTGGTTGACATCCGCCGAACTTTCGTAGTGTCGTTCCGACGAACTACACCGAACTAGTTCTACAGTTGTTCACGGGTGAGGGATTGATCGGTTACTCAAGTTGTCAAGGGTTGTTTTAGGGTTGCATTGCTTTGAGAAGGAGTTTTGATGGGTCATGGACTTGTTGATGATGTATCAAGTGGCTGTGGAGGAATTGTTAGATTTATGATGTTGTGCACAGCGCCCCCTTGGTGCTTGTAGTGTAGATTGGATGCACTGTGGCAACAACTGGTTAGCTGTCAGATGTGGCATTCTCTTAGTATTTGGAAGTTAGCCTTCGGTGAGCTTGGTTCGGAGTTCAAAGGGTATCATCAGACTGATTGTAGGATATATTTGGTTGTATTTGTGCCATCCTTCACGGGGATTATTTCTACAAGTCAGGATTGTATAGTGGAAGACTGATTGGTCATTTTGGTGTGGATATTTGCAGTCGGAAACTTAAGCTCTTTTGAGGATTTGTGGTGGATACCGAACTCGTGCCAGGTGGAAGGATTTCCGAAATTAGGTATGTCTGAATCACTGTCGCATCTCTCATGTGATCTTAGCTATGATATCACTTCTTCAATTCTACAACCTTCGTTTCTCGTCTCTAGATTCATAAGAAACAGAAGGCCCTCAGTCACTCATCAAGTCCCAGCAGGACTTCCGTGCAGAACACCGCACACGAAGAATCGTATAGAAAACCCCTTGGCCAGGGTAAGAATTTTACCATTAAATGTGTTTTAAATGATTTTAGTAATTTCTGGTTCCATCGTTATATCTCAATGGAATATTAGTATTGAAGAGAGGTTTCAACACTCATTCAATTTTCTTGATTTTTACGGATCATATGGTTATACAGGGCACCCAAAAATATACTCTTGTTATCTTGCTACTTTGCTTGATGAAAATATACCAGGGGTATTGATTAGTCAAATAGTCCTATTGAATGGGGGTTGAATATCACCTTGTTTCATCTGATTCTGATTGAGAATTTTCTTCCTGTGTTTTTCTTCCTGCTTTTTTTTTCTTCCTGTTTTTCTTCCTGCTTTTTTTCTTCCTGCTTTTCTTCCTGCTTTTTTTTTGTCTTCGTCAAGGGTTCCTGTTTTCCTTTATTTTCTTTCTGGATCTTATTTGGTGATCCATTACTGGTCCAGCTTGTCGTGCCCTACAGGGTGATCTATCTTGGTGGTGCTACAGGGTGATCCATCTCCGCCGTACTACAGGGTGATCCACCGGTGCTACAGGGTGATCTATCTTGGTGGTGCTACAGGGTGATCCATCTCCGGTGCTACAGGGTGATCCATCTCCGCCATACTACAGGGTAGCCTAACACCATATACCGGGTGGCCCAAAAGGAGCACGCAAGTTATAATTGATTTAATTGAATATTTGTGATATACTGAGATATTTGAATAATTGTTGCCCTTATGTTTATTGATACCTGTTGATATAGTGTTTGTTTATCGTTTATTGATTAAGAGTTTGTTATTGATACCTGATTGACATAGATATTTGTGAAACGGAAATTGAGGTATATTCTTCCTTTCACGATTGCTGATTGACACCGATGCGCCTACGCCTGAGCTCACGCGACGCAAACGAGTTTGTCTTACCATCCGATACTAGTATTTACGATTTCACCTACTCAATTTTCGTGGTAGTTTTACTCGACGTATTGTAGTTTTTTTTTGAGCGTCGTTACTACCGTAATTTATGGCTGATTGAATTCGTGGTTAGATACACCGCGCTCTTGTATGGACATTTGAACATCGCGTAGTAGTGTGAATATTGCATTGTTGTCTTAGAAGCGTTGTTGGTTAATCCATGTAAGTTAGGATTACTGAATAAATCATATTGGGGATTTTTATCTTTTATTTCCAATATTAATTGGTAAGTTATTGATATTGTGAGTTACTTAGGGTATCTGGAGGATTAAATTTACCTGGCGCCCATTAAGATCTATTTGAAATTTGCTAAGTTGTTTAACCCACTCCCGTCTCCACTGTTTAGCTTAGCCGCGGATACCCATCTGTCTTATTTGTTACCGACAGATGATTTAGTCCCCTCTTGTGGTTTGTGAGGTGACAATTGTTAGAAGAATTTTTATATTATTTTAATATTTTTTAAATACTATTTTTACCTTTTTGGACTTGAATTTATATTAGGATTTCCTATTTTCAAATGAATAAATAAATAAAAAATAATAATATATTTTACTGGTGAAGCGTGTGTAAATGAGTATAAAAATGGAAAAATCTTCTGGGTTTTCTATTTCTGCATCATTGATCAAACAATGTAGGAAACTCCAAAGAAAAAACAAGGGAAATAACTACACTGAAAACTTTTTATATTGATATGTAGAACATAGTTTCTTTCAGATACGAAGTGAAAGAAAGAATACCCTTTCGGAACAACTATTTTCATATGAACATCGAATTACACGAAAGAAAGAGGAGTTTTTGATTGATTTTCAGTCTCAATGCAAGGGAATTCGGCAAGAATTATTTTTGGAAAAACATGATTATTACATTCCCAAGTATATTCTCTGTGCCCGTTCAAATGACGTTTAAAAAAGGAAGAAATTTTGATTGATCCAAAGATTTTCGAAAATAATCGAAATTTGCTAATCTGATCATTCGATTTAGTAAATTTCGTCGAGCATGATGAGTCTTTCCTCATCATATTATAGCATAAGAAATAGGATAGGGAATCATTGCATATACCGAGTGACAAGCAAATCATTGTTACGGCGGCATTATTTTGTGTCTGGGGTAAGAAATTTGAAGTTCGGAACGGACGTTGTAGCTGATATTTCTAATTCGAAAACAAATTGAAGTCTGTTTCGTTTAATCGGAAATGAACCCAGTTTATTTTCAAGATCGTTTGATAAAATGCAAAATTCACTTTTCAACGATAAAACAAAATGGCGCCATAGGAGCCACTTTCTCCAAATTCAATATGACGTCAACTATGGAAATATTGTCAAAAAATTGATGTTGTGAGAAACAATACACGATTGAATTCATTTGGAAAAGTTTATTCTACATAAACGCAGTTCTCCAAATGGAAGATTTCTTGAACAGTGAAGTTCGAAATGTACTGAGCTGAACCTCAAAACGATGAGTATCCAAAGTCCGTCGCATATTTCTGATATGTACCACTCTTGGTGGAATCGAATCTGCCTATGTCGTTTGAACACCTGCCGTGAAAGTATCTATGAAAGAGAGACAAATATCCAACCTATTTTCGATGTTCCAGACAATCAAGGTTGCAAGTTCTATCTCCAATCAGGCGGATGGCTTTCTTCTGGATGGAATCCAGATTTTCACTCTAAAGGGTTTTACAAAAACCGCGACACGTGTATCGCTATACAATAGCTTTCTCAAGCTTCAATAATAATCTACTTCTGAAAAGGTCAGGTATAAATTCATTTACTATATGAATAAATAAAATTTAAGAAAAGACCGTAATTATACTTAACTTTTCTTACCTGCGAATAAACAGATTCAATAATGGCGAATTATCCAGTTCAGTTTGATTGTTCACAAGATATTGGGAGTTTTTAAATTTGCTTATTTCCACACTCTCCAACAATTGAGTTTTATAACTTTCTTCTGGAAATGGGGGGGAAGGGCGCTTGAATTCATGATTGAACTCATGTCCCTACATGATTAAAGGAGTGACATATGTGGAGTTCATTTTTCCATTCTGGAAACTATTTATATGTTCTTTCATGCGGGCTTTTAACTTTCTTCCAGTTTGACCTATATAAAACATCGGACATGACCCACATGATAATTTATACACTTTCGATTTTCTGTAACCAAAATTTTATCTTTGTCATTCCTAATGTGCACATATATCCATCTGTGGAATAAACACAGTGATTCAAAAAAAAATGACTTCAGTTTTTGCTTGAAACAGTAGAAACTGAGTTGTTTTATGTGACATGGCAATTTATTATAGAATTTCAAATTTTTTTTGTGAGATGCTTAGGCTAAATCTCACAGTTTTTATCAGATTTCCTGATCTCGTTAGATATTCATGATTTCAAACCGAATTAGTGATTGAGTTTTTCAACAACCAACCATCACAATCGATCATTATTTACTGATCATCGATTTGTTGGAACTTTGCAGTTTGTATCGCCATGAAACGTGAATTATATTCTCATTTGAATATTTTTTGTGGTTATCCGAGGCCCGCGAAGCCAATTTATCACGCGGTTTACAGAACTCATGATTCATTATTCGGCATTATGCTTCGATGGAAATCCTATTAATGAGAACAAACGAGCTCACGGTCGATGCGAATATTATGTAATATTATATTCATGAACACATCGCGTCGTATTGTACTCGATTTCAGTTACATGTATTCGTTCGAGCCATCATTGAACAGTTTCGGTTTGTTGTTTGTGCAGAATGTATCATGATGTTTATATAATATATATTTTGTGAATTGATAATGAACCGTTCTACGAAATGCAATATGGCGAATAAGATAAAAATGTTATTATATTATTTTCTAGACTGTAGACTATTCATTTTAAATAGTGCCATGAATGTCCGTATATATCCCTCCTTTTGTTTTTACGAGTAATTATTAACACACGAATATTCACTTATAGTTGAATTTCTGGCGGAGGAATTGGGTAATATACAAGACCGATCGTGCTCCTTCACCAAACAATAAAATACACACTTCATCAAATCTAGGCATATACTGTTGTATTTTGGATGATTCAGCAGTTACGGCTATTTCTGTTGTCATGGAGTAGCAAGTCGTTATTCTGCAAGTACAGATACAGGTAATATTAACTCTTGAACCGCTAATATATTAGACGATTCCCAAAATAGTTTTATGTTTGGGATGTACAATTTAATGAAATTAATGAAATTCTCTGAATTATAAGTTCATCTTTTTTGTTATGAGAGGAGCTATTAGACATTTTACTTCGCTGGAAATTCGCGAGGTTCATTATAACTCACACAAATAAGTTTTGAATGGTCTTTGACCGTGTGTTGCATGAGGGTTTGCTGACCAAACTTCGATGCTATGGCTTATAGGATAATTTTTGTGTATGGCTCTGCAGCTTCCTGAATCAACGCTGGTGTTCCCCAGGGATCCATATTATCTCCAATCCTCTATTTATTGGAAAAAACTGAGAATCCAATATATTGCTTTGCTGACGACAGCATACTTGCCTCGTCATTCCATTTGGATTTCAGGACATCGGCTACGGAGGCATATCTTCACCGGCAGCAGAAGGTTGCTTATCTTAATCAGGATCTAGAAGTGATTTTGAATTGCAGTGAAAGTAACCAGGTTCAATTCAATGCCACGAAAATCCAGGCATCGATTTTATCCAAAAAGATAAATGTCTCCGAAACGGATAAAATATTATCAGGACAGACAAATCCGCTTTCTGTTTCGATGAATTTCTTGGGGGTTGAAATGAACACCAGGATAGATGTCCAAAAGAGGTGATTTCGAATTGGCGTGAAAGAAACCAGGTTCAATTCAGTGTCACGAGAACCCAGTAAATCATCTCCCAAGTATCCCACAAAATTTTCCGGTTTTTATGTCAATTAAAAACTGAACAAAAACAATTGGAAATGTAAGATCGCCCGCGATACATTTATTCGTCACACCAGGCAACGAGCTTCGAGCGGTGGCAACCGGGCCTGTAGTTGGAGATTATGAATCGCTGTCATCGCCGCCAGCACTTCCTTGTCGCCAAGTCGACTGATGTGACGTCAAGCTTGACCACATTCAACTATTAATTTGAGGGAGAAATTTCAGATTTATTGCAGATGTACTATTTGAAACACAAACTTTCAAATAATGAAATGAAAAAAATGTTAAATGAGCCCATTCCGCTTGTAACACTGTTCCGAACCAGAAAACTATACACACCTCAGCAACTTTTGATGCTTCATGAAGCTCAGATCATAACTTCTTTGGAGTATTGTTCTCATGTATAGAGCTCCGCCCCTAAGCATACCCTGAAGCTGATTGGAGACTCGAACATCACTTGTAACCTTGATAGTCTGCAACATCGAAGAAACGTTGGAGGTTTTTCTCTCTTTCATAAATACTTTCACGGAAAGTATTCAAGTGATTTGGCACATTTGAGTTTACGTAGAGCGGTACATATCAGAAATACGCGACGGACTGTAGTTGCTCATCGTTTTGAAGTTCAACTCAGTTTCAGTTTCAGTTTATTTCGGTTAAAAAAAGAATATATATATTCAATAGACGAATCATTTCAGCCGTTCGAAGAAAAATGTTTCGCAAACTAAGCGCTTATGGCTTGTGTTGTGCTTTCCATTTTCCTTTTCACGGAATACTTTCAATAATAATTGGTGCTATACGACATGTGAATTATTTCATTAAAGATGTGAAAATGAAAAGAAAAACTAAAAATCAACTGCGAATTAAAAAGAAGGAAAAAACGATAGACAAATGAAAAGCAGAGAAAGTTGGTGAAATAAATTGTTGTGTTTTGAATATTAGGTTATTTTATCAACATGGATACGTGATCAGACAAATATAGTAGGATGATAGAACAAAGGTGCATAGTTACTTAGTAACTTACAGTTATTAGATATCTTATAAAATTAGTTCAGAGAATTAAACCGACCATTTCTTATAGTGATGCGTTTTTCAGTAGACTCATAATGAATGTATCATTTGTAGTGATGAATTTTTTTATATTTGCTTTATAAATTTTGAAGTTTGAAATTTCCGTTGTTTCTTTTGGCAGTATATTATACAATTTCGGTGCAAAATAATAAATTGTAGGGGTAGTGATAAATTTCACACCTCGAAGGTCACTATTTGAAAATTATTTCATCTGGACAACTGCGTTTATATGAAATAAACTTCCTGACAGCGATTCAAATCCAATATGAATCGCTACTCATGCACAAGCACTGCCCTTAAAGAGCCTTAAGGGTTTTCCGGTAGTGCTTGTGTTCTGTTCTTAAATAATAGCTTTTTTGATGAGTAATTTTCCAACATCGTGTACTGAGTCAACACGATAGGTGAGTAATCCAAGATACCCAGACATTCCTTTATGAAACACAGTTGGAACATGATATTTTTTAAATTAAACCAGTATTCAAGGAAGTTATTTTCAAATTTATTTCGAGAAGAAAACTCCGTACGAACATATGTCCTCAAAGTTGAGACTTTAACAACAAGGTACAAATTTTTCAAAAAAGTTTAATATAACTTGTGATTTTTCGAAAACGTAATACACCCCTTCTATTCATCGGAATTCATATTTTCCTTTGAATCATTTTTTTTTGTTTTTGCTAGTGGCATAGGTGTGGGATTAGCACTGAATATTTTCCGAACTCCGAAGATTGACAGATGTGGGTCTTGAGGAATACCTATATCATTATAAATTTTATTAGACAAGTATTCATTGCAATTAATAACTTGTTATTTTAGACTAGCAAGATTCCAGTAAATAGCCAGTCGAGTACCCAACAGTCAGATAATTCCATTACATCCATTTGAATGAGTTCATTTGTAAAGTTTCTCGAATAATGTATGAATAGCTAGTTAGTTTATACTCAGGTGAAATTACACAAGTTTGCAATAAAAAAACTGTCTGAATATTTCCAACTGATCTCCATGTATTTAGGTGTTCTAAAAACTAAAAAAATACTCAAGATATTCCAGAACCTCAACTTATTTTGCAAAAGGCAAAATTGCATTACAAAAAAAGTTTTTTTTTGTCAACTTGAAGTCATAAATAAATTGGTATAACTTTATTTTTATTACTGTTTTGAATGTATACAGGCCATACCTATCATTACTTTCTAATCTAAACAAACAACGCCCTAAGCCCTGTACCCTACTTTGCCCAAAAGGACGAGTCGGTTTATTTTACCAATATGACCATGTGACTTAGCATAGTGGCCTATTTTCAAAGATGCTTCAAGAAGAAGCCTTAAAGTACTTCTGTTTTACAATGGCGGCTCCTATGCCTCCATTCCTGTCGGTCATTCCGTACCCATCGAAGAAACTTATAAAAACCTGAAATTTATACTTTGCGGTTGGCAAGTGTGCGGTGCAGATTGTTAAGTCACTTCCAAAAGATGGAAATTGCTTCAAATATCTAATATCAAAGTTTCCAGGCCTCTCACTGTCTAAGTTGACGGAAGGTGTTTTCGTTAGACCAGATATTAGAAGGCTTATGGCTAAACCAGTATTCATCACAACCATGACCAATCCTCAAAGAGAAGGGTAAATTGCCTTCAAATAGGTCATAGAGAAATTTTTGGGCAATACAAAAGGCCCTAACTACAAACAAATCGTCAAAAAGCATTTCGAACTTAAGGTAGCGTAATGAATTAAAAAGTATTAATAGGGGAGGGAGCCCAAGCGGGGATTTCGGGATTTACTAAAGCGCGGCAGATTAATATACAGGGCGATACCTTGTACCCGGTTAAGTACCTCCACTAAATATGAGCCCCATATATAAGGTCGCCTGTGAGGGATAAAGGATCAGATTAGTGAAAAAAAATTGATTATCAGAAATTCTCGAGCGCGTCAGATGCTAAAAACTGTATATTCCAGTAATCTGACAATTTGAGAAAGAATGACGTAAAGAAAGGGGAGGGCAGCAAAGTTGTAAAAAATTACGTCATTTCGACATTCTCGGGCGTAGCTAATTTTTTTTTATTTTGAAGGGAACAATTCAAAATAACAAAAAATATATAATCTGACGATTTCCGCAAGCCGAAATAACAAAAATTCGTCAATAAAGTTTAATGCATGCAGCTGTGTAATACCTATATTTCCCTCTCCGAGGTTCTACTCCTCTATTCTCTATTCACTTTTTCTCTATCTTTCACTCTCTCACTCCGTCCCCACTCTGAATTCTGTTGCCATGACGCCTCCACAGCAGATCACAGATACTCGTTCGTGATGAAGATGGAGATGATTATCAATTAATCAATTAATTGATGGATGTAGCCGTTACTGCGTGGTAGGAAATCATGATTGAGGAGAGAGAAATTAAACTTTCTATGTTTTCTACCAATTAATTTTTTTGAGCATTTTTTCAAATTTTTTTTCTTATAAATACAAGTATCCTACTTGAAAAACATACACTTATTTATTTGCATGCTATTTCCTGAACTTTTCAATTAATTAAGTTCAATGAATAAAAAAAAAATTAAAAAAATATTTTTTTGTCAGGTTGAGGGAATCCCTCTAGATAATCGTCAGATTATGAGACAGCACGTCTAAAACATAAAGATGAACCATATATATCTCAATCTGACGCGCTTGAGTATTTCAAAATGCTCAATTTTTTTTGCATATTATAATAATAGCCGCGAATTTGCGCCAAATCGAAATCGTCAGATTATTGAATGAGAGCTTTTTTTTGTTGCACTCAAGACTCCCTTAGAAAATCTGACGCGCCCGATTATTTTTTTTCTTTTCACTTTCAACCCTTACGTACAACCACCCACATCATGCAAACGATCAGATAAACATACCAACATTATTAAAAATACGTAGGACATTGATGCTATCAATATCTGTCGCGCTCGCAACAGTATTTTTTTACATATTTAAAAATCTATAGCTGCTTCCTCCACCGATGAAAAAGTATATGTTATATAACACTTTTTTCTTCTTATCATCTAAGCTTTGCAACCTAATATGTCTCAATGACGCTCGAGTAAATCCCCATTTTGCATCGTGGGCTCCCCTGCTATATATTTTCTTCATTCCCACCTCGACTACTTTCCAGAAAAGATATTAAGAAGATAGAAAAGATACCAGGGAAGATGGGGCATCTCAATGATAGCAGACTAGTGTTGGACGTTTCAGAGAGAGAAATGTATTTAGTGTTTACTAATGAATGTATTTTAGACGAAAAAAAAAAGTTTCGTCAAGCAATTATAAATGTAATTTTTTCAGTCTTTTATCTTTCATTTTGAGATGATACTTTGTTCAACATAGATACCTACTTCGCCAGAAATCGTAACGTTTTATAGCAAAATGAAACTCATTCTCGGATTCAGCACACCCAAAAATATGAGGATTACGCAGGAAAAAACAACTTTCAATATTTTTTCACTGACTTGAGTTATCAGTTATTAAATAGGTAGGAAATCATATTATTCAAATTGTTGATTTATATAAGGCACTGAATATGTGAAATCTGACGAACACGCGTGATGAAGCTGTTGTACACACGTGTTGCTATTTTGTAAACTACTCAGTGAAAATCACATATAGAAGTGTTACTTGAATACGTCATGGATTTTCAACAATTATATTGGCCAACTTCATCACATATCTCGATCGGTAAAAACAAATGTCAATATCATGTAAAGGATTCCCATCAACCTTCTGAAAAAACCATCGGCAAAATTTCGTCCGTGATAAATGTTTGAAAATATTCAGGAGTTGAAACCATTTATCCAAATGAACTATTGTTCTGCAAATTAGCCAAAATTAACATTCCTTCATAATATTGGGAAAGTAGAATTTCAATAGAGCTAAGTGTTTTATAATCTGTTATCCCTCTCACTCTCTTTCACACACTCTTTCATCTCTCTCCTTGTTTCTATAGACTCGCATCATGCAGCGAAGAGCAGTACTGGTTATGTATTACCTACAATCTGAATCACTCGGTTTCAAGTTGAAAAACAGAAAATAAGCTCAAATCAGTAATGAAAATAACCTCAATGATGCGAAACGTCACTAACATCTCCGTAGAAGCGGAAATTCAGACAGGAAGCTTTCGGTCCTTCGCATCATTTTCAGTGTAGTTGCAGGATATAAGCAATCAAATTGCAGGAAACCGTGAACGACTGCTTGCCACAAGCTTATCGACTGTGAATTGAGTTTACCTACGACGAAAATAGACGCTAAATTACTCAATTCCTAGTAAGGATGTAATACAATTTCAATGTTCTGCATTGCTCGATAATAATTAGCTAAGTTCCTTAGAATGAAACCAATTTCAGGTTGTATTTATATCATCGAAGACTTTTTGGGTATATACAAGAAAATAAATATTTTGAAATAAAATTTAGAAACATTATTTTTTCTCCACAAACTCAAAGAGTATGTTCTGGTGAATGCCTGCTGAGAAACAACTACTTCCCCATCTAATACCACGTAGAATATTGATATAATTGGTATGATTTCATATTTGTTAGAAATTCTTACTGGTTATGACAATTTTCTGGTTCCACCTCAATGAAAGAAATGCCAAAGCGATGATTTGTTTTCGGGAAACAAGTCAAGACTTCATATCTGCAAGTGGGTAGTGATTAATATTTTCTTTCTTCTGAAGAATGTGTTGAAGTTCTTCAGAGGGAATTTAGGAGTTGCAAAGTTTGCGTAATTTTTATTCGATACACTTCACATTGTTTGTTAGATTTTCCACTTTCTATTTGTTGTTGGATCCTGCAATCAGTTTTCAATTTACTTTTTTCGTAACTTTTGGTAACTCATATTCATAATTTTCTGTTTGTTTTGAATTAATTCAGAAAATGTATTCCCTTTGAAGGAATTTTGTATGATATTCGAATTCTTTCTCTCCTCAAACTTTCAGGTGAATTATGTCATGAAAAGGATTTGAAGCTTTATAACATCTATTTATTATATTATATAAAAATACAAATCAAAACACAACAAGACCTAACATTCAATATACTACACAAAACAATACACATTCCTAGAAACAGTGAACCTAGAAAAAATCCAACACAAAGGATATCACCTGATGTAACCCAAATACAGGTAAATTTACCTACAGTACCTGAAGTACCTGCACTAAAGCGTTCTGACCGCATAAAAGAACAAACAAGAGGATGAAACGTTAAGTTTGAGTAGAGTCTTGAAGATGACAGCACAGCCAGTTAGTAAATATGCCTGTATTTGGTTACATACTCTTTGTGTTGGGTATTACCAACACGCATGCAGGTAACTGTTTCAAATCGATTCAGGTAACAATTTCAATCAACAAGTGAGCAGCTAATATTGTATCTCTTCCCTAAAATTACTTTTGAACTGCTTCACCTGATTGAATATGATGGATATAATGCACCCTTCTAGTTAAGCACTTGAAAATTATTTTTCTAAAGCTGAAATGGATCTTTCAAAAACACTGCCCCCACAATAAAATGAAATGCTCTCTTTCGAAAGAGTGAAAATTATTTGTTCTGGTGTGATCCAGGAAAATTTTCCTGAAAGCTTATTATTCCGTTTCTTTTTTTCTGCTGACCACATTGTGCTGTGACCAGCTCATAGATCTTGACATGAGTTATTTGGATGTTTTCAGTGTCCTAAACTCTTAGCTCTCTAGCTTTTTCAAATTTCAACCATTCTTCATTCAAGCAAGCTACCTGCGTTGATCATTCGGATATTTAATAAATTCAAAATGCCTTCTGATTTGATAGAAGTTTCAATGGATAAATTATTCTTGCGAAACGTTTCTCAATACTGTTATGTAATTGGTATTCCAATCTTATAATTAGTCTTCCTTTTTTCGCTATTCCGAACCACAGTCTGTAAATCATATAAAAATGTATTACTTTCCGGGGTTGAAAAGATTCCATTGAGGTAACGACTTTTCCATTTGCTATCAACTGCTCTAAGAAATAAGCAGGTGAATTTGTCCATTGGAGTGACACGTCAAGACGTGAAAGACCGACCTCGACAGCTTTTAACTCGATTGAAGTCAGTTTGATTGATAGTTTCCCAAGGTTGAGACAGCCATTCATTGTAGAAAGTTGGTGGTGAAATAGCGTTTTGAATCCTACCACCAATGGATTTAGTAAATTATAATCATGCTAAGGGCAAAAAATTGTCTAAGTATGAAGAGATATTAAAAATGGTGTAGAAATAATAATAATAATGATAAATATTGTTCAGATATTACTTCATATGCTGTATCCTAGTCGTGATTTGCTATCTACTAAAACGAAACTTGAGTTGTGCGAATCGCTGGTGATATCTAAATTATCATATTGCGACAGTATTTATGGTCCAGCACTTCTACAGGCTGATGCAGCTAGACTACAAAAAATTCAAAATTCCTGTTTACGTTTTTGTCATGGAATACGTAAATTTGAACATATTAGTATGAAATTTAAAGAAACAGGATGGCTCAAATTAGATAACTGTCGAAAACTCCATTTACTTACATTGACACACAAAGTTATAACGTCTGGCAAACCTACGTATCTCCTCGATGAACTTACTATGTTCAAAAACCTCAATAGGGTGAACAAAAGGAAAAATAATATGCTAGTTATTCCCAAACACTCAACTGCACTGTACCAACGTTCCTTTTCATATTCTGCACCTAAATTCTATAACACTCTTCCCAAGGAGTTTTGGAACTTCTCTTTATACAATTTCAAGAAGAAATTGAAAATCTTACTAGTCACTATAGAGTTGCTTTTAAGACGGACCTGTATGTGATTATTTTTTACGCTAAGGTTATAAATGAATGTTAATTAGTGTTCACTAATATGAAAATTATTTACAAGAATTTAGGCACATATTTATATTTAGAATTAAGTTATTACTTTTTTTTATATTTAAATTATTATTTAAAAATTTAATTTTTATTTCATTTGTTCTTTTATATTTTATACTCACACGAGTATAAATTGTTCTGGGAATAAGTATTTTTGATTTTATATACGCTAATACTCAAATTTTACTTTTTTATTTTTCTATGATTCACCTATATATTTTCTTTTTTTTTCGCTAGGTTAAGTTGAAAAGCAGCTTAGGCTGATACTTCACCTTTTCATTGACCCTTAATTATTGTTCTAAATTTTTGTATTTCATTTTTTATATTATGTCGATGAATAAAGACGATTATTATTATTATTATATGTAAAAATTGTTTCGTCCGTTTTCATAAGTCTGATTCAAACTGTAATGTCTCAGTGAATACTTATTTAATTTAATCGAAATAAGCGTCATTTGAATCAGTAAACTTTTGTCAACGTAACACAAGTCGATTAAATCCGTAGCCATAATTGTGTGCTCGGGATTCGATGAGACGACGAAGGCCGTTTTTGCCTGGTCATGATTGACGAAGATTTTATCGATGAGAAAGTTTTCGAAATGCTTGAAAAGGTGGTAGTCGATTGGCAAGAGGTCTGGGTGGTATGGTGGGTGAGGAGAAACTTCGACGCTCAATTTGTCTGATTTTCGAACGGGCGTTGTCATAGAGCAGGATTGGACCTCTTCTGTTGACCAGTTTCGGCTGCTGCTGATGCAATTTTTAGTACATTTCGTTTATTTCCTGAAAATAGGACTGTGATGGTTTGGCCCGGTTGAAGAAAGTTATAGTAAATCATACCAGCCGCTGACCATCATACAGTAACCATGGTCTTTTTTCAGTGGGTTTTCGGCTTTGAGAAGTGTCTGGGTGATTGATCTGAATTTTCGGTGGGGGGAAATTTTCAGGGAGAATAATTCATATATATGAAAGTATGAGTATGTATATATTACAATACTCTTGAGAAATTTATTGAATGTTCAAAACACTTTTCCCAAAGACCAGAACTACAAGCAACACTCTCACCGATCCGCGTTTATTCAACAAAGTTGGCGTCTTCAGGAGGTGAAATTTACAAACAAAACAAAACTTTTTTATAAATGTTACAGATCTTTTACATATGTTCCTTGTATCGGTGATTTTTATTTGATTTACATATTTATTTGAGTTCTCAGCGGAGAAAAGATGTAAAATGTAAAAACATTGTTATACAACTTTCATTAAAAGTGACATTTTTAATGGTTGTCAAGAGTATTTAAAAATGATGTTTACAAAGTAGCACGTTAGAAATATTTTTAACGTTAGTGTTAAAAGTACTTTCAACACAATTTTTCCGACCGAAAAGCAATAAACAAAACATGATTATTCAATTTTCAAGGAAGTTTCACCATGAACGATAGATATAGATACAATTAAATTCTGTTACAAATGTATTATATACATTAATTACATTACTGTTATTATTTAGGAACATTTATATGAAAATTACAATTGGAACAACTGCTGATATTGATACCTTACAATGCTGAAGAACCTTGTAATATATTTGAAGTATCTGAGTTGACAACATTTGATTCTTGAAGTAAAGAGGACGATGCTGTAACGCTGGAGCTAGCTTTTGGGACTATTCTTTCAGCAATAGCCTTCGTATAAGAAATAAATTGATCCATGTAACCCTCAGCTACTGTTGTAGACTTCAATCCTCCATGCTTCTTAATATCCGTTATATTTGCTCCAATGCAAAAAGAACAACCTATTTTTGTTTTTTGTATTTGGAATTTGAACAATCAATGATTTACTCATTAATTTAATGTCTTCTATTAATAAATGGCACAGATCTTCATGCCGGCAGGCTCTATATATTCCGAATATAGTAGCAACTTTTATCATCAAATATTTTTTATCTAATGTTTGAACTTGTTCAAACGTAAGAGTTTTTGGTTTTTTGGGCCTATAACTTTAATTTTTCCGCTTCAAGAATGCTATTACCTTGAAATATTCACTTGTATCAACACCATTTTTAACGATTTTTTGGTAACAATTTAATTGAAGCTCTTTTTGCAGCCTCTTCAATATCGTCAGGAACACATGTTTCCTCACTATTGTTCTTCATTATGCAAGACATTAAACACCAACAAGAACTTCAAATGTGACTTTAAATAAAACGCGTGAGCTCTAAACAATACTGTTTGCTGGTAACCAGGTGATTCGCCGTCACCTGACACGGCCACTTTACAGCAAATGCGATAACATGAAAATGGTTAACTGACAAGAGATGTCAAAATGTGTTTCAATAGAGGTATAATGAACATATATTAAATAAACATAGTACAACGATAAAAATAAAAACAACAATAAAAATTAATTGACGCTCCGGGGCGACTTCATTGATTTCAAAAATAATAACTTTATCTATTTTATTATGAAGACAGAAAAGTTGTAAAAAAACTTTGTATGATATTTGTGTTAAAAGTAAGTTTTATTTTGATCACAAAATAAAACTTAATTTTCAACACTCATATCATGAATAGCACAATTTTAATATTTAGTCACAATCATATTTTTGAATATGATTCCATTCCAATCCTATATTGGTGAAACTAAGAGGCCATTGAATGTTCGCATTGCCGAGCACAAGAAGCACACACAGCGAGGAGAAACCAGCAAATCAGGAATAGCAGACCATGTTTGGACCCATCAACACAACATCGAGTGGTCCCAAGCTGAGATCTTGCACAGAGAGGAACATTGGTTTAGGAGAAAATTTAAGGAAGCCGCATACATGTTGTCCAATAACGTAGAAATACGAAACATATGGAAACCCATCATCAAACGAAAAATGGCCAACTCCCGCCAAAACGGTCATCTCTCACGGAATCAGTGAAGCGGAAAATAGAAAGCAGAGAAAGTGAAAGTATTTCAACGACCTATAAAATAGTCATCTCTCGGAGGAATCAGTCCAGTCATCACCCGAAGACGATTGTAGATACCAACAATCGAAACGTCGTGAACTAACGTGACTTGGAATCTCTACACTTTTTTATTTTTTATTATTTTCTTTTTTCATTCCTTTAATTTTTATTTATTCAATTATTATATTTTTACTTGTAGGTTATTTCACTATCATTTCATTTCAGGTTTATTGTTGCTTAATATAATTGTTATTTTCAGCTATTCTTTTTTAATTATTCTTTTTTACTTGTTTCAGGGATTTCAAATCATTTTATATAATAGACAATGGAAGTCCGAACTTGTGAAATTCATCACGAAACATTGTCAATCACCTTCAAACAAACACAGTTGTAAACTATTATGATATTATAGAAAAAGTTGGATTGGTAAAGCACGAATTTGTGAATGAGTACAGATAGTTTATATCACAACTGAAGATATAGCAGAAATTTTTTCGGTGTGATAAAATCTTAAAAGTCCGGAAAAAAGTATTACTTCATATTAGTTTTTCAAAAATAATTTCTATTCTCAAAGTTAATTGACAAGTATTGCATGTGTGGCTCTCACAGTATATATGAGTACAGAAGTAACACCATAACGATTAAGACTTCTTACGTCATAGGAGTTTCGTGTCTAATTCACCTTTGCAACAGCTGAAAGCCGTGCTTCCTAAACCCAGCCCCGCTATCGAGATCCACTTCTTCTTCGAATCCGGTTTCAATTTGACATCACGCGACATTAATTGACACATGTTGTCAATTTTACGGTAATTCCGTGGTGGAAGGTTCGGGAAATGCGACCCAACTTCAATCAGGCCTCTGACGATATTGTGTTTTTATCTGACCGAGGGTGAGATTGGTTTATCATTTGATTAATTTGAGGCAATTTTGCACTTTGCAAAAACCGTTCGATTCCATGTTTGCATGTTTTGATCTATCTGGATTGGAAATTCATTGAGTAATGAGTGTACCGAGATTTTTCAAATATTCTTCGGGAAACAAAATTATTTTAACAATATAAATAACTTTTTTCACAAACTCTAAGAAAGCGGAAATTCTACTTCAATTTTCGACAATTTGTCTTAATAATCTCCTCAAGTAAGCAAATAAAAAATATAGTAATCCAAATGCGAGGTCATCTTCCGGAAAACTGTTCGTTCAACGTGATGAGATAAAAAAAGATCTCTAGAAATTGGGTTTGTTTATTTTATGGTATCGCAATTTTTTTTAATAATAATAATTAGTGTCCGACCAAAAGTTCGGTTTCGGTCGAGTTTCGGCAAAAAAACGGGTTTCAGTTTAGTTTCGGTTTCGGCGGCAAACCTGCCGAAACTACGACCGAAACCGAAACTGCATTCGGGAGTTCCCGCGCTGTGATCGGTCATTTTCGGCTCGTTAAATTTCATACAAGTGATATTAGGTAACAACTCAAATAAGTAATTTTTTGTTTAATATTTTTGAAAACTCATCAATAATATTCAAAAGAAGGATCTACACCTACTCAAATAAACACCTCACCTATTTTAAGTATTTTTAAGGTGCCATTAATATTTTTTCTCAAATAAGGGTTTTTTATGTTTGTTTGAAGGTGATTGACAATGTTTCGTGATGAATTTCACTAGTTCGGACTTCCATTGTCTACTATATAAAATGATTTGAAATCCCTGAAACAAGTAAAAAAGAATAATTAAAAAAGAATAGTTGAAAATAACAATTATATTAAGCAACAATAAACCTGAAATGAAATGATAGTGAAATAACCTACAAGTAAAAATATAATAATTGAATAAATAAAAATTAAAGGAATGAAAAAAGAAAATAATAAAAAAAATAAAAAGGTGTAGAGATTTCAAGTCACGTTAGTTCACGACGTTTCGATTGTTGGTATCTACAATCGTCTTCGGGTGATGACTGGACTGATTCCTCCGAGAGATGACTATTTTATAGGTCGTTGAAATACTTTCACTTTCTATACTTTCCATTTTCCGCTTCACTGATTCCGTGAGAGATGACCGTTTTGGCGGGAGTTGGTAATTTTTCGTTTGATGATGGGTTTCCATATGTTTCGTATATCTACGCTGGCCTGGCTGAATACGTTGTTGGACAACATGTATGCGGCTTCCTTAAATTTTCCCCTGAACCAATGTTCCTCTCTGTGCAAGATCTCAGCTTGGGACCACTCGATGTTGTGTTGATGGGTCCAAACATGGTCTGCTATTCCTGATTTGCTGGTTTCTCCTCGCTGTGTGTGCTTCTTGTGCTCGGCAATGCGAACATTCAATGGCCTCTTAGTTTCACCAATATAGGATTTTCCGCACTCACAGGATATCCGGTAAATGCAATTCTTGGAATCGCCGTCCGCGTTTCATTCTTTTAATTTTTATTTATTCAATTATTATATTTTTACTTGTAGGTTATTTCACTATCATTTCATTTCAAGTTTATTGTTGCTTAATATAATTGTTATTTTCAACTATTCTTTTTTAATTATTCTTTTTTACTTGTTTCAGGGATTTCAAATCATTTTATATAGTAGACAATGGAAGTCCGAACTAGTGAAAGGGTTTTTTATGTTGATTATCAATAAGTAAAAATGTCGAAGACTGCATAACGTTGTGATTTAAAGATAAAAAATAAAGACTAACTGATTGAAATAACCTTTTCTTTATTTTTCCCTCAAAACATAATCCTTGTAAGGAAGTTTCGGTTTCGGCCGAAACTGAGACCGTTGCCTAAATTCGTTTTCGGTTTCGGTCGTAAAAACCAGTTTCGGTCGGACACTAATAATAAATAGTTCGTGCAATAACTTCTTTCGAATTCAGTGTGTTTTATTATTCTTACTTTTATTATTTCATACTTCTATATGTTTCAAATCATATCATATGTGCTTTGGAATAATACAATTATGTTAGATTGTGGAGAACCCTAGGAAAAATCTGATCAGTGCTATTATGAAAGATAAAAAAATTCATTTCAACATTGGTCATTTGAACGTACGGTCACTTCATATATAGGCTTTCATGAATTTTTTTTAGGTATTATCCTCTGAATCTTATTCACTCTGAGATCTTTTAGAGGCCCGGATCAATTCAGCAGGAAATGACAATGTGTATGAATTTCTAAATTACTTATTATTGAAGACAAAATAAAAGCATAGGGCGCTCTAACTGCGGTGCCTGTGCAGAAGTAGCAATTCACGTTAGATTTGAATCGCTGGAGATTGAAGCAAAATCATTCCGGTTCCCATTTTTGAGAAAATCTTCGAAACAATCCCAAAAAGTCTATACCTCTATTTACAAGGAAATAATCTTCTTAACGCTAACCAATACGGTTTCCTAAAGTCCTGCTGGACCGTTCAAGCAGTAGCTCGGATTGTGAGGGATATAGTCGATAGCTTCGACAAGGGTCATCACAGTGTTGCGACACTTTGTTACTTGAGTAGAACATTTGACTGTTTCTCATATTAGTTTGTTACATAAATTGAAAGAATATGGAATCAGAGGTGTGGCACTCTCACGTTTTTCATCGTATTTGATGAATAGAAAACCGCTTGTTGATCTAGGCAATAACAGAATATCTGATCTACAGCCGATTGAGTTCGGAGTTCCTCAAGGGTCCGTGCTGGGGCCTCTTCAATTCAGAGTTAATATAAACGATCTCTTCTATGAACTATTACCTTGGACATGTGTCATTTATGCTGACGAACTTTTGATCTAGAAACAACTGTCAGAATCTGCAATGACACTTGCAGAAAGACGAGCTGAAGCGTGGTTCAATTCAAACCTCTTTAAACTCAATAAGAAAAAAAAACGAAATTTTTTTTTACTAATAATGAGATTTCTGTGGGCAAAACACTCAACTGGAAGTCACTCTTGATGATGCTTTGAACGGGTCACCTCATTTAGAGGTATTGAACCAAAAGTTCTCGAAGTATCTTTTTTTACTTCGGCAATTGAGAAACTTTGTTAGTACAGAAACTCTTCTCTTAGCTTATTATGCATTTTTTCATTCTCATGCTAGCTATGAAACTCTACTTTGGGACAACTCCTCCAACGCAACAAACGCAGGTTTCCGCGATTCATGCAGGCCATTTTTCAGAAGACTGGGCATTATGACCCTACCATCTGATTCCATATATCAGGCACTCTTGGAAATACACAAGAATATAGATAGATTTTCGACCAACTCCCAATTTCAGTGTATAATACTTGTGGGGCTATTCTTTCAAATTTATAATACCATCCAGTATTATACATTTATTCTCGCCAAGTTTCAGAGAACACATCGAGGACTATCTAATAAAATAAAAGTTTTTATAGTACGGAGAAATATGTTGCCACAACTTCAGTGCTTGAACTTTTATAATACCATGTACGTTCTATGTTTACTTTCTTTGTGGAATTTTATGCATATTTTATTCAATTACTCTTCTGTATATTTTATTCAATATTTTTTCTGTTTATTTTAACTGTTATATTTTTTATATACATGTTTTTTGTTCAGGTATGCTGTTCACCTACATTCTGTACCACCAACTTGCTACTAATGTACCTTTACACCGTATCTATCTATCTATCAAGGTCGTATCAAGGTGTTCGCGTCTCCAATCAGACGGATGGCTCTTTTCTGGATGGAATCCAGCAACTTCAGGGTATGTTTGGGGGCAGAGCTCCAAACATGTGAACAATACTCAAAAGAAGGTCTGATCTGAGCTTTATAAAGCATTGAAAGTTGTTGAGGTGTGTACAGTTTTCAGGTTCGGAACAGTGTTCCAAGCTTTTGAGAAGCAGCCTTTGCAATTCCAGCGACATGATTGTGCCAAGACATATTGGTGTCTATTTTAACCCCCAACTAACTCATCGCAGCAGAAAGCGGAATTGTCTGTCTTCACATTATTATATCCGGTTCGGAGACATTTATCGTTATGAAGAAAACCAATGCCTGGGTTTTCATGGCATTGCACTGAACCTGATTACTTCCACCCCAATTCGAAATCTCCTCTAGATCCCCATTGAGATATGCAACCTCCTGCTTCATGTGAAGATATAAATCAACATCAGTGTCTCAATTCTCCTTTAGAGAGTCTATGGATATCGTCTCCAATCGCTTTGTTTGGAAACAGTCCACAGACCACCTGCTACTAACTTGAACTCTACAATTGAATATCTGGATAACTTGCTCGTATCTCTTCTATCATAATATGGCGTAAAACTTCTTGGTGGAGATCTCCATTGAGATTCATTTTCAAGTGATCTACACACTGGTCTATCATTCCATATCTCAATGAAGGTAACGATATACTTCATTTTTTGAATTATTCTGTAACTAAATTTTTCAACAAACATGCTCCTATTGAATCTGTTAGAATAACTAAAAACCCCGCACACTGGCTATGTGATAATTTGAAGCTTATGATGAAGCTGAGAGATCAAGCTTGTCCGTTTCTATGTAATTCATTTTATTTTAATTGTTCTTCCATAGATTTTGAATAGAAACTCGCGCAGCAAATATTTACATCCCGAATAATTTCTCGATATTTCTGAAAATAGTGCACCTCCCCTTACTGCTAATTGCTCCTGCCAGTAAATCGTTTCAAATCCCCGGCAGGAAAATCCACCTGTAAATCGCTCTCACCCGGAAAAATTCCCGGAACAATTACTACAGGATCTCGTACGCATAAGGAATGGGGTAACCGTCTCTGGAACACCGCATAAATCATTGAATTTAATTAAGCTCAAGACATATCTCGTGAAGCACATGACAGTAAGATACAGTTGAACACCCTAACGCCATTGTGTAATACCAGTTGAACGCGATCTATGCGAACACTGACGGGCCCTTTCGGCTTTCCATCGCCCACTGAGATTTATAGAGCTACTAATTGTCTTGGGACGATCCGGATATTAGTTGTTCGCGGAGGTATACAGAGCCCAGAAAAGTCCACCAAAGGCAACTCTTGTTTTCAGGCATATTCACACATTAATAATAATATAAATGTAACTTTCAACAGTTCGGCCTTCCATTATCTAATATGATTCGAAATCTATGAAAGAAAAAATAAGATTAGAATGAATAACTGAAATATTAATTATATTAATCAATAAAACATCAAATGCAAAATACAATGAAACGAATAAAGTAATAAAGATACAAATGCAAAAAATTATTTAAAAAATAAATTTGAATAAATTCAAAAGATTTCAAACCAAGTTACTTCACGACGTTTCGAATGTTAGTATCCACGATCGTCTCCGAGTGATTACTGGACTATTCCTACCAGAGATGACTATTTATAGGTAATTCGAGCGCTTGATTACATGTTTCCATATGTTGTGTATCTCTACTCTAGCCTTATAGAATGTGTCGTTGGATAACACATATGCAGCTTCTCTGAACTTCTCCGCTATTCTCGATTTACTGGTTACTTCTCGCTGTGTGTTTTTCTTGCGCTCGGAATATATTTCGAATTATAGTAGAATCATATCAGACAATGAATATATATGTATACATATATATATATATATATATATGTATATATATATATAATCTAGAAAGGTTAATGCAGTCAAGCTGCTGGAAAATAATTCCACGAAAATCAAAAAATGAATAGATAAGTACTCTTTGATAATTCCCATATTGATTTCAATTTAAGAGCCACCGGTAGACAGCTGTTTCAGCCTATTGGGCATCGTCAGTACCGGACAGGCGGTCCTCGATTGAAGACAAAATGAGAAAAAAGCAAGAAAGTACTTGATAAAAATAGCTGCGTAAACGGTGGCTCTCAAATTGAAATCAATATGGGAATTATCAATCAAAGAGTACTTATCTATTCATTTTATATATATATATATATATATATATATATATATATATATATATATATATATATATATATATATATATATATATATATATATATATATATATATATATATATATATATATATTCTAAATGTCCCAGAACATACATCGGCCAGTACAATAGAAGAATTTCCAACAGAGCCTATGAACATGAACTAGCTGTTCGCAAATCAGATTCACATCACCAGGAAACAGGCCACATAATAAGCTTCGACAACACCAAGACCATTGCTACGGAGAAAAATCTTCAGGCCAAGATAATTCGGGAAGCAATCGAAATTGAAAAACGTTCCAACTACCTCAACAAGCGAGATAGTTCGCAGACTACCACAAACTTGGAGGACATTATTATCACGCAAGATACCTGACAATAACACAGGTACCCGGTCAGGCAGACCGGATACCTGCTTCAACAATATAAATATGGGCCCCGAACAACAGAGTGACCAGTGCAAACTTAGAGTGGAACACAACAAGCATAGAGCTAGTAACGAGACTTGGGGACAAGGGAGATTACGACCTCGTCGTCGAGTCATGGCTCCAAAGCAGGAGTGGAAACGATGAAAATTACAGACTTGATACATTTGTTAATACATACATTCGTTATAATAAGTTATTGCGCTTATTGTATTTTTATGAATCAGTGTACTTCATTTCCTGAAGACGCCAACTTGAGTTAGTGAAACGCGCTTCTTCAAGAGTGTTGCAACTCAGGTGTTTGGGAAAATTCCTTTTTTGGATTCATTCTACTCCAGAAGTTCCGGTTCTATCTATACTGATATACCTAAATGTGAACGTTTGTGAGGATGGATATGTGTATGTATGTTTTTTGGCTCTTTCACGCCTGAACGAATGAACGTATTTAGATGAAACTTTACATAAATACAGCTTATACATCAGAATAACATATAGGCTACAATTTACAAAGGTTTTGTGTAATTTTGGAGTTATATGCAGATAATGTACCGTAAGATTCTTTATGTTAAATAGTTCTACATAAAAGTCTGCGATAGCATATATCTACCTCTTATGTGGTAGCCACTATATGCAAAATACTGAGCCGTAGAACAATCAAATTGGAGACTTTTTTTTACAATGCACATTTGAGAATATCTGTTGAATTATTATAAAAATTGTAACAATTGTCATTTTGAGTATTTGATATAGATAAACTTTGTTTTTTACACTGAGTAATTTGGACGAATCATTTAAAGGACGACGCTGGACAATGTGCGGGGGTAGAGGGACGGTCTAGTCTAAGCAATTAAACGCCATCGTCGAGATCGCGACCCGAACGCGGGCAGTCGCGTGAGGGCCGACGTCGTTGACGGTTGTGTAAGTTTTTCGAATGTCTTTATAGGTAACCTAATTCAATTCTCGAAGCTATTCATTACTAAGTGCAGTTGGCATTTTTTTTAGTTACTGTATTTTAAAAGTGAAAATATAAATTACTTACTGTTGCCCGGTCTTATATTAACGTACAAGCGATACTACTGAACCTAGAATCTTCAAATATGCAGGTCGATTCTTTGTATAGCGTGAATAAACATCAAGAAAGGGAATCTCCCCAAGGGGAAAAAATAGGAGTTCACAGATTTCATTGAATTTTGTCAGTTTTGAAGTTGGAAACCTGAAGTTTTGGGTGAATAAAAAAATATTGTAACTATTTGTTCAAAATGGTCTGTCACGAAATGTAATGTGACGAACCAAATTATACGCAGGCGAAGCCGCAGGCAACATATCATATTTGGAATGATGAGAAAAATTAATACATGGAAATTATATTAATGACTAATTGAAAATTTCAGTTGTTAATACGCTTTTTGAATTCTCGAAAAACGAGAAACATACACTTGGCTACATTTGTATCAGCAATTGATTCGAATATTGAACGAGTCGAATGGAGAATGGATATATTGATTTAACCGAAGGCCAAATGATCCTCGAAAGGAAAATTTCACACCCACGTAACTGAGAATCGAACATGGGAATAAGTCGTCACCAATAGTGATTCCTTTTAGAATTCACCTCACGAAAGATTCCTTTTGCATTTGCCAAGAAATACATATAAGTACCTAATTGAAACATATTGATCTCTATACCTTCGGCGGATTTTTGAATATTGAATACGTGAATGATATATTTTATTCACAAATGACGTCTCAGATTGTTTCCTATAACTCAGGAAATTGGGAAAAGAATGAAAATAATAACTGGTAATGTAAACGACTGGATGAGATATGATGGAATGGTAGAGGATGGCATGGGATGAAATGGAATGGGGTGGTAGGGGATGGGATGGTGGGGGATGATATGACATTACATGGCATGGCATGGGATGAAATGGTGGGGGTAGTATGGCATGGGATGGGACGGGATGGGAGGGAAGCGAAGTGGAAGAGAATGGGACGAGGGGAGGGGGGAGGGGAGGGGAAGTGACGGGAGGGTCAAGAAGAGGTGGAAAGGAACGGAAAGGAACGAAAAGGGATGAGAAGGAACAGGAAGGACGAGACCGAATGGAATGGAATGAAATTCTTTTGGATGAAACTTTCCTTTTTCACCACCAATGTACATTAGGGATTATGTAATTCACTCGTTTGGATGAAGAGTCCTATAAGTATTTTCATGTTGTATTTATTATTCCAATTTCAATATATGTTTTTCTGATTTATTATCACTTTTTGTCATCCTACTTCAACCAATTTGAAAAATACTCAATATTGAGCGAAGCGATCCACAACACATTGATGAAAACTGCACCCAAATATATCGATATTGATGATCACGCAAGTAAAATATGAGTATATATCAGGACAATTAAATCAGAAATAAAGAGAATCATTTGAAAGATGTTCGTTTCAAAATATTCCATGTATTCGATTTAACGTTTTTTTGCGGTCGAAGGCCTAATATTTTCAAGAGATTACATCAACCATTCTGAATTATTGAAATATAAGAGGTTGAATGGGCTCATGCACTGCAAAATTCTACAGATATCATATTTTCGTATTGTTCAGGAAGAGCTTCGATTATAGGTGGTGAATATTTCCTTTGGATTGAAAGATGAGTAGAGACATTCAGAATAAGATTGATTTTGAATATATTGCTTGTTTTGAATTCAGTTCTGATTATTTCAATAAATAACTTGCCTTGGAGATAGTTTTGTATTGCTTTTGAAGTAAAATATTGTTGGAATGATAAAACATTGACTTTGTGCAATTTTTTTGAAGATACTCTTAATTTTTCTCTTCAAGTTATAAAGTGAAAGTGTGTAACACTACACATTATTATCGTTGTCATGACAACTCCCCGAATACTTGAATATGCATTTCGTCAGCATTCCTTTAGTGAGAAAACAAACGTCAATAGTACATACACCCTTTGATATGGTAACGGTTCGGTAATCAGGAAGCGAGCGTTGTTTATGTTGGCACGGTATGGCAACATTCACATGAGTAGAATCATTAGCAGTGCCGGAAAGTTTTCACCCCCACCGATTTCGCATTCAGATTCATCAAATATCTAACAACGCTACTACTCATTCAAGACATTCACGGTATATCAGTATTGCTATAAAAGTGTGTATTTTCATTAGCTCTGCCAATTTGTTGCGCTTTCTGGTTTTCGTAGATTTTTTGCGCATTTCACACTTTACCGCTTTGTATCATATCAGAATGACTCATGCCCATTATTATTCAATGTTTAATTTCTATAGAAACAAACGGTCCAAACACCTCCTGACCAACAATGTCTTCAAGTTCTATGCAAGATGCATATCTCCATTGTGCTCACTTTGACCCCTCTCTTGTTAAATAAAAAATAAAGAGATCCAATAAATTACAGCCTGTCATTCACAGAGTATCTGAAAACTTCCAGGACATTGCTTGACATTTTCAAGTTGGCACTTCAATTTTTGATGTTGTTCACATTTGGGAATGAATTGACATCAGGTAAAAGATTTTTCTTACATCATGGTCCATGTTCAAACGTATCAGTATTTTTTACATAATTTTAAGGATTCTATAATTTTTTGATTTAACATGTTTGACCCTTGAGTTAAGTTGTAATTTCAAGATGTTTATTGTGTTCATTTCTCTTTATTTGAAATTGAAAATTTTTACGTTATTGATAATTATTTACGATGGGTAAATTTGCAACTCAACACTCAATAAAAGGCCTATACTTCTATTGTTAACTTTCTCAAGACCGTCTATTTTATTTCTTCATGACTATATTATTTGGGTTCAAATACTGAGATTTATACAGTGACATTGCTCTGCATTCCTATCTTTTTTAATGTATGGCAACTATTATTTACAATCCTTACTAATTTTTCTGTTTGCCGAATTTTGACCTAAGCACCCTTTTCCAAGATGTACGGGAAATACATGACTTGACAATAATTCCAGCCCATCCTGATAAATTACCCTCTGTTGAAATGAAATTTTTGGGGATAGGACCAAGTAAAAATAAAATTCAGTCTGCATCAGAGAGTACTAGTGAGAAGACATACCGTCTTACCGCAAAATACAGTTCATCGTTTGTAAGTACCGTAGAAACATCTTGTTGCAAGACATACCGTCTAACCAGATACCGTTAACAATACCAATCTCGTTCTAAGTTTTTCACCACACTTTTTTTTTGTTTTTATACATTGAGGCTCTTACTATAACGAGCGACAGATTTCGATTATTGCACCATTTATCAAGATGTGTATAAAGTTGGGACTAGAAAGCCAATCGGTAAAAACAACAGTGTTTCTATGCATCGTGGTTCTATGTGTCACAGTGCTGTCCCTGCTCGAAAATAACATGTTAAAGGTTATATCGAAAAAGTAACGTTTGAATGAAAATTGAAACTTTTGAAAGAATCCATTCATTCACTTAAAAATGTGATGGGTGGCGTACGAACTGTCAGAAGACGTGTGAAAATGCTATTCAAACGTCGGTTTTGATGCGTTAACTTTCAGTTATGATACGTGAAATGCCAGTTTTGACATCAATTGTCAGTTCTGGTACCGGAAACCGCACGTTAACATGATCAGTATGCGAGCACAAAAAGGCATTAATATTTTACGATCCTTATGTAGAACTTGGTCGGGGGCTGCACCATCGACCCTTCTCCTGTTATATCGAGCTCTGATCCATTCACACTTGGATAATGGAAGCATTTTCCTGAGTCGTTGTTCCAAACAGGTTACCTAACAATTGGATCGACTGCAATATCAAGCCTTGCGAACTGCTTTAGGTTTAATGCGATCTACCCCCATAAATGTTTTATTGTCGGAGGGAGGGGTGGATCCTTCAGCTACTCGACGACTTTGGTTAGCCCACAAATGGGTAGCAAAACTTTTATCATACCGTAATCCTGTTATACACATTATTATGAAATTACATGATACTTCCCTGCAAGACCCTCAGTACTGGCGCCGAAGCAATATCCCTGCGATACTTGAAGCATACCAATCACTTTCCCAGAAATTAAATCACATTCTACTTCTCCCAACTCTTCCTTGTTTTATGATTGGTATGGACACTCTTGCCTCACCATTGCCTTTCACAGAATTTGACCTATCGAAGCAAAACAATAATAAAGCAGAATTCGCTCGATTGGCTAATTTAAAGTTTCCAAATGACGCCCACTTCTATACGGATGGATCTAAGGATACCTCTGGCCGTGTATGTTATGGAATTTTCTCGCCAACTATTGCCGAAGTCAGTGCTAGTCTTCCCTCCTACTTCTTCATATGTGCTGCGGAAATATGGGCCATTAAGGAAACACTACGCCTTATTCTTGACCAGAGTTCCGACGGGCTGTGATTTTCAGTGATTCCAAAAGTGCAATACTTAAAATAACACGAACTGCAATTTCGGCTACCAGCTACAAAACAAAAGATATGTCTTACAGGCGATTCACAGTGGCATTGCTATTGCCCTCGTGTGGATACCGAGTCATTGTTACATTCCTGGCAACGATACAGCTGACAGTCTTGCGTCGATGGGACGGTATATTGAGCCCACAAACCACCCTCAAGCCGATTTTCTTGAATTGTTTCCCAAGATAAGGTCGAATTTATGGATCAGCTGGTCAACAGAATACTCCCGACTAGCACAACACAAAGGCGTTACATATCACTCATCAATACCAGCTCCGTTGAAAAAGCCTTGGTTCAATACTTTCACGACATGTTCACGGGATATTATCACAACTATAACTAGAATGCGCAGTACCTACTCGCTGATTAACTATGGCACACCTTCACAAAATTCGAATAAAGGAGCATGACAGGTGTGAGTGTGGGAAAACGCAGGATTTGTGGCACATTTTCTTCGTGTGTACACAAAACCAAGCCAATATTCGTTCATTACATACCTCCACCCATAGGATGAACAAGCAACAGGGCCCGCTGTCGTTACATGATATTTTATTCGAATATTTGAATATTCATAACTTAAAGGCATTACATTCCTTTTTTACCTCCTCCCACCTTAAGCTGTAACAGATGGATTTGCGCTGAAAGTGTAGACCATTGACGATAGTTGTGCTTACTCTGCTTACATTGCGAATAAACCTATGTGTAACAGTATTTTTCTTTTATTGCTTTAGCAGTCTCTAAGGATTGTTCTGGAGGAATACCTATCTCTCGCTCTCGTAGAAGTGACTGTATAAAATAGGTGATGTTGCGACCAGCTATGGGAATGTGCTTTATACAACTCCCAATGACATATCCTTCTGCAACAGGAATAACATGAGTTACACCATCTCCACTATCAATTACAATTCCCGTGAGGGTTCTTTCCTCTCTACTTCTGCTAGCCCAACTCGCAGCCAAAGCGGTGTGTTATCAATGTAGGAACGGGGTGAGAGAAAAAATCCTAACCAAAATTTGTTTATCATAATGTTTTTCTATTTAGTTACACCAAACTAGGTTTTGCGGCAAACAAGGAGCCACAGTTCATAATTCCTTCTGCTATTGCGATAAAGGAGAGTGCAAAAGTGGGTGAGACAACTTCTAGGAGATTGAATAAAGGCGTTGAAGATCTCGACTTTTTTATTGGAGATGAAGCATTCGATGCCACCGGATATTCAGTTAAGTATCCAGTGAGACACGGACTTGTTGAAGACTGGGACTTGATGGAAAAGTTTCTGGAGCAGTGTATTTTCAAATACCTCCGTGCTGAACCAGAAGATCACTACTTTTTGCTCACCGAACCTCCTTTGAACACGGCAGAAAATAGAGAATACATTGCTGAAATAATGTTTGAATCTTTCAATGTTCCCGGCTTGTACATAGCAGTTCAAGCTGTTTTAGCTTTGGCTGCGAGTTGGGCTAGCAGAAGTAGAGAGGAAAGAACCCACACGGGAATTGTAATTGATAGTGGAGATGGTGTAACTCATGTTATTCCTGTTGCAGAAGGATATGTCATTGGGAGTTGTATAAAGCACATTCCCATAGCTGGTCGCAACATCACCTATTTTATACAGTCACTTCTACGAGAGCGAGAGATAGGTATTCCTCCAGAACAAACCTATGTGCTTCCTAGTGCGATGTCTTCGTAGTGCATGGACAACCATTGTTTTCACCTGTATGATATAACTGGATAATTTTTAGCTTGCCGTGCTTGACAAGTTCCTGGATAGTAATTTCAACCCAATTGTGGATGGGCCCGCCCCAGGTCCACTTAAATGTGGCCATTTTGGATTTAACAACAACGTTCGTTACCAACTGGCCGGCTAGCCTTAGTTGCTGAGGCCATTGAATCGAAAAGAAGAAGAAGAAGTACCTCACCCTATCAGTTGAAAGTTTATCAAAATGTAATAAAATGGATAAAAATCAAAATTGGTAATTTCTAACATAAAAAATAAGACGCTATTACTCTTGTACCGCCAGAAATAACATTGATATGTCAGCTTTTGACTTGACTCGTAAACGTTAATATCGCCTCCTTTTATACCACTCTGTTTCAATATATAACCTGATTTAATGAAATGTGTCGAATTTAAGCCGAAGATTGTACCTTAAATACGTCGGACTGGACAAAGGTACAATCTAATGCAAAATTAATTCACTTTTGTTCTCATACTCCAATATAAACGATCATGGATGGAATTGGCCGCGATGGTAGTGCTCACGACTCACGATCGGAAGGCCGTGGGTTCGATTCCCGCCTCGACCAGATATTTTTCTCGAGAGAATTTATCTGGTTGAAGCTGTGATGATTCTGCAACCGTGTTAGAAATCACACGTTAAAAGGTAAGACCTCGTTAGTCCTTAGCTCGCACAAGTTTACCAACTTCTGAGAGTTATCATTCATATAGGGGCGACAGCTGATTAACGGAAAAACAGATTTTAAACAGATTTTTTTAAACAGAATTGTCCGCTCCAACTTCAGAAGTAACTATATGAAGAGGCCGTGAATAAAAAACATTATTACTTCGTGCGTCAAACTGTCCGAATTATTCATAAATCTCGATATTTCCACTGATTCTAACAGCCATTTTTTTCTTTTCTCCTCAGAAGAATATTTTTTCGCATGAAATCAATTTGAAAACGTAATTTATGAATTATAGTTTTTTCTTTAATATTCATGATTAGAGAATAATATTTGATTCTTAGTAATTTTCCATTTATTGGGATTCTTGACATCTTGACATCGATCTATAAATTTAAACATATTAACAATATTTGAATTCCTAAATTAGTGCTTTGGGGTTAATTTTATATCCTTCAAAAAAAAACCTTGAAAATTTTGCTTAAACAATTAAATTTTGTTTTTACATTTCACTTTCATGAGGATAACAGTATTCCATATAAGTGAAATTATATCTCTTCCATATACTATATTGGGTAGTAATCCTGTGAATGATATCTGATTCAATTGCTTAACGAATGTTTGGAGTACAAATGGAATAGGAAAAAGTGTTTTTTGTATGAATCGAGGTTCATCTAAGAGTACTTGTTTCGAAAGTTTTTTTTTTCTTGTAATCAAATCTTTATATGAAAGTAGTTATTTGGAGAGGGCTTCTTTTTCCAGTTCGTTTCTGGAAGAGACTTCCATGCATGATCTGCATATCTTTATGGAGAGTATGTTTTGGAATTTATTACTTTCTTCTTTCCTCTGGAAGTTTTCCACATATTTTTGTTCAAAGATAAAGAAGTAGAATGCCAAAACCTTTTTACCAACGCGATTCTATATCCAAAAATAACAATTTCAACATTATCATTGTCAACAATCGAATTTCTTCACTGAAATCCATGAAAATGGTTTATTACAAATCTGAAAGTTGGATTGAATTAAAAGAGTTGTAGTTGAGTTTTTACTATTGTCCCTTTCTCCATCTTTGAATAAAAAGTGCTCAAAAAGTTTGAACTACTTGATAAAACGTTACCAATTTCTTCACAAATTTATGAATGTTTATCATCATTATCATTGGAGAGCCGATGTTGGCATCATCAGGAGAGTATCTGTGTTCTTGCTCTAAGTTTCTGCAAGAGAAAAAATGTTAATTTTTGATTTCGAAACATACAGTCCAAACTGTGTTCTGAATATTACATTGAATACTGAGGAATCTAAAATAACAACTCTGAAACGATCGAAGCCATCGTAATATCAATTGAATCGAATCACCAGAATCCGAGAAACAATGTCAATCACACACTGCTTTTCTCGTGTAGTCAATCCCACAAGTGAGAACGCTTTTCCGGAACGAATACAGAAATGGGTCATTCGGGCCCGCAAAAGTGCGGTAGAGGCCCTGAATCGAGCAATCTTCTAGCTACACAATTGCTAATCTGTTTCAACATCTACACATTGAACTGACACAGCTAAACATCGGTCTTTGTTGCAGATTCCATTATGTATTACACAACATTCACCCGCATACAATTAGTATAATACCAGTCTCTTGTTTGGCACTTTTTACTTTTCAGTCGATGAGGGAAAAGGATTATCAGTTTTTGATAGAAATGTCTCAGTCCGTGAAAACTCTTCGAAATTAATGGATATAGGAATTGGTTTTATGAAAAAAATTGTTTTTCACATATCATTAGTGGGCATACTTGAAGACTGGCCATAAATCAAATCATTTGAAGGAACAATTCATTCAGGCCAGTCTCAACTTCTCACATTGTAGGTTAATGGACTGTCACTCATTAGAAAACAACTTTTCCCCTGACTAATACCTGCATATACAAAAATAACTTCAGGGAAGAATCCTTCACCTGTCGGATATAATCCAATGCCCTTCCCCTATTAGTCAGGGAAGTAGTTGTTTTCTGACAAGTGACAACAGTGACTAATAGCAAGAAAAGAAATTTTTCACTCGATCACATCAATGAATAATAACATTTTTGGCAAGACAATGGATAATATTAGGCAATATAAAATAGTGCATACGATAATGCTCGTCTGAAAGCAGCAATGATAGAGGAATATCAGGTGCTTGGCTGAATGCTTTACCTGTTGCATCCCTTGGAACACTATTAGACGATAAATCTTTCAGAATAGCAGTAGGACTTAGGATGGGTTCATCTATTTGTATGCCTCATACTTGTGTTTGCATTACTATAGTTTATAAGAAAGGTACACATGGTTTGAGTTGCAGGAGAAGTGCAGGGCGTACATCTCGACATAACCAAGTGAACAACATATTGAAACGAGCTATGTTGTCAGCGGATGTTCCTGCAATTCTGGAAACCTTAGGTACCAGTCGAGATGATGATAAACGACCAGATGGTATGCCTCTCATACGTCTCAAATACAGTAAACCTGTGGTATGGGACTCCACTTGCGTTGACACGGTCGCGAGTTTCCATCTAGCCGGAAGTTCGAAGTCTGCTGGAACCGCAGCATTGTCTGGCAAAAAATTGAAACTGAAAAAATACCAAAATCGTGGTAACAACTTTCTGTTCCATCCAGTAGCGGTTGAAACTTTCGGAGTTTATGGCCCGGAGTCTCTGTTATTCGTTCTTGAACTCGGAAGGAGAATAAGCCAAGCCTCTTTTTTGATAGAAAAAATTAGTACTGCTATTCAAGGTTAATTCACAAGTGACTGATCCACCTTCTTCTTTTTCAGTGCGATCAATGGATTTTGTCTTGACCCTCTAATATGAGTTGCAGTCCTCATGTTTCTGGTTCCTTTTGAAGGGAAGAGATTCATGAAGCAAGAGCCGACTGGCTCTACGAAACCCTTTATCACTTGGAGGGATCTATTGCAGCTTGAGCAATGGTTCTCATGCAGATTATGTGAAACATATACTACGAGATTCAAATGATGAACGAGAACGAGAATGGTTACTTATTCACCAAACTCAAGCACCTGTTCATGCAGTTGCAGTTTCGTAAGAATATATCTTTCCCCCCAACCGATTTCCTGGAGTCTTTGAAGTCCACTAGATACTCGTTAGGATAACAAGAGACTTGTTGTTGAATACGCTTCGTGAGCAAAACAATAGCAGAATCAATACTCCTGACCGTTCTGGATTGAATGATTCCGTACAGTCTATCTCGTCTTGTGTTTGTTAATCTTTTGCTGGAAAAATTCGCACTTGTTTACTTTGTAGTAAATGTTCAAGAAGTAGCAAATACGAATGTGATTTTCTAGAACTTCGACTAGTGTTTCCTAATATGACTTATAACCAATCCGTGCAAAGTTTATTGTCAAATCGACTGTATTGCCAAACATGCGCCAAACTAACGGACTGTTATGAGGAAACAAGTATAGCTGAGACACCAGTTAATCTAATAATAACACTGATGATCTTCAAACGTGACTCAACCTCTGACGTAAGCACCAAACTCTTACGAAGTTTCGAAATAGATGAATACTTCAATCTAGCAGACCACTATTATAATATTCATGCAGTCATTGTTCACTGTGGTTCTGGCGTTGAATTTGGTCATTATTACGCCCTAGTCAAAGATGAAACAGACTGGTTTAAGTTTGACGATAGTCGTGTCACGAAGTGTTCTGGCGATGTATTGAATTTATTGGAGCCTCTGTTTTATGAGAGAGAGGGAATTGGCAGATTGAGATCTGCAGTTGATGTGGTGCTGCAGGTTTTTTCGGGTTTTAATGCAGCTGAAAAAGCAAATGCGCCACTGGAATTAATAAACTCGCCCCGGAACGCCAATTAATTTTTATTGTTGTTTTATAATTTCATGATTTGTATTTTGGAAGTGTTAATAGTCAAATTATGGAGAAAATTGAATGATCGATAAGGTGCCAAAAACTTGATTGCAAGTTTTAGGTTCCATGGTCGTAAACTTTTTGATGAGAATTTGGTTGCTATATAGCTTGAAAAACAGGAGTTTGTTTCAATAAACCGTTTTATATATAGGTGCAGCAATCCTGAAAATATCCAAATTAGCGATGTATGATTTTCATTATAGTTTTATGCTTCCCACGATAACAATGTCAAATGTCATTCGGGTTTGAAGGCTGCCGTAGTTTGGAACTGCATCCTAACGTTTCACCAGCACGAGTGGCTGGCTTTTTCAGAAGTTTATTCACCTTGATGAATCGCCGATGACTGTAATTCTTCTCAAAAGCTTATACAATCATTGTGGATGTTCTATGATGCAGTAACCTCACTGAATCATATGCCTGGTGTGCTGGTCATTTGCCAGAAAGAAAGTTTCTCGAAAATACTATGTTAATTATATGAGTGTTCCATGGCATGACAAATTATTATTAGGTTAAACTGTAATATCTCAGTGGATACTTATTCAATTTATTCGAAATGAGCAATTCGAATCAGTTCACGCAACACAACTAGATCAATTCTGTCAGCATGAAAATTGGGTGCTCGAGAGCAGAATCGCAGCTCTTCTGTTGATCAATGCCGGCTGCTGCTGACATTTTGTCGGTTACAGAAATTAATAGAGAATCACACCGGCCGCTAACCACCATATAAAAACCATGGTCTTTTTTTGGTGGGTTTTCGCCTTTGGAAAGTACCTGGGTGGCTCATCGGTGTCCAACCACTGTCCTGGACGTCTCCTGTTGGATCATCACACGTGAAGATTTGATCCAAAAAAAGGATCGTTTTGCTTGAGTAAAAGCAAAGAAGAACTGACCTTGAAATGAGACAATTTCTGTCGCCTATGGTAAAATTTAATGTTACATTATTATCAATAACAGTAGTTTGCAAAACATTACAATATTTGTTGCAATTTGAGCCATGTTTCATTTTAACAGACTTCTTGAAAATTATATTGTGGCCAGCTAGGTCTGACGAAAACAACCAAAAAAAAGCAGACAATATTATAATTTATAGATTGAAGGTGCACAATTTATTGTACTCGAAAGCAAAATGAATCCTCATTCCATTCTTCTTTTCTAAACTCCTATCAAGAAGACGAGAACAATACCGCAGACATATTCTAGGAATTAAGACAAGAATTCTTAATCCTCAACATCAGCCCTATATTGTTTCCACAAGAATACGAATCTGGCAACGTATCTGAGTTCCTGTGTATTTTTGCGGTTTCGCGGTCGTTGTGTGAGACGACTATACAAGAAAAAGCAGGGCGAAGAGAACGTTAAATTGGATTGAGTCGGACCGCAGTTGAAAGCTCTCCTCGAATTTTTCACAATGGAGAAGTGATATTAATAAAAAAATTTTAATTATGCACAAATTACTTCAACAAACGAGAATGATTCGTAGACTTTATTAGGTTGTTTCAAAAGTTTTGTCCGCCTGTGTCGTGGTATATAATGACAGAATTTTGTACTCTATATAGGGTGTAACATAAGTGAGTACGTTAAAATATTCAAGTGGCGTATTCCTGAGATAATTTTAAGAAAAAAAGTCTATATGAACTTGTGTCTAAAAATGCTTCGTTTCGGAGATACGGGGTGTTGAAATTGAATTTTTTTGTTTGCTTTTTTGACGTGGGAAATCATAATTTCGTATTAATTTTCATGTTACATCTAGAGAGCGCTGGGTACGCTGTCATAATTTATTTAAAATTGCTCTAACTTTTTTAATAGTGAACCTTTGGTACTTTTCATGAAAAAACCTAATTCCCACACCTTTTCCAAGTAAAAAAGGTACACATCCTCAACAACGCTGAAGGTGATCGTTTTCGAGATATTTACAATTTTCTATATCGATGCATATTACTTAGCTCCTAGGGCGCTAAGTGAAGTTGCTGAGAACATTACAAAAACTAAGTATGTGGTGGATCTCGTCAAAATGAACAACTTTTTCCTATGAAATGTTTAACGAAGAATGATTCGTTTTCGAAATACAGATTGTTGAAATTTTTCAAAACATGGTAGGTCTTCGTCATAAGTTTTTTGCAATTTTATTTTCATCAAACTTTACACGCAGTATACTCGTACAGACTTCTTCTAAACTGAGCATTATCGAACTGCGTATTCAATCCAAATAAAAAAAAAATTGTCGGGTTTAACAATTTAATTCGGAGTAGTACTATGTTATTTATTAGGAAAATAAACATATAAAAATTGAACGAAACAACTATTACAACAACTGTTCAAAGTGACGATCCCCAATAGTAATTCAAGCTTCTGCTCTCCTCATCAAAGAATTCCGCACCCGTTGAAAAATGCACAAAGTGTTTCTTATCGTTTCGCAGCAAGCTATGATGCGATCCCTCAACATTTCCTCGTTTTCAATGGGGCTTGCATAAACTAGTGATTTTAGGTGTCCCCAAAAAAAAATCGACGGGATTGAGGTCCGGTGACCTAGGGGGCCAATGCTCAGTGCCTCCTCTTCCTATCCATCGTTGGGGATATGCTACGTCTAAAAAATTTCTTGCTATCACACTAAAATGAGCAGGAGCTCCATTGTGCATAAACCAAGAGTGATTTCGGAGACCAAAGGGAACATCTTCCATAAGTTGGGGAAACTCGTGTTTCAAATAATGTAGATAAGCATCTCCATTGAAACGTAAGGGGAGAAAATAGAGCCCAATTAAATAATCCCCAATTATGCCTATGTGTACATTAAAAGAGAATCTGTCTTGGAAATGAGTTTGCGTTATCACATGTGGGTTATCTTCCGCCCAGATGTGGTTATTATGGAAGTTCACGATACAATTTCTTGAAAAATTAGCCTCATTTGTGAAGAGGATTTTCGATAAAATTTGCGGGTGTTGTTCGACTTTTCTTTGAAGCTATTGAGCAAATTCGATACGTGGTTGGAAATCACGTAGCGTATGTGCCTGGACACGCTGAATAAGGATAAGGATATAATTGCTGTTCCTTTAAAATTCTGTAAACTGTCATGTGACTCACATTTGAAGTTTGACTGATTTTTCTTGTACTTGTCTCGGGATGTTCACTAATTTCTTCAAGAACCGCCTCCTCCAATTCTACAGTTTTTGTAGTCCGTTGCCGTCCTACTGCAGAATTTGTTTCAAAGCTTCCAGATTCGGAAAGTCGCCGGAAAAGATTCGCAAATGTCGCTGCATAAGGAGTCACGCGTTGGGGATACCTTTCCTAATAGATGTGTCTGGTCTTGCTTGAATTTCCGTCAGCCAAGCCGTATGCAAAAACCATATCAGCCATTTCAGTATTCATAAAGTCGGGCATGGTACCAAAAAATCACTTTATAAACTCCGAACTGTGAATTTGTCAATTAATAGTTAAAAATATGACAGCGACCTTTTATTTTTATGAACAAACTTTCATATCCTACTCGATTTGATTAACTTAATTTGCAAGCGGAGAGTGACAAAAATTATTGAAATCAAATTCGACTATAAAGTAATGTGCATCGATATAGAAAATTGTAAATATCTCGAAAACGATCACCTCCAGCGTTGTTGAGGTGGTGTACCTTTTTCACTTGGAATAGGTGTGGGAAATAGGTTTTCTCATGAAAAGTACCAAAAGTTCATTGTCAAAGAAGTTAGGGCAATTTGAAAAAATAATGACAGCGTACGCAGCGCCATCTAGATGTTACATGAAAATTAATACGAAATTATGATTTCCCGCTTCAAAAAAACCTACCGAATTTCGTGCAAATAACTTATTTTTTGCAAGATTTATTTTCAAAAAGCGAACACAAAATTCAAGTTCAACACCCCGTATCTCCGAAACGAAGCATTTTCGGACACAAGTTCATATAGACTTTTTCCTTAAAATTGTCTCAGGAATACGTCACTTGAATATTTTAACGTACTTATGTTGCACCCTGTATATTGAGGCTGGTAATTCTTTTCCATTCAAGTCGAACCAAAGCGATGCCGAGACAGCCTGAAAAATTAACCAGGCATGTCTGTTCGACGTTTGTTTGCCTAATTTTGTTTCGGAGATTTTAACCTCGAAGATGAGCCCGAAGTGCTCTACCTACAGTAGTCTAGGACGAGATTTCGAGGACCCTGGTGGAGACCCATCACAAACGGTGCATGGGATGGCAGAAGAACTGGGCGTCATCAAACATTCGATTTTTGATGGTTTAAAATGCACTGGAAAGCTCAAAAAGCTCGAAAAGTGGGTGACCCACAATTTGAACGATCGACAGAAATTTCCACGTTTTGAGGTCATTTCTGTTCGTTTTTGCGCAACTAAAAAGAACCTTTTTTGAATCGGATCGTCACGTTTGATGAAAAGTAGATCGTCTTCGACAACAGGAGACATTTAGGACAGTGGTTGGACATCGATGAGCCACACAGGCTAAACCCACCAAAAAAAGACCATTGTTATTGTATGGTGGTCAGCGGCCGGTGTGATTTACTATAACTTTCTGCAACCGGGCCAAACCATCACAGCAGACTCCTATTTTGAGGAATTCGCCGAAATGTACCAAAAATTGCGTCAGCAGCCGCCAGCACTAGTCAACAGAAGAAGACCAATCCAGTCCCTGGTTTGGAATTTTTTAATTTTTATTTTTTATTATTTTGTTAATACTATTTTTTAATTTCCAGCTTTTATTAATATTTCAATTTTTTATTTTTTTGGTTGTTGCTTGTGTGTTATTTCTTCGTAATTTCATTTTTTCGTTTAATAAAATTGTTATTTTCAGTTATTCTTTTAAATTTTTTTCAGGGATTTGAAATCAATTTATATTATATTAGACAATGGAAGTCCGAACTGATGAAATACACCACGAAACATTGTCAACCACCTTCAAACAAGACCAATCCTGATACACGGCAACACCCGTCTGAACGTTTCACGAATCATCGTCCGAAATTGAACGAATTGAACGTAGAAGTTGGGCCTCACCCACCATACTATTTAGACCGACTACCATATTTTCAAGCACTTCGATAACTTTCTCACCGGTAGATGCTTCGCCAATCAGGATCAGGTGAAAAAGGCCTTCGTCGACTTCATCGAATCCCGATTGCGGAATTTTTATGCTGACGGAATTAATCAACTCGTGTTACGTTGGCAAAAGAAAACTGATTCAAATTGCACTCATTTGGTTGTATTGAATAATACAACCAAATGAGATATTACTGTTCAAAGTAGACTCATAAAAACTGACCAAAATTTTGAAACAACCTATTACTAAAAGATTCAAGAATAATATGTAAGATATTCCTAAATATCATGGAAATATTCAACGGGGTGATTCTATGAATATTCTGAGAGAAAACTCTCACAAAACCATATTCTCAAGGGTTCTTTTAACGAAAAAGGAACAGGATGAAGTAGAAAGAAAAATAAAAGAAGGCAGAGAAAACGTGAAAAAAAAAGAAAAAGAAAAATAAACGATTTTCATCGATATATTACAGACTACTGAAATGAAGCAAGCTCTCAAACTAGGTAGAGACACATAATGAAAACTGCTTTTCAAAAAACTAAAATGCAGTTGAATACGAAATAATAATAATAGTAATATTTTTTATTAATGAAAGAGAGAGAATGTATACAGCAAATAGAATTTTTTGCATAAATGATATCTACTCGGGCAAACACTTGTTTCGAGATAAAATTACCTCATTTTTAACTACATACAACGAAAAATATATTCAAATACAAGATCATTACGTAAATAAGCATCACAGTTAAAAAATGGAAATGACAATGTAATACAATAATGAGAACATTTATACAGTATATATTTTATTTTGCATAGATGATATATGCTCGATAAGTTGAAATTGAAATCACCGTTCAGTCTGAGTTTTTCAAATATAGTACAAAAGTTAAGGGAATTCTGGTCCCAAAAAGAACGAATTTGATTTTTTTAAGTTAAAAGTAGTGATTGATATTAGAGAAACTACTTTGCTAGTCTAAATACTAATCAAAAATTTCGTTTTGGCTCAATCGTGTCAAAACTGCATGAATTTATGAAACCTTCTGGACCTTTACTGTCCATTGAGATACACAAAATTCTTCAAAGCAGTTTTCCGTAATTTCTTTTGTTTAGGAAATGTTGGTTGGCACTTGAAAAAGCATATTTTCTCTTTGATAGTCTAAAAATTATCAAAATTTTATAAATGTCATTCATCATAACTCCAATTATTAGAATATCAATCAATCGACTTTTCCATGGAGACTATTTCCTCAATTCGAAAGCGTGGTCATATTATTAGTATCGAATTGTATTTCATAAAGTCATATTGAGTTGAGTTTATTGAAAGTACTAATAGGTATTCATTCGGTCGTAATATTCACATGAATGATTGCCGATGATGAATTTGAAAAGTTCAAAGTATATACTTGATGGCACATTCCTAATGAATGCTTGGTCGTTATATTTAATTATGAAAAATCACCTGTTTCGATCGAAACTGTTCAAGCCCGTCAACTTCCAATATCATTGTTTATTTAAATTTAAAGAAATGAACTTTAAATAAATCTGAAGAATTGAACTTTGAACGTTCAAGCCAGTCTCGGATATACCTACATAGTAGGTTGAATGGACTGACGCCTATCAGAAAACAATTACTCCACTGGCTAATACCACAAACGGCGTTGGATTATATTCGACAGGTGTCAGTGCAGGAAATTTTCTGTGAAGATTCCAGCACTGACGCCTGTCGTGGTATTAGCCAGGAGAGTAGTTATTTTCTGATAGGCGTCAGTCCATTCGACCTACTATGTAGGTATATCCAAGACGGGCTTGAACATTTAAAGTTAATTTCTTTAGATTTGTTTACTGCCTGTCTTCAAGCATAGCCCATTGACTAATAAGATTGTTTGTTTAGTTTTCAAGGACAAAACAAAAGCACTTGAGCATATTGAATTTGAATTGCTGGAGATTAAATCCATTTTGGAAAAACGTTCTCAGGAAGTTTATTCCACACGAATATAGTTCTCCAAATGGAAGAGTTTTCAAACAGTGAAGTTCGAGGTGTACTGAGTTGAACTTAAAAACGATGAGCAGCCACAGCCCGCCGTGTATTTCTGATATGTACCGGTTTTGGTGGAATCAAATGAGCCAAGTCTCTTGAACACCTTCCGTGAAAGTATCCATACAAGAGAGACAAATCCCCAACCTTTCTTCGATTGGAACATCGAAGAGAGATTGGGGGTTTGTCTCTCTTGCAAGTGATTGCAAGTGATGTTCGTGTCTCCAATCAGGCGGATGGCTCTTTTCCAAGCTTTTGAGAAGCAGCCCTTGCAATGGGGGATGTTCCTCAATTTGGGTTATTACAGCAAATGCAAGTTTGAATAAAATAAAGTTGAGTTTAATGGATGAGTTTTTCAAATTCACTTCGAAAAGTATTCAAATTGATGTTTCAAATGTTGGGTTTAAATTTTTAAAGGGATTTGTTCCTAATTCACATATTGGCAACAGCGCCTATATGAAGTTGAAATAATTTATACGTACCTAGATATTCTACTTTAAAAAAGGAAAATTATCTTTATAAATCAACAATTAAGGCAAAATATAAATTATAGTACAATACCACCTCCACAAGCCACATAAACAACAGTTGTTTTGTTATTTATTTATATAGAGGAAGATACGTTAGGTGAAAAAATGTCATATGTCACAGAATGTCTCGGAACTCGGAACATAAGTAAACAGAACAGCACGCCTCTGAAATATGTCATCTTTGTTTGTCTCATACATTCAACAGATTCATTGTCCTTTATTAGCTATAACCGATGTTGCCAAATGGTTGAATAGAAATGAATCCTTTCAAATGTTGAATGCATTATTTCATTCCTCTTTTTTAAGTATTTTAATAATTTTTTAAAGAAAAAGGTTGAAATGATAAGTTAAAAATGCGTTGTTTTAGAGCTCTTTTATACAAACTACTTGATTTTCGTCAGGAGGAACATTCCCCATTTCAGCGATATGATTATGCCATGACATATTGGTGTTCATTTTAACCCCCAACAAACTTATCGAAACAGACACCAAAATTGTCTGTCCTGACATTATTATATCCGGGTCGGACACATTTATCTTTTTGGAGATATGCAACCTCCTGCTGCCGGTGAAGATGTGCATCCGCAGCCGATGTCCTGGAATCCAAATGGAATGACGAGACAAGTGTGCTGTCGTCAGCGAAGCAATATATTGGGTTCTTGGTTTCTTCCAATAAGTCGTTGATATACAATAAAAAGAGGGAACACCAATGTTGATGGGGAAGTTATTCGAGAGATATCCATCGACGGTCACTTGCAGGGAACGTTTTTTCAGGAAGCTAGAAAACCATACCAAAAATTATCCGACAAACCATAGCATCGAAGTTTAGCCAGCAAACCCTCATGTCACACACGGTCAAAGACCTAAGAAATATCAAGCGAAACAGCCCTTGACTGACCCCTCATGTTTCTCGACTGCGTTATTCCAAATATGGGTGACATACGATAGAAGGTCGTCTATTGATCTTTGTTCCCAAAAGCCATATTGATGATCGCTCAAGATGTTAAAGCCTTCCAGATATATAAGAATATGATGGTTTACGGCTTTCTTCATGATTTTTTATATCACTGATAGCAAAGCGACGGGTCTATAGATATTTGGAAAATTTTTCTTGTCCTTTTTGGAAATAGGCTGAACGCGAGCAATTTTCCAACTGTAGATATTAAATATTCAATTTTTGAGATCAGCAGACGTATCACTTCAAAAATTTTGAATCTGCATATTGTAATCCTCCGCAAGAATATGAATCTGGCAGCGTATTCGAGTTTCCTCGTATTTTTACGGTTTCGCGGTTTCTATACTAGAAAAAGCACGGTGGAGAGAACGTTAAATTGGATTGAGTCAGACCGCAGTTGAAAGCCATCTCCTCGAAAGTGCGCATAATTTTTTACAATGGAGAGTAATGAGGATGGCCGGGAAGGCAAAAGCAGTTGCGAGCAGGAAAAAAATCATCGTAAAATTGATAAGAGCTATCTGCCTATCTGCACCCGAGCTCGTAATGTATTATGTAGAATGCATGAACATGTATCAGGAATATCTCGAATACGGGCAACCCGGAGATTCACGCTGATAAGGCTATGAGGACATCGCGTCGGCTTTTCAGGAATGGGCTGTCGCCTGTTTCTCTTCATTATCTATCTGTTACAGACAGTCTAGTATGGTGAAGAATAAAGGGCTGTCAGTATACCAAGAGACTAATTTGTTCCTTCTATCGAGTAATTCACTTATAAGTTTTATTTCTTCAATAATGGTTATAACATTCATATCTTCAGTACATCACATACATATAGGAATGTTCAAACTTAACTTCTCCAATGAAAGGGAATTCACTAGAGGTTGGAACATGGGATATACTGAACCATTTCAAATCAAAAGTTCTGTTATGATCTGAATTATTGAATGAAATTGGAACGTTTGATTGAGCGAGTAATTTTTTATTTATTGAACAAGAAATCACAGAGGAGCCATATTGATTACGGAGATGGAATAGGAAAAAGTCATTCTTGAGCATTCAGTATTGTATGGTGGATAAAATAACAAGAGAGAAAACAAACAGAAGAACTGGAAAAACGGAATGACGGAAACGAGGGAAAGAGTATAAAACAAAAATGACAAAGAAAAGAAGGGCATGAAACACATGGAGGAAAAAAAGTAGTTTATCGACAATTCGACAGTCGTGACACTACGTATACATACAAATAAAACTGCTTCCGAAATAACAAGAATGTTATCAAGGAGGATAATCTTATGCAAAGTGAAAAAACTTATGAACAGTCCATAAATTATGTGTGTCATATGGGATATTAAGATGTAGCTACAAGAAGCAAGAAGCATAGAGGTATTTTTTAATAAAAACTTGTTAGAAGCCTGCAAATCCGAAGAAAGTAAACAATGGGGAATGTTCCTCCTGACGAAAATCAAGTAGTTTTCATAAAAGAGCTCTAAAACAACGTATTTTAAACTTATCATTTCAACCTTTTTCTTTAAAAAATTATTCGAATACTCAAAAAAGAGGAATGAAATAATGCATTCAACATTTGAAGGGAATCGTTTCTATCTCACCATTTGGCAACATCGGTTATAGCTAATAAAGGACAATGAGACAAACAAAGATGACATATTTCAGAGGCGTGCTGTTCTGTTTACTTATGTTCCGAGTTCCGAGATATTCTGTGACATAATATGACATTTTGTGCACCTAACCTATCTTCCTCTATATAAATAACAAAACAACTGTTGTTTATGTGGCTCTTTGAGGTGGTATCGAACTATAATTTATATTTTGCCTTAATTGTTGATTTATAAAGATAATTTTCCTTTTTTAAGTAGAATATCTAGGTATGTATAAATTATTTCAACTTGATATAGGCGCTGTTGCCAACATTTGAAACATCAATTTGAATACTTTTCGAAGTGAATTTGAAAAATTCAACTTTATTTTGTTCAAACTTGCATTTGTTGTAATAACCCAAATTGAGGATCATTCCCCATTGGCAATCGATGATACCGAACATATGAACCATGGAAAGAGAAGCCAAGCCTGAAGAAAGATAATGATCTGAAACTGACTCAAAGTTGGCTCAATTCAAGAAAATGAGAAGAAGAAAAAAAAAGAATGAGAAATGAAAATTTCTATGTTTTTTACCACTTTTAATTGTAACTAACGTTACTGCAGTTTCATCCTATATGAACATTCTCAAACTTTGAGAATGTCCATTTTGAGAATGTCCATATAGGACGAAACTGCAGTAACGTTAGTTACAATCAAAAGTGGTAAAAAACATAGAAATTTTCATTTCTCTTTCCTTTCTTATTCTTTTTTTTCTTCTTCTCATTTTCTTAAATCGAGCCAACTTTGAGTCAGTTTCATTTTGTTATGGATTTTGATCAAGTATCGATCGATTCCATCACATATATAAGTGAAAAAAGGTCGAATGATATTTTAAAAGTGAAATTGATTGCTTCTGTTATGAAATAAGTGGAAACTGTTTTAGTTTCAGTCAACTTTTGATGATGTTAACTTGGTTAGCGAAAGGAGCGTCGAAAGACAGCATTTTTGTTCTGAGGGGGAAAAGCGTTTCAATAGATCCGAAAATTATTGTTAAAATGATGAGAACAACAAGAACTCGAAAAAAGAATGGAAAAGTGAAAGAGGAATTGAACAAGCCCTTATTCTATGAATTGAACTAGGTTAGGTTAGGTTAGGTCCAAAGTGAGTGGGTCCATTCGACCCTCCATCGCAACCCGTAAGGGTTTATTGTGGCTCACACCTATTTACACTCAACCAAATAAACCCAGCTTCTCAACGAAGCCGATTAGTTTGTATGGTGAGTAGTCTTTCAGGTCAGATGGTAAGAGTACGAATTTGCCGAACTCTAAAAACCTGATTCGATCCCCAGCAGGGAAGGCAAAAAGTACGTGCTCTGCTGTTTCATCATTTTCCGAACAGAGGCGACACACACTGTCTTCCGACAGTCCAAGTCTCTGCATATGATGATTCAAATGATTGTGACCTGTAAAAATGACTGTTAGATATCGTTGTTAATCCCTACTGTAGTCCAACAACTGTTTGGTATCAAGCTTCGAAGGGTGAATAAACTCCTTGGAGTGAGCCAATCCTGGAAGATTATGCTAGAAGTCCATAAATCTTCTTGCCATCCAGGTGTTCAATCTTTGTTTGGCGAAGCCTATATCGATGCCAATGACAGGTTCTGATCTGAACTAATCGTTATTCGCCCCTCCACTCGCCCAGGGACATAAATACTAAGACCAAGCCTGTGTACTTATACTCTCAGATACTTGCCTCGAAGATGGAAGCATGCCGTAGTTGTCATGATTCCGAAACAGGGCCAGAACCCGTTGTTTTCCCAGAATCACCGTCCAATTAGTCTGCTTTGCTCAGCGGCTAAGCTGGCTGAACGTGTTGTGCTGCAAAGGCTAACTGAAGAAGTTGAAGACCGAAATGTTCTGCCTGATGAACAATTCGGTTTCAGGAGGGCACACTCCACTGAGCTGCAGGCCCTGAGACTAGTCGAAAACTCCATCTCAGAGCTAAATAACAGGAAGACAGTCCATCTTGTCCTCCTGGATATTTCAAAAGCCTTCGACCGAGTATGGCACGAAGGCTTACTACACAAAATGCTCGATTTTGACCTGCCTCGGGGCCTGATCCGGTGGATAAGTCCTTTCTGAAAGGCAGATCATTTCAGGTCCGAGTTGAAGGAACCCTGTCTCCGGTCAGGGAAATCCAAGCTGGAGTACCTCAAGGAGCTGTGCTGTCTCCACTATTGTACAGCCTTTACGTGAGCGACCTTCCGAGGTTCGATCACGTGAAGACTTCCCTATATACGCCGATGATACGGCTCTCCTCGCTTCTTCCATGGGACGAGGGTTGGCGGTCGTCTACATGCAACGCGCATTGGACGACCTCGAACGCTGGTACCTACAGTGGAAGATTCGGGTGAACCCAGAAAAAACTCAGGCGATAGATCTGGGGAGGCGCAACGTTTCTCCAGACACAAGAGTCACGATCTCAGGCAGGGAGATCGAATGGCAAACGCGAGTCAAATACCTAGGTCTTTGGGTAGACTGCCGACTCACCTGGGTAAATCACATTGAGTACATCAGAGACAAAATTCAAATGAGGATAGCTAAACTCTATCCTCTGATAAACCGAAAATCAAAACTAAATCTTAAGAACAAGATTTTAATATACAACACGATGATCAAGCCTGTCATTATGTATGCTTCAGGCGCTTGGGGACAAACCGCTCCGACAAATCTCTCCATTCCGGAGAGATCGCAAAACAAACTCATTAGGATGCTGGTGAATGCTCCATGGTTCGTGCGGAATGAAGCCATCCGCAGAGATTTGAAGCTGTTAACCATACAGCAGTCCATTCAGTTGAGGAATCAGAGAGTTTTCGAGTCAGCGGAAACTCATGATAACCCATTAGTTAGGGAAGCTGTAGATTACACTATAGACGACCCCACTCAATTCAGAAGGCCCCGTCGCTCGGTTGAGTGAAGGCCCCACGACGTCTGTTAAAATGAACAGTTTGTTCATCAATACCCCAGTCAGGAAGGGGTACACAAGGCCAGAGCGGCATAGATGTCATTGACCTCTATGCCGTTACCAAACATCACTCTTAGTTATGAACCACTCGTCCTCATGGCGAGAGACAGTTGGAAGGGTACGGGAAGAGATTTTCAACCTGATCAAAATCAAGATGGATTTCGTCTGTGTACTTATAGTCGACGGTTGGGAGTAGGCATATTTGGACCCCTGCGGAGACCAGTGATGAGACCTGTTAATTTTCCATTAACTCGTTTATTTTTCTCTTAACAGAAAACTACCTTCTACTACCAGGCTTTTGTAATCGAAATATCACTTTCCATCGATGAAAATATTATACAGTGCATTTCTTCCATGTCCTTCCCCTTTTATTTTTTGAACACGTCAATTCAAAAAATTGAAATTTGAGATAATGAAATTGATGCATGAATACTTCATTTTAAAGTAAAATTGGCAGATGAAACTTTCAAGATGGCAACTGGGCGCCATCTGGGAAAAAAATCAAATAGAAAGGGGGGTCTTGTGACACATCTTTTTGAATCTCCTGATAAGTGCTTCACAACCCTAGAATATAATGTGAATATCTTCAACTACTACAAAATGGCGGAACTTTTAATAATTGCCTGAATAAATTATTGACATTTAACTACATAATATGAGGTAATAAGCTTGAGGTTAGTTCAGAAGATGCTCGAAATGGTTTCACGATGAAAATTTTCGAACACAGTAACGTCAATATCTCTACAAATATTTATTATCCTCTGCCATATATCCAATATTGAAGCAGGCTCAGTTTCGTACACCTTTTGCTTCAAATAGCCCAATGAAAAAGTCCAAAGGTGTCAAATCTGGCGAGCGGGCTGGCCATTCTGTAGGACCTCGACGGCCAATCCAACTAACAGGAAAAGTAGTATCCAAATGGTTTCTTACTTGTCTGGAGTGATGTTGTGGTGCTCCATCTGGTTGGAATACAATATCATGTCGAATTCATTAGGATTCGCTTCGACGATTTCATTAATGAGAGGGTCAACAGTAGTTTCCAGCATATTCGAATACAGTTCCCCTGTTAAATTTTGATCAATAAATAGAGGTGGTACCTTTCTACTCGTAAAACCGAAAACTAAATGAGAATATTTTAACTGAACAATGATGTTCATTGTCGTACTGATGTTCATTGTCGTTTTTATAAACAAAAAATAACTTAACAAACCTTATCGGGTTGTTGGAATTGCGATATGGTAGATAAAAAGGAATATTTCTAGAAATATCGATATTAATGTGTTTATCTTCAGGAAATTATTAAATGTTCCGCCATTTTGTAATACGTGAAGATTTCAACTTCATATTCTAGGATTGTGAAGTATTCGTAAGGAGCTTCAAAATGAGGTGTCACAAGACTCCCCTTCCTATTAATTTTTTTTTGAAAGTTTCATCTGTTAATTTCACTTCAAAATAAAGTATTCATGCATTATTTTCATTATCCCAAATTTCAATGTTTTGAGTTGATTCGTTCAAAAAATAAGGGGAAACATTAAAGAAATGCACTGAGATCATCCAGTGAATTGTTAGTTTTTGTTTCGAATATTTCAATGAGTTGTTGATTTTACCAATAGTGCGCAATTACCTGGCATCAGCCTGTAAAATAAAACGTACTCTCTAAATAAGATAGCAAAACTTTTTCATCTCTTCTAAACAATAATTCGCAAGTATTCAATCAGCAAGCAATTTCAGATCTACCCCGCAATCTCTCAAAATTGAAAATTCCCACTTGATTAACTTTTAACTGTTCTACTTGAGTACTGTAGGTCTTCGCAAAATCAAGATATCTATTTTATAAAAATAACAAGGCACTCTTTCCAGGCCGATTAGAAAGTTTTCATTGTCGGTCGACGTTCGGGAATTTCTTTATTGGCACCTGCTGAAATTGCTAAAATTCCCAGAGCCGTCTAAAAACCACAAAAGGACTTCGATGACTGAACTCGGTCCTACTAACTTCAGATAAATACCTTAGATACGTCGAGTTTTGCGATAATAGAGGAATTTTCAGTGATTACTTCCGTTTCGATTCACCGGAAGTATTTCATATTTTCTTGCTTGGCATGGGTAATCCGATTTTCAGGAATGCACCAAAAAACCCATTAACTTTCATTGATCGGAGGAGTTGTCACGGGGATTTGAGGAGCGTTCGACACATTTTTTTATTGAAAATTCGTATTCAATCGGTTTATGATGATGAACGTATTCAGACATACCGGGTGTCAAAGAATGTATTAGACAAGTCATAACTTCAAGACTATTAGGTGTATCAAAATAAGATTTGATGTGTGTAAATGGTATGTGAGGAGGAGAGTTTCCCTTTTTTTTCACTTCCCGGTCACTTCCAGTTTCACCGGAAATGGTTCCAACATTTTTGAATGGAACACCCTGTAGAGTCACTTTAGAAATTGCATCTAGATGGCGCTGATCGAACGTAAACTAATCTAATGAACTGAGGTAATATCAGAAAATTACAATCGCTGAGTTTTAGAGAGACAGAGTATGTGTTTATTACAGGACCTTACAAGATACAGGACCTTATTGATAAACACTGGTAAAAAGAGAACATGTAAATAACTACATCCAGATAAATATACAATTACATAATTACATGAAAGTAATGCATATAAATAATCACATCTAGGTAAAAGTACACATATATTATTACATATAAGCACTATTAATTTCATATCGTTTCGTTAATGGGCTTTAGATGGCAGTCTTACATGTAGCTAAGAGGTTTAAGAGAATCCATGTTCTTTATATATTCAGGAAGTTTATTATACATTTTGACCCCGACGTAAATTATTTAGTCTTTGATCAATTTGGATTTAGGGATGATTAATGATAAATTCATTGCATTCCGTGCAGTACGATTTTTATTTTCATATATAGAGACATGTAGAGAGACATATATAGAGACGAAATTGAGGTTAGTGTCAGTATTCCGTGTTTCAGGAAAAGAGGTTTGCAGGAACTCAACCTATTTACTTGGCACAAACACCGCACTGCTAGCTTTTGCAGCAAAAATACACTCTCAAAAATTTCATTACTACACGAACCCCAGAACTGAATTGCGTACCCCAAGTTTGACTCAATGAGCCGGATGATAATTTTTTGTTAAGCATGTTGATATGATTTGTGAATATCAAATTGGTATCTATATTGAGTCCCGAGAATTTTATATTGTTGACAGATGATATAGAGTCAGCACCTAATTCTATATCCGAAAGAAGATATTTAAATGTGAGAAATTTTGTTTTATTGACATTTAAACACAGGAAATTTGTATCGCACCACGACTTGATTTTTGGTAGGTCTCTTGTAACACATTTTCGAAGCAAATTCACATCTTCAGAGTGCCATAGAATGGTAGTGTCGTCGGCAAGTAAAGTGGAAGGACCAAATATATCTGAACGAGAAAGATCATTTATATACAGGAGAAATAGATGTGGACCTAAAACTGATCCTTGGGGTACTCTCCAACTAACTTTTAATAATCCGAATGTATGGACAGTTTCAACCAGTTAGTTTCATCAGTTGTGACTAGTATGTTAGATATAAATGAGACAAGTTGGTAAAAGTATATTTTGGTATTATTTTTCATTTTTTGACAAGCACTTTCCGAAAAAAGGATTTTTTGACGAATCTAACGTTACATATTATTGGCAATTAGATTACAAATATCACAAATTAAATATTACTGAGGAAAATACTTGATAATTATTCCATGGATAGTAATGATGCATAATATATTGCAGGTATTTCTATCAATTCTTCTTTGGAGAACAAAACACTCACTTAGGTTATGACAGTGACATAAGCTTCATGAGCAGAAGATAAAAGTTTGATTTCTAAGTTTAATTTCGTACCTTAATACTCGAACATTTGAATATTCTATTATTTTATCACGCTCAAGTTGTATACTGTGGCAACTTCCAATGATTTTTTTAGTTTATTCACGAATATCTTGTCGAAATATGTGATGATTGTATATATTTCTTTGAATATCTATGTGTCATTATCTATCTACCCATTCATCCTAGATTCTACCTGACCACACGACGCATACATCAGTAATTACTATGGTTGATTGCAAGACCGAAACAATAGGCTTATGGTTTGAGAAATAAGGTACATATGTTTTAGAATAAAAATTAAAAATATATCTAGATTGATGTTCCGTCTTGTGGTAGGCTCATTTCGGTTATTATTCATTTGTAGTTCTAATTTATCTTGTAGAAAGTTTATCAAGATCTGCCCATCTTCGGACTCGAAATCAACATTGTAACTCCTGGTAAAATCAGTGGCAACGTATGATAATTTTCTTCTAATTCTTCAGAGCCCACTCGACTGTAAATGTGTGCTCGCACCTCTCTCTCTCTCTCTTACTCCTAGAGTAATATACGAAACGTAACTCTCTCTTTCTATCTTCACTAACTTATACCTCCCTCTCATCTTCCGTTCGCCTCGTCTGATCACACTTTTCGTAACGCTGTCGTCACCCACACACCAGCTTACTTCCCAGCTTCTAAATTTTTTTCACCACAGTGTTGAAACAATCCCAATCGACTTACGGATAACTCCCTTGAAATATTTTTGGTGACGAAAAATTTCTAGGCTTGTGAAATTTTAATATTATAATTTGGATATTGATTAACAGATTGTTCTCATCCTATTCAATTAGATATTTCGGTAACAATTGCACTTCTGGTGAAACTGAAAATTCAAATTTTTGAATCGTACAATTTTTTGAATCATTGCTATATTTAGCCTGAACTAAAATGTTATTTATGAAATTTATTAGACGAATGGATTTTCAGTATCATGCGTGTGAGTGGCGAATTGATGGAAATCGAATTTATGAAATATGAAATAGAGTTCACGGACTGCATATCGGTGTTCGGATTAGTGATTAGATTGTTTTTGTATCCAATTGAAATCAAACTAACCACTGCATCATATAGAGCTCCAAATTTGTAATTAGATTATTCGGTATACATTGAATCAGTGCAATATAAATTCAATTAAAATTTGATACAATTTTGATTGGAATTTGGCACTGATACTGCCAAATTGGAATTATAGACGGACATTGTTGATGAAACATGTAGAACACGGTATGTACTTCCGAACACGTTATTAGAGACCTTTGATGAGCTACCTTTTACATGAGCTCTCCATAATGTTACCAAAATGACATCATTTGAAACTGATTATTTTTTTAGCACTAAACAATTACCGAAGATCACACAGTAAAAATACAAATCTCAAAGGGTAGAACATTATCTCGATTTAAAGAAATCTTGCTCTCCTATATTCATGAAGAAATATTTTTATGAACTGAGAAATATATTCTCACAAGTTGAATTTGAATCATTAATTCAAATGGACTGAATAAACGCTTCTTTCAAGTAAAAAAAATATTCCATCGAGATTGTGCATACATTTCAATAGAAATCATTACATCAGCTCAAGAGAAGTAAGTATGCATTCTTTAGTGGAAGCAAAATTAATCTCGAAGTAAAACTTTTTTGGGTTTTTTAAGAATGATACGTTAACTTAGAACACCATTTAAATATCTTCGTAGGAGAAATTAATTATTTTCCTCTGAAGAGAAGCATTTTTTATTCAAACGCTTTTATTTTTATAAATCAAATAAACTCATTCACTTCATCAAAGATGAACTCATGCTTCTGTTTATAAACTGTCCTTGTCATATGGATGTCTTTAGTTACTTGAATCCAAAGTATCTCATCTGTAATATGAACAGCTATAATTGGTAAGGGAACAAATTAAATAATACATTATATATTATGATTGGTTTATTTGAAGCAATTCATGAATATTATCCTGAAAAAGCATGTGATAAAAAACAAAATATAATAGAAAACTAAATTTTCTTTGCTAATCTTTGCTAAAATGTCATATTCCAACCGCACACTATTGAGATATCATACAGTTATACAAATAACAGAAATAAATATTCAATCAGAAAACCTATATAAAAAGAAGTGACATATTCTTGACAAATTGCAAATTAACAAATAAAATAAAATCGCAGCATATACAACATCACAACTCAGACAAGAAAATGAATCAATTTTTTAGTAATTTCACAAAAATAAAGTATTTGAAACTAGATGCCATTCTGGTAAATAACATTAAAAAAATCACTATCGTCTACCAAGTTCTGCATTTTGCTTTTGTTAATCAACAATTGCCGGAACATCACTTGGATTCTGAAACGAAAGAAGAAATCAGCACATCATCGTTAGCCACTATTTCAAATATCTAGAAAGGCAAAACTATGAAAACAGCTTCCACTCAATCAAAAAAAATAATATCTTTTTTTTTAGTAAAAAACTGTTTGAGTGGGTTTATTCCGTCAACCAACCCAATTGTTGTCCGCATATGAACGACAACCGTCAAAATTTTAAACTTGTCTGAGGTCTTTTTGTTCAACATACGATTCCTAGCAGGTAAAAAGGTGCTTAAACATTCCTTGATCAGAAATAATCAATTCACAAGACGTACCTCAAATTTCTTTGAAGTGGACAGAAGTCTTTACAGAAAAATTGCCTTTCAAAACCGTTGTGTTGTGTAAATATTATTAGAGGATCAATGGAAAATATAAAATGTTTCATTTAAAAAATTTAATTCATGATCATACAAACATACTTAAAGGTATTTGTTTCGCTATTTAAATAAAAACATTCACTGTTTCCACGTTTTTGGAAATTCTGATTTCTCCTCTAGTGAGTTTGGTAATATTTCTAGCTATTTCTTACATTCCTAAAGATAACAATAATGAACAATGAACACAATGAATAACATAAAAAGATTTCTGAAGTAATTACAGAAAGGAAAGACGTTTCGGAATTCAACAAACATTCACATGTTGAAATCAGAAAGTGGCTGTCACATGTAGATGCTTTTCATACCTACCGGTGCCTATTTTAGTATTTTCAGTATTATAATTCATTGTCGAAACTATAATTACCTCTTTTGTTCAATGAAAAATGAATTCGGTCTAAGAGAAAATCAAATTTTATTTAGAGAAGATGCACTTATTTAAAACAAGATGAAAGATATGTTCAAAATAAGAGATTGGCGAATTTGAATCAACGTGGAGGATTTTTCAGTTCAAATTAATATACACTTGCAGAGCTCGGCAAATGTAATAATGCATGTGTGAAAAATTACAAAGCATTGATATAATTTTCGCAAAATGAGGGCAAAATCAAGAGTTACTGTTAAAGTTTACCACTTTCTCTTCGGTACTAGGTATACAACGCAGTACTTACTGATGGCAGAGTTTCTTTCTCAAGTAACCCAAACACCTCAATTTTATCCAATTATGATACTTACCCATGAAAATATCTTCCAACTATATAAGACCCCAGTGTTGTAAAATCTGTTACATTATGTTAGATTACAGTAGAAAATAATTGCACAATCTACAGACACATAAAACACTTCCTCCTTAAAATCACAACACACCATGTCACTTTCCAACATATACTGGCGCGTACAACACTGTTCTACACTGTTAGTTTCGCATAAAAATATAAATTCTTTTCAATAATATCTATGTTCAAATAAAACAGTTTTCTTCAAACTGAAATGAATGAAATTCTTTAAATGTTCATTCTATACAAAATTCCTGTTAACTTCAGTGGATCATAATATAGTTTTGAATATAGATTCACAAAACTCTTGTTGTGCACGAATTGAGTTATTTGAAGAGATACAGTTTTGAATTCAAACAAACAATATGTTTTCAGATCAAGTTGATATTGCTCTCCATTTGAAACAGTTTATTTTTCTTTTTAAATTGGTTGTAGATTTTGAGATGATATTATATTTTCTTGATTCAAAATAGTTCATCTTCGCAATAATATAATCAAAAGAATGATGTTGTTGAAAGTTCAAGAAATTTGATTTCTTCGTTAAAAAAAGTGTGATTCTCTTGTGGAACATGGCGCTGTAGGCAGGAAGTAATAATTTCTCCAATAGAGATAAAAATTTCAAAGCAACCTATGATCTTCTTTAAAAGAAATACTTTTTACTGTGCAATTATTCAAGATTCATCATTGTTTTGTCAAACAAATAATTATATTTTTTGTAGTAAAAATCAAATGGATTCTCATAAACAAATCACTCAATACATCATAAACTTTAAGGTCTTGAATGGGGCGTCAAGTCAAATAGACAATTCTCATTTGAAATTTTCTCATTGACACCTTTCTCTAGCTCAGAAAACAACGTTATTGCAGGTTCACACAACATAAAAAGTCTTGGCCCGACAGTTATCAAACTGTGATTATTTCTGAATGTATTTTTCCATAAAGATATAGTTTCAGAAAATTTGAACAATAGCAAAAGCAACTTAAGGAAATATATTGTAAACCATTGTCACTATTTTTGAAATTTTTTCCTGAAGTTTTGCTGGCTAGCTTCATCAGAGGTTCATACATCTTGAGTTTATCTCCGATGACTGCGTAAAGCAGAACTGGAATATCTTCAAATGACCTTGATACTGAATGGACACAGTGTACCAAAGATCAATAAGGCCGTGAAACTAAAGAGTTCCGCGATTCAAAACGGGGTGAGGCTCAGACGGTTCCACGTGCGTATCTACCATATATATCTAGGAAAACATACAAAGAATTCTTGGGGAAACTCAACAATAAAACGGTTTTCAAACTCACCAGGATTATAGAACAAAGCCTACTATCCTACTATCAGCAGCAGGGGTCTATCGCATACCGTGCACTTGTGGGATGGAATACATAGGAACCACCAAAAGATCCATAAGAACCAGGCTGAAGTAGCATGAAAGAAACTGCAGACTAGGCCAAAAGCACAGAATTTTCAGGTATTTTCGTAAAAAAAGGAACTTTCCTCACGGATAGTGGGTAGAGAGCTAACACGCCCTATAACTCCCCTGATCGGTCGTCAGTAATATGTGGATGTTCTGGAATATTTCCGGATATTCCAGACTATTTTCGAATATTCTAGAATGTTTGGAATGGTGAATACTAGAACTTCCTGGAGCGCGGAACTACCAGCTCCTATATCTTCAGAAGAACGCCCTTCTGGTGAAAACGGGAGTCTTAGTCATGAGCAAGCTGGTGTGACACTATGACAGAAACATATCGGTTATTTAAATTGAAAGGGTTATTTTTTGGGGGTCAGTAATAAACGGGAAAGTTTTTGGCTTTCTACATGTTGTCGTTGCCAAGAAATGTCCAACACATTGTCCAACATAAACACTATTACACTCCGGATACTTTAACTTATAAACTCCAGATTTCTCCATCTTGATGAAGAAAAAATTTCTCAAAACGATATACTGAACATGAAAGATCTTTCAGACTAGATTAGATTGTCGGGGAGCTAGCCCATGGTGTAACATTAGTGGACCCACCACTACACTTACAAACTTTCAAATTGAAGTTCAGCAGGTCTTCCGTGAATCTGGGCGATGGTGACTAGGCGAAAATGATTCGATCATTTCTTGGAATGCAACCAAAAGTTCCCGAATGTAAGTTACAAGTTGGTAACTTAATTATTTGGAATCTTCGTAAATTCGTAAACATAAGCATTGCAGATTAGTGTACCCACAGTGTCACAGCTAAACAAAATTCAGGTAAAAATGTCATTAAGGACCTTCTGTTATTACCTACTGTAGTAAGGTAATAACAGAATATATGTAAGGTTGTACATTGTTAATTATTTCAGTTTATTGTATGTCCTTCTCATTTCACATTAAGAACATTTAATGAATATTAGAATTCATAACTTTCCAGCAGAAACAATGGACAATGTGGTTAAAAGCAGACGAACTCGTAACCTTCTTGCCTACACGTGATATCGTGTGAAAGGAAAGGCAATTTTGGTAACGAATCCCTCCATGCGTCTGTTATGCGGAACGTTCGACATGCCATGCAACTTTATTGTTCCTATTAGATATTTTCCACCTTGAAACACGGGTGTTTGTTTGCACGACGTTTGTTCCCCGTACTTGAACCTATCGATTTACAATAATTAAACAACTCTTGGGGGAAATCAAACGCCTTTGGTGGGCTTTGTCGAAAAGGGTTTCTCTTGAAATTGTTCTGTTGAAAGGATTGTCTAATTGAATACTTGAGGGGAGATACCCCATGAAATCATACTGAATTATGAACAGAATGTTTCTGAAGAAATTTTTAAATACTTACAGATACACAGAACAATTTTTTTCCACCAAAACAAACATCAATGAAAAAATATATTGAATTATTCTTTGAAAATGTCTCGACAATTAAATAAAATGTTGTGTGATCAATATGTAAGTAAGACGCAGCATATTCAACGTATGCATGTAGGTTAATGAAAAATTAATTTCCTTTTCATTTTTTCAAAAATTTGTCTTCTTTTGCATTTTCGATGTATATTCGGTTGTAATACTATAAGTACATTCTTTGTATGACCTGGTTAGATGTCAATAACTCATTCTGCACAATAAAAAAGAATTTGTTATTGTGCAGAAAATTTGAGATATATAATCTGATAAATATTGAAGTTGATCATACTGTATTCTGTATTCTGTCCGCCTGATTGTACACGCGAACATTACTTGTAACCTTGATAGTCTCTGGAATATCAAAAAACGTTGGAAATTTGTATTCCTTTATAGATACTATAAATACTTTTACGGGAAGTGTTCAAGTGATTTGGCACATTTGATTCCACCAAGAGCGGTGCATATCAAAAATACGCGTCGAACTGTGGTTCAACTCAGTACACCTCAAACTCTTTCATTTGGATAACTGTGTTTATGAGGAATGAACTTTCCTGACAACGTTTTTCCAAATGGATATAATCTCCAACGATTCGAATCCAATGTGAATCGCAACCATCGCATAGGCGCCGATCTTAAAGAGCCTGAAGGATTTTTCTGTAGTGCTTCCGTTTTGTCCTTGAAAAAATAAAATCAATACGTCACATTATGAGGGTCATTGAATCAATTCCTAGCAATTTCCTATTGTTCCTAATGTTATTTGTGCTAACCTACCTTTTATATACCTGCTTTCTACCTAGAATTACATAATAATGTTGCAATATCCTTTTCAAGCTATTTTCAGATCAAATAAAATATAAAATATAGGTACTAATCTGTAAAAGTTCAAGGATTTCGTTCGGAAGAGTACATCACCTCATCAGGTGTTCCACAAAGATCGCACTTAGGACCTTAATTTCTCATCATATATGTGAATGATCTAAAGTCGTGTTTTAAGGATGCCAACTTTCTGTTATATGCAGATGATATGAAACTTTACCTTACCGTACGAAATTTAAATGATTGCTACATGATCCAAGACGTCCGTAATAGACTTACTGAATATTTTAAGTCGTCTAACTTATATTCGAATTTTCAAAAATGCCATTGCATCACATTCACAAGAAACATCAACTTGTTACAATTTGATTACTCTATCGATAATGATCAAATAAGTTAGAGTGACTAAGATTAGGAAACTAGGAATTCCAAAATGTTCTTCGATGTAGGTACATGTCGAATCAATTGAAAACTCTGCCTCACGGATGTTAAGATTTATAATGATAACATGTAAAAATTTCGAAAACTTCAAACCTTTAATTGGTGTTTATAATGCATTTGTGTATAGTTAGCTCAATTTCACTTAAATAAGCCACCTGGAAAACATTCAGAACAAGTTTGTCAAATATATTTGTTTCAAATAAAATTTCAATCACAACGGCGACATTCAAAATGCGAGAAAATATTTCAATATTATATCCCTATCAAGTAGAAGAGTGATCTCTGATATTTTATTTTCACACAAAATCATATCAAATTCTGTAGACAATGGCAATGTACCGAACCAAATTGAAATCAACGTTTCTATCCGGCCAGTCAGAACAAACCTTATTCCACATATTTTTTCGGAGAACTTATTCGTCTCAAAATTCTTCTTTATGTAGAATTGTTCACAACACTAACAAGTACAATGATCAAATTGTTATTTTCTCTACATCCCATCGAAAATTAAAGACCATTTTGAAACGTCTCACGTAGTTTTGCTTAAATTAGTTAATGCTGACAACTAATAAACTATTTTTTGTCTTTGTCACCTCAATATTTATATTTTTTCCCAATTAAATGTTTAAAAATAATATTTGAGTTTGAGTCAAAGCTAAATCATTACTTTCATGTCAGGAGTTTTACAACTAATCAATTTATTATTATGTATTATGTAGTGATGTATTATTTTAGAGTTTTATACCTACTAATGTGAAGATATACGAATTTAGATGTAGATACTCTTGTGGACCTGATGCCTGTTTGTATCTAACATGACCATTAAATAAATAAATAAATATACCTGGATGGTTATACCAACTATAGTGCTTGTAGAATACAGAATACAGAATTTGGTAATTTTATTTTTTGAGTAAATTTGATTATCTTCTTTTTCAATACTTTCATGAATTTGCCGTCATATAGACGATATCAACTGGTTTCCATGAGGCTAAAAACGAATGTTTCTAGTGTTCGAGACAATTTGAGATATAATTATATTTTTGTACAACTGTCAGTGAAAGTGACATTTTTATTGGTTGTTAAGAGTATTAAAAGATGATGTTTACGAAGCAGCGTGTTAAAAATATTTCAACACTAGTGTTAAAAGTAATTTTAAAACGACTTTTTTCGACCAAATACCAATAAAAAAAACATAATTATTCAATTTTCAAGGAAGTTTTATTATGAACAATAGATGTAGATACAATTAAATTCTGGTACAAATGTATCATATACTTTAATTACATTATTATTATTATTATTATTTACGAACAATAATATGAAAAGTACAATTGAAACAACTGCTGATATTGATACAGTGCGATGTTAAAGAGCATTGTAATATATTTGAACTATCTGAGTTGACAATTTCATGGACATTAACATTTAATTCTTGAAGTGAAGAGGACGATGCTGTAACGCTGCAGCTAGCTATTGGGATTACTCTTTCAGCAATTGCCTTTCTATAAGAAATAGATTGATCTATGTAACCCTCAGCTACTGTTGTGGATTTCCATCCTCCGTGCTTCTCAAAATCCGTTATATTTGCTCGTGAGTCTACTAGCAAAGAAGCAAAAAACCTTCTGACACTGTGACCTGTATATTCCTTTAGTTCCGGAAGGTTCAGAAACTCAGCAATGGTAGAGGGCATTTTCCCAAATGTGTTTATACCAACTGGGTTGGCACTGCATTTATAATTTGAGTATATCAGAAAAAACATTGATGATTGATAACAGAAGGGCGCAATGTTTTCCCAACAATGCAAAAATACGACCTATTTTTGTTTTTGTATTTGGAATTTGAACAATCAATGATTTATCCAATAATTTAATGTCTTCTATTAATAGATGGCACAGCTCTTCACGCCGACAGGCTTCATATATTTCGAAAATAGTAGAAACTTTTATCATCAAACATTTTTCATCTGGCGCCTCAATTATAAACCTCTGGACTTGTTCAAACGTAAGAGTTTTTGATTTTTTTGGAGTATAACTTTCATTTTTTCGCTTTAAGAATGCTATTACCTTGAAATATTTGCTTGTATTTACAACATTTTTATTGACTTTATCATTGAAGACTTGCTCAACAAAGTTAACGAGTTCCATATTTTTTATTTCTTTTCTGGATAGGCTAAGAAGACGGTTTCTCTGAAAATTCCTTCGACGTGTTTAAGTCTACACCAGCTAAGAAAATTAAAATATGCGATGTCGTACTGCTGAGCTGATTTTTTTGGTAACAATTCAATTGGAGCTCTTTTTGCAGCCTCTTCGATATCGCCAGGAACACACAGTTCATCACTATTGATCTTCATTATGCAAGACATTTTAAACACCACCAAGAACTTCAAATGTGACTGAATAAAACGCGTGAGCTGTAAACGTTGGTAACCAGATGATTCGGCGTCACCTGACACGGCTACTTCACAGCAAATGCGATAACATAAAAATAGTTAACTGACAACAGATGTCAAAATATTTTTCATAGAAATATTAAATTTATCTATTTAATTATGAAAACAGGACAGTTGTACAAAAAACTTTGTGTGATATTTGTGTGAAAAATGAGTTTTATTTTGTTCGTTGCTCAACTCGCTATTCTCGTTTTGCAAACTTTGCCCAAATTATTATTTGTTATGTGACTCATGTCCAAGTCTTTTTCAAAAAAAAAACGAGCGATGCTATTAATAAGTTCGACAAAGAATATCAATGTCCTATGGCGCTTATTATCTATCGTTTCTTGAAGTGGAGTAGACCTGGTGAATATCTACCTTGAAACCGTTGTTGAAAGCATTACTTTCTGACAGTGAAATATAAAACTCTGTGAAGTGTGAAGTATAGTATTGAATGCTGCTACGACAGGACGGGACGGGAACACGACGTTTCGTTTCTTTTTCAATAGTTTCGTATGGAGGGGCGCGCGCTAAGGCAGACAACCGACAAGCATAGTGGCGGATTTAGAAATTTTCAAGGTGTAGGCTGTACAATTTTTGCCGCCCTTGCTCTACAATTGTTATGCCCTACATTATTTTGAGAATCCAACAATTTCGTTGAAATTTTGGGTAAAATATTTTTTGGGTATATTTTTGAGCTAATCAAAGCTCAATACGAGCGGAGTAATGTTTTCTACTCACACAATAAAGTACATTTGGTAAACGTGAATAAATATTTTTTATTGCGCTTCCGAACAATTGAAAAAATCAACTCAGTTCGTTGCAACAACTTCTGTTGACATAATTATCAATGATATCGTCATAAATAATCTTGTTCATAAATTCTGACTCTATGCAACAAAGAGCAGAGGCGTTCAGTTTTCCTTAGCTCAAGGTCGATCACAGATAATTTTTACCCTTTTCAGACAAGAAAAACTTCTCTCACTCAAATAATTCTTGAGAGAAAGAAATTCATCGGCAAAATTTGTTGCAAACTTCTATTTGTAAGGCATCAGAAAACAGTTATGCCAAAATCTTTTTGATTTACATAATGTAGCAAAAAAATCGTTCCCAAAATTTGCCGTCCCAAAAATCTGCCGCCCTGGGCTCAAGCCTACTCAGCTTGCTGGTAAATCCGCCACTAGACATACCGCACATAAATACATAGACACATACCGTACCATCTCCGCTCGAATAGCGAAAACTTCTTGTGCCTGTCTCAGGACGTCCTCCCACCCCAGTTCCGTTCCTCCTCACGACGCATGCTTGACCTTGGATTTTAGTGCTCTACGAGGACATCACGAGATATTTACGCGCTATCCTTCAGCCGTTTGAATTGTCGCTTTGAATATATGGATCATTTCGAGGAAAAATTGATATGTGTTATCCAGCAATACCCTGATCTCTCCAATAAAGTATATTACTATGGCAGGAACAGAAAAAATTGGAGACAACGCATAAAACAAAACTGGAACCATTGTCACTAAGGTGGCGAAATAATTTTTCTACCTCTGTGGATGACATTGCGTTGCCACGATACTCTGCAGTCCAAAGAAACGAAATAGGAAGGACAGGAAAAAGGTGTGGTAACAGGACGCGGCGTCGCGCCCTGTCCTATGTGTGAAGGAGGCAAAGAAAGGCAAAGGACAGGACACCTCTTGGCATGTTCCCGTCCTATGCCCTGTTGCAATGTGCGCCTTGCTTTAGATAGTTTATGGAAAATTGCAAAATCATGTTTATGATTGATTTAAGTGATGGTTAAGTCTAGAAACTTTATTAAATTTTCACCTTCATTTCAGGGGTGAATTTAATTGATGGTTGAATGGAATTGATACATCGAACGATATGAACTCAGCGTTACCAATGTTAATCTCTAATTGATAAGTATCGTTTATACTAAATAGCGATTTGAAATTAATGTGAGTTTCAATCATCTGTATGAGCATTTCTGATATTTTTCCGGATGGAGCCGTTACAAATGACACCACAGGTTTAATTGTGCTAGTCAGTTCAAATCGTGCATAAGAACCACTAAAGTTCCACCCTGATACCAGAAGCGACAAGAAAATTAAAGGAATCAGCCTAAATCTGTTCACACCTGATACTGAATAATGTATAGCTACTCGGTAATAAGGTGCCATGTTGATATTCACGGTAGACTCTGATCGATGTTTCGGGTCATTAATCATCTAGATTAACAGTGAAATAGAGACGACTTTAACAACAGCCGTTGTCGAGAGACGCAAGATGAGTGGCGAGCTGGCCGGCTGGCGGATTTTGCAATCAATTTCCCGGACAGTTTGCACCCCGGTCGTGCACCGTACTGGAATATTACCTAGTTTTAGTTATTCAGTGACATCAAGGCTGAAATTGAAATGACTCGCTCTACGCTCAGATATACTCCGAGAAATATGAGTCAAAAATGTTTCGAGTTAGCGAAAAGCACTCTTAAAGTTGACGGCACTCTCAAAGGTCAAAAAAACCGATACATAGAAATGAACCGGCAGCGAATTAGTCCACATGGACTGGAGACTATGTAGTTCGTATTGGATAATTTTTACTAACCTAGTTTCATGATTGGCTTAAGAGTCATAAAATTAAATTTGATGTCATGTTACGGTGACGAATAGAAATCGGGAAATGCGGGAATGGTTATCGCCGACGTGTTCCGTTCAGGAACTGATCGCGATTTGAGTGTTGAAATTCGATATTGGATCAGTTAAAATTACTTAAAATTTCTGTTATCTGTTTGAAATGTGGCGTCCTTGGACAAGTACTAATAGTAATAACGAGTGTGATAATAACGCAGACTTTTTCCAGTGTAGTGATTCCAATAACGATGGTGAACAATGCGAAAAAGAGATACCAGTGAATAAGATTCGGATGCATTTGAATATTAAAACTCAGAGACAACATTTCAATGTATATAAGAATCTACATGTCAGGTTTGGTTTCGAGAGAAAAAACTATTACAAGCAACATCATATTTGACCGTAATTTCTTTCTCAACTGTATGTAAAATAGTCAAAAATTTTAGATATTTATCCAATAAAATCATTGAAAAAAAACAATATACGACTGTTACGAAAGCAATGAGACTCCTACAACTGAAATCATAAGGAAGAAATTGAATACTTCTGGCCATAACGTGAGCTGCTGTGACAAACGTCAAACAGTTATGGAAAGCAGAAGAATAGTGGAATTGCGTAATAAATACTCAGAACAAATAATCAAATATAGAAAAGAACAACGGTTAATTTTCTATTTGGGCGAAACTTGGTATGAAACTCACGATACAGATACGAAAAGGTGGACTGATGGTTCGAAAATATGTACGCCTAACATGCCTGCAAACGAAGACTCGTGACTAATCATTGTGCATTGCGGAGGAAGTAAAAGATGGGTTCCGAATTCTTTGAAATTATGTGGAAAAAACTTGAGGACTGCAATGTTGACTATCATAAGAACTTGAAAGCTAATATTGTCGAGAAATGGTTTGAAAACACATTGATCCCAAATTTGGATGCTAATAGTGTGATAGTTCTTGACAACGCTTTCTATCATTCGCGACAGCTCATCAAAATACCGAATGAAAATTCGAGGAAAGATGAAATACAAAGTTTTTTAATGGATAAAAATTTTGAAGAATACTATTCCAAAAACCAACTACTTGAAGTTTTACAGACAAAACAATTGAAAAAGTGAATGCCCTTGAGAGTATTGCTGTAAAGTATGGACACACCATACTGATACTTCCCCGCAATTTTTGTGTTTTCAGTCCCATCGAATTGATTGGGGAAAATTGAAACAAAGGATCAGACGTAAAAATAATTTTCCAAAATTCAATAAGACGGTGATAGAGCTAATTGAAGATGTATCTAAAATTTCCGAAGAAGACTGGCAGAAGAGGATTGAAAAATTAATTTTAGTCGAAAAAGACTATATGGAGATTGGACACTTCCATATTAATAGTGGAAATAAATTCCTTATCAATTTAAATGACGACAGTGATAGTGAAACAGAGAATGTGAAAGAGGAATTATCAGAAGCTTGCGAAAAAACTTAGTGAAGTGTTTTTAAATCAATCGATTGTATATTGTATATATTGTATATATACAATATATATATGATGTGTTGTTTTTCCGGGTGTTCATCCGTTTCGTCGATAGTCGACGTTTCGCCATCATCTCAGATGGCATTATCAAGACGAATTCGACAAATCAGGGAAGCTATCGAAATCGAAAAGCAAGGCCTCATCAACAAAAGGGATGACTCACTAAACATCCCAAGGATTTGGAAAACAATAATTAAAAACAACCACCAAAGACAACCACAAATTGATAATGAACCATCGCAGGTAGGAGAACCGCCAGAAACCATTAACAACCCTCAGGTAGAAAAACAGGTAGGAGAACCGCCACACACACACACACATATATATATATATATATATATATATATATATATATGTGTGTGTGTGTGTGTGTGAGTAAATAGTATTCAGAAGTATTTTCAATTATCATCCTTTTATTTGAATCCCTACTTTCTCACTAACCTATATATATATATATATATATATATATATATATATATATATATATATATATATATATATATATATATATATATATATATAAAATCTAGAAAGGTTAATGCAGTCAAGCTGCTGGAAAATAATTCCATGAAAATCAAAAAATAAATAAATAAGTACTCTTTGATCATTCCCATATTGATTTCAATTTAAGAGCCACCGGATATGGGAATGATCAAAGAGTACTTATTTATTTATTTTTTATATATATATATATATATATATATATATATATATATATATATATATATATATATATATATAGGTTAGTATAAATATATATATAACCACACTCATATTTACAATATTATCCTCTGTATTAGTTGGTACAGGTTCTTTGTTATGTGTTCGTCATATTCTTCTGGACATAATCTAGATTGTCAATGAATTTCTCGCCCACTGTGAGCAAGTGAATCACTTTTATATAAAACACAAGCTGACTGTACCCCTTTGTTCCATGGTCTGCAGCCAAGGTCTCTGATGTACAGCCCTGTTTTGTTCAGATATGCTTGACGTTTCGTTCTCAACTGCGATAAACATTATCCAAGACGATGAAGCAACGGAAGGAGTGTTCTGGGTCTTCAGTCGACTGGTCATCAGTTTTATTCCCTTTGTGATGAGCGTGGCATCGTTCTAATAAAATACTTGTTACGAGAGCAGACTGCAGGTAGCTAGATTTCATTGATGTTAATTATTTCTACCTTTTGATTGAAATTGTTCGCATGTTTCTGAATTTCTATCGGCTGTCCTTATAGTTTTAGGGTTTTAGGTAGTAACTTTGAGTAATGGTGTTCTTCAAATGCGATAACGTTGGTATCTTCTCTAAAGGTATGTTCAAGGAATTCGATGAAATTCCGATGTTGCTGGAGGCCCTCTAGAGTTCTTGGATAACCTTAGACTCTCTCTGATGGTTTTTGTTTGTTCTGTTACTCTCGAGCTGTCTCCATTTTCAAACTTATACATTATACATTTCAATGCATAAGTTTGAAAATGTCCTTATAGGACGAAACTGCAGTAACGTTAGTTACAAAAAAAAGGATTATTGTCTCACAGGAGTAATCCCAATTACAAGACAAATATATTTAAGTTTACAGCTATGACTAAGTATGAGTACAATGGAATATAACGAATATCATATAAAATAAGCAGAGTAATAGAGTAGTATAGATATTATACAAACAGTGATACATTCATATAATAATAAAAAATATATACTGTAGAATTCTGATAGAATTGGCAGTGTGCAGAGAGTTGAAACACAGTATTTCACTTATGGGTTGAAATTAGATTCTAGTTCGACTTGCATAGAAAATAGCTTGTTACGAATTATATACTTGAAGCGTCCAAATGGAACAACAAAAATATCACATTCTGAATAGAAACTATTATAAATTTTACAGATGTTATAAACTGAAGATTTTATTAACACGTTGATCCTAGGCAAAGGCAATTAGAAAAAAATTTCGTTTCTATATACTACTTCGTCTCGGTACGTGAAAATCTAGTTGAGATAACAAATCAAGGCAGTCAACCAGATTATGAATCATAATATGAATCATAATACAGGCATAATATGTTCTTCTGTTTTCTGAGGATTAGATGGCAAATCTATTCAGCAACACTCTATTATCTATGTTTAGTATGCACCATTCATGTATCGAATTAACTTCCTTTTGTAGAATAAGACTGTCCTCGGTTGATTTAATTGGTCTGAAAAACTTCAAGTCATCAGCAAAGAGTTAATATGTTACTAGATATATTTGAAACAATTTCATTTATAAAATTTTTAAAAAAGTGGCAAAAAACATAGAAAGTTCCAATTCTCTTTTCTTCATTAGTAATATTTTGATATTAATGAACATATTCCAACACATTTATTTCAAAGCCAAGAATTTACATGGGAAAACGCAACTGGCATGATTCCAATTATTTATAAGGCACCCAGATGGACAAGTGTTTGTGCCTACCCTTCAATATGACACATTTTTACCGTATAGCTTCTCTCTAACATACAATCAATAGCTGAACTTACTTAATAATTCATATAAAAATTATCAATCACCTACATTTTTAAAGGGGGCCAAATTCGAAAGTGGAAAATATCAAACAATCGCTTCAGTTATTCATGTTTGTCCTGTACATTCAATGATGAAATAATCAGGAGGAAATATAAATAAATGATGTATGTTTTGAGTACTGTGATGAAGTTTTCGATTCACTAATAAGAACAAAAATACGCTGATTGTGACATAACAAAAGCCGTGAAACTGATCTGAGCAACTTCATTTGAAACAAGTCTACAGGTTTGTTCTGGTTCTAACATTCGAAACTGTTTGGAAACAGCGCAAGACATGGTGCGTACAAACTAAAAATCTCAAACAGTCCGAAATAGTCTCGGACATTTTGTTATGTAGTGTATCCTTATAGTCAGCTCAATTGTTATCTAACCTCAATCATCAATTATTTAAATCAAATGAATAAAAAAACATCCTAGAAAAAAGCCCAAACAAATTTCCACATGAATGCGCATGAGCAACTGGAACAGTTCTCAACAGCGTGAGACCTTCCATCAATTTCACAATGGAGAAGGAAATCCACAACGAATTGCCATTCTTAGACGTTTTGGTGAAGAGGACCGATACTAAGTGGGAAACATCTGTATACCGAAAACCCACTCATACGGGACAGTATCTGAACCACGAATCCAACCACCATCAATCGACTAAAAGAGGAATCATCAAGACTCTATTAGACCGTGCTTTTGGGCTCTGTAATACGAAGGAAGGTCTCGAGAAGGAACTAGACATCATCAAAAATGATCTTCAACGGAATGGCTACTCCAAAGCGATGGTAGAAAAGACTTTTCTAGAAAACAGCAAGAGCCTCGCAAGGAAGAGAAGCCGTCACAACCAGTGCTTGCACTTCCCTATATCAGAGGATTATCGGAGAGGGTAAGAAGAATTGGTTCCAAGTACAACATCAGAACCTGCTTCAGATCCGGTAACACTATCCGTAGCAGCCTCACAAAAACCAGGCCACCAAACGCGGACTGCGATTCCAAGAATTGCATTTACCGGATACCCTGTGAGTGCGGAAAATCCTATATTGGTGAAACTAAAAAGCCATTGAATGTTCGCATTGCCGAGCACAAGAAACACACACAGCGAGGGGAAACCAGCAAATCAGGAATAGCAGGCCATGTTTGGACCCATCAACACAACATCGAGTGGTCCCAAGCTGAGATCTTGCACAGACAGGAACATTGGTTTAGGAGAAAATTCAAGGAAGCCGCATACATGTTGTCCAACAACGTATTCAGCCAAACCAGCGTAGAAATACGCAACATATGGAAACCTATCATCAAGCGAAAAATGGCCAACTCCCGCCAAAACGGTCATCTCCCACGGAACCAGTGAAGCGGAAAATGGAAAGCGGGGATAAGTGAAAGTACTCGAACGACCTATAACAACCTATAAATAGTCATCTCTCGGAGGAATCAGTTCAGTCATCACCCGAAGACGATTGTAGATACTAACAATCAAAACGTCGTGAACTAACGTGACTTGGAATCTCTCCACTTTTTTATTTTTATTTTCTTTCTTTTTTCATTTCTTTATTTTTATTTATTCAATTGTTCTATTTTTACTTGTATTTTATTTCACTATTATTTCATTTCAGGTTTATTTTGGTTAATATAATTGTTATTTTCAGCTACTCATTTTCAATTCTTCATTTTTAATTGTTTCAGGGATTTCAAATCATTTTATATAGTAGACAATGGAAGTCCGAACTAGTGAAATTCATCATGAAACATTGTCAATCACCTTCAAACAAAAGTTCTCAACAGTTCAGCCTCAAGAGCAAGAACGATTCGGAACGGTTCAAGACAATTTAGGATCATTTCGCAGTTGAAGCCAGAACAAAGGATTCATCAGTACGAAATGATCCTCAATAAACCATAACGCTCTATATCAACTGCACATGATCCTGACGTCCTAGAACCTGAATTTCGTAGAACCAGAACAAACCTTACTGCATCAGGCTGTGGTCACATTGGATAAGAATTCGTACGAAAATCCGTACCAATTCGTAGGAAACCGTCGAAAGTCCGGCTATCAAATAACGAGATTGATTACGAAAAAGGATTTTATTCTAAAAGATATTCTACATTCGAATGCTCCCCTTCAATATACACCCCTCTCCTCGCCACACACCTTTCCACACGTTTTTCTATTGATCGAAGCAGTGCTGGAAGTTTTGTTTGGTGAGGGTCTTTAAGAGCTCTGCCGTTTTTTGCTTTACCGCTTCCATCGACTCAAATCGGGCCCCTTTCAAAGCAGATTTTATCTTCGGAAACAAAAAAAAAGTCGCACTGTGCCAAATCTGGCGAGTATGTCGCGCGTTATGGGCAGTTGCGTTGTCCTGGTGCAAAATCCACGAGTTGTTCTTCCACAACTCGAGCCGTTTCTTACTAACTCGTTCTCGCAGTATTCCCAAAACTGACAAATAGTAAGTCTGATTGACAGTCCGAACTTCTGAAACCCATTCAGTCATCACGATACCGTTAATGAGAAAAAAACGATCAACGTTGCCTTGAGTTTTGATTTGGACATCCTTGCTTTCAAATGAAAAGAAAATTTCGATGATATCACACACACACTTTTATTTAAATTTGAAAATAAGTGCTTAATGAAAGACCCTATACAATTGTATATGGCATTTGGGATGGGAGAAAAGAAACGCCAATTGCAAGATACATTAAACAAAATCATGCAAATGATAAAACATGAATAATAAGGAATTATTCCACAATTTTTTAAAATGATGCTGTGCGTCAAAAATGGAACGTTTTTTTGGGTAAGGTAGGTCTCGGCGAGTGCTGCATATTCCGCGTCATTAGTTTAGATTCCGAAAAATATTTGTTTCAGGTTATTTTTGGATTGAATTTTACCATTACTACCATGGCCGAGCTAAAATAAAAATTAAATCAAAACTTTCCATCCTTCGATAAAATACAAAGTCTGAAATGAATGTCATATAAATAAAAGGGACCTTCTAAATATACCACCTACCGTTTCAATTTTTCATTCTTCATTTCAGTACTAAAGTATTGCAAAATTTTCAAGTAAAATTCATCGATCACTTCAAAATCGACTCTAGGTAAGTTGTCGGAGTCAGATTTAAGAAAACTAGGCTAAACATTCATTTTGAAATTATTTTAACAAAAATACGAAATTATGTGTAGAAACCATTGCACATTTTCGCATACACTACAGAGAGCGCTGGCTGACTGGAGGACATTATGGCAATGTTGATTATTTCTATTGTTCCTATTGGTCAATCGAACAAGAGGTGGGAATAGGGCCGTGACGTCACCGCCCTACCACATTCGATTTTTAATAATTAATTACGGGAAAACTACGGTACTTAGAGAGCTGAAACAAAGTGAACTGTTTTTCAATTTGAAATTTCTATCAAGTGAACTATAAACCAAAAATCATGAAACAAGCTTGTATAACACCACAAGAAAGAAAATTCGTAAACTTGCTCAAGAAAAGTTGATATGGTGCTGATGATGACCACGGTGCTCTTCATGTAAAATTAATTCATGAAAATAATAATATTCCAAGTCTGATGAAACGGAAAAAGATGCAACATTTATTCCAATGAACATCACCAATCAACAAAGCGAAACTAACATTACTCCATCCACCTCCAGTGACTAGACTGAAAAAAATCAACAAAGAGAAAGTGGCAATAATCCATCCTTCTCCAATGACAAGATAAAGTCAGAATCAAGCACAAGTAATCATACGCAAGAAAAGGAAAAATTGCCCTAAAGCAAAGACGAAAGCTTCAGTGCAAGACAGAGAAAATTATAAACACTGAATGTTTATAATAGATAGATATATAGATAGATATATTTATGCTTATACATAAGGTTCAATAAGAAAATTCATAGTATTTTGTTTTCCTTAGATTTTCAATAGTACAAAATTTCTATTCAACCGTCTCCACCACCTTTTTTTTCAAAACACAAGCACTACAGGGAAATCCTCAAGACACACTATGAGCGGTGACTGTGTGAAAGGGGCGATTCACATTCGATTTGAATCTCTGGAGATTGAATCCATTTGGAAAAACGTTCACAGTAAGTTTATTCCACATAAATGTAGTTCTCCAAATGAACTAGTTCTTGAACAGTAAAGTTCGAGGTGTACTAAGTTGTTCCTCAAAACGATGAGCAGCCACAATCGGTCGCCAGTTGATCTTCCTAAAGCTATGTTGACAATCGCTCGAAATGTTCCAAATAGTTAAGGATACGGATATGATTTTTGATATCACTGATAGCAAAGCCACTGGTCTATAGTTATGTGATAGACTTTTCTTGCCCTCTTCGGGAATAGGCTAAACGCGAGCAATTTTCCAAGTAAGAAAAACCTCTTAGTTGTAAAACAGGTTGAAAAGTGTGGAAAATACTGGTGCGAGTTCATCTGCGCACTTTTCGAGTGCGATGACGGGCACTTCATCAGGACCAGATGCCTTGTTGATATTGAGCTGTTTCAAAATTCACCTGACTAGACGTTGTCGAAAAGTAATTTCCGACATTGTGGATTCTAGAGTTTCCTTTAGGTAATGATCCCCTTCTCCCTGTGTCAGTATTGAATCAACATACACTGAATACAAATATAATACCGATCTTTGCTTCCTTCATTTTGATTACATTCGGAATTTTCAGACTGATATCCTACAGTCGCGCATAATGTGAAATATGAAAGTCACATTCAATGTGTATCGTATGGATATAATTATATTCCTCCAACAGTCGGTATCGTAAATGAGATGGAGCAGATGTATATTCACGGTGTAGACTGAATAGGGGTGTAAAAAACTAGGAATCGATAAAACCAATCCCGTAATCCTAATGAGATAGTGACACGTGGAGAAGGGTTCATAGTCGTAATATTCGTGTTGGAATATTAATTGAAATTGTAGAATTACTTTTCAATGTTTGTTTATTCAAACAATCTCTCAGTTGAATCGGAAACGTGACAACTCACAGTTTACTTGACATACAGTAATCTTAAACAACATATACAGGACGAAACATTACATTTCCTCCCTAGCTTCAATTATATCACATTCATATTGAAGAATAATTTGTGTGTTTAGCTCTTCTATATGGTTGTTGTCTTCTAGGAGGTTCATGAACTTCGGCTTCAACAATTTGTTGAATTGGTGTACTTTCTTCTGTATCATCTTCTGACTCTATTTCTTCATCTGCTTTCCTATAATCATGAATATCTTCATCGTATTCAGGTATAACATCCAATACATGATTCATGTGATCAGATTTTATAATCTTTTTGAAGTGAGAAGCATTTCTTGTTATCTTTTTATCTAGCCTTGACGCGGTTACCTTTGTACCACTAATTTCTGCAAATTTTCTCCGTTTTATTTTTCTTTGGCAAATCAAAATTTCTAGCTTGACATTTCGACTCTTCTCGTTTATTTTGCTTGAAATAGCCATTATATTATTATCCTTTCTGCTTTCTTTGCTGGTTTTTGAAAAACTTGCCGTTTCTTTCTATTCAATAGCCATAAGTTGATAAATAATCGGTAGCTTCAAATGTTTTGCCTTTTGCTAAAAGCTCTTCTAGTGTTAATTGTTCAGATAATGCAATTCGCTGCATAATTAAAATTTTGCTTTGTCGTATTCATTATCGGAAGATGAAGGGGGTGTATCTGGTAAGGATGTATACAAATCATATGCATCATCTCCAATGTACCTAATGCAGTAACATAGCTGTTTTTCTTGATTCTTTGGTAATGTTCATTGCCTAAAGATATGTCTCAAAACTATTGATCCATCTTTTCCATCTAGTTTCAATATTGAATATATCGGATTTAGTATCAAATGATACAAAATTCAAATTGATGTTTTCCATTACTGACATTGGTTGTTATTCTCGTCGCCAAATGTAATATTCGTGTTGGAATATTAATTGAAATTGTAGAATTAGTTTTCAATCTTTGTTTATTCAAACAATCTCTCAGTTGAATCGGAAAAGTGACAACTCACAGTTTACTTGGCATACAATAATCTCACCCGGATATGATGATATCCGATCAGAAACTTTGAAAGAAGTAGCGAATGAGATATGCTCTCCGCTAAAATTTTTATGTAACAAATGTTTCGACTCTGGGTGTTTTCCAGATGTTTTGAAATATGGATTGATAAAACCTTTATATAAAAATGGAGATAAATAAAAAATCAGTAATTATAGACCAATTTCTTTACTGTCTGATGTTTCTAAAATTTTAGAACGATTAATAAAAATTAGACTAAGTTTTTGAAGAAATGTAACTTATTGTCGGAATTTCAGTACGGTTTTAGAGAAGGCAGATCAACAGAGGATGCCATTTATAAACTAACTACAGTTGTGTATAATGCTCTAGATAAAAAAATACCCATATTTGGAATATTCATAGACCTCTCTAGGGCTTTTGACACTGTATGTCACAAAAACTTTTTACGAAAGCTGAATGACTATGGTATCCGTGGGAATACATACGATCTTCTGTCCAGTTATTTAAGAGATCGTGAACAGAGTGCTGGAATTGATGGTGTTCTGAGTATTCCCAGAACTGTAACCTATGGTGTTCCTCAAGGCACTGTACTGGGGCCACTTCTTTTCACTATCTATATGAATAGTCTGTTTTCGTTGAATACCACAGGTCGAACTGTGAGTTTCGCCGATGATACTGCCATTTTGTACACTTCTTCAACTTGGCAAAATATGAAGCAAACCGTTGAAGAGGATTTTCCAAAAATTTCGAAATAGTTCCAATTCAATAAATTGATTGATAACTACAAAAAACTTGGTACTTACCATTCACATCTTATATTAGCGGATTACCGAACCTAGGTCCTCTCAAAGTAGGTTTGAACAAACAAAACCCTTCAGCAACATCGGTGAAATACCTTGGTGTCACGATAGATCGACATATGAAGTGGGATTTACATATGAAACAACTTCTCAAAAAATTAAGAGGGTTTCTTCCGAAATTTAAATATCTTAAAGAATTTATGGACATCGGACAATTAAAAATGATTTATTTTTCACTAATACAGTCACAACTTACATACGGAATTCTAGGATGGGGGGGTGTTAGTGATTGTTTTGCAGAAAACGTAAATGTGGTTCAGAAATAGATTCTTAAACTAATATTTGGCAAGACACGTAATTATAGTAGTGATCTCTTATATAAAGAAGCTAAAATCATGGATATCAGACAACTTTTCTGTATGAAAATATTATTAATCATTAAAAATAAAAAAATAAAAAGTTTATGAACATACTCATAATACACGAAGTAATTATTTTTTATTTTACCCCGATGTGACAAAACGATCGGACAACGAAATGTCAATTATCTGGCACCTAGAATATACAAGCAAATACCTCATGAGATTCTGAATATTGAGAAATTTAGAAACTTCAAATTTTTTTTAACTGAGTGGATTCTCAAGACGAAACGTAATATTTTCATCAATATCATGAATTCCAAATGAGTATGAAAAATGAAAAAAAAAAACCTCCTGATTATGTCATTTACCGAAGTGTGAAATTTACCCAACATGTGACTTATCAAAAAACCCAAATATGACTTTACCCGGATGTGTCATTATATCACGTACAAGCAGTTGGAACTGCTTCTGTGATTTTTCTGTTTATTTGTTTTTTGCATGTGTTATATTGGTTTTGTAATATTTTATTTTATTATGCAAATAAACATTATTATTATTTTTTTTTCACCGTAGTGTGCGCTGGTCAGGCCCTATCCCCGAAGCCCCGATACATTCGGGAGGGCGCGCCAGCATTATCAACCAATGACCACTCCCCACACCGTGGGGTAAGTGATCATTGGGTCCGAGAATCATGTGCCCTGAGCAAACGCAGTGAGCCAAGAATGACAGCCTTCTGCATCTGTGCGGCTAATATTTCTGCCTTAGTGCGGCAAGCCGGTATGATTTTGAGATTCGAGAGTAGAGAGGACATCATTCCATCCATTCCAACAACCATCTTGTCAGAGTGATCTGGATAGAGTCTGCGGAGTTCGAAGAGAAAATCTCGATATTTTATCCGTTTTTCCTCCTCTTTTCTGACGATATTCGTCTCGCCAGGAGCTGAAAACTCCACAACAAATATCGTTTTGCTCTGGTGATCGAGAAGGACTACATCAGGCTTATTAGCTTGTATGAGCCTGAGGGTGGGGAACGAATAGTTCCAATAAATTAGGCACTTCTCGTTCCCCACAACGGATTCAATATCCCCGGAGCGTAGGGCAACACCGGTGTCTCGTCAATACCGTAAGAGTGCCGTAGATGGTAATATAGCACTCTTGAAACCGCGTTATGTCGATGGATATAGGCCGAGACCGCATAAGCTGGACATGCTGATAGCAAGTGCATTAGAGTCTCAGGCGCCTCGTGGCAGGCCCTGCACCTTGTGTCAGAAACCTCTATACCCATCACACGACTGCGGTAGACTAAGGTGTTGAAGACACCATCCTGGCAAGTCATGATGAACCCCTCAGTTTCCGACTTCAGCCCACTCGACCTGAGAAAAGCAAACGTCAGGCGCTTAGATAAGCCAAGGTCTCCAATGTTATTGAAGAAGACCCCATGCAGTGGCTTATCCTTGTGTCTCTGCAGAAGTAAGGTGATCTCTACGGTTTTTATCTGAGCTTTTTGCTGAACGGGTTCCAACTCGGTGACAGAGTTGTGGTCACCTCGTTCAGAGTCGAGAACTATACCGAGTTCATCAGCTGCTCGGACAGCTGCCCTAAGGAGAAATGCTCCAATTCCTGCTCTCTCATGTCACAGACCATGCAGAGAAGGGGATCCGAACTCCTAATGACTTTACAGGCTGTATCCAGTACCATTCTGTCATGTAGACACTCCAAACTCAAAAGTCCACGGCCTCCCTGTTGTCGGGGGAAGTACAACCGTGGAACGGACGATTTGGGATGCAAACTCCTATAGAGATGCATCATCTTTCGGGTTTTCACGTCGAGTTGATACAGCTCCTCCCGAGTCCACTTCACTACTCCAAATGAGTAGAATAATATTGGAATGGCAAGCATATTTGTTGCAGCAACTTTGTTCTTTCCCGACAGTTCCGATTACCAGATCTGTCGAAGTTTGTGTTGATACGTGCCGCGAAGAGAGTTTTTCACTGCTGTTACCTCTTGTGAGTGGCGTTGTTCAACCACGAGGTAAGAATACTTCTCTCCGGCATCCAGATGGTGTAGGATGCTCCCATCTACGAGCTGCACATCCTCTCCGTAGTCCCCGCATCGTTCTCTTTTGAGATGGACTATTGCACATTTGTCTATCCCGAATTTCATACCGATAGCATGCGTGTACTCTTCCACCACTCCACCCTTAAGGACTGGTAGAGATCCTTCTCTCCATAGGCATAAAGTTTAAGATCATCCATATGAAACAGATGGGTGACCTTGTGCCTTCGGTTTCCGGGGGTGCCACAGTTATACCCTCGAGTATTTCTGAGCGCAACGGATAATGGCAATAGTGAGATGCAAAAGAGAAGGGGGCTGAGGGAACCACCCTGAAATACACCCCTTCTGAAAGTGACCCACCCTGTTTGGTCTTTTGCTTGACCAGATGTTATGGTGAAGCGAGTTCGCCAAAGTGGTATCAGTTGTTCAATGCATCTCACTATGTTATCGGGTACCGCAAGGCATCTGAGCAAATGCAAGATGAGCTCATGCGAAATTGTATCAAATGCCTTACGGTAATCGATCCAGGCCATAAAGAGGTTACGCTCATATTGTATCGAGTCCTGCGATACACATCTATCGATGAGCAGGTTCTCTTTACATACAGCGACTCCTCTCTTCGACCCTCTCTGCTCATATATTCGTTCGAACACTCGGTCAACTGCGGTGAGTATTCGTGTGTATAAGATGCTAGTAAACAACTTATAACACGATTATTATTATTATTATTATTTTATATATATATGACGAAATATTACAGTCGGGTTATCAACTCATTTGTTCATCATTTCGGTTCGAGGAACTAGAAGCAGGATGCACTGTAGGGTTTCAAGAAAGTCAATGTTCATCAATAATTTTTTCAATCATTTCGGTATATTCAAAGGTTATCTACCGAATGCACCAAGTTTAAACGGTTAAAATTTGTTTCAATCTGAAAAATTGAAAAGTTCAGTAGTTTATGTTGAAAAAAATTAATTCGAATTCAACAATATAGAAAGAGAAAAGATTTTTTTGCAGAAATTTTCATGAACGATTTGGAGAGGAAAATAGACAGTAACCCACTGGTAAGAAGTTTCGTGTATTTGTATAGAAATGTAGCTGACATCCTGGTATGTTTCACAGGAACGAACAGACAGTTGACTAATTTCTTGAATTTCATCAATTGTCTCAACCCTTCTATCACATTCACCATGGAGATAGAAAACAACGACTCTATACATTTTTTTGGAATTAACAATAACGAAAGTTAACAATAAAAATAATTTTTCAATTTATCGTAAACCAGCACATACAGATATTATCATCCATGATTCATCCACACACCCGTATCAGCACACAGTAGCAGAATTCAACAGTATGCTTCATAGACTGATAAATGTTCCCTTGTCAGATGCGAATTTCAATAAAGAACTGAACATAATAAAACAAATACCCGTCAATAATGATTACGATAGCAGTCTAATACATTCTCTATTAACAAAAAAGTTATACCTACAGCGAAGCTTTGAGAAAAATGTACCCAATTCAAAGACATGAGGATAAAAGTAATGGAACCTCAATCTACTTAGGCCAACCTACTACGAATATTTCAAATTTTCTGCACATGAAAGGTGTAAATGTCGCTTTCAAAACCAAAAATTTAGGCATGCACATTAAAAATAACAAAGATAAAAGTTCAGTTCCAAAAAAATCGAAAGTGTATAAATTGTCATGTGGGCCCTGTCTGATGTTTTATATAGGTCAAACTAGAAGAACGTTCAAAGCCCGTATGAAGGAACACACAAATAGTTTCTTAAATGAAAAAATAAACTTCACATATGCCACTCATTCAATCAAAAAGGGGCATACCAAAATGATTGACGTTTGTTTCAATTATGATAGAATAAATTTCATCTATTCAAAAGGTAAATCACCTTCATGCTTTTATCCTTTTGATTTATTCACTTTTTTTATCAATCCTCTAATTGATTTTATTCGAAGGCATTTTAGGCTATCCGAGTTTTTCCAATAACAGAGTGAATTCTTTGACACAGTTTCTCACAAACATGGACATCCAAGCATTCCTTTCTAGTTGACAGTATTTCGTTTGAGACATGTTCTAGCTGTATTGAGAATCCAACATTCATTTCTTATTGCATTTCTCCAATTGCATCTACTGGAATTGAATATTAGATGTTCAACAACATCCATATTACATCGTACAAGATATTGAACTAAAGGAGATTATTACCTCTACTTGTAATATTGTTGCATATAGCTTCATTAATGAACCATGTTACTTGATTTGGTTTAATAAAAAAAGAATTGATATAATCTGAAAATTATATGACGTGGATTATGAAATTAATATCACAAAACATGATCATTTTGAATCATATAAGCCTTGTTTGTTGTGAGATTAAAAAAATTCTTCAAAAACAATCAGCTTATGTTATGGCTCAAAAAGATACTTTAAATCACGAAAAATGTGGATTGTAAAAGATATTTCAAAAGTAATTCGTGTTCAATCATTTATATTACAATTGAGATGACCTGAAATTATACAATAAAATATATGAGATCCAACGCATAGACATAGATTAAGAAAAATGAAATATTTGCAACAAATTCATATTGAGAAGTATGTATAAAAAGCAATATACTTTTTGATGAAGCTCGACAGATTTTCAATTGCAGCAATGAAAATAGCTGCCCTACAAAACATGATATTGTCCTGGAATATTAGATTTCTACTGTTGGCACAATGTAGACGGATATTTTTTTTACTACACTTCAACTTTATCTTGTAGAACAACCCAGAAAATTCCTACCAAACTCCAGTGAAATTTTTAATGTGTTTAATGTCAAAAAAAAAACTCCAATATACAGGCCGGTTTGTTAGCTGATACCACTATTGCTATCTCGGAAACGGCAAGACATTCAAGATCGCTCAAATTGGGCAAAAGTTTCCTATGTCTGGGAACTAGAGTATTCTCTTTTCAGATCTAGAGTATCAGTTATAGTTTTCAAAATATTCGCCAAAAACCAAAATCGTCAAATTTCGTTTTTTGGCCCCACCGCCTCCATTTCGAATGATATATAAAAAAGGAACTTCCACTACTACTTCATGATTTTTATAATCTGATTAAAAAAAATTTTGAATGCGACGTTTCGTTAATTAAATTTCACCATCAACTTTATTTTTTAAATACGGACCCTTAGTTTTTTTATCGATGTTTGTAGCCACTGTTATGATGAATTCAGCTGTGTATTACAATACATGTCCGTGTTTAAAAAAATAAAGTTGATGATGAAATCCAATAAACGAAACGTCTCATTACGAATTGGTCTATATCAGATTATAAAAATATGAAACAGCATCCAAAGTTCCTCTAGTTTTTTTGTATCATTCGCAATAGAGGCGGTAGAGCCAAAAAACTAAATTCGACACTTCTAGTTTCCCAAAAAAAAACTTTCATCCAACTCAACCGATTTTGTAAGTCTTACCGTTTCCGGAATGGTAGTAGTCAGATCAGCAAAAAAAAAGAACTGTATAATAGGTAAATGTCGCGTCAAGTTTTGTATGAATTCTGTAATGTAATTTTAATTGATGGATTTGATTCAATTAAAGGTTTAGTATTTTCTTTGTGTAAAATGTCAATGAAGGCTTGTTCGCAAAAATGTTTTTTTACTATTAATTCATTCAAAGTCACGATAGCTGTGAAGTGCCAGACTCTTTCATTTCATAATATTCCACTGGAAAATTTGGTTTGAGTTGGTTTTCATTGGTTGGTTATCCATTGTTTGGATAACAGTGAGTAATATAGTGATATAATATAGGGTCTTGATGATCTTAACAGGCTACTAACAAAATCCTTAGAGGATAAAGAGATAGCCATGGCAACATTCATCGACATCGAGGGTGCCTTTAATAACACATCCACAGAGTCCATTACCAAAGCTCTAAATAGAAAAGGGGTTCCAACCCTCCTGTGTAAGTGGATAAATGCCAGTCTGGAAACAAGGGTAATCATATCATCCATAGTCGAAATCACAGTCACAGCTAGAGCTGGCAAGGGATGTCCACAAGGAGGGGTATTATCGCCCCTACTGTGGGCTATCCTAGTGGACAAACTACTAATGAGGCTAAAATCCAAAGACATGCATTGTTTAGGATATGCCGATGACCTTGCGATTATCGCAAGAGGCAAATTCGCAAGAACTGTTTCGGAGCACACACAAACGGCTCTAAACATAATGAATAGATGGTGCCAGGAGAAGGAACTAACAGTAAACCTTCTCAAAACTACACTAGTAGTCTTCACAAAAAAAGTACTTAGAGGGCTGAAGCCACCAATACTGCACGGGGTAGAAATTTCAATCGCACAAGAGGCAAAATACTTGGGAGTTATTTTTGACCACAAGTTGACATGGAATCAACACCTACAAAAAATAATCCAAAAAAGCACGATAGCCTTCAACTAGTGTAGAAGGATGTGCGGAAAAAATTGGGGTTTACAACCAAAAATGACCATATGGCTATATACCAGGGTTATCTTACCCATGATAGCATATGGCTGGGTGGTATGGTGGCCAAAGACTCAGCAGGCTGGGGCGATCCGAAGGATAAGTGGCATTCAAAGGCAATTTTGTCTGGCCGCCACGGGCGCTATGAGAACAACTCCAACAGTCACATTAGAAGTCTTGCTGAACCTAACGCCACTACATCTATATATTCAAGGGGAAGCCAGGTCAATCTGACCAGAGGGCAAATGCTTATAATCATGCTGCACGGTAAGAGGTACAACGAGCTGAACAAAGAGTTGGAAAACGACCCCATAATGGGAATGCCATCGGATGAGATCCCCAGTATAGCTTCGGAAAAAACTCCAAAACAATTATAACAGGCAGGTGTAGGAGCAGGAATCTATATAACTAAACCAAAGACAAAAGTCTCACTAAGCTTAGGTAAAAAAGTGACGATATTCCGGGCAGAAACAGCAGCAATACGTCACTGCGCAGAAGAGTTACTTAGGCAAGAGTTTAAGGAAAAGACTTTTGCAATATACTCTGATAGCCAAGCAGCTATAAAAGCAATTAGCTCCATGCAGGTCAATTCTAAACTGGTCTGGAACTGCCTAGGAAAGCTACAAGAACTAGGTAGTCCAAACAGACTGTCATTAGCCTGGGTACCAGGCCACACAGGATACAAGGGCAACGAAGAGGCTGATTCATCAGCACGAGAAGGAGCACGACGCTCCCCCATTGGCTCAGAACCCTTTTGTGGTACAGCAAAAGCGCTGCGAAAAACCTGTAACAGCAACTGGAAGGAAAAACAATCTCAAAAATGGTAGAATAAGGCGCCGGGTATGAGACAGGCCAAAGAGTTCATTAAAAACCATCGTCAAAATTCACGGAGTACCTACTAAGTCTGAATAGGGGATCAACTAGAGTTCTGGTCGGGCTATTGACGGGACACTGTAGACTTAACAAACACATGAACAACATCGGACTGGCAGACACAGCCCTATGCAGGCTTTGCCAAGAGGATGAGGAAACCTCCGTACACATACTATGCTATTGCGAAGGTCTGTCAAGGATAAGGTTTACAACATTAGGGGAGGAAAAACCACAACCCTCTCAATATATGGGAAACTTGAGGTCTGGCCTATGGAGTCTAGTTACAAGGACGGGCCTAGACAAGGAACTCTAGCATATATGAGGGCACACACAATAGATCTGCAAAGGTCGCAGAGTAGTGGCTGTTCAGCACAGAAGCCCCATATTAATCTAATCTAATCTAATATAGGGTCTTTCAACATGGGTTTCCGAAATTTGACAATGGATAACGCCCATCTTGTTGAAGCTACATCTGTAAAATCAGTTGTCATTTATTCTGTTTGTTTTGCCAAATCATCATGGACGGGTAAACCATTTAACAACACGTGCAAATAATACAATTGTTCCATCAAATGGGTGTTCAGTTCGGGCAACATAGCGAGCGTTTCGCCCACTTTACGGTCGCCATAATGATCCTACCGAGAGAACTATCCGCAGTGGTGGATAATTTGAGTCCGCCGGTTCAGTGAACGATCAACCAACACACGCAAGTCAACTGAACGCAAGATCTGACGAAAACATCGCCGCTGTGAGAGTGTGCAAGAGAATCCGAGTCAGTCGATTTAGCGTCGATCATGGGGCTGCACTCGTTCAAAATTCAACAGACCCAGGAACTGAAGATGAACTACAGTAGACAACGACGTGTGGTCTCTGAATAGGCTCTGGAGCAGTTGCAACTGACCTTAATTTTTATCGAAAAATCATCTCCAGCGATGAGGCCTTTGGATGAATAAGTTAGGTTAGGTTGCGTTAGGTTAGGTTAGGAGGATATAACAGCCTCTCCAGGAGATTTGAAGGGCTGAAACGACTTGATATCTCATTCAACTGCCGGTGCTGTGAAAACCTTCTTGACGACCTCCCGACCGTTTTTTTTGGCGTTTAGCGCCCTTGAACATGGAAGGTCTGTTGTTATCAGATTTCCAGAAAAATGGTTTTCTATTGAAAGCTCTAACGTTTCTTTACTAGAGGTCGTGAATGTTCCATCGTATCGGGTAGTTAAGGCGACTTAATTTCAGCAGTCGGCTCTCTAGAGAGAATTTTGTGAATTCTAGTGCTGCGCGCTAGGTCAATCAGAGATACTCTCACAGAATTGGTACGTGAACAAACAAGACTGTCCAATGCATCCCGAAAAAATCACGTTTGGTGTAGATTTTGGGCTGGCGGCTTCATCGTTTCATATTTCTTTGAGAACGGCGTTGGCCAGGCCATCACTGTCAACGGCTAGCACTATAGGTCGATGATTACCATATTCTTTTGGCCTGGCTTGGATGATCTGGACACCAATGGCATGTGGTTTCAACAGGATGGCGCTACGTGCCACACAGCTCATGCCACATTGGATATTCTGCACGAGCGATTCAAGGGAATGGTCACTTGGAAGTGATAAGAACTGGCCACCGACATCATGTAATTTGAATCCGTTGGTTTTTTGTAGAGTTTTCTCAAGTCGCAGGTGTATGTGAATAAGTCACAAACCACAGCGGTTTCTAAGCCAACATGACCCGTGCTATCGGTCAAATTCTAATGCGCTCCACCCAGAGAAGTAGTGGCAGACATTTGAACGATGATATCAATAGGTCTTTGAAATGAATAAAACATTTCGATGATATCTCACACACACTTTCTTTTATTTAAATTTAAAGATATAACTTGGACTGTTTAGTATCGCTTATGGAAAAACCCGCCTTTACCATAGCTGGGAGAAATTAAAAAATCCCCATGGATTGTCTGCCTAACCCATAAAAAACCGAACGAACAAAAATAATTTCAAATATTTTTTGTTAGGATTGCTCTGTTACAACAATAGAATATTATTCGTCACTAACTTGAATGTAAGTCTGACAATCTGTAACTAACTTATTTCGTCACGCAGGACGGTATTTATAGGAAAATATTGTTTACATGTTCTAAAAATGAAATAAGAAGAAAAAAGAGTCTTTGTGTCGTCTTGAAGAGTTGCGTATATGCAGGTGTTGATTCTGCAGCATCAGCGTTGACATTGGATCTTGTTTACTTCGAGTCACCTTGGTTATGAATGGAGAAGGTCAATAAACAACATATAACAACACCCTTCATATTCAAAAAGTTGGTGCGATGCGGCAACTTTTCATATCTGGGAATAAAATGGAGAACTACGGGATGTGTTCACATTTCGTTGAGCTCGATTTGTTCTTCCTCTGAAATTCTGTCTCTGACGTTGGGTCTTCGCCTTGGGAAAATACTGGCTAGAGTTTTCAGAGGCCTGAAAGGTTTGGGTGGTGGCGACGGAGGGTAGCTCGAGTCTTCGATAGCTAGGTTTCTTATGCGCCTTTTACTGCACTTACAGAGAATGTACAAAACTATTAGTACAATAATGAGTGTGATAGTCAAATAGCTAAACCATGAGATGTGTTTGGTTACGTAGGGTTGATTCATCAAATCGTCAAGGGTTTTGGAATAGGAATCCAATTTATGTTTGGCGACATCCAAATCGTCGACGTTTAGGTCACTTAGTTTCAGTGGTTTCAGCTTCGGGAGGCTTGATTTGTCTAGGATCTCGTTACAGCAATCGTATGGAATTAGGACTGGATGTGATCCATACGAAACGTTTGACAGTTTTGAAAATCTGGAATCCGCTTGAATTTTCGTGATTCCGATAAATGCACTACAATCGGTTTCAAGAGTCACTATGGAATTTTTGTTAATTAATTCCGTTTTCGGGGTCTTTCCGAGACAATTCACAGACACTTGTAATAGTTCGGAAAGTAGTATGAGCCATAAATTTCTTTCAATTTTGTGCACTTCATAACTTTGACTGAAGAAAAGAGAACTTTGACAGTTCATTGGAGTGTTTTTTGAACTTCTGAAGATTTGGGCTTCACAGATTGAATTTTGGTCAATTGGATACGAGAACATATCGTAGCACAATTCAGTTCGATGTATCAACGGTTTACAAGCACTCATGTCTGTAATTGGTACGAACATCAAAGAATCATCGTCTTTCGCGATATATTGTTGAGTGATTGACAGAATATGATGCAATCCTGTTCTGTTGTCAAATATCGGAACAGGATATAAATGGTATAAGCAGTACATTTCGGGTTCTATTAATGGGATTTTGAGTACAAAAACCAAGTTGGATTTGGTTTGAAATGCTTCGAGCTCTATTATTTCAAGATTTTGAGCAACTTTCTCTAATTTTGCAGAAAGGGAAAGGTTATTCCTCCTTAAGTTTTGGGATATTTCTAACAATGCATTCACCAAGTGTTCTGGTGTTATGATTGAGGAATGAATAATGTTCATACGTGCAAATGTGATAGAATCCAGAACGTCATCCACATTTTCTTGTAAATATAAGACGCTTTTCATGAGTTTTAGACAGATTTCTATGAATTTTAGTTTTGCTTCAATTTGACTCATTCTGTCATTCAATTCTATAATTGATTTTTCAATTACTTTTATATCTTCGTTGAAGGTTTGTTCGTCAACTTGTAGTTTTTTATAGTTGTATTGAAGTTTTGAATAACAGAAGTAGTTACCGGTATTTGGTTTTTCAATAAGTTTTCTAATTGATGTTCATCGTTATTTAGCCTGTTTATAGAATTGGTGTAAAATTCACCATCAGAGGCGTCAAGGTTGCCAGTGATTGATTTAAATATGCTTCCTATGCCATCAATAAGACCTCTTTTATATCTTTTGGTACCAAATGTTATTTCTTGAAATTTCATTTGTATTGATTTGGCAATTTGAGTTAGGAGACTACTATGAGTCTTTACTTCTGATCTGAATTCACTCATGCTATGACCACTGATTTGAGTTGTATCAATTAATGAATGAAGAATTTTGAAATTGTTTTCAAAAGCTTCTCTGAATTGGGAAATATTTTTGTTTACTAATAATGTCCACTTGTCATTTGTGAGGACAATGTTGCCAGTTTGGTGGTAATACACACCTACAGTGTTGTTAATTGGTTCGATTTTGTAATTGTCTACTGACGGAGTAGCTTGTGGATTTTGTTGTCTTATTTTACATTAATTTTGACTGTGTCCTTATCTCTTACAGAGATTGCAAAATTTTTGTTGAATGGAGGGTTATGGTTTTTTATGCTGGATGTTATTTGCATTTTTATTTAATTTCTGTTGTTGGAAATATGAGAGTTGTAGCTCTCGCTTTATTCTTTGAATAGCTTCGAGCATGGAAGCTGGGTTTCCGGCTCTTACTATTTGTCCTATGGTTGGTTCTAAACCTGCCAAGAGAGTATTTAGAGTCATGGTTTGTATTAAACTCTGTTGTGAAAATATTTCATTGAGTTTGTAAGGCTCAAATTCAGGTAAAGGGTTTGCATTTGGCATGATGTTTGACAATAGAACTGGTATTTGACTTATAAATATTCAGTTTCAAAAATATGAAAGAGTCGTGATGATTCTTTTTCACTCACCAAAGGTTGTCCATAGAGAATGAAATCGTACTTCACAAGCGTTGCTCCGGGAGAAGTTAGCGTTCGCGTGTTCTTCCGGCGTTGAAGAGACCGTCCGTCTGTGGTCCTGTTGGCCTGGGGTTTGTTGGTTCTTCCTTTAAAGGATTGGGATCCACCACTACTGGTTAGGCTGCTCCTTGTTCCGTTTAGTGTTGCAGGATCCTACCGACTGCGCCAATTTGTTATATCTCACTTTGGAAATATAAGTTTTTAAAAATTATTTATTTTGAAAATGGGGAAACAGTACTGAATTCCCCTGAGTTACAACAATACAATATTATTCGTCATTAACTTGAATGTAAGTCTGACAATCTGTAACTAACTTATTTCGTCTCGCAGGATGGTATTTATAGGAAAATATTGTTTACATGTTCTAAAAATAAAATAAGAAGAAGAAAGAGTCTTTGTGCTGTCTTGAAGAGTTGCGTATATGCAGATGTTGATTCTGCAGCATTAGCGTTGACATTGGATCTTGTTTACTTTGAGTCACCTTGGTTATGAATGGAGAAGGTCAATAAACAACATATAACATGGGTGTGATAAAATCGTATCATAACCGATTTGTAACCAGAACGTTGCAATCAAATGCGGTACGGTAGTTACGGCAGATATGTAACATAAATGTAACATAACCTATCTAATATAAAAGCTATCATTGAGGAATATCTTGCAACAAACCCGGAACCAGTATGAAATAGGGGTTACATCATCTGATTCGAGCTCGAATCTCTCTCGATACGATTTTATGATCTGACATTTCGCATATTTTATTACAGTTGGAGTTGCGGCAAAGCACTGTGATTTTATAACTGTACCAAAGATCAGATGTACAGAGGGATTCAATGAAATTTACTGAGTAGTTCATGAAAACATTTTTGAACAGAATTTCATTAGGAATAATGACGTTAAAGAATATGAGACGTGATATACTAAAACGATTGTCGGTTTTGTGATTCTAAAACGACTGTCGGTTTTGCCTTTCTCTTACAGTACCGTACAGAAATTATACTAAGCAGATGAGGAAAAATTATGATAAAATATATAGAATCGCAACCCTGACGACAATGTTTTCATTTTAATGCAACATTTCCTGAGAATTCAATGACGACTATTATGGAATTGTAATTTTTTACAGATGTAAATAAAATTGAATACAGTCAAAGAGTATTCTACTTTTTCTTTGTTAAGTAATCTCATGAAAAGATCCATTCAATTGATAAAAATATATCAATAAAAATTTGAAATATTCAAAAAATGAGCAAAGTCAAATATTTTCAAAATAATATATTTATTGAGGTTAATAAAGATATAGAGATCATTTCTTACGAAGCCCTTGTATTTTGGTAAATTTGCATTTGGTGTTTATTTTATTTATAAAGGATATTTCCCATGTAATTCTATACTAAGTTGAACAAAATTTTCACTGAATGTAAGTATGAAAGTACAACCTAAGCACATTGCATTTCGGAACCACTGAAAATATTGTCCATATTCTGCCTATGGAGATGTAATTTTCAAATAAAATTGTTTTGTGTGATTACCTCTTGAGTTGGAAAACAGCCTATGAATAAACGAAAGCCAACTTTTCGTCTTGAATCAGGAGCATAAAAACGACCTAATAATGTTATCTGAGATGATAGCGGAATGCCCTAAACCTCTGAACGGATACTCTTAAAAATAACTCCACATGCTGTTTGAAAAATCTCTTCATGGAAATCTCATATGTTTTTTATGTATGACAAATCACAGAAGCCACAGTACAGTAGCCACATGCGCACAAGTGCCTATAGTAATAGCTCAAAATCGACAGGTAGAATAATAACAATCTTGGATAGGTGAATTTCGTGAATTATCCTGATATTTTTCTTTGAATTCAATCTATGGTATGTATTTTGTGCTTCACAGAATACAGCAAATTCAGAAAGTTTTTTCAATCACTTTATCAATTCATGGATAATTTCCTTCGTTTTTCTTGTAAGTTATCCTGAATATAAGTGACATCTAGATGGATCTGATACATTTCTGTGAAAATCGTAAGAAATTTTTCAAATCTAGAGAAGGAAATAATGGTGTATACGTACAGGTAAACCTAAACATAATTTTTCTAAGGAAAATGTTCATGTAACACGTTCATGTAAAAATAATTCATCATTAAAAAATGATGAATGATAATAAAAAATATTCCATTTCATAATCATTAAATCAATGGAATTCCAGAGAAAATCAAACTTGAATTTCACGATATTTATGAACATTACCGATCGGAAAATTGTTACAAAAAATACAGGTCTGTATTTGAAAGTTCAAAGTTTTGAGTGCTTCAATCTGATGACACTCTCTATATCTATGAGAGTGTAGAACTATTTAAAAATAAAAGTAGATTTTTGGAAGCTAGACCAAGTCATAATTATCCTAAGCGCAATATGAATATATCTTATCTGATTCACAAATTGACAGTGTCAGAGAGGCATCCATCCTATGCGTCTATACGGTTTTTCAATAAATTACCATGCACAGAGACTTGAAATGTTAGTGAGCCTGAAAAAATACAAAACAGGTGTCAAAGAGCTTTTGATCAAGCTAGAACCTTATTCACTTCAGGAATATTTAAATAAGTTATAAACCTTTATGTAGAAATTGTGTGACGTTGTTTCATTTCATGTTTGATGTTTTCTTTATGAAACGTAGAGCATTCTCTGAAATATATTAATATTATTATTATAAAAATTCTGTTGTCATATCTTGATAATCCAATGAAAGTTTCAATGTTTAAGTGTAACAGATTCTAAATTTCTCTGTGATTGCTTAAGATACAGAAAAAAATATAATATCGAAATGTCAGGTTTTTCTCGTATATATCTGGAACCAAATGAGCCGATTTTTCGATTCCTTTTTCTGTTTTGAAATATTGCCGACAACTCTTCAAATATCTCATAAACGACGATTCCCAACGATGCCTTCATTTTTATGCGGACGGATCACTAATGTTCTTTGTTTTCAAGTAATTGTCATGGCCTCAGAAATCTGTAGAAATCAATAAGTTTCAAATTGATCAGGGTTGAGAAATACGGAAGAGAACTACACAAAAAATATTTGTTTCTGTTTGAATACTAATATTTCACAAAACATTGTACACATGGTGTAGTTATTAGTTATTTTGTGGAAATAACAGCATTGGTTCATATTCCAGTCAAATTCCATCAACCATCATACATATTAGCATCATCAATATATCGCAGGCATTCTCACAACTCACAACCCCTTGTACACACGTATCTGTCTGGTCAGCTTGGAATTTCTATGAGTCTTCATCGTATCATATTCCAGCCCTCAAGGTAAAATTCATTACTCGGTAACTTGATTACTTTGGAGCTCAGATTATCTTCGGTGTTGATACTGTTGACGTTATAATCATAAATTGAAACTGAATCCGCAAAAGTATTAAATTGTTACTAAAACCGAAACACCCGTTATGAGTTTATACTCCAGAACTGTATAATTACCGTATAGTTACCACCAGAGCAAGACCGATATTTGTCGTGGAGTTTTCACCTCCTGGCGAAACTAATATCGTCCGAAAAAGAAGGAGAAACGGATAAAATATCGAGATTTCCTTCGCAGACTCTATCCAGACCACTGTGTCAAGATGGTTGTTCTGATTATTGGTGTTCTGATTATTGGAGTCCTTGGTGGAATGATACCCTCTCTACTCTCGAATCTTAAAATCATACCAGCCTGCCGCACTAAGGTAGTAATCTTAGCCGGACAGATGCAGAAAGCTGTCATTTTTGGCTAACTGCGCTTGCTTAGGGCACATGATTCTCGGACCCAATGATCACTTTCCCCACGGTGTAGGGAGTGGTCGTTGGTTGATAATGCTCCCGAATGTATTGGGGCTTCGGAGGATAGGGCCTGACCAGCGCATACTTCGGTAAAAAAAATAATAGCCGACCGCTGATCAGGTGGAATCCTTTTGGAAGGATATCTATGAACACCCGCAGCCACTCAACACAAACACTCCAGCCCTAGCGCAGTTCGAAGCTTTCAACAGAGAGCTTCGACAGCATGTGTGTAACGCAGGACTCGATACAATAAAAACGTAACCTCTCTATGGGTAGGTTGGCTGTTCATCTTCCACTGCTTGAACCACTATGCATGCTATTTTCGGCGAGTGCATTAGCTTGGGATGTGGGGGTTGAGCAAACCGGCTATCGGATGTCTGCTTCCACGTAGCCCCGCGGGATACGGGAATGACAGAATCACTTGTGGTTCTGTTATTCCCTAACTGAATGGTACCCCAACAATGGCTTAATCCTAAGGTGTATGTATCCGTGCCGAGAGGATGAATGACACTGAATCAATCAGCTGTCTCTACGGAACCTTCGAGATACCGGGCGTCCTCTCGTCGTAGCATCGCCTTGTCACGGTATTGCGGGGCTCTGCCGTGATTGACCTTCATTCCCTAGCTACTCGCGGGACTTTTGTGGACAGAGTAAACTTCTTTTTTTTTTCTTACGCTTTACGCTGAATCTATAGAGGAGATGGATGTCGAGCTTACGACTCCAACTGACCTTCTTGTAAACTTAGATCAGGAGCGAGTCTACAGAGGAGATGCATGTCGGGTTTACGACTCCAACTGACCTTCTTGTAAACTTAGATCACAAGAGAGTCTACAGAGGAGATGGATGTCGGGTATACGACTCCAACTGACCTCCCTGTAAATTTAGTTCAGGAGCGAGAGCTTCTCAACTCCCCAACTCCTGATCCAACAACTGAACCTTAAAAAAAAAGGTTTGGTGGTGAAGCCAGGAAACGACTGAGTCGTCTCCTCAAGAGTGGGGTACCTTATAAAACCGCCTTGCACCAAATTCTTAAGCGGCTTACGCAGAATCTGTCTCAGGTGGGAGAACAAACTCACTATGAGCAGGTTAGCAAACGTTTGCACTCAAAAGATGATTCACCAGTGTAGCTGACGTGCAAAAACCCTCATATGGGAAGATTGCCGTGAGTATCAAGGTGAGAATCTTGCAATTTGACTATCCGACTGAATCAGGTCTTTAAAATTCGGCAGAGCCGTACTCTTAGTATCTGACCTGAAACACCACTCACCATACAAACTAATCGGCTCCGTTAAGAAGCTGGGTTTATTTGGCCCAGTGTGAATAGGTGTGAGCCACAATAAACCTTCGCGAGTTGCGGTGGAGGATCGAATATACCCACTCACTTTGGACCTAACCTAACTTAACCTCTCTATGGCCTGGATCGATTACCATAAGGCATTTGATACAATATCGCATGAGCTCATCTTGCATTTGCTCAGATGCCTTGCGGTACCCGACAAAATAGTGAGATGCATTAAACAACTGATACGACTTTGGCGAACTCGCTTTACCATAACATCTGGTCAAGCAAGAGTCCAAACAGGGTGGGACACTTTCAGAAGGGGTTATTTCAGGGTGATTCCCTCAATCCCCTTCTCTCCTGTATCTCACTATTGCCATTATCCGTTGCGCTCAGAAATACTCGAGGGTATAAATGTGGCACCCCCGGAAATCAGAGGCACAAGGTCACCCATTTGTTTTATATGGATGATCTTAAACTTCATGCCTCTGGAGAGAAGGATCTCCATCAGTCCTTGAGGGTGGCGGAAAAGTACACGCATGCTATCGGTATGAAATTCGGGATAAACAAATGTGCAATGGTCCATCTCAAAAGAGGACGATGCAGGGACTACGGAGAGGATGTGCAGCTTGTAGATGAAAGCATCCTACACCATTTGGATGCCGGAGAGACGTATACTTACCTCGGGGTGGAACAACGCCACTCACAAAAGGTATCAGAAGTGAAGAACTCTCTCCGCGGCAAGTATCAGCACATATATCCATCCAAATAACGCAGCCCTAAGAGTGATATATTACCATCTACGGCAGTCTTACGATAATAAAGAGACACCGGTGTTGTCCTACGTTCCGGGAAATATTGAATCCATTGTGGGAAACGAAAAGTGCCGAATTTATTGGAACTATGCAAGCGCACAAGCCTGATGTAGTCCTTCTCGACCACCAGAGCAAGACGATATTTGTCGTGGAGTTTTCAGCTCCTGTCGAGACGAATATCTTCCGAAAAGAAGAGGAAAAACGTATAAAATATCGAGATTTTATCTTCGAACTCCGCAGACTCTATCCAGAAAACTCTGTCAAGATGATTGTTCTGATTATTGCAGTCCTTGGTGGGATGATGCCCTATCTACTCTCGAATCTTAAAATCATACCGGCTTGCCGTACTAAGGCAGAAATCTTAGCCAGACAGATGCAGAAGGCTGCTGACTGCGCTTTCTCAGGGCACATGATTCTCGGATCCAGTGATCACCTACCCGACGGTGTAGGGAGTGGTGGTTGGTTGATAATGCTGGCGCGCCCTCCCGAATGTATAGGAGCTTTGGGGGATAGGGCCTGACCAGCGCAAACTACAGTTTGAAATAATAATAATAATAATGTGTGTTCCTTGGTGAAAAGTTCAAAGTTAGGATTCTAATATTTCTATATGTAAATTTACAGAAGAGTCGTCTAAGAATAGAAACAGTTATAACATTATTTTTGAAAAATATCACTGATAATTTAAATACCTGAATATAAGACGTATATGAGTATATACAGTGTGTAAAAGCCAAATGGAATAATTTCATCAATTCGGTTACGGTACATATTTTATTAAAATCCTGAAACACGTCAGATTTAAATTATAATTTAACATACTTCAACCGAAAAATACTACCCTACCTGTCGAATGACAGGTATCGATTGCAAGGTCTTCTCATTCTCTATTCAAAAATGTTATCGCTTTCAAGTGTATTGCAACAATTAAGATAAAATAAATTAATATCAGGTGGTTACCGAAATTCGATAAAATACAATCAAAACTTATTGCAATATACTCAAAACTTATTTCATGTTGAGGTTTGTATTCAGTATCAAAAAATAATTGAAAAAACTCCAAATGTTCACAATTTTCTTCGATAACTTTGAAGCCTGAACATTTCTTGAGATAGGTAAGTATAGTATATATCCGAATTGAATATATTACATTCATTATGACAATTCGACCTCCCCCAATGTGAAATTCAATAATAGTTCCATGTTCATGGAAAAACAGTTGAAAGAAATCTCGGAGTACTATATCAAATTTCGAATCAAAATTATAATAATTCAAATACAAGAAATAATACTTTCACCTGAAAAAGTCGTGAAAATAATATGTTATATGTGGTTTTGAGTTTTTGTGGACTGTATTTGAATAAAATGGCACCACATTCACTACTAACGCTTTATTGCGAAAACTAACAAAATGTTAAATATGAAATGTGTTCACTGTAAAGAGTGTCTATTGCAAGTGTCTTTGTCTTGGGATGTTAGGATGGAAAAAACCCTTCAGCAGGTAGCTGTGCATGGAGGGGTAGACGCTGGGTGTTTAGCGCCCGGTTCTTCGGTGTTGCCAATATTCGACATAGCCCCCGCCTTGAAAGAACCACCTTCTTTCAATGAAAAACTATCTGCTTTGGGTAGAACACAGATTTTGGAGAAGGCTCGTCGCAAGAGGCCTGCCTTGGTCTGGATCGTGGCCACTCTAGAAATACCATCTTTTCCAGGATGTACTGATACGATTCGTCCGAGGGCCCATTTGAATGGGGGGAGGTCGTCATCCTTGATTATGACTAGGTCGTCCTTCCTTAGTGCCTCTTGGTTGGTTCTCCACTTGGTACGCACTTGGAGCTCGCATACATACTCTGAGGACCAGCGTTTCCAGAAATGCTGTTGGATCTGCTGAATTCGCTCGTAGTGTTTCAACCGGTTGTCAGGAACTGATAGCAGATTAGTGTCTGCGATGGAGATCATGGGACGGCCGATGATAAAGTGAGAGGGCGTGAGAGGATTGAGGTCTGATGGGTCAGAAGATAGTGGGTGCATGGGTCTCGAGTTGAGGATTGCTTCGATTTGCACTAGCAGTGTGTAGAACTGCTCGAAGGTGAGTAATGCATTTCCCGCTACGCGTATCAAATGGTGTTTCATCGATTTCACGCTAGCCTCCCAGAGACCACCAAAGTGCGGAGAAGCCGCTGGAATAAAGGACCATGAAATGCCTTCATTTTCTACTGTTTCGGCTATGTTTTTCGAATTTGTTTTGAGGAAAACGCCGAGATCATGAAGCTCATTGAAAGCTCCAACAAAGTTGGTTCCGTTATCAGAATACATTCGAGACGGTTTTCCTCGCCTTGCTATGAAACGCCTAAAGGCTGCGATAAATGAATCTTTAGTTAGGTCAGGCACTAACTCTATATGAACTGCGCGAGTGGTGAAGCAGACGAAAACGCTAGCGTAGGCCTTGCTTATCTTACAACCACGACCTTGTCGATCCTTGACCTTGAAAGGTCCAGCGTAATCTACCGATGAGATGAAAAACGGAGGAGAAGGATTCACCCTAGTGGCCGGAAGATTTCCCATGAGAGGGTTGGTTATGGTGGGTTTCGTTCTGAAGCACGTTACACATTCATGCACTATCCGTCGAGCTAGGCTGCGACCAGCAATTGGCCAGTATGTTTGTCGAATATGTGCTAATAATAACTGAGGTCCAGCATGCATCAATCGTGTATGCTCCAATGAGAACAGCAACTCAGTGAACTGACATTTATTATTCAATAAAATCGGGTGTCTCTGACTGAAAGGAAAGTTCGAATTGGCCAGCCTTCCTCCAACCCTCAAAATTTCTTGCTCGTCAAGAAAAGGGTTTAGTTTCAGTATTTTACTGGATCGATCTAAACCTTTCCCTTCGCGAATGGAGCGAATTTCATTACGAAAGGACGTATTTTGCGTTAAACGAACTAAACGTGAATTTGCGCTATCGATATCATCACATGTGAGCGGCCCTAAATTTCGATCATCTTTATGACACGAAGAGTTTTTTCGAAATCTCAAGCAATAGGCTACTATTCTACGAATTTTTGCTAAGTTTGAATATCTTTCGAGTATATCGAGAGTCTCAATGGTAGCCTTGTGAACAAACACAACTTTCTTGAGTTCGGGTAGTGTCGAAGTTTTTGTTGGCATGAAGGGCCAAGCTCCTTCGCTCTCTTGCAGCCAACTCGGTCCACACCAATAAATTTTCAATGAACCGAGCATACCGGGTACGATGCCTCGCGACACGTGGTCAGCAGGGTTGTCCTCAGTGGGCACGTGACGCCAATTCGCTGAGTCACTTAGCTCTTGGATGGCGGCAACACGATTGGCTACGAAAACTTGCAATAAGTTGACGGGCGTTGCTATCCAACCTAACACTACAGTTGAATCTGTCCAGTACGTGATAAGATCTACCTTCAACTTTAGCGAGTTTTTAACCTTATCAACCATTCGACACATTAGCAAGGAAGCGATGAGCTCTAGACGTGGTATAGTTTGAATCTTCAGAGGCGCTACTTTAGATTTCGCGCAAGCTAAATTCACGAAAGCCTCACCGCGAGAGTTGCATGATTTTATGTAGACGCACGCTCCATACGCATGCGCAGACGAGTCCGAGAATCCGTGGATTTCTAGCGATACGAATTCGGGACAAATAACTCTTCTAGGTATAGAAAGTTCATTGAAATCCTTGAGTTCATCCCGAAACCGCAACCAACGAGTGTGTAAGTTTGATGGCAAGGATTCATCCCAATCAATTTTTTCCATCCATATGTCACGCATGATGAGTTTGGCTAGTAGAATCGACGGGCTCAGTAGTCCCAAAGGATCAAAGATTTGAGAAGTTTCGGAGAGAACCGTACGTTTTGTAACCCTGGTGGAAGTTCCTACTGATATTTTGTATAAAAAACGATCTGTTAAGGCATTCCATATCATACCAAGGGTTTTCGCGTTTTCATTTACGCCGAGATCTACTAATTGAGTGTCATTTTTCGATACCAAGCGTTGTAAAATTTCCGAACTGTTTGAAATGAATTTACGTAAATGAAAACCTCCCGATTCAAGGACCTTGATAACTTTGTTGACAGTTTCAACAGTTTCTGTTACTGTAGCACCTCCCGTTAGCATATCATCAACATAAAAATGGTGCTTAATCACCTCAGCCGCCGCGGCATCCTCACATTCAACCCCTAACTGATAAAGACAGCGTATGGCTAAGAAGGCAGCAGAGGAAGTGCCGTAAGTGACTGTCGTTAATTCGTAGGTATCTACTGGATTCTCGGGATTATCACGCCAAAGAATCCTTTGCAGAGATCTCTGAGTAGGGTCGACTAGGCACATGCGATACATTTTCTCAATGTCACCCGCAATCACGAAATTGTGTTTTCTATAGAGAAGTAGAATCGAAAACAAATCCGACTGAATAGTCGGCCCGACTAGTTGCAGGTCATTTAATGAATACCCGCTTGTGGTTGAACAAGATGAATCGAAAACCACCCTGAGCTTAGTTGAAAGGCTAGCTTCTTTGATGACTCCGTGATGTGGCATATAGTAGACATTTTTTGCGTTATCAGGTTCAGTGACCTTCACCATATGTCCAAGTGCACGATATTCATCAATAAATTTCCTATACTGATCGCCAAAGGTTTGAAAATTTTGCAATTTCCGCTCTAGCCTCAGAAATCGTTTTTTCGCGACTTCCTGAGAATCTCCGAGCAGTTCGGGGTCGAGTTTGAGTGGAATGCTAACAACAAAACGCCCTTTTTCGTCTCGCTTGGTGTTTTCAACAAAATGCGTTTCAGCTAAAATCTCTTCATGAGATAGTGCCTTCGTGTACGGAAATTCCTCTATCGACCAGAAGCGCTCTAATTGTTTGTCTATCTGTATGTTTTTCGAGAAATTACACTGTACTACGGGAAAGCTACTAGCTTGGATAGGACCCGCGACTATCCAACCGAATTTGCTCTTCTGCAAAATAGGTCCGTGAAAACCTAAATTGATTTTTCCCACACAAATAATTTCCCAAAAATGATCTGCTCCTATTAAGATGTCAATTCTGTTCGGAATGTGGAAATTGGGATCGGCTAACTGGATGTTTTGGGGTATATCAAGTTTTCCCAAATCAATTTTGAAGTTAGGCAAATCCCCCGTTATTTGTGGAACTACTAGACACGAAACGTTTAGTGAGAAATCATTCGTGTTTGATTGAATGTTCAAGTTGCAACGATGTTTCACTTGAGAATACGTCTCATTGAGACCACCTACCACGAGCTGAGTATGAACGGTTTCCAATTTGAGATGTTCACAGAGTTCAGAAGTGATGAAGCTACTTTGAGACCCTGGATCTAGTAGTGCACGGGCAAAGTGCACCTTGTTCGAACTGTCGCGAACTCGAACTGTGACTGTCGAGAGAATGACTTGGCTATTACAGGCGCTATAAGCTGAGAATGCTGTGATAGTTTCGTTAGTTTGTCGAAAGGGTTCGGCTTCGCAATTCAGATTTGTAGCCTTGTCTATGTGGAGCAGTGTATGGTGTCTAGACTTACAAATTTTACAAGAACTAGACCTGCATTGACGTACCAAGTGACCAGGTTTCAAGCAGTTAATACAAAGTCCCCTTTGTTTCGCGCGTTCTAGTCTGTTTTTAATCGACAATTTTTTAAAATCTGAACATTCACTGATGAAATGTGGATTTTTACAATTAGGGCATCTAATGATCGGAGCTTCATTCGATTCGTTTGAACAAATGAATGATTTAATTCTACCATGTTTGTCGTCGCGTCTTGTATTCACATTTTTATGTGCTGAAGGAAAATCTTTGGTTGTCGAGTTTGATACGGACTTAGCGGATTTACCTTTCTCGATATTAGAAAGTAAAATTGCACGTTTTTCCAGGAAGTCCGAGAAGTTTTGCCAACTTGGGCGCTCATACTTTTGTTTTACTTCTTGCCATCTCGCGGACGTGTCGTCGTCTAATTTCGATAGTGTCATGAAAATGATAAACGTACCCCAGTGTTCAGTATGTTCCCCTAACGTACTCAAAGCCTTCAATCTGTTGTTAGTGGCATCCACAACCTTGCGGATTCCCGTTGAGGTAGCGATCTCAATTTTTTCTAACTCAAAAAGTCGTTCTAAATGATGTTGCGTCAAATCGGTAGATTCGTTATATCTTTTACATATCGCTTGCCACGCGTATTTATAATTTTCACTACTATAGTCTAAGCTACCGATATGCTCGTACACTTCTTCGGTCAGGTGTCGTCTAAGGTGATGAAATTTCTCAATATCCGATATGTTTGTTCGCGAATGAATAATAGATTCGAAAGTGTCTCTGAATTCGGGCCACGAATCTAAAGAGCCGTCGAAAATCTTAAGTGTAATTTCAGGTAAACGCGTTTCCCTGATCTCTAGTTTATTTATGCCATCTGGCAACGGTGCATGACCCGATGCATAAGATTTCCTACTGTGCGTTTCGTCTTGTTCCTCACCGCCCGCACTTACAGACGCCAAATATCGTTTAGCTTTACCGACGCATGCAAAGAAATTTGTCTCGAACGATTCCCGCTCGTTTTCTTCGACTATTGTATCGACCGAATTTAATGAGTCGATTTCGCTTTGAACCTTGTCGTAGTCCTCAATTAATCTACTAATTCTCTCTAGTCTCGCCTGGAGATCAAAGAGAACATCCGAGTCCGTAATACATTTATCTGGATATTTGTTTTCTAAGTGAATAATGAATTTATTGAAAATTGTCAGTTTTGATTTACAAACACTACGTTTCTTACGCAATTTTTCTACGAGTTGAATTTCAGACTCGGCCATTCTGGACTATATGAAATCGACAAAACACCTTGAGGATGACAACAGAATGCGAGCTGAATCTATAATGAATTGACAAGCAGTCTAATGAAATGAAGTAATCTGCTTGCGAGTCAAAGCAAAGGAATGTGTCAAGGAAAGAAATAATATGGAACGGACTCACTTTTTTTTTTCTTCTCCTCGTCTGTGAAGATGAATATCGTTCGTTGCACTAAGATCAAAAATAGTATATCCAATCCGTCTCGAATGGACCAAAATGTTATATGTGGTTTTGAGTTTTTGTGGACTGTATTTGAATAAAATGGCACCACATTCACTACTAACGCTTTATTGCGAAAACTAACAAAATGTTAAATATGAAATGTGTTCACTGTAAAGAGTGTCTATTGCAAGTGTCTTTGTCTTGGGATGTTAGGATGGAAAAAACCCTTCAGCAGGTAGCTGTGCATGGAGGGGTAGACGCTGGGTGTTTAGCGCCCGGTTCTTCGGTGTTGCCAATATTCGACATAATATCTATATGATGTCCACAACTTTAAAAAACTGAATTGCAGGAACTGAAAATTCTCCTATTCTTTGAAGTTCTTCGAAAGTTGAAAAGGTTAATATTCTCATGGGGATCGGGGGTCTAAGATAAAAAACTCACATCATACTGAAGAACCTCCATAGCTGCGGCGAGTTGAAAGTTCAAAGCATCTTCTTAAAAAAGTTCAAAGACCGCGCGAAGATTTGCAAACATGGCATAGCTCACTGTGATCATTTCACCGAATCCATAGCTCACATGATTGGTCTACGGCAATAGCATCGGCAGTCGAACAACAAGTGAAACGATGCCAGGCGTCGTCAGCGTCAAACTTTAGTTTGGAAGCGTCCTCCAGCGGGCTTGCGCGCTCTCCTGGAATATTGCTGTTTTTCAAAAAATCATGCCGAGGGAAAGATTGTGAGAGCGGTTAAGAAGACGCTTTTCAAATTCACATACGTACACCTGAATTTTCCCTGAGGCGATGTAGTTTTCTTTCGTCTTGGTGTAACAGTTGTAATTTTATGATGTGCATGTATTGCAGTTTTCGAAATGATTTTAAATCGGAAAAATAAATTTTCTATTCAAACCTGAAGAGACTAACATGCTCATAGATGTCATAAATGAATCATTTACTGAAGTTATTTTCTATCGAAAAGACATGATCTTGTTGTCAACCTCACTGAAACAAATGCTATTTTGTTAGGTTGTCGTCATGAAAGTTATAGCAATTCAAACGAGTAATACTGTTTTCAATGAGAAAATGGTATGTTACTGAACGAGAGAGAATTACGAGCGAGTAATTAGTTAATATTGTATAACAGAGAAAGCACTCAAACTCCATATTACAAAAGAATGGAAATAGTAGAGAACGAAAACAAATGGAACGCCGTTTTACTTTTTATTGTCACAAATATTCATTCCTCAATTTGTTCAACTAACAATTTATTTGTTTGAATTTAATTGACTCATGCATTTGTTCGACACATTAAAAACGATTGTTCGCAAAATTTGTTCTATTTTAAATGACACTTGATTTAAAATGTTACATGAATAAAATTGTTATTTGAATAAAAAAGAGTAATGAAATAACTTGAAGCTTTCATTGATTCCGAAGAAAAATATTGTTTCAGAGTATTGGAAAATGGAACGCCAATTTATTATATATTATGCTGAAAAATAATCTATATACATATAGTTCAACTCAGCAATAAACCAACATTTTAATTCAACAATCAATGGAATGTATTATTCGAGTAAATTCAACAAACGTTTCAATTCCGCATATAATTTTGACCTTTCAATAAAATGTTAGTTATTTATATGACTGTTGAATTACAATGAAACTTTAAATTCACTTTCTAAAAGTAAGTTTGGGAATAAAATTTCAATGAATATATTTGAATGACTGTCAAAGTTTTTCCATGAAACATTGTTGGTAATAAAAATAGACTTTCGTTTGTCTGAAAATATAGCAAATTAACTTTCCATATTAAATATTTTTCAATGAATAATAAAGATTTTTATATTTCAATTTTATTGAAAGTGTTCAATATTTGCAACATTCACTTTAATGCATTCAATTTAAAATTTGGTTACAACTTTTGTGCAAAACATTCTCAAGCAAGTATCATTTTATTTCATCAGTCTTTTTAAAAAGCTAATTTCTGACAAAAAATTAAATTTTTCGATGATTTAAAAAGTTTCTTGTATTTGAAAGATGCATTTAAAACGATTGTTGATAATTTTAATTCGGCGCTGGTATCGAGCGGATTTATCAAGAACTTCAATTGTTACATATGGCAACATGCTAGTTCATATATAGTACGACAACTCGCCGTTCAACCGTGGCGCCGAATAAAAATTATCAACAATCAATTTAATTCATGTATCACTGAAATTCAACAAACAAAATAATTCAGATCATTTCAAAGGAATATTAATAAAAAGTAAAACGGCGTGGCACGCCGTTTTACTTTCTATTGGTATTTTGTGAAAATGAATTGTTTTGACTGTTGCATATAGGTGATACATGAATTAAATTGATTGTTGACAATTTTTATTCGTCGCTGCGGTCTAACGGATTATTACCGTACTATGACCAACGCCATACATATATACAGTTGAGTAGTTCCATAAAAATACGCCCGACGACAGCGCCGAATAAAAATTATCAACAATCAATTTAATTCATGTATCACTGAAATTCGACAAACAAAATAATTCAGCTCATTTCAAATGAATATTAATAAAAAGCAAAACGGCGTGCCACGCCGTTTTACTTTTTATTATTATTCCTTTGGAAAGAATTGAATTAATTTGTTTGTTGCATTTCAGTGATACATGAATTAAATTGTTTGTTGATAATTTTTATTCGGCGCTGACGTCGGGCGTTTTTTTGCGGAACTACATAACTGCATATAATATGTATGTCATTGGTCATAGTACGGTGATAATCCGTTCGACCGCAGCGCCGAATAAAAATTATCAACAAACAATTTAATTCATGTATCACTGAAATTCAACAAACAAAATAATCCAACTCATTTCTGCGGTCGGACGGAATATTGTGTTACTATCACTGAACTATCATGTTGCCAAATTTAAAAATTCAGCTTCTGCAAGAATCCGTTCGACGCTAGCGCCGAATTAAAATTATCAACAATCGTTTTAATTCATGTAACTATAATTATCAACAAACCATTTTATTCATGTTTCACAGAAATTGTAGTAAATTATTCGATAGTTACAAAAAAAGTATATATGACAAATATTTACTTCCAAAAATTTCAAACAATGAATCTATATTATAACTGTTCGCAACTTTTCATCAAACAAATTAATTCATGTAACATTTTAAATCAAGTGTCATTTAAAATAGAACAAATTTTGGGAACAATCGTTTTTAATGTGTCGAACAAATGCATGAATCAATTAAATTCAAACAAATACATTGTTAGTTGAATAAATTGAGGAATGAATATTTGTGACAATAAAAAGTAAAACGGCGTTCCATAAAAACAGGTTTACATTACTCTATATCAGAATATGAATACCAAAACACCGATCTACTTGTATAAGTGGGTGTATAAGATTGTATTGCATAGGGAGTTTTTTCCATGATTGAATCTGATCTTCAATACTAATAAACTTCTATGAAACTACAATGAATGTATTTTATTGCCTTTCCTGAGGATTTTCAACTTTCACAATCTGAAAAAATTCAAATTTAAAAATTACTAATCGTGGACTGGATTTCTTAGTAACTACCAAAATAGAACCAACATTTAAACTGGTTACTGCAATAGAGAAAACAGCCTAGAAGTTTCCTTTTGAAATATCTGGGGCCTATAACACAACCACTATAAGTCTAACAAGTGTATAAATAAATTATACAAGTGTAGATATTCTGTAACATAGAGCAATATATCGCTATCGGGAGAGAAGTAACTTTGTTATACTGACAGACGGGGAATTTGTGGAAAGATCCAGACTTAGTCGACAACACTGTCAAAGTCTTCTTCAAGATATAGGTCCAGCCATAGCGAATATAACGATTCGAGGGTATGGCTTGTCACCAATAGAGAAAATGCTTATTGCTCTGCATTGGTTATGAAACAGGTGCAATACCATGGAATATGTGATATGCATGGAGTATAAAAAATGACCGTATGCAGATGTGTTCACGAAGTTACTGCTGCCGTAAACGAAATAAAATTTGATGTATTAGTTCGATGGCCCGACAATACAGGGAACGTAATAGAAAGTTTTCATAATTTGGCAGGATTTCCTAAAGTTTGTGGAGCTGTAGATGGAATCCTCATTAATATCGATGCCCCCACAAACAACTAACCTATTTACGTCGATCGCCATGGAAAGCATTCCATCAACTGCATGGCTGTATGTGGGCCTGACTTGAGGTTTTATTATATAAGTGCAAATTGGCCCGGAAGTGTGCACGACGCGCGGGTACTCCGTAACAGTTCTCTGTTTCGTAGAATGGAAAACGGTTGGAGACCTCATGCAAATGCTGTCATTCTTGGAGATTCCGCTTATCCTTTGCGTGAACGGTTAATTCCACCAATCTGTGACGATCCGATGAACCCAGCGCAGACCGCATTCAACAGAGCTTATAAACGGACTCGACGCATTATTGAAAACGCTTTTGGCGTATTGAAGGACAAATTTCCATGTTTGTACCACCTACGAGTTGATCCAGCCTTCGCAGCAAATATTTTTAAGTGTTGTGCAACATTGTGCAATATTACAAAAATTGATGAAGATGATAATATGGTATTAACTGGTGATGATGATGATCAAGATGACGAAAACAACCTCAGAGATAACGAAGCACCTCCACTAGCAGCAGCAGCTCGAGCTAGAGTTCAACAGTTTATAGATTATTTTAGGATAAATAATTAGCGTGAAGAAGAAAAATCAACTTTAATTAATTAAACATGTAGGAGAATATGAATGTTTTTTACGAAACTGAATATTTAAATTTGTGGTACGCTGGTCCTCTCCATAAGAAATGTAGTCTCTTGCAAAACTTTGTGTAAATTCGGATCTTGGAAGGTTTAGTGCAGTTTCCAACTGTGAAATCTCTAGTTTGGTCTTATGATTTTGCAGTTTCAGGTGTTCAATTTGCAAGTCAAGTTTTACGTTTTTCTTGTCCTCAATTTCTTCTTGACGTGTCGTGCTACGCTTCTGTTTTCTTGAAAAATTTAAACTGTGTGGTGGTAATTGGCGGATGTGAACTATTAGATAAATAATCAGTTGGTGTTTGTTTAATAAAGAAAAATACATAAAACATTTTAATTAGTAGTTTCTCACAAACCAAACTTCAACAAAGCCATTACTAATAATGTCTTATAAAGTAGGACTAATAATGTTTTATAAACTTTACCTATATGTGGCTGGTTGAGGGTACGCCCGGGTCCTGCGTTAATTTTCTTGGCTGTTCTGTTGTTGTGGTGTCTTGAGGTAGCGGTTCTGCATCGTCCACTTCGTCCAATGATGCTGGTACCCCAAGACCTACAATCACTGGGGACTCTTTTCCTAATATATCTAGCACCATATTATCGACATCGTTCAATTTCCCATGATCGCCTGCATATCCGTATCATTTTCAGCAATTGAAATATTTTGATTATTGAGAATTGACACCTACGGTTACTAAGCTTAAACATAATATTTTGATTCCAACAATATGCACTTGCCTATTAATATTGAAACACCTCGCATAAGTTCAACTAAATCATAAGAGTAACAAAACTAGTACACTACGCTCTTACGTACCATTGTAATTTTCTTCATGTTTTGCCATAGTGTGTCTCTGGCATATGTCCACTCTTTATCTGAAGGCATTAAACAAACACTTTTTGCAACATTTGCTAATTCTTTCCATTTCTCAACTTTGTCTGTTTTTTTCAAACGGGCGGAAAAGGCGCCGAATAGAATTTCATTATTTTCTTCAACTTTTTGTAAACACTGCATTTTCCTCTCAAATATTACTTGTTTGCTAGCCATAGCTACAAATATTATTTCACTTGCAGTCCTTGCACTAACACGAAAACACGTTAAGACGTGTTACACCGCACGAATCGCGTTACCGAAAACAGCAGGTAAATAAATAAATTGTCTTGTAGGAACAACATATACAAGTGTAGAATATTTTACTCGTAGCTACAAGTATATGAAATTCTCTTATGTTACGAAAAATTAGGATACTTGTAGCTATAAGCGAATTACTTGTAACTTGTAGACTTGTTACAATTGTAAGATTTGTGTTATAGGCCCCTGGTAATTACAGGCCTGAATATAAAAAGTTTTTGTCACAACCGCATCATATTGAAAGTAAATCAAATTTTACCTCTTTCATTTGCTATATTGTGTATCCTGTGAATGATATCCGGTTCAATTCCATAACGAATGTTTGGAATACAAACTGAATACACAGATTTGTTATTTGTATAGTTCAGTGTTCACATAAAAGTATTCGTTTCGAAAGAATTTTTCTTTCGTGTAGGTAATTCAATGTTTATAGTAGCTGTTTCGAGAAGGCTTTATCTTTCAGTTTGTGTCTCGCAACTCACCAGCACCTTTCACAGCAAAATTTTTACGTTATAGGTATTCAAGGAATATCTGAAAAGATAACACGAATTGGAAAAATATGAAGTTTCAACTTTTCACAATACAAAAAATATAGTGAGATCTATACCACACATACAAAATCCAACAACTTAGTAGCTAGCGATGTTTCGACCCGCCAAGGTCTCATCAGTGATGTTGAGCTGAATCACTCAACTGTCCTTGAAGGACAAGTCTCAAAGCAAAAGACACAATAACTTTGAGATCAACAAAGACCCAATATTGATATTCGTGAATTTGTCATGGCCTTTACTTCCAGGCTTGTCCTTCAAGGACAGTTGAGTAGTTCAGCCTAGCACCACTGATGACCACCGATGCGGGTCGAAACAGTGCTGTCTGGTATTGTATCATGAGCTCTTGTGCTCTGGTTTCATCTAGTTAACTTTGCAAACAAATCTGCAGTGGAAGACAGGACGATTCTCTCTGGCAGTCGACTTAGAAGCTTAACTTTGCATCGGTCGCCTTTGGGCCGATGCCGCCATTAGAAATAAACAATTATCAAAATTGTTTAACAAATTTTTAAATCAAACGGTGTACATTGAGTACAATGGAAGAAGACAAGGATGATTGCAAATGAACCACACGCTATGACACGTAAACTCAAAGAATCATCGTGAATTATTATGCCTGTATCGTATTTGGCTACCCAAATTAAAGAAAAATGTGGAAAGTGGCAATATTGCCACAGAATAATGTGGTGTGTTGAACAGGATTGTACATAAAAAACCGTAGTTTGGTGGTAAAATGTGATGGAATTACATCAGTTCCTTATGATGCGAAACTAGGTGTTCCACAATGAACTGTCCTGGGTGCATTGCTATTCACTGTTTTCAGAAAGAACGGGAATGAGTTATCTATCTTTTTACTGATTTCATTAATGATGAAATCATTTGTCAGGAGGGATCTTTGTTGTAATTTATTCACACACACTCACATCAAAATATCCAAAGAAGTGAATTGTCTACGAACTATTTTAGATGAGAATCTCACCTGGGGTAGTCACATACAAAAAGTGTGCAATACTCGTAAACTCAACAATTCGGCCAATTATTCAAACAATCGAAACATTGTTTGAACATAATGGCTTGAAGATGTGTGAAGGAGTCTTCTGGAGTTTTCATCTCTCAGAAACGACTAATTAAATCAATATTCCATCTAGGGTACCAAAAACTTTCGAAAGAGAATACTTGTTGACTGCACCCGCAATATATATAATGAAATTTATCGTTTTTGTGCATAGGAACCTTGACTTGTTCATAATAATGAGGGAGCCCAAGCGGGTCAGGGAAGATGACGACGACGACATCCGTCCGGCTTCTATGGAAGAACTGAAGGGTCATATCAAGGCTGCAAAGGCCAAGAAGGCTCCGGGTGTCGACTCAATAACCAACAAGTTGTTGAAGAGACTCCCGGAAAATTGCGTTGAATTCCTTCTGAACTTAATCAACAGTTCGTTGGCCCTCAGACACTTCCCTAGAAGGTGGAAGCATGCGATCGTCGTCATGCTCCCAAAACAGGGTCAGAACCAGCTGTTCCCGCAGAATTATCGCCCGATCAGTCCACTCTCGCCGGCGGCTAAGCTGGCTGAAAGAGTCGTTCTGCAAAGACTCAACGAAGAAGTTGAGGACCGAAACGTTCTGCCTAACGAACAATTCGGCTTCAGGAGAGATCCCTCCACTGAATTACAAGCTCTAAGGTTGGTCGAAAACACCATCAGCGAGCTCAACGCTAACAAAAAAGTGCACATTGTGCTTTTAGACATCTCGAAGGCCTTCGACCGAGTATGGCACGAAGGCCTTCTGCACAAGTTAAACGCGTTCGACCTACCTCGGGGCCTGATCCGGTGGATCGGGTCTTTCCTGAAAGACAGAACTTTTCAGGTCAGAGTAGAGGGCTCTCTGTCTGATAACAGAGAGATCCTCGCTGGAGTGCCACAGGAGGCCGTGCTCTCTCCGACGCTGTATTCACTCATTCACTCTAGACCAGCGACCTGCCTAGGTCCGAGCGAGTGAAGATATCCCTGTACGCCGATGACACGGCTCTTCTCTCATCTTCCATGGGTCGAGAGCTCGGCGTCGTCTACATGCAACGTGCATTGGACGACCTCGAGCGCTGGTACCTCGATTGGAAGATCCGAGTAAACCCGGAAAAGACTCAGGCGATAACCATGGGAAGATTACTATCTTCTCCGGCCAGAAAAGTGAGAATTTCTGGAAGGGAGATTGACTGGCAAGCGCGGGTAAAGTACCTCGGCCTTCTAATAGACCGTAGGCTCACTTGGAACCCGCACATCATGTGCGTTACGTCTAAGATCGAGGGTCGAATAGCCAGTCTGTACCCTCTGATCAACAGAAAATCAAAAATGAGCACGAAGAACAAAATCATGATCTACAACACGATGTTCAAGCCTGTCATCATGTATGCTTCAGGCGTCTGGGGACAAGCGGCTCCGTCCAACATTTCTATTTTGGAAAGGTTGCAAAATAAGTTAATTAGGATGATTGTGAATGCTCCTTGGTTCATGCGGAATGAAGCCATCCGCAGAGATTTGCAGCTGCCTTCCATTCGGCAGTCCATCCAGTCGAGGAATCAGAGAGTTTTTGAAAGAACGGACACTCATGAAAACCCGTTAGTTAGGGAAGCCACAGATTATGCTGTAGTCGACCCCTCCCGATATAGAAGGCACCGACACTCTGTCGAATGAGGCCCTCATGTCCCCGTTAACGGATGAACAACTTTCTCATCCATCCCACCAGGTATGGGCCAGGTATGGGTATCCCGTGAAGGGCGGCACTGATGTCTAAGGACTTCATGCCGTCATACCATCAGTCATGAACCCATTGGTCCTTCTTGAGACCTATAATCAGCCGAAAGGTTAGGGGAGCTGGACTCCAAACCTGAAGGAAACGAGGATGACCTTCTGAGCCCAAGCGGGGATTTCGGGATTTACTAAACCTCGGCAGATCATTATACAGGGGGATACCTTGTACCCCGTTGAGTACCTCCACAAAATATGAGCCCCATATATAAGGCCGCCCGTGAAGGATAAAGGATCACTCTGTCCCCACTCTGAATTCTGTTGCCATGACGCCATCACAGCTGATCACAGATACTCGTTCGTGATGAAGATAAAGATTAATTATTCAATTGATTATGAAAAATTAATTTTTTTTGAGCATTTTTAAAAATTATTTTCTTATAAATACAAGTATTCTACTTAAAAAACATACACTTATTTATTTGCATGCTATTTCCCAAGCTTTTCAATTAATTAATTTCAATGATTTGAAAAAAATTAAAAAAAAAATGTTTATTGTCAGATTAGGCGAATCCCTCTAGATAATTGTCAGATTATGAGACAGCACGTCTAGAACATAAAGATGAACAATATATATCTCAATCTGACGCGCTTGAGTATTTCAAAATGACAAATTTTTTTTGCACACTATAATAATGGCCGCGAGTTTGCGTCAGATCAAAATCGTCAGATTATTGAATGGGAGCTTTTTTTTGTTGCACGTAACACCTCCTTTGAAAATCTGACGCGCTCGATTAAATTTTTTTTCTTACCACTCAACCCTTACGTACAACCATCCACATCATGCAAACGATCAGATTAACATACGAACACTATTAAAAATAGGTAGGACATTGATGATATCAATATCTGACACGCTCGAGTATATCCATGCAACAGTATTTTTTTACGTATTTAAAAATCTATAGCCGCTTCCGCCACCGATGGAAAGGTATATATTATATAACATTTTTTTCTTCTTATCATCTAAGCTTTGCAACCTATTATGTCTCTATGACGCTCGAGTAAATCCTCATTTTGCATCGTGTGCTCCCCTACTATAATAAACTTGAGCATTCACGGTCGGGATACTTGCCATGCTACTGTTCTGAGGATCCCTCAGCGTGAGAGTGACCATTTAAAAAAATCTCGATTGTATAATACCATCAATTTTTTTAACAGACTGTCACTTTCTATAAAGAGGTTGAGTTCTGAAAGTATGTTCAGTAAGAAAGTTAAAAACTCATTACTGGACAAATGTTACTACAGATTTTTATTCTCTGCAATGTTCAACTTATTGTTTTTTGCTTTGGTTTCAATGTTCTGATTGGTGATTTCATCTTAATTTATTTTTTGTATATTGGTGTATGACTACGGCAAGCAAAATTGCCAGATTTTTTAATTATGATTTTATATGTATATATGTAAGTTGGCGAGTGTGTGTATATCTTTGTATATGCAGATATTTCAATGTCAATTTTTTTATCTCATTAAGTGACGTACTGTAAAACATGTATTGTTTTTTTTGTTTTATTTAATTAATCATTCTTGGTCCACCACATATACGCTATGTATGGCAAATGGTGAATATATATTATTATTATTATTACTTCTACAAAATCGAATGTTTCAAAAGTCAACATTGACATATTTTGTATTTCAAAAATCCTTCCACATGTGTCGAAAAAATTCGTACTAAAAACTAATCGGAAGAAAAAGCTGCCAGTAACATTTGATTTTTTTTTCAATTTTGAAAACGTGGTCAGATTTTGGCCTTCGAAACGTATTTTTTTGACAAACAAAACATTCAATAGGACAGGTTTCTGTTAAATGGCATATTTTCTTGTGTGAAAAATATATTGTATATACGCAGTAACTTATAGAGCTCTTCATTACAATCACAATCGGATTGTGGAGGATTAAAATTTCCAGAAAATTCATTAAAAAATCTGACATTCTTCACAAAAAATTAACCTACAAAAAAATGTTTTTCTTTTCGTCTTTCGTGAATTCTTAACGTTTCTTTTTCCGAACTTGTAAATAAACAACTTCGATGAAACAAAAACAAGTAATCAGAGCTATGCACAAGAACAAATATCCATGCCTGCTTTTTCGAGCTTTCCCGTTAATTCTCATCCATCAAAATCTGTCACACGGAGCATTATCATGGAAGTTTAAACGCGAAATGTGATATCGAATTTCGTTTTCAAAACGTCTCGAGCAGAAACTTTGAATTGTATTCGAATGCAAAAAGGTCAGATAAAACACTTGAATGCACATTATCTGAAATTATAACTACAAACAATTGAATTAACAACTCTGTTGTATAATGGACTCATTGTGAGCGTGTTTTTTCAAGTGAAAGTTATACTCGTACATTAATCACAGCTTTCGTTCAATTTCAACAAGACCACCTACTGATTTATGAGAGTTGTGAGATGTTAGTACAGATTCCAAGTGAAGTATGAAATTTAATAATCATAAACAGCTACCAAACATTCATACCGAACGGATTAGATCGCATTTTTTAAAGTTGAACATCAAAGTAGCTTTGAAAACTAGTTTTTCCGCCAAACGACATCATATTGTCATAAGCTGAACCATTGTCTATGGTTGAAATGAGGCAAAAAATTAAAATTTGAAAAAAATTAACAGCATCATTGTATAGAGAACAAAATTGTCTATCAATCAGTATGTACCATGACACATGAATATTTTGTGAGATATGCAGCTGAAAAAACAAATGACATTTTAGCGGACAAAATTTTTGAAACAACATAACATAAACTTTTCCATTATTGTCCAATACTGATATCCCAATTATGCTTCTCATATCTCTCTCCCAACAAACTGGAACAAAAAGTCATCATTCATATGGTCCGGAATCTCTGTTATTCGTTCATGAACTCGGAAGGAGAATAGGCCAAGTAACGAAAAATCACTGTTCTACCTCTTTTTTGATAGAAAGAATTAGTATTGCTATTTAACGTGGTAATGCTGCTTCGGTCCTTGGAACTATTCCTCCTTCACATAATTTTGATGAGATCATGCATTGTCCATATTTCAATACGGAACTAAAATCTCTTCGAAACAAGTCGAGATATGTGGATATTCATCAGTCTTTTATCATGGTTGATTCCCAAGTGATTGATTCACCTTCTTCTTTTTCAGTGCGGTCAATAGACTTAGATCATTCTTTCCCTACAAATATCAGTTGCAATCCTCGTGGTTCTGGTTCCCTTTCAGTGGTTGAAAAATGGTTCGTATGCAGATTCTGCGGAACATGTTCCCTCTTACGAATCAGTAGAGAGTTCTCCTGAACTGAGAAGAAAATTAGATTAAATAATTTAGGAAATACTTGCTACATGAGTAGCAATTTACAAGTGTTGTTCATGACGAAGAGTTTCAAGAACGAGCTTTAAATGATGAACGAGAAAGAGAATGTTTCCTACTCATTCACCAAACTCAAACACCTGTTCATGCAGCTGCAGTTTCGTAAGAATGCATCATATAAGAATATCATACTTCCCTTCAACTGATTTCCTGAAGTCTTTGAAATCCACTAGATACTCGTTACGACAACAAGAGGGTTGTTCCGAATTCTTGGGGTTATTGTTGATTATCTACTCTTCGTGAGCAAAACAATAGCAGAATCAATACTCCTGACCCCTCACTAGTTCACTTTGTAGTAAATGTTCAAGAGGACCCAGTGGCACCTACGGCCTGATGACTTCGACAATTGCAGAACTAGTCAAATGTTACACCCATGCTCAATCATTAAAGAGATGGGACGAAACCAAAGGATGTAATCTTGCCAGGATCACATTGGGTGACCCTGGGAAGCTGGCGCCGAAGAAATATCTGGCAATGACTTCTTCGATTGACGACTTGTTTATTTTGTGGAAATTCATGTTCACTGAGGATACACTACAGAAACACACTTTTGTCTATTTTCCACTATATTTCTTTATTGTTGACCGGTTTCGGCTATTATACCATTTTCAAAACTAACTGATTACATTTGAATCCGAGTAATTTATACCTATATTATTCTAGCATAAATGATTTGATATACCTGATATATCTGATATACCTGATATCCGGTACCTGCGTTTCATATACCTGTAAAATCCATGAACATAACAAAGCTTTCAATATAATGTAGGTTTTGGGATCTGGACTATAGGTTCAGGAGAGGACTATTGTTTAATTCAAGTTGTTCGTTGAGGACAATAGAATTGGGATCTTTCTTTGACCTGTTTATTTCCATAGATTCCAACAGATTCATCATTTTCCCTTTTTCGCATGTATGTAGGATCTTTAAATTATCTTTATCTATTTTATGTTTCGAATTTTGAAGATGTTCGTACATTAATGATTTTTTATCCGAAATTACATGTTCGTGGTACCTTGTATCAAAATTTCTCCCAGTTTGGCCTGTATATATGGCAGGGCATTCACCACATTCTATTCGATATATACCAGATCTCTTTCCTTTCTCCTGGTATATATCGAATAGAATGTGGTGAATGCCCTGCCATATATACAGGCCAAACTGGGAGAAATTTTGATACAAGGTACCACGAACATGTCATTTCGGATAAAAAATCATTAATGTACGAACATCTTCAAAATTCGAAACATAAAATAGATGAAGATAATTTAAAGATCCTACATACATGCGAAAAAGGGAAAATGATGAATCTGTTGGAATTTATGGAAATAAACAGGTCAAAGAAAGATCCCAATTCTATTGTCCTCAACGAACAACTTGAATTAAACAATAGTCCTCTCCTGAACCTATAGTCCAGATCCCAAAACCTACATTATATTGAAAGCTTTGTTATGTTCATGGATTTTACAGGTATATGAAACGCAGGTACCGGATATCAGGTATATCAGATATATCAGGTATATCAAATCATTTATGCTAGAATAATATAGGTATAAATTACTCGGATTCAAATGTAATCAGTTAGTTTTGAAAATGGTATAATAGCCGAAACCGGTCAACAATAAAGAAATATAGTGGAAAATAGACAAAAGTGTGTTTTTGTAGTGTATCCTCAGTGATCTGGCAATGACCAGTAAAATTCTACGCCTAACAGTAGGATTTCTGACTGGCCACTGTCAACTAAGGAAACACCTCCATAATATGGGGCTAGTAGACACACCTCTATGCAGGATGTGTGAACAAGAAAATGAAACTGTCAGGCATGTCCTATGCGAGTGTCCGGAGTTATCGTCAATAAGAGAGTGTGTGTTCGGCGAGTCTTGGCCTACACCTGCCGATATAAAGGAGATGTCTCCCAGTGACCTGTCCACCTTCCTGGAAAGGACAGGATGGACGACGACCTAGGAGGACAACTCCTCGGGAGGATGTACAATGGGTCACATGTGGCCTAAGTATTGTGGGCTGACACTCACCCTCCCTACTCAACAGATTCAGACAGAGATGTTCAAGAGCTAGCAAAAACGTATGTGAATTTCCGGAACTTCAACTAGAGGTTCCTAATATGACTAATAACCAGTCCGTGCAAAGCTTATTGTTAAATCATCTGAAAATGGAACTTTCAACAGGTGATGATCGACTGTATTGCCAAACACGCGCCAAACTAACTGACTGTTATAAGAAAACAAGTATAGCTGAGGCACCAGTCAGTCTAATAATCCCACTGATGATCTTCAAACATGACTCAACCTCTGGCGGAAGCACCAAATTCTTACGAAGGTTGGAAATAGATGAACACTTCCATCTAGCAGACCACTATTATAATATGCATGCAGTGGTTCTGGCGTTGGATCTGGTCATTATTACGCCTTGGTCAAAGACGAAACGGACTGGTTTAAGTTTGAGGATAGTCGTATCACCACTCTAAGTGTTCTGGCGATGTATTGAATTTATTGGAGCCTCTGGAGACACCCTACATTTTGTTTTATGAGAGAGGACATTGGCAGATCAAGATCTTCAGATGATGTGGTGCTGCAGGTGCAAATGCGCCAATGGTATCAATGAAGTCGGCTCGGAGCGCCAATTAATTTTCGTTGTTGTTTTATAATTTCATGATTTGTATTTTGGAAGTGTTATAAAATTGGTAATCCAAAAAAAAATATTTCTAAATATTCTAATTATCTCGCAATTAGTTATTTCACTCTGAACGAAAACAATTCAAATTGCCTTCAAATTTTGTATAACAATCGAGATACAATTAATCATTGAACAGAATAGAATTGAAATACGATTTTCATCATTATAACCAACATTTCAACAAATTGCCTGTTGAAGGATTATAGAGGTTTCGCATTGTGAATAGCGAATCAATTTCCCAACCAGCAAATAAACATCCTTCCAGTTTACTAACCGGTGTTTCGCGAGCCCATAAAAAATCTCTTTGCAGATATTTTTTCATTCATCAAAAGAAATCAATCATCGAGACGGAAAAATAAAAACTCTCTCTGAATGACTGATACCTTTGAATTGAATAGGAACGTATCCAGAAAAATACAGTTACGGGAAACAATACTCGGTCGGGCTTTTACTTCTTCCAGAACCACTTCCTACCATGAGTAGCTTTTTGAAATCTATTTATGCTTCCCTTGCAAATGAACTAACAAGCTCTCGTAGATATGCATTCCTTTTTCGCAATGAGGATACAAGTAAAAGAGTTTCTTTCCACTCTTCTGATTTCAAGTCGTATATGCGGTTTTCCCGACGAAACATTACGGGTAGTTTTACTGTTATAGTCAGGCACGACTCAGGATTAGAATATTGAAATATTCTTAAGTCACCTCAATTGGAAACAACTGTTTCATTTCATATCTAATGCCCTGTACATAGCAGTAAATCTCATTCTAGAAAAATCAATTCAGGTGTCCTCCAAGGATCCATAGCACGACCAATGTTTTACATTTTGTACACTGCTCAACACATGACTGACTTGACATACGAGTGTATGAAATATCATTTGTATGTCGATGACACGAAGCTTATATCTTTTCTACCTAGTTGAAATAATAAATATGTAATTGAACCGTCTGGTTCACGTTTCTGGAAAATATGTAATTTAGAGGCACTGTTGATGCAAGTTCCATTTTGGAATTTCGAAAGTAGAGTGCACAGGAGATCAATATGTATACAAATTTTGTTTGAAGGTTCATCAGTTCGGACTTCCACATAGTAAAAAGTATTTCTTTAAAAGAAGATCATAGGTTGCTTTGAAATTTTCATCTTTATTGGAAAAACTATTACTTTATGCCAACATCGCCATGTTCCACCAGAAAATCACACTTTTTCCAACAAAGAAATCTAATTTCTTGGCCTTTCAACGACATCATTCGTTTGATTATATCATTGCGAAGATGAACTATTTTGAATCAAGAAAATATAATATCATCTCAAAATCCACCACATATTTGAAGGGAAAAATAAACTGTTTCAAATGAAGAGCAATATCAACTTGATCTGAACACATAGTGTTTGCTTGAATTTAATACTGTATCCCTTCAAATGACTCAATTCGTTTATAACAAGAGTTTTGTGAATCTGCATACAAAACTTTATTATGATCGACTGAAAATAACATGAATTTTGTATAGAATGAACAGGGTTTCTTTTAAAGAAGTATTTCATGCATTTTAGTTTGAAAAAACCTGTGGTGCTCTGGTCTTTCTATGACCCTCTTAAGTGAGAGGGGAGCGGGGAATTCCGTTGAAAGCATCGCATACGCGCCAGTATGTGTTGGAAAGTGATGTTGGTGTGTTGCGATTTTGAGGAGGAAATGTTTTGTGTCTGTAGGCAGTGCAATTTGTTTACGATTATTTTGTATCTACCATAATGGAACAGATTTTACAAGACTGGGGTCTTCCACAATTGAAAGATATTTTCATGGGTAAGTATTATAATTGGATAAAACTCCGCTATATCAGTAAGTACCGCGTTGTATACGTAGTACCGAAGAGAAAGTGGTAACTTTGACGGCAACTCTCAATTTTGCCTTCATTTTGCGAAAATTATACCAATGCTCCGTAATTTTTCACACATGCATTATTACATTTGCCGAGCTTTGCAAGTGTATATTAATTCAAACTGAAAAATCCTCCACGTTGATTCAAATTTGCCAATCTCTTGTTTTGAACATACATTTTATCTTGTTTCAAATAAGAGCATTTTCTCTAAATAAAATTTGATTTTCTCTTAGACCGAATTCATTTTTTATTGAAAGATAGAGGTACTTATAGTTTCTACGATAAATTATAATATAAAAAATACCAAAATATGCACCAGTAGGTATAAAAAGCTTCTACATGGGACAGCCACTTTTTGATTTCAACATGTAAATATTTGTTGAATTCCGAAACGTCTTTGCTTTTTGTGATCACTTCAGAAATGTTTTTATGTTATTCATTGAGAACAAATTGAATATATCCTACTCAGCTTGAAATTATTTGATAGATTTCCTTTAGGAATGTAATAAATAGGTAGAAATATTACCAAACTCACTAGAGATGAAATATGAATTTCCAAAAACGTGAAAACAGTGAACGCTATTATTTAAACAGCCAATCATATTCCTTTGAGTAAGTTTGTATGATCATGTGTTAAATTTTTTTAGTGAAATATTTTATTTTTCATTGATCCTCTAATAATACTCACACGACACTTTGAATTCCTATAACGGTTCCAAAATTATTATTTTGAAAAGCAATTTTTCTGTATAGACTTCTGTCCACTTCAAAGGGATTTGAGGTACGTCTTTTGAATTGATTATTTATTTCTGATCAAATAATGTTTAAGCAAGCACCTTTTAACTTGCTAGGAATCGTATAATAAATAATAAGACCTCAGACAAGTTTAAAATTTTGACGGTTGTCATTCGTATGCGAACAACAATTAGGTTGGTTAACGAAATAGACCCACTTAAACAGTGTTTTATTGAAAAAAAATATATATTTTTTTGATTAAGTGGCTGCTGTTTTAATATTTTCACCTTTCTATATATTTGAAATAGTGGCTAAGGATGATGTGCTGATTTCTTATTTCGTTTCAGAATCCAAGTGATGTTCCGGAAATTGTGGATAAACAAAAGCAGAATGCAGAACTTGATCGACGATAGTGATTTTTTTAATGTTATTTACCAGAATGGCATCTATTTTTAAAAACTTCAGTTGTGTAAAATTACTAATAAATTAATTTATTTTCTTGTCTGAGTTGTAATGTTGTTTATAGGCTTCGATTTCATTTTATTTGTTAATTTGCAATTTGTCAAGAATATGTCCCTTTTTTATATATGTTTTCTTATTGAATATTTATTTATGTTATTTGTATAAATGTATGATCTCTCAGAAGTGTGCGGTTGGAATATGATATTTAAGCAAAGAAAATTTAGTTCTCTATTACGTTTTGTTTTTTAGGATAATATTTATGATTTGCAATTGCTTCAAATAAACCAATCATAATATGTAATGTATTATTCAGTTTCTTAGATAGCACAATGGTTAGTATTTTGACGTTTGGTTCACCAGTTTTCAAGAAATCGTCGTGTTCTACATCCAACCGATTTTTCAGTAGTAACTCAATAGTGGTAATTTCAGAACCATCGAGTCACATTTCTGGTAACTTTTGGAACATTTATTCAGTTTTGAATATTAAAAATATGTGACATTTGTATTTTTAAAGTTGTTTTTCCAAAAATTGTTTTCTCAATATAATAATAATGATAATAATAATAATTATGATGTCTTTTATTTACCAATATCTGTTGCAAGTTTCGATTTGGATTGAAAATAAAAGATTCCCCCCTTGAATTAAAAATTACGAGCTCCAGCGTTTTGTTTTTGAGACGCCAAATATAAAACACCGGCTTCGAATCGTTTGAATTCGTTCGTCCTATATGTTGTACAACTCCAAACAGGTTTACAGTTTATCGAATTAATAAGAGTTTTTAAATTAGTGTCCCCTATTTTCAATTCTCATCATCATAAATTCAGGCAACTTCACAATTTAAAAAAAAATCAAATCAACTCATTGTCGACGTTCATTTTTCCCCTCCCACCCCGAGAAAAAATCCATTACTCGCAGAAGGACCGAACATTTTTTCTTCTATCTCGGACTACTCAAACATTAATAGGACGTTTTAGCATTGAAAAAAGTGATTGCACTCCGTTTTTCCATGAATAGCCTGAGCTTAGGACACAAAGGACAGCAATTAGTGGAGTTCTGAGCCGAGACACGATTGAGGAGGGACTGCCCGGTCATCCCCCGTCACCTGGGGGATGATACATCTCGAATGTACAAAGTCAGTTGGCGCTGGAAGCAAACATTTTTAACGGTCGCTTTGCTGTACTAATTATCTGGTACTTAAATCTTAAGTATCACTCCTCTATTCCGAACATACTACTTAATACTGATTACATACTAAGTTACTCTTTTTTACGACAATGATTATAAAAGAAAAAAGAATGTCGTGATGGTTATTTTTGCACCAAAGGAATTAGCTAACATGTATTTCCTGTAGTGTGCTCTGGTGACGCAGAATTATTAATATTATTCAAACAATATGAATGATTTTTATATTGCGTGGATTTTTTGGAACAATTTCTTATACTCATATCAATCAGTATAAATAACAATAGTACCTACATTATGGGGCCAACGTTGAAGTTGTTTTCAATGGAAGTTATAATGATGGGACTCAAGCATTTGAGACAAATCGTAGATACGAGGCCGGTTCAAAAAATAAGGTGAATTTCCATTTTTCTCAAAAAATATTTATTTATTCATCAATTTATATTTTTACGATGCAAAAAAACTCGAAATCGTCTCCACAATTTAATATCACTCTCAGATGTTAGAACGATAAAACCATCAATCACTACATGTTTCGAACCTATATGGGTTCTTCATCAGCTAATTATTTAAAAATTCTACAATGAAAGAAGAACAACATAACAATAGTTAATACAATGAAGTATAGAATTACTTAAATGGAAAAGAACATTTTTATATTGGAGAAAAGAAAATTATCACATGTTACCAATGTTAATAGTAATGACTTTTCTTATTTAGTATTATTAAGTTCAGTCATTTATAGCTTTAGGTAGGGACAAACACTGCCTAATCATCATATAAATATATGATAAAGTATAATTAAAAAAGAATGTCTTTAACAGAAGAAGATGTTCCTGGAGCAAAACTAAAATTTGCAACTGTAAAGGATAACAATGTTGTAACATTAAAACGTTGGCTTGCATGCCGTAATTTAAAAGTAACTGCAAAAGAATGAATGAATAGACAGGTCATTATACAGACTCTAGTAAACGAGTAGCGGTAGATTCAAACTGTAATAAAAGAAACTTAAAATAATTATGAATTTCAGACTTATTTACGAGTGAAATATGAATCAAATATAGATGGTAATGAAATAAATTTAATTAAATATAATGAATATAATTTAATGAACGATTGAGGTTATATCTCATTCTAATCAATGGTAATTAACTATGAAAAATTTACTATTCATTTCATGTTTAGAGCATACATATGAATATTTATTTATTTTTTGCACTGTTAAATCCACTCTCCTCGAAGCATGTATCCATTTCTTACATCTAACCTCATTGATATGAGGTTTTTTAAATGGTATAAAAAACACGTTTCCTTCCGGATATCGATTATCCATCGTACAATTCGCAAAACAGCAATACTTTGTTGGCATTATATTAGCACCAAATAATTTTTTATATCAGATTTATATTTTTAAATAATGAATTAATATTATGTAAATAACACTGTTTTACATGTGAATAGTGTATGTTTGTCCCTACTACTAGTGCTGCCTCTCGTGACACGTTCGCTCCACTATTCTCAGGAAAAAGGCTCATTCCTTTCTATTACTAAATTTTTAAAAAACTCATTACCTACTATTAACATGTCATTGTGACCAATTATTGGTCACATTGACCTGTCTCTTCAATCTTGGAAACAGGAAAAAGTCTCAGGGGGTTAAATCTGGTGAATACGGTGGCTGTGGCGTGATTTCCGGTGTTGTTTTTGGTCAAAAAATTACGAAGAAGCAATGACGAGTGAGCAGGTGCATTATCGCGATGCAAAAGCCATTAATTGATTTTCCACAATACCAAACGTATTTTTCGTATTGCTTCTCGCAAGTGGCGCATAACTTCAATATATTACTCCTCATTGACCGTTCGACCATGAGGTAAGAACTCCTGATGCACTACGCCACGGTAGTCGACGAAAATAGTGACAAAACCTTGACATCTGATCGAATTTGGCTTTAGCCTTGGTCTTAGCTCTCCTGGCTCTTCCATCATAACCATACCCATGATTCGTCACAAGGTATCAACCTAGGCAAATCTACATCGCCGTTGGCGTCATTCAACAATTTCTGAGCGTTGCTCATGCAACATTTTTTTTCTTCTATATTTTATGCCTCTCAGCAACAAATTAAACATGATAAATAGCTGAAACTGTGAATATGTCTTCGAGACGATGTACTAACATAAAAAATAAAAAATCGCTAATCAAATATACGTAGCTTGCTAAATCTGATAATTCACCTCATTTTTTAACAGTCCTCATAAATTAGTTATACTTCAATCGATTATTTATTTGAAGAATATATGCCTTCAAAGAAATATTCTTACGGCTGTAGGTTGTATCATTTTGTTTGATTTTAAGTAGAAATATTTTTGTCAACCCCATTCTTCGTGAGGTACCTATAAGAGCATTATTCTTCTACAGGCATTTTCATGTTCTTTCGAGTCAGCATCAGTCATGTTTTTCCATTTCCAAGTTTTTTGCAAATAAACGTATTAAAATTTCCAAGTGGAAGTAATAAACAATAAAAAATATTGAATTGAAAAAATTGAAGTTATCAATTGTATGCGATATACCCCAGCTGCTGATAGTGGGTTTTTGCTAAGAGGCCGTACACTTGTGGGAAGGTATATATCGGAACCACCAAAAGATCTATGGGAACAAGGCTGAAGGAGCATGAGAAAAACTGCAGACTAGGCCAAACGGACAAGTCGGCTGTGGCGAAACACGCACTCAGTGAAGGAAACCACAGGATTTTGATTGAAAACACGAAATTCATTGCCTCTATAGTCGACTAGTAGGTACGGCAGGCAATAGACATTCACTAACACACGAATAATTTCAACAGAAAAGAAGAATCCCATTCTGAGGAGTTCAAGAATACCAAACAGCATGGGGGCAGGTAGAAAACGGTTGACGACTGTTACTGACAATTTAACTAATCTAAGTACAGGTATTAGCAATATCCAGTCATGGAAGATAACTCATGATTTATGAACCTCTGAAGGAAGTAGCCAGTCGCGCCAGCTTAACATCGGGAAGAAATTCCAAAAAATCAAAAGCCTTGAAACGGGAAAAAAGGTGATACTGAAAACCTCGGCCGCGAAAGTCTCAACCATTTTGTCATTATCACGATTATTTTTATTATTCAACACCGAAAAAGCATAAGGGACCTGAGAAATACTTTTGTATAAAAAATTATGGTTGAATTTCGTTCGCAAATTTGATTGCATCAACATTTATTCAACGCCTTATTTAGTCTAATCAACAAGTTCACAAAAATGAAAAATAGAGATAAAGGTCCTAAAAATAGGAGCGATAGCTCATTCGATTCGGCATCACCTTTAGAAAAATGTTTTTAAAGGATTTTGGTGCAGGTAAAAAATTGCAATTGTTATCAACAAAATAAGATTTTACAAAAAAGATATTAAGTTTTTCGTTAATAACTCAAAAAATATTGATACTTAAACAATTTTGAAAAAAGCTCGTTGAAGAGGAGGAAATTTCCGATAAAAAAGTCCCGGCTCCCGAAACTCTATCTCCATTATTTATAATATTAATTTGACGTTGAAAATAGGGTTCCGCACGGCTGTTACGGCATGCGCGCGCTGCCGCTAAAGAGAGTTTATCAAAAGAAATAATTATTTTTTTATAACATTAAATGTTATTTTGAAAATTTAAAAAAAAACCAGTATCTTCTTAACACTTGAATGAATTGAGTCCCGTAGAAAAAAAGTTTTATCAACATTTTTCAAAAAGTTATTCAATTGTTAACTAACAAATTTTTTCCCAATCTCCGTTGGCATAAATAATGGAATAAACGGTATAAATAATTGTCCAACAATTTTTTTTTGTCAAACTACTCAAAAGTGTAAATTATGATCTTCAAAAGCAAAATTCTTTCTTAACTAATTATTAAACAATCGATATATAGAAAAAATCGATTTTAAACAATTGAAAATTAAAATTAGGAAAAATGTTTTTTCAAATCATAATTATCTCTAGACAATAAAATAACACAAAAAACTTTTTAAAAAATATTGAATTTCTCTATTTGTTTAAAACAATTTGATACACAAATTACGTGAAAAATGCATATCCTATGTTAACAACTACCATTGTTTAATATGAAAACAGACATTGCTGAATATCAATTGAAAAAAAATGATATCAACAATTTTTAGATATTTCATTTTGCAATAGTTATAAAAAGTCTTATTAACAAATCAATACATTTTTATGAACTTTTATCGCAGGATCGTATGAAGTATATATATATATATATATATATATATATATATATATATATATATATATATATATATATATATATATATATATATATATATATCAAAAGGGCTCCACGAAGTATAAAATTTATAGGCCAATTATTTATACCTTTTATCCCATTATTTATGCCAACGGAGTTTGGGAAAAAATTTGTTAGTTAACAATTGAAGTTTCTCAACTTCTGAGTGTTATCGTTCGTATGGGGGCGGCAGCTGATTAACGGAAAAACAGATTTTAAACAGATTTTTTTTAATTGAATAACTTTTTGAAAAATGGTGATAAAACTTTTTTTCTACAGGACTCGATTCATTCAAGTGTTGAGAAGATACTATTTTTTTCAAATTTTTAAAATGACATTTTATGTTATAAAAAAAATATTTCTTTTGATAAACTCTCTTTAGCGGCAGCGCGCGCATGCCGTAACAGCCGCGCGGAACCCTATTTTCAACGTCAAATTAAAATTATAAATAATGGAGATAAAGTTTGGGGAGTCGGGAATTTTTTATTAGAAATTTCCTCCTCTTTAAGGAGCTTTTTTCAAAATTGCTTAAATATTAATATTTTTTGAGTTATTAACGAAACACTAAATACCTTTTTTTAATCTTATTTTGTTAATAACAATTGCAATTTTTTACCTGCACCAAAATGTTTCAAAAAATTTTTTCTACAGGTGATTCCGAATCGAATGAGCTATCGCTCATATTTTTAGGACCTTTATCTCTATTTCTCATGTTTTTGAACTTGTTGATAAGACTATATTGTCAGGACTGAAAATATAAATATCTCAGAATTCTACCAGGCCTGTTCATCATCTGGTGTACTCAGATAAGTTTTGCGTGGGGAGATTTGTTTTGAAAATGTGCACATTCATTGCTTATTAAGGCAGCCCAAGAAATAGTAATCCTAAAAGGGAGACCAAAAGAAGTTACAGAAATCTTAATCCGGATCCCCCTCCATTTATATAAACCGCAGCCGGTGACAACTTCAGCGGCGTACTGGACAATATTTGCCGGGAATTTCAGTTTTCGTGTAATGCAGTTATATCAGTTCTGAGATATTGCCAAAAGGGGTTGTTTTCAGACAAAACCAATCTCAATTATACCGTTCTTTTTTTGTTTAGAAATCGCTTTTATTGCGTATATACAATACTGTACAATAAGTCTTCAGAAGACTTGTGAGAGTTAAAAAATAATAACCAAATCAGGGTATGGTATAGTAAAGTTTTTATTGATGCTTTGATAGGTCATGCGTAGTGTAATACTGAACGAGTAGAGACAGCAAAATATAAAAAGTAATGAAAATTTAATTTCAATAATATAATAAAATCAATAAATTTAAGTATTAGAATCACAACTCAATATTGTTCGCATTTCTTTAACATTCACAATTGATATTAAAAATCAATACTTAGGTATAAGCGAGAGAAAGATCAAATTTTATTTGAAATGAAACTTGAAGGGAAATATTCATCAATAGTGTAAAAGATTTCAGTTGGCACTAATTTATTTGACAGTTCTTTCATTTACTAATTTTAAGTACCTTTTTGATGTTTTTCGGCAATTTATTAAACAACTTGATTTCCATTAAAATCAGGACTGTATTCCATTGTCATTAATATGTGAGAAGTTATTTCAAGTTGATGTCCTGTGTTATAAGCACTCTCGTAACTACTTGAACATTTGAGATTTTTTAACGTATAGCAATAGACAAATGCAGATGGTGACAAAGGTTAGAATATTCAGCTTCTGGAATAGTTCCTTATATAGGATTTGTTTGTTATCCCCTATTTAGAATTCATCATTGATCATCGCCTTAATGGAACGCCGAAAAACTAATGGAAATGTATAAAACTCAGTTTATATTGAAAATTTTCTTACCTCTCTTATTGAGGTTCATGTAATATTGTATGAGGTAAATGCTTTGGCGAAGAGAAAATGATTTGCTCTTTGCGATTACAGTTCTTCGTTGAAATCCTCTCCTCAACAAGTGAGATAAGATCAGGTATTTCCAACATTATGTGGATGAATGGTATTGTGTACAGTTGTAGAGCAGGTCAGTTTGATTCCTGCAAACATGTTGCAACTTCATAGTATATATTAATCGATTAATAATGATAATGAGCAATAATAATGAGCTCCATCGTTACAATTAGCATTCAATATTTAGTTATAAGGAATTGAATAAATTTTTCAGTCTTTTCAACTTTTTACCTTTAGTATTTAAAATATAATTGGTTAGATAGAGTATTGTACATACCTAGAATAAAATCAACTTTGTTTGTTGAAATGTTTAATGCAAAGGCACACACACATAATTGGTATACCGATCTTGAGTATAATTCTACATTCCTTTACTATTTTCGGATCATTACATCTACTGGGAAGAAGCTGACTTTTATATTTATCAAAACGACTATTTCAATTGATAAACGTGACAATCATTTTCCTCGATATTATTTGGGTTCCTAACCTTCCCCCCGAAAATCGACTACGTAATATAAACCTTTGAAGAGTTCAATACTTAGCTTGGCGTAGTGATTTTTTATAAAAAATTGCTAATACAAATACAGAAATGTCATAGAATACCCAGTGAACATTTTGAATTTTGTCCAGTACTAGACCTTCCATTACTTGACAGTTCACAATAAATGTTCAAAATAAGCATTCAACAACGGTGTTTCCAATATAACTGGGTCACCATGTATGATGATTTCTTTGCAACCAAATTCTTGTTTTTATTACCTAATCTTACCCGTTGTCCCCGTGACGCGACGGCCATCTTTAAAAAACTCTCATAAAGAATAGACGGCTTACGAGGGCTTCTCCTATTGCTGACGCATCTCTGTCTCCAGTTTGTGAAAGATGGAATCTTTATGTAGAGCCTCCGGCACACCGCGATATGTCCGATGACACGATGTAGAAGTGTGATTGTATTCTGGTCCTCGGGACATTTTCCGTCCCCCGATTTTCCGGCTGCTGGATTTATCTGCCGCCCTCCGAAAGACGTTTACATTTTACAGAGCCGTTTCTTTCGCATAAAACAAGCTAAAATTGACATTGATAGATTTTTTGCTCGGTGGATATTTTGAATACGGGCTGCATCAGCCGTTTGTGTTGGCGAGGACGGCGGATTTTCTGAAAGGTGCTATTTGGATTATAGATAGTAAGCAAATATTTAAGATTCGGAGTTCTATTGAGATATGTAATAAACGGAATGATTTTCAAATATAGAATCATGAGAAAAACTTGTTGAAACAGTATCAAACAACGTGAATATCATCCATCGAGCTTCCCTCATAAAATTTGAGGTAGAAGAGTGAAATTTTTGAAAATTGTTTCGTGTAGAAGTTTTAGATATCAATATATTGAAGTGATCCCCAAAACTTAAGTTCACATTCGCAATTGTTTTCAATTCGATGTTTTCAACGAAGAGTTACCATTCTTGGAAGTCTTGGCGATTAGTAGTAACCATAATATAAAATTACAGGTCTATACAATACCATCACTTTCAGAAATATTTCTGAAAGTTCATCTCATTATTTTCCCCAAAAAAAAATAATAGGACTACACTTTCTCGTCCATAGGTTTATTGTTCTAATTTGTGATATTTCTCTAAGATCAGTAGAGTGTTAAGATACTTGAGAATGGTGTAAAAACCGAAACCTTGGTCGTATTATTATCAATACATTAGGTGGAAATTAGGCAAAGTATTTTATCTATATCATTTAATTGTTTATTGTTCTTTTTCTCCCGAGTAAAGGAAGATACGATATTGACGAAATGTTATCAGGTACATAGCTGAAAGCATTGGGTATCTTTCATATACAGTACATTCCATTTAAATCGAGCCACCCTGAATAACTTTTGGTACAATGATTTTCAGGAAAAATAAAAAACACGTCAAATAGTATACAGGGGGACATATTTTGACATATTCTTCTTCTGTCGCACCCCCAGAACATGTCATCAATTTTTTTAATGGATCACCCTATATTGTTTCGCTCCAGATGCTCCATGATGAGCAGATTTCAACAAAGTATAAAACATATGGTCTGAAGCTTATAGTTCGGGAGCTACAAATTATTTCAATTGAAAACGAGCCACCCTGAATAACTTTTGAAACAATGATTCTTGAATCAAAATCTGATGACTGGACAATGGGAAGAAAAAAATGTTCTATAGTAAATGTTCAAAAACGTTTCCACCAACGTCCATACAATGTTACAAACGAACTTCCATTACCGCTCTCACATGGTTGAGAATATCGAGAATTATTTCTTTGCAATGCCTCATGATATTCTCTCTCAAATCTTCTAATGTTGTTGATTCTATCTCATACACTTTAAACTCCAAATGATCCCATTGGATGAAATCTACAAGAGTGAGATCCATAGACCTTGGTGGCCATTCTGTAGGACTTCTTCTGCCAATCCAGCGACCAGGAAAATGATCATCCAAAAATTGTCGTACTGGAGCTGCATAATGGGGAGGTGCACCATATCCTGCTAAAAAACTATTTCGTTTTCGAATAAATTTATATCCTCCTCAATTGCTCTATTGATTCACGGTATTATTCGATTCTCCAACATATCCAAATATTTATCACTAGTCAAATTATCATCGATAAAAAAGGTCCTATGATGCCCAAACATTCAGTTTTTGAGGTGGTTGGGTATGAACTTGACGGTATAAATGAAGATTCGTATCACTCCAATATCGACAATTTTACCGATTCACCTCTCCATTCAAACTAAACGTACATTCATCCGAAAAAACAAATTTTATACAAGAAATTATGATGCAAGTTGATTCGTTCAGCGAGACTTTCACAAAACACAATATGTCTATCGAAATCATCTTCGTTCAATTCATGAACTAATCTTATCTAGCTGAATGAAAAATAAATTTTACCTCTGGCACAATATGGATTTAGCAGAGGAAATAGTTGCACTATCGCAAGGGGAAGATATCAGAGTGTGACAACAGAAGCCTATCAGTTTGACTTTCTCGAATTAAAGTCGGGAGTGCCACACAGTACAATCCTAGGACCACTACTTTTTTCTATTGATGCCAGCCTATTCGTTAACTCCCTTACACGTTGTTCTTCTCTTCTGTACGCAGACGATACCCAGATATATATCTCTTTCAAACCTGAAGATGCAGCTAAGGCTTGTGTACAAGTTATTAACGACATCAATAATTTTGTTGAAACTGCAACTGATTATTATCTAGTTAACAACCCAAGAGAGTCTAATGTTTTAATCTTTGGGCCAAAAAATGTCAGGGAGATAATTGAAGACAAAGTAAAATTGAAAATAAATGACAATGACATGTCCATTGTAGATCAAAGAAAATGTCTGAGGCTGATTTTCGAAAGTTATTCAAAATTCGAAACCCACGTAAAGAAACGTATTCAAAAGGCTTATGGAACTCTTAAGATTCTTTATGGAAATAGAAACTTCCTTACAAAGGCAACAAGAATAATGTTATGTGATGAATGATGATTAGAACATTACAAACTACTTTGGAGATCCCTATATCCGTACCTACAGTACATTTTAAGTAAGAATGGATGTGGCTTTCTACTTCTCCATTTTTATACACAAAAATGTGGGAATCCTCCAAAGAAAGGAAGAGAACAATCATTTTAAAAAAATCAATTTTATAACTACATCAATTATTTGAAAGACTAACAAAAATCTATGCGTATTTCCTATTGTTGAAATACAAACGAACAAATTTTCGTAGTAATAGCACAGACTGTGGTAATAGCACAGGTAATAGTGTTACAGAATTATTCTGTGGTAGTGTTTTGAGTTTGACATTGACGTTTAACGACTGTTATTTATTTTCAATTCAAGCAATTCTTCAGTTTGATTAGTGTGTAGCCGTTTTTATTATATTTATATATAATTGTGGCAAATCTGGATGAAAAAGAAGAAATAATGATTGCTGCCTCAGATCCACAGGTTTTACATCAGCGTAGTTGTTAATCAAATTTTCTTTAATTTTATATCATTTTTAGGAATTTGTTCCCAGTGGCCGGCAGCAAGCATTACGCCACCCGGGACCTCTTGAAACTCCAGTGAAAAAGAATCCATTAGAATTAGATGATCTGATTTTGAGTAAACTCCAGAAAGTGTCGTTGATTGATAAATGTAATAATGAATGGTGGATTTTACGCAAAGCCACACTGAATACCCATTTCAAAAGTGAAACATGCAATATAGACAAAATTGAGACAAACAAGAGTTATAGTCATCAGAGCAGTTATAAATCGCGTTATAGTGATTTCATCAATGAAACTTCAAGTTTGCATAGTAACTGGGAGCAAAGCTTTGATAGGTAACGACCCTCGCTAGTTATTGTACTTCAATTGTACTCATCACAAATCTGAAGTGAAAACCTGGCATTCCGCTCAATTTTCAGAGATATGATTGAAATTCGGCTATTTCAGAAACTCAACTTTTGGATATAAAAACTCCCAAAAATACACCTTTTCACGATTTTATCCTTGAGACCTTCATTTACCAGCCTCTTTCATTTTTTTCATACAACAAACAAAATTGTTTGTTTTCCAGTGAAGCACATCATACTTGTTTATGAAATTAGGTAAATGACTCTTTTTCAAATAATTTTTTCTTTGCAGCGTTACAAAATTGAAATAGAAATGGATGTATTTTTGTGAAATTCACATGAATATCAAAATGATAAAGAAGGTGAACCTCTTTTTTCATCATTCAGTATGTACCTTCCACAATTGATCATGTTTGTAGTTTGTAGAAGACTGAATTGACAATAAATAAGAAAGCTTCTAACAAAGTGATGATGTTTTACTTTTGTAGGGAAAACTGAGTAAAATTTTCAAAGTTTGCCAACAAAATTTTTATTTCTTCACATTTTAATTCATTATATTGACAAAAAATGAAAACAAAAAATCTAGGAAACCAACAATGTTATTTAGTATATGATACCAGTAATAGGGTCATTTTGGTGAAATAGAAGTATTTTATTCTGTGAAAACATTTGGAATAAAGGTCTGCAGCATGCAGCAGCAACTTTTCAAAAATTAGCGCAAATTATTAAAATGAATATTTACCCTTCGCTAGGTTTGGAAAGAGATTGTCTGAGGCCAGTACTTCTAAATTCATCAACAGAAGGTTATCAGTTGACAGTGATTCTAAAAGTGACTCTAAAACAAGTGATACCAATAAATTTCAATACAACAAAGTACCCATTGCTGAGAACACTGTTTTTCATGGAAAACCTAATCCAACACACTTAGAAGACGAACTTTATGTCCAGGGTAACACTGTGATATGGTCTAGAGGCGTTGTCAATAATTCAGATGACCTTGACAATGGTAGAAAAACTGTATGTTGCTACACATCCTCTTCGCCCATAAAGCAAGCTCTTTGGTGTACTTTTTACTGTGAACGACCAGTATTTGAAGAAAATCTTCTCGATCAGGTGAAAACTGACGAACCATGTGGCATTCCTGTAGAAGCAGTTTGTGTTGCAGATTCTTATGGTATTAGAGTTTACACACCAAAGGGCGAAAATTATAGTGTAGCTGTGCCATTTGGTATTAGTAAATTGTGGAATATCAAATTTGGTATGCTTATCGAAAAAGAAAATGGAGGTGAGATATTTTATTAATTGATAAAATCAGCAGGTACTGTAGTATAAATGTAATTAATTGAATAGAACTGACTGATACTTGATGAAAATCCATATTGAACAACTAATTAATACAGTTTAATGTATGATTTCCATGCTTGAGGAAGCTATTGTATTTTTTTTTGTACCTTGGGAGCTGCCTGACTTGTCCATTTAGTCCAAGTCTCCAGGAAACACTGCAGCCTCTTGGGCTTATTGCGTTTTTTCTCCCATCTTCTCATGACACCCATTCTATCAGTCTCGTTCCCTGTACTAGTTTGTACAGGTTCCGTGTTGGATGTTCGTCATATTCTTCTGGGCGTAGTTTTGTACGTCCATATATAGCCTGCCTCCTGTGATTCAGTGCCTCACTTTCGCATAAGATGTGTAGATCTGTTTTTATCCCTTCGTTGCATAATCTGCAGCTGAGATCTCCGTTGTATAGCCCCATTTCATTCAGGTGTCCTCTGAGCCGACAATGACCGGTTAGTAACCCTGTAATTATTGTGAGCCGATCCCTACTATATTGAAATAGTTCTTCGGTTCTTTTCTCGGACGGTTCCCTCATGAAGGTTCTACTGTGTTTGTTGCCAGGTACTTTTTTCCAGTACTCTGTGTGCTTCTTATTGGTCCATGTCCTAATCTGGTTTCGTACTAATGATTTTGGTACCCCCAGAGCTGGTTCAGGACCTATATTTGAAGTTGATGAACCGCATCTAGCACATTCATCAGCTTTATCATTACCTGTGATTCCTGAATGCCTTGGCACCCAGTACAAAGTTAATTTGTTCCTGTTTGCAAGTTCATTCAGTTCTTCATGGCATTCCCAGACCAGTTTTGAAGTCACCTTTGGGTTTGTTAGAGCCCCTAGTGCGCTCTTGCTGTCTGTAAAAATATTGATCCGCTCATTTCTTTGAGGTCTGAATTTAATAAGCCTTGCACACTGCAAGATAGCATACACTTCCGCCTGAAAGACGGATGTTTATAGTCCTAGCGGATAGCTGTAGTTTAGATTTCTATCCGCTCGGTATATTCCAGCTCCCGTTCCATGATTGGTCTTCAATCCATCTGTATACCGGGTGTTTTTTCCAAACATGTTTTCGGGATGACTAATGGTCTTCCATTCTTCACGGCTCATGATTTTGGCCGTGAAGTTTGTGTTAAAGTTGTACTTCGGTGTCATGTGGTCCGTGCACATATTCAATATGTGCTCCTCCACTTGTTCCGAAATTTCTGTTCGCTCCGATCTTTTGTAGTTCGGTGAGTTTTCCAGTCTGAATTGGCCCATCCTGGCCTCCTCCGTTATTACAAGGTGTAAAGGAGGTAGATTAAGGAGTGTCTCCAATGCTTCTGTTGGGGTAGTTCTCATTGCTCCCGTCATTCCCAAACATGCAAGTCTTTGCACCTTACCTAGTTTGTTGATAGCGGTCGCCTGCTTCATCTTTGGCCACCAGACCAAGATGTGTATGTTATCATGGGTTTAACCACCATCGTGTATAGCCAATATACCATGTCTGGTTTTAGCCTCCATGTTTTTCCATAGGTACGTCTGGCGAGCATCAGTGCTACCTCCGCTTTCCTCTTTATCCTGTCCAAGTGTTGGTTCCAGGTCAGTTTGGAATCTAGGATTACTCCCAGATATGTAACCTCCCCAGACACTTGTATTTCTTCACCTCGAAGTTTTAGAGGTCTGAGACCCTCCGTTTCAGTCCTCTTGGTGAATGCTACTATGGTCGATTTGGATGGGCTTAAGTTAAGCCCTTCTTCCTCGGTCCATCTTGTTATAATGTTCAGGGCTTGCTGCATGCATCCCTTCACTACATTATTGTATTTACCCTAGACTAAGATGACTAAGTCATCTGCATATCCCAGTGCTATATACCCATTATGGTCCAAGAGACATAGTAGCTCGTCCATTACAAGGTTCCATAACAGAGGGGATAGAACCCCCCCTGAGGACAGCCCCTTGCTACCCGTGCCACGACTGTTTCCCCATAATGATTGTATATACCAATCTTCCCCTAAGCATGCAGTCTATTCACCTACAGCTTGTCTTGTCGATCCCTCTTCTCCTCGACGCCTGGATGATTGATTCTAACGACGTATTATCAAATGCGCCCTCAATGTCCAAGAAAGCAGCTAAAAGTACTTCCTTGTTGTAAGTATATTCTACTTTTTCTGTTACCCGACATAGAGCCGTTTCTGTTGACATACCTGATCTGTATGCATATTGATCTCGATGTAATGGCGAAACATGTGTAGCGGTTATTGTAAAATCCTTCATAGTGAAAATCATATATTAAACTGTATTGATTAGTTCTTTTAGAAATGTAATTAATTCTTTTCCAAATCAAAACTGTCAGAAAATATGTGTTATTGAACCAAAAGTGGGTTATTTTTTCAAAGAATGTTTCTTGGAGTTTCTGATTTAAATTACTTCAGCGGAATTCGGGTCAATTTTTTTTTTTTTTATAACAGTTCAAATTTGCTATCTCATTGAAAGGAATTTTGAGCTCAAGCGCTTCCAAACTCCAGAGGCCAAACTGCACCAAAGGCTGAAATTATAAAATTCATGAAAAAAGCTTCTGAAGCTTGTACCAAAAGTTTCTGTTGTGCTTTAAACTAATATAAATAAAGTTTTAGGTTTTCCAAAGGAAAGTTTATATGAAACCAGGGGGACATTATTTTCCCTGTCCTATCCCTTGGACGATGTTTGTCCAGTAGTTATAAACCAATCTGGAAGTCTAACAATAGTTAACAATACCAACCTGAAGGTGGTTTTTACAAATGAGAATCCTAGTATATGCATGATTTACGATACAAACTCTAAACAACATAGTGTTTATCGAATAAGAAAAGTTAAACCAGATGAAAAGGATTGTGGAGACAAGATTTCTACTGGATTCTTTTCCAACAGCCAGTCAAATAAGGTATGTATGTTAATGTATTTTTTCATTACTTTTATCAATTGAATTTTTTTATTATGTTCAACCAGTTGACTATAAACGGCCGTTTTCAGAATTTTTTCGATAGGAGGTAGTGTATCAATTGGTCAAAATTAATTTATTTTATTAGTACCTGTTACTTTTTGAATAGGGATAATTGTGCTAACTTTCAATGCATCAGGGTTTCTACCAGTCACTGACAATGTATTTATAAAGTTGAGAAAAACATAAGCATTAGTTTCAATTATATCTTTGAATATTTTTGCATCTAAAATTTCATACAGAATACATTCATTATTCAAAGATTTAAGCAAGTTAGACATTTCAGTTATATTTAGTTATTCAAAATTATGTTTATAATTCAGGTGAGACAGAGGCAACAAGATTAATATTGTACACTTATACTTTCAAATAATATAAAGTCTATCCAAATCCAAGATAGAGTGAAACAAAACAAAACCGAAGCGTGATGTTCACGTTATCGCCCAGTGTCAGATGGAAAGGGCAGCGTTCATTGGTGAATTCGCCTTCTTGGTACGAGTTCGGTACCAGCACAGGGTTGTAATCAGTCGTTTGTGTGTTTGTGCGGCGTGCGTTATAGTATATTGTTTAAAATTGTTTTCCAAAATGTTCAGTACAGACACTGCTGATGACACTGTGAGCTATCCTCTAAGTCCAGCCAGGAAACGATCCAAAAAAAGACATTTGAGTGTTGAGATGAAAGAAGTGATTTTAAATGTGTTCTAGAAAGAGATGGAAGAAATTGAGACATCGACTGTCGACGAAGTCGTATCGAAAGTTTCTGATAAAATTGGAGTATGTTGCGCTTCGATTTACAATGTTTTACGGGAATACAAACAAAATCATACATTTTCCAAACCGAATACAAATCAGAATCGTCAAACCATTATAAAATCAATAAATGATGCTGATAAGCATGCAATCAGGAGGAAAGTGCATGAGTACTTTTTCAGAAATGAAATACCCACGATAGACAAAGTACTCACAGAAATAAATGAAGTTTATTATTGGATAGAGAGGAAATTGTGTTATGGAGGAGAGAGTATTTGACCAAAATTAAATATTATAGGGAACAACAGAGAACAATTTATTATATTAATGAAACCTAGGTTAATGCTGGTCATACTACCCCTAAAGTATGGGTCGATGAAACTGTGACCTCATCTAGGAGGGCCTTTCTAGATGGACTATCCACCGGATTAACAAATCCATCAGGTAAACTTATATTTATATTAGGACCTGCCTCAATCTCAATATATAAAAAGTAACCCTCGTATTTATTTTATTTACTTACATACCTCCTCATAATTTCAGGTAAAGGAAAACAGCTCATTATTCGTCACATTGGCAATGAGAATGGGTTTGTTGCTGAAGGGCTGTGGTGTGTCGAGTCGAAGAAAACTGGAGATTATCACGAAGAAATGAACGGTGAATCTTTCGAACAGTGGTTTTCCAAAGTTCTACCCCATCTGGACGATAATGCTGTGATTGTAATGGACAATGCACCTTATCATTCGCGACGATTAGAGAAGATTCCGACGTCTTCAAAGAAGGTTGAAATCCAAAATTGGCTGCGATCAAAGAATATTAGCTTTGAAGACTCAATGCTAAGAGTACAGCTACTAAAAATTGTCAAGGAGCGCAAGCTTGAATACCAAAAATATATAGTCAATGAGATGGCAGCAGGCTAAAACAAAATTGTCCTTCGCCTGCCTCCATACCAGCGCGAGCTCAATCCCATCGAGTTAATATGGGCGGATGTGAAGAATTTTGTAGCTCAGCATAACACCACGTTCAAATTTGCAGATCTCAAAGTACTTTTTGATGAGGTTTTGAAAAGAGTCACATCGGAGAAATGGGAGAAGTGTGTTCGGCATGTGACATTGGAAGTCGAGACAAAGATGTGGAAGCTTGATAACATAATAGAGGCACAAATCGAGCCACTGATAATTCTCAGATTGGTGAGGATGACACTACTGATGAAGAGACAAATTCATCCAGTTGAATAATTTTGATTAATATTCCTTTTGATTTTACATAAAATAAAAGTTATCAATAAAGAAATAATTAAGTCTCTTTTCATATAATGCTTGAGTGCGCTGTGAAAAATCCAATGAAAATCTTTTTATATTACACATATTATCTGCATTTTTCCCGTTAAACTGCAAGACTTGTGCATTTCACTCGTTATTATAAAAAAGTTTTCCTAAGTATGATATAGCATTTGCGATCAATAAGATGTTGGTTCTGAATACGACCCTGGCCAATTCTTGGGATTTTCAATATCACATGAGTAGGGCATGTCAATGTTTACATCCACTCTATCTTGGATTTGGATAGACTTTAGTGTGAGCAGTAAATTATCCTTATTGCTAATTTACATACTTTATGAACAAGCCTGAGGAAACCATTGTATAGTGAAACACGTGTTGCGGTTTTGTAAACTGTTTAATGAAAATCTCACAATAAAGTGTTCATGAGATATCAGTCAATTCCATCACATATATCAAATATAACTGAAAAAATAATGGATAACAATAAAAAATTCTGAATAACTAGGTATTTAAATTTTTCAGTTGAAATCTCGTCTATCTATGTGGGAAAATGTAGTGAATACTAGGAATCAACCTACTCCAAGTCCAGTAAGTAAAGGGTCTAATTTAGGACCGGCTCATGCGAGATCCCAGAGTTCTATGGCGGTGGTGAGGTACGACAAAATAAAGGAACATATGTCATAATATTCATGCACTCAGTCTTAAGTCGTAAGAAATCATGACCATTAATTCTCAGTGGTAACATTCATGCTTATATTGGGTGTGCCATGAACTGTTAAAATCTAATTTCCCGCGCAAAAACAAGTGGGCTGGGGCGTAGTTGCTAGCTTGTTTCTCAGAAATTTAGTTATAATGCATCGGTTTACAGGGCCACGGTGCAGCTTTTGCTCACCTAAAAAATGGATTGCATATTAATGTGAGGTGCCTGTTTAGTGTTGACTGTAATTTAAATCAGGGTCCCAGTACAGTTTTAATGAAAAGATGGGTATAAAAGTTCGGGGAATCGGGGTCGACACTGAATGTGAAGCAAATTCAGTTTGACACACGTAAACTTCTGGCTAAATCAAGAGTATCACTCACATCTTCAAGCCGTATTTTAGAATTAGATTCAAAAGTACACTCATATAAGAACCAAGTGTTGCAGAAATTAAACCTGACGATTTTAATTTATGCAAGTCTTACGTGGAAACAATGTTGAATCGCTTCAGTAGATTTCACAAAATCTTGTATTCCCAACGAAGTTAATTTCCACCTCGATGAATATGTTTGATAAAAAGAACTGCAGATATTGTAGCAGCGAACATCCCAAAGCTAAATCTAAAATGCCTCTTCATTCACCTCAAGTAAATGTATGGGCAGCAATTTCAGGTAGTGGAATCATATGCCTTATTTCTTCGAAGATTTTTGCAGTCACACAATTACTGTTAACCCTACTGACTATAAGAATGTTTGAGGAGTTTCTGGCACCACATCTACAGGAATTTGCTGGCTACAATCATTATACAAGGTTACAGCAAGATGTAAACACTTACCACATCACTAAGGACTCTCTCTCATTAGATAAAGACCTGATTTTTAGAAGAGACAACATCCAGTGGCCACCCAGGAGTCCTGATTTGTCACCAGCAGATTTATTTTGAAGGATTGTTTGAATTATCGTATCTACATAAGTAAATTTTGAAGTAACTGTCTACATAAGCCAAATACAGTTCACTTAAAAGCAAAGAAATGTCTACAATAAATTGATGGATGTAGCCGTTACTACGTGGTTGAGAAATAAAACTTCCTATGTTTTTTTACCACTTGTATTTGTCCGTATAGGACAAAACTGCAGTAATGTTAGTTACAAATACAAGTATTAAAAAAGGTTGGAAGTTTTATTTCTCAATTTTCAAAATGTCTACAAACTCAGATTATCTTTGTTAAAGAGTTTTTGAAAATTGCTGTACTCGTGTAGATATTGATATTATTGATATTATTTTTCAATTCTAAACTCCCGCGTATCAGCAATTTTGTGAAAACATAATTTTTTTTCAAATATGTCATGATTTTTTATATTTTTTAAAATGTAAACTAATTCATGGCCCACCTTGTCTTATATCTATGAGCATGAGTTGTTTTTAGTGGTGATAACAATAAAGATATGAATTCTTATGAATTGAAACTTGTGACATATGAACTAAAACTGAAACATGAATCCATCCTTGAATTAGGAATGAAAATGGCATATTTTTTTTTTAGTCGATGTCAGTCTCCAGCTGTATCTTCTTATGGCAGCCCATGGCCCACAGCAAACTCTAAGCTAAATGTTATGATGAATTCCGATCTCTCTAAATCCTACTTTGATTACTCTAAAACGGTCTCGTACTTGCGATCAACTCCTGCAATCTGTCTGGACTACTTGTGGACTGATAATTATTCTGTACAGTAAGATCATTTGGAAAATATAATTTATTGACACTACTTATATACAGGGAGATACATTATCATATCTTCTTTTAAGGGAACCAAATAGTGCAGCTCCAGCCTCGAAAGTATTTTTTATTGATGATCTTGTGGGTCAACGATACCTGTGCTATATCCTGACTTCTAGAAGTCAGTTGTCGATAGTCAAGGTTGACTTTTCAGGACCAAATATCGTCTTTGGAATGTTGACTAGCATGAGTGCAAAGGATGCTGTACCAATACCGGTTAGTGAAATGAAAGGTTGATAAATAAAAATAGAGTAAGAAGTTTTACTTTTTACAAAAATAATAAACAACTTTGAAAATATAATAATTTAGATGTAATGCTTCAAAAAGAAATGGGTACCATCGGTATAGTCTGAAATTGATATTTGAAAATCAGTGAGATTTAACTATTTCAACATATATACAAAAATCTTAAACTGTATTGTCATTTCAGCAATTGCATATGTTGGCAATTCTGGAGCATAGTGGTAATGTGTCTCTTTACTCAGGGCTGATGATTGTTGGAAAATTACACATAGGTGGAACTCTTGCGCAGCATACACCTTCTCCTTGTATTAGACGAAGGACACCTCAGTTCACTTATTCACCTTATCCAAGGTAAGTTCTTGAGAAAAATCCGATATTGTTAGTTTCCTGTCATTTTTTATATTCATAGTGTTAATAATAATAAAGGTACCACAGTTATAATCTTTACGTATCATCCACCTTCCTGAAGAGAACCCTTAAACAATGTATCTTCATATCATATGGAACAAATGCCGAATTTGTACTATGAAAAATGACAAAGAGACGGCGAGGTATCCAAGAATTGGAAATATTGAAAAGTGTAAAAAAATTATCATAATTAGGCTGGAAGACATTACTGGAATCTCTAGATCCCCCTGAATCATGGTTGTCTTTGAAACAAATGATACAAATACTGTAATGAATCTGAAGCCGCCCCTCATTGATATACCGGCCAGCGAACAAACACGTGACATCACCGCGAAAGAATGCAGTCGGCAACCACCGGTAAAACTCTAGTCGAGAAACGAATCGGCTACAGATTTCTAGAAAGAACCGTTACATTATATAAGCCCGTCTTCCCGACTCAAGAGGGCAGTTCAGAAAGTGAATCGAGCGGCTAAACAAGAAATTCAAATAGTGGAAATAAATTAAGTGTTAGTTGCTAAGGTGTTGTAAATAAATTACTTTGTGATTAGTGAAATATTGTCGGAAATGAATTTGTTTAAGACAGTTAATTTGTTACAACACAGTTAGGAATTGAATGATTATATGAAGCATCAGAAAGATGGTATGTCTATACAAAGAAGAAAGAAATAGAAGTGTAACAGAAACAAGTACGAAGTACGATGACGAGTATATTGCACAGGCTGGATGTGAAACAGAAAATAAAAATGAGTAGCCCTTCTGTGCTCATTCATTTATTTATTCAAGTCGTATTTAGAAACACCTCAGAGAGGTAATTATATGTATGGGATCACATTGACATGTCTCTCTAACGGCTGTTTATAAAAAGTTTTAGTATAATTTCCGAAGTATTATATGAAAATCAAGACTTGATTATAAGTAAATTCACATTATTTTGTGAGCTGCAAAGCTTCTGGCAGTATTAATTTTAGGTTTTCAACAACATTCTATGAAATGTTTACTAAAATCAGTACTCAAACTCAAGGAAAAGTTGATCAATATGTGTGCTCACCTTTAACATGTGGTATCTATAAATTGGCTGTTGGAGGAAACTAGCAGGCATGCAAATGTTGGCTCATAATAATAATACTTTATTTAATTTTTTTCTCAGGATCTAGGATCCTTCTCAAAAGCTCAACAACGTTTATTATAATTAATAATTCTTCGGAAACACCAGAACTGATGAATATATATATATATATATATATATATATATATATATATATATATATATATATATATATATATATATATATATATAGGTACATACATATATATATATATATATATTTATTTATTTATTTATTTATTTGACACTTTGGTACATTGAGTACATGTGCTAAGTCATAATTAAAAAACAAAATAAAACTACAGAAGTTGAACAATACAAAAACAATAAATATGGTTCACGTCCACAAACTTTCACAACATAGAAGTATCATATAAAAAATCGGAGAAGCTCTAGCAAATACTCTCAAAATGTCATGAAAAAGTGTCGTGCAAGAATTCCTCAAGACTGTAGTAACACTTCTGTAAGAGAAGTTTCTTCACCTCAATTTTAAAAAGTTTATCTGACTCGATTTTCCTAATAGATGCCGGCAAGTTATTGTAACAGTTTGTTGTATTAAATAGTGGGGAGCATCTAAAGTGAGCCGTTTTGTGTGAGGGGGTTCTTAACAGTTTCCCATGACGGGTGTCTCTACCATGAATATCCGCGTTTGTGACAAATTCAGTTATATTGTTACGGGCAAAAGTGACACACTTCAAGATAAATAAAGAAGGGGCCGTCAATAGGCCCTCTCTTAAGAAAATTGGTCTACAACTATCTTGAAAATCTATATTAAAAATTAGTCTCAGCAATCTTTTCTGAGCAACAAAAACTCGTGGAAATTCCCTTGCACATCCCCAAGAAATGATATTAAAGCTGATGTGAGAATAAGCCATAGAAAAGTAGACATTCATCAATCCAAAATTATCTAGAGTGTTTTTCAATTGTTTGATTGAGTAATATGCGGAATGGAGTTTATTGCAGACCTTCTGAATATGACCGCTCCAGGTCAAATTTTCGTCTAAAGACGTTCCTAAAAACAAGACTTCGCTGGAAGATCGAATACCATTTATTGTGGAAGAGTCACTGCTGAAATTTTTCCTAATAAATGATTTCATTGAAACAGATTTAGATTTATTCAGAATAAGTTTGTTGCGTTGACACCAAGCACTGAATTTATCTATTATTTTATTTATTTTGTCTGACAACTCAACTTCGTTTTTGTCGGCCACAGTAATTGCAGTGTCATCCACAAACATGGTTATGTGACACTCAGAAAAGAATTCAGACAGGTCATTTATGAAATTGAGGAACAACAATGGTCCCAGGACAGAACCTTGAGGCACTCCTAGTTTTACATCTTTGGGACTTGATAAAATTCCATTGCAGCTAACTATTAGACTACGGTTTTCCATATACGATTTCACCCAGTTCAATAGATTATTTGGGAAACCTAGGCCTGCAAGTTTAATTATAAGAAATTCGGAAGAAATGGTATCAAATGCTTTTGACAAATCGAAAAAAAGTGTTACAACTAGTTTATTCGAGTCAACCTGTGTATAAATGAAATTTAATAAATGGTATGAAGCTGATTCAATTGATTTGTTCTTCCTGAAGCCATATTGGTTATATATATATATATATATATATATATATATATATATATATATATATATATATATATATATATATATATATATAGACAATAAAGTATCAGTATATATATATATATATATATATATATATATATATTGCAACGAGCTACTCTAACATATCACTCAATATAATGATTTGAGGAAGCGCTACAGATTGTTAATGTTTGAAAACGCATTGTACTTTTTATCTTTGATTTGATTATGTAGGTATACGTGGACTATTAAAAAAATAAGGTGAATATTCAAATTTCGCGGGCTTTGTAAATTCTACATTTTCGAGGTCACCGAGAACTTTGTAAATTCTACATTTTCGAGGTCACCGAGAACTTTGTGAATTTATGAATGAAATTAGTGGGAGTTGACTTACTAGTTTATTATTTTTACTGTGCCTCAACCAACGTATTCACCAGATTTCGCCCCATGTGACTTTTTCCTGTTCCCAAGGTTAGAGAGACCCATGAAAGGACGGCTTTTTGCGACGATTGAAGAGATAAAAACTGAATCACTGAGAAAGCTCAAGGACATACCAAAAAGTGCATATCAGAACATCTTCGAGGATTGGAAAAAACCCTGGCACATGTTTATTATATCTGAGGGGGACTAGTTTATTTTGAGAAAAATTTAAATTCACCTCATTTTTTGAACAGACAGCTTACGTACCCGAAATCAGTTTGTATTTCTAATCACACTATAAAATAACATACTTTTTTCCACATCTTTAGAGATAGTGTCTAATTGAATAAATTATTTTTAGACGAAGCAGCCTCCTACCTCACTTGAAGTCAACCGACCCCAAATTTGATGAACACCTAATTTCCCCAGTGTTACCTAATTTTGCTTCAAGGAATCCTGTACTTCAAATGACTTTTCCAGAAGGTAATAGTGAAATAATTTTTGAAAATGTAATAATTTTGAATTCTAGGAAACACATTCCTCCACATAAATGAAAGTAATAGGTTCCCTATGGATAAGTATTTTGATTGTTTGATATGTTTCAAAACGTAGTTTACTTTGAGTTAGCTTTGAAAATTATTACCATTCGACTATGAATGATCATGAAAAGTGGTAACACCGTACCATTTAGTTATTGTTAACAGAATGGTGGAGTAAAATGTAGAAAATTTTGATTTTTCGGGCAATTTATCTCACAATTTTATCTGCCAATTTTTTGTAAATCATTCAGTAACTATGAAAACTTTTCTGGCATTCACTACTTTCGCACAGGCACCAAAGGATTTTCCTGCAGTGCTTGTGTTTTTGTACTCAAAAAAATATTTTTAATCAATATTTTTCTATAAACTTCTAAATTATCAAGCAACACTAAGAGGAAGTGAAATTCTAGAAATATATATAATTTTTTTCCACCGTTACTATAATAAGCTTTTTTTTCTTATTTTGGATGAATTAAAAAAGATATTTTATTGAACAAATAGGAAAACTTTATACCACTTTAATATAGTTCTCGGTCTCTGAATGAATGAAATAAAGAAACTTCTATGAAACTTTTAAACCAGCAGTCTTCCAGCGTTTAATTTTTTTTCTAGAGATGTACAAAGAAGTACCTTTGAAATGAAAATGAGAGAATTCACTGAATAAATTTTAAAAAGTATCAGCTATAATATCCCAAGGACATTGATAACTAACGAAATAATTTTATCACAGTTTTCGAAAGCACGTTATTTGGTAACATCCCGACGCCGAAGGCGTGCTTGAGGAAGTTGTGATAAAATTATGAGTTATTTATCAATGTTCGAGGGATATTCGGTGAGAAAAATTTTTGCAATTCGAACAAAATTATTTATTGAACACACATTTATTAAAAGAATAATTCGTATAATGATATTCCGTTGATCTTGCTGTATTTGCCTCGGCTACTGCATAGGTTTTTCCACGCATACTATTGATTATTTGGTTATGATGTTCCTGATCAATATTCAAATAAGGTTTTATGGAATTTCCATTATTGTGCCCAGTAATTTTCAACAATTGCTGTTCTTGAACTCCACTCTTAGCTAGTTGACTGACTGCAGTTGCTCTATTAGAGTGATTGGTTATTTTCCTCTGTTTCGTATCCAAGCCAATTGCTTCAGCAGAAGATTTCGTCCATCCGTTGATTATATTTCTACCCCAGAGCCAGTTATCGCTTCCTGTCTTCCAGTGACAATTTGGCCTTAAAAATAGTCTATTTGTCTTGATATTTGTGCGTCGTTTTGATAATAATTTAATGAATAATCTGACAGGACAAGCATTGTTATCACTATTTTGAACTAACCATTTGCTAGAGGCGCAGTTCTTTGAACCCCCTTGGCAGGTTTTACTGAAAATTGGATTATATTCTATCCTATTAGTTGGAGATCCATTGTTGTCCTTTTCGATATGAAAATAATCAACTAAGCAAGCAGCACCTTCACCACCTCTCCAAGCCAATTCCACCGCTGCTATGTGATAAAATTTGCGTAGGAGTCCTATAGGGGTATTTTCATCCCAAAAGTTTATAATTTTACTCATTTCATTTGAAGTTAATGGTACTGAGCTTGTTTTGCGTTTAGTGGGATCTGTTTGTAAATTTCTTCGTGCTGCGTCGCGTGCATTCCGCGCTTGTTTGAATGCAACACTTTTAAAGGGGTCTAGCATGATATTATACTCCTTGTAATACTTTTATTGTAATAATTTGCTTGTTATATTCCATACGGTTTTAACAGTAGCCTCCTTAAACTCTGTGCTATCCTTTTTTCTCATATTAATCGCCCAATCCTTGAGTATTAAGGCAAGCTCTTCGAGAGTACGATTTCCATCCAATTCATATTTTCTGGCGTCACAAAACTCCATAAATATTTTCCAAGTGTATTTTTTACTATTGACAGTATTTTTTGGTGTATTTTCTTCAATGATTTTGTCAATTGCCGCATCATTTTGAACACCAAAGCGAGGAAGTGACATTTTCGAAATAAATTGAATTACTGAAATGTCAAACAACTTTATTGTGTTGGTTGCTTAGCAATGTCATGACATAAGTGATAACTACCCGTGAAAACTATCCATGGGTAGTTATCAGTGTAATGATGGTTTCATTGGTTATTTCGACACACATGACTAGAAATAGACAAATTTGATAGGATAATTTTTTTGGCAAAAAATTTTCTGTAAAGTTAATTAGAAAGCAAAATGATAGCATTTTTTATGTTCAGCTCTAAGTTTTTAGCTATTCATCATTTGGTGTTCTTTCAGTTGACAACCAAAAAGTTCTCCTCAATGGTCTTATGGATGCGATTGAGAATAGGATGACACTCAAATACTCTGATGGAACCTTCTACAGAATCACGCTCCCTAGTTTAGCATCGACAAGTCTGGTTGAGAGTTGCCTAACGACTCTTCGTCAAATCTTACAAAAGGATGTGGCGATCATTTTGTTGTGTAAATGGTACTCTACAAGGAATGTAATTGGTTCTAAGGATATTACTCCAGAACAAGAATGGTCCACGTTTACTGGATTGCTTTTTGGTAAGTAACCATCAATAATGAGTTCAATGGGAATTAACATAATAATTAAACATTGATTATTTCAAAAATCATTGTTGGAGAAGTAGCAGGTCAAAAAAGTTTTTTTTCCAAAAAGCAAAATTTAAATTGGCATAAATGAATTATTTGCTATATTGATTAATCATATTTAGTAGTTTTTGTTTTAAGAACAATTCTGAAATGACCAACTTTGATCTTGGAAAGATGAATATTATTGTAAGTATTCTTTGTGTGGACAATTGTAATTATTTGTTAATGAATAAGTGACTCATTTAATGATATTATTACCTACTGTATACCAAAACCTACATGTATATCAAAAATTTTTGAAATAGCAATGGTAAATCGATTATTCAAATTTTTTACAAACTTCAAAATGTTTTCTAATAATCAGCATGGTTATCTGAAAAATAAGTCAATTGAAACTGCTTTGATGTATCTCAGCATGAAGTCCTAGAAGCAATGGACAAAGGAGATCTATCATGTGGAGTTTTCATGGATTTATCTAAAGCCTTCGATTGCATAGATCATGACATTTTATTATGGAAACTCTATAAATATGGAATTCGTGGAAAATCGTACGACTGGTTCAATTCATACTTGAAAAATAGAAAGCAAATAGTAGAACTCAATCAAAAAGACAAAACGGCAAGATCTGATGCTTTAGATGTGTCCATGGGTGTCCCACAGGGTAGTATTATCGGTCCAATATTATTTATTATATTTATCAACGATATTAATGAGGTTATAGCAGATATAAACACTGCTCACATGATCAATTATGCTGATGATACCAATCTTCTATTAACAGGTGCGAACTTACCTGATATTATAAAAAAAGGTAGCAAAATAATAGAACAATTCAAAGATTATTTTTTAGAGAATAAGTTAGTTCTGAACGATGGAAAAACAAATTGTATCATGTTCAAAGTCAATAACAGTATAGAAACACCACAAAACATAATTATGCACAATCAAAAAATCATTTGTAATACTTCAGTGAAGTTTCTAGGCATATACATTGATGACACTTTAAGTTGGAGTAGTCATATAGATAACCTTTGCAATAAACTATCCTCGGTAACATACGCCATGAGAGTTCTAAAAAAAAATGTTGATCTTGAAGCACTAGTTGCAGTATATTATGCGAATTTTTACTCCGCTATGACACAAGGGATAATCATCTGGGGCTCATGTCATGGGTTTAATAGAGTTTTCCTATGTCAAAAAAAAATTATCAGAATAATCTTTAATATAAATACAAGAGATTCCTGCAGAGGAGCCTTTAAAATCAACAAACTACTTACTGTGTCAGCAATCTATATATATGAATCAATAAAATTTATTATCAATCATCCAGGCCATTTTGACATACATCGCAAAACGCATATTTACGAGACAAGACAAAAAAAGACTTCTCATATCCCATCCATGCAAAATCCCTATATGAACGTAGCACTATCTACGCTGGAATGAAATTTTATAATAATCTTCCGAAAAACATAAAAGATATTGTCGTTGCTAACAGATTTCTGAAATCTGTAAGAAAATTCTTATGTAATCTGGAGCCCTACAATACTGATGAATATTTTCTAGCCTCTGGAAATTTATGAAACAAAATTTTATTCAAAATTGCGCTATGTATTTATAGAAATTATCTCTACTTTCAGTAATCATGCGCAATATGACGCACATTTTAATATGTTTGTAATCGTGTTTGAAACTTGAAGCAATTCATTTTGAATGCTTCATTTTTAGATTTATATGTACACATATTTGATATCTTTACAATTTTCCTTTTGACGTATTTATCAGACAAAAATTTTCTGGCACTCCTGTGAATGATTATCAAATACTCTGTTGAAATAAATGTATCTATTTATCTATCTATCTACTGCTTTGTATAACACTATCTCAAAATAATAAGGGTCATATATCAATTATCATTATTTATTCAGCCAATTCACTCAATTAATACAAAAAAACATTTTATACTCAGAACTTTTTGGGTACGACGACGACCAACACTCCACTGATATGTCCAAGGAAATTCCCATTACCCCATCTTGTTCCATTAAGAGACAAAGATATTCCACCGGAACGAATGAAGATTGGAATTACCTTTCAAATTCCAGGCACGGGCTGATCAAAGCCAACTTGGACAAAACATTAAGGTTAGGTTTGGAATCGAATACTACCTGCAACGAAGACAAACCCAATGGTCATATTGATGTTAGAGGAGTATTGTTTCCTTATATTCGACAAATTCATTTAGGTCTGCACTTGCTCTATGAAGATATTAAGTTAAATACTTTGAAATCTGACCAACTACCGCCTTTGATGAAGCTCCTGAATAGACTCTCAGTAGATCTCAATCTGGAAGAGTACAATATACATTATTGGCATGATTTTCCTGATTATGCTATCTTGAACAAAAGTTCAGTTATTCCACAGTCAGAACTGAAAAACGTTCATCAATGGCCTGGGGTTTGGGACAAACCCGTTTCTATTTGGAGGTACGTCTATGACTTACTAGATGGTATATGTCCTCAGCCATACCCTTACCTAACCAATGTGAATACTAGATCGAGAAATATTGTTCAAGTAAGTAGTTGAAAATCTTTATACATTTTCTGTCAATATATTTATTGGTATTTTTTACTCATTTTCAGTTATGTGGGATCTTGTCTGAAATCAATAAGTCAGTACCTTCGGAAATATGTTTAGAAACTTTTGCAAAAGAGATTTCTGGCGTTTTTCCACAAGAACATCACACTCCACATAAAGCTACTCTTATTGACAATTCTGCTTTAGAGCAAGTAGTACTGTTCATGGTTGACATGAAAATAACTACAAGGTAAGATTATTTTAAATATTGTTTCTTATTATTGCTGTCAGCAATTTTATATCAATGCATGGGTTCCTATTCAATAAATATGTGATACGCTCAAGCACATGGAACAACTTCATTTTATAATTAAAAAATCAATTGAACAATGCTTTATTTTTTCCGCACTTTTTACAATTTTTACTCGTCGCTGTCCTTGGTCTCGAAGAAATCCGTGTTCTGAACTAACATGACAATAATTCTAAAGCCCTCGTGTAAGTACTTCATTCAAGCATTCTCGTATATTCTTAGGATTCACCGTGTCTAAGTGAGCAGTCGATGGCTTCGTGGAGAAGTGCCAAGGCGATAGTTAACCCAGTAGTGGCTCTGTTAAATTTGTGCCATGTTCTATTTGATGCTGAGCTTGACTTCTATAGATTTGGTCTACCACATCTCTGATGTTGTAGATGTCTTTATGCCACCAGCTGATTTACTTCTGTTGTTACTTCTGGACTCTTCTTGACTCTTGATAAGTTGACACAATTCATGAAGTACACAACAGATGAGACTGAATAAATAAATTATACTTTTATGTGCTATACTTCTATGTTGATTAACCGCCTATGTAGCGAGTATTGTGACTTATCTTGTACCATTGTAAAACATGATCGAAGAGATGAATTGAATCTATGTATATATCATTTTTGCTATCCATTTGTCATCTCTGTATCTGTAGAGTAGGGAGGGTGAGTGTAAGCCCACGCACTTAGGCCACATGTGACCCATTGTACATCCTCCCGAGGAGTTGTCCTCCTAGGTCATCGTCCATCCTGTCCTTTCCAGGAAGGTGGACAGGTCGCTGGGACACATCTCCTTTATATCGGCAGGTGTAGGCCAAGACTCGCCGAACATACACTCTCTTATTGACGATAACTCCGGGCACTCGCACAAGATATGCCTGACAGTCTCATCTTCCTGTTCACACATCCTGCATAGAGGTGTGTCCACTAGCCCCATATTATGTAGGTGTTTCCTTAGCTGAGATCCTACTGTAATGCGTAGAATTTTCTTGGTCATCGCCAGATATTTCTTCGGCGTCAGCTTCCCAGGGTCGCCCAAGGTGATCCTGGCAAGATTACATCCTTTGATTCTATCCCATCTCTTTAAGGATTGAGCATGGGTGTAACATTTGACTAGTTCCGCAATTGTCGAAGTCATCAGGCCGTGGGTGCCACCGGGTCCTAAAATTCTTAGTCCAGCCGCTTCCTTGGCTAAAGAGTCGACAATGCGATTACCTTCACTCCCGTCGTGCCCTTTAACCCACCTCAGAATAATGTTATTATCTACCGAGGCTTTGGCTAAATCTTGGTGGCACTCTAGTACTAGCCCTGAGGTAACACGCTGTCTGTTCAAGGCTAATAGTGCTTGTCTGCTATCAGTGCAGATTGTTATGTTTTTGCCAGAAATTCCTTTCTTGGTTATTTCTTTTGTGGTGATTGAGATACCAGCCAGTTCTGTTTGGACCACACTGGTATTTCTTCACATTCCCCACTTAATCCTTAGGCTTAGTGATCTGGAGTACACTCCTCATCCTGATCCTTCTTTGATTTTTGAGCCGTCTGTATAAATCCGTATTGCATTTGTAGCATCTGACCATATATCCATTTGTCATATGAGACTCACTTCTTTCTCAGATCGGTGATTTATATCAAAAGACCCTGCTCTTTTCCAACACTGCATTCGCGAGGTGCGCTAGCTTTCGTAAATTGCAGCAACACCCCTTGGTGAAAATCTCGTTTCTCCGTATGAATCGCTCAATTTATTGAGAATCGCTAATTGCTTGTAGACTTTCTCCTTCAACGTTGCTTTGGACAAGGTTGGCCTTCTCAGCTGCATTTTCTTTCTTCTGGAAACAATTTCCACAAACTCAGGCTCTAGTCGAAAAGTCATGCATTCGTATGCAAATTATATAAAAAAATGAAAATTCTAAAACCTTTACAGAAAAAATCTGAAAATTTTTCTTCTGGATAAAACCAAGTCCAGAAGAAAATATATTCTGGAATTTTTTGAGACAGTGTTGATTCACACATCAGTATGCTGTATTGTGTTGTATTTTATAATATTATTGAGTTTGTCAGTAAAACTTTCAGATCTTCAAACAGCAAAATATATTTTGAATTTGAATTATTGTAGCTATTTAGTCTCAGGATTTCTCTTTCAATATTTCACTATATTTCACTTATTTACTTATCACTTTCCTTATTTCGAACTGATCTGCATTTTGGAATAATCTCAGTTCTATTATATTCTTGTATATTATTAGAATTACTCACATTATTTGGAGGTGTCGTGGTGTTGCTATAACGATGATTAACTGCACGATACTGAAGTCTGATCGCCATGGTCAGAGGTAGTTTATCGAGGGGTTAAGCAGTGTAATAATAATGCAATTTCAGTTCAAGATCATATGTTTGGAAGTCAACAGACATGCTCTATCATAATTTTTTCAATTATTAGTTGAATTTTCTATAGAACATAATTATTTCATTAATGTTTGTATTCAATATTTTTTTTTGGATTATTTTCTCATTATTTCAGCCAGTTGGAGGGTAGTTTTCTTTTTCCTGTTTCACCAAACATTTATTTATAGTCTACCTATTTTTCTACTTTGGAACCGTCTGGCTTATCCATTTCTTCCAAGTCTTCGGAAAACTATGATGGCTCATGAACTTACCACATTTTTCCTCCCATCTTCTCATCACACCCAATGTGGTTCCATGTACTGGTTTGTACAGGTCGTTATATTTATAGGAAATCATTTGGATTATATATGAATTACTTGCTTTCGGTGATCTAATTTCTCACATTTTTATGAAACTTGATGAGCTATCTCTATTTGATCATTGCATTACCTGCACTCAAAATCTCTGATATACAGCCCTATTTTGTTTAAGTATCCTCCAAATGGATAACGTCCTTTGAAGAGCCCTGTAATTATTCTAAATATTTCATTGATACTTGTCTTCAAATTAATTTTAGAGTCACTCCTGATTATTTCAATAAGTTGAACGCTTCCTCCTTCCAGCCCTACCCAACTGTCATATCAGTAATTTTGTTTTCAGCTATCTAGATACTCTACCTTACTCCATCTACTACTTGTTTTACGATGCCCTATGGAAGTGTAGAGAAAATCCTCCTTCTGGTTGGCCACCTGAGGCCTACTACCTTCTTTGGAGGGAAGACCTTGCAGCAGAGGCTCTAAAACTTGAGAAAGAGAAACAAGAATCTTCTCAAGAGCTACTTGGCATGTATAGTAGCACACAGCTCGATGATGAAGATATAATTCCAGGTGAGTTTTTTGAAAACTTACATTTAAATTCAGAATTTTTGATATCAACAGAGAAAAGGAAGAACCTAATTTTTAATGCCGAATATAGCTTATCAAAAACAGCAGCACCATCTAACTCTTTACTTTTGTACTATTTGAAAATAAATAAAGGGTACCAAAATATATGTTAATTTTGAATAAACTGTGAGAACACATGTTTCAATATATTTATGAAGTTATTGAATGTTTAATGACAATGCAATTATACAGTGTGTAACAACGAAAACTTAACGGAGCCGTTTTTGAATATAAAAAGTAAGATTTTTTAAAAAGCTCGGACACGTCGATTTCTAATTAAAGTGGGACACCTTTCAGACTAATCAGATTTTTTGTAGTACGCACCCCTTTGGAGGGGTGCGTCCGACGACCCTTATTTAGATAGGGAAAGTAGGTCGAGTGGCACCTTAAAAAAATTTCGAGCAGTTCTTCTTATCAGTTTTTTGTTAAACAAAATCCCTTTTTTAAAATCAATACCCACTCCTCTTCTTACAGTTTTCATTAGTACATTGTTCGATTGTTTTGTTTAAACGGGTCGTGTATTGTTATATGTTTAAAAATGCCTTACACTACTGCTGAAAGGTTTTCAGTTATTGCTTTATTTTTTGGCAACGACCAAAATGCTAATAGAACATAATTTTTATTTAACGAGCAAAACCCTGGGAAATACCTAAGCAGAAATCACGTTCTGGATTTGGTCACAAAATTCAGGGAGACAGGTTCGGTTTTAAATAAGAAAAGAAATGTTCAGAGAAGGGCAGTGAATGATGATAATGCGATTTGAGTGATTGGTTGAGTCATCGCCAATCCCAGGTTAAGTACCAGAGGTTTATCAGCAATGGCCGGAATAAGCCATATGAGCGCATGAAGAATCCTCAAAAACCACAAATTCTATCCTTACAAAATCAAACTTGTTCATGAACTCAATGAGGATGATTTTGACCGAAGACAGGAATTTTGTGAGGGCATGAGTGAGAGATTAATGCAAAATCCCGAGCTGCTTTATAACATCTGTTTTTCGGATGAAAGCTCATTTTATTTAAATGGTTGCGTGAACCGTCACAATTGCCGTTATTGGTCGGATGAAAACCCAAAACAATACGCAGAAATACATACCCAACATTTTCAAAATTTGAATGTCTGGGCCGGAATATAAGGCAATCATATTATAGGTCCATTTTTTATTGATGGAAATTCAACCGGTGATTCTTATTTACAACTTCTTGAAGAGGCAATACAACCTCGTATAGTTGAAATAATTGAACAGGATCCAAGATGTCAAGATGAATTTATCCATTTTCAACAAGACGGTGCACCACCCCATTATGCCCAGCAGGTTCGAAATTTTTTGAATAATCATTTTGAAGGACAATGGATTGGCAGAAGAGGTCCAATTGAATGGCCAGCACGATCACCAGATTTAACACCACTGGACTACTTTTTGTGGGGATATTTAAAGTCTAAAGTTCATGCTACACAGCCAGCCAATTTGGATGAATTACGTCGTAGAATTATTGATGAATGCCGAGCTATAACTCCTAAGATGTTGAATAATGTAAGAGCAAAATTCGAACAAAATCTTTATTGTTGCATGGAGCAAAATGGCGCACATTTTGAACATTTACTCTAAATTTCCTGTGTGAGTTACCCTTATTAGGTGTTACTTTTTTTGTGTGTGCTTTAAAAACAATTATTGAGATTTATTAGTATGAGATTTTTTAGTATGATTCACTAATCAGAAGCATAAAATATCCACGTCAAAAGGCAACCTTCATAAGGAGGTGCCACTCAATTTACCTAAAATGTAAGGGTGGTAACCAACCCCATCCCCCGAAAAAATCTCGTAATAAACAAATAATTCTTACTTTTTTTACGAAATCAAATGGACACGTCATAAAAAACAAAAATTTATTTTTTTTTATGAAAGTTCTGAACGTAAATTGTACCATAAAAACAATTCGATTTATTTTAAAAAGAGTTGAACTCAATAAAAATACCTTTAAATCTTCAAATTATCTCGAAAACTAATCGTTACAAAAATTTTCTTTCAACACAGATGTAAAGGTATTCGAAAGATCTTTAAAACAAGGTGCCACTCGACCTACTTTCCCTAAATAAGGGTCGTCGGACGCACCCCTCCGAGGGGGTGCGTACTACAAAAAATCTGATTAGTCTGAAAGGTGTCCCCCTTTAATTAGAAATCGACGTGTCCGAGCTTTTTTTAAAAATCTTACTTTTTATATTCAAAAATGGCTCTGTTAAGTTTTTGTTGTTACACACTGTATAGGTTCATTGAAGTTAATTTTCAAAATTTGGATAATTTTTAAGGCACAAAAGCAGATTTTGAGCAAGTTGATGGCATGGAGGATATCAACAATTCCTTGATGAAGTTGAGATTCAGTGAAGATATACGAGTGAACGAAGCCAGAAAAATGTTGCAGAGTTCCAAACCAGTTCCTATAGTGCTCACGCAAAGACCAGATGTATCCGATCATGACTTTATCGAGGAACAGGAAAAACATTTGTATGGGATTTGTATCCGTACAATGGCTCTGCCAGTCGGAAGGTGCATTCGAAAAAATGATTGTAACGTAATGATCATATATTTGTTCTCATTTTAGAGGCATGTTCACACTGCGAACTGCAACACCCGTCATTACAGAACCTCTATCGCCACCTCCTTTATGTTTAACGGGAAGGGCTCCGCCCAGAGGAACTTCTATCGACTTAAATCACATTGACACGCCTTCTAACATGAATCTTTGGCCTCTTTTTCACAATGGCGTTGCAAATGGGCTTAGAATCACCCCAGATGCTCATAATATCGACAATACTTGGATTATTTTTAATAAAGCTAAAGGTAAGAAATCAAATTTTCAACTTGGGTGTATTAAATTCTTTAGAAATTGATTTCCTAACTGATATTTTTTGTAATAAATTGATGGAAGTAGCCAGCACTACGTTTGTATTCATTTTTTTTAACTTTGTAATCAATTTTGAACTTTAGGATGTGATTCTCAATTATCTTGGTTTTAGTTTCATTAATACGGCATTGAAATGCTAAGTATTGTAAATTGGCAAATGAACTAATATTTCTTCTAAGGAATCCGAACTCCACTGGAATATGACCAAAAATTGCAAAATAAGATATTATTGACCAACTCTGTTGTAGGAAATGAACCTCAAATGGAACATGCTGGTTTTCTCTTGGCCTTGGGTTTGAATGGACACTTGAAGAATCTTGAGTTTAACAGTTTGTTCAACTATTTAGAAAAAGTGCATGAAATGACTAGTGTCGGTATATTATTGGGTGAGTTGCTTAAAACACTCTGTACTGTAGTAAATTGGCATTATAATTAAATGAAATCAGTATTGAATTACTATGGTTAAGCTCCAATTTTCATATGATTTGATATGCCATAAACATGTTTTTTTGGTCACGTCTGGTATTTTTTAAAGGTTTGTCGGCAGCTTTTCGAGGTACTTGCCATACGGGCCTTACCAAAATTCTAGCCATACACGTTGAAGCTCTCCTACCTCCTACATCTATGGAGTTGGACATCCCTCAAACTCCTCAGGTCGCTGGTTTGCTGGGAGTAGGCTTAGTTTACCAAGGTACGGCACACAGACATATGACAGAGATTCTACTCTCAGAAATAGGACGTCCTCCTGGTCCCGAGATGGAGAATAGCATTGATAGAGAGTCCTACTCATTGGCTGCCGGACTTTCTTTAGGGTTTGTTACTGTAATATAGTTAAGGTTAGGATTGTTTAAATGCAGTAGCTCATCAACTCGTATTTTTCAAATTATCATTCATTCCCTTCTCCATATTTTCAAATGCATTACTTATCTGAGTTCTACTTATTCGGATAAAAACAATGGAACTGAAACTCTAGAGAATATTAAAAGACTATATGAGTGATGTATCATACATACCACTATTAAACCAATCATTAAATACAGTAGTGTGCTAAATCAAATCAAATCAAAATATGCTTTATTACCCAAGATATAAACATCTTATTGGCAAAGTCTAGTAAAGTAAAACATGTATAAGGAACAATTAACAAATATAAACTATAAAATAATGCTTAAACACCGGAGCAGACTATATGGACAGAACAATATTAAGTCCAGCTGAACAGCTACAAATATAAGTACATGAATTTATGAATATTAAGTAAACGTAAATATATAATTCTACATAATGAACATTGATAGCCATTTTGTGTTGGTTTCAATAACTTGTTTACACAAGCTACATGTCAATTATTCGATAGAGCCTTGGTAGAATTCGTCCACACTATAATAGGGCCTCCCAACAAGGTATTCTTTCACTTTCTTTTTGAATTTCTTTCCATTATATATTCGCCTTAAATTAATGGGAAGGTGGTTAAATAACTTCTTGCTATTGAAAATAATAGAATTTTGTGTAAGGGCTAGAGAAGGTGTGGGAAGGGAAACGGAGTAAGACTGACGTGTACTATAAGTTGCGGTGTTCCTAAATTGATTTTTATATTTTTTGTGGATAAGACACACTGTTTCCAAAATAAAAAGACATACTAAGGTCAGAATTTTTTGCTTCACAAATAATGGGCGGCATGAATCCCTGTAGCTAGCCTTGCATAAATATCTGATGGCTCTTTTTTGTAGAGAGAATACCATATTGAATCGAAATTTTGCACAATTTCCCCAGAAACAAATTCCATAACGTAAATAGGATTCAATTTGTGCAAAATAAACTGATCTTGTGATGGTAGTGTCTAACTCTCTTGCAACAACTCTCACTGCATGACACCCTGCTGCTAGTCTTTTACATAAGTAGTCGACATGGAAATCAAATTTTAGATTTTCATCAATGAAGAGCCCTAAAAATTTGTTTTTCTCCAAATTTTCAATTTTTACATTTTCCAAGTGTACTTCCCCTATGTTACATCTAAACGTGATCACCTTTGTTTTATCGATGTTCAATAATAAGAGATTGGAATCACACCACTCTTTAACCGTTTTTATGTCGACGATGATTTGATCAAGTAAATTGGAGGTTGTATTGCTATGCCAGAGGATGGTGGTGTCGTCAGCGAAACATGTGAATTTACCACTTATGTTAACATGGACCAAGTCATTGACATAAATGAGAAACAACACCGGTCCCAAAACGGAACCTTGTGGAACCCCACTGTCAATGAAGCGTTCCTCTGATGAAATTCCATCTAATAAAACATTCTGCCGCCGATGAGAAAGGTACGTCTCAAACCAACGTAATGCCGATCCTCTAAATCCGTAAACTTCCAGCTTGCGAAGAAGCAGCATGTGGTCTACACAATCGAAGGCTTTAGTTAGGTCACAAAACATGGCCGCCGCAGATTCTCTGTCATTCAGATTGGTGTACAGGTTTTCCATGAGTGAAAATATGGCGACTTGTGTACCTTTTGATGACTGAAAGCCAAATTGGAATAAATTTATCACCTTGTTTTTCTCGAGGAAGGATATTACTCGTTTTTTTACCAGTTTTTCTATAATTTTAGAGATGCTATGGAACCCTTCGTTCTTAACATTCATCAATCGCCTGGAATATGTTCAGAAAAAAGATTGATGCAATGAATTATATGTGTTCATTCATAGATATTACTTTTCATATGATAGCAACTTGACGTTTCATAATTTAGTAAGTAGGTCGAAAGTTAGTGGGTCTATTCCAGAGTCTATTCCAGGGTCTATTCCTGCAAAAGTTAATTATAGCTCCACCTGTTCAAACGCGACCAAATAGGTCCAGTTTCTCGATGAAGCTGATTACTTTATTTGGCGAGTGATTTTTCAGGTCGGCTGGCAAGATTGGTTAGATTTCTGTTGGAGTATGGTTCAGTCATGTGCAGTCCCTATCATGAAGTTCATAAAAGAAATTGAAGCTGTACAGAATACCTTTTTGAGCGAAAAAAGGTTTTGGCTTGCTTCTTCTCCATCTTTATGCAAAAAAAGTGGGAAACTTCCTAGGAAGAAAGAAAAAAAATACTTTCAGATATAAACCCCTCTCGAAAAACCATTTTCATACAAATATTGAATCACTCAAAAGAAAAAGTATTTTCAAAACAACTGCTGTTATATGAACATTGAATTTTACAAAAATCGTTTTTTTCTATTTAGCTTTCACTTCAAATATATAAAGAGATAACATTTCATCTTCAATTGTGACATTCATTCATTCGCTTATTTGATTTAATCCTAGCCATATGAATCTTGTTTAAATTGAAAGGGGTATAGTTTTAGGAGAGATAAGCTTTTGGGAAAGAAAGGATTTGTGTATTATAGATGGGGTCTCAGAAAAGGGGGTTACTCATGTAAGTTATATTCTTTTTTTTTATAGTTTGATATAGATTTTTAGATACACACGATTCAAATTGAGATTTGTAATTGTATGTCACCTTATTAGTTGGCTTGTTGTATTGGGTGATCCTTTTTATAAACATCCAATTTTGTCTAAGCGTGTAAGTAACAATACTTTTTCAAGACTTGAACAAATTTTGATCCAAAATGAAGCAAACTGTGTACTATAAATAATCTTTGTGCTGAAATTTAAAATCTGAAAACAGTTTTCTGATTTCAGAATATTCCAACTAGATGTCGCTATTTAATTATATCTTCTTTAAATTTTCCATTTGAGGGTCAATTGTTAGACTTGAGTTCATTTATTTCTTTATTTTTTGAAATTCCACATTGGTAAGACTAGAAAACTTGGCCTATTCAATTTGAATATTTCTTACATTTCATTTCATTTCATCTTTATTTGCCTCGAGAAAATTTTACATTTTATAGACACGTCCAAACCTTAACCCAAATAACTAAAGATAGATGATAGAATAATTTGTAGTCCTGGGAATATAATCGAGGTTGAAAATGATTGTGATATGGGATATTGAAGAATAAAAAAACATATATGATCTTCATACAAGATAAAATACATTTTAAGGGATGACTAAATATGAATATATAAAATGTAAAATGTATGAATTATATATAAAACGTAAATGTATAAAATATATGAAGTATGATGTATAAAATGTAAAAAAATATATAATGTTAATGTATAGAATGTCAAATGAATGAAATATAGATAATATATGGATATATACTGTAACAATAAAATGGGAAGTTATATTCAATCACTGTGATTATCCATAACAAATGCCGATTTTCAGCGATCAACTGAGTAAATTCTTGGAAGTTGTAAATACAGTTACTAGATAAAATACATTTCAATTTGGATTTGAATATTTTTCGAGGTAAATCTCGAAATTGAGATGGTAAGTTGTTATAGAGTCCCGTATCAATTTTGGTGGTTTTTTTGAAGCCTTGTTTTTGGTTCAACTATTCTGGTTTTAAACCTTGTATCATATTCATGTATCTCTTCATGAGTTTCATTGAATTCAATATTATTTCTGATATATATTAGTTTGTGGTATATAATTAAAGCATAAACAGTCATTATTCCCAGAGCCGGAAATAAAGGCCTACAACTAGCCTCCCAATTTGACTTTGTAATACAGCTTATAGCAGACTTTCGTAAAATTAGTAGTTTAACTATGTATGTTTGAGCTGCATTACTCCAAGATAAAGTAGCATACTGAAGGTGTGAGTGGAATAGGCAGTAATAATAAGATAGCGCTGCTCTTTGATTTACAAGGTCTCGAACTGTTTTAATAGCAGAAACAGCCTTGGAGAGTTTAGTACACAAAAAATTCACATGTTGTGACCACTGGAGGTGACTGTCAATTTGTACACCTAGAAATTTCACATTTCCATACATTTCTGCCTGATTAGCAGAATTATTTGGCCTACAATCAAATTTTAGGCTTGCAGTTTTACTATCATTCAGTATGAATTCATTGCTGGCGAACCATGTATGTGCTTGTTGTCTGACATCATCTTGGGCTATTTTGAGATCTTCATCCCTTTCTATACTGATTGTGAATGTAGCATCATCTGCAAAGAGTACAGATAATCTGTTATGTGCAGCCACATTATGGGGTAGGTCATTCATATAAATGAGGAACAGCAGAGGTTCCAAGATTGAACCTTGAGGTACTCCCCTTTCAATTTGTAGGAATTGACTTTTCTTATTATTGCACTCCACTCGCTGTATTCGGTTGGTCAAATACGAAGTGAACATTTGTTGACAGTTTTTATTCATTCAATAAAATCAATATGAAAATGTATACTGCATATTCTAGGTTAGTTACTCTAAGGCATGGAGGCCATCCAGCTGGATTATCAGACTTGAATGTGCCAGATTCCCTCCACTATTATATGGTAGGGGGAAACAAGAGGTCGCTTACCGGTAAGTGCTCAGTGTGTTCGATTTTATTAAATAGAAATTCTTATGTTGTCATATACATGTATTTCAAAATGGATTTTAATGATTTTGAATTAAGTATATTTTTTGATTTGCCATGTAACTTGATCAATGTCACTATAATGAAAAATTGTAAATTCCGTGGAAAATGATTTTGTCAGTTATTTACGTACTGCACTATATGAAAACTGAGTTTTAAATAATATAAAAAAAATTAATCAGTCTAAAATGTGTAAATAATAAGACATTTGAGCTAATGTCACAAATCTGTCATTGAAATCATTCACTTATCACGTTATTTGAAGTTATGTACAGTCTCTAGTTTGAAAAAATTCTAACAATATGAAATCAAATTCATTGTTATCCTATTAATATTATTAAATTTTTTTTAAGGATCTCAAAAAGACAAATACAAAACGCCCTCTTTTCAAATTCGGGAAGGTTCTTCCGTCAACTTGGATATAACAGCACCTGGTGCAACGTTAGCTCTAGGTCTTATGTATTTGGGTACTGGAAATAAGGCTGTGGCTGATTGGATGGCTCCACCTGAAACTCAATATTTGTTGGATTTTGTTCGACCAGATTTCCTTTTGTTAAGGGTATTATCTAGGTGTAAGTTTCAACATTCAAACTTTCATCAAAATGAAACTGAACTACCAACCATTTTGCATTTTTTAAATTTCAGTATTTTTGTCAATTCGCAAAATTATGTGACTACTGAGTATTTATTACACTTCATTTTGATAAATTTTTTTTATTAAGTGAAATAAAGGCGAAAAATATTTTCATTCCATACAAAGTGCTAAAAAAATTGTTAACAGTAAGTATAAGGTTATTTCAAAAGTTTGGTCCGTTTTTATGAGTCTACTTAAAACATAATATCTCAGTGAATTCTTATTCAATTTAATCAAAATAAGTCGACTAAGGTCGTTTTTTCCTGGTCCTGATTGGTGAGGGATCTTCTACTGTTGAGAAAGTTATCGAACTGTTTGAAAAGATTGTAGTCGGTTGGCGAAAGGTCTGGGGAGTATGGTGGATGAGGCAGCATAGAACAGCATTGGACCTCTTCTGTTGACCAGTGCCGGTTGCTGCTGATGCAATTTTCTGTACATTCCATCGATTTCCTCACGACAGGACTGCTGTGATGGTTTAGCCAGATTGCAGAAAGTCATAGTGAATCACACCAGCTGCTGACTACCATACTGTAGCCATGGTCTTTTTTTGGTGGGTTCACTATTGGGAAGTGTCTGGATGAATCAACGGTTTCCAACCACTATCCTGAACGTCTCCTGTTGTCGTAGATGATTTACTTTTCATCACACGTGATGATCCGATCCAAAAAAGGATCGTTTTGGTTGCGCAAAAGCAAAAAAGAACAGACCTCGAAACGTGGCAACTTCGGTCGATCGTTCAAATCATGGGGCATCCATTATTCGAACTTTTTGACCTGTCCAATACGTTTTAAATCATCAAAAACCCCATGGAGGCTGACTCCCAGTTCTTCCGCCATCCCATGCTCCGTTTGTGATGGGTCAGTCTCCACCATAGCCAAATGCTCGGCAGCGCTTTGCTTCTTTTAAAATTTGTAGTGAAAAATTGGCAAAAAATCGCTTAACGACATCATATAGAAATAAGCTGAAGAAAGGCAAAAAATTAAAATTTTGAAAAAATTAACATTAACAATGTATAGAGAAAAAAATTCTCTATGGATCTACAAAAACACATGATATTAAGAAGGGAAAAACTTTTGAAACAATATAATGGTTAGACAACTTTATTTTGCCTGCTGCTACTCATGCATGAAATATGGTATGATGAATGCACTGGGATTATGCCTCGGACGCTTGAGAAATTTTTTGAATTAAAAAAATGAGCATTGAAAATTATAGGCGGTCTGGGTTTTCGTGATTCACATAGAAATGTTTTCAATTTTATTTATACTGTTGCTGTGTTAGGTTAGATTAGATCTAAATTTAGTGGGTCTATTCGACCCTCCACCGCAACCTGCAAGGATTTATTGTGGCTCACACCTGTATCTATAGAGTAGGGAGGGTGAGTGTAAGCCCACAGCACTTAGGCCACATGTGACCCATTGTACATCCTCCCGAGAAGTTGTCCTCCTAGGTCATCGTCCATCCTGTCCTTTCCAGGAAGGTGTACAGGTCACTAGGAGACAGGTGTAGGCCAAGACTCGCCGAACACACACTCTCTTATTGTCGATAACTCCGGGCACTCGCACAGTCTGCACAGTCTCGCACTGCCTGACAGTCTCATCATCCTGTTCACACATCCTGCATAGAGGTGTATCCACTAGCCCCATATTATGGAGGTGTTTCCTTAGTTGACAGTGGCCAGTCAGAAATCCTACTGTAAGGCGTACATTTTTCCTAGTCATCGCCAGATATTTCTTCAGCGCTAGCTTCCCAGGGTCGCCCAAGATGATCCTGGCAAGATTACATCCTTTGATTCCATCCCAAGGATTGAGCATGGGTGTAACATTTGACTAGTTCCGCAATTGTCGAAGTCATCAGGCCGTGGGTGCCACTGGGTCCTAAAATTCTTAGTCCAGCCGCTTCCTTGGCTAAAGAGTCGGCAATGCGATTACCTTTACTCCTGTCGTGCCCTTTAACCCACTTCAGGATAATGTTATTATCTACCGAGGCTTTGGCTAAATCTTGGTGGCACTCTAGTACTAGCCCTGAGGTAACACGCTGTCTGTTCAAGGCTAATAGTGCTTGTCTGCTATCAGTGCAGATTGTCATGTTTTTGCCAGAAAATCCTTTCTTGGTTATTTCTTTTGTGGCGATTGAGATACCAGCCAGTTTTGTTTGGACCACGCTGGTATTTCTTCCCATTCCCCACTTAATCCTTAGGCTTAGTGACCTGGAATACACTCCACATCCTGAGGCTTCTTTGGTTTTTGACCGTTTCACACCTATTCACACTCGACCAAATAAACCCAGCTTCTTAATGAAGCCGATTAGTTTGTATGGTGAGTCAGGTCAAATGGTAAGAGTACGGCTCTGCCGAACTCTAAAAACCTGATTCGGTCCCCAGCGGGACAGGCACAAAGTATGTGCTCTGCTGTTTCATCATTTTACAAACATAGGCCACACATACTGTCTTCCGACAGTCCGAGTCTCTGTATATGATGATTTTCAAATGACAGTGACCTGTAAGAAAACCTGTTAGACATCGTAGTTCATCCCCACAGTAGTCCAACAACTGTTTGGTATCAAGCTTCGAAGGGTGAATAAACGTCTTGAGTGAACCAATCCTGGAAGACTCTGCCAGAAGTACATAAATCTTCTTGCCATCCAGGTGTTTAATCTTTATTTGGCAAAGCCTAAAACAATGTCAATGACAGGTTCTGGTCCGATGAAGCTGCTTGCAGCACCCTCCTTTGCAAGGGAGTCAGCAGCCTCATTGCCTTCCAGGCCAATATGGCCAGGAATCCAGACCAGAGACAATCTGTTGAGTCTTCCTATCGAGGAGAGTCGTTTTTGGGAATTTGCTACCAATTTAGACGTTGCTCGGTAGTAGCAATGAGCTTCCAACGTCGCTCGACTATCCGAGAATATTTTTATTGACATGTGTATGAGGTTGGATTCTTCCAATCTCACCGCACACAATTCAATAGCGGAAATTTCCGCTTGAAATACAGTCTCATAGGTTCCTAGGCAGGTTGATATCTCTGTCCTGGGTCTGCGACTGAAAACACCTGCACCAGAACTGGAACCTGTGAACCAACAAATATCTGCTCCTAATATTTCCTTCTCCCAGAGAAACCAGTCCTCTCTACTCGGGCAGTTCGTAGTTGACAGTTGGTCGCATAAAGTCAGAGCTCATTTGCAGAATGCTGTGACTTCCAATGTCAACCAACAGTCTCTTGCACTCTGCATTAAATTGATTTATGCAATTGGCAATGTGCACAAGTCTATATGCAGTCCATCTAGCCTCTCTCAATACCTATCCTATAGATTTAGGTAGTGCATTGTGAAATGCTCCTTCAATATCGAGAAATACAACAACCGCAATCTCCTTGATGTCAAGGAATTGGGACATTTTCTCTACAAAGTTGTTTAATGCTAAATCTGTCGATTTGCCGGTATGATAAGCATACTGGTGGTGTTATTCAGGGGGGAAGCATATAATGCCACCCTCCTCATGTGTCCTGTTGCTGAGTACTCTGCTTGTCTACTTACTTTTTATATTTGAACAAAGTGCTCATCGTTCCTTGTGTAATTTAATTTATATCGACGATATTTCTCAACAGTATGTTATCATCTGTTTCTGAAACTGTATAAATAAATATTCAGTAGTTGAGACAGATTTTTCTTGCTTAATTATATCAAATACTTACATTTCAGCTCTTCTATTGAAAATACTTTTCCCTCACCAGAACAAAAATACTGTCTCTCGACGTGCGTTTGACTAACCAAGTTAGTATTATCAGGAAATGATCAAGACTACTACAACAGTAGTCTTGAGACTAGTATACTACTAGACCAGTTGTTTTATGATGCTAACTTGCATAACGTGCATCGAGAGAGTATTTTTGTTCTGGTGAGAGAGGTTCCAAATTCTTCTTATCATTTCAGCTCTTATTCTGTGGGCTGATGTTGAACCTTCAAAGGAGTGGGTAGAAGGCCAAGTACCACCAACAATAATTCCGCACTGTATGGTCAAACCCTGCCACTACTTAGATGTGGATTACGAAGCTATGAAGTAAGAAAGAATAATTGGCTACTTGTATGTCTCTCTAGTTTCAACCAAACAAAAATTTATATATCGCAAAATTCGTATTTTGAACCTAATCTAAACATTTTGAATTTTGTCGCATAAGAACACTTTCTGATTGGCTGACATCTATATATTGTATGTGTCAGCATCATCAATCACGTTTGTTTGAAAGTGGTTAACAATGTTTCATGGTGAAAATCATCAGTTCTGACTTCCATTGTCTAATATGATATAAAATGAATTGAAATCCCTGAAAGAATCAATAAAATTGTTCAATTTTCAATTGTTCCTTATATTTTATTTTATTGTAATTTTATTTCAGGGGTTTTTTGCTTAATATAATTGTTATTTTCAGTTATTCATTTCAATTTTATTTATTGTTTCAGGGATTTCAAATTATTTTATATCATATTAGACAATGGAAGTCTGAACTAATGAAATTCATCATCAGTCACCATAACTAATTGAATGAAGAGCGCTTTAGGATATTATTTTCAGTAGAAAAGTAACTATTCTGTATCAACTGCAGATATTGAGAACAGATGGGTTTTAACTTGTTACAGAATCTTTAAAAATTCCCTCTTGGTTTAAATGGTATTTATAAATGATCCGAGTGATCCGTGTTGAGCTTTCTGGTATCATGGTATGGTGCTTCCAAACAAGTATTTATATATTCATATATTTTCATGAATGCTACGCTGGTATTTTTCCAAATGACAGCATACAGTGATTGTAAATCATTACTTTCCTAATGAATTTCTTTAAAAAAACAGTAAACTTCAATTTTATTCAATAATCATTTCGCACAAGAAAACAAGCATAATAAAAACAGGATCCAGCACCACAGTACAGTACAACTCCAATAAATTACAGACTGACGACCCAGTGTTGCCAAGCTGATAGGTAATTTAACCCACAGTAATTTCTGCGTCGTTTAGCCACTTCAGATTTTGAAACTTCTTCAAGTTTGAATGTATTCAATGCAAGTACTCACATTTGGCAACACGTAGATGTTATATTTTTATTGTTTTCTAAAATTGTCTTTGGAAAATATTTTTGCATAAGCGATAAACCAAGTAAAATGATCTCATTTTGGTTCATAAAGAAATATTAGCTTGAAGGGTATTCAATAAAGCTACAGTTGTTGGTTAGTGTTAGTAAAATAATGTAAAATTTCTCCAAGTCAGATTAAACCTGTAAATACTTCAATTTTTCCTATATGTAATAGTTCTTTTTTTTCAGTCAAGCTTATTGTAACATAGTGGCAGGTGCCTGTTTTGCTCTTGGTTTGAAATTTGCTGGAACTGCTGATGAAGATGCATTCGAAACTCTTTTACACTTTTGCCATATGTTCACATCTTTAACTTCGAAATCGATTGCTGAATTGGCTGGTAAATCTACCATCGAAACTTGCCTGACAATAGTTCTTTTATCAACAGCGATGGTAAGTTGAAAAAATGGCTTTTTCATTGAAATTAGATGATCCTTCATCATTTGGGTCTTTATTATGATGGTCACCTGCAAAGATTTTGTGAAATACTGGTTATTTTTTGATAGAATTGTTTTATTATTTAAGGTTCAACAATTTTCAAGTTTTTTTTTTTTCACCCATTAACTTATCGATGTTATCAGACTTTAATCACTGTTCCTTCTGTCACCTGTCTACTAATAGTGGAGGATAATTGACATTGTATAAATGAAAATAAATTTTGAATTTGGAACTGTTAAATGTTATTGATCTTTGAGTAGTGGTGTGATGTGGCCCAAAATATAGATAAATTGTTAGTATTTAGCGCAAGTTAATATGAAAATGTTTTCTTTTGACAAAACTGGTATCCTTTCACTCATCAACACATGGTTTTGAAAGCCTTGAACAGCTAATAGCTGGAGAAAATTGTCCATACATGTTTTGTCTGACATAGGAGAAAAATAAGTCGTTGTGTGATAAATTATATTTCGGACACTTGAGTCATCAAATTTGATGTTGTTCTCCTTCAAATAATCAACTGATTAATGCAAAATGTGGAAGTTGGTAGTGTCATGATGAAAATGATTAGATATTTCAGTTGTTTTTCATAATTTCATAGAAGATTTTTGATAAAAGAATTGTTGTATACCATTCAATGTTAACTGTTGTGAATCTTTTGTGTGAATGAACAACTTTCGTGGGACTTGACTGAAAACGCTCAAACTGTGGATTTTTGCTTAGTTTCCGGTTCATTAGAATATCACAGATTCGTTTTGTCACCCATAATAATCTTTTATATAGATTTTGCAGCAAGCTTTTTGATTTTTTAGTATTTTCTTAAAGATTTTTTTTTGAGCATCGGTTAGAGTGTGGAAAATTCATCTGGATCAGATATTTTATAATTTAAATGTTTAGGCAAAATCGAATTGATGGTATGTCATATGCGGAATTTCAATCATCTTGCTTGTGGCATTGATCAATCACAACCTTTACCCTCACGAGATTCATCAAAGGAATTTTACAAAATATGTAATGTCACAATTACATTACGCCTTATAATAGTCATTATAAAAATATTATTCACTCCAATCAGTCTGTGATAAAATGTAGTATTTGTGTATGATTTTAAAGCTTCTTCCTTCAAGCTGTTTCATTATAGGTTATGGCAGGTACAGGTAATTTGGAAATAATACGTTTAGTACGTCATCTGAGAAGGAGAGTAGGTGTTCCAAACAGTTCTGTGGTTACTTATGGTTCCCACTTGGCCACTCATATGGCTCTTGGACTCTTGTTTTTGGGTGGTGGAAGATATACACTCTCAAATTCGCCAGCTAGTGTGGCAGCTCTGATTTGTGCATTCTATCCGAAGTTTCCTACCCATAGCAATGATAATAGGTTTGTAGAAAATATTGCGCTTAGTGTTGAGGTTTTTGATGTTGTATTATTATTCATTTCAGGTACCACTTGCAAGCATTCCGTCACCTGTATGTTCTGGCTGTGGAACCAAGGCTGATCATACCAAAAGAGGTACATTTGGACGAAAATTGTTACGCCAATCTTAGGGTAGTCAAACTGAATGGAAAGGCAATGAACATTAAAGGGCCCGGTATTATACCTGATCTAAATACATTGATCAAAGTTGAAGTGGATGATGACAGATATTGGCCGGTTTCGTTTGAGAGAGGTCGAAACTGGGAACTTCTTGAGTGAGTATCAATTTAAAAAATGTATACAATTTTTTCTAACACTGTTTTCAATATTTCAGTTAGGTGTCTATTCAATTAATAGGTTATGTAACATAGCACTTTAGACGAATGAAATTTTGTGAAACCGTGATGGAAAAACCAAATGAAAATGATTCATTTTTGAAAATCGTTTTATCAGCAGAAGAGTCATCATAGATAATACAAACCATCCATTGTTCGATATTAGTCTCGGGAAAATTAGCATTTGAGTATTCCTGTGCGTACTCAGTTCCCACAAACACTCAATGTTTGGAGAGGAATGTTAGGAAACTGAATTATAGGTCCCTTCTTTATTGTTGGTAACCTGAATTCTGTCAAATACCTACAGCTACTACAAAATCAAATTATTCCAACAGTACATCTACTTCCTAATAATTTTGGAGACATTTGGTTTCAACAGGATGGTTGTTTAAATCACAATGCCTGATCAGTGAAACAATTTCTCCTAAATACTGATCTTTTATTTCTTTGGGGAATCTAAAAGAATGAAAAAAAAAAGTTGATGATGAAATCCAATAAACGAAACGTATCATTTCAAATTGGTTTATATCAGATCATAACAAATATGAATCAGTATTGAAAGTTCCTCCACCTTTTTTATATCATTTGAAATGGAGGCGATAGAGCCAAAAAACAACATTCAACAATTCTATTTTTCGACGAATATTTCAAAAACAACCACTGATATTATCTTTCTGAAAATAGATTATTCTAGTTTCCCAAAATAGGAACTTTCGTCCAATTTAAGCGACCTTGAGTCGTCGTTTCCCTTTTCTGTTACAGAAAGCAGGTTATCCCTACTCGAACTCATTAACCATAGCAAGTCTCAACTGATCTTACTTTTCAAAAGCCATGTTGATGATCTGTTAGAATCGTATATTTTTCTAGAAGTTCAGATGGAATTCCCAATAATGATATTTGGCAACACTAATACTATATCACCATGTCGATCCCTTTTATGAATAGGAATAAATACAAATGAAAACACCTTCCATCGTTGGTTAGGTTGAGAAAATTCAATAGAATTCAAAATATAAATGGAATGACATATTTCATAACTTTCATAACTTAGTCCACTTTTCGAAAAACATTCAATTTTTTTTACATCTATTTATGTAGTATGCTAAAATAATGTAGTATGCTAAAATAAAGTACTCTACTCTACTCTAAAAGTGATATTCATATTGAAATTTTACTTACCATTTTTAAATACTGTGGAAAATGAATAGAAATAGCAATAATATATCGGCTTTCCTTTCTGTATAAAATTACCTTTTTATTTCTGAAAATTCATATTTCTGACCAGAACTCAACCATTTTCCAGAAAAATTCTGTCAACAACAGGATACATAGAAGTGAAGCAGCGAGCTGGATGCCTCAGTTATCTGGTGGATAAATTTGGGTACCGTAGCCAACTGGCTCGAACGTTAACTCATTCGAAAGTTGTTCCTTGGGACCCCTCTCCCACTTCCATTACCATGTTCACGTCCGATAAGTCGATAAAACTATTTTGTAAGCATTTTCTCGCTGGAGATAATATTGAGTTGAGTCCGGCTGAAGGAAGACTTAAACAGGCACTCTTGAAGGTCACTTATGATGCTGTTGTTAAAGATAAGCTGATTGTGATAGTAGTTTTTATTGCGATGTTTAGGGTGAGTGGCAGATTTTTTTTTAATGTGATGAATGTATAAAACAATTTTCTCACAAAATATGAATTAATTGTGAAGTCAGTTGTAACTAAAATTAATGTTATTTAATCAAACTCTGTTTTTTACATTTTTCATTTTATATAAGACGCGAGAGTTTTAATTTTTCTATATAGATATAATATCTTTCACACATTCTAGAGTGAAACTAATGTGATATGTAATATTATTTGCTAACTGGTGAAAAATAGAGTATGGTAGTTCTGTTGGTAATCTCCTAACTTGGATTCGAAAACACAATCATGTAATCCAAAAAGTATGGAAACAGCAAAATTCATTTAATGCATTTTAGAAAAAAGTTTCCAGTTTGTTTAATCATATTTGGCCTTGACCATTACCTCGATGGTCTAGGTCAGTGGTTCCCAACAGGTGGTACGCTGACCCCTGGGGGTCCGCAAGCCATGCCAGAGGAGTCCGCAAAATATCATTAGAATTTATAAAAATATACATATTTTGTACACTGGCACAGTAATAGATTTTAAGTTTTTGCGCTTTCTGAGCACTAAGCGAATGATAACTTAATTTCGTCTGGCTTTGTCCAGCAACTAACGCTAGCGCACTCTAGTGCCGTCACTGTAACTAGATGGGTGAATAGTTTTTCTGTAGGATTACAGAATGCGCGCGCTGCCTGTCTGCAGGCGAGAAGTGAAGTGAACGTTGCTTCATTGCTAGTAATGTCACAGACTGTGTTGTTTAAGGGTGTGTAATTTGTGAAGAGTTTTTGAGGAAAGTTACAATACACATATAGTTATTGAAAATGGATCGTTGGCGGAAAAGTGGGTCGTTAAAACGAGATAAACCTCCAGATGAAAAGGAAGAGGATGCATTTGATGTTGAAGATGTTCAAGTAAATAAATCAGTGCCTCTAGAACTGAACTTATCAGAGTCTCTTGACCCCCACACTTCGGCGTCTCTTGAACTTAACTCATCCAGGATAAGTGTTGAGTCTTCTGCAAAAATTAGAAAATACAATCCTGATAACTTGGAAATTGGATTTACATTCACTGGACCTAAGCAGCAGCCTAAACTTCAATGTGAAGCCAGCAAAACTGCGTCGACATCTTGAAACAAAGCATCTAGAGCACAGGTGTAAGTCGTTAGATTATATCAAAAATAATTTAGGAGAGCTCAAAAGATCTCCTAAAAACATTACTAAACACTCGGAGGCAAATGTACATGAAAATGCAACTCTTGCATCTTATGAGGTATCTCAGTTTATCGCTAAACGTGGGAAAAGTCATACAATTGCTGAATAACTTATATTACCGTCAGCAATAATTCTATGCAAGAGAATGTTAGGTGATGAAGCCGCTAAGCTAATAGGTAATGTTCCGCTCTCTAACAATACTGTCCAAAAAAGAATTACTGATATGGCAAATAACATTGAAGAAACATTGCTCGTCAGACTTAAGATATGTGACATGTATGCTCTGCAATTGGATGAAACTACAGATATATCAAAAAAAGCAACAATGTTGGTTTTCACACGATATTTGTGGGAGGATCAGTTATTCGAATTTTTTTTTTCGTGCAAACTACTTCACACAACAGAAGATATTTTTACTGCATTGAATTTTTTCAATGAACATGATATTACATTGACAAAATGTGTGAGATTGTCTACGGATGGAGCAAAATCAATGGCTGGCAACAAAACAGGACTTCAAGCTCGTACCAAAGAAGTGGCCCCAGAGGTGAAATAGACACATTGCTGTATTCATCATGAAGCTTTAGTTGCCAAAAGGTTGCCTGAATTTTTGCAGAAGACCCTTAACGAAGTAGTTCAAATTATTAACTACATCAAAGCACGACCTCTGCAATCCAGATTATTTTCTTTGTTGTGCAAAGAATTGGCAGTGAGCATGAACAGCTTCTTATTCATACGGAAGTAAGATGGCCGTCACGGGGTAGAATCTTGTCAAGGTTTTTTGAGCTTTGAGATGAGGTTCGTGTCTTCCTTCTTGACACCAAGTATGCAGATTTTCTAACAGACTTTTCTTGACTTTGCTCAACTGCCTACTTAGCTGGTGTGTTTGAACACTTGGATGTGTTAAACTTAAGTTTGCAAGGGCACAATGTGGACATGTTCAAAGTTGAATACAAGATTAGTGCTATGGTCAAAAAGAGACACGGACTAAAAATGAGTCATTTACTAACTTTTCCACTTTAAAACAATTTCTGGGGTCTTCAGAGGAGAGTCTTCCTGAACAGATAAAGAGTATTGCAGTTGAGCATCTACGCAGCCTGGCCTCCACTGACTGGCCTCTCCCTGAACCTGATCCTGGCGATAGTTGGATTCGAAATCCCTTCAGCTGCAAAGAAATAGATAGAATCCAAGACCTCACCAAAGAAGAACAAGACCAACTTGTAGATATGGCTAAGCTGTGGTACGATAAAAAGCATTTTTAATGGTGAACAAATTGCAGACTTCTGGGAAAAAGCATGCAAGGACTACAAAAAGCTTGGAGATAAGGCAATGAAAAAGATACTTCCGTTTGCAACTACCTATCGGTATGAACAAGCAATTTCCTCCATGTGCTTCATGAAAAATAAGTACAGGAATCGGCTCGACATGCGGTCGGATTTCAGAGTGAAAGTGTCAAGTCTGGAACCAAACATTTCAGAAATATTGGACTCAAAGGTCAGATTCAACTTATCTTGTTAAGAAAAATCTTCAACAGTTTTTGAAAAATGTAAAACAATAAAGACAACATTCAACAAAAAAAATTAGGCTTAACCTTCTTCCCTAAAATCTCAACCTCTATTTCTAAAACAATAAAAAAATGAAAACTCTTAATATGGATCTAGAATATTTCAACTTTAGGTTTATGGTCCTTGCCGTTATGTCAACTGGATGAGGGGGTCCTTGGAAAAATATTTGTTGGGAATGTCTGGTCTATGTCAACAGAAACCCACATCTTTTTCGCAAGAACAGAGTGGAAAGCATCATGTCCAAATATGGTCTTGAGTATCTCCACGATTATGACCTTGACTCTGTAAGCCATTAGAAATAACTTAACATGCAGTGTGATAAAATGGTATGTAAGTTGATGAGTGTGTCAAGAAGTTGATAGAGAACTTTCTAAACACCAGTTATAATATCTGATTTCGTCCATGGCATTATGATAAAGGTCTCTAGTAACTAGACCAATATCGTAATGTCTTCTGGTCAATATTATATTCGTGAAGATAGTCGAAACTACATCCAGACGTAAAATTTTCCAGTTTTTTTCAAGACCTTGATAGAAAATATAGGTTTCTGTTTGAATAATAACCTTGAAGTTGATATGTCCGTCGAGGTAATGGCCAAGGTCAAATCTGATTGCACCATTGAATAGCCAGAGAAAAACCTTTACACTGTTTTCTGAAACTTTTTTCTTTGATGCATTCTACAGTGTCACCGATAAAGTCCGCATCAAATGGGAAACTTTTTTATTTATCGTTTTATGTGAAATTTGATTTTGGCAGTAGATTTTGCTTAAGAAATGATGTCAAATGGCGTCTACAAAATAGGTCACGTGATTTCCTTAACCTGTCAAAATTGACATTTAAAAAAAGAAACATCGAAAAATGACATTATTCTTCAAAATATCCAAAAATATCAAAGGATAAAAACATTTTCTTTTGTAATTTTATACCCACATACCAAGTTTCAAACCCATAATAAGTATTTTATATTTTCACTATTTTTCCGCACTCCTGCTTTTTCTACTTATCAAAATTTAAGCACACCTGTACTAAATCATTTATTTTAACTAAACTCGTCACCGAATTTCTTTTTTTGTAATATAATAATAATTTAAGAGCCTCTTTGATGTTAAAAACAAATTTTGAAAAATAAAAGTTGTCAAACTTGATGCAAAGTTCATCTAGTTTCAACGGGGCTTTCAAAACTATACAGTACTTGAGTTTTTCAATGAGCAAATGGCCTCACAATATGAATTAGAACAAAACGGAACATTGGTGTGTGGGTATAAAATTACAAAAAAAAATGTTTTTATCTTTTGATATTTTTGGATATTTTGAAGAATAATGTCATTTTTCGATGTTTCTTTTTTTAAATGTCAATTTTGACAGGTTAAGGAAATCACGTGACCTATTTTGTAGACGCCATTTGACATCATTTCTTAAGCAAAATCTACTGCCAAAATCAAATTTCACATAAAACGATAAATAAAAAAGTTTCCCATTTGATGCGGACTTTATCGGTGACACTGTATAAAAGTTATTTCATTGTCTCCATATTTTTGAAAGACCAGAACTGTAATACTAACCGTATTCACTAGTCAACTAAATGCATTTCACTCACCAAGTTGTCGTTGTCTTCAGGAGATGAAGTAAAATGTTTATAAAATGAAAATATATTTTCACTACACCAAACTATATATTCGGGAAGACGGAAGAAAACACACATCTCCTCAATGAAATACAGGACAAAATATACTTTTACATAGCACCCTTTTCTTGTACTTTTTCAAGAAATATAAAGAAAACAACAGTTTTTAACATTTGTATTTTTGCGTATGTGAAAATAGTCAAGAATTGAAATCTATTGACCTATACTGGACCTGTGAAAAACCACGTACAGATGACCCTCTGTTACAACTCCATCTATTCAGTAGACTGTAGATTAAACTATAATTACAAATTGGTTATAAAGTTGCCTATTTTTTCTCTAGTTAGTTTCCGAACTTCAAGAATCTCCAAACCCTCAGGCTATTTGGCAGTTCAAGATAATAACTAAACAGGTTTTCTCAAATTTGAAGGGATTTTCAAACCTGATCTCCAAGGAAGTAATTTTATCGCTCCATCAAGGAATAGTAGGAGTTTTCGACAGTTGGGAAACAAGTTTGAAACCTGTGTTGCAGAATTTTCTGTTGGGCAAGGACTTCACTCACAGTTTAGGTAGCCTTGATGTGAAAAAGTTGGCAAGTTACACAACTTTTTATAATTTTCCTTGGAAAAGTGGAATGTATGAAGGTGAATTTTTTGAAGTTTTTCTCAATTTGCAGAATCAAGGTTTATGTACAAAAACTATAGAAAAAATTCTGAAAATTTTTGATATTCGTTAAATGTGTGAATATTTGTACAAATTTTATTTAAGAAAATAAATTTATTTTGATAGGTTGGGTTTTAATTTTCAAGTGGGTGGTGAAAGAGTTATGCTTCTTTAACTATTTATTTGATATAAAAAAAGAAATAAATACAATAATAAGTGCTAAAAATACAGTTAGCTATATAAAGATACCAATTTCAATAGAATCAGTTTTATTTTTTCTGCCAAGAAAATACTACAACTCGGGAGTGTTGATAAATTTTTACCAAAACAATATACTACATATCCATATTACTACCTTGATAACAAAAAATATTTCACACTTATTAGTAGAGATGAGATTCCGTTATTTATATTAATTTATGAATAAACTTACAGGGCTTCCATAAAAATATCACAAACTGTAAAAAACACACAATTTTCATTAGCGACAAAAGGAACAGAAAGACATATACATACAGGAAATATATAATAAGTTATTTCATACCAATATTAATAAACATCGTTTAAAAATATTTTTTTCTTAATTTACTTACATTAAGATCGCAATAATCTTTTTATATTTTCAAACCATATATGTAGTGATTATTTCATCAAGTAAATTATCACCTTCAACAATAAGCGCCTTCAAAAGTATACAAATTTGAGAAGTGTGTTAAATATAAATTTAAAACATTTCTATGTCAGCCCTGTATGACAATAAATAGACTCCGACTTCATATATTTTTTCAGGTACTATACAATCCAAATGAGACTGAACTAGTCTCGACATCAAACCAAGTATACTGTGGCAGTTTTAATATACTCATAACAATAGCCATATTTATCAAAATGGTTGCTTGCCTTATACGATTAATGGCGAAATCAATATTCTAGGCAATCCTTGTTATTTCTGATATAGACGTAATCAATCATATCAAGCAACCACCTTGCCCAGCTAAGAATAAAACAAAATTACTGGATCAAAATTGAGATATCCAGAAATCCTGCTAGTTTTCTCTAACATCATATATCTGCAATTCATTTATTAAAAACGCTTTCAGAAAATGTTCTTGAAAACATTTGAAGGTTTTTGGACAATAAAGACACAATCTATGTCTTCCAGATTTTATTTAGATACATAGTAAATATTATTCTTCTACACTTATTATACATTTTATTTAATTGTCATTAATAATATTTTATAGGAACAATGCATTGCCATAATGCAGCAAAATTATGACTTGTACTCAGCAATGATTCAAGTCTAAGCTCTGAAGAAGCGACAAATAAAATTACGAAACAGTGAAGGCATAGATGTACTTTTTAATGTCCAAAAACCTACAAAGTTCTTCAAAAATATACATGTAATTTTTCATCAGAAACATAATTGTTGTTCCTAATATGGTTTTACAAATTTGGCACTTGGAATTTTTTTCTAAAAGTTCTCGTGGAGCTTTCTTCACACAAAATTTTGTATTTTGATTATAAATATTTCAAAAACCTCAATTCATAGTCCCCAATAATAAATCGACTCTTGGTCTTGGAACTGTTAAAGAACAATTTTTTGTTTTAGATTTTACCGAGAATTGAAAAAGTCTTGAATAAAAATGTCATGACTAATAGTTTACAAAAGTGAATAAAAAAAGTATCACAAAAAAGATACAAAACATATTTGTAGAACTGAATTAGAGGATGTTGATATAACTATCAATTTTGAAATTTTCATTTTCACTCAAGTACAACATATAAATTAATTTTAAAGGTTGAAATTCATTTTTAGACATTAGAAGTTCGTAACACAACCAATCATGATGTGTCAAATTACATATAAAATTATTTTATTCAATGAAGTATAAATTCCCAAACAATGTGCTCTGCATTCACGCTCTTCCAGGATTTCTATATATCTCAATCTAAACATTTCCCATACAACTTGTCAGTAATACACTCTAGTCATTAAATAAAAAGTAAGTTGTACTGAACTCCCTTTTCAACACAGCAAGTACTTTCAATTGACTCTCAAAATTAAGCTATCCTCAAAAACTTTGACGGATGAATGAATAATTTGAACTAACCTCGAACAAAGTGGAATTCTCAACAATCGAACCAGCAACAATATTACTACAAATTCTGACACCATTAATAGTAGTGTCTTGTAGTCAGAAACTAAAATCAATTTGATATCAAAACATTTATTGAGCTCAAGAACAGATTCATATTTTTTGTTTACATTTGAAATGTTAATTATAAATCCTTTTGGTAGAAACAAATTAACTGTGCAAATGATGATAAATCAGTTAATCTTGAATTGAACATATGGAGTTAATCCAGACAATATAATAAGGTATTATGCATACATTTCCTAATTACAAATATAAATTCATTTCACTATCTACCTGTGAACAATGAGACATTGAAGATAATTTAGATGAAATTTTTCATAACATTCTAATTTTCTTACAGATATCATAAAATGCCAGTCTATCACTCAAAAACTATTTTAATATCCACCTTAATTTATATAAAAGGTCTAATGAAATGTGGGAACTGATAATCGCTGTATTTTTTTTTCTATAAACCCCACACTGTGAAGGGCCACAAAGTTCTTTAACCAACTAGCACGTCAAACTGCTGTTTATCTATAATCGACAATTGATTATTGCTAAATCATTGACAGTTTATTATGTCAATTTGGTCAGGCGACAATTTGAACTGTTGATATAAACGACGGTTTTAAATATCAACACTTCAAAGTGTTGATTAGAGACAATCGACAGTTAGAACTGTCGATTATCAGTTGATATGTCGATTTTGAGTAAAAGATGGTTCAAACTATCGACTGTGGATTATAATAAACATAATTTCGACAATTATGGTTGATCACCGGTTTTGTGTTGATTATATATAAACAACAGTTTAAAGTGTCGACTATTGTTGATCAAAGTATAAAGTGTCGATCAGAGAGAATAAATACTTGGGTTCCCTTCAGTACCCAACTGGTTCCTTCCATATTAAAAAAAATCTGGATCTGAGGTTAGAATGATTTATCTGATGAAACTTGTATATAAATGCATGAAAAATAAAATGTACATCAGACATCGAGATATATTTTAAGTACATGTTATATGACAGATCTACCAGCACAAATGATTTTATGAAGGTTTTCAATAATTGCACGTTCAATATAATTCAACATATTTTCAAAGTATGAAATACAACCATCTACTTTGATAATTATTGTTTCAATCGCATTTATAAAAATTTTCCATAGAACTAATAACTAACAAACAGAAAAAATAGTGATGTTTTTATAGGTATGTATATAATATCAGTAATCAACACAAAAGTTACATCTATACTTGGTAAAAAATTACTGATTAGGTAAGTAGCAGCCATTATTTACAAGGGTATTAGAGGAACTTTAACTAAACAAAAAATCTGATAGATTTATTTTACCATCACTATCGTTTGATTGTGACAGCTAAGCTGTTGACAAACAGTGCATTAAAAAATCACACAAAAATTGTATATTAACAATAACTAGATTTAACAATTAGGTAATTCAAGTAATAAAAGTGTAAATCTTCTGCTCGAACCTTTTTTAGTAATTCGCATTCCTGCGGTAACCAGTAACAGAAAAAGTCCAACTTAGTGACAAAAATTACAATAAAACACTTGGAACAATAAATAAAATTTGATGAAGCGTAATTTCTTTTGGAATTTTTATACAATCGCCAAGAGAGCTGCCTTCATTACGTTTCCAAAAAGAGAGCGCAGGAAAAGTAGAGTGAACTCCAACTTACTCAAAAATTCACACAACGCCATCTACACGCTTACACCTTTCTATCGCACATTCAACAGCTTCTGTGATGTTTTCGAATACTGGCACATGTTTTCTGTTTGCTAAGTCTGTTAAATAGACTCGCGCCCTATTATAGTCCTTCACAGCATTTTTCGTTAACTGTAATAAAAAAAACTATATGATAAATTAAAATTCTCCAAAAATAATTGTATAATACATCTACTGTGGCTGCCATTGATGAGTTATCAGACATTATATTGAACGCCTGGGAACAAGGACTTAATACATATACTTCATTATTTGACCTGACGAAGGCTTAGAATTGTGTCTCAACTGACATGATGACTAAAAATCTTGAATTTTACAGCTTTCATTCTGATAGTATGCCTTTCTCAGGTCCTACCTAACAGAACGTGCCTAGAATGTTCTATATGATGGTGTCTGTTCAGTTGGTATGCATTTGCATCATGGAGTTCCACAGGGCTCAGTTTTGGGTCCTCTACTCTTCTTGGTCTACATAAATGACTTGAAAGTCAATGTAGCTTGCTCAAAATTCATATTATTTGCTGATGACACCACTCATCTGGAAGTATATCACCCATCAGAACCAAGTCAAGAAATTGTGGCAGAGGGACAGAATCAGATAAAAGAATGGTTCTTAGCAAACATACTTTCTCTTAACCAAACCAAGACCCAAAATATCAACTTTTCTCTCAGACCTCTGCATCCAGATCTGCCAAGAAGTGATGATGTGAATCTTCTTGGAATAATTATTGATAAAGGTCTAACATGGAAAAAAAGCATAATTCAACTATCGTCTAAGCTCTTGAAAATTACATAATTATGATAAGATCACTTGTGAAAACTGTATCTACAGAAACTATGTCGGCTTATTATGGTTATTTTTAGTCAAACATGACATATGCTGTGCTGAGTTGGGGTCACTCTACCCATTCGGAAAAAATGTTAAGGCTATAAAGGAGATGCATCGGTATTATTATGAATTCTAAATATCGCCAGTGCTGCAGTCATTGTTTTGCTGAGCTCACTGAGCACACTAACATTTCCTTGTGCATATATACTGAACTGCATTAAATATGTCTATAATAATGAATACAAATTTTCAACACATAGCCAAGTTGATAATTATGAAACATGTCATAACCAGGACATTATGCTTGAATATCACAGATTGCATAGAACCAGAAAAGGAACCGACTACTGTAGTGTACATTTCTTCAATTGCTTACCAATGACCATAAGACTCCTTGACAAGAGATTATTTTTCATTTTGATGTAGATAGTGTTTCTTTCTTGATATATAAAAGCACGATGTGTATTTTTATAGATAAAATTGATTGATAAAAAAAACACTTTGATGCTAGATTTCCACTTGAAAGTTTACGAAACTGTGACACTTGTTTCGCTATACAATAGCATTTTCAGGTGTCACAATACTCTATTGTTACGCCTGAATGTTGAAATAATTCAACATTGGAATTTGAACTTGTTGATCATGACATTTTTCAAGGTACAATATGTGGGCCAATATTATGAATCCAAGAGCTGAATGACTGATTTTATAAAAGAAAAAAACTATGGTGAACATCTTCAGAATTGATATTGAGTTTAAAGACGTGTCTATTGATGATGCTGGTTCAAATTTAATATAATCTCGAATATAGCAATGATCTCTAGGTTGGAGTAATTGAGTATAAATTTTGAACACTGGTTATTTTAAGCTTTCAACTTATAAAATAATTATTTTGAGCTGATTTAAGATATTCTTGAAATGAGTCTATGAACTTTCATGTTTGTTTTCTCTATCAAAGAACCAGTACTTGAAGTTTTACCAAATAATAATTTAGTACTCACTGTTTCGTTGCCAATAACGCATCCCTCAGTCGGTAAACTCTGAACGCACAACACAATGTCCTTGCCAAGTCCCATGTAGAAGGCCGCCAAAATTATACTAGTCATCGACCGCGTATCGTTCGTGATCACCATCAACAACACCTTGCTTCTGTCCAATGCCCTCTTCCACTCTAACACGTCCAAATTACAATCACATACCGAATTACAACTATTTCCATTGTCCTCGTCGATTCCACTTTCGCTCATTGCCGGATTGTAGTAGACCAGTCCATGCTTCTTGATGAGAGGTATGGCGATTTGCTCTCGCCACCTCTTTTCCGAACAGAGGGATCCACCGAGGAAGATGTCCGTCAAATTTTGGACGGAATCGTCATCTGCTGATGAGTTTAACGGTTCCATGATGCAATTGATGTGAGGGTTGGAGAAATTGCACGTGTTATTGTTCGTCGAACACTGACGCTGGAACGGTTGAGTGGCCCACACTAAAATGAGTTCACAGTTTAGTATGTATTTCAAAATTATTGATACAGTACATTTGTCAACATTACGTTGATACTTGTGAGAAACAAGTTTTAACGATGCCTTAACGGTACGATTATTATTATTATTCCTAGCGAGGTTTAAATTCATGGTTCCTCACAAATTTTTAAGATGTGAGAAATATAATGCTTCTCTGAAGTTGGATTACAAAAAAAACACATGACAATCCCACTCCAAAAATTGCTATAGAAAGTAGAACGTTAAAATTTCGATGGAATCCTTCCTTAGATAGACTAAGAAATCTCTTAGACCTTGACTTCTTATTCAAAATGTATATTTGCCTGTTTATTCACTCGACTCAAAAAAACATTTCTCAATATCTTATGCAGCTAATTCAGATACTCAACGATTTGGAACAGTTTATCTACTAAAATTAAATCAATGAGTTGTGATTTCGAAATCTTTCAACATAAGTGTTTCTGTAGATATGACTGAGAAGTGGGTTTTGTAACAATATTTTTTATAATTTGATATTCTCATCCCTAGAAGTATTTTTTTTTAATCTGTTCTTCCGTTAACCAGCTGTCGCACCCATACGAACGACAACCCTCAGAAACTTGTGCAAGGTAAGGATTAACGAGGTCTTACCTTTTAACGTATGATTCCTAACACGGTATTTTAAATACAATGATATCATTATAAATAATACTATTTTACAACCCAAATACCCTCTATATCTGCAGTAAATCACAACCTTACAGAAAAAACTCAGTTTGAACATGATTTTTATTCAAACGGTCTACAGTTTTCAAACTTGAAGCCTTGACGTGATTTCAAGAGATGATATGCAAAAAATAAAAAATAAAAATGGAAACTCAACACTTTTGAAAACGAAAAAATAAATTAATGAAAAAAAAAAGGTTTATGAATGCATGATATAGTCCACCATCTATAAACGCTATATACCTATAGCGCTGGTTATAGGACGAACCACAAAGGATTTGAGCAAGAATCGGGTCTTCAAAAGTGCACACTTCCAATATAATGTAGTATAATAGACTCTACCGTCTGTCGTACACATATCGCAGCCGTCGCTCGTCGAGAATTCTGCCATGAGAGCACAAAACCTCTCGAAACTGATTGACGAGTTTGTGATGTATCCGTTTTGAGGGTTGAAGTAGTTATAAAGCTTCTTAATTTCCAAGGATTTGTTCGTCAATTTCTCGAACGCATCCAGTACATTGTACAGATTCATTTCGCCTCCATAGGAGTCATATACTTCTCTCAGTTTCCTGTAAAATAACACAAAAATAGTAAAAAGTGCACATCTGCATTCATAAGTACTTCAATGAATTATTAAGTAGCACATTTAGCTGAATGAGCTGTAACAAGGGTCAACTTTTACTAATTCTTCATAACACGATAATGAAGATGATAATTTCTTTACAGATGATGATATCGTTGTAGGGAATTGGTAAGTTGGCTAATAAATCTGAGTTACTACCAAAACTTGATAATTTGGTTATCCTTAGATAACTTTATACATAATTCTGGAGAAAACAATTTATAGAGAACAAATTCAATGAGCTATCAAGAGTCCCTTCAACTAACATTTATTGGGATACCTATATCATCAACCCATAGTGTGGTACCAGCTCTACGACAATCAAATAAACAGATGAAACATATTCTATCTAGAAGACAATCATTTCTTTTTTCAAAACAAAACAATCTTCATTCTCATGAGTTACTGTCACATTTCTCGCTCGTTAAATAATATATTAATATATTTATTTATTTATTTGACACTTTGGTACATTGAGTACATGTGCTAAGTCATAATTAAAAAACAAAAATAAAACTACAGAAGTTGAACAATACAAAAACAATAAATATGGTTCACGTCCACAAACTTTCACAACATAGTATTATATAAAAAATCGAAGAAGCTCTAGCAAATACTCTCAAAATGTCATGAAAAAGTGTCGTGCAAGAATTCCTCAAGACTGTAGTAACACTTCTGTAAGAGAAGTTTCGTCACCTCAATTTTAAAAAGTTTATCTGACTCGATTTTCCTAATAGATGCCGGCAAGTTATTATAACAGTTTGTTGTATTAAATAGTGGGGAGCATCTAAAGTGAGCCGTTTTGTGTGAGGGGGTTCTTAACAGTTTCCCATGACGGGTGTCTCTACCATGTATATCCGCGTTTGTGACAAATTCAGTTATATTGTTACAGGCAAAAGTGACACACTTCAAAATAAATAAAGAAGGTGCCGTCAATAGGCCCTCTCTTAAGAAAATTGGTCTACAACTATCTTGAAAATCTATATTAAAAATTAGTCTCAGCAATCTTTTCTGAGCAACAAAAACTCGTGGAAATTCCCTTGCACATCCCCAAGAAATGATATTGAAGCTGATGTGAGAATAAGCCATAGAAAAGTAGACATTCATCAATCCAAAATTATCTAGAGTGTTTTTCAATTGTTTGATTGAGTAATATGCGGAATTGAGTTTGTTGCAGACCTTCTGAATATGACCGCTCCAGGTCAAATTTTCGTCTAAAGACGTTCCTAAAAACAAGACTTCGCTGGAAGATCGAATACCATTTATTGTGGAAGAGTCACTGCTGAAATTTTTCCTAATAAATGATTTCATTGAAACAGATTTAGATTTATTCAGAATAAGTTTGTTACGTTGACACCAAGCACTGAATTTATCTATTATTTTATTTATTTTGTCTGACAACTCAACTTCGTTTTTGTCGGCCACCGTAATTGCAGTGTCATCCGCAAACATGGTTATGTGACACTCAAAGTATAAGATGAAGGAATCTAAAAGATTTACAGAATTAGTTGTGAAGATTGTGATAAAAAATATATTTACACTGCTCACATCAATTTTATAGACCAGAAGTGTTGCCAACGTGATTTGGAGATTGGCTACATAATTGAGGAACATTGCTAGAAACTATTGAGGCAGGTACATGAAAATCGACCCCTAGATTCTTTTGAAAGCATGGGAATGGCCAAAAGTTGCATGAAACTGCAACAAAAGTTCTGAGATGTTCCCTTTTTTACACAATGGATTATGTTTCATTAGTGATTAGCTGATTAGCGAATGTTTTCAAGAGCACGTAAAAGTTCTCTCTGTTAACTCATTTGATGAAAAGTGCATCGAAAATAGTGTTTTCACGGTTCTGATATGTGAAAAAACAATATATGCTTCAAAGTTAATGAATTTATCAAATAAATTTTCACAAGGAATATTTTGAATGAGTTTGAAAAAGCCTCAGAAAATGTCATTGATATCATCACAGTTTTTTTTTTAAATCTCGTAATATAACTAGTAAACCTTTCTCATATCTGTTTTCTGTTTTATCTGATAAAACTCATGAATAGTATCTGAAACTTTTAAAATTAATATTTACAAACACGAAAATCTTTTTTCATTGTATGTTTTACTTTGAAAAGTAACCTTTCTTCACGTAATTACTGAATCTTCATTCAATTTTAAAATGTTTAGATAGCTGGTGACATTAGATAAAAGAATTAACAAGTATTAACATAAATAATAATCATTAATAACAAACCTAAGCTTATAAGTGATTTGTTCCTCTGCACTTGTACCGTTTGTTGTAGAATTCCTTAAAATGTTGGCTGTACACTGCAAAGCAGTAGAAAGACTAGTGTGTATTTTCACTCCTTTGCTCTTAACTAAATTTAATAAAGTCTTCTGTCCATCGACAAGGTCCCGGTATTCCCTGAAAGAAAAAAAGGGGAGATTCATTAACCAAATTTTTGACTCCCAAAAGTTCACATTTATCTTTCAAAAATATTCCAATACTTTTCGTCACGAAATATAATCATCAATCTATTTTACATAGCAACAGAGAGAAATCCACTTGAGATAATCCAATTTTTTTCATACATTGAAGATATTAATAATCATAATATAAAATATAATATTGAAGTTACTATAAGACAGAGAGAGAGACTGAAAGAAAAATTAAGTTCTTATTGGTTCAGTTCAGTATCTATAATTTGAGAATATCATATTTTTCGTATTCTTGTTATCAACAAAATATGTACCTACCCAACTATTTCCATTAGATTAAGAAAAAACATATTGCATATTTTTGAAAGCAATATTTGATAATCATTCCAATATATAATTAACCTTACCTGTCTGTGATGATTTCTCCCATGATACTCTGTCCCATTTCATAAGGCTGGGCCACAACCACCACACATCTTCCTGAGGCAACGAGATAGGCAACTTCGATCATTCCCACCGTACTTCTAGTTTGACTATCGATCACAAAAAGTAAAATGGAGGCAGCCTGTTTTGCGTCGTACTCCTGTGCTACTAGTTCAGGCGCCCAGAAAGATACTTGCTGGAAAAACGAGACAATTAGGAACTGGGGTTTTGGAATTTGCCGAAACCCCACTTACTGGATTGTAGAATGTGATGCCTTGTTTTTTCAGCTCAGGTATTGCAGTATCTGCTCGCCAGGTTGTCGGATTACACGAGCCACCAAGGAAGACGTCGCACTTGTTTGGACACTCTGTAATTCAAACATATTTTAATCTACCCTTTTTTTGTTGGAGAGTGGATCAAAAATTTAAAATGAAGTGGATTAAAAAATTAAAATGAATTTCAGTCATCTCATAAAGACGAGATTCTGAGGTATTGTTCATTTGGAACTGTCAAAATATTTGAAATAATGTTGATAAAAATGAAATATGAAAATTGGGCAATTTTTGTGGAAAGTAAGTTATTTGTTTCAGTTTCATTAAAGAACAGTAAAAAAACAGCCAAAATTTGTAGGTAATACAATTCACTTATGAGTATGATCTTTCGTATATACACACTTGCCACAAAAATGGCAACAATTTTAAAGGAAAAAGTAAAAATGTGAAGAGTCTAATATGTTTCAAGATTTTCATCATACACTCAATATGAATACTTATGTATCAAAGTTATTTACATGAAAATAGAATTAATAGTATGAAATGTGTGTACTTTACAAATTATGAGACCTAAACAAAACATGGAATGAAAAAACAAACTCAATTTGCTATTTTGTTTTCTTAAATATATTACTGTAGGCTTATTGTCATAATCTATTTGAGTCATCAATATTGCCATACTGAATTTAAGTCAATAATTTTGACTTAAATTCAAACAAACAACTATATACAACAAATGTGACATTCTCCAGCAAATAAGTATCTATAAAAAAAAAAGAGATGTAAGTATATAAATGTTTGATGAACTGTAACATAACATCCAAATATTTTTTGGAGATTATCACCCTATAAAGACAAAAAAAACCTTTTTGTTGGGTGGAGTTTCATGACATTAGTGGAATTTATTTTGAAACTAGTGCAATAAAAAAATTTTACAAAACCATACAATTTGAAAAGCATTGGTTGATTAAACACCCACTGATAAAATATAAATGATTTTCCATGAAATTGCAGAGAATTCAGGAAATGGATATTCCATGAAAATTCTAATGCAAATCTTTGATCAGGACTTTTTTCTTTTGCATAAAATTTTATCTTAAAATATTTCCGATATCAAAAAATACACATACAGATGTAAAATAAGTTTCAATTTCAAATCGGCATATGGAATCCTAATAATAATGATAATAATCATCTTCATTGTTTCTGAGAATTATGTTTTATGAAAGAGCAATATTTAAAAAAGACTAGATAACAGAAACAAAAGGAGAAGTTCAGATTCAATTAAGAAAAATTTTCACTACGAAGCTGCTCTTCCACCTAACCAAATATTTGTATTTTACTGTGAACTGGTGAATTCCTCACATTCTGACAATCACCCAAGTCATTATGTACTGTTAATATGAAAAAAAAAACATTGGCATTCGGTTAGGGATGATATGACTTTTTGAAGCGATAGAAATACACCTAAACTGAAAGAAAAAAAGAACAATCCATTCATTTTCTCGCAAGCAACCTCAAGACAGGAATCACTTGATAATAATTAAAGGAGAATCAAACATTTACTAATGATTCACAAACATAATGTCACTACCTATACTATTCAATACATTACCTCAGGAGATCAAAGACTTGCAAATCATACCTTTCAAAAAATGAATAAAGAAGATAACTAATGAGTAAGGGATATTATTACCTGGAAGTTCTACAAGGGGATATATTTTCATGATAAATTACAGCATTTTTGTTTATTTTATTAACTTTGTTAACGTATCTTAAATTTTTTTTTTCATATCTTTTATATTATTTTATATTTTCCTACTTTTTATTCACGTACAAATATTGTTTGTACTTACTGTTACTGACTTTCGATGCAGACGTTTTCCTTGTAAGTTTGGGGTTCTGGCTTTGCATTTCTTTGACGAAAACGCAAAACTCCCCAAAGGTGATGTAGTCTGAGGCCCCATTTCTCCTACTGCATTGCCTTGCACACTGGAGCATTCTTGCCACTGAAATTTGAGGAAAATTTTGTGAAAAACATAATTATTTACAGCTGTTTAGCGTAAATGTTAACCTATCAATTTGGAGGAAGACAACGATAAAGTCATCCTCAGCCTTTATGAGGTTAGGACCATCGATTTTCGTTTGTTTACGGTTCTGCAGCTTTCACAGGTAAGGTCGTTGGATTAACGGAAACAGAGCAGTGGCGGCTCAAGAAATTTTTTAAAGGATATGTCGTATGACGTTCAAGCAAATTTAGTGAAAGATATAATAATAACGACGAATAATTTTGAAAAATATATGCAATCTTAAAATACCTCAAAACCTGCAAAATGATTTTTGTACTTGAAAAGTTTGAAATGAAAACTCACCTTGTGATTTGGACGGAAATAGTTTCAAGTCATTAAACAAGGCCTGCACAGATTCTTCCGGAATGTGTGAAGTATCCCCCAGTCGTCCGCAGATGGCATTGTGTACCTCCCTGAAACAGAAAAAAAGTATATTCTATCCATTCATGAAACGTTTTAAATCATTTTTATAACAAGACGTTTTCATCAATAATTGAAAATCACCTTTCATTCAAAGCCTGGCTTGAACAAATGAAAAACAAATATTTGTGTAGTGTCGAAAATGATCTGATAATTTTAGAACAAATTAAATATTTTCACTTCAACGTTTTCTAGAAAGTAGAGTGTTTCAACGTAAGATTACATTAAAATGTGTTTGAAGGTGATTGACAATGTTTCGTGATGAATTTCACTAGTTCGGACTTCCATTGTCTATTATATAAAATGATTTGAAATCCCTGAAACAAGTAAAAAAGAATAATTAAAAAGAATAGTTGAAAATAACAATTATATTAAGCAACAATAAACCTGAAATGAAATGATAGTGAAATAACCTACAAGTAAAAATATAATAATTGAATAAATAAAAATTAAGGAATGCAAAAAGAAAATAATAAAAATAAGTCATCACCAGAAGACGATTGTAGATACCAACAATCGAAACGTCGTGAACTAACGTGACTTGGAATCTCTACACTTTTTTATTTTTTATTATTTTCTTTTTGCATTCCTCAATTTTTATTTATTCAATTATTATATTTTTACTTGTAGGTTATTTCACTATCATTTCATTTCAGGTTTATTGTTGCTTAATATAATTGTTATTTTCAACTATTCTTTTTAATTATTCTTTTTTACTTGTTTCAGGGATTTCAAATCATTTTATATAATAGACAATGGAAGTCCGAACTAGTGAAATTCACATTAAAATGTTTTTAATATAATTGCGAAAAAAGCTGTGAATTGGCGCCTGTGATATTGCGACTGACTCACGATCGAAAGGTCGTTAGTTCGAACACAATCTCGACCAGATATTTTACTCTAGATAATTTTTATAGTTGAATTCGGGATGATTCTGCAAAGTTACATTGCTGGTGGACTACGAATAGCCATGATGCTGCCTAGGTGGCTCGGTTATTAACATTGCTACCCAGAATACGAGGCTAATGATTGAAAACTTTTGAAGAAAAATAATAAAAAATAACTAATGTTTGTTTGTGAACTCATATTTTTGACACTTCGCATTGAAAACGTGAGCGCACATTTCAACTTCCTAACATCATCTCATCCCTATTAATGAACGACATTGTCTCTTTAAATGTGAGAATTTGAACATACTCGGTATATATATTTATTCTGGAAAGGGTTAAAAAATATTCATTGGAGTATGCTGATGACTTCGCAAGTTTGCATTTTTGAAAAAAACTTCTTTACACTTGAATATTTATTACTGCCAAGTTATATCTTACCAACAACAGGCTTTCGCAATTTACCTAATGATAACATATTTTTAAAGATATAAGCTATAAGAACAAAATGAGATAAATCTGAAATTAGATCATCGATATTTTTATAATACCTGCCTTATAAAATGAAAAGTGAATCTAATTGATAACCCATAACAGAAGCCAATAATTTTTTACTGAATTTTCTAAAATACTGAAAAGTTTGGTGTCAAATAATAATTGTTCAGACAATTCCTAAAATTCAGTATTGCTCGAAATAGAATGTTTAAAAATATGTTTAGGATATGTTTTTTCCGTTAACCAGCTATCGCACCCCTACGAACGACAACCCTCAGAAGTCGAAACTTGTGCGAGCTAAGGACTAACGAGGTCTTACCTTTAAACGTGTGCTTCCTAACACGGGTTGGACGATAGCAAGTGAAAATCGAGCGTTCAGCCTGGGGCTTGAACCGTCGACTCACACATTGGCCGATTGACTGAGTGAACACGCACGTCGAACCGCCCAATATACATTCATTTAGGCGTGTTTCAGTTTTCAGGAATTGAATTTCATGACAAAATGGTTAAGGCTATCGCGGCCGAGGTTGGCAGTGTCACTATTTTTCGGGTTTGAGGGCAGTCGATTTTTGGAACTTCATCCTGACGTTTCGCTGGCAGGAGTGGCTAGCTTCTTCAGAGGTTTACCGATGCCAGTCATCAGATATTCACTCAGGATGTATAAACCTCTGAAGAAGCTAGCCACTCTCGCCACCGAAACGTCAGGAAGACATTTCAAAAATCGACGGCCTTCACACCCGAAAAATAGTGACATCAAGTTTCATATTTGAATAATTCATTCGTATATTTCGGTCTCGGCATCCTTGTGTTATACCGAGTGATTCGCTAAGGTGGCTCACCCCTATATAACTTTTACATTATTGAAGATAGAAAAACGAAATTTGGAGGTTGTGAATTATAGTTCAAAGTGTGCCAAAGTGTGTGGCATCAAATTATTCGTAAGAAAATGATCTTTCACAAAAAGCCGACAAGCTACCCCTTTCCATTTGAAAAAATCAAGTTAACTGGTAAAATTCATATTTGCGACTGTGAAATAATTCTTGAAACGACTCTGAAGTCGTAAGCCTCAAAGACTTAGTTTTCCCATGTTACTTGATCAAGAATGAAGCGATTTACACAATTCATGGCATTCTAGATAAAAAAATAAAAATTTGACAAATATTGACAAGTGAAGTATTGTTGGATTTAGAATGTCATTCTCGATCGAAATAAGTAAAAATATATAGGATGTCCCATTTAAAAATCGAAAGTTGGGGTCATTTCCGGTCAAATTAGAAGTACGGCAAAGCAAGTAAATATGTCAAAAAATGTAAATTTCCTCAAATTTCGTTTTTCTATCTTCAATAATAAAAAAGTTATAGGGGTGAGCCACCGTAGAGAATCACCCGGTATATTCCATTCAATTATCTTAGATTTAAAATCTGACATTCAGAAAATTTGCCATACAACTTTATTATTTATACTGACGACTTATTATTGAACATTTAATGAATTGATTAATGGGAGTCGAGTCTACGTTTATACGGAAATGATAGAAGCACGTTCCACGGTCTATATATGAAATGTCGAAATTGGAAAAGATGAGCGACTGACCTGTCGTGAAAAACAACATGATTGAATATAAACAAGCGATTGTATTATGTTGGACATTTTTCATATTCAACAAACCCTGCTGTAAGTACTCTACTATTTACTAGCAGTACTCTAACCTAGATGATATATTGAAATGAAAAGCAAATGACACATTAAATAAAATAACATTCACCGAATACTAAAAACTTATAAAATTTCCATGGAAACTTTTTATCATATGATTTATGGACTAGATAAGCTGCTAAAATAAATATTTTTGGTAATTATTGGTTTATATACTCCTATATACCACGTAACAAACCTACCGTTACTACATTACAACCAAATACATATGAATACTGATTAGACTGCAATAGTCACGACTGGATACGATGATACGAAAAAGATCCCACAAGACCATTGAAAGCCCCACCCACCAAGCACTATATAAAACGGCCAGGCATTCAGTAATATCGGTCAACCAGCCGAAAAGGTAAGGGAGCTGGACTCCAAGCCTGAAAGATATGAAGATGACTTTCCACTAATATCAGTCATCAGTGTTCCAGCTCATCTTCCACAACTGAATAAGAGCATATTCCATATCGAAACCTAGACCTGCCTGGAAGACGCGGCAATTCTAGAAAGAGTTTCAGTAGATTATTGAGCGAAGCGCCGGAACCTATAGAAGCAGATGACACCAGAAGTAATGGAACTCGTCCAAATCAAAAGGTACTCAAAGAGAAGATATCAAACGGCATCTGAGCAGAGGAATATGTATCTACCTACACAGCATGCAGAACACTGTGGCTCGAACTACAGATCCTTTGAAATTGTCACTAGTCAATCCGTTTAGCAGAACTCAGTATAGAATACCAATTTGCATAGAATATGCAGTCAACGACCTCAACGCCATCGATGAGCAAGGTGATCGACGATTACTCAGCTAAAAATCCCTTGACTCCTAGAGGATTCAACTACGCCACAGAAGGCTTCAACCTGGACAAAGGATATCATACAGTCTTAGAGTTTGACCACGAGACTGTGGTTCGAGCACAAGGACAATGTGTTGGTGCAGTATAGGACAGAAATTCTCCACCAGACGACTGGAATGAAAGCAGAAGTCCCCCCAGACGCACTTCTTACACCATACCTCTTTTTGATATACACAGCGGACGTAGCTGGGGAACTGGACCTATACATAGACAACACAGAGCCTGCTGGTCATATCCATCATCCACGGATAGATTACAGAGGAGTGGGCCAATCCCTGCAAAATTGGTTAGACAACTCAAAGGACACATCATACATATGCGGAGTAACTCGATACAATCTCATTACCCACATAGGATGCAACATGGAACTTTACAAACTGTTGCTAATCAAAACCATCCTACTTCCTGTTATCATGTATGGATTTACCGCCTGAAAACGATGCGAGGAAACATCAAGACTCCAGATGAAAAGATTCATGAAGTCAGCCTACGAATGGCCGTAAGGGTCTCAGAGACCGGGACTTGAATGTCAGCTTCCAATACACCAAGGACCTTGTACGAAATCAAGTTTAATACATCTTCGAACGAATACGGACCCCCAACCCAGGGCTGGGAGGCCTCCACTTGCTGTGAGCGACTGGCAATATTTTACGAGATCATTCTTATGATTCCCAACATTCGTCAAATTATCAAGCGATGGTTGCAATTATAGACTTCTTTTTGGAACCCCTGCAGTTATCCACACACCAGAAATGTTTTTTACACTTCTCTAGACGCGTTTCAGCAACCAAGTAGGCGTCATCAGGATATTTATCATTCAGATCTTTTAGGTACAAGTTGAACAGCGAAATAACATCGGAAAGAACAACCAACGAAACTTTCTCGTCAGTACAAGATGAAACAAAAAGAATATACAGTTGTGCTTAGGTTGGCAATCTCAGATTGAACCTACCATTCTAAAAATACACAGCCTCCTGGATTGACGTATTAAATATAATAAAGCACTCCGTGGCTCGGATACAATACTTACTTCCCAATATACTTGGATTTGGACTTGGACGGCCACGAATGGTTGAAGTTCTGCTGTACCCTCATCATGTAGATTTATGCTAATTTTTCGTGAAAATCAAATTCATTTTGATCACCTTTTCTTGAACAAAGCCGCGATTTCGAGGAACGCAACAAATGTACGATACAAAACTCTGATAAAATGGAAGATATCAAGTATATTCGTGATGTTTAAAGAACGTTATCTCTCATGGCGCAGAGATAACGATATGAAAATATCGAAAATCAATAGTTTGCGAGTGAATTCATCTCGTTTTATCGAATGTTTATTTTCCTTTCTATCTTGGAATAAGAGGCGCCAACTGGCTTTGAAAAATTGAGCGCTTGTTTACTATCAATGTTACTTTTAGTCACTTTTATGACTCGAGGGTAATTTTGTCAGGAAATTGGACTTTTATATTTCAGTGAAGCTTGACAAAACAATTGGATTTTAGCAACGTTGTCAATCACAACATTTGATAAAAATACTCAGTCCTGGTTCTTGCTGATATATTCTATAATCATGAAGTCCACCTGTGGTAAATTATTTATGCATTCAGTTGATTTATTTATCTGAAATAAATGTGATGAATTTACATCAAAATGATCCTCGCAAAAAAATTAATTCAATTCAGGCGCCTATTCCATTTTTGGAAGAAAAAACGTGAAAATTAGCCTACTGGAATGTCCGGAGTAAAATTAATCCAATGAACGTATTTTTCCTACAACTGAAATACCTTTTCTAGACCTGTGTTTCACGACTCAAGTTAGCATCATCAGGAGATCACTAATTATCCATTTTCAACTATTCAGATTTGCTTTAATTTTCAATATTTATGAACTTTCATAGGGAAATATTCACTCCACGAGAAAAGTTTTGAAATAATGTCAGCTCAAATGTTTGTTGGTTTCAACTAATTTTTATCCCGGGGTGAAGGTGACTTAAAACTATTGCTTTGGAAGTTACAGACAAGCATAAATAAAAGAACACAAATCCATACCTCCGTCTACTCTATGATCCAGAAATAATATCTCAGAAAATATGGGTAATTTATTGAACATCTCATCAAATCAATTATATTCTTATTTTACACTGTAGAGAAATCCGGAAAAGCAGAACATGTAAAGACCTAAAATGACTTCCTGTGAGTTTTCAATCAAAATCTCACCTGAGACAGAATTAGAAACAGATGAGTTTTTGAAAACGAAAGGAAAGTGGTCTGGTAATGGAACCTTGAAGTATATAAATTAATTGATGACTGGCGACCTTGAAATATAATTGATAGTTTTTAAAATAGCTACAGTGCAAACAATCAACAGGATTAGGTATTGATTTTCTTCCATTGAAATTAAGCAGACTAAATCATATGAGAGGGCGGCGTAAGAAGTGATCTTCTGTGATAAATCACATCGGCAGCTTCTCGGCCATAGACACAAACAAATAACATCCGTTATTATTACAAACGTTGCCAAGACAATACCTTTGACCTTATTTTTCCTATAAAATGGAAAACTTTGGAGAAACCCTTTCTGTGACTTACAGGACTAGGAATTTTCTTTCTTGGAGCATATACGACGTTCGTGTTAGTGACTACATATATTCAAGAAAAAAAAGAGTTGTCCCCGGAATTCCTATTTGACTTTTTTTTAAATGAAACCAAAAATCGATTGATTGAAGGCTTACTTCAACGTTCAAACGTGTTTGCAAATGCTTGGCAGTTTCCAAGTAGACATTTTTAGGAACATGTTTTGATGAATTGGAACATATTCATTAAAACATTCTCTCATAAAGTCAAGAAGTAGGTATGCTAAATCTTACCCCGTTTAACTAGGCGTCATTTTGAAAAAAAATCACTTTTTGACACACTAGAGAATATTTGTGTCACTAAACTGTTACCCTAACTAAAGTAGGTGTTTATACGAAAAGAAAAATTCGGCTTCATGACGCTAATCCTTTTTCCAAAAAGTGTAACGTTATAATACAACGCATCGCACCGGTTTTAAAACGTTCTACAAAAATATGTTTAAAAATTCATTAACGTTGGTTTCAGTAACATCGTTTGTTATAAATCCTCCTTTGAGATGCCATGTAAAAGTGGTCACACAGGAATTAGATGTCACAATTTCGGAAATGTGTAAGATGAGCAAATACCTAGGGAGCAAAAGATTGAAATATTTAAGATATTTCATTGAGTAGGTATTTTTAAAATAGTTTGATGGCATTAGATTTGGACAAAATGTAAGTATTTGAAAAAAGGATCCTTCATGCCACTGAAAAAACTTGTTTTATTCGTTAACCTGTTGAAATTTCCGAATATATAATATATATACATTAAGAAAATACTTCTATATCTAACATAACAAGCTAACATGACTTACCTAATGACATTGTCATATAAAATGAGGTATACTGAATGTTTTCTAACTTCCACAAAATCATTGAGCCAATCATCTTTTAATAGACGAGATAATTAAACTTTCACTGATGACAAAAATGTATTTTTTCATAGGCAAACTGGCAAAATATTTCTTTCATTAATATTTTTCACTATATGAGTACTAGGTAAACACAAAAATATATTTTGGAGACTTAAGAGATGAATTACCATAAACAATACATAAAAGCATCAAATATGTTCAAATATATTGTGAAAATACTGCTCATAAGGTCCAAAAAGGTTCGCGATTTATACTTTATTCAAGATTTTCGCGATTTCATTGAATTATAAAGGAAACAACTATTTTAGCGGCGGGCAACTGATATGAACTTACAATACAAACCAAGCGATAACTGTAAAAACATACTTTTTCTGCACCATGACTGACCAATAAGTTCACTTCGTTTTCCAAAAATACTTGAACAGCAACGAAACTTCGACAAAAACTATTGAACGGACACCGATAACGCTCACACTATACAACATTCTCCTAGCTCGATCAGACACCAACTACTAAAGTCAAAAACACAAGAATGATGTGCTGTATATTTATTTCATCGTCGTTAACTGAAAGGTTACCACGGACTGTGTTTATACGATGTATTTTGCGGTTTGGCGCTGATCGGATTACAAATCTTATACACTGCTCGAAAAAAAAAGTTTATTTTGATTGCAGGTGCCGAGCAGTGTTTTCAGACGTTACCATCTGTTTTTCTAGCTGCGCGAACAAGAAACATGACAAGAACTGTGTAAATAAATATTTGAATTACCTTCAAATAAAATATTGCGTTACTATCGGACACGTTACACAATAAGTGGCTACTTTAGACAAAAGGATATCTGAAAAAAACATATTCCTTAATGAAAAACTAAATGGAGTGAGATGACCGATGGGACAAATTTAAAGGGATACATGTCTCCGGACCGGATATAATAATATCAGGACAGACAATTCCCCTTTCTGCTTCGATAAGTTTGGGATTAAAATAGATACCAATATGTCCTGGCACAATTATGTCGCTGAAATTGCAAAGATTGCTTCTCGAAAGCTTGGAACACTGTTCCGAAACAGAAAACTGTACACAACTCAGCAACTTTTGATGCTTTATAAAGCTCAGATCAGACCGTCTATGGAGTATTGTTATTATGTATGGAGCTCCACCCTGAGCGCACTCTGAAGCTGATGGATTCCATTCAGAAAATAGCCATCCGCCTGATTGGAGACGCAAACATCACTTGCAACATTAATAGTCTGGAACATCGAAGAAAGGATGGGGATTTGTCTCTATGCTATGGATACTTTCACGGGAAGTGTTCAAGTGACTTGGCACATTTGATTCCACCAAGAGGGGTATAGTAGAAGTAAACGATATTGTGCATACTTGAAGTTTACGGCACTCTCAAAGGCCAAAAAAACTAATACATAGAAATGAACCGGCTGCGAAGTATTGTATAATTTTTAATAACCGAGTTTTATGATTGGCTGAAGAGTCATAAAATTAAATTTGAAGTCATGTTACGGGGACGAATAGAAATCGGAAATGCGGAGATGGTTATCGCTGTCGTATTCAGTTCAGGAAGTGATCGCGATTTGAGTGTTCAAATTCGATATTGGTGCAGTTATAATTACTGAAAATTTTTGTTATCTGTTTAAAATGTGGCGTCCTTGGACAAGTACTAATAGTACTAACGAGTATGATAACGCAAACTTTTTTCAGTGTAGTGATTCCAATAGCGATGGAGAATAATGCGAAAAAGAGAAAACAGTGAATAAGATTCGGATGCATTTGAATATTGAAATACAGAGAATATGTTTCAATGTGTATAAGAATCTACATCTGGCTATAAATTAAATAATCTAAAGGAACAATTCGTTCAGGCCAATCTCAACTCCCTACACGGTAGTATGCCCACTGACTATATGTGAAAAGTTTTCTTCCTTATACGAGGAATTGGACAAATTTCGGATATGCGGTTGATTACCTCGTTCACAGGCAGATGGGACGATGACAAACCTGTTGTTTGTTGTCCGCTTCAGAGTAGTTCGAGAAATGATACTCTGAAGGAGTTCGATTTTCAATTATCGGAAATCATCGACTTTATGTCGATGATAGACACTAGCTTGCATTGACGAGTGGCCAAACAGCCCGATCCCGGTCTGCAAGTGTGTTACTATAATTGAAAATTGATTGCGGCAGTTGTATCGCCAAGAGCATATACAGGAATAACTTCAGTGAAGAAATCTGCACTGACACATGTCGGATATAATCGAACGCCCTTCGTGGTATTAGCCAGGGGAGTAGTTGTTTTCTGACACCTGATAGGTGTCGGTCCATTAACTTATAGTGTAGGGAGTTGAGACTGGCCTGAACGAATTGTTCCTTTAGATGATTTGTATTTCTTGATAATATGATTGATAGAATCAACTGCGCAAATATTTTACTACGGTGGCGAACTCAACCTACGAAGTTAATAATAAAATCAATATGCAACTGGTGATCTAATAATCGTCTGACTCTAAATGAAGCTCACTGTAATTTTTCTACGACATCAACAATTCGATCAATCGAATAAATAAATCAGCTTCGTTATACCACAAACCTTGAACTTAGGACCTACTTTGTGATGGTCATTAAAATCCTCCACATTATATGTACACAAAAAAGATATTAAGGTGGATGTTTCAAGGTGAAGAAAATTCTGTGTTTGGGATCGCACGTTGAAAAGAAAGACTGTCTTTTTTCGAATCAGAGAAACTTTGAGTGTAATTGCAATTTAATGCGTATATTATTGTTAAATTAAATGTAATTATATTTATCTCAGGAAAAAATGATATTCCGATACATTTTTCGGAAAGAGGAATGATTTTGTGGTGAAAACTATTTTCGCTTTAAACAACTTTATGAATATCGGATTTCAATAGACCAACCGGCATAGATAACAATTAAAAAAGTTAGTTCACTTGTACGTATTCGATATTCAAAGTTTTTGAACAAGAGAACTTATGTTCGACTGATATACAGGTTGATTTCTAATTGCGGTGAAAAAATGTAACGGCGCTGCGTCTTCAGGAGCTAATTTTATGAAAAAACATAGGCCCGAAAATGCGATGTTTCCAAAATGGAGGTAGATGGTGTTGAAGTTCGATTCTGGTGAAATTTAGCAATGCTATTTTCAATGATGAGAAGTTCATTTAGCCTTAATCAGATATAAATTATTGAGTCCTGTGACTATTGAGTGATACAGTTCAGCCAATAATTTACCAAAAAATGTACGCTGCTGACGTTGCATAACATTCTATTTTGTATTGGGTAAAAAAATCTAAAAATGAAACTTTTTTGTTTCTTGGATTGGGTTCGTAACTCGCTTTGATCAACAAAAAAAAAAGGAAGAAAACAATTAGTGTGCAACATCGCAAGCAACAACTTGTCATATTGTTATGACCACGGATATTTACAAAATTGTTATGATTTTTTCAAAGTACGTTAGAAGGCAAGACCTCGTTAATTTTCAACTCGCACGAGTTTTCACTCATGAGGGTTGTAGTTCATAAAGGGGCGTCAGCTGATTAACGAAAAAACATATTTCAACAGATATTTCATCTGTGGAATAACAGAGTGTATAAATTGATTGTTTTCAAGCTTCAACTGGATCAGCCGCAGAGCAAAGTACCAACTCTCCTATTTTCATTATTTATTGAATCAACTATTTCTTGTTCGCCGATGTTCTAAAAATCTTCAACCACCTCACGAGAATATTGCAAACAATGTCAATGCAGCATGGAAAAACTACGTGAATGGTGTACCTCTAACGAATCACCCATTCAACTTACCAAAAATTGAAAACACATTTATAAAAAACACTCTAAAAATTCGTCAGATTCCCTGAGCTTTCTCTTGAAACATAATTCGAAAGATGCAGGCAAATAAGATATTTAGGATTTGAGTATGATCAAAAACTTTCCTTTATTTCTTTTTAGGGAAAATTTATTTTGTTTGTCTTGTTGAGATTTCAGTATTCAGTATTGAATATCGTAATGTTCACAGATTTTATTGGAGCTACTGCACATAAAATTTATTGGTGATCGTAGCATAACATAGAATTTCAAATTGTGTCGACCTTCATTTCTTGGTACTAAGCAATTGCTCTCGGGTAAAAGAACCGTACTATCAATATTGTTGTTTAGTAATCTATCCAGGAATTTTATACCAAGGATAACTCTCCTATTTTCCAAGGATGTCCTATCAAATCGTGTCAACAAAATGTTATGATCGATGCCTCTCGTGGGGTATTGTCTATCAACTTTTAGAGATAAGTATTTAAGAAACTTCCTCTGCACGCTCTCTATTGATTTTTTTGGTAGTCGTAAACTGGATTCCATAACACTGAGCCATACTCTAACTTAGATCTGGCATACGCAAAATATAGCAATTTTAAGGTGGCGATACTTTTGAAGTTTTTGCCAGAAATGGCAAAAACTGCAAATCATATACCTTATATTTGTTGTAAATGGTAATTTACTGTCGTATGTTATACCAAGATCTTTTATCTCATGTACGCGGTTGCTTGTAATATTGTTGATTGAATAATCGTACATTGAAGTTCACTTTTTTGTTGTAAATGATATTATTTTATATTTGGATACGTTCAGTTGTAGACGATTATTATTACACCAAAGTTTGATAACATCTAATTCATGTTGTATACGTTGGTAGTCAGTAATGTCGTCAATTTTATAATATAGTTTCAGGTCGTCTGCAAATAGTAGGCTAGGAATATCCAAAGAGGTTGCCAAGTCATTAATAAAACTTAAAAATGAAAGAGTTCCAAGATTAGAACCTTGTGGTATCCCCGATGTGAAAGATCCATATTCGACGAATTGATTTCTGTTAACTAGATAAGATTCAATTAGAGTAAGCCGTTGGTTAGAGAGTCCCAATGTTGTGATTTGCTGAGAAGAACATAATGGTCTATTTGATCGAAGGCTTTTTGGAAGTCTATCTATATAAACAACATCGACTTGTTTTTGCTTGTCCAGGTACGTACAGAGATATTGATTTAAACATGCAAGATTTGTCATATATGATCTTTGTTGTACGAAACCATGCTGACTAGGAGAAATAACTTTTTGAATATGGTAGTACATAATATTTTGCACACATTTCTCGAAGAGTTTAGAAAAGTTACATAAAATTGAAGTTGCCCTGTAGTTTGTGATATCGCTAGAGTCGCCTTTTTTTAATATCGGACAAATTCGAGCCGTTTTCCACTGCTCAGGAAAGACACAATTTGACAAAATTAAGTTGAATATGCCTATTAGAGGTATAGAGAGAACGTCGATACAGTCCTCTATCACAAGACTAGGAACATTGTCAACGCCTGCGGTTAGTTTATTTCTTAATTTTTTTTGAAGCAGTAACAATATCGATTTTAGAGAAGGCAGGGATGTTTAATGTATCTAAAGGCTTGTTCTGGTTCTCTGCCCGGACTGTTCCTAACAGTCAGAAAACTGTCACCCAACTGAATACTGAACATTTTGTCGCGTTAACCTCTTCAGTCTACAACTGACTTACTGATTTTGGACAATTTGAAACAGTACTGACTGAGAACCAGAACAAACATTAAATCAGAACCATGAGAATTTTCATGAAGCATATTCTCGTCCGAAACTAAGTATACACTTCTGAAGTACTTGGCGAATCCATTGACAATATCCCCATGCATAAAGATACCCGTATCTCTCCCTAGAAAATCAAAGAATATGCTGTGTTTTTTTATTTCATTTCAAACCAAATAAAAATTTGTGTGTACGGACTTTCTTTCAAAATTAAGTTTCAACATACCTCACATTACCAGCAGACGAACTTATTTTCTATTTACCTAAACCAAGACCACAGACCCAAAAATCATCAATTAATAATAGCTGCAAAAATCAATTCATGTAGTACTATATAAATATTCAGTGCTAGAATAAATAATGTATGTATTCATGGACAAACATATATAAACAATGATTTTAACAAACAAATCACTCTCATAAGATTAACTATTCTTCAATTCAGTTAACCTAAAAGGTGTTCTTTAACAACATTTACTTATTGCTGTCTTTCGGGAACTTAAATATGGATGACCTTCGCTTGAATTACTACAGCTTTTTAGCACTGAAACTATTTCGTGTCTTAATTTTGTCACTAGAACATAAGATTACGTAGTTACGACTTCCACGATACTTCCTATATGGCTGTTTTATGGCTTTCCTTATGGGACCGTGCGTATGGCCTCGATTAGAACAACACATACAAACTAGTAAGCTCTATTTTTAAAAGTTACCTTTTACTTCCGGTGTTTACGTTACGCGGCTCTTTGTCTCGATTCGCACCTTTTGTTATGCAAGCCACAAATCTACATTTGCATTTGAAGACAGAGACCAGTTTTTCATTGATGATCGAAATTCACTAAACGGTAATCAAAACTGTTGGTTAATAAATGCAATCTGACTGATTCTTCAAAAAAGTTTCTCGTAGAGATTACTTGGTAATTGGGAGCAGATAGTCGTGAGATGAAACTGCTAAGAAGTCCTAATCACTAGAACTGCAATACTCTTCTCGATGCGCGTTTCGCCAACCATGTTTACATTTGCAAGAGGTGAAAAAAACCAATTCCTAACGGTAAAACGGGTCACTATTTATATCTAACAGGTCTTCACTTTCCGATATACCTCAATGATTTAGGGAGGAAATTTGCGGGACATTTTTTCGTGGAAGTTTCCGCTAATTTTAGCAGAGTGATTCATTAAAAGGTGACCAATGGAATGATTGTAACAGTGCCTCAGTTCTCATATCATATTTTGCTACTTCCAAAAATCTAGTGTCATACACCAATCTCCACAATTCCACTTTTTATTTATTTTATGGCCATTCTATAAAGCGTGTTGAGCAACACTAGATTTTTCTCACCTTCGAATTAGGATATGTACTGCGTGTTCTCAGAAACGAGTGTTAATGGCTTGCTTAGCCTGACCGTATTTTTTGACACAGAACTCATAACTTATTCATATATCTCCGACTATTTATTTTCCAACATCTTGTCTTTAAGATTACCTTACACTTTTTGAAATGACCAATAAGTTTTGAAGCCTAGTTTTACATTCAATTTTTTGAAAATACGATCTAATCTGTTAATGTATCTCCATACGGAAGGACAATAAACTCTGAATCCATATATTTTTGAAAAGTCGAAAATTTACCAAGATTCTCGCTAAATTTACGTTTCATAATAAACTTATCTAACATATTTGCTTTCAGCTGTGACCCTGTTTTTTTATAAAGGACCTATGGACAATGACGTTTAGGTCTTCCATTATGTATTGAGGACAACGGGGTGAGTTACCAGTAATATATCTAAAAGTACTGGTATTCAGGTTATTTCTAACCAGTAAGACACATCTAAGAATGGTAACTCCTTGTTGATTTCAATGTCATGAACTTAACATTTCAAGTTCTCTTATTAAGAGTTGAAACGAAGTCCTCTACCTTTGAGCCATTTGCTAATTTTGGAATTTATGTCCAAACTTCTCGATTTTTCGGATTAACCAAGTAAGATCATCTTTTATAAGAATAGGAAATTGTTTTATTCTTGGCATTTGAATGCTGGTAAAACGCTGGTAAAACATTCAACTCACTTGTTGGATTTAATTTCTTATGGAGAACAGAATCTTACTGATTTGAATCTTGGCTTCTTGGAGCAAAAGTAAACCTATAGGCCACACGACACCAAAGGTGAGTTGGTATTCATCAACGAGACAACTCTTGATCATTCTGTCTAGACGTATCGTCCTGGACATCACTTCCACTAAACCTTTCCATCTAATATGACTTGTTACTGGATACCATTTCCTCGTGTTAGTATTGCTATAAAACTAGACATCCTTGCATGAATGCCTAATACAGTAGTAGCAGTAGTTGGTAGTTACCCGCTGTTGAGCCGATCACAATTGTTGTACCGACAGAACACTACATACCTAAGTTTGGAACACTAAGACCATTCTTGTTCTTCAAGCCACCTCGAGGGAGACACACACACACAGATAAGCTTAGCTATTAAGATAGGGAGAAATAACTTATCAGTGACTAGATTTTTGATGCTTGATTTATTATCTCAACAAAGATTTATGTTCTTCAAACCTGCCCAAAAAGAAAAAAAAATACTAGTGTAGTATGCTTTCATGCCTATTAACATGATTTCATTCCATCAACCTACTGTAAGCTGGCGATATAGCTATATCTAAGGTAAAGTATAACTTCAAAACAGCAACGTCTCAAGTATTGAAGAGACATCCTCCTTTCTCCCTTGGGGAGCCTGGGTTCATTACAGTCCCCTTAGAATGGAAACATTTGTGCTATAGGTGTAATATAATTTATATCTTATGAATATTTTGGTATTGTTTACAATTAGAAAAGTAATATCTTTCCACATTTGATACTTTGTGGACTCAGTAGCTCAAGGCCTCCTTCCAGTATTGTAGGGGGAGTCCTATAATAACGGTTGATAAAATTTATAAACTGACAGATAAATCAAGGGATTTCTTAACAAGTTTGGAACCAACTGAGAAAGGTGTAGATGTTAGGGAAAGGAATTATAAATATTTGAACTAGATTTGAGTTTGATTCAATTTGTTACCGTATAGAGTAAATTTCCCGTTTTTGTTGTGTCTGCTGTATAAGCTCTAGGGTTGATAAAGCGGGTGGCGCTCTACCCTCCATCTTACCCACGCCCTTCTTCTCTGTTTAACAGCTGGCGGCCTAACCAGGGAGCTATGCTCTCTCTAATCCCTTGTAGTCACCCTCACGCCAAGTTGTGGAACACCGAGGAATCGTTTATAAATTGACTTAATCAGTCAACGATAAATACAAGGCGTGACATCGTGGGGGTGCGACATCTGGTTAACGGAAAAACAGATTTTGAACTAATAAGAAAGGTTGCATCGCAGGTGCTTTACCTTCTGAGCCAATGTAACCAGGAATCCAAAACTGTTTACTGAATCTTTGTATTGAGGAGAGTTTTTTGGCAGATCAATACTAACTTGGCTGTTGCTCAACTATCGGGAAACATTTTTATTGATTCATGTGATTCCTGTGTGATAATTTCACCAATCTCTCCACACATACATCAATGGCATTAAGTCCGCTTGAATTACTCCTACATCTGGGAGGACTTGAAGTGAAACTTCAAGTCCTCCCAGATGTAGGAAAAAATGAACATCCTATTCGAGGATAGAGGAGCATATTTTAAAAGCAACTGGTGATCATGAAAAAATGAGAAGACTCAAAGAATCCGCATATAATCGTTCAACAGTTAACAATCGTATTTCAAATAGCTCTGTGGAAATGGATCGCCATTGCTGAAAATATGAACCTAAACACAATTCTTAAAGGACATCCCGTATATGTATTCATGTAAAGTATCACATATTACATCTAAACATTCCATTCTTTTGACGTGTATCGAAGAAAATGTGGCTGTTTGCAATTGAGGCGCTGTTCACAAGTAGATTATTGGGTTTTGAAAACGAAAAAGGAATATTTTCCGAAACGTCAATGATCCAAAGGAAAGCTAAGTGTCAAAATTTCAACTGTTATATTGATCATTCAATTAGTAGAGAAAATGTATGTTTTTGACAAGTTACTGACTAATTGGACTCTTCAGTGGTTTATATTATCGGGGTGATATTCTCCGTTTGCCTCCATTACACTTCAGCAGAACCTCTATTGATTTAGCTTTGTTGATTCTCAGTTTGTGGAAGGTTAAACAACCAATACAACTTTTGTAATTTATCCTCGATGGGTCTAGGAATGGAATTTCAAAATTAATTCTCAGTTCGAGTGGTTCTAATTAATTTTGACACTTGACCAAAATGATAGTTCGATTACACGGATGAACCTACTCCCTTCTGATTTGTTGATTTTCATATGTGCGTGGAGTAGTTGAATCTCGATAGAAAAAAAGACAACAGAATCTACGGTATTGAGAAGAAATGTGTTAAACAACTTCGAGATACTCGGAGAGTTCAATCATTTAAATAATAAATAATAAAACCGATAACATGTTCAATTATGCAAAATCCAATTTGAATATTACACATCGATAGTGACTGGCAATTTTCTTAATGGCATTCATTATTGATTCCACCTTGAATATTGAATATTGGCAGAAATTGCTCGCCAAATAAGGGCACGAAAATATTATACTACTTTTTGCAGTAATGTCAAGAAAGCTGAATAATATCATTGATTACCCCAAAAAAATAAGGTTCTGCGAGGTTTAGTCCATATACATGATAATAATATGGACTGTCTGAGAGGTCACTTTTACATATATTTGACCTGCGGATCATACAACATCTTGGTCAATGCGTCACAGCACCTTGTGATCCAAAATTTTCGCAATGGAAACATGCAATACGAAAAACATCGTGATGTTGTATCTGACGTTAAGTTTATGACTGACGTAAATGCCAAGACGAGAATTTCTTCCTATTTGGTTATCGTTTCAATTGTTTAGTTATTCTCTCTTCAATGGATAGAACATATTATGACGTCACTGGTTCAGATCGGGCATTTTGACATATCAGGACTCTGTTCTTCTCTTTTTCCAATTGCTTTGACTGCTGTGGCAATTAGCCTTGTATTCTGGGCCTTAAATGCGAGTGAAATAATAATTTGAAGCAAGAGATATCATTAACATCTTTCAAGTGGGTTTGTTCACTGGTCACTCATCACACCGTTTATTGGCTGCTATAACGCCTACTTTCTCTTGCTCGCGGACCATTGAGGAAAATAATTCAAAACTACCAACTTTGAGTTTCAAACAAAAAATCACTACGAGGTACAGATGGAATTTTTATTTTTCAGGAAAAACATTTTTTTTTCTATGAATTTATCTTTCATCAAAGTTCGTTCAACTGTTTCTTTTAATTAAAAAGAGTTGGTTGGGTAACAGGAACAATTTTTTCTTAAAAAACAATTGTTTTCTTGCCGACTTTTCGAATTAAATTAAATTCTTCTTCAGGGCTCGAAAAATAGTTTTCCGTCTTGATAATATTACCATTTCAAAAACCATCAGACATATTAGATACATATTTTGAAAAATAAAAAACATTGCAAACAACCAAAATTTCCTAGACAACACCAACACAAAACGACATGAAACAACCAACCTTTTTTCAGAAAAATTATTGGATCACTAAACTAGTTAACTGTTTCTTTTAATGTTTATGATTAAAAATAAACGTGTTTGATGATACGGTTTCATTACAAATACTTATTTTTATGTTTTTATGTCTCTTCCAACGGAACCAATTATTAAGTTGAGTCGATTATCAAGGAGATGTAATAGTTTCTATTAATACTTCATTATGTAGTTAAATTATAATTTTTAGAACGGAATGAACAAAATGGAAATTACCTACACCACTCAGTGTTTCAACTGAAGCATTTTTTATTTGAAGTGAACGAAGTAGGAATTTATTAGAATGAAGATTATGCAAATTGTTATATATAATACCATCATGAATATTACTGGAGCTTTATCCCAACACCAAACCTTTATTTTAACATCTCGACACGTGTTTCGATCACCAAGTGAACATCTGCAAGAGGAAGATTAAACTAAAAATACGTACAATGTTAATCTTATTCATACCATAGATACCTCTTCTAGGTACAATATGTCTCACAATATGTCTTTATGTAATAGTCAGGTAAACCTGATATTTATTTTAACAATCTATATAGTATACTACTAGGTATTGGTTCACCATCGTTATTCATAATATTATTATGTTTACTTATTTCTACACTCTCTCATAGGCATCTAGATGCCTGTTGTTGTTAACTTGTCTAACTAATCTTAAGATTAGTTACTATGTTACTAAATACTATGGAATGGTTTTGTTGCAAAGTGTGATGGGCGACCGGAGATTTTTCTGGTCTTCCATATTTTAGATGTGCTAAATGTTCCTTATATCTTATTTCAATAGTTTTTTTTTGTCCAGACTTTTCCGAATTCTCGACTTTGTCTTTTGGATTTCCTAAAAGGCTTTGTAGTGCATGACTTGCTTTAAAAACAACCTTCATACCTAGTTACTTGAAAATCTTTCCAAAGTTCTTCGTGTATCCTATATCAACTTGTAATCATGAAGGATTTAATAAATCATTATAATTATTATTATTGGTGGTATAGAACTGAGATATATTCATTTTGTTTTTCGTCGTTTTTAAAAGTTGAGATGCCGTTCATTGTTAACCTGAACTTTTTTATTGGCGGGTTGGATGTCCTTGTTCATCTTTTACTGCCCGAACCACTGTGTATGCTGTTTGTGAGTGCATTGGCATGGGATGTGGGGGTTGAGCAAAAAGGCCATCGGATGCCTGTTTCCACGTAGCCCCGCTGGATACGGCAATGACAGAATCACTCGTGGTTCTCTTATTCCCTAACTGAATGGTATCCCAACGATGGCTTAATCCTAGAGGATGAATGACACTGAACCAATCAGCTGTCTCTACGGAACCTTCGAGATACGGGGCGCCTTCTCATCGTAGCATAGCCTTGTCACGGTAATGCGGGTCTCTGCCGTGATTGACCTTTTTTCCCTAGCTACTCGTGGGACTTTTATGGACAGAGGAAACTCAAAAATTTTTTCTGACGCTGAGTCTACAGAGAAGATGGATGCCGAGCTCACGACTCCAACTGACCTCCCTGTAAATTTAGATCAGGAGCGAGAGCTCCTCAATTCACCAACTCCTGATCCAATAACTGAATCTAAAAAAAAAAAGGTTTGGTGGTGCAGCCAGGAAACGACTGGGTGGGCTCCTCAAGAGCGGGGTACCTTATGGAACCGCCTTGCACCAAATTCTTGAACGGCGTACGCAGGAGGAGGAACAAACCCTCCATGAGAAGGTTAGCAAACGTTTGCGCTCAAGTGGCAAAATGCATCATCAGGTGTTGCTGACGTGTAAAAACCCTCATATGGGAAGTTGTCGCGGGTATCAAGGTGAGAATCTTGCACCTTGACTATCCGACTACCTCATTAACGATAAAACAGCAGATTATATACTTTGTGCCTGCCTCGCTGGGGACCGAATCATGTTTATTAGAGTCTTACCATCTGACCTGAAAGACCACTCACAATACAAACTAATCGGCGTCGTTAAGAAGCTGGGTTTATTTGGTCAAGTGTGAATAGGTATGAGCCACAATAAACCCTCGCGGGTTGCGGTGGAGGGTCGACTAGACCCACTCACTTAAGACCTAATCTAACCCAAACTTTTTCTTTCTTATCATATCATCTACAATACCCCTCGAGAAACCGTTACTGACTGCTATTTCCTGTATTGTCCGTTTGACTCTTCCTCTCATGTGTGAGAGGAAATGTCAAAAGACGTTGCACGAGAAAATTCAGCCCAGCATATTAGGAAATCCAAAAGACAAAGTCAAAAATTCCGAAAAGTCTGGAATTTACGCAATTAAATGTAAGGACTGCGATGCAAAATATTATGGACAAAATTGTCTATTGAAATGAGATATAAGGAACACTTGGCACATTTAAAATATGGAAGACCCGAAAAAACATCGGTCGCCCATCATATTTTGCAACAAAATCATTCCATAGACTTTAGTTCATTAAGATTAGTTAGACAAGTCAACAACAGGCATCTAGATGCCTATGAGAGAGTGTAGAAATAAGTAAACATAATAATATTAACTAGTTTAGTGGTCCAATAATTTTTCTGAAATAATTTTTCCGAATTTTTTTGTTGTAATGTTTTTTATTTTTATGTTTCAAATATATATCTAATATATCTGATGGTTTTTAAAATCGTAATATTATGAACACGAAATAACTACTTTTTGGTGAGTAATTAAATTAAGAACTCATTATTTCTTGGGAAATTGAAACGATAATAATCGTATAAGTTTTGTGGAAGGTATATTTATGAAAATTCATTGTTACAGAGCCCTGAAGAAGAATTTAATTAAATTCGAAACGTCGGCAAGAATACAATTGATTTTTTTAAGAAAAAATTGATTCTGTTACCCAACCAACCTCTTTTTCAGAAACATAATAATATTATGAATAAAGATGGTGGACCAATACCTAATAGCTGTTTAAACTGTTTAGATGTGATACCCCATATCTAAACAGTCCCGAAAAAAGGGTGCTCACAGACAACATAATTGTCATATATATGCTGAACAAATTGGTTTTCGTAAGAAGGGGGTTTTATTCTATCAATCCAAGCTTGGTGAATGTCCGGCTCGTTTTTTAGGAAAGCGATAACTTTTACTATTTGTAAATTTTTTCTATTTGAAAAAAATGCTAGCGCTCTCTCTGTGGCGAGTGATGTCACACCATTGTTTTTTGGTATCTTGCCACGTTCAAAAGTAAAAAGTGGGTACTATTTACGTCTGAACTGTATTTTTCAATCAATTCATTTTTATTATTATTATTTTGATGACGTTTTCTGTTACTTTTTCAGTGCCACCAAACTGATTATTCATCGTTCAAGAGCCCAAAACGATCTGACTCGGACATGAATGACATCAGTGTTCGAAAAAATTCAATTCGATTGCCGCCTGACAAACATCGAAACACTTCAACAACATTCATTTACGAAGTGTATTGTTGACCGATCCATAAACTTAGAACTTTCCTTTTACCCGGATGACATCAACTTCAAACATTTATGTCATCGATATTTCTATCGGCAATTACCCGATTATAGTCAATTTCTTCATCGATTTGGATAACAACCACTTATTTGTAAATATTACAAATTAGTGAATGACGCAAAAGTTAGGGCAAGGTTTGACCCGAATAATGCGAGATTCATCTAGTGTGAAGATAAGAAAAATGTCCAATGATGAAAAAGATTATGGAAAAATAATTAATTAGTTAAATTGGTTGATCAAAACATTAAGTATTTAGAGGGATACTGTGTTAACTCGAAATATATTTACTTTTCATTTAGTTTTAACCTATACTATAGACTTGAGATTAATATTGAGAAAAGTAATTAGCCTAAATCGGTCACATGAACGAATTTGCGTTTAAAAACCAAGCGGAGATATAAAAGAGCGATCATTAAAAAAAATTAATTGCTATTGGAACATATTTAAATTGCCAAATGTAATACAACTTTTCACGAGATAACACAACGAACAACTATAAAAATATAGTTGACGACAGTCATCACCCGGTTGTAGATACTAACAATCAAAACGGCGTGAAGTAACTTAGCTTGAAATCTTTTAATTTTTATTTCCTTTTTTGTTTAATTGTTCAATTTTCAATTTGTCCTTTGTATTTCTTCTATTTCAGGATTTTTTTGCTTAATATAATCGTTATTTTCAGCTATCCATTTTAACTTTCAATTATATTCGTTGTTTCAGGGATTTCAAATCATTTTATATCAAATTAGACAGTAGAAGTCCGAATGAAATTTAAGTATTCAGTACACGTGGATAGAGGAGGCTATGGTTTTTGGTTGCCCGGTTACCATTCACTTGTTTTCAGTTTTTATTTTCAGCCTGTTAAAATTGTAAAACAACGATAAAAATAAAAACAACAATAAAAATTAATTGGCACTCCGGGGCGACTTCATTGATTCCAGTGGCGCATTTGATCTTTCAGCTGCAGGAAAACCCAGAAAAACCTGCAGCACCGCATTGTCTGAAGATCTTGATCTGCCAATGCCCTCTCTCTCTCTCATATAGAATAAAATGTAGGGTGTCTTCAAAGGCTCCAATAGATTCGATACTTTGCCAGAACACTTCGTGACATGACTATCGTCAAACTTAAACCAGTCCGTTTCGTCTTTGACCAAGGCGTAATAATGACCAAATTCAAAGCCAGAACCACAGTAAACAATGACTGCATGAATATTGTAATAGTGGTCTGCTAGATTGAAATGTTCATCTATTTCGAACCTTCGAAAGAGTTTATTGCTTCCGTCAGAGGAGTCTTGTTTGAAATTCATCAGTGTTATTATTAGATTAAAATTATCATTAAAATTATTTTCAGGTATTTTTGTACTGTCGGAAGTTATTATTGTGCAAAAAATGGAGAATGTTAGTTGATTGAAGTGTTCTCTTCCAGAAATTGAAGAAAATGCCAAACATTTGTTGCAACGAAATGTTTTCTTTGAATGATTTAATGGTCGGTCGGTAACCGGGCGGTTCGACGTGGGTGCTTTGTTTACTCACCGCCGTTTCCGGGTTTCCACCGGGTTTCAGTATGTTGCCCTTTTTTGCATTACGATGGGTTTCCATATGTTGCCCATCATCAAGCGAAAAATGGCCAACTCCCACCAAACAGTCATCTCCCACTGAACCAGTGAAGCGGAAAAAAATGGAAAGCGGGTATAAGTGAAAGTACTCGAACGACCCATAAATAGTCATATCTCGGAGGAATCAGTCCACTCATCACCCGAAGAAGATTGTAGATAGGTACTAACAATCGAAACGTCGTGATCTAACGTGGCTTGGAATCTCTTAATTCGAAGGAAAATCACTGTCTTGTATACTGGTGCGAGCTCATTTGAGCACTTTTTATGTACGATGACGGCACTTCATTAGGGACAGGTTATGATATAACTATCAAACGGTTAGATATTCACTCATACAACATCATATTCTTAAAAAAGTGCTTTTGAAAAAATCATATATAAATTAAAAATTGAAATATGGAGTATTCCATCTGAATTTTTTTTTTCATGTTTTGAGCCAGCCAGTCTCAGGGAATAACAGTCAAATTGTTAATCGATAGAAATCATTATATAACATTCAATTAAATAATTTTAAAACGACAAGCATCTACTTGGTACCCTGTATAATGGAATATAATTGAAAAGGAACTGAAATAATAATAAGGTGAAGAAAATGTGTAATCAAGTGCAATGAATAAAAAAAAATTAGTGAATACATAAGATATGGATGATATTTTGAAAATGACGTAAATGACAATGTTGATATGTATGAAAGCAGTTGTTTCAGATGGATTTTTTCTTTTTGTTTATATCTGGAACATTGTTTGTGAAGAGTTTCATTCATAGATATATTTAATTAATTTCTAACTTTCTTCAGAAGTTTTCCATCATATAATGGTGAAAAAATGAGATAACCAAAAGGTTTTTTCGCAAACACCATTTATCATTATTATAAATTATAAAATCTAGAAGCTTCAATCTGCCCTAGTACGTTGATCATCCTTTTGAAATGAAACGAATTCAACAGGTATTAAATGGTGCAATTATCTTCAAGAGAGTAATGAACTGTCGATTCTCAACAATTCAGCCACGTGAGGTTCACGAGTGAAATTGGTTAAAACAAAGTGTTTCTATTCGGATTTCTTCGACGCCATAAGCCATTGCCCCTTCATTCACATACCTAGAGGAAAGCCGATGTAAATAATTACAAACAAACTCGGTTCATCAAAATACTCGGATCATTTTGTTATTGAAAAGGACGCAACCCTGAAATCGAACGATGACTCTGTTGTATGCGCCAGTAATGTAGTCGGCGATTAAAATGCATCTTTGTATCTGGTGACTGACCACAGAATGTTTGCTACTTGTTAGCCATTTCCTCTGCTGTTTTGAAGGATTCGGTAAGCTCCGAAAATAGCACGGATTCTTGGGAAGGAGCTAAGACGTTCCGAAATTGCATTCGAACGGATGTCAATGAAGGAGTAAAGCAAAATTCATCATATTCAACTCCCTCTTTTGTTGACGTCTTGGAAAAATGTTGAACAATATTCAGAAGTGAAAGTGACCCTTAATTCACCACAAACGTATTTCAAACAGAATTAGAAACTCTGGTGAAATGGAAACCAGAATAGTTTATATTTAATGCTACATGGGCTGAAAAGTCTCCGTCCTAACACATAGATGGCGCTGGTCTTATTGCATTCAACATTTTTTCAGTTAGTAATAACCTTCAAAATAAATCTGTTGAAATTTCAAAGTTTGTGAGTTATTGTGCTAAGAGTGATACTACTTTTATTATTTTCAAAACAATGGATCAAAAACTATTTCGTGTTTAATTTTACATTGATTCTTGACAGGAAAAAATTCCGTTCAAGCGAAACAATTGCTTGAAAAGTATTATAAGGACTCCGCTATATCAGAAACAACAATTAAACGTTGGTTTGCTGACTTCAAACGTGGTCGTAGAGACACCGATGATGCAGAACGCAGTAGTCGTCCCAATGAGGCAGTAACACCAGACAATGGATGAAACATGGATCCATTACTTCACTCCGGAATCAAAAAGATCGTCATCTGATTGGAGAGCAACTTGTGAACCTTGTCCAAAGCGCCCGAAAGCACAAAAATCGGCTGGAAAGGTTATGGCCTCGGTATTTTGGGATGTGCGTGGTGTAATATTCATCGACTATCTTGAGAAGGCAAATACCATCAACAATGAATATTATATAGTGCTATTGAAGCGTTTGAAAGTCAAATTTGCCAAGAAACGACCGCATATGATAAAGAAAAAAATGTTGTTTCATCAAAACGCACCGTGTTATAAGTCGATCAAAACAAAGGCGAAACTACATGAATTGAACTTTGAATTGCCACCGTATTCGCCAGATTTGGCTTCCGGCGACTACTGGCAGTTCGCAGACCTCAAAAAAATGCTCATCGGTAAAAAGTTTCGCCCTAATGAAGAGGTTATTGCTGAAACTGAGGCCTATTTTGAGGCCAGAGATAAATCGTTCTACAAAAGTGGTATTAAAATGTTAGAGTGGCGCTGGAATGATTGATTGGCTCTTGAGGGCGATTACGTTGATAAATAAAGCTAATTTTGAACAAAAAAATGCGTTTTTTTCCTCAGGCCCGTGCATGCTCTTGGTTAGAGTCGAAGTAAACGATATTGTGCATATTCAAAGATGTCGGCACTCTCAAAGACCAAAGAACCCAATACATAGAAAGCCGAACCAGTCCACGTGGACTGTAGACTTGGCGGTTCGTATTGGATAATTTTTACCAACCGAGTTTTATGATTGGCTGAAGAGACATAAAATTTAATTTGAAGCCATGATAAGGTGACGAATAGAAATCGAAGAATTGTAGCCTTGGTTATCACCGTCGTGTTCAGTTCAGGAACTGATCGCGATTTGGGTGTTGAAATTCGATATTATATATAGCAATGGTGAACAATGCGGAAAAGAGATACCAGTGAATAATATTCAGATGCATTTGAATATTGAAATACAGAGAGTATGTTTCAATGTATATAAGAATGTAGGTACAACTCAAGTTTGGTTTCGAGGAAAACAAACTATTACAAGCAACATCAGATTTGACCGAAATTCATTTCTCAACTGTACGTAAAATAGTCAAAAACAAACCTTATGAACGCAAGACGCGATGTGATACGGGATTACGAAAACTCTTAGATTTTCATCTAACAAAATCATTGAAAAAAACAATGTACGACTGTTAAAAAAGCAATGAGATTTCTACAACTGGAATCATAAGGAAGAAATTGAATACTTCCGGCCATAACGTGAGCTGCTGTGACAAAACTCTTCAGAATTGGATGAAGAAACTAGGATTTAGATTTAAAATAATAAACAAACGTCAAGCAGTTATGGAAAGCAGAAGAATGGTGGAATTGCGCAACAAATACTTAAAACAAATAACTAAATATAGACAAGAACAACAGCAAATTTTCTATTTGGACAAAACTTGGTATGACACTCACGACACAGTTACGAAAGGGTAAACTGATGGTTCGAGAATGTGTACGCCTAACATTCCTGCAAACAAAGGATCGCGACTAATCATTGTGCATTGTGGAGGAAGTAGAGGATGGGTTCCAAATTCTTTGAAATTATGTGGAAAAAACTTGAGGACTGCAAGGTTGACTATCATAAGAACATGGAAGCTAATATTTTTGAGAAATGGTTTGAAAACACATTGATCCCAAATTTGGATGCGAATAGTGTAAAAGTTCTTGACAACGCTTCCTATCATTTGCGACAGCTCATCAAAGTACCGAATAAAAATCCGAGGAAAGAATAAATACGAAGTTTTTCAATGGATAATAATTTGTATTTTGAAGAAAACTATACCAAAAATCGACTACTTGAAGTTTTACAGACAAAAACATTTGAAAAAGAGTATGCCCATGAGATTATTGCTAAAATGTAAGGACACACCATAGTGAGACTTTCTCCCTATTTTTGTGTTTTCAATCCCATCGAGTTGATTTGGGGAAAATTGGAACAAAACATCAGGCGTAAAAATAAATTTTCAAAATTTGATAAGGAGGTTATAGACCTCATTAAAGATATGTATCTAATATTTCCGAAGAAGACTGGCAGAAGAGGATACCACTCACCTATATAAACAAAATATTTATTATATATTATATATATATATATATATATATATATATATATATATATATATATATATATATATATATATATATATATATATATATATATATATATATATATATATATATATTATATTATATATTTTTTTATTATATATAGATATTATATAGTTATTGTGATTCTTATGTGATCAGAAATGATTATTGAATAACGAAATTAGTTAGCTCTCTAACTATATTATTAAAGGGGATCTTTTGGTAGGTAGGTTGCACTATATCGTTTACTTGAACTATACCTCAAAGCGCGGATTCACACGGAACAGAAGTCGGACGGAGACGAGGTGCAGACGTTTATCTCCAACGTATCTTTTCTATGTAGGTTTGTCCTACGTCCACTTTTTTTTCAATTGAATAGTGATTATTCTGCAGACAGTTATTCGAATATCATGACAGTGATACATCCTAAAACTCTTGAATATTCTCGTAGGTACTTATAACCTACGCCTTGGACGCACATGATGTCAAATATTTTGTAGTTGAATTACTCGACAATTTGTTGAAAAGGCGACCTCATTTTTATCGCACGACATATGAAATATGTATAAAAAATGAAGAAAGAGTTATGAAGCTCGTTTGTGTTCGGTATGTAGGTGAATAGTACTGTATATACGAGGTATGTTCAAAAAATAAGGTGAATTTTATTTTTCTCGAAAAATATTTATTTATTCATCAATTTCTATTTTGTCCCCTTCAAAGTAGTTACCCTCAGATATAATAGAGATGTGCCAGCGTTTTTTCCAATCCTCGAAGCAGTTCTGCTTCGCAAAACGCCGTCCTTTCATGGATCTCTTCAATCTTTGGAACAGGAAAAAGTTTCAGGGGGCCAAATCTGGCGAATACGGTAGCTGAGGCATGATAACGATATTTTGACCAAAACAATTACGAACAAGCCATGCAGGTGCATTATCGTAATGCAAAAGTCATGCATTGTTTTTCCACAATACCGGACGTTTTCTTCGTATTGCTTCTCGCAAGCGGCGCATAACTTGAAGATGACCATGTTGCAAGAACTCCTCTTACACCACGCCACGGGAATTGAAGACAGTGAGCAAAACCTTGACATTCGATCGATACGAACGTACCAACATAAAAAATATCGCTAATCGAATGTACGTAGCCCGCGAAATTTCAACGTTCACATTATTTTTTGAACATACCTCGTATAGCGTCGTACCGAGTATTTTATATCGGTTTTTAATAAATCTGTTAAAAAAAATCAGTTTTTCCGTTGATCACCTATCGCCCCCATACGATCATAACTCAGAAGTTAGAAACTAAGCTAAGGACTAACGAGGTCTTATCTTTTAACGTTTGATTCCTAAACGTGTATTCAAATTCCAGTTTTCGGTGTTGGTGGTGTACCTCGGCAGTCTTCTTGAAAATGAGGGAGTGATGAAAAATAACATTTTTTTTATAATTTTTTTAGATATTTATATCTTTCTCTAATAACTTTTTTCGAATGCTTGTAATTGAAAAGTTATCAATGGAAATATATTCAAAATCAATGGATGTATTATTTTGAAGAGCATTCGCTTTTTCAGCAAAAATTTTCATCGGACCTGTCTCATAGATAGATAGATAGATTAGTTGTATCTGAATCATGTCCCAGGCTTATGGCCATTAAATTGTACAACAAACTTCCGAATACAATAAAAAATCTGGCTCTAAAACAGTATAACTATCAAATCAAAGAGTTGCTCCTGGATAAATCCTATTATTATCTCAGAGAATATATGGATGACCCTGTATATGTGTAACATGTTAGGAAGATTTTGATATGATGCTGTTACACAAATAACAGATTATTTTTGGTTTGACTATTATATAGTATGTACATGTCCAACATTTTAGGCCGATTTCAATAACGATGCTGTTGCATAAATAGCAGATTATATTTTAGGTTTTGACTATTATATATTGTATTATATTATATTATCTATGTAAATTGTATATTGTGCCTCTAAGTGCACGGGGTTTGTATTTTTAATTTTGTATTTGTACACGTTTTGACATACTCAATGTCACCTGTATATGATACAACTAAATAAATATTATCTAATATTATTATTATTATATTAATATAGAACTTTTTTACTCAAATAGTTTGATCTAATTATGTTAGAAGTTTTTTCATTTATTGGGCTGTTTTATAACTTGAAAGTGAAACAACGAATAGATTATAGGTAAATATAGACAAATGATAGATTTTTAATAGATGTTCGTTCATTTGAAATCAATAACAATTTATATTCTACAGAAGATACTGAAGAAAAATTAAAAAGTATTTTGAATTACTAAAAAACTTTAAAAACTGGTTTACGAATCACCGGTTGTTATAAAAAGAAGGCAGAAAAAAGTAACAAAATATGTTATCGCCATTTTTGTTTCGATGGCACAGTGGATTCTACACAGATAGTTGTCTTCAGCCAGCGAAACATTCCGGCATACCAAAAGGTCATAACATGAAGACATTCAAAAACGTCAACGAAAATACGCAATTTGAATTTCATAACATGGTCATACTAAATCTCTCAAGAACATTCGCGAACCTACGCCTTGGACGCACATGATGCCAAAAATGTTGTAGTCAAAATACACTACAACCATAATAACTCGGCAATTTGTCGAAAAGGTGATCTCATTTTTTATTGTGCGGCATGTGAATTGTGAATAAAAAATAGAGGAAAGGTCATAGCTCGTTTGTGTTCGGTTTGTAAACAGTTGCGTTCCGTCCAATGACCACCGCGGTGTCGTCCGACGTTTCTTTCTCTTCGAATATAGGAATGACATCAGGCCCATCAGGCCCGATTATAGATCATCACGTACAGAGTGTGCTAAAAATACATCCGTGTTCGACTTCATTTCGACTAATTTAGAGTCTTTCTGTAGTTCGTCTGCCATATGTGACATTATTACAGTTATTATTAATTCATCAACTTGCAGATAATGCAAGATACTACTTTTTGAATATACATGTCTAGATTGTATATACTTGTATATGTCTAATAAAGTATTTATTCTCGTCAAACATTTATTCACTGATCAACAACTACGTAAATGCTGGCAGACCCCTCAGACCCATAACGCTTATTACAAAATGTTAAATTGATAATAGTTCAAAAAACTAAAAAAAAACACGCTTTAATGGCAACATAAACTAAAAAATAATTCGAAAATAATTTAAGATTGTGTTTAACATTGATAATAAGTCCTATGGATTGACGTCACTAACAACTTTCAATAAGTCTGAAATCAATAATAAATTTACAAAAAATAATTTTGTTGTAAAAAAGCGTGGAATGCTTTATTATATTTTTATTATGACTCCAATCTGGCAAACAGCTCCCAACCAAGTATCTATAACAATAGATATTTAACACCCCACGCTTTTTCACAACAAAATTAAATTTTTTGTAAATAGATTTATTCAGACTTATTGAAAGTCATTAGTTACCCCAAGCCATAGGACTTATCGATATTCAACACAATCTTAAATTAAAAATATGTGTTTCAAGTATGTTTAAGTTATGTTTTTTCGTTAACCAGGGTACGACCCCTACGAACGACAACCCTCAGAAGTCGAAGCTTGTGCGAGCTAAGGGCTAAGGAGTTATTACCTTTTAACGTGTTGAACGAAAGCAAGTGAAAATCGATCGATCAGCCTGCGGCTTGAACCACCGACTAACACGGCGGTCGTTTGAATGAGTGAACAAAGCACCCCCGTCGAACCGACCGACTACCGACCGAATTAGTTTCGAATTATTTTTTATTTTTTAGTTTGTGTATATAGATTTATTCTGATTTGTTGAAAGTCATTAGTTACATCAAGCCATGGAACTTATTATTGATATTGAACACAATCCTCAATTAGTTTCGAATTATTTTTTCAGTTTGTGTTGCTATTAAAGCGTTTTTTTTTTAGTTTTTTAAAATATTATTTATTTTCCACTTTTTAGTTTGGCTTGCTGTTTTAATATAATACAGGGTGTAACTGAATAAGTGTAAAACATTTAAGGAGGTGATTCCTCATCGGAAAAAAAATAGGATCTTTCATATAAAGAAACTTCATTGGAGCATCCCTTGTTAAGATACAGCCCCTTAAAGGGGGTACATAAAATTTGTATAACAATTTTTTTCACAAGCACTAAAAAAGTTGCAATATTGAAATTAACCTGACGTTTTGTACTACCAAAAAGACACTTAGCCAGTAATTTATTTGGTTTACCCCATGGTTGTAAGGGGTGGAAAACGCAACCCCTAAAATTTATTTCCAATGTAACTGTTTGTCTTATTATTTATTTACCATTTAAAAATTTATTTCCGATAGCCTGTTTCATTCTAAACAAAAAATGTCTCTTGGGTTTTTTGCCTAAAATAAACCAGTTCGCAGCAAAAAATTATTTTAGGAACAACTACAGAGATACATCGTCACTTATTTAGTTACTCCCTGTATATGCATGCGCAGACAGTGTGGTTGTTTCACTTGCTCTCACACAGAGACTGTATGGGAAAATCATTTGATCCTGGCGATCCTTATCAAGATAATGAGATAAACTTATAAAATTATTGTATTGTCATAGATTCTTGATAAGTATACAGAGTTCAAAATACATCTGTCCATTCAAAGTTAGTCAAAATTGAGTCCAAAGGAGTTGGTTACAAACAAACAAAGAAGTGAAGCGTGTTAAAAAGGATAAAAATTACAATTGACTATTGAATATTGAGAAACACTTCAAAATCAGATAAAAGGTTAAAAAACAATTTGAGTTTACGATTTTTACAACCTGGGAGCAATCTTGATAATATGTTTTTTTTTGTTATTATCAATATTCTGAATCATTTTAGCTTTTTAGATTTTTCTGTCATCAACTCTTATCTGATGATATAAACTACAATGAGCTTATTGTCAGAACCTGTGCAAAAATCTTAAAAATACTGAACGTCCTGAGATTCTCCCTAGAACTATCAAAACACGATTACCTCTGGGTTTTCACCATTTTCTTATTAACTGACCGTGTTCTTTTTAGAAATCATCATGAGTTCAATTCAAGTAGTAGTTTATTAACGAAAATATAATTTTGCTCAAGACAGATATATCTGGTAGAGGGGCTTTTTCAATAATCATTTAATTCCTGTGAAGAAACTATTTGAAACAAAGGCGCCTTTTATAGTTTCTATTTTTTCTCCATATATCAGTTTCTTTACAACGCGGAAGCGATTTATTTTCGAAGTAAATCCAGAAGGATACCGAGTTGAATAAAAAATAAGCTATAATTTTTAAAAAAATAATTATAATTATAAATCACTACACTTTAATAATCAGCTATAATATCCCAAGGACATTGATAACTAACGAAATAATTTTATCACAGTTTTCGAAAGCACGTTATTTGGTAACATCCCGACGCCGAAGGCGGAGGGATGTTACCTAAAATAACGTGCTTGAGGAAGTTGTGATAAAATTATGAGTTATTTATCAATGTTCGAGGGATATTCGGTGAGAAAATTTTTTGCAATTCGAACAAAATTATTTATTGAACACACAGTTATTAAAAGAACAATTCGTATAATGATATTCTGTTGATCTTGCTGTATTTGCCTCGGTTACTGCATAGGTGTTTCCACGCATACTATTGATTATTTGGTTATGATGTTCCTGATCAATATTCAAATAAGGTTTTATGGAATTTCCATTATTGTGCCCAGTAATTTTCAACAATTGCTGTTCTTGAACTCCACTCTTAGCTAGTTGACTGACTGCAGTTGCTCTATTAGAGTGATTGGTTATTTTCCTCTGTTTCGTATCCAAGCCAATTGCTTCAGCAGAAGATTTCGTCCATCCGTTGATTATATTTCTACCCAGAGGCATATTGTCATACCAGTTATCGCTTCCTGTCTTCCAGTGACGATTTGGCCTTAAAAATAGTCTATTTGTCTTGATATTTGTGCCTTGTTTTGATAATAATTTAATGAATAATCTGACAGGACAAGCATTGTTATCACTATTTTGAACTAACCATTTGCTAGAGGCGCAGTTCTTTGAACCCCCTTGGCAGGTTTTATTGAAAATTGGATTATATTCTATCCTATTAGTTGGAGATCCATTGTTGTCCTTTTCGATATGAAAATAATCAACTAAGCAAGCAGCACCTTCACCACCTCTCCAAGCCAATTCCACCGCTGATATGTGATAAAATTTGCGTAGGAGTCCTATAGGGGTATTTTCATCCCAAAAGTTTATAATTTTACTCATTTCATTTGAAGTTAATGGTACTGAGCTTGTTTTGCGTTTAGTGGGATCTGTTTGTAAATTTCTTCGTGCTGCGTCGCGTGCATTCCGCGCTTGTTTGAATGCAACACTTTTAAAGGGGTCTAGCATGATAATATACTCCTTGTAATACTTTTCTTGTAATAATTTGCTTGTTATATTCCATACGGTTTTAACAGTAGCCTCCTTAAACTCTGTGCTATCCTTTTTTCTCATATTAATCGCCCAATCCTTGAGTATTAATGCAAGCTCTTCGAGAGTACGATTTCTATCCAATTCATATTTTCTGGCGTCACAAAACTCCATAAATATTTTCCAAGTGTATTTTTTACTATTGACAGTATTTTTTGGTGTATTTTCTTCAATGATTTTGTCAATTGCCGCATCATTTTGAACACCAAAGCGAGGAAGTGACATTTTCGAAATAAATTGAATTACTGAAATGTCAAACAACTTTATTGTGTTGGTTGCTTAGCAATGTCATGACATAAGTGATAACTACCCGTGAAAACTATCCATGGGTAGTTATCAGTGTAATGATGGTTTCATTGGTTATTTCGACACACATGACTAGAAATAGACAAATTTGATAGGATAATTTTTTTGGCAAAAAATTTTCATTATAATAGCAATAAAAATCTTCAAAGTCCTTTACGTAGTCAACATAAATCATTTAACTATTCAAGTCCCTTACATGATCAATATAAGCATTTAACTATAAAAACTGAAGTCCATTGCCCTAACTACATCTATTCAAGTTTTCTCCTCGAAAAAATCAATTCGACTGGTACACACTACATAACTCCCAAACAAGTATACTTTTGGAAAATAATACATCCTCCATCGTCTTAGGGTGAAGACGATTGTGGATACTAACAACCGAAACGTCGTGAAGTAACTTGCCTTGAAATCTTTTTATTTTCATTTCAATTGATCAATTTTCAATTTTTTGTTTTATTTCATTGTACTTTCATTTCATGGTTTTTTGTGCTTAATATAATTGTTATTTTCAGCTATTCATTTTGATTTTATTTGTTCTTTCAAGGATTTCAAATCATATTTTATCATATTATACAATGGAAGTCCAAAACAATGAAATTCACCATGCAACATTGTTAACCACCTTCAAACAAACATAGTTAGAATTTGTTTAATTTTTTTTCACTGTAGTGGCTTAATTCAATCACTACTATTTCAGTACGTAAATAAAGTTTAAAAAAATTCCCATGCATTCTAAAAACATTTTATCAAATAAAAATAACTTTCAATAATTGAAAAAAATTGTAGAACACTTTTCATTTAATCATGTACACATTTTTGAGACGCAACATTTGAGTTTTTTAATTTATTTATTTTAGATTATTATTTTTTCCATTAGCATAAATGTTTTTGAAATCGCAAATAGTAGTTGTTTTATGTTATTTCATATTCTGCCATAGTTCATTCAATAATATTCAAGGACTTGGATGACTGCGCAATGATAAGAAGATATACGAGGTATTGAAACTAAAACCTGGGTGACAAACAGGCTTCAATTCTTTCCCAGACGCTCCAACTGACGCATCCACTCCTATTATTTTTTGAATAAATATCAATAACCTTTTCAAAAAACTAAATATAAACTGTGATGTGACTTGAATCGCTTACCTTGCATCAATATTTCCCCAGGTAGAAATGACTACTGACTGAATCTTTCGGGTTCGCTATCGAATCGATTCGCTCATAAATTTTCAGGGTTTGAGAAGCCGAAATGTCGGCGATTCTCGATCGTGACATAAGCGATTTTTTAAGAAAATGATCTCATTCTTCGACAGCTCTGCCAATATTTCTCCGACTGGGAATAAGTAATGATTAACTATGGGCAATGAGTTGAGGGCAGAACTGCAACTCATACACAAATAGTTTTCATTCATTTAAAAGAAAACTGCTTGAAAATTTATCCCATTGTATAATGAATGAAAATAAAATATACTATGATAGGTGTGAAGTTACACCAGTTTCATTCAAAAAATGAATGATAGTTTAAAAAACTAAAAAACACTTCAGTATCAACACAAAATAAAAAATAATTCGAGGTTGTGTTCAACATCGATAATAAGTCCTATGGCTTGATGTAACTGATGACTTTTAATGATCTCGAAATCAGAATAAATCAATTTACAACAAAATTGTTGTAAAAAAGCGTTGGGTGTTGAATATCCATTGTTATAAATACTTGGTTAGGAGCCTAGGAACCTATGCGACTGTATTTCAAGCGGAAATTAATGCTATTGAATTGTGTGCGGAGAGATTCGAAGAATTCAACCTCATACACAAGTCAATGAAAATATTCTCGGACAGTCAAGCGGCGCGGCGTAGGAAGAAGCTCTTGGCTCCTACCGAGCAACGTCTAAATTGGTAGCAGATTCCTAAAAACGACTCTCCTCGATTGGAAGACTTAACAGATTGTCTCCGGTCTGGATTCCTGGCCATACTGGCCTAGAAGGTAATGAGGCTGCTGACTCCCTTGCAAAGGAGGGTGCTGCAAGCAGCTTCATCGGACCAGAACCTGTCATCTTCCAGGATTGGCTCACTTCAAGGCATTTATTCACCCTTCGAAATTTGACACCAAACAGTTGTTGGACTACAGTAGGGATGAACAGGCTTTCTTACAGATCACTGCCATTTGAATCATCATATGCAGAGACTCGGACTGTCAGAAGACACTGTGAATCGCCTATGACTGGAAAATGATGAAACAGCAGAGTACATACTTTGTGCCTGCCCCGCTGGGGACCAAATCAGGTTTTTAGAGTTCGTCAGAGCCGTACTCTTACCATCTGACCTGAAGGACCACTCACCATACAAAGTACTCTGCTTCGTTAAGAAGATGGGTTTATTTGGTCGAGTGTGAATAGATGAGCCACAATAAACCCTTGCGGGTTGCGGTGGAGGGTCGAATAGACCCACTCACTTTGGACCTAACCTAACCTAGAAGCTGTTTGTCAGATGGGCACTCCACTCTTACAACAGAATGATATTTTTTGTAAACAGATTTATTCTGATTTCAGATTTATTGAAAGTCATTAGTTACATCAAGCTATAGGACTTATTAATCGATGTTGAACAAAATCTTAAATTGGTTTCGAATTATTTTTTAGTTTGTGTTGCTTAAAGCGTGTTTTTTAGTTTTTCACACTATTATTTACTTTCCACTTTTTATTTGTCGTTCGCAGGGGTACAACAGCTGTTTAACGGAAAAAACATATTTTTTTTAACATCACATATACATATGCACAGACAGTGTGGTTGTCTGACTTACTCTCACACAGAGACTGTGTGGGGAAATTATTTTTTTATTAATACTTCAATTTTTTTTTGGATGTTATTTCTTCATAATTTCAGTTTTTTGTTTAATAAAATTGTTATTTTCCGTAGATCTTTTTTATTTTTTTCAGGGATTTCAGATCAATTTATATTATATTAGACAATGGAAGTCGGACCTGATGAAATAGAATGGAATAGTTTATCAACTACGTTACATTTTCATGTTTGTAGCAAGTCAAGTGTATATACTTTCTTGAATGAACATACAGTGTCACCATTAAAATGCGCATCATATGGGAAACTTTTTTTTCGATTCGATTTCGTTTCAATGAAGTTTAACTTCGGCACTTGTTTGTGCTTTAAATTTAACTTAAAATGATGCGGCCAACTGCGACCCACTGACGTTCAGTGTTTGTCAAATTCAACTTAAAAAAAAACTGAAAAAGTGCATTTCTAAGATCGAATTTAACAAAAAGTTACTTGAAAAAGTTGTGTCTACGGCAATACTATATCCATATGCCAAATTTTATGCAACTAGGATAAAGTTAACGTTTTGCTCATTTTTGACAGATATCCCCTTTATTTTAAAAAACAAGTTCGGTTAATTGTCATCAATTCATGTATACATAACAAACTCATCATGGAGTTTTACTTTTCTGATAAATTTTCACGTATACGGACATTTTTAGAGAGAAATTAAAAATGTGCCATAAAAATTTCAACATGACTGGTGCAAAGTTTCAATCACTTGGCTATTTTCTTAAACAAACCTTTGATTTCGAAAAAGTAGAGGCAACTGAAAAAAATGCAAATAATTTCGATACAACTATTATTATTATTATAAATTTTAAACAACAATAATATTATAGAAAATACAAATGGGTACAAAAAATTACGAGAAAAAGTCTAAAGGCGTAAAGTCGGGTGATCTAGGTGGCCAATAATGTTCTTAGTTACGTCCAATAACTTTGCCTCTGAACATTTGTTGGAAGGACTGTTTTACAGCAACCGTGTGATGTATTGGTGCGCCATCAAGCTGATACCATAGGTCATATTTAATATTTAAAGGCATATTATCTAAAACTTCACTAACCTCATTATTCAAAAGGTTGATATAATCGACGGATGATAAATTTTCCTCGAAGAAAAATAGCCCAATTATTTGGTCGTTAAGTATCCCACACCATACATTAGTTTCAAATGAATACTGATCACCACATTCAGCTGTAAAATTGGGATTTTCTTGGGCCCACCATCGGCAATTTTGAGAACTTACCATTCCATTTGAAGAGAACGTTGCCTCATTTGTCCATAAAATTTTATTCGGAAACTTTTTCTTCTCTCTCTCCTTGAAACCAGAATGAAAACCCCAAACGGACATCAAAATCTCGTTTTTTTAATGTGTTAATAAATTCTTAAACAAACGTCAGTACCTTCAATTCTAAAAAAGCAGACACAACTCAAAAACTGCAATAAGTATTAAAATTTCAATATTCAGTATTTACAGATTATTTATAAACACCAACTAGGACGGTAAGGATGCTTAATCACGTTGAATAAAATTTTTAAGTAGGTCTTGACAAACAAAATGCATGCTATGGTATCAACAACTTGTTGTTGATTTACTTGTCAAATTTTTAACAGTTATTGTTGCAATAATGTTGTCTCTTCAGGAAAGAATAGAAATAGTTTTAATATGTGGTGAGAATACACCATACCGGCAAGTAGTAGCTAACATTTTTAATGAACGGCATCCAGGAAAAAATGTTCAACATACTACTGTGTCAAGGATAATGTCGAAATTCAGAGAAACAGGATCCGTAGCAAATCAATTTAAGAAAAAGCACACTCCAAGTAAATATGATGAGGAGGCCTAACTTAAACATTTGTTCAAAAGTTATTGAACACGGGCAAACGAGCATAACCTATATTATAAAAAATACCGATTACAAGAAAGTGTTAGAAAAAATTTTTTTAAAGGATAAATTTTGGCCTTACAAGCCAAAATGTATTAACACATTAAAAGAACGAGATTTTGATATCCGTTTGGGGTTTTCATTCTGGTTTCAAGGAGAGAGAGAAGAAAATGTAAAGTTTCCGTATAAAATTTTATGGACAGATGAGGCAACGTTCTCTTCAAATGGAACGGTAAGTTCTCAAAATTGCCGATCGTGGGCCCAAAAAAATCCCAATTCCACAGTTGAATGTGGTGATCAGTATTCCTTTAAAACTTATGTATGGTGTGGGATACTTAACGACCAAATAATTGGACCATTTTTCTTTGGGGAAAATTTATCATCCGTCGGTTATCTCAACCTTTTAAATAATGAGATTAGTGAAGTTTTAGATAATATGCCTTTAAATATTAAATACGACCTATGGTATCAGCTTGATGGCGCACCAATACATCACACGGTTGCTGTAAAGCAGTCCCTCCAACAAATGTTCAGAGGCAAAGTTATTGGACGTAACTGAGAACATTATTGGCCACCTAGATCACTCGACTTGACGCCTTTAGACTTTTTCTTGTGGGGTTACCTGAAACAAAAAGTGTACCGAAGTAGACCATTTACTGACATACAACATCTGGAAAATACCATCCGCGAGATAAATCGATTTATTAAAAATGCAGTTCCAGATGTCAGTAGAAGGACCATAATTTGTATTGAACGTGGAGGACGACATACTGAAATGTAGGCTATAAGTGTTTGACAACCTCATTTAGATCAATACGTAATTTTTTGTACCCATTTGTATTTTCCATAATATTATTTTTGTTTAAAATTTATAATAATAATAATAGTTGTATCAAAATTATTTGCATTTTTTCAGTTGCCTCTGCTTTTTCGAAATCAAAGGTTTGTTTAAGAAAATAGCCAAGTGATTGAAACTTTGCACCAGTCATGTTAAAATTATTATAGCAAATTTTTAATTTCTCTCTAAAAATGTCCACATAAGTAAAAATCTATCAGAAAAGTTAAACTCCATGATGAGTTTGTTATGTATACATGAATTGATGACAATTAACTGAACTTGTTTTTTCAAATGAAGGGGATATCTGTCAAAAATAAGCAAAACGTTAACTTTATCCTAGTTGCATAAAATTTGGCATATGGATATAAAATTGCCGTAGACACAACTTTTTCAAGTAACTTTTTGTTAAATTCGATTAAGAAATGCACTTTTTCAATTTTTTTCAAAAAAAAAGTTGAATTTGACAAGCACTGAACGTCAGTGGGTCGCAGTTGGCCGCATCATTTTAAGTTAAATTTAAAGCACAAACAAGTGCCGAAATTAAACTTCATTGAAACTTTTCTAAAAAAAAGTTTCCCGTATGGTGCGCACTTTAATGGTGACACTGTACAATAAAACAAAGAAGTAAATTGTAAAAATGTAAAAATATAAAGCAATGCAGGGATTGCCTACGTACATATATAAACAAGTAAACATTTACCTATGATAATAGGGGTATTTACAAACTACCACAGTACACTGAGGATACACTACAAAAACACACTTTTGTCTATTTTCCACTATATAGACAAAAGTGTGTTTTTGTAGTGTATCCTCAGTGAACATGAATTTTCACAAAATAAACAAGTCGTCAATCGAAGAAGTGATACCACAGTGCAATCGATGTTTCATCTCGAGTAGACATAGTTGATAAGAAATATAATTACACGCCACGATTTGGGTGCAACTCCAATTTCATAGCTGATATTTGGAGACACTCTGTATACATTTTCCAATATGTCATTTCCTACGTTGAACCAATTAAATCTCATCACTCAAACGAGTTCACACCCGAAATAAATAGGTATGTCCCACGCGAACAGCTTATTACAATTCATTTTTATTTCTGTACAACATTATGAGCAATTATTTTTAGTTGTTTGGCTTAGAGAGAAACGTCACCGCCCAAGTGTCGAGGAAAAAATTCATGAAACACGGAAAAACATTCGCGAAACTATTAATTCATTCAGAAGGACGTTAAACCGCGGTTAGATAATGAAACAAAATGTAAACATATTTCATGGAACTGAGAGCGAGTGGAAGCGAACTCAATGTCCAGGTAACTTTTGTGGTTTACCTTGAACTTGGGTCATTTTGACCTGAGGATGAATAGACAAAACAAGTTTAATCAGCGAAACAGGCAAAATAGATGAAAATTGTTAGCCGTCCGGGATGCCTGGCAGATTTGAAACATTAATATTAATATTTTGTGGCCCCTGTGATGATTTTGTTGGGTACTGAAATATTTATAAAAAATTATAAAAAATATGTAATTGAAATATATATGAGAAAATTTCAATGTGGCTCTAATATAATATAAATCCATTTGAAATTCCTGAAAGAAATTAAAAAGATTAACCGAAAATAACAATTTTATTAAACAAAAAACTGAAATTACAAAGAAATACAAAGAAAAACATACAAACAACAACCAAAAAAATAAAAAAAAATAGAAAACTTAATACAAGCTGAAAACTAAAAAATTCAAAAAAATTATTAACAAGAAACAATCCGTAGCAGCCTCACAAAAACTACGCCACCAAAGGCGGACTGCGATTCCAAGAATTGCATTTATCGGATACCCTGCGAGTGTGGAGAATCATACATCGGTGAAAGTAAGTTCGCATTGCTGAGCACAAGAAACACACACAGTGAGGAGAAACCAGCAAATCCGGAATAGCAGAGCATGTTAGGACTCATCAACATAACATCAAGTGGGCTTAAGCTGAAATCATCCACAAGAGGAACACTGGCTCAGGAGAAAATTCAAAGAAGCCGCGTATATGTTATTCAACAACGCATTTAGCGAAGCTAGCGTAGAGATACCTAACATATGGAAACCTCTAATCAAGCGAAAAACGACCAACTCCCGCCAGTCGGTCATCTCCCGCTAAAACCAATGAAGCGGGGGAGGAAAGAGGGAATAGGTGAAAGCACTCGAATGACCTATAAATAGTCAGGTCTCGGAGAATTGAGTCCACTTATCACACGAAGACGATTGTGGATACTAACAATCGAAACGTCGTGACGTAACTTGGTTTGGAATCTTTTAATTTCTAGTTTCATTTCTTGTTAATAATATTTTTTAATTTTTTTATTTTCAGCTTGTATTAACTTTTCAATTTTTTTTTATTTTTGATTTTTTTGGTTGTTGCTTGTATGTTATTTCTTTGTAATTTCAGTTTTGTGTTTAATAAAATTGTTATTTCCGGTTAATTTTTTAAATTTCTTGCAGGGATTTCGAAATCAATTTCTATTATATTAGACAATGGAAGTCCGAACTGAAGAAATACACCACAAAACATTGTCAATCACCCTCAAACAAAACATCGATAATGAATGTTTCAACATAAATTTCATAATCATTAGAAAATAATTGATCAATGAATTTTTTGATGTTCCTGTTAATAACAAATAAAAAAACATCTGATTTTGAAATACAATTTTCCAAGTCTTTGCGAAATTTATTCTCTTCAAACAAGTGTTCATAACAGTGTAATTGAAATTATTTAATGATTAATTCAAAAATATTATAAGCTATGAAAATTGCGTGAATTTAAATGTACCAAGAGAGTAGATTTTACATGTACTGACCCTTCGGTGCAGACCAAATATACGCTGGCTTGATGCACAGATAAATAATAATAATAATAATAATTTATTAAATCCTTCTCACAAGTTGATGTAGGATACGTCGACATTATACATACATACAAATCTTTACGAAACGTGGGACACAACAAATAAATCTATGAAAGTGTCACACAAACACAAAGAAAAAAGAAAAAAAAAGTATATTAAATATTTATACAATACACTCTCATCGACTTAGATATTCAGCGACATTGTAAAAAAGAACCGTTGATTAGGAATTTTTTCAGGGTTTGTTTGAAATTTATTTCTTCATTTTCCCTTTTCATGTAATCGGGAAGATTATTAAAAAGCTTTGCTCCTACGTAGGATGGACTGTTCTCATATAAATTAGTTGAATGTTTTTCCAACCTAATGAAGTTACCATTTCTTGTTGGATATGAATGAAAATCTGAATTGCGGAGATGATTGTGTGAATGTTTCCTAAAATTCAGAATGATTTTGTGTATATATATATGCAGGGTACAGGCAAAATTTTATTTCTGATAAAATGCGGTCTACAAGATTCCCTAGCATCTAATTTGTAAATCAAACGCAATACTCTTCTTTGGCCAACAAAAATTTTATTTATAGATGTGGAGCAACCCCATATAGCAATATTGTATGAGATGTGTGAATAAATTAAGGCATAATATACATTCAAAAGCTGATCAGTACTGAGTGTGGATGAAAGTTTGTTGTCGTATAACATAATAACCAAATTTCACTTTCTTTCTGACCTGACTCACAGCTGACTCCCAAGTCATGTTACTATCAACATAGGTACCAAGGAATTTAGTATTGTCCGACGAAATCACATCAAGGCTACTTACTCTGACTCGAAAATCGGTCAGTTCTAGAGTAGAACTGAATTAAAATAGTGTAATGACAACCAAGGAGTTTTTGCGGCACCGATCTGTAAATGCGACAAACGGAGTTCCGTGGTGGCCGTGGTAGGGGACGGACGTGCTGATAACGTCCGTCCACAAAGAAGGTACGCGGATGCCATGTGCTATCGTGGGGCTCCGTTTTGTGTTGTGTCGTATTAAAATTGAAATGTGGAGTGTCTAAAAAAGTGATGAATAAGTGGCCCCCTTTATTCACGCCGGTATCCAGGCCGGGGTGGTTCGGATAACCACGTAAAGGGGGCTATATATGTGAAAAATTATCAAAAGGTCTCCCAAGTAGGAGGCGACTTCAAAAAATCAAATTGCTTTTGTTAAAAAAAAAACTAGTGTTTTTTATTATGAAAAGTTTTAAAAAAATGGGTGGCAGCATTGCTTTGTGCAAGACCGCTGCGCCCCCCGACGAAGCTCCTGTTAACCAACAGGAAGATCATTGGTCATATGCTCCTGACGATAGGAAGCAACGACCATCTAAAATGGAGAGAGAGAGAGAAATGCGACCGATAGCTCATTGAGTTCAATTCACCGGGCTTTCAGCATCTGCATCAAGTGTTGTGTCGTCTGCATATAAAATTATTCGGTTTGTATTCACATGTTTTGGCATATCATTGATGAAAAGTAGGAACATCATGGATCCCTGAGGGACTCCATATTCATTACTGTATGATTGTGATTGACAGTTATCAATGCACACTACTAGTTGTTGACCGCAGCTTCGGTCGTTTGTCACATTAAGTTTCGTGACAGACCATTTTAAATAAATATTTACATTTTTTTTATTAGCCCAAAACTTCAGGTCTCCAACTTCAAATCTGACGAAATTCAATACAATCTCTGAACCACTATTTTCCCCCATTGGTATTGGAAATTCCTGATTTCCTTTCTTGATGCTTATTTCCGTTATACAAAGAGCCTACCTGCATATTTCAAGATTCTAGGTTCAGTAGCTTCGGCTGTACGTTAATATAAGAGTTATCAGTCAATCAGTAGGTACCCACTTATACAATATCGAAGAGCATCAGCAAAAAAACTGAAAGGATGAAAATGAAATACATTGGAAATCCTACTAATCTCCTACTTTACTATTATAAATGCGTGCAGTTTGTGAGGATGGATGAATGTAATCTATGTATTTACGTGTTTTACTATTTCACGCCTAAACAGCGGATTCAAATGTAAGTTGATAGATCATGACCTGGAAACACACATAGGGTAGGTTCCCACGGTAACGCAGACAAGATAGCTTATAAGCAACATTTTGAAAACTAATTTCCAAAAAAAGCCAATGATGATATGAACTCAAAATCTTACCTGTCTGATTAAACAGCTCTATTGCAATCGCTCTAAAAAATTAACAAGCTTTCAACTTTCTCATTGTTTCAATGTATTGAGGGAAACAATCAAATGGAATTTCGCAAATTTCCTATGAATCTATTCGAAATATCTGCAGAAAAATTTGCTAAAATATCCGGTGTCACTTGTTTCATTTGAACAAAGTTTCATACATTTTATTCTTTCCGTTTTTATTCAAGCCGGCTTTTGTAATTATAAAGCTACGGTCCTAAAAACTACGTATACCAACTTATCCAACATAAAATTAATGGATTTGCGTGTATTTTCCAATTTATCTACAATTAGCTAAATAAAGAAGACAGCGTGGGCCTTATGATTTTGAAATACTCTGATTAAGTTAATTCCATGAGTCATCGCAACACTAGATGAAAAAAGCAATGTTTATGTGCTACGGAATGATATTTCTATTTACAATCTTTTTCATTTCACCACATACAGTTTTGAGAACATATTCATCACCAAGAATATAATACAATTTCAGAAGGTAATGAATGAACTAAAGATATTATAGGATAATAAAAAACACAAATATACGGTAATTAATGATGAAAATCTAAAACAAAGGAAATTCAATTCTTAGATATCTATACAAAAATGTTTGGGAACCATTATCACGAATGATTGTAAAATACATGTTGAATTAAGAAGTCAAAAACATTACCAATGCACTAAGCAATCAAAACACTATCCCAGAACAAAATAGAAAGGAAAAAGGAGATCAAAATGCACAAAGTTTACTGAACTAAACTGAATTGAGTGGAATGCTTCATTGAAATAGTGGACAAAATTAAATGATATAAAATAGGATACGGACGGACTAAAGAGATTACCAAACAGGAATCGATTACTCTAAAAAATGTAGGGAAACTTTGAAAATCAAGTGTTTTCGGTTTAAAGACTACTGAATATTTCAAAAAAATTTGAAAGCTATATTATGAATCGTGACATGAAAATTCAGAGCATGAAGTCAATGGGATTCCAAAAATCAATAAATAAATCGAAAATAGACCAATGGAGTGCACCAAAATAATAGATGACTTTAACACAGTTTCCAACTCAAACACCATTGAGATGTTAGTCATGAATAGGTTGTGTTGTATGGAATTAACTTTTTTTTTTTGGCGTTTTTGAAACAATATCTTCAACATGGACTCTGAGATGTTACTTTGATTTACTAAAAACTTTTATCTTCAAACGGAAATAAAACTATTTGTGTAAACGTTTCTGATGCTAATACGAATTTTCATCAACTTAGAGAAAACCATTGAGACATATTTCTGATATTTTATGTTTGAGGCATGGAAAATATTGAAATATGACATGTCAAAATGAACGTCATCAAAATGCCGATCACATGTCTATCATTCTTACATAGTTTCTATGTTCACCTCATTTGGAACGTAATTGTTAAGTATCGTTTTTATCCATTTGAGAACGTCTTACAGAAATCAACATCAGCTAAGATGGAATTTTATATCACGGCTCATTCACATTCACCATGAACGATATTGGTTTCATATTCCAATATTTCCGAAAGAGAACAAGTTGTTCAAGATATACTTTTTCTTCTAAAAAGATAATACATACCGTGCATTTCTTTAATGTCCCCCCCTTTTATTTTTTGAACGGGTCAACTCAAAAAATTGAAATTTGGGATAATGAAATTAATCCATGAATACTTTATTTTGAAGTGAAATTGACAGATGAAACTTTCAAGATGGCGTCTGGGAGCCATCTGGGAAAAAAAATAAATGGAAAGGAGGGGTCTTGTTACACATCTTTTTGAAGCTCCTGACAAATGCTCCATAATCCTAGAATATAATGACAATATCTTCAACTACTACAAAATGGCGGGACTTTCAATAATTCTGTTTAAAAAATTTGTTTTTCCGTTAATCAGCTGCCTGAATACATTGACATTCAACTACATAATATGAGTTGATAATGTTGAGGTTAGTTCAGAGATGCTCGAAATGGTTGCCTTGAACTTCTTGACATATGAACAGCCTATTCGATATTTCACGCCAAACATTTTCGAACACAGTAAATTCAGTATCTCTACAAATATTTATTATTTTCTTTCGTATATCCAATATTGAAGCATATTCAACTTTCGCTTCAAATAGCCCCATTAAGAAAGTCCAAAGGTGTCAAATCTGGCGAGCGGACTGGCCATTCTGTAAGACCTCGACGGCCAATCCAACGACCGGGAAAAGTAGTATTCAAATAGTTTCTTACTTGTCTGGAGTAATTTGGTGGTACTCCATCTTGTTGGAATACAATATCCCCATCGAATTTTTACACTTGCTGTTTTTCCGGAATGGACGGATGACCTGGGGGCTTTTTGTTATGTACACTACCGGTAATTGTCAATTTGGATACAAGTTCCCTCAAATATTTTCTACAGATAGGACGATTCGGAAAACGTTTATTGAAAATCCTTTCGGTCTCGTGAAAGTAACGCGTCGCACTGTAAATAAAAATCGCTTCAATTTTTTCTTCCAGTGGACGAGAATTACCATTTTAGAGACTATTGACGTGGTACCGTTCTGCTAGTAAAACCGAAAACTAAATGAGAATATTCTAACTGAACAATGATGTTTATTGTCGTACTGGCATTTTTTGACGTTTTCATAAACAAAAAATAACTCAACACACCTTATTGGGTTGTTGGAATTGCTATATGGCAGATAAAAAGAAATATATCTAGAAATATCGATATTAATGTGTTTGTGTTCAGGAAATTATTGAATGTTCCACCGTTTTGTAGTAGATAAAGATATTGACTTCATATTTTAGGGTTGTGAAGTATTCGTCAGGAGCTTCAAAATGATGTGTCACAAGACCCCTTTTTCATTAAATTTTTTCCCCAAATGGCGCCCAGTCGCCATCTTGAAAGTTTCATCTGTCATTTCATCTTTCATTATCCCAAATTTCAATTTTTTTAGTTGACCCGTTCAAAAAACAAAGGTGGAAGGAGGGCACATTAAAGAAATGCACTGTATAATTTTTATTGGAACAGCATTAGAGAGTAATACTTATTATATATTTTTTCAGATAGCTGAATCTACATGACTTACATTTTTGAGAATGAACAAGAAATAAAATGAACAACTTACGCTAGTCATAAAGCTGAAGAAATTCTTCTCAAAATGTTTTTTACCTGAAACAAAACGAGATATAAATTAAATGAAATAAAAAAAATTATTTCATATTTCATTGAATTATATATATATATATATATATATATATATATATATATATATATATATATAATTATCTTTTGGCGTCTCAAAATATTGATTGAAGTTCAGCCATATCGGCTGTACAGAACAATTTCTCTGAGTCCAAAGAAGCATTATTTATATAAAATCGGCAGATTCGTGACAAATTACACATTCCCTAATAATGTCATTAGCAGTGAATTGGCGCAGTAGTACCTAAATTCGACCACATATTTTTCTTGAGAGAATTAATTCATTTATTCGATACTAGGTTGATTCTGTTACATTTTACAGATGATTGATGCTCTATAGGTGTCTCAAAGAGTTATGAATATAGCCTAATGACCATTTGCAACCTAATAGGCCGATACACCAAAGAAAAAAATAATTATAAAATCCATTCCGACAGTTGGAAAATTATGACAAGGAAGAAATCATAAAAAAAAATGTGAATCATCATTACATAAAACGTAATTTGTAATTTCTCTTTCTGTCAAAAGATAAATCGCCTCATGATAGCTCGAAGCGGTTCTCATTTACAACTACATATGAACAGGCAATTTGATGATATCATATTATGACCCCCCAGAGTTTCGATATTTCAAACCTAAATTACCACTGTGAAAGAGAAAAGGACCACTTAGAAAGATGATCAAGATTGAATTGAAACGGTAGTTCAAATAAAGAAAACGCATATATTTGCCTTCACATAGTAAAGGTAGATACAGCGTGTTTGTTTTACAGCCAGTTTTTGAACGAGGTGCTTATGTTGTGTTTGATTTTGTCGTCTTCTAGACGAAACATTTATCAGCTTTTTGTTATGCTACAACCGTGAAAATGACGAAATCACTCATTCTCGGTTATGAATTATTGAAGTCCTCTATACATATCCCAAAAATGATTATGAATTTCTCTAAAAATAACATGACATATTCGATTTTCTATACATTTTTCTCAGTTTCTCAATATTTTGAAAAAGTTGCAGCCAAACCGAAAAATATCATAATAATAAAACTTGCATTTCGAATGTTACTGGGGTAATTTCGTAATGTTGCATTAGGGATGTAACTGGAGTAATTTCGTAGCTAGTACTTCATCTCCTATCCACAAAATGAGATGTGGTTGTATTTCTTAATCTTCAAATGTCACGTATTTCTTCAAAAACATCTAAAGGCGTGGTGTCAGGTGATCTAGTGAGTCCTTCTAAAGACTGGTTTGAATAACTAGTAAGTTAGCATCATCAGAGGATAATTAAAAATACATCGTTATCTCCATATGATGCTAACTTGGTCAGTGAAACGTGCGTGTTCTGGCAAGAGAAAAGTATTATTGAGAGAAACCCAAAAGAATTTTCAACCATTTTTACATTTCAGCAAGATGGAGCACTTTCTCTTTATGACAGGTGGTTGGATAACAAGTGAATCAGTTGTTTGAGAAACTTTTTTGGTAAAAAAAATATTGAGTTTTGAATTTTTTTTAGTTTTTCCAAGTTTCAGCCTGAGGACAGGTGGGGTTTTTCAAACGAATGAATCAATTATACAAACTGGTGGATAGGCCAACGTGTTCTCTCAGAATGTCAACTAGATCACCTGATATGATGCCCCAAGATTTTTTGTAGAGATTCGTGAAATCTAAATAATATATGTTCTCTGTATCTGTAGAGTAGGGAAGGTGAGTGTAGGTCAACAGCACAGCAACAGCCACATGTGACCACATCCTCCCGAGGAGTTGTCCTTCTAGGTCATCGTCCATCTTGTCATTTCCAGGAAGGTGGATAGGTCACTAGAAAACATCTCCCTTATATCGGCAGGTGTAGGCCAAGACTCGCCGAACACACACTCTCCTATTGACGATAACTTGTGGCACTCGCATGCCTGACAGTTCCATCTTCCTGTTTACACATCCTGCGTAGAGGTGTGTCTACTAGCCCCATATCATGGAGGTGTTTCCTTAGTTGACAGTGGCCAGTCAGAAATCTTACTGTTAAGCGTATATTTTTCCTGGTCATCGCCAGATATTTTTTTGGCGGCAGCTTCCCAGGGTCTCCCAGGGTGATCCTGGCAAGATGGCATCTCTTTAGAAATTGAGCACGGGTGTAACGTTTGGCTAGTTTCGCAATTGTCGAAGTCATCAGGCCGTAGATGCCACTGGGTCCTAAAATTCTTAGTCCAGCCGCTTCCTTGGCTGAAGAGTCGGCGATGCGATAACCTTTACTTCTGTCGTGTCCTTTGATCCACCTCAGGATAATGTTATTATCTACCGAGACTTTGGCTAAATCTTGGTGGCACTCTAGTACTATCCCTGAGGTTACAGGTTGTCTGTTCAATACTAATAGGGCTTGTCTGCTATCAGTGCAGATTGTTATGTTTTTGCCAGAAATTCCTTTCCTGGTTATTTATTTTGTGGCGATTGAGATACCAGCCAGTTCTGTTTGAACCACGCTGGTATATGTCATACAACACATACTATTCCAAAAGTTATGGAATGAATAAGAGGTATTTGCAACAAAATCATCTCAGAAACATTCCGTAATCTTCTTAGAATAATCATTAAATGAATTTTTAAATTACTTTATATCATATATTTACTATGTACTTTCTGTAATTGCTGTTTGCTGCTGAATAAATAAATAAATAGTTTTTGAAATGATCTCATGACAATAACCTAATTTCTGAATCTCTCGGTATATATCCACACAACCCCACATTTTTTGAAGTTTTGTTCAAAAGGAATCCAAATTTGAAAAGTAATGTATGCCGTTTCATTAAAAAAATGTCAACACACTAAGTTATCATTTGCTCTTGTATATATTGGTGAAAGGGCTCTATAAATTATTATCTTAAACTGTGAAGCACTATGACACGTACCACATACAGGTAAAAATATGTACCCACAAGAGATATATAAAAACAACACATTGTGTCATTGAAAGAAAAAGAAGAACATATCGTTCTGGTAAAATAATGTAATAAACTAACATTTCTTCCCACTAGATTAAATAAAAAGAGTTACCAAATATGTACCCTTTCACAGTAAAACACCAAAACTACACAAAAAATTAGGCTGAAGGTTGTGACCTGCTTCCTTTCTGTTATTTCAACTATTTCAGTTAAACGGGTGAATCTATAAAAAGCTATAGCGAATGGGATTTTGACTGTCCATCCCGTAAATATGTTCATGTCGAACAAATCTAAATAACCTACGATTTATTTAGAAATGACATCATTCTCAGGTGAAATTCGCAATAATTATTAGTGGGTTGAGCTTGCGATTTTTGGTGAGGTAATTCTATTATTCAACAACACAAACCGAGAGTTTATTCAAATGAATCTCTTTCGAAAAAATACTGATTTCAAATGAGATCTTCACTATTATGAACTACGCTGGAAGATTAAAAAATTGGAATTGGAATGTGTATTATCAGTTTTTTAAATAATTAACACATCTGATAATCATTGAGATAGATATGCGAATATCATTACCGTGAAAATGTTCTCTGAAAAAAAAATCAAAATTAACCTAAAACTGACTATTTCAGAATGAATTGCCTACAACAAACTGCATACTGCTAATTTACACTCAATTTTCTTCAAGTTGCCAAGCAACTTGAACTGGTCGGTTCGACGTGGGTGCTTTGTTTACTCACTCAAACGACCGCCGTGTTAGTCGGTGGTTCAAGCCGCAAGCTGAACGATCATTTTCACTTGCCATCGTCCAACCCGTGTTAGGAATTACACGTTGAAAGATAAGACCTCGTTAGTCCTTAGCTCGCACAAGTTTCAACTTCTGAGGGTTGTCGTTCGTAAGGGTGTGACCGCTGGTTAACGGAAAAACATATTTTAATGTGCTTACAAACATATTGGTGAAATTGCCTCGTAATTGTCTCAATTATCTTACACTAATCATGCACCAACGTAAAAATATGAATAAATCAAAAGTTCACAAACAGTGCGATGGCGAAAGAACTGGGTGTCAGTTCCAGATACAGGTATTAGCACACCAAAGTACATGAGGAGTCAACATAAATAAGCGTTACCTAGCCGTTATATGCAGTCATCCGAGATATTAACTCAGGACATATAAACCTCTGAGGAAATTAGCCACTCGCGTCAGCGAAACGTCAGGAAGAAATTCCAAAAATCCACGGCCTACAAACCCGAAAAATAGTGACACTGATTTTCTGAATACTTTCATGGCGTTGTATAATGAAGATAAAAAGTTGAAAATAGATTATTTCAATCAACATTGAGTTTATGGGCTATGGCTAAGGAAATTCGTGAAAGCCTTTCATTTTCGGAAATTTCCATTCTTGTTCGAAATAAAAATAATCTATGGGTCCAACTAATCTCGTAGTTATGACTGGATTCCTTTTGACCTCCAATGATTTTCCATATAATCAGAAACTACATCAATATTGAAATCAAACCTTTCCTAAGGAGTTCAGGGGGTGGTTAAGATATGTAGTATATAAGAGAAGGATCTTTCAGGAATTTTGTTTTTCCTCTGATAGCTTCCTGGGTATTGAAGATACTAAAATACTCGTCCATTTTGTTGATTTATTCGTATATTGGCTACTTTCCATATTTTTTTTCAATTTTTATAATTAATTGCTTTCGTATCTCGCGTCCTTGTATTTTGTTTGTTTGTATTGATTGGTTTATTTATTTATTTGAGTAGGACAACCCTAATTTACAAAAAATAAGATAGTTAACATACCTATCTTACATACCTATAACCTGAATGTGAGTATAAATATATATAAAATTCAATACAGTAAAAAATAATGGTTTGATAAAATGGTTTCTTATTTATAATACAAAATCAATTCATGGTGAATTCTGCAATACTTTTTGACCCTTTTACATTTTATGGTGAACCATTGCACTGAATAAATCCTTCAAAAAATTAACTTTTTACATTATATAAATGTTGCATTATACAAATGATTCTGGCCTCTAGTATTGTAAGTATGGATTTGGTTGACAGTTAAAATAAACTGACCCAAGTATGTTGGAATCAGTTCACGTATCATTTTATAGATATAGAGAATAGTAAATCAGTCTTTCCTCCACAGTCAATAACTATGAAGTTCCTAGCATCAATGATATAGGAGTTGACCTACTACATCGCAATAGGTACTGCTCTCGTTGCTCGACTCTGTAACTTTTTGTAATTGAGGATATTTTATTTAAATCAAAGCAGTAAAGTAATGTGGGACAATATTCAAAAGAAGGTTGAATTATAGTCTTGTACACAGTTATTCTCAAATTTAGACTCAAGTTGTGGGACACTCCAGAAAAGAAATACAGTTTTTTTAAGATTCTTATTATATATTCAAAGTGGCTACTAGATAATAGGTGATTATCCAACATAAATTCCAGATAATTGAAGTCCCTTACAATTTAAATTTTTTCATTGTTAATTTCTATGTTAATGTTACTTCTATTCATTTGTTTATATTTACAAGGTGTTGTAATTATCATTGCCTCACTTTTACTTACATTTAACTTCAATTTTATCATTTTTAAATATTTATCTTATTTTCAGCATATTATTTATTTTGATCACTGCTCTATCTAAATTCCCATCACTTACTGACATCAAAGTATCATATACAAATATATGAATGTAGTTACATTCAACATATTTTTCCATATCACTAATATACATTAAAAACAACAGAGGGCTCAAAATACTACCCTGAGAACTCCATGATTTACTATAATATTTTGTGTGTATTCCACTACGTTTTATAATTCATGTGCATATATAATGTTTTGAACAGAACTGGCTGATACTTGATGAAAATCCATATTAAAAAAAATAAATAATCCAGTTTAATATATGATTTTCACTAAAAACGGTTTTACAAAAACCGCGACACGTGTTTCACTACACAATAGTTTCCTGTCGCGGTTTTTGTAAAACCCTTTATAGTGAAAATCATACAATAAACTGTTTTATTTTTTTTTTATACTAATTGATTTTAGACTAATTGATAAATCATTTATTTTAATTTTTTTATCAAAAAGAAAGGTTAAACCGCTCAATATTGTAAATGAAATATGATCAACACTCAAGCAATACGAGTATTTTTACTCCCATGATTTTTCTCGAATTATTTGAAAAAAAATCCTACAAAACAAATGCATCCTTTCATCTTATAAAACTGTATGTTATTCATTCCGATATATCTTGCGATGCGTAGGTAGCGTGAGAATAAAAAAATGACGAGTTGCATAAAAACATTGAGTAGTACAAAGCTCATCTTTCACTTTTCATTGAAACCAAAAGCGCTTACTTGGATACGTGCTTATTACGATTGTTTAAGAAACATACTTAACAAGCGCCGCAATGAATAAACAGATAAGGAGAATAGAGAAATTGTTGGGGTAGTCAGAAAAAGACGAATCGCGGAATTTGAACTCAGTGTGACAATATTGTTTCAATAAAGAGGCATTGTGAATTTTTCGTGGAAGTTGACCTGTCTGTTATAGGCACTGACACCAGCATTGATTCATTGTACAAATATCAGAATAATTGTTGTATTTACAATGACTGACTATTTTCTTTATTCATATGTCAGTTTAGACTGTGTACAAAAGATAACATTTTCCGTGAAAAAACTATATTCCTTAGCAGAATGTCAATAAAAGTAACTGCACTGGTGATCAAAAAATACTTTCCTCATTCTCGAATTACATTAACTTGTGAAATCAATTGTGATGATAATTGTTATTAATTTTCTCAAATCATCGATATGAAAAATGTATACTGTGTGTAAAAGCCTCATTGAATAAATTCATCATTCGGTTACGGCACATATTTTAACAAAATCTCGAAACACGTCACATACTTCAACGTGAAAATGCCTCCCCTACCTTCAACCTGGTACAACCCCTAAGTTTTTAAATGGGAATAATACGTTTGTGATATATCGTTTGCTTGTTAGGAATCACACGTCAAAAGGTAAGACCTCGTTAGTCCTTGGCTCGCACAAGTTTCTCAACTTCTGAGAGTTGTCGTTTGTATGGGGCGACAGCTGATTAACGGAAAAACAGATTTTTTTTAAACAGAAATGTCATTCTCTATTCAAAAATGTTATCGCTTTCAAGTTTACTGCAAAAATTATATAAAATTAAATTAAATCGTATGGTTACCAAAATTCTTTAAAATACACTCAAAAACTAAAATGTAATGCAAAACGTAATGAAATGTAGAATTCCAAAAAGAACTATGGATGTTAACGAAGTAGATGTTCAATATTTTCACCGCGAACGTCTTGGCAACATCCTAAACTCAAATAAAACTGTCTTCTAACATCATTTAACCCATTATGACCGGAATTTATTCACTTTTAAATTTTCAGTTGAAAATCAACATGAAGGCATCATTGGGGTACAGTGTATGGGAAAATAAAGTATTTTTGAAATATTTATTAGAATAATAACAACAAATCCATGTTACATATAAGTAACACTGGGTCATTCGGTCAGCGTTGAAGAAATATATTACGTTCCTACAAATACGAGGGCTACCTGGTCTTTGCATGAAAAATAATATTATACTCAATACAAACTCCTATGTCGCACTTTCTGCACATAGTTCTAGTGCTCGTAGAGCACCCTTCCTCAGCACATCGTCGACGTTTCTTGTTCGGGATGGACATCAGAAGAAGGTGATCCTGTTCTATCATATCTCACTTCATCGGATATTCTATTTAGTGAGAGGCTGAATTTGGATGTAGAAGACCTTCCAGCACTTTTTGGAGCAATCCCATAGCGGCTTAAATCATTTTGAACCAAGGCTCTACGAAAATCTAGTTAGCTTATTTGAGTATTTTTTTTATAAAGTACCCATGAATTGAAGATAGCTGCATCTAATAACCAGGTGAAAATACTCCACCACCACTTCTTTGAACGTATAGCGATTCGACATGATGATATTCCCTCATCCATCAGATCTGTTCCGCCCATACTACTATTGTTAAGTTAAGAATTGTTTATCAGTCTTCGAATATCTTTTCACGTATCCTATGGGATTCACACCATAACAGTTAGAACCAGCTGTTACGATATTATTGTCTGCCCACTTGACTCTTTTTACTCCAGGATTTTTATCGATTGCATATACATAGCTACCACGATCTTTCTTCTGCATCGTTTTTTATGGGCAAGTGGACAACTATTTGGAACTCTATTATCTCTAAAAGTACCACTTTCTCCGTACCCTTTGAGGCGTAAGAAATTGAGCAAATCTACGCTCATAAACAAATTATCCAAGTAAAATTTATAAGGATATTCATGATGTGGCAAGTCTGCTAGTATCGAGACAAATGGTGCAGTACATTTTCCAAAAAGGCGTTCGTATTCATCGACAGCATTTGGGTTTCTACCTTGATACATATCAAAGTCGACAAGATATCCATCTTTTGCATTCAGACACCACATTTTATATCCAAAGCGAATTGGTTTTCCTCGAATAAACTGTTTACAGTTGTGACGCCCATAATACTTTATCATCGATTCGTCAAAATCCAAGTGTTTTTGAGGTACAAAATACTGCAAACATTTTGTTTCGAGGGCATTGATCAGGGGTCGTAGTTTATACATTTTATCGGTGGTATTAATGGAATTGGTATCAGCCAAATGAATGAATCTCATTATCTGAACGAATCGATCACGTCTCATGGAATTGCTCAACATAATGTTTTTCATGTCCAAACCACTGTCCCAAAAATGCCGTTTACTGGGTTTGGGACCATACCCACTCAATATTAATATGGCTATGAATGTTTTCATTTCTTCGGAAGTGACTTGAGGATCGGGGCAGTTCTTGAATAGTGAATACTTCTGAGTTTCTCTCACAAATAATTCTATTATATTGTCATCAATAAACATTTCGAAGATTTCAACAGGAGACTTTTCAAGAAACATATTGTAGTTTTTTACCGGGAGTATTCGACTTCTGGAAACTACTATATCGGCATTTTCCTCCCAGATAATCTTATCTTTCGGTTTGACCTTTCCAGGTAATGAGATGTTACCATTATGTACTGCGGTATTGTCTGAAGTAACCAGATCATTCGTCTGATTTTTCGAAGTCAATCTTTCTGTTGAATTTGCAAACTTTATTTCAACTTTACTTTATAGTTGCTGCCCACTAAGATTATCCTCCATCATCTTCATCGGCTGAGTCTTCATCGGTGAGAGCATTGGGATCAGGAGGTTCAATGAAAATTTCTTCGATATCATCAAGATAGACCATATCTAATGCCTCTTGCAATGTAAAACCTGCCCTGGAATCAAAATACGACATAAGTTGAAAAAGTCCAGTTCCAAATATCTGAAAGCCTAGCGTTACTTATTTGTAACATCAACAAACGAATCCCCCATAGCTAATCCTGTTTTGGCAAAAATCAAATTCAACATATACTACATGCAAAAGACATTTTTTTGTACCCACATATTTGATAATGATAATAAATAACTGACAAATAATTTTATCTAATACTTACTCGAAGCGAATGTCCATCTCATCGTCCCTGATCATGCTTAGCTTCAGAATAACTCAAAAAAGTGAACCTTACAGCTGGACTATCACCATGCAACTGCTCGTTGAAATTTCGACATTCGAAGATGAGGTATACAATGCCATCTAGTGAAACATCTCATAAATAGGCAACTATTGCAATTGGAAGAAACCTTTAACTGCGTTAACTATAAGTAACGCTAGGTCATAATGGGTTAACGAATCAGCCGTGACCGACCTGATCGCAAGCGTTATTCGTTCTTTAAAGTCATTCAAATCTGAAGGTATAGTTTTGTAAATATTGATCTTTACATATTCCCATGAAAAGAAATCTAATGGTGAAAGATAAGGTGATCGCGCTGGCCATTCAATCGATCCTCGCCTCCCTATCCACCGATTAGGGAAATGTATCGAGGTATTGTCGGACATTAACTTGGTAATGTGGCGGTGCTCCATCCTACTGAAACCATATCGTATTCACTGGAACTTGAGGAGTTCCTGGATCATTTTGAATTAGTGCCAAATAATTATTGCTATTCAAGTTGCCCACAATGAAAAAGGGACCAATAATATGGTTTCCTACAATTCCTGCCCAAACATTAACCTTTTGAGGGTATTGTGTGTGTTCTTCTCTCATCCAGTGAGGATTTTCCGTTGACTAGTAGCGGCAATTTTGCCGATTAGCACCACCGTTAAGAGACAAAGTACACTCATCAGAAAACATAACGTCTTGTAATTGGATGATATTGTTATTCAACATGACCATCATTTGCTCACAAAAATAAGTTCTTCTATCAAAATCGTCTTACGTGAGCTCCTGAGCAAACTCTAACTCAAGCATAACATCTAATTTGAGTTCATCACTCATTGCATTGGCAGCTGCTTATTTATCTGCCTCACATGACCAACCTCGCGAAACTGCTTCTCTATTTTGCTTATTGTCGCTTGAGAAATGGGCGGTAAATTAGGAAATTTCTCATGAAATAGGCGAGCTACTTCCTGTTGTATTCGGGTTCAATCTCCGTAAACAATCTATTGTAAAACTGTTATTTTATGCATTTCCGTTAATCTAACCATTTGTCAGACTTGAAGTTAACGAACTTTAAACTTAAATTAAAATACTGACAACTAATGTTGTAACATACAAAACAAGTTGACAAGGCGTTTTAAACTAACGTTGCCACGGAAATTATTTACAGTTTTTGAAAAAATACCATCTAAGAAGAACATTGCTATGGTTTTTGCGTACTTTCTTATCATCAAAACGACAACATGAAATAAGTTTTCAGTAAATTGTAATCTGATCTGATCTTCAAAGTTATCGAAGAAAAGTGTGAACATTTCGAGGTTTTTCAATTATTTTTTCATACTGAATACAAACCTTAAAATGAAATAAGTTTTGAGTGTATTTTTTCGAATTTCGGTAACTACATGATTTCAATTTATTTTATCTTAATTGTTGGAATAAACTTGAAAGCGAAAACTTTTTTGAATAGAAAATGAAGAGACCTTTCAAACGATATATCACAAACCTATACTTCCCATTTAAAAAATTGGGGGCTGTACCAGTCACTCGACGGGGGTTGAAGGTAGGGGTGGCATTTTCACGTTGAAGAATTTCAAATTATAATTCATATTTGACGTGTTTTGAGATTTTTTAAAAATATGTACAATTACCGAAATAATGAATTTATTCCATTTGGCTTTTACACACTCTATGTATGCCGATTTTGGAAAATTCTATCTTTTGAAGAAAACTAGAATATTAATTTGAAATTTGCCAATCATTTACGAAAACTTTATATTCTTTTGTATTATCCATACTGAAGCTTTGCCGGCTTCCACTTGAAAACTAGAGCTCCCGTACATGAAAAACAGGTTTTGCCCATTCACCATTTCTTTAGCAAATTTCATACTTCACTACTTTGTTAAAATAGTAGCTAAAAGAATTATATTTTTCAATGAAACTTTGATTTAGAAATGTAAAACTTCATAAAATTCAAAACTTTACCTCTAATCGACTTTCTCAGTCGCATCAACATGTTACCTGACACCATTTCCTGTCTTCCTGTCTAGCCACGTCTGTAATTTTCGTCACAAGAAGTTTCCTGTAACCGCAGCAAAAACAAAACAAGGATACTGGCTGTCTTCCCACACTTATCGCGAATCTCTCATATTGCGTCCGCATACTTCTCCTCTTCCAAATTCGATATTTTCCTGACAAGCTTTTTATGCGCTGATGAAACTGGTGATTCGATATCGGAAAACAGAATTCGAGGAGACAAGAACGATATGAAAGTTGTAGTGGAAAACCGTACAGGGAAGACCAAAACTAAACTAGTTCCAATCTTCGTAAAATTTTTCAGTAAAATGTAAAAACACTGCAGTAAAGTAAAATTCAACCACACAAATTCGAACAAAAATATCTTTATTAGGTGAGAAGTTGCACGTTTAGGTAACTAGTAATATATAAATTTCGGACTTAAATAGTGTGAAGATTGATATTGCTTTGCATTCGCAAGTTTAATAATATTAGGTTCGGTTTCACTCAATACGCATCTCATGTCATGCTCCATATTCAGACGGTTTCTGGCTTTTGTTTTTAATGTAACAAGAGTCGAGAAACCAGTTTCACATTTGTAAGTTGTAGCAAATAGAATCAATATTTTTAAAGCTCTGTCAGCTATAATAGGATATTCTGCAGCTGCTTTCTGCCAAAATGTGCCTAGCGAGAAACGTCTAAATAGGTAGAAAATTGACAAATACGACCATCCTCAATAGGAAGATTCAATAAATTGTATCTGGTCTGGATTCCTGGCCACGCTGACCTGGAAGGCAATGAGGCTGCTTACTTCCTTGCAAAGGGGAGTGCTGCGAGTAGCAGCGTTTTGGTCCGGTCTGGTCTGGTTTTGCCAAACAAACAATGGCAAGAAGAATTAAAGACTTATGGAAGAATCTTCTAGGATTGGCTCACTCCAAGGCGTTTATTCATTTGTAGAAGTTTGATACCAAACAGTTGTTGGACTATAGAGCCGTACTCTTACCATCTGACCTGAAAGACCACTCACCATACATGGAGGATTGAATAGTCCCACTCACTTTTGACCTAACCTAGCCTTACTATGTACCAACCACCATAACCTTAAATATTTGGAAGGCTTCAACATCTTGAGCGTTCATCATTATGGCTTTCTGAAACAAAGATCAACAGGCGACCTTCTACCGTATGTCACTCATATTTCCAATAACACAATCGGGAAACATGGAGAGTCAAGAGTTGTTGCGCTTGATATTTCTAAGGTCTTCGACCGTGTGTGGCATGAAATTTTGCTAGCTAAACTTCGATGCTATGGCTTGTTGGATCATTTTTGTGAATATCTCTCTAGCTTTCTGAAAGAACGTTCCCTGCAAGTGGCCGTCGGTGGATATCCCTCGAATACTTTTACTATCTACGCTGGTGTTCCCCAGGGACCCATATTGTCTACAACCCTCTCTTTATTGTATACCAATGACTTTTAATGTCAGGACTTATAATGTCCGCTTTCTGCTTCGATAAGTTTGTTGGACACCAATATATCTTGGCACAATCATGTCGCTGGACATGAACAACAAAGGTTCTTAAAAGCTTGGAACACTGTCCGAACCAGAAAACTGTATACACCTCAGCAACTTTTGATGCTTTATAAAGCTCAGATCAGACCTTCTTTGGAGAATGCTTCACATGTACTGAGCTCCTCTCCTAAGCATACCTGAAACTGCTGGATTCCATTCAAAAAAAACTATCCAGCTGATTGGAGACACGAAGCGATCCAATTCCAACGTGGCTACTTTCGCACAGGCACCGCTCTTAGAGCCAACAAACCCGGAAATTAGCTTTGAAACACCTCCACTTCCAGATTTATTATTTTACAACTTGATATATCTTTGTTATACTCTTTTCAAGAATCTGTCACAAACGATACTCACCATATCTTCAATAAAAATTTTGTTTAAAATCCCGATAATCATTAAATATATCTAAAAAATTTATTACATTTTGGAATGTTTCTGTGATACTACAATTGCAAACTGATCTGAACTTGAAGGAGTTGATCTAAACTCATTAAATCATCTCCTTCTGGTGTGTCAGATAGTTTTTGTTGGACTCTTTGTGAACAATTCAGCGGGAGATACTTTCCACGTAGCTTTTGACTATGAAGTGAAATATGTGTTCAAAAAAAACATTGAAATGTATTTTGACGTTAACCAGCTGTCACTCGCTTACGAACGACTACCCTCAGAAGTCTTACGCGCTAAATATCAACGAGCTATTATCTTTGAACAGTATAGTAGAGGATACATTTCTTGATATAGTAAAATTTCATAATAGTAGGCACTAAATTCTAAGAAACATTATTACATTAAAACGTAAACATTGTTGTCAGGTTGTGATTCTATAAAGTTTATCATTTGATAAAATATATAGAATGATGACATATATAGAATGACAACCTGACAACAATTATTTCGTTTTAATGCAATAATATTTCTGAGAATTTAGCGCCTACTAATATGGAATTTTAATATCGTGTAGTGAACCGTTTGTATACAGTATTTGTCCCAAATGAGTATAGTGCATTTCTTTACTACCCCCCCCCCCCTTTAATTTTTTGAACGAGTCAACTCAAAAAATTGAAATTTGGGGTAATAAAATTAATGCATGAATACTTTATTTTGAAATGAAATTGACAGATGAAACTTTCAAGATGGCGACTGGAAAAGGGGGTCTTGTGACATATCATTTTGAAGCTCCTGAAGATTACTTCGTAGCTCTAGAATATGAAGTCAATATCTTCACCTACTACAAAATGGCGGAACATTTAATAATTTCCTGAAGACAAAAACATTAATATCGATATGAGGTTTGTTGGGTTATTTTTTGCTTATGAAAACGACAATGAACATCATTGTTCAGTTAGAATATTCTCATTTAGTTTTCGGTTTTACAAGTGTCTCCTTCTACTGTGTGGAGACTTTTGAAGAGGAATAGGTATCATCCATACAAAATTAAAATGGTACATCAATGAACTGAAGATGACCCTGATCGAAGAACGAAATTATGCGAAATCATGACGGAAACCATTGCAAGGCATCGTACCTATCTAAACAATATTTGTTTTAAAGACGAATGTACATTTTTTTAAACGGCAATGTTCACAGACAAAATTGCCGTTATTGGAGTGACACCAACCCTCACGTTTTCCGGGAAACACATACCCAATATCCAGAACAAATTAACGTTTGGGCAGGAATATTGGGAAACTATATTGTAGGGCCTCTATTTATTGATCAAAATTTACCAGGGAAACTGTATTTGTTAGGAATCACACGTTAGAACGTAAGACCTCGTTAGTCCTTAGCTCGCACAAGTTTCTCAACTTCTGAGAGTTGTCGTTCGTATGGGGGCGGCAGCTAATTAACGGAAAAACAGATTTTAAACAGATTTAAACAGATATGCTGGAAACTACTGTTGTGCTGTACTGTCAGTGAAATCGTCGAAGCGAATCCTAATGAATCCGATATGGATATTGTATTCCAACAAGATAGAGCACCACCACATTACTCCGGACATATAAGAAACTTTTTGGATACTACTCTTCCCGGTCGTTGGATTAGTCGTCGAGGTCCTACAGAATGGCCAGCCCGCTCGCCAGATTTGACACCTCTGAACTTTTTTATGGGGCTATTTGAAGGAAAAGGTGTACTAAACTGAATCCGCTTCAATATTGGATATACGGCAGAGAATAATAAATATTTGTAGAGATATATTGACGTTACTGTGTTCGAAAATGTTCGGCGTCAAATATCGGATAGGCATCTTCTGAACTGACCTCAAGCTTATTACCTCATATTATGTAGTTAAATGTCAATGTATTCAGGCAATTATTAAAAGTTCCGCCATTTTGTAGTTGTTGAAGATATTGACATTATATTCTAGGGTTGTGAAGCATTCGTCAGGAGCTTCAAAAAGATGTGTCACAAGACCCTCCTTTCCGTTAATTTTTTCCCAGATGGCTCCCAGTCGCCATCTTGAAAGTTTCATCTGTCAATTTCTTCAAAATAAAGTATTCATTCATTAAATTCATTATCCCGAATTTTCATTTTTTTTTAATTGACCCGTTCAAAAAATAAAAAGGGGGGGGACATTAAGGAAATGAACTATGTAGTCAACGAGATACACAAAAGTAAAGTACAAATAGTAACGTAAACTTATTAAAGTTGCCCAATAGAACCAATAGATTTCATGAAGATAATAGTTGACTGGTTTAGTGTATAACTCCATTAGTTACTGACCTTAGTGTTGTTCAATTTTGAGGTTGGCAACCGTAATATTTCAACACAGCTCATTTCTTCTCCAAGAACTCCCAAGTTTTTCTGATCCACAAGGAATCTTCAACCTGCTTTCGCGAAGGGTGTTGTTTTTTTTTCGCAATGGATAGCTTTCGACTGCGCTTTGGGCTAGGATGAGTTCCATCTTTTCATAAATATACTTTCCGAAGACTCTTCAAGATATGAAAGGATTCTCATAGAATTCGAAAAACATTTTTATCATTATGCGTATTCTTTGATATGAAAGAAGTGTAGCTGATGTTGACAGGGACTATTCAAGATTGAATGCCGACAACATACTAATTGTCTACAGAGTGTTCCATTCAAATAATCGTTTTTGAACAATCATGATAACCAATAAACCCTATTTCAACAAACTGCAATATTTATATTGTTTATTCATGTTATATAAATGATGATGAAAGCCATCTGTGTAGTTCTCTCTCCTATGGTTTATGGCAGTAATGCCAATAATTTCGCAATTAAAACATTCAAAACATGAGTAAAAGCAAATATTAATACTGCTACTACAAACACATGTTTTTCACTCTACCCAAGAATCAGATAAAAACAATGAAATATTGATGTCATCGCTAAAAATAGAATCAGTTTCTGAACTTAGTTGTGTTATCGAAATTTGTTTTCTTTCATCTATTAATTGAGATAGACGTGTGAAAGTGACCGCCATTGTATACCTAAGTTATCAGAATCGTTTTGGCTAGAGAACTCAAAAATCAAATAGGCCTGCTACAGTGGTGAAAAGCTTTGTGTTTCCACAATGACTGAAGCGATTATTCTACATTTTTGAATAATCTGTATATTTGTAAACTACTAATTGAGGTGAGGCTGTATTTTAAACAAGTCATAGTGTCAGGTAAAGATATAAACAGATTGATACATAATATGTTTTATTCTGATGTAGTCCTATGTATTATCTTGAATAATAATAACTATACAGGGTGTCCTTGGACTTCCTCTTTTTCTCTCGGCAATGTATAAATGGAGTCAAAATATCTCCAGTACTTCATATAACTTTTGTTCCTAAAATCCTTCGTTACCAAGTTACGGGCTTTCAAGGTAACAAAATGAAAAATGGATTTTCTTCAATATTTTTCAAGTGTGATATGTATCTTCATGTCGAATAATTACGTTTCATATTGTGTTATCTGAATCTCATGAAAATCAACAGTTTCAAATTCTTATTCACAGCTGAAATATTCAGGAGTTTCACTGATAATTTAATTCGATGAAAGAAAATTTTCAACCCAATGAATGTAACTAAAAAAACGCACATTTAGCTATACAAAATATGGACGGAATTCGATATTCGCGTAGTTTGTTAGTTCAAAAACACCACGAATCTACAGAACTTGATAATTCATTTGTATTATCCCTACTATGTTGTTGCATTAACGTTATCACAGTTATTTCTGCTGTAAAAATTTTTCATTTCAAATAACGGTTGATATCTCAGGTTGGATGTCGTCGAACAAAAGTGCATTATTATCAAAAATCGTTGCTTCGATCGATATTCCACACGAGTACTTTTATTCAGAAAAATGTCTAAGTAACCCGATTTTGTTGAAAAATACTGAAAAATATCTGCCATTTCAAAGTTTTGGGGTGTGGACCGTCGGGGGTAGTCCGTTCCTGACTAGTGAAATTTTGACCCCATCTATACATTCACGAGAGGAAAAGAGGAATTCCAGGGACATCCTGTATATCAATATGAATGTACCAAACTGTAATCAAAAATATTAGTGACTAGACACTGACAACCTTCTAAAGAAGCCTATGATGGTGAGTTGATATTGTATTCGAAATGTTACGAAATCATTTCTTATTTCTGCAAGAATATATTATATAAATCGCAAAACCGACTTGTTTATGCGATACTTTTTTTAACCCTCAGAGACAAAGTTTAAGATCATCCATATTAAACAAATGAGACTTATAATTGCGAAAGTCACTCACTTAACACTCGCTCATTCATCTGTTTCTCCGTACTGGTGAGTCATAGGAAGCTAAAATTTGGTATATAGGTGCTTTTTAGGTCTTAGATGCACATTTTCAAATATTCCAACTGGGGTTCCCCTCATGGGGGTAAAAGGGGCGTGTAATCATATGAAAATCATCTTTTTATATCTGTTCCTGCGTATCACTATATTTTAGGAGGCTGAAGTGTGGTACGAGGGTTCGTTTTATATTGTAGATAAGCAACGAGAAACTTTCTTATTAGTCAGAGGGCAATGCTTGAAGGCTGGCAATAGAAATGAACTTTGAACGTTCAAACCAGTCTCGGATATACCAACACAGTAGGTTGAATGGACTGACCCCTATCAGAAATCAACTACTCCTGGTTAGTACCTCGTCCAGTAGATGGAGCGACATTTTGTTGTTCGCTCCAACTCAAGAAGATGATATAAAATACTCTGAAAGAATTCCGATTTTCAATTATGGAATAATATTGACTTTAGGTCGATGATGGCCACTATCTTGCACTGACGAGTGGCTAATGAGCCCGAAACCGGTCTGCAAGTGTGCCCGTTCCTAAATTGAAGGTCGACTCTTTCAGTTGTATTGCCAATTACATATGCAGGAAATTTTCTGTGAAGATTCCTGCACTGACGCCTGTCAGATATGATCCAACGCCCTTCGTGGTATTAGCCAGGGGAGTAGTTGGAGTAGTTGTTCTCTGATAGGCGTCAGTCTATTCAACCTACTGTGTAGGTATATCCGAGACTGGCTGGAACGTTTAAAGTTCATTTCTGTAGATTTGCAATGAGAAAGTATTTTTAAATATTCCAACTGGGGCTCATCCATAAAACAATATAATCTTTTCATCCCTGTTTCTCCATGTGCTTAATTTTCTGGTTGGGTAAATTTATATTTGGTATCAGATTGCACCTATCCGGAGCCGGGGCTGCCGCTAGTCTGTTTAAAATCTGTTTAAAAAATCTATTTTACCGTTAATCAGCTGCCGCCCCCATACGAACGACAACTCTCAGAAGTTGAGAAACTTGTGCAAGCTAAGGACTAACGAGGTCTTACCTTTTAACGTGTGATTCCTATAACAGTCATTATATATAATTGAAAAGTATTCGCATGCTATTGATATGGAATTCGGGATCGATAAATGTGCAACAGTTCATCTTAAAACAGAACGATGCGGGGATTGCGGACAGGATGTGCAGCTCAGAGTGACGTATACAACGCCATTCACAAGAGGTAACAGCAGTGAAGAACTCTCACAGAGGCATGGATATACACATAACTCGGAAATATCTGGTCATCGGAACTCTCGGGGAAAAACAAAGTTGCTGCTACGACTATGCTTGCAGTTCCAATCTTACTCTACTGGTTTGAAGCAGTGGAGTGAATTAGACGGAGATGTACTAACACGGCGTTAAGACCCGGAAAATATCTTCATAGTAGTTTGCATCCCAAATCCTCTGTTCCACAGTTGTACTTCTCCCACAACAGGGCGGCTGAGGACTTTTGAGTTTGGAGTCTCTGCATGGTCCGCGAGCATGAGAGCAGGCATTGAGCGTTTCTATTCAGCGCAGCGGCCCGAGCGGCTGATGGACTTGGTTTAGTTTTCACTGAACAAATGGGTTGAGAGTCAAAGCGAGTATCTGAATCTCATAACTGTCTTCAGCAAACAGTAAATTTGAAGAAAACCGCGTGCAGGTCACAGGCATGTATCACAATGAACCTGGAAATAGCTAACCAGCCCTCAACTTTAGATATTTGTAGGCACTGCAGCTGACAGCAACATGAACTGGAATAGTCGATGATAAACAAATATTACTTTACGATTCTTCATCCCATTTCATAAGATAAAGCGCCTCAGATAGACCACGTATTCACGATACAGAAGAAGGTTCAATTCGAAATAAGGAACATTCAAATCGTACTCGTATAGTTTTTATTCCGTGTCTGTCTGATCACTATGAGCAGTCTATAGCGATTATGACGAAACAACAAAGGGTAATAGAGCACAGCAGGAAACGGTGTGTGAATAATTACAGTTGGAAGAATTCAAACATTCTCTAAACAAAGTTGACTGGTCTATTTTTTCAAAACAGGAATACTCAGATCCTAATGTTTTAATGAACACTTTGACACACACGTACCAGACTTTGGTCATCAAACACTTAAAAAGTAGAGAATCAGAATAAACCACCCGTCGAATGGTTCAACCAAGAGCTCCGGCAAATGAGAGAAACATTATCGAGGTTGAAAACTATATGTGACGTAAGTAAAAAAGAAACGGATAAGGCCATATTTAATGGATTCAAAAATACAGGAACACTGTCAAACAAACAAACAAAATCCATATTACAATTTCATTGCAAGCTCGGAAAACAAAGCTAGGGATAGTTGGAAGATTATAAATTATGAAAGGAATGCTTCATCCAAAAAATCAGGGAAAGTTCATATAAATGCTGATGCTTTTGTCGACTTCTTTGCCACCTTAGCAGATAACCTGATTAACTCACTCCCTGGAGGAGTTAGTTAACCACGGACCCAATTCGAGGACCAATTCTAGATCTCGAGGTACAAACCCATGATATCAAATTGTCACTATCATCATTTCACAATTACTTCCAATATCTCACGTTGGTGTCGAGTCTAAGGACATAGCCTGCCACGCCGATGATCAGCGCTGCGTTCAATTCTGCGATCTTTATTCCCCAATGACGTGTGCTGAGACATCACAAAGGTGTGGAGAGCCGGAAAAAGTGACAGGTTGAGGAAAGCGTGCCACATGACTGGGTGGTCTGTCGTGTTGAGGGATACGCCGATCGTCAGTTTGAATTATTTATGCCCACAGAAAATTCAAATCTCCCGCCACGATGTTCTGAGATGCAGAACCGTGTGCTCTGTTAGCTGGTAAGATGCGTGACAATTTGAGGACGCTACGTGACAATTTGGTACACTCCGATTGGTTCACCGCTGGGTGACAGGACACCACGAGACTGGGTAATCTGTATGCCTTGTATGGCGAGCTGAGAGGCAACCTGGCTGGTGTGATGACATCACAGTCTGCCTGAATAGGGGCTACTTTTTCTAGACAATTTTACATTATTTACATTTTTTATACTTGGAGGTATTTTTACTATAAGTCGTGTAGGATAAGCCTATGGAGATATATGTAAATTCATGTGTAGGTGTGATGTTCCTATTTAGAGTGGAAGCATTGGTCTTTCTTCGTAAATAGTACATTACTTTAATTCTTGTTCCGAAAGGTGGAACTTTGACTTCCTACAAATGTATTGCATGGATATGTAACGTGACCAATAAGGTTCTATTCTATTCAAGCACATGCTCGATTGAAATTTGGGAAGCAGAATGTCAGATTCTCCAACTTTATAGAAATATAACAGATCTTTAAAACCCACAGAACACAATTATTCAAAGCACGTTTTTTTGGATTCACCCCACTTTGCAGCGTTTATGTTGAAACATTTTTTCCACAAGAACCCCGTTCAGATAATTGACCAACTCATATGATATGAATTACGTAGAAATAATTCGACAGGAAACTCGCAAGAGCAAAGTTTCACATTTCGTCTTGATTAACCATTTCCGCGGGATATTCCAGGAAGAAATGTGATTACCCGCTGTATTCAACATCAAGATTCGTTTCCTGCAAAATGATTCCCTGGGCTGTGTAGTTTATTCGAGACCTTCGTTTCCTTTATCGAAAAGGAAGTTTTGGGAGATAAGAATATTCCGGGAAAAACAATTTTTGTCACCATAAACGGTTATTATCGTGTAGGACGGAAGAAAAATGTTGACCACTGTTACTAAGTTCATATAGTTTATAATTTAGATGACATACTCGCCTCAAAGTTTTTAAGTTACTAAGAATATACAACGAGTAGGTACTACTGATAGGACAGTGAAATTATTGATATACTAAAAATTTGAGCATTTTTCACTTTATAACTAATGAAATTTCCATATGATTCGAATGAAAATTCAGATGAATTGTTAATATTATTTCGTTGAGAAATCGTCTATTGGGATCAAAAATTTACAGATTCAAATTTATTAAATTATATTGACTACCTAGAAAAAATATTCAATCCAGTGCGAGAACTTTTACATTTTTCGAATATATTTCGCTACTGAGTTCTATAATAATAATTTTATTTGCCATATGAGATCAGTTACATTAAAAATGTGTATATACATATGAAATGGTAAATGAATTGCAGCAATCACTAAACGAAGGTCTTTGAAAGTGGTGTAGTAACCTTTTTCCGAATATAATAAATAAACATTTCTGTTTTTTTCATTACATACAATTTGGCTTATTATCACATACTAGCAAATACATAAATTTTAATAACACATACAAACTAATAGACATATACATATACGTTTTTGATCAGATAGAAAAATAATAAAATTGTTGGGCGTATTAGGCTACGCCCATAATAGTTTTATTATTTTCTATCTGATTAATACCGTAGATTGTTGAGGAGAGTGGTATGACGACTGCTGCCTAGGACCTTCCAAATTATTTTTTAGTTTTTAGTACATTATCCACATCATAATTATCTTTTTTTAAAAAAACCATTCAACATACAATTTTTTATCTTACTTTATTCAAAAAGTCTGTTGAACATTTATGATTTTAACTCATTATATGACTATATGTACCTTCGGAAAATCAATTGCGAATTGGCTTGTCCTTTGAAATAAATGAATTGATTATCATAACTGTTGGAGGCGTTATATTGTAACTGAACAGCAATCAAAGACACAAGAAATGTGTACACTTGAAAGAATTCGTCAGTGTGACTTTCAAAACAGCTTCTGGAAAATATTACTAATAGCTCAGCCAGCCGGCAATGTAAACAAGTCATCTTCTCGAAAATAATTTAACAATTTCCTGCTCAACTCCATAATAGAATAAATATTTTCTTAAAAATGAGGCAAGTGCCACAAGTTTCGCACGTGTGCCGGTTGCTGATCAACATTAACTCAATGAATTAATAATAGGGGTGATTCAACATTGCAAGGTTTTCGTAATTTTCCATTCAACAAGTTGAATTTCAAATGAAATATGTGGGGATAATATGAAATAAATCGTTCATAATTATTGCAAACATTGAAGGGGTAATTTTTAGGAGGTAATAGCTTTTGAAAAAGGAATGTTTTGGCTTTTTACCTCTCCAAAGCTTATTTTCATATATTTTGCTTTCTTTTGTCCTTCGGAAGTTTCTCTCATTTCTTATACAAAGTTAGGGTCTTCCGAAGTTGAGCAATGGGGAATGTTCCTCCTGACGAAAATCAAGTAGTTTTCATAAAAGACCGCTTAAACAACGCATTTTAAACTTATCATTTCAACCTTTTTCTTTGAAAAATTATTTAAATACTTAAAAAAGGGGAATGAAATAATGCATTCAACATTTAAAGGGATTCGTTTCTATTTCATAAAGGACAATGAATCTGTTACCTGTATGAGACAAAACAAAGATGACATATTTCAAAGGCGTGCTGTTCTGTTTACTTATGTTCCGAGTTCCGAGACATTCTGTGGCATATGCCATTTTGTGCACCTAACCTATATTCCTCTATATAAATAAATAACAAAACAACTGGTGTTTATGTGGCTTGTGGAGGTGGTATTGAACTATAATTTATATTTTGCCTTAATTGTTGAATAATAAAGATAATTTTCCTTTTTTGAAGTAGAATATCTAGGTATATATGAATTATTTCAACTTGATATAGGCGCTGTTGCCAATATGTGAATTAGGAACAAATCCCTTTAAAAATTAAAACCCAACATTTGAAACATCACTTTGCATACTTTTCGAAGTGAATTTGAAAAACTCATGAAATAAACTCAACTTTATTTTGTTCAAACTTGCATTTGCTGTAATAACCCAAATTGAGGAACATTCCCCATTGGTAACGCCCATCTTGTTGAAGCTACATCTGTCATTTATTCAGTCAGATTTGCCAAATACCCATGGCATTCAACAACACGTGCAAATAATAAATTGTTTTATCAAAATGGGTGTTCTGTTACGGCAACGTAACGCGCGGCTCGCCCATTTTACGGTCACCATAATTGACCTACCGAGAGGACAATTCGCAATGTGATGAACTGGAGCCCACTGGTTCTGTAAATAATCGACCAACACCCGTACTTCGACGAAACGCAACATCTGAAAACATCGCCGCTGTCTGTAAGGCGCGGTTCCCACTGGACATACGATAAGCGATGCAACAGGTGATTCGATAAGCAATCCGATCCTGATTTGCATTATGCATGTCTAATGGAAGCAACTAATCTAGTGCACAATGGAGAGATCGCGATACTACACCGATAATTATCGGAATCGCGTCGGTGATGGGGACACAGCTGCCGGGTTTTGCTCGCGAAAGAGATGCGCCATATCCTTCGATACGTTCATGTCGGGTCAGCAAGAAGATGTGCAATCCTCTATTTCCTTCGTGAAATTGGTGGAGCAGAACCCATGCTTCTCCAGTTCCCTTGACAGCAATCTCATTAAAACATGGTAACCATTTGAGCTAATTCTATAAAACTCTGTAAATTTCTGTTCATGTTGAGGGAGCTTACGGAAAACCACTGCCGAACTGTGTTTAATATTAAACATTATATGGGTGCACCCAGTATTTCTTAGATTCCCGTTTCTTTTTTTGCAAGTAGCGGTAAGCAAAAACAACGTCCTCCTGTAGGAGATCATGACGACTGATGAAAATAACTGCTGCGTTGCTTATCCTATAGGTTATCGTTTCGCTCCACTGTGTACTGGTGTATTGCGAAGATAAAAGATTGCTCATGTTGCATCGCTTATCGTGTCGCTCCAGTGGGAATGACACCTAAAGGCCGGGACACACCTGTCATACAGCCTTCAGATCCTCCTACCATCATACAGTCGGACAAGTGTCTGAGAGGGAAATGGTACTTCAGTCCGAATAGAGTAGTACACATCGTTCCAATACGTGGCCAATCCCGATCTTACCCGGCTCCGTTCCTGTATTCGATCATGATCCGATCGTACAGTCTATTTGTTCTCCAGCTGCGGGACGCGTATCGCATGGAGTTTGTATGATATTTGAGTTTTTTGTTTTCTTCAAATTAAATTTAAAAAATGTCATTAAAACCGGAGGAGCTTATTGAACAAGTCAGAAAATATCCAGTTCTGTATGATCAGACTGAAGAGCTGTACCGCTGTTCTCTATGAGAGCTCTCCGATTTTCTTCATCTTCTTCTTCCAAACAGAATGCCATGATGGCTAAATTGCATGATGGCTGAAATTCTTGAACATTTTGCTTAGAGGACCTTCCGAGATATTGTTTGAATCGACACTGGCGAGAGTGGCAAGTGTATCAAGCCGGAGCGGTAAATCGGAAAGAAGTCGGAAACATGTATGACAAGTGTGATTACCCACTGGCGATCCTGCACCGATCCGGTTTTGGGGCAAAATCAAACCGGAGTCGGATTGGAGAGGTGTATGAAGAAGTGTGTCTCGGCCTTAACAGTGTGCAGGAGAATCCAAGGCAGTCGATTTCGCATCGCTCACAAAAAACTCGGCCTTTCACAGACCACATCTTGGCGAATTTTTCGTCATGACTTGGGCCTGCACCCGTAGAAAATGCAACTGAACCAGGTAAACGACCATAGACAACGACGTGTGTTCGCTGAATAGGCTCTAGAGTAGTTGACAACTGACCCTAATTTTCATCGGAAATTAGGTACTAGTTGCTAGATGACTGGGTACGTGAACAAACAAAATTGTCGATTTTGGGACGATACCAATCCGCATGAGATCCAAGAGCGTCCTATGCATCCCGAGGATGGTGTGGATTTTGGGCTGGCAGCATCATTGCTCCATATTTCTTTGAGAACGACGATGGCCAGGCCAGCACTGTCAACGGCGACCACTATAGGTCAATTATCACCAACTTCTTTTGGCCTGAATTGGATGATCTAGACATTCTAGACACCAACAGGATAGTGCTACGTGCCAAACAGTTCTTGCCACATTGGATATGATTTTCTGCACGAGCGATTTGAGGGCATGGTCATCTCACGGGTACATGATGCGAACTGGCCACCAAGATCGTGCGATTTGACCCCATTAGACTTATTCTTAGTGGGGATTTCTTACGTCGCTGGCGTAACCGAATAAGCAACAAACCACAGAGGTCCTCAAAGCCAACATAACCCAAGCCACCGGTCAAATTCTAAAATCAACTGGTGATCACACAATTAAATAAAGTGAAACAAAAATGATCACCACAGAAAATCATAAAAAAATTGGAAAACTCAAAGAATCCGCTTATATTCTTTTATACAAGTATCATAGGACATATACAAGCATCATAGGAAAATGATGCTTGTATGATCCCGACATACTTTGGTGATCCCTACATACTTTGGTGATCCCGACATACTTTGGTGATCCCTACATACTTTGGTGATCCAACATTGCTCTGTTTTTGAAAACCAAAGGCTTTCACGAGGCTTACAGAGATAATAATCGAGAAGCAAAAACAATGAAAACAAAATAATCAATGTTGAATAGATCAGGAGTATATATAGGCCAAACGGGGGGAACCTTTTCCCAAAGAATAAAAGAACATATGAGTAGTTTATTGAATGTGAAAAATAAGTCAACTTTTGCAAACCATCTATTGGCAGGGGGGCATGAGTTTGACAAAGGCTATAACGTAATACATTTGGAATAGAAATGTTTAAACCTCGATCTTTCGAAATGGATAAAATGAAAAATTCAAAAAATGTACTGAATGACCAAATAGAATTGAATTATTTGTCTCTGCTAAATTTCTTGTCCAATGTATTGGTGATTAAATGAATTGGTAAACTTTATTTCATTATGAATAAATTTTTGAATCATTACTTCATTAACAGGGAAATAACTTTTATAATTGGATAACCCTTACAGCGAAGTTACAGTGCATATGACCAGACTAATTACTATCCTTCAGAGTTAAGAGGAAAGAAAATACAATCAACGTAACATGTAAAATTCAAACCTGTCCTTGTTCGACACCTGAACAAAGTCATCATCATCAACGTATTCGCCGAAATAAAATGCGTGTAGACTGCAAATGAATGAATTATAATGCACAATGTATAAAGCCGCGTATAAGGAATTGTGACGTTACCACTTCAAAGGTTGTTCGAGGTAGTTTATAATTAAAAATAAGTGCACTCACTTTTGCGCCGTTGCCAGTTCTAAACGTGATTAACAGAGACAAGAGTATTCCTGACGTAAATGTAGACGTCAAACTTAAGATAAACATCTTAATAACGGAAGATTCTGGAATGCACTCGATTAATTAATTTATCGATATCGTGCATACCCCCGTCAGTGAAGGGGGATTTTTCAAACATAATGATACTTTTTCATCGAATAATATATGGAAATTGAAGCTCAGGCCACTTTTTTCTTTACCATCCAATTCGAGTTGACCGAAAAATAAATTAAGTAAGTGAAGTGAGTGAATTCATTCAATGGGGAATGTTCCTCCTGACGAAAATCAAGTAGTTTTCATAAAAGAGCTCTAAAACAACGCATTTCAAACTTATCATTTCAACCTTTTTCTTTAAAAAATTATTTAAATACTTAAAAAAGAGGAATTGAATAATGCATTCAACATTTAAAGTAATTCGTTTCTATTCCACCATTTGGCAACATCGGTTATAGCTAATAAAGGACAATGAATCTGTTACCTGTATGAGACAAACAAAGATGACATATTTCAGAGGCGTGCTGTTCTGTTTACTTATGATCCGAGTTCTGAGACATTCTGTGACATTGACATTTTGTGCACCTAACCTATCTTCCTCTATATAAATAAATAACAAAACAACTGTTGTATATGTGGCTTGTGGAGGTGGTATCGAACTATAATTTATATTTTTTGCCTTAATTGTTGATTTATAAATTATTTCAACTCGATATAGGCGCTGTTGCCAATATGTGAATTAGAAACAAATCCCTTTAAAAATTAAAACCCAACATTTGAGACATCAATTTGAATACTTTTCGAAGTGAATTTGAAAAACTCATGGATTAAACTCAACTTTATTTTGTTCAAACTTGCATTTGCTGTAATAACCCAATATGAGGAACATTCCCCATTCATTTATAAGACAGACACATATTCGTCTATGACAGAAGAAAAAATATATATATATATATATATATATATATATATATATATATATATATATATATATATATATACAAAAATTAGAGATTATATAATTCTAGGAGAGAAATGAAATTATTCATATTCTTAACTGAAATGACAAACTGAACTGAGTGTGTTTGAAACCGCGACACGTGTTTCGCTATACAATAGCTTCTTCAGTTTATGATTGAGGAAGCTATTGTATATATATATATATATATATATATATATATATATATCTATAGTTGCGTACATATGTATATATATTCACAGGTATCTTTTATACTAATTTTAGAGTATCAACCATGTAACAGAATTGTTTTTTTTTTGAAGGGAGGAAAGTGTGATATATCGGCACGTTATTTATATCATTCTGTATATATAATGGAAATAAACTGCCCGATTCTAGTTTGTTTTTATTACTACTCAAAGCACAACATACTTTTTATATTGTTATAAAAAGTTGCGCGACGTCTCCTTTTGTTTCAACCTTCATGAAAATAAACATTGTGAATTGAGTTTCTAAAGGAGCTGCTGTTTCATTTACCTGCGCAATTATAAATTGATTTCAAGTTATTACAGTTGTCAAACCAAAGTATAGAAAAGTTAAACCAAATAACAGGTATGTACGAGGCCTTCTATTTTTTCGAAATGTAATAAAAATTGAGAATTTCTTCGGAAACGATATAAAAGTGGCAACCGCGATATCGATACACAACTGATACCTTCACCGTTCCACCGAGCCGGTGTATTATAAATAAAGATGATGTCACCCAACAAAACGTACGCTGCCAGACCGATAGGAAAGCTATGCTGCACGAGGCTGTCTGGCCCCAACTTTGATGATCCCATTTTTTCGATACTTATCAATCGGTACAAAATCAATGGTACAAAAAAATAAAATACCTCCAAGTTTTCGAGAAACATTTTCTGTCTCAGTATTTGATATCCAGAGATCACGTACTTCATAGCACCAACCGTGACAAAAAAAATAGTAATTTATATAACGAGTCCGGAAAATACTGGGTTTTTGGACGAGTAGATGAAATTCTGGTGCGAGCCCAAAAACTGTTTTCGGATGTGTTGCGTACACTATTTTTTCGGCAACCGTGTAGAATAACAAATCAATGAAACGCATTTCTCTTTATATTTCTTTGTAGAATAAAAATTCAAACTTTTCAATTCTTACTTGTATTAAAATTGAAATTCGAACAGAAGATACATAGTAACAGAAACATACAGACTCATAGAAACTAACAGACATCTCAAGAAAGCGGTTTAAAATATTACAAAGTTCACATATACCAAAAATTGCATCCAGGTGATCCTGAAAAGCGATTATAATTTTGTAATTGGCTAATAAGAAGACCTGATTTTCCTGTTTTCCTGAAAAATGTAATTTGGACAGATGAAAGCACTTATACGAATTGTGGGATATTCAACTGAAATAACGAATACATTTGGAGCATAAACAACCCCAGGCAGTTCCGAGAAATTCGACCTCAAGTGTGGGCAGGAATTTACAAAGATAGAATTTTGGGTCCTCATTTATTTGACGGAATTCTGAATGGAGAAATCTATCACCAGTTATTAATGTCGATTTTCGAAGACTATTTGGATGATCTACCTTTGGCTAACTATAACAACATCTGGTTTCAACATGATGGTGCTCCACCACACACTACCAGACGAGTATCTAATTACCGGACTGAAAGGTTTGATGATGAAAGGATAGGGATTAATGGTGGCCAGCAAGGTATCCAGACTTAAGTGTTATGGATACATTCTTATGGGGTACACTGAAAAATAGAGTTTATGGCCAGAGGAAATATCAAAATATTCAGGACCTTCAACACACCATTGTTAGAGAGTTCGGAAGATTGAAGAGTAGGGAAATTAATCGTGCAGTGAATAATAATCGAAGAAGCGCACAGTTGTGTTATCATGAACAAGGCCAGTATTTTGAACATTTGCTGTGATTCACTTTTGTCTTTATATTTTAGTTAATAACGCTCATACAAGGTAATAAGCCTGATGTAGTCCTTCTGGACCACTAGAGCAAGACGATATTTGTCGTAGAGTTTTCAGCTTCTAACGAGACGAATATTGTCCGAAGAGAGGAGAAAAAACGGATAAAATATCAAGATTTTCTCTTCGAACTCTCGCAGACTATATCCAGACCACTCTGTCAAGATGGTTGTTCTGATTATTGAAGTCCTTGGTGGAATGAATCCCAAAATCATACCGACTTGCCGCACTAAGGCAGAAATCTTAGCCGGAAAGATAAAAAGGCTGTCCTTCTTGGCTCACTGCGCTTGCTCAGGGCACATGATTCTGGGACCCAATGATCACTTACCCCACGGTGTGGGGAGTGGTCGTTGGTTGATCATGCTGGCGGGCCTTCCCGAATGTATCGGGGATAGAGCCTGACAGCGCATACTACGATAATAATAATAATGACTGGTTTTATTGATAAGTTCATACATGGGTAACCAGTACATACATAGCAGGATTCATTTTTCGTCCATGTTCAAAACATTAATTAATAAATAACCTTTCCTTACATTATCATATTGATATACATACAATTTAAGTAATAGCCCAAGCTTGTCTCAAATTAAACAATGTCAATATTGAATAGTTCAACTTAGATTATTTTGAAGAATATTTTGTGAGCTTTGAGCTTTAATAATTATCGATAATCTCAAACAATCTATAATAGTTATTTATGTATCAAGGGAATTAGGAGGGCCTTAATTACCGATGGCAAAGTTTGCGTCCCGAGGGACAGCAATTGCCTGAGGTTATTAAGGCTCATTAATTCCCGTGGTACATAGATAATTTTATTTCTGACCGATTTCAATAAAATTTTGTTCATTTTTGAAACGGAAAAATGTACCAATTCATTACCTTCCCGGTATATTTGAATCAGGTACCGTTGATTATAGTAGAGTTTTCTTGTTGCTAGGTTGTTGCTACGTTACTTGTTTATAAACAGAACTTTGTTATCAAGCTGTGTTTGCGGTGAAAACGTGTTTTCTACCCCAAATATAATGGAGGATATTTTGAAAAAAACTGAACAAGCAAGATAATCATTAATTCCATCGAAAAGTGAAGCCGTATACCAAAAAGAATACAAGATATATCTGGACTGGCTGACACGGAAAAATGTTATGCCAAAAGATGTCACTGAAACTGTATTTCTGGCATATTTTCAAGAACTGGTAAGGAATTTTCTATGTTTTTCGGTAGATTTGGTAGTAATTGTGTTTATTCGTTTCAGTCAGAAACGTATAGTCCGAATTCTTTATGGACTAAATGGTCAATGCTAAAATCGATGGTGACTATACATGAGAAACGAGATATCACCAAGTTCAATGAACTACAGGCTTTTTTGAAACGGAAGAGTAAGAGTTATAAGCCGAAAAAGTCTGCTGTTTTATCTCTTAAAGATGTTATCAGATTCCTAAAGGACGCTCCTAATGATATTCATTTATTGCATAAGGTAATTTTTTTCTTATTTTCCTTTTTGTGTGTATTTATTTCCTTTTTTTTGTTATAGGTTGTTTTGATTATGGGTTATTTTGGAGGATGCAGAAGTCAGGAACTTTTGAATATGAAGATATCGGATATAGAGGACCGGGATTCCGTTATGGTAGTGAACGTACCGGAAAGTAAAACTGGTGTATCGAAGAAATTTACAGTTGTGGATGAGAAAGAGTTCTCCGCTTTGCCTTTATTAACACTTTATATGTCTTTGCGTCCTAAAGGTATTGAACGATTTTTTTTGAGCTTCCGACAAAATAAATGTACATCTCAGCCAATTGGAAAAAACATGTTTGGGAAAACCCCCAGCAAAATCGCAATGTATTTAGGATTGCCAAACTCATCTTCCTATACGGGACATTGCCTTCGTCGCACTTCTGCTACTGCTCTAGCCAATGCAGGAGCAACTATGACTAACTTAAAAAGACACGGAGGTTGGAAAAGTTCCACGGTGGCGGAGGGGTATTTGGAGGATAGCATCGAATTGAGAAATAAAACGGCGCGTATGTTGTCTACTTTGTCATCAGAAGAGGCAGGTACCTCGACTGTAGTGAACAGAAGCTCCAGCCATACAAAAGAAGAAATTGTTTCCAGTGGCGGAAGTAATTTTCAGGGAACATTTCAAAACTGTACATTTATTATTTGTAATGACGTGAATAAATAAAATATGCTTCAGTTTTCATTTCTATTTATTTTTACTTGTGAAAGGTAGAGGGAATTATAAAATCTATAATGTCCCAAGGGAGTTATGACCCTCTTTATTGATATAAGCTTATAATATCCCGGTCAGAAATAAACGAATATTGGTACCTGTTGCGCTCTAATCTCCACGTTGTTTCATTCTCCGTGGGATTAATCTATCTCATTACCATTTTGAATGTCGGATTGGCTGACCCTATAATATAAACATGAACATAAACAATGTAGCATTCCATTTTGTCATATAAGTTTATTATTGGTAATTTATTATGCATGATCAATAAGTTTGTGTTAATGATCGGAACGACTATTATGAATACAGAACGATCAACTGTGCACGAGAATTCTCAGAATTTAGATAATATACATGAATGAGAGCGCAATATGGAGAATAGGAGATTATAGGTCGCTTAAAATTGACTTGCTTTACTCAACTAATGTATATAAGCAGTTTTATCGTAGAAATCGTGTAGCCAGTTCATGATTCGGTATATTCAAATTAATATCATTATTACAAGGTATAAAACGAAGTCGTTTCCCGCTGTCTGTTCCTATGTATGCTTAGATCTTTAAACTACGCAACCAAGTTTGATGGTATATGTCTATCTCTTAGGCCGATGACATACTTCGCGATTTCCGGGCGGTTTTTTATTTTTATGCCAACCCCAGCATTTAAATGGAACATGCCAGTGTTTGCGATTTTTAACAGCGGCAAGGGCGAACAATTAGGAGAAAAACCAAGGTAAACGAATGGGACCCGACAGTGTCGGCTATTTTCGAGCGGTTTTTTAGTTGCCATTCGAGCTTGGAACTGAAAACTTTAATTTTTAGAGTAGAAAATCACCCTTGTTTGTAGGACAAAAGGGAGTATATACTACAAGTATGAATTTTGTTTTTCTGATGCAATCTTTCTGTAGCAAAGGTCGAACAGTTGCCACAAGTTCATCGAACGACTTAATGGACATTCGGTAATAGGTGGTACGGGTGCGCGTCGTACCTCTTTGGGTGGCGTCTTCCAGCAAGAGTGTCTTCTGTTTCTGGAGCGCAAAGGAATATCACCATTTGATTGTGAAATATCGCAGCAGCAGCAACAACAGACTTCATAGTTGCTTTGAAGGCGCCAACGATACTATAGGGAATATTTCCCCTCCAATCTTAAACCCGGACTGCCAGAAAATCACTTGTAAATTTCCGTTCGGAAATCGCGCTGGAAAAAACCGCTCGGAAATCGCGAAGTATGTCACCGGCCTTAGGGATAACCCACAATAACCATCTTTTATCCTCGAGAAATACTGGCTTATTTACGAAGCGATTTTAAGCAATACAGCATTAATCATTATCCAATTAAGTACCTTAAATTCATTGTACATTCAATTTAGATTAATATGGCCCTTAACAGCATGTAATTCAATCGAATATTTTTGAATATATTACAGATTTAAAATGCAGGGACATAGCGGCGGCGGCGGTACCAGCCGCAGAGGGGGGGCGGCGCGTGCTTATGAATAGCGCGTCGAAGGCAGCGCTTCGTCCTATAGCACTTACTTCATGGTTAGCAGCGATCGCAGGCCTTTATATGTATATTTTTTATCATTGCACCATGCGGAGTCGGGGCAACAGTGCTTCCCCACAGCAGATCTGCAACACTCTTCTTGACACGAGTTTCCTTTCAAAATTCGTGTCAGATAAGTACTAAATCTTCAACTCTAAATTTGCCTGTTTATATACAAAATTAAATCACCTCCTACTTTTATTTCAGTTGTGCATCCATGGATACAAGTTGCCGGAAAAATTTCTGAGAATGTCTAGTGTAATGATTAACAGAAAAACATATTTCAAACAGATTTTAAACAGATTTCAAACAGATGTATCGGTCTCAACAGTTTTAAGCAATGTTTGTTTGAAGGTGATTGACAATGTTTCATGATGAATTTCACTAGTTCGGACTTCCATTGTCTACTATATGAAAAGATCTGTCCCGTAGGAGAATCTATTAGACCGTGCTTTTGGGCTCTGTAATATGAAGGAAGGTCTCGAGAAGGAACTAGACATCATCAAAAATGATCTTCAACGGAATGGCTACTCCAAAGCGATGGTAGAAAAGACTTAGGCTAAAAGACAGCAGGAGCCTCGCAAGGAAGAGAAGCCGTCACAACCAGTGCTTGCACTTCCCTACATCAGAGGATTATCGGAGAGGATAAGAAGAATTGGTTCCAAGTACAACATCAGAACCTGCTTCAGATCCGGTAACACTATCCGTAGCAGCCTCACGAAAACCAGGCCACCAAACGCGGACTGCGATTGCAAGAATTGCATTTACCGGATACCCTGTGAGTGCGGAAAATCCTTTATTGGTGAAACTAAGAGGCCATTGAATGTTCGCATTGCCGAGCACAAGAAACACACACAGCGAAGGGAAACCAGCAAATCAGGAATAGCAGACCATGTTTGGACCCATCAACACGACATCGAGTGGTCCCAACCTGAGATCTTGCACAGAGAGGAACTTTGGTTTAGGAGAAAATTTAAGGAAGCCGCATACATGTTGTCCAACAACGTATTCAGCCAAGCCAGCGTAGAAATACGCAACATATGGAAACCCATCATCAAGCAAAAAATGACCAACTCCCGCCAAACCGGTCATCTCCCACGGAACCAGTGAAGCGGCAAATGGAAAGCGGGGAAATGTGAAAGTACTCGAACGACCTATAAATACTCATCTCTCGGAAGAATCAGTCCAGTCATCACCCGAAGACGATTGTAGATACTAACAATCGAAACTTCGTGAACTAACGTGACTTGGAATCTCTCCATTTTTTATTTTTATTTTCTTTTTTCATTTCTTCATTTTCATTTATTCAATTGTTCTATTTTTACTTGTATTTTATTTCACTATTATCTCATTTCAGGTTTATTTTGCTTAATATAATTGTTATTTTCAGCTATTTATTTTTAATTCTTCTCTTTTAGTTGTTTCAGGGATTTCAAATGATTTTATATGGTAGACAATGGAAGTCCGAACTAGTGAAGTTTTAAGCAATGTTCTTGAAACGGGTTTCAATAGCACATCAGATAGACCATCATACTGGAATCTATTGCGAATGTGGGAAAATAGAAACATTGAATCATATATTTTCAACTTGTATAAGTTGAAGTACGGAACGCTGTTCCGAACTTGAACTTATACAAGCAACAAGCCCCAATAACCATTCAAACAGTGCTATACAAACCTAATATTGAAATTGATTATCAAACATATTGAATATAATAAATTTGAACTGTACAAGAATGACCTGAAAAAACTACTTTCTTCACTTATTCCACTTTCACACATCCTTAAAGCAATCATAACTATACCCTATATTTGTGTAATAATATCTAACAAACTTCATCACAGAAAATATTTACAAGAAAAAGAAGATCAACACGAATAGATAGCAAAACAAGAAGGATTACAACATGGTACATACCAGACAAAGTTCAATGCGCCTGAATGGAAGCAAAAACCAAACACATCATAAAGAGAAAGAGAGAGAGAGAGAGACTAACATCATAACCTGATCCCCCTGGAAGAAGGGTTGGTTCACAGATGGATCAAAAACACCTTCCGGTTCTGGTGCAGGTGTTTTCAGTCGCAGACCCAGGACAGTTATACCTGGAACCTATGCGATTGTATTTCAAGCGGAAATTTACGCTATTGAATTGTGCGCGGAGAGATTGGAAGAATCCAACCTCATACACAGGTCAATAAAAATATTCTCGGATAGTCAAGCGGCATTGAAAGACTTAACAGATTGTCCCTGGTCTGGATTCCTGGCCATACTGGCCTGGATGGCAATGATGCTGCTGACTCACTTGCAACACCTGGATGACAAGAATATTTATGGACTTCTGACATAATCTTCCAGGATTGGCTCAATCCAATTTGTTGGACTTCAGTAGGGATGAACTACGATATCTAACAGGCCTTCTTACAGGTTACTGTCATTTGAATAATCTTATGTAGAGACTCGCACTATCGGAAGACAGTGTGTGTCGCCTCTGTTTGCAAAATGATGAAACAGCAGAGCACATATGTTGTGCTCCTCCACCGCAACCTTTGCGGGTTACGGTGGAGGGTCGAATAGACCCACTCACTTTGTAACTAACCTAACCTAACCTAACAACATAACCTAACAAACCAAACGTCGCCGTCGACAGTTCATTCAAACTCCTTCTTAATGTTTCAAACGTTTTGTTAGTTATTCTGCTATTCTTGTTTCAAAAACTGTGTAACTAACACGTTTTTACAACTTTGCTGTATTGGTCTTGTAATGGTCTTTTGATTTGCTTTCGGGTTTTGCCGTGGTCTTTGGTTATAACCTTCAAACGTTTCAATTGCAACTGCGGCAGTCATATTCAATGGCGTGATCGAAGTACTTTTCTTGATGTGTCAACAGTTGACACATTCCTATATAAGAGTAGTGGTCCTTCTATGTTATGTTATAGACATTGTTTCGTTAGTGTTCACACTTAATTAATGAATGCAATGACGAGTCCAAACTATTTTCTTAGGAATCTTTTGTTCAAATATATAATCGACCTGAATTGTAATCAGTTCAACTGAATAAAGCAGAGTCACATGTGTCCTATATTAATACTCCGATTTGATAGATTGCAAGTTGGACGAGATAAGATTGACAGTTTGGTTGAACAAATCCATCATCAACTTTAGTTGTAATGAGAAACTGGCAAAAAATCCATTATTATAATACTTTTAATATACCTCAACATGTTTGTTGTAGATAAAAAGTTAATATTACTGTTCAATAATTATCTTATCCTTGGTAAACATATGACGTCAAGTGGCCATTTTCGTGATAAGGTTCAAATAAATATTTTTCCAAAATGAAAATCGAAAGTTTCATTGTCACCTTACAAGGAAAAAAATTCACGACATCATGTAGGAGAAAGTTCTGAAACAAAATAGGTTATAGGTAGAAATTTTTCACCAATTAAAAAAAAAGACCATGACATATCTGATTATTGTGTTTCGACTGATTAATAAGTATTTCGATAAGTATCTCTGCAAAAGAAACGAAAATCATCTAGTAACAACGTGAAACGAATTATTTGAAAACTTTGGACTCATGAAATACCGATTAATAAACAATATGAATTTAGCGTCAATCTTTTCAATAAAATGAGATTCTCAGATGAACGTCTCCTCATTTGTTGAAGGTAGAAAACAAATAACAACTATCAATACATATTAGAAACGGGTATTAACAAGACTCCACTCTAGATTCGAAGATGTTTATTTTGTGAGTAAACAATCTAGACTCAGTTTTTACCAAAGTTGATTTTTTAGCCTATATATTTATAGCTGAGTACTAAACTAAATTGGTGGTCCACAATTCTTTATTGGGTAGGTGTGGTGCCAGCAACGAAATCTAATATAAAACTTAATTATACTAACCAAGACATATCTTATTCAAAAACCGAATAGCTTTTGTCGATATTGAAGATTTTCTTTTTTCATTTAATAGATCATTTTTTCAAGTGCCGGCACCTTAAAAAATTGTATTCGCCTAATTTATTTCGTACCCATTTTTGATTTCATTTTGCTGGTTGGTTTCGTATTTATACAGTAATATTATTTCATACAGCTTAGACTTTAAGGGCAAAGCCCAAATCTTTGCCATTATTGAACAGACTTTCATCTCGACACATCCAGAATCATTCTGGTAATGCATGGCTATCTTTTTCAATAAAAACGCCACTTCACAAGTCATAGTTTTAGTTATCTTCTTTATACTCTCCTAGTTCTGTATCGACTATCTAACTACACGTTTAATTCAATGCATTTTTTAGTCCAGAAAGATGAAAATACACTAAATCGAGAATTAATTAATCAATATTCTACATGACATATAACAGTTCTATTAGTATTTTGATCTAGTGAATGACTCTGAGTGAGTAATAGTGAGGTCACTCATAACAGATAATGCAAAACCGTTTATGCTCTGTTAAACATTTTTTTCCGCTAGCTTACAACCTATTGTTGAAATTTAGCTCATATGCTTGTGTTACGTGAATAATAATAACAATAATAGGTCTTTTACCCCAATCCGATCACATACATAACATAGGAAACGTCAACACTTCAATTTGAAAAGGTTATATTTTTAGGAGTGACTAATTTTTGGGGAAAGATGGAGTAGTAGAATCAACACTTTATTGTGAGATTTTCATTGAACGGTTTTACAAAAACGCAACACCTGCTTCGGGCGTGTCTTCACTAACTATCTTCTACATATTCAATGCTTTATATACCTAATCCTACAATCTGAAGTACCTACATTTCAAGTACCTGAGTTTGTAATGAATTGAATTACCTGAGCTTGTATACCATATTTGAAAAAATATTTAGTAACGGGGAATTAATCAATTCTAATTGGTCATTCAGTAAATTACCCGAATTCTAGAATCTATTAATTTCTAAACATTCTGAAAGATTGAGTTTCAACCTTTTTTCTTCTTAATCGGAATTGGTCTTTCTATTCACAAAACTAGTTCTATCTTCTTTAACTCTTTGGAAAAATGTTCTCCCAGTTTGGCCAATATACAGTTTTGGGTTTCTCTTCGATACTCTGAAAACTCGAAAACATTCAATTAATTCGAAAATCAGTTAGCCAACCATCATGTTTTCTCCAACATCTGAAAGTTTTCTTTGTACTTGTGAAATACGAAAGTGGATTATATCCTGAAAGAATCATTCAATTTGAAGAAAACGGCGAAGTATTAATATCGTCCATGAAGAAATCGGCTTCAAATTAGAAATGGCCTTCAACTCCTGATCAAATTCCATACTCAACGGACGAAACTGTTTAACAAATCCATGAGCCAGAACAAATAGGCCGACGGGAAATTTTTAAAGTAAATGAGCTGCAAGTTTACAGTGGTCTCTTGGCTAGTGTTACTGTTAGTAAAGTTCCTAAGCCTCATTGAGAGATGAAACTTTCAAGATGGCGACTGGGCGCCATCTGGGGAATAAAATTAAACGGAAAGGGGGTCTTGTGACACATCATTTTGAAGCTCCTGGCGAATACTTCACAATCCTAGAATAATATGAAGTCAATATCTTCACCTACTATGAAATGAAGCCCCAGGTCGTCTGTCCATTCCGGAAGAACAGCAAGTGCAAATAATTGGTGAGAAGGTAGTAAATCCTGAACAGTCTACTTATTTCGTCGCGAATGTTTGTGAGGTGTCTCCTTCTACTGTGTGGAGACTTTTGAAGAGGAATAAGTATCATCCATACAAAATTAAAATGGTACACCAATTAACTGAAGATGATCCTGATCGAAGAACAGAATTCTGCGAAATCATGACGGAAACCATTGCAAGGCATCCTATCTCCACAATTTTTGTTTAGGTGAGAATGTACAGTTTTTTAAACAGCAATGTTCATAGACAAAATTACCGTTATTGGAGTGACACCAACCCTCACGTTCTCCAGGAAACACATACCCAATATCCAGAAAAAATTTACGTTTGGGCAGGAATATTGGGAAACCAAATTTTAGCAACTCTATTTATTAATCAAAATTCAACAGGGGAACTATATTTGAATATGCTGGAAACTATTGTTGACCCTCTCATCACTGAAATCGTCGAAGCGAATCCCAATGAATTCGATATGGATATTGTATTCCAACAAGATGGAGCACCACCACATTACTCCAGACAAGTAAGAAACTATTTGGATACAACTTTTCCTGGTCGTTGCGTTGGCCGTCAAGGTCCTACAGAATGGCTAGCCCGCTCGCCAGATTTGGCACCTTTGGATTTTTTTAAAGGGCTATTTGAAGCAAAAGGTGCACGAAACTGAACCTGCTTCAATATTGGAAATACGTCAGAGAATAATAAATATTTGTAGAGATATTGACGTTACTGTGTTTAAAAATGTTCGGCGAGATATATCGGATAGGCTGTTTCTCATATTATGTAGTTAAATGTCAATGTGTTCAGGCACTTATTAAAAGTTCCGCCATTTTGTAGAAGTTGAAGATATTTATATTTTAGGGTTGTGAAGCATTTGTCAGGAGCTTCAAAAAGATGTATCACAAGACCCCCCTTTCCATTAATTTTTTTTCCCAGATGGCGCTCAGTCGCTATCTTAAAAGTTTCATCTGTTAATTTCACTTTAATTTCATTATCCCATTAAAGAAATGCACTGTATATAATGCAAGTATACAATATTTTTGAGGTAAAATTGATTCAGTCATATTTCTTTATGTTACTAATGGAAATAATGCACTGTCCCAATGTTACTCCAATCAATGGAGTAAGATTTGGACGAATTAATTTTTTTAGTAAAATACTAGAGTACTCGTGGAACGCTGATATCTCGTAAATAATATCTAACTCCTTCCTTAATATGAATGAACATGAATTTTCCAAGAATCAGCGATTCTCCATTTCAAAGAAAACCGCCTCGACTTCTCGGAAAACGTGAAATCTTATCAAAACAACGTGCTTATCTTGGTGTTTATGTGTCGACCGTCGGTTGTATAAATAGGTGTACAATGAGTGTGTACGTACGTATGTTTGAAATTTCACATTTTAAACAAAACTGATCCAATTTCAAGATTGTTTGCTTCTGTATTTTTAGGGGCCGTAATGTTCTGTTTCGAAAAGTTTTGTAAACAAAAGCACAACGTTTATTATTCTAAATATGAAGAAATCGGAGTCATGATGATTGTGCATGTGTAGCGCAAGTTTTATTATGGGTTGAAGTTTTTACAGCCTACTTAAAATTGGTAAAACCACATAAAACGGATTCATTAAACAAATGTAACAAAATCGAATCGAAGAATCGCTTTAAAGAAAAATATATTCTCCTTTTTCTTTATTTCACGATCATTTGTAAAACAAAGTTGGGATGGATTTTTTTTAATATTGGTACACCAACTAATCTACATATCCAGTAGAATGAAAATTAAAGCCAGAACATCGAAGAGGTTCAACCCAGTATACCTCGAAATCCACTGTTTAAGAACTCTTCCATTTGGAGAACTCCTTTTATGTAGAATAAACTTTCTGAGAACGTTTATCCAAGTGAATTCAATCGCTAGCGATTCGAATGCAACGTGAATCGCTACTTCCGCACAGACACCGCTCTTAGAGCGCCTTAGGGGTTTTTCTGCGGTGCTTGTGTTTTGTCCTTGTTGTTGTTTTTCGTAAATGGTATAGGTTAGAGTATCCATTGTCTGAAAAGTGTTGATAGAGTCAAAATTAAGAAAAAATGTATCAATGAAATATTAAAAAAAATATTTTCCATAGGCAACAAATTATTTCAACCTAGAAGGGAGATGAATTGATAAAATGGGTTCAAAATGATAATGGAAAAATGAAAAACAAATCACATCTATCCCCTTCACGTTTCGAGATTATTCATAGGTCAATTGGATGAGATGTTTCTTACCTCCTTCGGAGTCCACTAGAAAGGTTGCTATGAGTTGCGTATATCCACAATGACCTGCATGAATGTATCGTTGTCCAACATATTTGCAGTTTCTTTAAACTTCCTTTTGAACCAATCTTCTCCCTGTGGATAACTTCAACTTCGTATCACTTGATGTTATGTTAATGGATTCAAACTTGCTCCGTTTCTCCCGAGCAGCTGGTTTGTTTCCGGTGGGCGTTCATGTGCTTGCCAGTACGGACTTTCGACTGTTGCTTACACCCCTATAGGCTTACACCCCTTGTCACATTCACTTGCTAGAAGATAAATACCATTCTTAAGGTCTTCTGAATATGATGAATTGTTTTGTCAGGTTGCTACGGTGTGGCCGAATCTGAAGCATGTTTTGAAGTTTTGCTCAGACTCATTTCTTCTTATCTTCTCCGACAGTTTTCTAATGTAAGGAAGGGATAGGACTGATTGTGATGGCTTTCTCTTTTTGAGGCCATATTATAACCAAGATCTGTTCTACCAGCTTTTTGGAGTATCCATTATGTTGGAGAAACTTCCTGATGTTGGCTCATGTGAAAACCTCTCATCATGTTACAGAGGCAGAATGCGCGAGTCTCAATGTTTCCTCTTCAGGTGTAAATTGGTGGTAGTTCCATTCTTAATTCTTATTCTGCCGGGTGCGAGTTATTTTTTTGTAGAGAAACATTTTCCACTCGTCGATCATCTTCATCATCACGTCTTGGAACATAGAAGGTATCACACTTTTGATGTACCACAAATAACCGTCCTGTTTCTTTTATTTATAATCACATACCACAAATGTGTAGTCTTTTCGTGGGCTTCCTCAGCAACCAACAGCAGCCAACATATGTTGGCTATGACTGGTGACAGTGAGGATGACAATGCAAATCATCTTCTCAAGTGAAGATTTTTACCCTCTGCTGAAAAAAGCATTTCCGGGCATATTCGGAAGGTAATTTTTGAAGGTCAGTTTGAAGTAACAGTTTTGATAACAGTTTTGAGGTGAAGTTTGGTGGGGTATGTATTGTAAAAAAAGAGGAAGAACAACGAATGAAATATGAGGATTTACTCTCCGACCTTTGCAAATTCTACCCAGACCGTACAGTTGAATTGCTTTTTATCACAGATTTCTTATTGAAATGATACATTCTCTACTCTATGAATTCAAGATCACACCAAGTATTCGCAGTGCGGCAGAAATCTTCATTATGGAAATGTAGAAAACTGTATCACCAGTTTATTGCGGTTAATTGTGACACATAATCCTCAGACCCAATGATCATTTAGCTCAGGTCTGGAAGTGGTCAGTGGTTGATGATACCGGCGAGTTCCACCGATGTATCAGACCTTCATCAACAACACCAACAAAACAAAACCCTTTTTAGGTGAATAAAAGGATGATGTGGCTTCGCAAATTACAAAATAATCAGTTATTCTGCCAAGACAAGTTTAGTCTTCGTGATGTTTTCTTAACAGAGGTGATATGATGCATCCGCATCTAGTTCAACATTGTAATGCGTGGTATTGGTGACCCTTATCAATATGTTGAACTATGACATAATCAAGAAATCTACAAATCCTTGACCTTGTCAGTGGTATTGATTACTATAACGAACGACTCAGCAGATTCTGTGTTCACTGTCACCGAATAAATGCCATCACGAAGAAGTTCAGTTACCCGTAATCAAGAAGTGTTGACACACTGATTTCGTCGGGTTTAAAATTCTTGTCTGACCCACTTAGATGACATCATCTCTTTTAGGAAAGTCTTTGAAAAATCCACTAAAGATTTCTTTTACGTTAGGAAAAGGTAACTGAATCTCAAAATTGTGTAAATAAATTCTGCGCGTTCTGTATATTTTAAGCATTTTGAGAACTTGAAGTACTTTCAATATAATCGAATAATTGTCAGTAATTGAGTAAAAATTACTCAATACCAGCAACTGAATTCAAGTACAAGTGCTTTTTTTTGAATAGGGATAGAAATAAAAAGAGACGTTCCACTTTCAACGTTGAGAACTCTAAAGACTATGTCAAACAACACTAATGTGTACTTCAACCTGTCTGTCTGTTTTAAATCTGTGTTTCCGTTAACCAGCTGTCACACCTCTACAAATGACAACCCTCAGAAGTTGAAACTTGTGCGAGCTAAGGATTGACAAAGTCTTACCTTTTAACGTGTGATTCCTGGCACGGGTTGGACGATAGCAAGTGAAAATCGATCGTTTGCTTAAACCACCGACCAACACGTCAGTCAATTCAAGTGAGTGAACAAAGCACCCACGTCGAACCGCCTGACTACCGATGTATACAATCAATGTATACATTTACTTGCCGGTACTGAATACCGTAGCTCTGCCTGTAACTGAAAAATATGATACAGATTTGAATTTTTAAAAATATGCTACTATTTTTAATGAATTTTCCACTGACCCAGGTAGTGATACAAATAGAGTCGTTTCACTTTTAGCGCTGACAACACTAAAGACTATTTTAAACAACACTAATGACTATTTTAATCGTCGTATTAATTTACTTATCGGTAGTGAATACCGGAGCTCTGCCTGTATTTAAAAAATATGATACAGGGTTTTTTAAAATATTATTACCTCCACAAATGCCCTACCAACTTTTCAACAGTGGAGACGGGAGTGGGTATAAAGAAAGAAGAAAGGAGTAAATTAATTTGCGAATCTTCTATTAATGAAAGTTATGGGAAAGAGAGCGTTGGTAAAGAAAGACAGTTATTTTTTTAACAATAATAGAAGGTAAAGAAAAATGGTAACGAAGATTGTCAGTTCTAACTTCCGTGACCAATCTACGAAATTTGATTTATTCACAAGGAAAAATAAATTATATTAAAATGAAGGATTTTGTCACAATTATTTCTTCGTTGTCTGATTCAACTGATGAATTATCTACCCTCTAGTATGCATAAAGTCGGTTTACAGTTGCTCAAAGGTAGCAAAGGTTTTAAAATTTCAACACAATACACTAAACTAATATAATTGATACTGAGTAAAAGTGGATACTTTTCTTCTAGATGAAGTGGGTTACGCAGTTACGCTGACAGTTTTGGTAGTGTTACTTCTGTGATGCCAATACGTCCCGTTTAGACCAAAATGAACGATAAAAAGGAACAATATTACCTTCTTTGAGTAATGAGGCGTACGATCATCCGCTCTTATGTCGCTACCAACAGTGGTGAGTCATCTAGGTGTCCAAGAAGTGGAGATTCGCCAACCGCTATTCTCACAGTTGGGGAGATTTTAAGGTCGTTATCAGTTAGCAACGAACAAGCAAATGGAAAATGAACGACTAAAAATTCATACACGTCTGAACATAATTTCTTGCGAGCAAGAAGGTCGTATCAATAAAACACAAAATGTTTGTTCATACCTGAGATGGAGTGTTGCCTTTGAGATGTCCGAGTTCTTCGACAATGTAAACTTAAATTTGAAAGTTTTGAGTAATTCCTGCATAAATCCTACGACAGTAGATAATTGATTATCTTCCTTGAGATAAATCAATTGTCGATTCAGGAATACTTTCAAACCTTCTTTCAAATCTGCAAAATTGCGATGTTCTTCCCGTGTCTGGTCCGAAACCAAGAAAAGAAGGAAGATACGTTTTGTTTCTGAAGTTTCCAAATGTCGAAATGACATGAACTGTCATAAAAGACAGATGAATTATTTGTAGAAAAAAACGATATCTTATAAATAAACTTTGTGAACCTGCCGATTCCAGCAAAGATACGAAGGCCCGTTTCATATTCCTGGCATATACAGGGTCATAATAAATCGTAATACGAAATGAAATATTTTTGTTATATTTTGAGTAAACTATGAACTATGTGGAATTTTATAGACTTTCCCTTTCTCCATTATAAAATCTACGGGGGGTTTACTAAAAATTGAGGTAGTGATTTTGAAACCGTAACAATATGCTGCTACTCTTCCTGCATTTTCCACTGACCCAGGTAGAATACAAATAAATAGAATACAATAATTCCTTTTTCATTAGTCGTATTCAGTTACTTCCCGGTTATAATTAGCGTAGCTCAGCCTGTATTTGAAAAAAAAGATACAGGGTTGATTTTTCAAAAATATTCCTGAGTTTTCCACTGAATCACGTATAGATACGAATAAAAAGAGTCGTTTCACTTTTACCGTTGACAACCATCAATAGTATTTCAAACAACACCAATTACTATTTCAATCTTTGTATTCTTCAACTTCAAGGTACTGAATACCGCAGCTCTGCCTGTATTCAAAAAGATATGATACAGAGTTGATATTTCAGAAATATGCCACTACTCTTCCTGCATTTTCCACTGACCCAGGTAGAGATGCAAATGAATAAAGTTATTCCTCATTCAGCGAAGACAATACTAAAAACTACTTCAAACAACACTCGGTACTAAATACCGTAGTTCTGCCTGTATATGAAAAGATTTGATACAGGGATGATTTTTCAAAAATATGCTGCTACTCTTCCTGCATTTTCCACTGACCCAGGTAGAATACAAATAAATAGAGTCGTTCCACTTTTAGCGTTGACAACACTAAATACTATTTCAATCGTCGTATTCTGAGAGCAATTCTGGCGCTTTTACATCGCCGACCTTGTTGAATCGCCAAAGGTTAGCTCGAGCCGACGAGAAATTATTGTGTGCGAGACTCAATGACCCCATGTTGCTATTTAATTCCCTAATAAATCTCAGCGATGACCTCACATCAGTAACGTGGATCAAGGGGGACAACCGACAACAATAGAACCGATGCGATGTGCTGAACAGACAGTTGTTAAGATGATTACAAAAAAACAGTGGCTGAGCTGCCTATATGAAATACAGGCAGCTCAGGAGTCAATCGAAAAACTGAATAGTTAATGACGAGGTTAATGGTCACCTCAACAAAATTAAATTTTCTGCATTTGAACTCAGACATTAAAGGTTTGGCTTGAAGTGTTTGGCTTTCTACGACTCCATCTTGATACAAAAAAAGAGATGATGGGATCTTCCAAAGAAAGGAAGAAAGTAATCAATTTGAAAATAAGTAACTCTATATATGGATGTGTGGATCATGCAAAGAAGTAACTTTCCGACACAAACTGAAAGAAAGTCCTCCTGAAACAGCTACTTTCATATAAACATTGAATTACACGGAAGAAAAAAATTCTTTCAAAACAAATACTTCTATATGAACACTGAATTATACAGAAGATACTTTTCTCTAGTCAGTTTGTATTTCAAACATTCGTTGTGGAATAAAATCAGATGTCATTCACAAGAGTTCTACTTTAAATGAATGGTAACAAATTGCACTTACATGGAATACTGTCATCCTCACTGATTTTATTCCACAACGAATGTTTGAAATATAAACTGAGTACAGAAAAGTATCTTCTGTATAATTCAGTGTTCATATAGAAGTATTTGTTTCGAAATATTTTTTTTCTTTCGTGTAATTCAATGTTTATATGAAAGTATTTGTTTCAGGAGGACTTTCTTTCAGTTTGTGTTTGAAAGTTACTTCTTTGCATGATCTACACATCCATATATAGAGTTACTTATTTTCAAATTAATTACTTCCTTCCTTTCTTTGGAAGATTCCCTCATCTCTTTTTTTGTATCAAGATGGAGTACTAGAAAGCCAAAAACTTTCTTTTCCAAAAAATTATTCACTCCTAAAAATATAACCCCTTCAATTCAATTGAATGTGTTCCAAAAGTAACCAGAAATGTGATTTTCTGTTTCTGAGATCACCACCGGCTTTCCAGTGGTACCACTATTGTGGTACCACTGGAAAGCCGGTTATTATATGGTTTCCTGAAAACTGGCGAACCAAAATGTCAAAATACGAACCGATGTTTTTGTTGTGGTGAGCATAACAAATGACAGGATGATTGTGACAAGGCATCCTCGTTAATTTCATATTGTTTTGATAAAAATACAAAAAAAAATCAGCATTTTTTTATTTCGGACTTCTATTAGGTATCTAATATGATATATGAATTGATTCGAAAGCCTTGAAAGAATCTATAAAAATAATTTAAAAAATAGATAAAAATGACAATTAATTAGGCAAAAACTGAACTTACAATGAAATAAAATACAAGCAACAATTAAAAATTGAACTATTAAAAAGAAATGAAAATTAAAAATTATTAACAAGAAATCAAAATTAAAAATTAAAAGATTCCAAGCATCACCCTAAGACGATTGTGGATACTAACAACCGAAACGGCGTGAATTAACATGGCTTGAAATGACTACCATCATCAGTGCCACAATTTTAAATTACGCTCCTGTCGTTACTTCTTTTGTAAATTGTTTCGATTTTTTCATAATATAATTCAGACAACCCAATAAATTCGACAGGTAGCTACCCTGACAATGAAAATTGGTAATTTTTCGTTTGGGAAATTTTTGTATTGACGTAATCCTTCTTTAAATGCTTATTTCTCCCTAATTAATTATAATTAGTAATATTTTTGTAATTCTCAATCCTGGAAGTAAAGAAAATATCAAAATTGGTCAAAATTCGATTATTGTATAATGTGGTATGATCAAATAGCATCTCAACTCATTTACCATCCTAAACGCGTAGGCTTTGCTTGGTTTCTATGGCGTTGTTGATACGTGTTGAGAACTATCAGACGTTTATGAACATACCAAAGATGAATTCAAATGATGAAAGGAATGATATGCTATTCAGTTATGCAAAATCAAATAGAAATTCTCTTTTGGCAAGAAATATGTATATGTTGAGCTATACTCGAATCGTTGAATTCCGAACATTCAAATATTTAGATGATTAGAAAGAAATTTAGGGACTATGGTGCATTTGACAGAAAGAAAACAAGAAAATGTATGGTTACTGGAAGTGCGAGGAATGAAATAAATGTTACGGGTAAGTAAATATTACCACATAAAAATTTACATAGTGAAAACATCTTGTTTTTTAAATTTAGGATTGGCCAGGTACAAAAATTATGCTAATCAAGATTGTTCTTTACGATAAATTGCACACGAAATAGGGATTTTTGTAAAATTCACTAGAACAATTTTGAAAAAGAACAAATATAAATGCTACAGGATATGCAAAGTTCATCATCTTAATGAAAAGGATTACGGAAGGAGAGTACTTTGCGAAGTGGTTAAGAGCTAGAAATAAGGAAGTTGGAAATATTTGTAAAAAATAATATGGACGGACGAATCAAAATTCACCAACAATAGTTGGTTTAACATGAATATCCATAGGTGGAATAATACAAGTTCATAATACAATAAATTGTTTCTCTGTTTGATTGTTGTCACTGATTATGGTCGTTATTTTAAATGAAACGCTATAAAAATATCGAATGTGATATACCCTTGTATTTTGAATTTATCGCTTTATCAATATCTGTAATAAAAAAGACAGGTCAGGTTATCGAATGTTTATTATTACATCGTCATAGTACACTTCTGATACAATAACATTTTCCTTTTCCATTTTTTGATATTCTCCGAAATAACAATTCCATTCAAAAAAAACAAAAAACAGCGTTCTTAGTTTTTCCCGTATAACTCGAGAATGACGAGAGTCTCCGTAAATTTTCTTCGACCATTGTATTGAACCCGATGGAAGTTACTTTTTTTTCCAATCAATCGTCTTCGTACCTGTACGGTTTAGAATATAGCAATGTTACCACATGATAAAAGAAACGGCCTGTATACAATCATTTCAAACAAGAGAATGATCAATGATCAACATTATTCAGTTTTTTTTAGCTGTTGGTTTCCTCGCCATTCTGGAAATATGTTTCTTTATTTACAACAAAACTGTAGCACATTCATACATCAATGGTGCTGTGTTGAGAAGTATTTTTTTTCCAGAAAACAACATTCTCACAATTATCCCATGCATTCATTACGACTCATTCTTTGCTTTCCTTTTTTATACTCTGACTTACGGAATGATCTAATTTAACATCAATTACTACTTCCTGTAAATGGTAATTGACCAATGTGTCGATAATTAATATTTCTCCGCTCCCAAGTAGCCTCCAGCAACCAATAAATTAATATAATCGTTTCAAATAAGTATTATAATTATAGAATAATAATTTTGCACTCCTGTGCAAATATTTATTGAGCTTTTAAATGATATAGAATGCAGTGGGAAAATTAAGAATAACTTATTTTATTTATAAGGGTTTTTTGCTGTTGGAAACAACTTTATTTCAGAAGATTTTTCTTTTATTCATCATTGTAAGATAACAAAAAATAAATACATTATCAAAATTTGTTTTAAGCCTACTACCCATTACGTTGCTGATTCTACGCCTATGAGAAATGACACAATGCAGTCGTGATTTAAATGATTTGATTGAATAAACTAGGTCTTCTCACGGCATAAAAGGCCAATAATATTAATTTATTTCAATGTGAGGATATGAGATTGTTACAGCAGTGTCACAACTCAGGAAATTGATTATAATTGAGTTTTATGTTGTCATATTGTGATCAATTCATTGGTAATTCGAGAGAGGCGGAGTAATATCGAATTTTCTAGAGGGGAAATGCATCTTCAGTGCTTACGTACAGTGAGGCAGTGTCTACATGTAATAAATTGTGTTTTGATTTCTTGAATTAATTGTTGAGAGTTGATAAATCAAATTGATCTGTTGCTTATTTATTATTGATTTGTCCAATAAGCAAAAATTGACATTACTGACTTTCATAGATATGATTTTTATATTTGTAGCTGAATTTTCTGATACTGACTTCGTTATACCCAGCACATTGAACGTCTGCACCCGTTTGTGGTAATCGGAATGTTGTTGATAGGTACCAACGGAATTGTTATATTTTTTATTACTTGGTAGGTCCAGTGTAGTACCTACACTATACTTTTATTTCGGCTACATTAATAATTTTAAAATTACCATAATTGTTATTTTGCAATAAACACCCTGTATAAATGTTTAGTAACTTTCAGGAATGCCTAGAGGTCCGCTACTGTAAAATAACTACCCTGTCGATAAGCTTATTGAACAGTTTCAGAAGAGACTTCAGGGGATCAGGGATAGTATCCCCAGAAAGCAAACAGCAAGTACAAGCAATCTCTGATATTGAAGTTTTACTTGAAAATCTAAATTTCTTTGAAAACAATATGAATAGTCACGTCATGGGGTAAAAAAAATGGCATGGAGTCTGTAAGTAATGACGTAACAGAATTGACTGCAAGAGTCAATAGATTATTAATCCAAAGAAACTATAATTATCTTGTTACTCACGGCTTTAATGAGGGAGATTCCAATCCATTCGATATAATTTCGAATTTTGTCAGCTAAAACGTCAGATATATTGACTAGGTAAAAAATCCCTCAAACAAAGGAACCAAGGCCACTAGTAATTTCGTTCTGCTGCCGTTGGACGAGAAATTCAATATTTAACAACAAGAAAAATGTTAAAGTAAAATCTGTTATGATCTCGGAGCTGCTTACTGTAGATACCTTCAATTTATTCAAGAAGGTTCGAGCTCATTTTGATAAATCATTTTGGAGTTTCAATGGGCTTGTTTATGTGGACGTCAAAGGCTAGAGAAAACTTTAAAGATGTGAATTTGATCTTGATAAACTTCTTATACAATCATGACATCCTTTATTGGTAACTTGATGACCATATTATTATTATTTTCAGTTAGCCCACTATAATTCAATCTTTTTATATGTTTAAGAGTCTGCTGGAAATATATGGCTATGGTATCGCTTTATTTTTATTTACTTCATCTTTTGAATCGCATTGATTTCTCTTGTAGGTTAAGGAAAAATAGCTGAATAGTTTTTCAGTTTTTTTCTCTTCCTGTGATTGGCTTTTGATTCATCATTTTATTCTCTATTTGATCTGTTACAAAATATGAAACTAATAATTTCCTTTATATTTCAAGAAACTTTGAACAATAGCGATCTCTTAGTGAGAACTTGAGGAATTCTAAGCATGAATATATTATAGAATGTATTTTTGATGTGTCCAACATTTATGGAATTACTTGGTATAGTCATTATACTTTAATCCATCACGCATATTACATTATACGATATGCATTCTGAACTACTCTCTCCCATTTATTTCACTAGGACTATAGTTAAATCTCCGACAAGTACGCCTCTGTAGATTTGTGACCCGTATCTAGATCTGTATTCTGTATCTGTAGAGTAGGGAGAGTGAGTGTAAGCCCACAGCAGTTAGACCACATGTGACCCTTTGTACATCCTCCCGAAGAGTTGTACTCCCAGGTCATCGTCCATCCTGTCCTTTCCAGGAAGGTGGACAGGTCACTGGGAGACATCTCCTTTATATCGACAGGTGTAGGCCAAGACTCGCCGAACACACACTCTCTTATTGACGATAACTCCGGGCACTCGCATAGGACATGCCTGACAGTCTCATTTTCCTGTTCACACATCCTGCATAGAGGTGTGTCCACTAGCCCCATATTACCGAGGAGTATCCTCAGTTGACAGTGGCCAGTCAGAAATGCTACTGTTAAGCGTAGATTTTTCCTGGTCATCGCCAGATATTTCTTCGGCGCCAGCTTCCCAGGGTCGCCCAAGGTGATCCTGGCAAGATTGCATCCTTTGATTTCATCCCATCTCTTTAGGGATTGAGCATGGGTGTGACGTTTGGCTAGTTCCGCAATTGTCGAAGTCATCAGGCCGTAGGTGCCACCGGGTCCTAAAATTCTTATTCCAGCTGCTTCTTTGGCTAATTAGTTGGAAATTCGATTACCTTTACTCCTGTCGTGGCCTTCAACCCACCTCAGGATAATGTTATTTTCTACTACAGAGGCTTTGGCTAAATCTTGGTGAAAGTCTAGTACTAGCCCTGAGATTACACGTTGTCTGTTCAAGGCTAGTAGGGCTTGTCTGCTGTTAGTGCAGATTGTTATGTTATTGCGAGAAATTCCTTTCCTGGTTGTTTATTTTGTGGCGATTGAGATACCAGCCAGTTCTGTTTGGATCACGCTGGTATTTGTTCCCATTCCCCACTTAATCATCAGGCTTAGTGATCTGGAGTACACTCCACGTCCTTAGCCTTCTTTGGTTTATGAGCCATTTGTATATATGCGTATTGCATTTTATTCTCTATTCGATTTGTTAAAAAATATGAAACAAATAATTTCTTTTACATTTCATGAAACTTTGAACAATAGCGATCTCTAAGTGGGAACTTGAGGGAATCCAAGCATAGCTATATTATTAAATGTATGTTTGATGATCCCAACATTTATAGAATTACTCGGTATAGTTATAATCTTTTAATCCATAACGTATATTACATTATACAATATGCATTCTGAACTACTTTCTCCCTTGTATTTCACTAGGACTATAATAAAATCTCCCACAAGTACGCCTCTGTAGATTTGTGACCCGTAGTGAACTTCAAATTTGGTCATCCTTGTTGATTTCGCGAATAATTAGGGTTCCTTCCTACACGTGCAGTGATGTAATCCACTATCTCGTGTGTCGTACTCATCGCTTTCATTTTTTATACTCTATGTTTTTGCGCACTTTCAATGGCAATTGAAACAATGAACCGCTTTAATTCAAAACGTAATTAGTGACCGGTCATCGCAGTCATTTGTAAAAAATAGAAATTACCGAATTCTCTCATTCACACCACAGTTTATATCTCAAGACTACCGCATGGAAGACCACAATTATATATTATTATATTGTAAACCATAAGCCACCGAAAAAAGTATCATTAGTAAGTCTATCACGTTTATTTTTGATTGTGGCTTTGGAAACTGGAAATGAAATCACGTATGATATAACGTAACGATAGTAAAAAATGTAAATTTGGTCAGCCAGAGACTTAAAATCGTTTTATCTGTTACCTTGAAGCTAAACGAGCTCTCTCTAAATCATTATTTCATTATTTGTCAGTGATCTATATGCGAATATTATCATGGTTTATCAGGTGTACAAACGGAAATTGGAGGAAAGAGGGCCAAGGTTGCTGACTGTAAAAATGAATTCATCGACAAATGTATTAGTAGCCGAGTATTCATAATAACTTTAACAAGAAATATCCAATACATATACCAAACTCCATATTTCAAACTTTGTCTTAAAATATGCAAAATATTGAAATTGATCATAATTTTATTGTCTAATGGAGTGATCGAATGTTCCTCCTGACGAAAATCAAGTAGTTTTCATGAAAGAGCATTTTAAACTTATCATTTCGACCTTTTTCTTTAAAAAATTATTTAAATACTTAAAAAAGAGGAATGAAATAATGCATTCAACATTTAAAGGGATTCGTTTCTATTTCACCATTTGGCAACATCGGTTATAGCTAATATTACAATGAATCTGTTACCTGCATGAGACAAACAAAGATGACATATTTCAGAGGCGTGCTGTTCTGTTTACTTAGGTTCCGAGTTCCGATACATTCTGTGATATATGACATTTTGTGCACCTAACCTATTTTCCTCTATATATAAAAATAAATAACAAAACAACTGTTAAATATTACTGGAGTTTTTTCCCAACACCAAATCGTTATTTTTACACCTCGACACGTGTTTCGATCACCAAGTGATCATCTTCAAGAGGAAGATAAAATGAAAACTCCAGTAATATTTATTACTACACCAAAGGTTCCAAACAGTACATCATAAAAACAACTGTTGTTTATGTGGCTTGTGGAGGTATTATTGAACTATAATTTATATTTTGCCTTAATTGTCGATTCATAAAGATAATTTTCCTATTTTAAAGTAGAATATCTAGGTACGTATAAATTATTTCTAGGCGCTGTTGCCAATATGTGAATTAGAAACAAATCCCTTCAAAAATCAAAACCCAACATTTGAAACATTAATTTGGATACTTTTCGAAGTGAATTTGAAAAACTCATGAATTAAACTCAACTTGAACATTCCCCATTAAGATACATTTACAACCCTTAGGTCTTTCCAAACTGAGTAACTTTCAGGGCAACCAGATATACGTCATGTTTGCAAAAAATGATATTTTGTCACTGAAGATGAAGAAGTGGATGTATCAAAAACCTTTTTTTAAGTTTTAGAAATCGATACATTGGGTTTTTCTCAAAAATTCTTCTAATAAACAAGGTAGAAGGGTGGTGTATCAAAGTTAGGTTTTTAAAATGTACGGATATACAGTGCATTTCTTAAATCCCCTCTTTTTATTTTTTGAACGGGTCACCTCAAAAAATTGAAATTTGGGATAATGAAATTAATACATGAATACTTTATTTTGAAGTGAAATTGACAGATGAAACTTTCAAGCTGGCGACTGGGCACAATCTGAAAAAAAAAATTAAATAGAAAGGGGGGTCTTGTGACACATCATTTTGAAGCTCTTGACGAATACTTCACAACTCTAGAATATGAAGTCAATATCTTCACCTACCACAAAATGGTGGAACACTCAATAATTTCCTGAAGACAAACACTTTAATATCGATATTTCTAGAAATATTCCTTTACATCTGCCATATGGCAATTCCAACAACCTGATGAGGTTTGTTAAGTTATTTTTTGTTCATGAAAACGACAAAAAATGTCAGTATAACAATTAACATCATTGTTCAGTTAGAATATTCTCATTTAGTTTTCAGTTTTATAACAATCTCTAAAATGGTCAATTATCGTCCATTGAAAGAAAAACGTTTTCCGAATCGTCTTATCTGTAGAAAATATTTGAGGGAACTTGTGTTCAAATTTACAACTACCGGTCATGCGTCCATTCCGGCAGAACAGCAAGTGCAAATAATTGGTGAGATGGTAGTAAATCCTGAACAGTCTACTTATTCCGTCGCGAATGTTTGTGAGGTGTCTACTTCCACTGTGTGGAGACTTTTGAGATGACCCTGATCTACACAATATTTGTTTTAGAGACGAATGTACATTTTTTTTAAACAACAATGTTCACAGATAAAATTGCCGTTATTGGAGTGACACCAACCCTCACGTTTTCGGGGAAACACATACCCAATATCCAAAAAAAATTAACATTTGGGCAGGACTATTGGGAAACCATATTCTTGGACCTTTATTTATTGATCAAAATTTAACAGGGGAACTGTATTTGAATATGCTGGAAACTACTGTTGACCCTCTCATCACTAAAATCATCGAAGCGAATCCTAATGAATTCGATATGGATATTGTAACGATAAGATTGGAACCTTTGGTGTGAAAGTTGAATAACTTTTTTTTGCCTTTTGGATTACCAAGACTAGACTAGAAAACATAGAAAGGTCGGGGATTTACGAAATCAGTTGTCAAGATTGCAACAGCAAATACATCTGCCAGATCCGACGAGCAATTAAAACCCGCTTCAAGGAGCATTGTTCACACATGAAATACATAAAGATAGAAAAATCCACTGTCCCCCAACATGCTCTAGATAAGGACCACGGAATTGGTGAAAACAATCTGAAACTGATTAAGCATGTGCATGACATCAGGCTACTCGATGCATGTGAGAGTCTAGAAATACCAAAATGTAAGAACAGCATGAATGGCGATAAGGGACCCATCCCGTTTAGCCCGCTTTTTAATCTTCTTTTAGGAAGAGAATAATTACTAAGAACTTGCAGGTAGATAATTACCGAGAAATTCCTTATTGGACTTCAGGTATACAACCTCAGGTAACAAATTTTAGTGTATAAGGATTAACCAGACTAGACTAAGTATCAATTTTCTGCTCCTGAAGATGCTAACTTTGTTGGCGAAACGCGCGTCGAGTGCAAAAATATCAGTTTGGTGTTAGGGCAATTGATCTAAAAAAAAGTTATGGATATTATATTCCAACAAGATGAAGCACCACCACATTACTCCAGACAAGTGAGAAACTATTTGGATACTACTTTTCCCGGTCGTTGGATACGTTGTCGAGGTCCTACAGATTTGACACCTTTGGACTTTTTTTATGGGGCTATTTGAAGCAAAAGGTGTACTAAACTGAACCTGCTTCAATATTGGATATACGGCAGAGAATAATAATTTTTTGTATAGATATTGACGTTACTGTGTTCGGAAATGTTCGGCGTGTAATATCGGATACGCTGTTCATATGTCAAGAAGTTCAAGGCAACCATTTCGAGCATCATCTGAACTGACCTCAAGCTTATTACCTCATATTATGTAGTTGAATGTCAATGTATTCAGGCAATCATTAAAAGTTCGGTCATTTTGTAGTAGTTGAATAAAATGACATTATATTCTTGGGTTCTGAAGCATTTGTCAGGAACTTCAAAAAGATGGCGCCCAGTGTCGCCATCTTGAAAGTTTCATCTGTCAATTTCACTTCAGAATAAAGTATTCATGCATTAATTTCATTATCTCAAATTTCAATATTTTAAGTTGACCCATTCAAACATTAAACATTAAAGAAATGCACTGTATACAGTGTGTGTCGTATCGAACTTCCATTAGAAGTTTGAGATGAAGGAGTGGAGGCATCAAAAAAGTTATTTTTAAGCTTTAGAAATCAATACATTGGGCTTTTCTTAAACATTCTTCAAATATACAAGGCTAACCAGTAGAAGCGTGGTGTATCAAAATTAGGTTTTTAAACTGTAGGTACCGATAAATATTGCTTTTGAAAATCGGATTCCTTCAGAAAAGAACTATTGCAAAATATAGTTTTCTATACCAAACTTCAAAAGGTTCATCTATTCAATTCAACTATTTTCTATGGAAACTCATTTGAAGAGTTTGTTGTAATGAAGATGTTTCTCCATCATCGAATAATAATTTGGTGAGTTCCAGGAAAAAATTGAATGACAAAATCGATTTTTACATGAAATGGTTTCATATGTTAATGCTTGCATCTTTGGGCCTTCCCTGGCATTTTTTATGTATTTGTTTCAAGTATCAGCCGATTCCATCCCATATCGGATGGCATATATTTCACTTTGTGATTAGGTGGCACTTTCCCAGAATTTATTCCCCAAAAAGGTTTAAAATTAAGGTGCCAAAACCAGTATATGATAGTGAAAATACATTTATGATGATTTAACTCCTAACTTTTTGATTACAAATCATTATTTATATTATTTTTACTTTTCTAAATAACACTTCAGAAGTATAATCCGTGCAAACGCTAAAAGATCTGCAGATACTTCATTTTTTACGTTTTGTTCTGAATATCTGGTTGAAACAAGGATGGACAAAGATTTATGTAGTTCCAGGATTGAATCTTCAGAATGACTGCAGTGGCAGGTTATTTGATATTACTTTCAGTTGAGATCAACGTCAAGTAGTTGGGGTGTGTTTTAGTAAATATGAAATTTAATCTCCTTCGAAACAAGTAAATATTAAGTGTTGACTGGCGACCGAAATATAAACGACATTCAAATACGAGTTTCATACTTGACAATCCACTGAATCCCACTGGAATCCATAATTTAAAATGTACACACTTACCCACTTATTTTCAATATTTGTCTCAAAGTTACATACCTGAAAAAAGAGAAACAATATTAGAGATTTGTTCTAATTTCCCACAAATTCATTTTGTTCCAATAAAACAGAACTCTCATTAAATCAGTGAATAAATGAACATCGGAGTCTACATACATTATCAAATTCAAAAGTTAAATATAAAATTTATTACGAAAACATTGGCTCTCACTCCAAATAACGGACAACGAAAAAATCAGATGATACCAGGGCTCAAAAGCATTGCATTTATGATTTTATACGTGAAAGTGCTATTTGGACAGACAGACAGATTCGTTTCAAACAGGACCGATGATCAGTGCTGACGATCTGTGGACCGTGGGTTTCGGTCAAGCCCGTGGCTGATGCGGATCTTCGATCGAAGTACAAGCGACTGATTTTCACAAGGCGGCATAGAATCTGATGCAGTATTGTCTCTGAACAAATTATCGTTGTTCTTTGTGACGGTTTGTGCACTGTGCAGAGAACAAGTATGTCACTCTTCTAGTAACTTTTCATTAACTGTATAAGAAAGAGTAAAGAGGAAAACATTAAAAAACCAATTTTTCAAAAGCTTTTCAACTTTTTGCATACCTATTTATTTGACTAATTTTTAACTTGAGAAATTCATAAAAAATATGATTCGATTGATAGAACCATATGAGACCTGCTGTCGCCCTGGTTTGGGCGCCCTGAAGATCTTAAAGAGTCCAAAACTTTGGGTATTCTTGTTGTTGATGGTGCAATTTGTTAAATTAAGATGAGAACATCCGAATGGATCTTCTCTCGCAAATTTGAAATAATGATAACGATCTCACGTAATTTTTTTTAACTATTATTTTTTTACACAAAGGGGCAGTGCCTTGACGCTGTGTACTTCTCAAATACATGATAATAACTGACAGTACGCGAAAACGTGAAAACTAATTTTCTAAATAGTGACTCTTTTTTAAGGAAAAAACACAAACACTACAGGAATATCCTTAAGGCGCTCTATGAGCGGTGCCTGTGCGAAAGTAGTGATTCACGTTGGATTTGAATCGCTGAAGATTAAATTCATTTGGGAAAACGTTCTCAGGAAGTTTATTCCACATAAACACAGTTCTCCGAATGAAAAAAAAATCGAAACAGTGAAGTTTGAGGTGTATTGAGTCGAACCTCGAAACAATGAAAAGTTACAGTCAGTCGCGTATTTATAATATGTACCGGTCTAGGTGTAATCAAATGTGCCTCCTGTGAAAGTATCTATCAGAAAGTGACAAATCTCCAACCTTTCTTCGATGTTACAGACTATCAAGGTTGCAAGTGATATTCGTGTCTCCAATCAGGCGGATGGTTCTGTTCTGGATAGAATCAAGCAGCTTCAGGGTATGCTTAGGGGTGGAGCTCCATACATGAAAACAATACTCTAAAGAATGTCTAATCCTATCTTTATAAAGCATCAAAAGTTTCTGAGGTGTGTACAGTTTTCTGGTTCGGAACAGTGTTCCAAGTTTTTGAGAAGCAGTCTTTGCAATTGCAGCAACATGATTATGCCACGACATATTGGTGTCCATTTCAACCCCCAAAAAATTAATCGAAGCAGAAAGCGGAATTGTCTGTCCTGACATTATTATATCCGGTTCGGAGACATTTATCTGTTTTGGGAAAACCGTTGCCTGGATTTTCGTGGAATTGAATTGAACCTCGTTACTATTTTTCCAATTCGAAACCATATCTAGATCATCATTAAAATATGAATCCTCCTGCTGCCGGTAAAGATGTGCATCCGCAGTTGATGTTCTGGAATCCAAATGGAATGTCGAGACAAGTGTACTGTCGTCAGCAAACCAATATATTGGATTCTTGTTTTTTTTCCAATAAGTCATTGATGTACAATAAAAAGAGGGTTAGAGAAAATATGGATACCTGCGGAACACCAGCGTAGATGGTAACAGTATCTGAGAGATATCCATCGACAGCCACTTGCAGGGACCTTCTTTCAGGAAGCTGGAGAGCCATACACAAAAATGATCCGACAAACCATAGCATCGAAGTTTGACCAGGAAACCCTCATGCCAAACACGGTCAAAGGCCTTAGAAATATCAAGCACAACAGCTCTTGACTCTCCATGTTTCTCTATTACGTTATTCCAAATATGGGTGGCATACGACAGAATATCGCCTGTTGATCTTTGTTTCCGAAAACCATATTGATGGTCACTCAAGATGTTGAAGCCTTCCAAAATATTTGAGGATATGGTGGTTAACGACTTTATCCATGATTTTTGATATCACTGCGATAGCAAAGCGACTGGTCTATAATTATTTATGAGATTTTTGTTGCCCCTTTTGGGAATAGACTGCACGCGAGCAATCTTTCAACAAGATCCAAGAAATACAATATTTCGGAGTAAAATCTCGAGAATGAATGGAACAAACTTCTCACGCCACCCCAACCCCTATTCTTCTCTATTTAGTTTGATCCATACAAGTTCTGCTCTGCCATTTTCTATGTTCACTTTTCTGCGCCTATCATCAACCCGTTCTATGTATTTTGTTTTACATCTTTTCCATCTTTAGTTGCTGTTTCTAACATTGCTTCAATCTTCTGCCTGTATAATTCTTTCACTTTATCATTCTTTATTTTGCTTATACGTAATACGTAAGACATCATCTTGGAAAATATACCTTCTGAACAATCACGGTTCAGACCGGGACACAGTTATGCTAAATCCTTACTTAACATTGTTGATGATATTATTAGAGAGACAGATGGAAGAAAAACAACTGTTCTTATTCTCTTAGATTATTCAAAAGCATTTGATACGATAAACCACGAAATTTCACTCTCTATTTTACACTTTATAGGTTTTTCGGACAGTGATATTAGTCTTATGTGTAATTATCTACAGGATAATATGTAAATAAGTAAATATGTGGATACAGCTGTGGGTCAGTCAGCAAGAGAAAATGTCACTTGTGTGGTTCCACAAGGATCTATACTTGGCCCCGTATTATTTAATATATACACGAGTAATTTCATTTCGAGCATTACAACTTGTGAAGTCCACGCTTATGTTGATGATACACAGCTGTATCACTCATTCGCTCCAGAAGATTGGTTTGAGGCACAAAAAGTTATATCTGAAGATATAAACCGATTAGTAGAGGTATCACATGCGCATAAGTTGAAAATCAACGCACTCGAATCCAAAGTAATGATATTTGGAAAAAACAAACATCACATTGAAACTATTATGATAATTAAAATTCAAAATGAAGAGTTGTTTACAAGTGATGCAAGGAATTTAGGTTTACACTTAGATACAGAACTTCGATTTAGAAAACATATTAACTCTTGTCTTCAAAAGGCTTATTGTTCATTGGAAATGCTTTTCCCTCATAGACATGTTCTTTCACAATCACTCAAAAAATCGTTAAGTGATACAATTGTCCTAAGTCATTTTAACTTTTGTGACGTTCTGTATGGAACATGCTTAGATCATAACGATATCAATCGTATAGAAAAAATACAGAAACCATGTCTCAGATTGATCTACGGTATTTACTAATATGATCCAATATCTCACAAGCTAAGATCCGCAAAGTGGTTGAAAATGCAAGATCGTCGAATACTTCTTTTCTCATTTTAACCCATGCAGTAATCAATAAACAGTGTCCCCCATATCTTTACATTAAAATAAAATATAGGACAGATATTCATAATCCTAATTTACGTCATAGGGGTTATATCTCGCTTTCACCTTCTGTTCCAAAGAAACTTTATGTACAATGTCGTCTAGTTTTATATTGAGAGCGACCCATCATTTCGTACTATGAAACTGAGAGAGAGTCTGTTGGCCAAGAATGAATAACTCAATGTTTCCACAGATAATACTCATTCATCCTCCAACATTTATGAAATGAAAATAAAAATTATTGGCATGCGAACTATTGTGATTATACTTATAAATTGGGGCTGAACTAGAACTTTTTTAAATTGTTTTCAACTCCATTTTGCATTGTGTTCTTATTATTTTTTGAATGTTTATATGCTTTTTTGTTTTGTCGTCCTTTCTGAAATATTTATTGATATAATTATTATATATAATATTAATATAAATATATATTTATATTTATTTATATTGAATCATGTAATTGAATGCAAATAAAAATGATTATTATTATTATTATTATATTCTCGCTATACTTTTGGCACTATTATTTTCTAGCTGATGAACCATACTTTTTTCGAACTCACAGGAATCGCACTGGAGAGTGATCACGAATATAAAAGGGCGTTCGAATCTATATAGTATATCGTACTAGGATATCGAACTGCGCAGAGTAGGCTGGAATACTTCAAAAAGCAAAAAGTTAGTTTGACAAGTGACAGTGAAAATAGGTACGATAATTGTGAAGTGTGATTCAGATTTTCAGTTGTTATTTCAAGTTATTTAATGAAATAATTGAACCACCTGATTATTTATTTAGAACACATGCATATACGTAGTATTGGTTGGCATATGTTATGATAGTTCATAACATTTTCATGTTCACTATCTGCTAAAAGGTTCAGCACTCAATATTTTTCATTCAGTCTTTCCTTTTTATTGTCCCTATGATTTTATTTTCATGTTTCGGCCTCCATTTGAAACTCTTTTAATTTCGTTTTTTAGTTATTCATAACAGTTGTCCTTTACGTCTTCCTATGTTGCTAACTGATTGGTTGAAATAATTTTCCATTGATTCACCTTATCTGTTTAAATTTCTGTCTTTTCTTATCAATACCTTGAGACTTTTGAATTTGTATCACTGATCTAGGTTTTTTCATGCAAGCACATTAATGTTCATATCAGTAGTAATGGAATGAATACATCGATCGATCCTGATCTTGTTCACTCTTTATCTTCATGGATTTAAACTTTTACAGTAAGTACATTCGTCGAGGATAGATAAAGTTGGGACGATGAAAGAATGCACATGCGTCTTCAATTTGTCCACAATCTGGCACAAAGTAATGAAAACTTTTCCATCTGATGCTCTCTATGCGGAATATCATGTATTTGATGCCTACCAACTCTTTTTCTTGAAAATAAATATGTATTACCACAAAAAACAAAAATTTGAATTACCCACACATGAATATGATACACGTCAACGAACTCAACATATCACACCACAAATGCAAAAACTAATATCCCAACGCTCATATAAATACCGTGCTTCAAAATTATACAACACTCTTCCACATGAAATCGAATTGATTATGAATCCGCAACACTTCAAAAAAGAATTGAAATCTTTCATACATAAAGAACCCCGGAAAAAATTTCGTGAAGTCATTGTTGGTCGACTCGAATGATGAATACTTTTTATACTCTTTCATCTCTCCTCTCATTCACTGCTCGCTAGTATGTAACCTAATGTATTACAACATTAAATTATAGGTAATAGGTATAAGTTTATATTTCTCCGTTGTAATTTTATCGATATTGTCTTTTTTGTCTTTTGTCTTTTATTATATACTTATATATTTTCTTTTTTAGTATTATTTTATCACTAACAAGCACGTTTAGAGCTTCTGTGATTTCTTGTTTATTCATACATAAATCTTATATAATAAATAATCCTAATGCCAGTATAAGTAATGCCACTTTAGATTTTAATATTCCACGAGAAACTATTCGGAGATGTCTCAAGGCGAATAATATTAAACCTTTCAAGCCAAAATTTTTACACACACTTCAAGAAGGCGACGAAGCAAGACGCCTGGAATATTGTTTATGGGCCCAAGGGGAATATTTAAATGATTGAAATTTTCAAAACACAGAGTTTTGGGATGCTATTCACGAGCTGCCAATCAATGAACGCTCAAATTTGATTGTCAAGTTAGATGGGTGTTCAGTTCATTATGCCAGAGCTGTGAGGCAATGGCTTAACGAACATTTTCCAAACCGATGGATAGGCCGTGGTAGTCCGTTTATAGAGTGGCCACTCAGATCTCCAGACCTCACAGTTTTGGACGTTTATTAAAATTTTTGCTTCATTGTTAGTTGAATTGTGTGAATGTGATTCCGTTATTTTCATTAAAAATATTTACGCTATTTGTTTTTTTTTTGATCTGGCGGTACTTTATTGTTGAAATCATAAAAAAATGATATGTTGTGACTGCGTTAGCTGTGTGTTTTAGAATTTTTGATTTGTCATAACTTTGTTGATAATGAATATTTTCTCATGAAATTTTGGTCACACCTATTCAGAGGCAATCTGAATCCAGTGACGTAGGGATTTTTTTCAATAAAAAAATCGCTAATAAAAAATCCCGATTTTCGACTAAGAAAAAATATCGTAGTATGCCCTGAAACTTTAATAAACATTTCAAATTTTGTCCCAAGGTAGACATTTTAGTACTTGACATTTAAAAAAAAATTATTAAAATCGATTTACAACTTCAAATTTTAGGGGGGTGTTTCCATTAAAAATGGGTCACCCTGTATGTTGTATATGTACTCCATATTTTAAGGTAAGAGTAATGCAAGATACTTTTCCTGTAGGGTCTTTCCTACAACTAATTAGTTTAGAAACATTTTATTTCTTTATTGATTTTAATTTTTGTATTATAAATTTTTGTTAGAAAATCAATGATAACTGTGTGTTATCGAGCAGTCGTCCAAAATATCCATCTGTTTCGGTTTTTTATGTTGATTCTTTTATTTTTATTTTTACTTATCATTTTCGTATTTTTTCATAGCATATCATTGAAATGCTCTCTCGAAACGAAACTTTATTGCCGAAAAACAACTGAATATTCAAAACGACAGTCACCACTAGGAATGTTTCTAGTAGGTACTCATTTATGACGCACTGTTTGGAACCTTTGGTGTGGTAATAAATATTACTGGAGTTTTTTCCCAACACCAAATCATTATTTTTAACACCTCGAAACGTGTTTCGATCACCAAGTGATCATCTTCAGAGAGGAAGATTAAAACTGAGCCACTTTGCTATTTGGTAGGTAGGAGCTTCAATAGCTGACACGATGGGCTCAGTTTTAATCTTCCTCTTTGAAGATGTTCACACGTGATCGAAACACGTGTCGAGATGTTAAAAATAAAGATTTGGTGTTGAGAAAAAACTCCAGTAATATTCTTTAGGTACTCATTGTTAACACGTTCATGGAATAAGACAAGGGCACAAGTGGTTGACCCTTCTCAACTATATTTATGACCCCCAACATTTCGTCAGGATGATTGTTCGAGAGTTACTCCGAACACATTTCTTAGCCGATGCATTCGGTCTATTCAGGGATTTCGGCCGGGAACTAATCCTTATTCTGATTCTCATGGTCACAAGGTTACACTGTTATTTTCTGTTTGTCGTTTTGTTGGTGTTATTAATAAATTTTATTATATGTAAACGCTGTGTCAGTCTTGATTAATAATAATTCACCTATCACTAGTCCCCACATTCCCATTTTTCTTATATCCTCACAAGTAAAGCCGCAATTCAACAAAAAATCACTAAACTGATATCTATTTGAGCGTCTTACTAAAGAAATACATCGTGACATAACCTCAAAAATAAAGAGACGTTTTTGACAGTTAATTAGTTTTTTATCTTTCAAAGTTTCATTGTTTCAAATCTACTGCATCGAAAAACAAACGAACCGATATCCTTGTTTGGTTGAGGTGATGTCATTTATAAATTTAAACATGAACGTCGATAGTATTATCAATTATCAATATATTAACAGCCCGTAGATAAATATTCAATATTGTTGGCAAAGAATGATAAAAGTTCATGAGTACGACTTTCATTTCAAACGCCATGTTTTTGTTTATTCGATTGGATATTAACGAGATCGAGCTACGAAATGCGTTTTGATGGAACAGTAGAGTATTTATTTTCAACGGATTGCTGCCAAAACTATTTATAGGAAATGAATAATAGTTATAAATGAAACCAGTGGCGTAACCGGATAGGTAAATATTTTTCGAAGTACAAGGTGAGAACTACTGAAAATTGTAGCGTAGCAAATTTTTTTTAATTTTTAAGGAAATAATTCAAGGATAACGAAAAATATATAATCTGACGATTTCCGCAAGCCGAAATAACAAAAATTCGTCGATAAAGTTTAATGCGTGCAGCTGTGTGATACCTATATTTCTCTCTCCGAGTTTCTATTCCTCTGTTCTCTATTCACTTTTTCTCTACCTATTCCTCTCTCACTCCGTCCCCACTCTGAATTCTGTTGCCATGACACCATCACAGCTGATCACAGAGACTCATTCGTGATGAAGATGAAGAATAATTTATCAATTTATTAATGGATGTAGCCGTTACTACGTGGTAGGAAATCATAATGAAGAAAAGAGAAATTAAACTTTCTGTATTTTTTACCACTTTCATTTGTAACTAACGTTACTGCAGTTTCGTCCTATAAGGAAATTTTCAAACTTATACAATATATATGGACATTTTCAAACGTTTGTTTGAAGTTGTTTCTGGAATCGAAATCGTCAGATTATTGAATGAGAGCATTTTTTGTTGCACTTAACACCCCCTTAGAAAATTTGACACGCTCGATTTATTTTTTTTTCTTTTCACTTTTAATCCTTACGTACAACCACCCACATCATGCAAACGATCAGATTAACATACCAACATCATTAAAATACGTAGGACATTGATGGTATCAATATCTGACGCGCTCGAGTATGTCCATGCAACAGTATTTTTTTACATATTTAAAAATCTATAGCGGCTTCCCCCACCGATGAAAAGGTATATATAACATTTTTTTTCTTCTTATCATCTAAGCTTCGCAACCTAATATGTCTCAATGACGCTCGAGTAAATCCCCATTTTGCATCGTGGGCTCCCCTGCTATTAGGTTCGAATACAGTATGTAGTGCTTTCTTTATTCAATGAATGAAGAACTGGAGAAGGACAAAGAAAAAGGTGGAGTCAAAAGTTTCGCACATTATTCAACCATTTAAATAACATCTTATTTATATGTTTCACACCTTGCATATCCAGACACTCCTTTCAAAATCACTACATTGAATTATTTTTCTTCTTATAAAATATAAACCATTCAATTGTCGATTTTTACATATAATTATCAATGATTAATCACCATTTAACTCTTAATGTGCAATTAATTTTTCATATTTGCGATACTTATTTTCATAATAAGTCATTTATTAATAGAAATGATACAAATGTTTTGCACGCCGAGTCAAGTGAAAGTGTTGAGATTCCCATTATGAACTTTTTTGTAAACAGCAGTTTGGTTACCAGTTGCGGGAGAATGAATTTATTATCAGTGAGAAGATTTATTAACCAAAATGTACCAATATTCCTATTAAGAAGTTGAATATCGAATGGAGTAAACCTAACATAATGATTATTGTAACGGTGTTATTTAATTCTGATATACAGGGTGTCCCTGGACTTCCTCTTTTCCTCTCGGGAATGTATAGATGGGGTCAAAATATCACCAGTACTTCATATAACTTTTTTTCCTAAAAGTCTTCGTAACCAAGTTACGGGCCCTCGAAGTTAGAAAATAAAAATGTTTTTCTTTGATAACTTTTCAAATGAATATTCAAAATCATCCAAATTTTGGTAATTGACTAAACAAATGAATTCCGTCGATGAGCTTTCATGCAGGAGTCAGTTGTTTTGCTACAAAGTCAGGAACGGACTACCCCCGATGGTCCACACCCCAAAACTTTGAAATGACAGATATTTTTCAATATTTTTCAACAAAATAAGGTTACTTGGACAATTTTATGAATAAAAGTACTCGTGTGGAAAGTCGATCGGAGCAACGAGTCTTGATAAAAATGTAGTTCTACTCGACGACATCAAACCCGCTCGTCCACCATTATTTGAAATGAATAATTATCAAAGCAGAAATAATAATGATAACGTTAATTCAACAACATTTGTAACAGGAATAATACAAAGTATGCTAAAATGAAGAACAAAAAGTACAGTACCTATATGGAAGTTTAAGTCACAATTGTGATAGCAGATATTTTTTCAAAAGAAATATCAAGTTCTGTAGATTCGTGGTGTTTTTAAACTAACAAGCTACTCTACTATGAAATATCGAATTCATTCCATATTTTGTATGTACGTAATACGTGTGGAATAATCACGTTTCGTGTTGATCAGTTATCTGAATCTCATGAAACTCAAAATTCGAATGTTTCAATGCAGAATGTAATGCTGCAGAAGCTCGTCGTCTGTATTCCGAGCATTTTCCCAATCGAACGGTACCGTCAAGAGAAACATTCGAGCGTGTCGATCGCAGCTTGAGGGAGACAGGTATGTAATAATTGATAATTAATTTGAGCACGTTGTTTTATTTCGATATTATTGTAGGTACAGTTTTGCCAAAACGAGGTGGTGAGGGCGCTCCTAGGACTGTACGTACCGTTGTATTGGAGGAAAATATTTTGGAAGCCGTCGCTGATGATCCTTCAATGAGCATCAGAAATCTATCAGAACAGTTCCATACATCCAAGTCCACTATTCATAGAATAATTAGGGAACAACTGCTCCACCCATTTCACATCCAGAAGGTACATGCCATGACACCTCAAGATTTTCCAGCACGACTGGAATATGCCAATTGGTTCATGGATAGGCAAAGAGAGGATATGACTTTTATTAATCGAGTTTTATTCACTGATGAAGCAGGTTTCAGTAGAGATGGAGTTATCAACTCTCATAATCTCCATATATGGGCCGAAGAAAATCCCCATGGGATATTGCAAACCAAACACCAACGGAAATTCAACGTGAATGTTTGGGCTGGTATCATAGGAAACCATCTTATAGGACCATTCGTTCTACAGGACCGATTGAATGGAGAACGTTATTTGGAGTTCATTCAGAACGATTTGAATGGACTTTTGGAACATGTTCCATTGCAAACCCGAAGAGATATGTGGTTTATGCATGATGGCGCTCCTCCTCATTTTAGTTTGATTGTGCGTGACCATCTGAACCATATTTTCCACAATAGATGGATTGGTAGAGGTGGGCCATATTCATGGCCATCGCGGTCTCCGGATTTAAATCCATTGGATTTCTTTCTGTGGGGGCATCTAAAAAGCCTTGTTTACGCTACACCTATTCACACAAGAGATGCATTGTTGAATAGAATAACATTACATTGTGAAGCCATACGAAACGACCCTGGAATGCTATTTCAAGTACAGAGAGGGTGTCTTCGCAGACTGAGAAAATGTATAGAGAGAGACGGTGGTCATATCGAGCAGTTTCTGTAGCGGATTTTTCATTTCTGTTTGCTCTTGAGGCTCTTGAGTTTCGTTAGTTAAACGTGTTTGCATTATAAAAATTCGTTATGAACATTTTACCTATCATTTCCATTTTCCTTAAAAACTAATATTTTCGAATAATGGTAGACATCTCATGATAAATGTTGTTGAATTAACGTTATCATTATTATTTCTGCTTTGATAATTATTCATTTCAAATAATGGTGGACGAGCGGGTTTGATGTCGTCGAGTGAAACTACATTTTTATCAAGACTCGTTGCTCCGATCGACTTTCCACACGAGTACTTTTATTCATAAAATTGTCCAAGTAACCTTAATTTGTTGAAAAATATTGAAAAATATCTGTCATTTCAAAGTTTTGGGGTGTGGACCATCGGGGTAGTCCGTTCCTGACTTTGTAGCAAAACAACTGACTCCTGCATGAAAGCTCATCGAAGGAATTCATTTGTTCAGTCAATTACCAAAATTTGGATGATTTTGAATATTCACTTGAAAAGTTATAAAAAAAAAACATTTTTCATTTTGTAACTTCGAGGGCCCGTTACTTGGTAACGAAGGATTTTAGGAAAAAAAGTTATATGAAGTACTGGTGATATTTTGACCCCATCTATACATTCCCGAGAGGAAAAGAGGAAGTCCAGGGACACCTTGTATTTAATAGTAATTTATAGATAAAATATTACTCCCTTTATTGAAATGTGTAGTGCGATGCACATACTCAGATCAGTATTGGACTGTTTTCTTGATTCCCCGGAGTTCAGGCCTAAGATGAAAAACTGATCTTTAACCTTTTCCGTTTCAGTAAATGTTCACACTTATTTAATGTATCATTCTGGGAATAAAGACCTTTTATTATTAGTATTATTATAAAATACGCTTGGAATAACTGCGCTTTATGCACATAGCTTTTACTTCATAAGTGCCCTCTTAGTGTCATAGCGAACATAAGATCTGAGTGCAGGGAATACTGTGGCTTTTGACAGAATAATGCGGAAATATTCAAATTTTTTGTAAGCATCATTAAAACCCGTTTTGATTCCGTCCAGAAGAGTAATTTACATAACGAATCTGGAAATTAATGTTTTTTGGACGAGTGGACAAAATTCTGCGAATTTCATTAGTTACGACTTCCATTGTCTGATATTATATAAAGTGATTTGAAATCCCTGAAAGAACTAATAAGAAGAATTGAAAGCGAATGGCTGAAAATAAGAATTATATTAAGCAAAAAACCTGAAATGTAATAATAGTGAAATAAAAAAAATACAAGTAAAAATAGAACAAATGAACAAAAACTAAAAATAAAAAGTTAATAGATTTCAAGTCAAGTTACTTCACGACGTTTTGATTGTTAGTATCCACAATTATCTTCGGGGGATGACTGGGTCATTCGAGTACTTTCACTTATCTCCGCTTTCCTTTTTCTGCTTCACCGGTTTACTGGGAGATGGTCGTTTGGCGGGAGTTGGCCATTTTTCGCTTGATTATGGGTTTCCATATGTTGAGTATCTCTACGCTACCTTGGCTGAATACATTGTTGGACAACATGTATGCGGCTTCTCTGAATTTCCTCCCAAACCAATGTTCCTCCCTGTGTATGATTTCAGCTTGGGACCACTCGATGGTATGTTGATGGGTCGAAACATGCTCTGCTTTTTCAGATTTGCTGGTTTTCCTTCGCTGTGTGTGTTTCTTGTGCTCGGCAATGCGAACATTTGCGTTTGGTGGCCTGGTTTCCGTGACACTGTTATGGATGATGTTTCCGGATCTGAAGCAGGTTCTGATGTACTTGGATCCAATTCTTCTTATTCCTTGCGAGGCTCCTGCTGTCTTTTAACCATAGTCTGTTTCACCTTCGCTTTGGAGTATTCCGTTGAAGATTTTTTTTGATGATGTCTAGTTCCTTATCGAGACTTCCCTCAGTATTTTTTGTTCAATTCTTCTGTTTTTACTTGAATTTGTTTACACTACTGTTTCATTTCAGGTTATTTTGCTTAATATAATTGTTATTTTCAGCTATTCATTTTCACTTTCTCTTTTTTTTATTAGTTCTTTCAGGGATTTCAAATCATTTTATATAATATCAGACAATGGAAGTTTGAGCTAATGAAATTCATCATGGAACATTGTCAATCACCTTCAAAGAAAATTCTGCGAATTCAAAAAAATAGTTTTCGGAGGTATTGAGTATACTATTTTTTCAGTAGCCGTGTAGGATAACAAATTAACGACACACATTTCTTTATATTCTTTTTATAAAACAAATTGTTGAACATTTTAATCCTTATTTGAGTCAAATATTGAAGTTCGAACAGAAGAAGATAGGTACTAACAGAAACATTCTTATTTACATCAATATTCATATGAAAATTTGAGCAAATACTAATATTAAGAGATTCAGTTCGTTTGAAACGTTGTTATATTCAAATGCCTTTTGATGAAGTTGAAAAACAAGAAAAGGTATTTTCGTAAATTTTGATCATGAACGTCTGGCAGCGAAGTTCGTTCCAAAATTGCTCAGGAAGTATTGAATGACGTCAACAGCGATCCAGATTTGCTTACGAGGTAATAATTGCTGATGAATCATGGGTATACGGTTCAGACTTCAAAACCAAAGTCAAATCGCCCCCAATAAAAGAACCCAGGAGAGCCAAGACCAGAAAAGCACCGCAACATCGATCAAATGTCAAGGTTTTGCTGTTTTCTTCGATTACCGTGGTATGCATAGGTATTCTTGACACATGGTTGTACAGTCAATGATCGCGTAGAACATGAGACTCAAACAGTAGTTGAAACTGCAAGAGCGTTGATTCGGCCTAGAGAAGGACGAATAAGTCAAATCTTATGAGATTAATTAAACAGCTGTATATATTCTGAACATATTTGGTATCAAAGACAAATCTCCTTTCGAAATATGATCCAAAAAGAAGTCAAATTTGAGGCATCTGAAAGAAATAGACAGATACTGCACATATACCAAAAAGATGTCGAAATGGAATAGAAGGTTGTGAAAGAAATACTCATTGGGTATGAAAATGATGATTTTTCACGTAGATAAAACATCGAATTCTGTCATGTCAAAAGTACATTTCACTAATGAAAATTTGACAGATGTTTTTCAATCAGAACTCATACCAGATGACTCAGATGCTGAGGATACATCTGATATCTCCAGCTCACGAATTATAGTGACTGAAGATGCACATCTAGAAGATGAGGATATTGTAATTGAAAGGCAGCTGAGATATTGAGAAGGAATCTGAAAGCCATTCAAGACCCACTCACACTCACGGGACCTAAGGAAGATCATAGGATTCGAGCGATGAATAATTAAATTAAATCTCTCAATAAAAATTGAACTTGAGTTATACTAGAACTGCCACCTAATAGAAAGGCAACTCCATTTCAATGAGAATATGAAAAAAAATTGAAAGTTATGGTTCTTTACGTGAATTCAAGGCCAGATTGGTTATTGAAGGTTTCTCACACAGAAAGGGTCAAAACTAAAATGGAACCTTTAGACCTGTAGCAACAGGTAGCACAATATAAGCTTTTCAGAGTATTCCTGTTAGTAGAAAAGTGACTACCTAATTTTATATTTCTACTGTATTCCACTATGGCACTAGGTGATCTGAAATATAATCTTGAAGTAATGCTCCGCTTGCGAGAAGCAATACGAAAAAAACGTCCGGTATCGTGGAAAAACAATTGCATCACGATAATGCACCTGATCAGTCGTCATTGCTTGTTAGTAATTTTTGGCCCAAAACAACACCGTAATCACGTCTTAGCCACCGTGCTCACCAGATTTGATCTCCTGCGTCTTTTACTGTTTCCAAGATCTAAGGGACCCCCATGAAAGAACGACGTTTCGTGACGATTGTGGGGATAAAAATCGAATCGCTGAGAGAGCTCAAGGACATACAAAAAGTGCATATTAGAACTGCTTCGAAGATTGGCCCTAAGAGCAGTGCCGGATTAGCAACGTAGCAATAATAGCAAATGCTGCGGGCCCCGCGACTCGAAGGGCCCCGCAGTTCAACACCTGTCTGACCGTAAAAAATATCAATTTAGATGGGAGTGTAAAAATATTTTGCAAGGCTATGCTTCAATGCCACCTGAAAATCCATAGCTAGATTTTGTCACGTTTAATCTTATCTGACATTATTCATTTATATTTATATTGTATAAAAATATATTAATGAGATAGAAAATTATTTCTTTGACACGTTTTTAAGTCTATAAATTAACACGTTCATGTAAAAATAGTTAATTTCACTCACTTTTAACGTTAATGTCTTAATGTTTATGGTGTTAGAAACACTACAACTCCCAATAAATATTTTTTTTTCTAATATTCCTGAGCAGATCCCCTTTGATTGGCGTTTGCGAATCAGCTGATTAATTTCCTATAAGAAGACCAAAATTTTGCGACCTATGTTTCTTGACGAAAGTTGTTCAGTTTCATGGTCCAACACACCCTTCAAATATTTGTACTTGAAGAAGTATGACCTTATATAATATCTAATTTATTTCTAGAAAAAGAAGAACTGTTTATTGTTTTAACTCAGTCATGATCTCTGGTTGCTTGATTTCTTATAAAATATAGAATAATTTCATGAATGAATATAGCTGACCTTTTTTTTAATTGATTATCATATCGATCATGTTTCGAGATTATTGAGAGCTAGTGACGATATTTTGCCTAATAATTTAGAGCAAGATGTTTCATTGTCGGTATAGTACCTACCACGAGAAACGTTGGTATCAAAATATACAACAGTAGTTTAAAATTTCACCACATTTTAAAAATTGAGCGCTGGCCACACCAAAAGTTATGCGTTGTTCTATTTGCACTGCACTATACGCAAGTTGGCAGCACTGCAAATTTAACAGGGGAATTTGCAAGCGGAATACAGAGTACGACCATTTCACCGGCTCTACTCCAGTCGACGACTTTGTTGAAAATGAAACACCTCGACAACGTTTTGAAATTCATGTGTTTATTGTCATTATTGATAACTACTGTCTGCTTTATCTGAACGTATGGAAACATATCATAAAATTTTTGGTGGTTTTGGAGTATTTCGACAGCTAAAATCCCTTACAACAGAAGAGATTTTGGAAAACGCCTCAAGTATGGTCGTTGCTTACGAAGACGATTTGGAGAACAACCTAGGCGCCGAATTAGTGCAGTTCACTGAACTGCTAAAAACACATGTGGCTACTGTCATTGACAACAAGAGCTTCCTCAAACGTAGAAATTGCCTTTCGTATTTACTTGTCTCTCATGATCACTAACTGCAGTGGCGAACATTCTTTTTCAACGTTTAGTTGAAACACGATGGGCCAACGATCTAATCATATCACTTTGATGAATATAGAATATGATTTGACCAAAGAAGTCGATATATGAAAGTGTCATCTCTGAATTTACCGATATTGAATCCAGAAAAGTTTATTTGTAACGAAAAGAGAAAGGAAAATTTCTATGTTTTTCACCACTTTTATTTGTAACTAACGTTACTGCAGTTTCGTCCTATATGGACATTCTCAAACTTATACAATAAACTAACAATGATTCGTTATATTCACCAATATATACCATGCCTGTAGGTACTAATAGAAATAGAGGTACTTGACTTGATTGAGTACCTGAATTTACAGTTCACAATGCGGATGTGCTAATTTAAAAACCGGAGAGTAAATTAAATCGATTTGATCATTTAACAGGTTGCACCCGCAATGTTTATGCTTGTGAATTTCCAAGGATTCAAAATAATTGAGTTTGCAACCCTTTCTTGCATAGTGCAGAATTTCCGAATGGTTCAGATTAGGAAACTTGTGGTTACATACCAAGCAATGGTTTGAAAACGTCGAATCATTTTTTCCTAGTCTGAAGGATCTTTCATGTTCAGCATACCGTTTTTGGAAATTTTGGCCGCATTGTTCCACATAAACACTATTATACTCCGGACACTTAAGCTTATAAACTCCAGATTTTTCCAACTTGTCGACCTTATCTTTGGCATTGAAAAGGAAATGAGATAACCTGGGATGTGGTCTTAATGCTACTTCCACATTGTTTTTTCTGAAGAAACCTGCGATTATTTCTGTTCTTTTTCCAAAATATGTTCGCGTTACCCATTTCTTGATTTCTGGTTGTTTGACCTTGAGGATATATTAATCTGTAAGCGAATTTCCGGCTTTGTTTCCTGACTAACTTCTGGATAGTATCTGCGTTGAAACCATTATTATGACCTATCTGTGTAATTGTATCAATTTCCCTAGCTAGATTGTCTGCAGACAAAGGCAGTGAGAATGTTCTGTGCAATATTGAATTGTAGGCTGCTAATTTATGACTGTCTGGATGGAAAGAATCATTTGGAATGGTGATGTCTGTATAGCTAAGTTTTCTGGAAACATTGAACTCGAATTTATTCTGATTGTGTGTAATGGCCAGGTCTAAGAAATGTATCTGTTTCACTATCTCTGTTTCGAGTGTGAACTGAATGTTGCTATTGAGATTGTTCATGAATGACATAAATTGGTTCAGCTGTCGTGTACTATGAATATGTTTTTTACCCAGGTCGGAGTTTACTATAGTGGTCTCCAAGTTGTTCATAAATATGTCTGCTAAAAGTGGACTAAGGGGTGAGCCCATTTTTTATAAAATTAGTTGTTGAACTGTAGGTAGCTCTGATTCACGCACACATCGAAAGCTGTTGAAACTTCAAAGGAAGTGATATTTTCTACTTTGGCTTGACCTAATATGTCAGGTTTCTTCAGAAAAAACAATGTGGAAGTAGCATTCAGACCACATGCCAGGTTATCTCATTTTCTTTTCAATGCTAAAGATAAGGTCGACAAGTTGGAAAAATCTGAAGTTTATAAGCTTAAGTGTCCGGAGTGTAATAGTGTTTATGTGGGACAATGCGGCCGAAATTTCCAAAAACGGTATGCTGAACATGAAAGGTCCTTCAGAGTAGGAAAAAATTAGTCGACATTTTCAAACCATTTCTTGGCATGCAAGCACAAGTTTCCGAATGTAAACGATACGGAAATTCTGCAATATGCAAGGAAGGGTTGCAAACTCAATTATTTAGAATCCTTGGAAATTTGAATTGGCACATCCGCATTGTGAACTGTAAATTCAGGTACCCAATCAAGTCAAGTACCTCTCATTCTATTAGTACCTACAGGGATGATCCATGTATTGGCGAATGTAATGAATCATTGTTAGTTTATTGTATGTTTGAGAATGTCCATATAGGACCAAACTGCAATAACGTTAGTTACAAATAAAAGTGGTAAAAAACATAGAAATTTTCATTTCTCTTTTCACTCTTTTCACTCCTACCAGGTAGTAACGGCTACATCCATCAATTTATTTTATTTGTAACAGTTTTGTTTTATTTAATACCCTTAACTTGAGAATCTATAGCAAACCAAGGGCCTCTTGACAGAATTTGCTACAGGCCCCGCGCTGGCTTAACCCGTCACTGCTTGAGGGAGACTACACTAAAGGGGACAAAATAGAAATTGATGAACAAATAAATATTTTTCAATATAGTAAACTATCCTTAAAAAATAGACATATGCTATCGCGGATTTTTCTCAAGAGGTCCTCAACAAGTATACCTAATTTACACCGATTTTTCAAAAGCATTTGACATCGTGAACCATAAAGTTCTTTGTGAAAAATTAAAGGCAATTGGCTTTTTTGGGAGTTTGCTGAACTGGTTCTCAAGTTATCTTTGCGATAGATCAGAGTTTGTGAAAATTAAAGGATTTATCTCTCACGAGATATCTGTTACCTCAGAAGTACCTCAAGGGAGTCACTTGGGACCTTTTCTCTTCAATATCTTTGTAAATGATATCAAAGAAAAAATTACCCAGTGTGTGTTTGCAGATGATCTAACATTTTTTAGAGCACATTTTTTAGAGTAAGATGAATTATATGGATCTCAATGTGGCAAAATGTAAAAGTATTTCCTTTTCAAAGTCATTAAACCTTTATACAGCTGGTTATAGTATTGCAGGGAAGAAGTTGGAACGTGTACAATCTGTTTTTCCGTTAATCAGCTGTCGCCCCCATACGAACGAAATTCTCAGAAGTTGAGAAACTTGAGCGAGCTAAGGACTAACGAAGTCTTACCTTTTAACGTGTGATTCCTAACACGGTTGCAGAATCATTCCAGCTTCAACCAAATAAATTCTCTCGAGAAAAATATCTGGTCGAAGCGGGAATCGAACACACGACCTTCCGATCGTGAGTCGGACGCACTACCACCGCGGCCAATTCCACAATTCCAATTTCATTCCAACCAATTTACACAAAACACCTTGAGGTACTCCGTCATTGTTTTATAATTTTTATTGATAATGCAATCTGAAGATATATTCAATTGATTTCCGTAAAGTTGATTATTATCTACAATTTTTTTCTCTTGGTTACCTTCGGATCAAAAAACTTTTATACATCATTATATTTTGTTTACTTCAATTATATATATAACTGAATAACAAGCATATTTTTCGTTCCGTGATAGGAAAAGCAGTTTTATTTGCAATCACTGTACGTCAATTAAAACTGAATGATTTATTTGCTAATTGTTGTTCAGGAGTAATTGATTGAGAATTACAAAAAACTATAAATATCTCGGTTCTAAATGGTTTTCATTACACTTGAGGTTCGCGATAAGCAAGTGATATGGAGCCTTTCAGAGCTACAGAATTATTATATTTTCGATGATTCCCAAAACTGAGACAACCAACCAATTTAAAAATCGGAAAGGTTGTTGCTGTTTATGACAGCGGAGTTCAAACACCAACGACAAATCTAGTCCCTTGATTGCAGTGAGGCTGCAGAGAGAGACAGAAAGTAAATTTTCATTCAGCGGACGATGTGTCTTATTATCTATACCGATAATGTAAAATTTTTCAATTGTCAGCGATATCTTCATTTTTTTCCAAAAACTTGTTTATAACTATTTTCCATTCACAGTCTGAGGGGTTTTGAACTTAGTGATAATTTTCTAGGGTTTGTCGGGACTGGTGATAGGTGAATTATTAATCAGTCGGACGCAGTGTTCACGAATAATAAAATCTATTAACAAAACCAACAAATGAAAACCAGAAAATAACAGTGTAACCTCGTGGCGAGGAGAATCAGAATTAGTTCCCGGCCGAAATATCTGAACAGAATGAATGCATCGGCTAAGAAATGTCTTGGAAGCAACTTTCAAATAATCATCACTGTCAATATGGCCAAAGTCATAAATATAGTCGAGAAGGGTCAACCACTTGTCTGAATCCATAAAAATGTTAACAATTAGTACCTACTCGAAACATCCCAACTCGCTTCGTTCTAAATATCCATCTGCTTTTTTGACAATGAACTTTCTTTTCGAGAGAAGAGGGCATTTTTATGATATGCGATGAAAAAATATAAAAATGTTAAGTATAAATTAAAATAAAAGAATTAACATAAAAAACCCAGGCAGATGAATATTTTGGACGATTGCTCGATAATAAAGTTATGAAAAGTTGATTTTCTAACAGGAATTTATAATACCGAAATAAAAATCATTAACGAAATAGAAAGTTTCTAAAGTAACTAGTTGTAGGAAAACCCCTACAGGTTTAAAAGTCAACAACAGCTTTTACAAATTGTGGTGTGCAACGAAACTATAATAATTTTTTTCGAAAATAGGAACCCTCCACGAATGTATCAAAATTGATCAGAACTTTGGTTACATTATCAAACCGATATTTGAATTGAGTTTAAGGCCGGCCACACACGTACAGTATTTACTGTACGTATCAGTTTTAGCTGACACTAAGTGATGAGTTAAAACTGTTAGTTAAAACTATGCGTGGATACGTCTCAGTTGAACCCAACTATTTCGGTTGAAGTGAGGAAAATTGAATTTCAATATTTTTAACTGAATTATTTGACTGAACTGAGCGTGTGTGGAGGTTCAACTGGATATTGACTCAATTCAGTTTGTTTCTGAAGCGATCGCTTTTATGTTTTGTTCAATTTTCATTTCCATCACGTCGGGTAAACAGAAGTCGACCTTCTCGTTCGAAACCATTGATAAAACTGAAGGGTTGCATTTCAGTTAGTCAGTTGAATTTGTAGATGCGAGGCCGGCCTAATGTGAAATACCCACAGTTTATTAGTTGTGACAACTATTTTTGTAACATACGAGTAAATCAATTGAAACATTCGAATTGGTCTCAAAATATAAGAAAAGGCTGACAACTCACGATGTAAAGCTATCTCTCTTCGATACACCCACAAAAGGGATGTTTCTGGTTAAAGCCAACGTTAACTATTTTGTATGGTAGAAAAGATTTTGGCTAAAAAACAGCAGGAGCCTAGCAAGGAAGAGAAGCCGTCACAACCAGTGCTTGCACTTCACTACATCAGAGGATTATCGGAGAGGATAAGCAGAATTGGTTCCAAGTACAACCTGCTTCAAGTCCGGTAACATCGTCCGTAGCAGTCTCACGAAAACCAGGCCACCAAACGCGGAATACGATTCCAAGAATTGCCTTTACCGGATACCCTGTGAGTGCGGAATATCCTATATTGGTGAAACTAAGAGGCCATTGAATGTTCGCATTGCCGAGCACAAAAACACACACAGCGAGGGAAAACCAGCAAATCAGGAATAGCATACCATGTTTGGACCCATCAACACATCATCGAGTGGTCCCAAGCTGAGATCTTACACCAGAGAGGAACATTTGTTTAGGAGAAAATTCAAGGAAACCGAATACATGTTGTCCAACAACGTATTCAGCCAAGCCAGTGTAGAAATACGCAACATATGGAAACCCATCATCAAGCGAAAAATGGTCAACTCCCGCCAAAACAGTCATCTCCCACTGAACCAGTGAAGCGGAAAAAATGGAAAGCGGGAATAAGTGAAACTACTCGAACGACCCATAAATAGTCATCTCTCGGAGGAATCAGTCCAGTCATCACCTGAAGACGATTGTGAATACTAACAATCGAAACGTCGCGAACTAACTTGGCTTGAGATCTCTCAACTTTTTTATTTTTATCTTTATTTTCATTGGGTATTTCTTTGTTTTTAATTTTTATTCAATTGTTTTATTTTTACTTGTATTTTATTACACTATTATTTCATTTCAGGTTTTTTTGCTTAACATAATTGTTATTTACAGCTATTTATTTTTAATTCTTCTTTTTTAGTTGTTTCAGAGATTTCAAATCATTTTGTATATTAGACAATGGAAGTCCGAACTAGTGAAACTATTTTGTATTCCCTTTTTACTTGCAGAAGAAAAGAATAATAAATGAAAGTAGCTACGTATACGTTTTCTATCGTATTTTATTGATAATATATAGACCTTCATGGTCCCAACTTCGAAAGTCTTCCTTGTCTTCAATATATTGACTGATTCGATGGACGCAAAACCTGAAAAATTGGAGTCGCTTTTGGGATTGTCAAGGTAAACATTTCATGAACGGTTATCATGCCGACACGTTACTGTGCCTGTCTCAATCTACCGACCTGCTCTCACACCTATACCTTTTGAATATTCAAGTACTTCATCGAAGGAAAATTATTAGAATTTTCACACATCCATATAGTCATCATTAGGAGAAACATGACTAAAGTAATTTCTCACAAATAAACTTTCGATTCAAAAATTTCCAAAAAATGATGGTCATTAACAAAACATCGTACTACTCCAACACCTCACCCACTTGAATAGCCCAACAATTTTGTCAAGAAATTCTTTGAATTATAATCATCACTATCACTATCATTATGATGTAGTATGACTAATTCGTGAAGCAGGATATCGATTTTATAGAGCGGCTAATAATAATGTGTGCCTGAAGCATTTCAGAAAAAAATACAACGTTGAAGGTCGTACGTTAGGTCATCTGCATATATATTTGTTATGGATTACAATCTAGTAACAATCGTATTTAGTACTGAAAACAAAAAATGTGACAATAAAACTATTCACCTGTAGATGAGATATACGTCTTCACGTTGACATAAAATTGAGCTGATTTATGTTTTCAATAATCAACCGTTTTAGATGAGGAGTGTATTTAAATAATTTGTTTATCCATTTGTCGGAAATTATAATTGAAATAACCTGAGAGATATTTTGTTGATATAGACATCATTGGAACTATTTTTATGAATATTAATTTATTTTTATTTATAGCCATCTGTGTAGGATTACATCAAGGATTCGTTCAAAACGACCTGAAGACTCGCAATATACAGGTTTTGGTAAGGTCAGGTCAAAACTGAGTGGGTGTAATCGATCCTACTTCGGAACCCGCAAGGGTTTATTGTGACTCACACCTAATCAAACTCGACCAAATAAACCCAGCTTCTTAACGAAGCCGATTAGTTTATATGGTGAATTATCTTTCATGCCAGAGTGCGGCTGATTTGGTCCGCAGCAGGGCAGGCACAAAGTATATGCGATGTTGTTTCATAATTTTCCAAACAGAGGCAAGACACACTGCCTTTCGACAGTCCGAGTCTCTGCAGATGATGCCGACAGTGGCCTGTAAGACATTATAGTTCATTCCTACTGTAGTCCAACAACTGTTGGGTTTCATGCTTAGAAGGGTGAATGAACGCCTTGAAGTGAGCCAATCCTGGAAGATTTTGCCAGAATTTTTTAAATCTTCTTGCCATCCAGGTGTTCAATGTTCATTTCGTAAAACCTAAAGCGATACTAATAACAGGTTCTGGTCCGATAAACCTACTTACAGCATTCCCCTTTGCAAGGGAGTGAGCAGCCTCATTGCCTTCGGGGTCAGTGTGGCTAGGAATCCAGACCAGATACAATTTGTTGAGTCTTCCTATTGACGAGAGTCGTATTTAGCAATTTGTTACCAATTTAGACGTTGCTCGTTAGGAGTCAAGTGATCTCAACGCCGCTTGACTATCTGGGAAAATTGTAATTGAATTGTGTGTGAGGTTGAATTTTCTGCACACAATTCAATAGCACAGATATCCGCTTGATATAGAGTCACATAGGTCTCTAAGCAGGTTGATATCTCTATCCTGGGTCTATATGCAGTCCATTCAGCCTCTTTCTCCAGAAAACGTGAAGAGAAGGTAGATCCAGAAGGATATCCATGGCAGCCGACGGTTTGGTACTGATGGCACCACATATAGCCAAACAAGCCTGTCTCTGTAAAGCCGGAATTATATTATTATGTCGTGGTGTGTTGTGACGCGCCACAAGTATATCGTCTCCATGCATTTAGTATGTTTAGAATGATATTACTAAAGTGCAGTGTGTCCGGACGCGATCTGTCGTGACGGCGATCGGTCGATTCCCGATCGGCGTTAGAACGGTGGAAGGGTTTTGACTCGTCAGAACACTCCACCAGAGACAACCAACGAGACTGTTAAGTTAATAGGAAAAATGGTTCTGTTGTGAAGCGATCGCTTCAATCAGGTCAACTATTCATCGATCCTTTTCTGGCACGTTATCTCTTAAGGAGAGTAGCTCTCTTTAAATATATATTTCTTCTTTCTCTTGTTCATTAGATTTGTAATTAAACTATTTCCCTTCAATAATTAAAAGCCACAGGGTGATGGCGCTACTATCGCGACATGGAATGTAGCAACGTTGACGAAGTTCACTATTTATCTCTACAAATGCCAATGCCATCATTCAACTGTGTAAAAAAATAAATATTTATAGTTATTGCGTAGAAAGTAAAAACTTAACTCGTAAACATAGTTGAAGTATAGCGCTTTGAATTATACGATATATAAAAATTTTGAAAATAAAGGAAATGAAAATAGGAAATTATTATTGTGAACACCTCCATAAAATTCGATATGAAAGACGGCAACAGTGTATGTTCGTGATTTTATTTACCTACCTAACCTGACCTAACCTATAGATCAAAAACGAAACGACCCTGTTTGCTGTGGTTTATTACATTTGCTGTGATATTGTTGTTGTCTTTTCAATCTGGTGTAAGTAGAGATATTTAAAAACAATGTATTGTTTAGTGTATGGTTGTGATGAAAATGAGGTGCCCAAGATGCATTGCTTTCCAAGGAATGCTGAGAAGTAAGTACATAAAATGTGTTTCATATGTTTGTGTCTGTTATGAAATATACTACATGTCCAGAGCATTGCAAAAAAAACTAGTTGACGAAATGTATTTTCGCATTATTGTATCTTGTTTTGTCATACAACACTGCCTGATACGTTTTATAGCAGATATATTATAGTAGATAACATAGAAAAACTCCAATCAAAAGCAAACTGTCATAAGCCATATCAGTGTAAAATCTGATGTAATCTAACACTTTTGCAAGGTATATAGCTCAAAGATAATGAAAATATTGGTTTGACTCCATCTCAACAATTGGGGTTCTTGTAATCGTTTAATGCTTATTTAAAAGATTAAATTGTGTTCTGATAACTCATATGCCTAAACTGTAGTACATGAGGGTGGGATATTGAAAAAGTTGCCTTTACTTCTTCTGTTTGTAACTATAGTTCAAATTTTTTAGGTGTAAGTTATGGCAGGATAGTCTGGGAATTCAGTATCCAGGAAATATGAGACATTTGAGAATCTGTAGCACTCATTTCAACAAAGCTGACTATATAGAGAAGTCATGGAAGTTAAAATCCAATGCTCTTCCAATTAAATTTATGGGAGAAGAACAAAATGTCAAAATAAATGAGGAGAAAAGGATAAGTAAGTAGTATTAAATAGGCTGTATATTTTATTATATTTATAATTATAATCCTATATTTTAAATAACTTTCAAAGGTAAAAAAAATCTTATTTTTTATCAAGCTTATATGTAACACTATTAATATTTAATTCATTATCTCATCTTTAGTATTTTTGTGTTTTTTTATATCTCTTATATAAACTTATCTTTTTTGACATACTATCAATATAGTGAAGTATAATATGCAATACAGGAAAATGTAACAGTTGAAGATCAATCTTTTAATTCTCTCACTGTATATTTTGAATTTGTTTTTTTTTTGTGGTATTGTAATTCATCTACTTTATAAATATGTTTGAAAAAATCTTTGTAAACTTACTTTTTTAACAAGTCAAATCATATACTATGTTGTTAATGACTGTGTAAAATTCACATCATTTTATTATTGTAACAGTTTTATTTTTTTTACAGATATTTTGGATAAAAAATTACAAAAGTTCGAGCACTCGTAAAACAATAAAATGAAAGAACATGTATTTACATTATTATATTAACATGAATTAATTTTTTGTAAATAAAATATTTTGTTGTCTTCTAATTTGTTGTCTTTTTTATATATTATTTATTATGTTTAACCAAAAAAGTATGTTTTATTCAAATAATAAACATTAATTATAGTCCTAAAAATCAAGATAAATATATCAAATAGCAGCAACATTTATACTCAATTTCTTAGTAACGGATATAATTCTACACATAACTAAAGATATTTCATTATAATGGGAAACATAAATCAGTAGCTTGTCTGCGAAACACAACAAATCTCAATTATCTGAAATTGAGTTGGGACTCTATTCTAATATTGCAAATAGAATAACATCGAATGGATATAAGTTAAAATACTTATATCCAATCAATGTTATTCTATTATTGATACTAGAACTGAGTTCTCACTCAATTCCTGTTAATTGTGGAATTGTTGAGTTTTGCTAACAAGTAACAACTAACTGAAGTTTAAACGGGGGTCTAGAATACCTGGCATAATATTTGAATTTTCCCGCCACACTTTCAACTTTCCGAAGAGGACACGAATAATGCCGAAGCTATGCAACTTGACTGCGTGTCATAGAACTAAAGTCTGGGGTTGTTAGTTCTATACTGCACGCCCTCTACAAATGGCTTTCTTTACAGTTCGCCAGTGCAGTTTTCACCGATCAAAATTTTATCATTAAGTTACTCGTCTCGTTGGTTGTCTCTGACTCCACACAAGTATGTTTCTAATCTGACGCGTTAACTAACTAGAGAATAGTCGTTTGCATTTATTTGTGCACAAGATGTCGGACGAACTTATTGAACTTGTTAGAAAATACGGGTTTGCATTTTTTTAATATCATTTTCTACCATAGAATGTAATATCTCAAATTGATTTTTTCCTAAAATATTGATGAAACCTTTCTTCATCACTAGTAAATGATATTCGCTTCGACTACCTCTCAGATCATTTAGTGGGTGAACCCAATAGTTTCTCTTTTTTATTTTCTTTTTAAGTACATTTTACATCAGTAGACACGCAAGGTTTTCTTCAATATCACTATCCGAATCGGAGGAAAACATTGTAGATGCTCGCATGCGTTTACTCCAAAGGCCACCACTGTATTGACACGAAATAACGACAGAGCGCGCCCCGACACGACAGAATAGTCTGCACACTCGCCGTCACGTCAGAGAGCATCACAACACACCACAACATAATAATGTAACTCCAATTTAAGCCAGAGAGCTTCGCCTAAGCCGTTTTCTGTTTAACCTTCGGCCACCAGTTCTGACAACCATCACACATATCCAATGAATTTGTTTGGGACCTAAACCCCAAGTTTTACCACAATTCCTTCGACATGTTCATAGAGACAGTCTGACTGTCAAAGATATGAAAAAAAATAAAAATTTACTTGCTAATTCCGCATATTTTATAACTGACAAATATTCAGAAATCCTGGATATCCTAAAATTAGTTGGTTTGTATTATTATAAATGTCCACCACTAGAGAAGAAAAAAATAAGCGGAACACCCAACAGTAACATTAATACATATTTTTTTTTTTTTTTTTTTTTTTTTTTTTTTTTTTTTTTTTCTGATTGATTCGGCCGTTACTTGATGAAGATCCATAGTAATTTCACAAACTACACTTAAACGATTTGATCTCCACTAACTTTATTGAAAATAATCATAACATGTTTCGCTAAAACATTAGCTTTTTCAAATGATTAAGTATTAATCATTTGAAAAAGCTAATGTTTTAGCGAAACATGTTATGATTATTTTCAATAAAGTTAGTGGAGATCAAATCGTTTAAGTGTAGTTTGTGAAATTAATACATATAATAAAATTGTAACTGATCAGTCAGAATATGAACCTTAGATGTAGCAAAACAGTCACCAATTTACACTCAAAATAAAAAAAGTAAGTTTTACTGGATACGGAAAATAGTTACTACTTATGAAAGAAAATTAATATGAACTGAACATTTCAAATACAGAAATGAAAACAATTATCATATAACTGAAAACAAAAAATTGCAAACGGTCCTGAAAATATAAAAATTAAATCCTTCCCACGTATACCGGGTGTCAACGAATCTACTACACAAGTCATAACTTCTAGATTCTAGACTATCAGGTTTATCAAAATGAAATTTGGTATAGGTGAATGGAGAGGAAAGTTTTCACATACTGTTTCACTTTCCGGTCACTTCCGTTTTCACCGGAAATGGCTCCGGTTACAAATTTTTAAAAGGGACACCCTGTATATTGTAAAATTTTTTAATTTCAGGGTAAACTTTCGTTTTGAGGGCACCCGGCGATTTTGAAAAAATTTTTGAGTGTATTTACGTATTTTGATGCGTAGATTACGAATCCGAAAGAAAAAAAGCGGCGCTCTCCCTTATATACAAAGTTACGGCCCTTCAAAGTTCAGAAAAAGACCACTTTTCAGCCTTCTTTTTCACAAAATAAACTATTTAAAAACACATGCATTTATTCACTAGCTCACCTTTACACCTTATTCCTCCTCTTTTGACACTTTTCACTTCAATAATCAACATTTTTTCAATAAAAATATTAAAAAATGTACGGAGCTGCTTTTTGGTTAAATATCTCTGTATTTTACGTTTTTAAGGTTAATGGCATGGTTGGTACGACTGATGCAGTCAATATTCCTAAAGTAATTCAAATGTTTTTTACCTTCATTATTTAGATCGTAAATTGGTTTTTGGTGGTGTATTACGAATTTGAAATAGTTGGCGGCGGCAAATACCAACCGCTTTTTTCTGAAATGTCACTAGTAACTAACCTAGAAATAGAAGAATGACACCAGGAGATGCATTCGTTTTTGAATTGAGTTTTTTATGAGAAAAATGTTGATTATTGAAGTGAAAAGTGTCAAAGAAGGAGGAATAAGGTATAAAGGTGACCTAGTGAATAAATGCTTGTATTTTTAAATAGTTTATTTTGTGAAAAAGAAGGCTGAAAAGTCGCCCTTTTCTGAACTTTGAAGGGCCGTAACTTTGTAAATAAGGGAGAGCACCGCTTTTTTCTTTCGGATTCGATCTACGCATCAAAATACGTAAGTACACTCAAACATTTTTTCAAAATCGCCGGGTGCCCTCAAAACGAAACTTTACCGATTTCAGAGACATACTTGATTTTTTCATAGTCACTTGCATCTAGGTGGCCAGGATCGGACGTAAACTAATCTGAGGACTTCAGATGATATTAGAAAATTACAATCGCACAGACTTTTAGTGACTAGTACGTTAGATACGAACAAGACAAGATGGCAAAATTACATTTTCGTATCTAACTATTTTTTGCAAAGGCTGTTTCTCAGAAGGTTGGAACACTGTTCCGAACCAGGAAACTGTACACACCTCAGCAACTTATGAAGCTCAGATCAGACCTTCTTTGAAGAATTGTCCACATGTATCGAGCTCCGACTCTAAGCATTACATGAAGCTGTTAGATTCCATTCAGAAAACAGCCTGATTGGACACGCGAACACCACTTGCAACCTTGATAGTCTCTAACATTGAAGAAAGGTTGGAGATTTGTCTCTCTTCTATAGTTACTTTCACGGGAAGTTTTCAAGTGATTTGGCACATTTGATTCCACCAAGAGCGGTACATATCCGAAATACGCGACGGACTGTGGCTGCTAATCGTTTTCAGGTTCAACTCAGAACACCTCGAACTTCACTGTTTAAAAAGTCTTGGACAACTGAATTTATGTGGAATGAACTTCCTGAGAAGGTTTTTCCAAATGGATTTAATCTCTAGCTATTCAAATTCAATGTGATTCCTACTTTCGCACAGGTACCGCTCTTAGAACGATAAGGATATATCAATTATAATCTTATGTAGTGATTAAAGTACGAATAGATAAATTGTGACTATCGTATGAGGTTTTTAATGGACGTAACAGTTTTGGATGTATCAGTCAAAAAAACTTGAAAGCCAAAGCACACTAAGCCAATTCCTGATGATATTCATTAGTTTCAAGAAAAAAGCAAGCAACATACACAGAAATACTTATATAGAAAGTAACATGTGGAGCCATACACTTCTAGGTGAATTATGCGGTCCCAATACTCCCAATGCATATTTGTTTAAATTTCAGTTATGAATTTTTCATGTATAAAATAAGATAAAAGAAACTGAATTCTGTACAATTTCGTTTCTATGATCAACTTAAACATCTGTTAATTTTTTTACCTGGCTGGTACATATTTTCTCAAATACAGATTTCACACGATATCGTACATAATTTAAGTCCCGTTTGATCACAATAATCAACAAACTTACTCATCGTTTTCGTAAAACTATCAACCATCCGTTATAATGACTAAAACTGTTCCAAAAAAACTCTTTCTAACCTTCTACTCAGAAATTACGCGCAAAATATTATAATCATTCCGAAACAACTCGTGAATAACGAACACGACGGATCGATCGTGACGTATGATTTTTTTTTCGTATCGAATTTCCCACTTTTCATACGAGGAAACGTCCTCCAATCCATAAATTATCATCTCGAATGATTATAACAATTAAAAAGTAACGTATAATTTGCGCCTGATATAAACTATCAACTATGCGTTTTCAGGACCGGAATGAGGTGTTTTCTCTTATCCTTATTTACAAAACGTCATTTTGAGGTAAATATAATAACTGACCAACAATCTACTAATGTGGAAATTTGATAAGCCTATTCCAAAATTGCTTGCTTGCAAAAAGTCAAAAGAAATTATAAACATTGTAGAAAATTTCAATTTTTGATGAAAAACTCGAGCTCCGGAACAACGGTTTGCAATTTGATTTCAGTTCTTTGAAGAAACTCGTGGAAGATATTGTAGTTCTTGTTGAAACAGCAAGTGCACAACTTGAAAATGCTAGTAACTTCACAAAACAATATAATAACCATGAGAAGAAAGACTGCAGAAAAATGTTTTCCTCAAGCAAAGAAAGACATGAAATAGCATGTTTCCAGAATTTTAGGATAGCTTTCTATACCCATTTTGAGGTTTGTTTGAAATAATGGTCACATATGTTAGATATATATATATATATATATATATATATATATATATCACATCATAATCACATCATGGGCATTTTCCCATGAAGTGATTGATTCGTGCAGATTGTATTATATTAAAATGACAAAAACACCTATATATATATATATATATATATATATATATATATATATATATATATATATATATATATATATATAGGTGTTTTTGTCATTTTAATATAATACAATCTGCACGAATCAATCACTTCATGGGAAAATGCCCATGATGTGATTATGATGTGATCAGGATCACATGATGCAAAAACTATTTAGGCAATGAGCAATACTATGATAACTAATAATTCAATCAACTTGTGTAGTGATCGAAACGTCGTGACGTAACTTGGTTTGGGATTTTTTAATTTTTAATTTTCATTTTTTATTTTTATTTTTGTTAATAATATTTTTTAATTTTCAGCTTTCATTATTATTTCAATTTTGTATTTTTTTGGTTGTTGCTGGTATTTTATTTCTTTGTAATTTCAGTTTTTTATTTAAAAAAAATGTTTTTTTGGGTTATTCTTTTTAATTTTTTTTTCAGGGATTTCCAATCAATTTATATTATATTAGACAATGGAAGTCCGAACTGATGAAATACACCACTAAACATGTAATTTTTGGTAATAAATTGTTATTGTCGAAATTCTTTTTCGCTCCACATCTTCGAAACAAAGCGCCCTATCAAAAATTATTAAAGGACAAAATATCCTAAGGATAGTCTCTTAAATGTTTGTTGCATGTTTAATTAACACCCTGTATAGTATTTCTGTCAGTAATATGACTAATGAGAAATTCGTTTCGGATCTTCTCACATTCCTCAAACGAAATTAAAAACATGTTTACCAAAGTTAAGCACTTGTTCGGAATTCTCAAATCCTGCACTGCCCATTTTCAAGTTTGCTATGAAAAAACAATTGAGTTATCAAGGCTAAAATAATAAATAGGAACTCCAGAAAACGCTCGTGCCTTCAGGCGGCATCACGTCTGTAGTATCGATATACAGATGTTTTTCTATAATCACGGAAACCGATACCAAGTATCATCATGCAAATCTATTTTTATTATTAACAGTAACGACACGACAATTACGGTGAGTTGAACCAAAGAAACAAGTTTATGGAGATGAATGAAACGTTGAGATTGCATCAAATAGTAGGAGATGAAAGAAATGATGGTAATTTCTAAATATATAGGTACTATTAGAGAGATCTCCAAAACCTGCCACTTCACAAAGAGTGTAAATGATAAAAAAAGTTACTTTCGAATACTACCTGGAAGCAAAAGCCCCCAAAATAACCACTTCAAGATGAACATTGAATAACATGAAAGAAAAAAATGGCAGTGGTAGTAGATTATTCGATGAAGATAAGGGATTTTTTGAAGATGAGTCATCATATGAGGAAGGACAAATTACTTTTTCAAAATATCTTCATAACTAAACAGACTATTCAAATGAGTTTATATTAAAAATAGTGACGGATGAATAGATTTATTTATCGAAACTTATTTTTGGAACAACCCTGAAATGCTAGAATTTAGAAATTACACGAGGATGGTTCGGAAAGTTTTCGACTTAACAAAGATATAATTATTTGTTTCAGGTTTTTTAAAATTATTTAACATAGCCTCCTTTTAACTCTGCAGGCTTTTTCCAGCGATGATCCCATCCGTCCAAATAGTATTCGATGTTTTTCACTGCGAAATAATTGTTCACGACGGTGATTGCCTCTTCATTTGATGAAAATTTTTGTCCTACGAGCACAATTTTTAGATGAGGAAACAAAAAGCCGTTGCTTGGGGCTAGATCTGATGAGTAAGGCGGGTGGTCAAGCAGTTCAAACCGTAATTTGTGTGTTTTTGCCATGACAACCACTGATTTTTTTTTCTGGAAATGTGGCCATCTTTCCGCAAGTTCTGCCTTCAGTTTGTCGAGTAATGATGTGTAGTACGCTCTTGTAATGGTTTTTTCTTTCTGAAGATAATCAAGCAAAATAACTTCATGACTATTCCAAAAAACAGTTGCCATCACTTTCCCAGTACAAAAAATAGTTATTACTATTTGGTGGTGTATCCAAGTTTCATCTACAGTAATCAATCGGCGCCAAAACTCTGATTTATTGCGCCTAATTTGCGCTGACAGGGCATTGGAAATGTGAGCAAACGCAGCACACAACACGCAGACAGCTTTCTCATTCCCAAATGTTGATTTGATATGCGAGAAACACGTTTCTTTGACATGTTCATAACCTCTGCTATCTCTCTCACTTAAATTCGGCGGTCGTCTAGCACCATTTGGTGAACTTTGGCGAAGTTTTCGTCGGTAGTTACAGTTTTTGGACGTGACGAACGTTCATCGTCTCCCAAGCTCTCACGGCTTACATTAAAATTAGGCTGCCCAAAATTTCACTGTGGTAAATGATGGTGCAGAATCCCCATACACAGATTCCAACTCATAAAAACACCCATATCAACGTACTCAAATGACTGTTAGATAACAACTGCGCGTCTAAAATGACTGAAACTTTGGTGAGTAACTACCAACAGATGAACAACAAAATTCACTAGCTTTCATTTACTAGTGCTGCTATCTTCATGTTAAGGTCGCAAACCTCTACCAACCTGGTAGATCATTTCATTTGAAAAACCTAACTTTCATACACCAGGCTTCTACTGGGTACAACGTATATTGGAAAATATTTCAGAAAACATTTATTTATATGGAACATTTTTTGATAACTCCACTCTTTAATCTCATACTTCTAATGGAAATTCGGAGTGCATTACACAGATAACAGATATGTTATTAGGTTCAGCCACCGTACAGAAGTATGGTGGTTCAGGTTGTGAAATAAAAGGAATAAGGGAAAGGATTAGGTCCACAGAAATACGACGAAAATTCGATCAAGAACTGGTATAAACTAGTACAGGAAACAATAATCTCATGTACTTATTCCTGAGACTTGGAAGAAATCGACAAATCAAAAGTTTTAAAGGAAGAGAAAGGATTAGGTTCACAAAAATGCGACTAAGATTCAGGACCTGTATAAAATTCTACAGTAAACAATAATCTCATGTACCTATTCCTGAGACTTGGAAGAAATCCAGTATAATTTCTCTTAGAGTGGTTGTCTGTCTATTTCGCATATTCGATAAATTATATCAAAATCATTGTTCTGCGAAGTTCGCAACTAGGTACGTCAACTTTGAATATCGCTCCGCATCAAGCACCGACAATTAACTGACAAATTAGGTGTAATATTCTCATGAATGGAACAAAGAAGTTCAACAATGATACTATTTATTTCAATTCGTGAACGTGAGCCTAGACCCTTTCCAACATTTTAAAATTCGAATCAATTGGGGACTGAATTGCCGTGTTCCAATTTAAAAACTAGTGTTGTGAGGTTAGTTGTTATTACCTCTTTTAAGGGGATACAATGCTGAAATCAGACTCTAAGGCCACCCTTCATCAAAGGTATGGATAAAATAGTTGATAAAGTAATCTAGAATCATAGTGTTATCTCTATCCTCTAGGCCTTTTTCGTTTTATGCCGTTGGATATCGTTATGAAGGAATTTCTGAAATTCGAAAGCCTGACAGTTCCGCTACTTCCTGGAAGTTGGGGAAGTGCAGTTTCAACTTCCCAAGTTGCAGCCAAAAAGGGCGGAAAGCTAACGAATCCGATGATTACTACCATTATTTCTTTGATTATTGCCTTTTTCTTCTGTTTCGTCACCAATCAAATTATTTGTGGTTATTTTCAAGCTAACTTGTTTAACTATATAAATAAACTAGACTTGTTTCAACCCCTAGTATATACAGGGCTAGGTATTAGTATATTATAAAATGAGTTTGTAAAGTCACGTAATATAGACGTTTTCTCTCTCTCCAAAGAAAAAGATTGCATTAATTGAACTACTTGGGAAATACGAACTACCTGTCTCCACTCTACCCTACCTCAAATACTGGCTTTCGGTCGAGCACTATAAAATTTTGATACGGTTTCACCCTTCAGAGTAACAACTATTAAAACTCTTTCCTTTCCTTCTGATCCGGGAAAAAGCCCGTAACACAGACTATTCCCAAGAAACAGAAAACATTTCTTTAACTAGAATAAGTTGTCGCCTTGCTGATTTTCAATGTTTGCTTTTCACATTTTGCAAAAAATCATCCTTGATGTTTCACTGTACTTGAAATATATAATCACCAATGAAAAATGTTCGATAAATATTTTCGAGCATAATTATTCAAATTGTACTAGTGCGCATTTGCATCACGAGGATATGATCTCATGTCGAAAAAATTACAACTGTCTCTGAATGCAAATCATCCGATTGAATTATGGCTCGGGAGATACCTCTACAAATTGAATGAAATGAGAATATACGCATTCGGGGATATGGTTATTTGGCGTCTATCAATTTGTTTATTTCGGATTCCAAAAATGTCCACATACTTTCACGAAACATCTCGATAAGTTTTCCAATCATTGTCTACTGTAATCTGTCAACTTTCTCGTACTTACAGAGATTTCGAATATTTTGAAAACATTCAATGAATAAATATGCCCGTGGGTTGGGCTACCTATCGGGCGCGTCCCCAGGTGACGGATAGGGGAACGGCCAGGGACTGGGAGCCCTATCCGGGAAGCCAATGTGGCCTTACGGACGGGGTCGCCGGACTCCTGGTCGGTGGCAGAAATAAGTAGGGTGAGGGGAACCAAAACTCCCCAAAAGCCTTTGCGAAAGATGCCACCGTGGACCAGCCTACCGAAGCTAAGGTGTAAAGAATCGTGCGGACAGCTGAATAGTCGCAGGGAGATATGCGGTTACGAACGACCGCCTTGGGGAAACGGGCAAAACCTCATAGTAATCAGCCTTCCTCTGCTAATGCGGGGCTCTGCCAGAGTGACCAACTCTTCCCTGCTACTCGTGGAAACACACATGAATGAAACAAACACAAAAACAGACACTGAAAAAACAAAAACCAATCTCGAGGCTGAAAAGAAATGCTCACCTCAATCTATGGCGGTAGCTGGGGATAAACAGAAATGTCCTTCCCAATCTACCACTTGGAATGAGGCTGGACATAGCAGATCACCTCATGATAGGAAAGTGGAAAGTCATCTTCGTGTCATTCAGGCTTGGAGTCCAGCTCCCTTACCCTTTCGGCTGATTTTTGGTCTTGAGAAGGACCAATAGGTTCATGACTGATGGTGTGGCGGCATGAAGTCCTCAGACATCAGTACCGCCCTTCACGGGATACCCCTACCTGGCTGGGGTGGGATGGATGAGAAAGCTATTCATCCGTTAACGGGGGACATGAGGACCTCATTCGACAGAGTGTCGGGGTCTTCCATATCGGGAGGGGTCGTCTACAGCATAATATGTGGCTTCCCTAACTAACGGGTTTTCGTGAGTTTCTGTACCTTCAAAAACTCGATGATTCCTCGACTGAATGGACTACTGAATGGAAGGCAGCTGCAAATTCCCAGACGCCTGGGGACACATTGAAAGTAAACGATTAAAGGGAATTGTGAAGTGGTATCGATTAATTTCGATTGGGGTGGTAATCATGTGGTGATTTTCACATTTTTTTGTCACCGAACATTATTTTCATCATAATTCGCTTAGGTCTTATGTTGGGGACCGTTATTATGAATGAAAATGAAAGTTTTTTCAAGAACTTCAAAAAATGTTACATGAGTTTCCCCAGAAAATGACTTGTTTTTTTTGTTCCTTCACAGTCGCTCGCACAACCCGACAAGCAACCCCCGGTACAGGATCGACTATAAAGTAGAGGGTATGTAGAACCTAAATCCAAATATTATACAGCATCGCCCTGTTCTACCCTTCAATGATTGGGCTGAAGAGATAACAAACTAGTAATATATGGAATTGGCCACGGTGGTAGTGCGCCCGAATCACGTTCGGAAGACCGTGGGTTCGATTCCTGCCTCGACCAGATATTTTTCTCGAGAAAATTTATCTGGTTGAAGCTGGGATGATTCTGCAACCGTGTTAGGAATCACACGTTAAAAGGTAAGACCTCGTTAGTCCTTAGCTCGCACAAGTTTCTAAACTTCTGAGAGTTGTCGTTCGTATGGGGGCGACAGCTGATTAACGGAAAACAGATTTTAAACAGATCTAAACAGATCTCTGGTATCTGTAGAGTAGGGACAGTGAGTGTAGCCTCACAGCACTTAGGCTACATGTGATCCATTGTACATCCTCTCGAGGAGTCGCCTCCTAGGTCATCCATCCTCCTGGAAGGTGAACAGATCACTAGGATCTCCTTTATATTCGCAGGTGTAGGCCAAGACTCGCCGATCACACACTCTCTTAGGCAACCTTTAGGTGTCCCACTGTGGCCTCCGCGAAGGTTTTGGAAGGTGCAGCGATATTACTCTCGTTGCGCGGCTTCTTCAACCTTCTTGGGGTTTCCTCCGTGGAGGTGCACAAGTGAGGTAGCTTTCCTGCAGAGGCAGCCAGTTCCTTGCCTTTATTCAAGGCGGAGCTCTTGGCGCCCGCCGCAGGAAATGCCCTTGCTGTTGGAGGTGATCTGATATGTCCAGCCTCATTCCAAGCGGTAGATTGGGGTGGACATTTCTGTTCATCCTCAGCCACCGCCTCAGATTGAGGTGAGCACTGTCCAGCCTCGGGATTGGTTTTTGTTGTTTCTGTTGTTTCATTCATGTGTGTTCCCACGAGTATCAAGGGAAGAGTTGGTCACCTCTGGCAGAGCCCCGCATTACCAGAGACAGGCTGATTACAATGAGATTTCGCCCATTTCCCCAAGGGGATCGTTCGTGATCGCATATCACCCTGCGGCCAATCAGCTGTCGGCACGATTCCTTACACCTTAGCTTGGGTAGGCCACAGTGGCATATTTTGCAAAGGCTTTTGGGGGTTTTTGTTCCCCTCACCTTACTTATTTCTGCCACTGATCAGGAGTCCGGCGACCCCATTCGTAAGGCCACATTGGCTTCCCGGACAGGGCCTCCAGTCCCCTGGCCGGTTCCCTACCCGCCACCTGAGGACGCACCCGACAGGTAGCCCAACCCACTAACTTCAAGAACGAAATTTCGATTCATTGTTTTTTTAAAACAACGAATCTTCATATGAAATTTTTACACCGAAACATTCATTAATAATGATCTGATTCAAAAATAAGAAAAATATGATTGCTCGAAAAAACCGTCCTCAGTCGCCTTCGATATGATGTCATGGCAAGGTCTACTCCAATTGTATTACTTTTATAGCAATGTGCATGACGCGTAAAATAATTCCGTAACATACTTTCACGAAATTTAATTATTACTTACCGATTTACCAGAAGTATCGTTATTAGCTTTTTGTTAAAAGTCATAATAAAATGAAAACGCCTTACAAAGAATAAACAAATCTTCATCCTCAAACTCATCAACGATTTGAATGTAGTACTTGCCAGTTTTATATTTGTCAATAAGCATTTCCTGTTGATTACGGTTGATATTGATAATGTCATTTGTTACAGTTATTCAACTTACAATGTACAATGACAAATTGCGCCTTTCTTGTTCAGTTCCCGTTATATCATAAACCTGCCCGCTGTCTGTAAAAAATCTGCTCCTGTGAGAAACTTTAGTCCGCTATAAGTATGAGGAGTTTCAGAGGGCAGTACAGTTGATTGGAAGTGCCGAATTGTATATAGTTGTATCAAAAATCTTGATGTGTTCACTAAGATTTCCTGATGTTTCATTTGCCGCCTGGCAAATCCTGATTTCTGATTCTTCATTCCACATTATCATGAATTATGTCGGTCAGGCTTTTCTCATATCCTCTGTATATAATTTGAAATTGCCTTCATGGAAATAAAGACTACACATTTACATATTTATCTGTCTAAGAACAGGTGAATCGTTGAACTCTCTGCGACGTAATTCCCGCTAATGGGATATCAATGAGGTAGGAGTAACTATGCTTTTGATGTGACTAGTACATCATTTTTTTCACTTCGTTCCTCGATAATTTCACCCGAGTATAATGTTAACTGATTTCTGCTTGAAGGTAAGATTGTGAATCAGCTTATTATAAATTTCGTAAGGTTTAATTTGAATGAATGCAAAGTTGCACATGCTCAACGCTTGAATCAAATTGCACCAGACCTTTATGAAATGAGAAGTTCATAGTTTCCCTATAGTTGGTACGAGTTACATGAAGATTATTATTTTTATGAGTGTGGTATTCATATAATTGATTATTTATTATTATCATTCCCTTTAAACCGATAAAATGTTGAAAAAATTTAAGGCTAGGCCACCAAAACAGAGTTATACAGCGACAAAATACTCTTTGCCAACAGCGTTAAAACTGAAAATCATGAATTCAACATCTAGGAGCCATTATTCTTAAATTATACTTGACACGCAGGCCCTATTTAGGCATTATTCATTCAATTGCTACAAGCAGCTTTATCGGACCAGAACCTATCATTGGCATCGCTTTAGTCTTTGCCAAACAAAGATTGAACATCTGGATGGCAAGAAGATTTATGGACTTCTGGCAAAATCTTCCAGGATACCAAACAGTTTTTGGACTACAGTAGCGATGAACTACGATGTATAACAGGCCTTCTTACAGGTCAATGTCATTTGAATCATAATATGCAGAGACTCGGACTGTCGGACGACAGTGTGCGTCACCTCTGTTTGGAAAATGATGAAACAGCAGAGCACATACTTGTGCCTGCCCCGCTGAGGGCCGAATCAGGTGTGAATAGGTGTGAGTGACAATAAACCCTTGCGGGTTGCGGTGGGGGGTTGAATAGACCCACTCACTGTGGACCTAACCTAACCTGCCCTAGAATTTCAATCACTGTCACTGTTTCAATCGAATTGAACCAATGAACTAGAGTATTCAAATGTGATTGTGACTAAATATTGAAACTTTGCACAAATACTTCTACAGATATTCATAAGTTTAATTTAATATTATGATTATAACAGTGACTAGACCCTAACTCTACTAAGACAACTCAAATGAATATGTGAATCAAATAAAACTCACCAAAACAATGATACAAGAGACCGAGATGAAAACCGAATTGCCACACTTCACTGATTCACATAATCTCACGAAATTGAGACAACAATCATTAAATTCAAAGTCCAAATTGAATACCAACAATTCATATATGATTTTCAGAAATATCAATATCTTAATCGAAACAAATTGGTATAATAAGACATTTTCCATTCGAACCGAAACATTATTGTGAATAGTAGTAATTACATTGAAATCGAAAAGAATACGCGACGTAACGGCAATGTTATTGTATCTAGCCGGGTCAAGTAAATTGGAACTCGGGTACCGGCTCTGCGTGTCAAGGTACAATGATATCTTATTACTCTGTTCATATATTCAAACGTTGTGTCTTCAATGAATGTTATTGTTGAAATTTTTCATTATTCAGGTAATAATAATATTTTAATCTTATATCGATGCATTCAGCAGCGAATATTTCAGCAGATAATCTTTGCTAATACCTCTTGATCTTGAAACTTTCCCAAGTAAATGTCCATTTTTCTAAACCACTACTTTGCCATTTTTTAGCAATACCAACCAGCAATAGATAAAACTACTCGTGCTATGGACTCGTGGTTTTATCATGCTGATTGCTCATATGATATTGTTGAATAAAAAAAATTACCTTGAAAAATTGATATTCATCTGGAAAAATTTCAAGGTCTTGTGCTATTACCTTTCGAGAAAAAACTGGACCAGAAACGGTTAGTCCCTAGACAGAAGTAAGAAAAAAGTTAGTCTTTCTATAATTTGTGAATGAAAATCATTGAGAAGTAGTATAATCTTGATTTTGAAGGTACCAAGTCAAGTACAGAAAGCGTTGTGTTAATAGATGTTATTTTTCAATGCTGCTGAGTTATAGTAATGAAAGTAGAATCGCGCTAATCGAATGCACCTCAATTTTTGTACTACATGTAGGGATATTTATATATGATAAGTACTGATCTGTTTATACCTATACTTCGAATTTATCCACATTGCCTCAATTTGAAATTGTTTAATTTGAGTACATTGGAATTAAAAAGTTCAGAAATATTGTCAAAAGTACTGACTGCTATGAGTATGTCATCAGCGCAAGGATTAATAAACTAAGAGTCCCCAAAAAAGTTATCACTGAGATATAGAAGAAATTAAAATGGTCACAGGTCCCTGCCTTGGAGCACATCAGTACTCAAATTTTTTACACTGGGAATATTTCCACTCATGCTGAACAACTTTCAATCAATACATAAGTGGGTCACTAATTTTTAGTTTATATACAAGGTATATTAAAAACAACAGTAATTTCAGTTTTATGAAAAAAAAATTCGTCTATATTAATGTTATCATCTTCAAAATAGTCCCCATTAGATATTACGCACTTGTCAGCGCTTCTTCCAATACTCGAAGCACTTCTCAAACTCGATCTTCGAGATAGTCCTTCTCTCTTTCAGCGATGTCCTTTTGATGTTATATATGCTTGTGAAAAGACGGTCATTTAAGGTTCTCTTAATTTTTTGAAATAGAAAAGTCACATAGAGCCATGTCTGGCGAATACGGAGGCTGGGGCATCGTTTTTGGCCAAAAATTCACGAACAAGCAATGAAATATGAGCAGATGCATTATCGTGGTGGTAAAGCCCAGAATTTTTTCCACCAATTCGATTTTTCGAATGGCTTCATGCTATGAACTTGTAGGTAGTACTCCCTATTGACCTCGCGGCAACATATGCACTATTTGATTAAAATCAAAGAATACAGTGAGCATAACAATCACGTTGAACATTGTTTCGACATTATGTCTGTGAACCCATGATACATCATCTGTTATAATACGTTTCAATGATTCTGCACGTCGTTCACTTCATTCCGTGCTAGGAATCGCACGTGAAAAGGTAAGCTCTCTCAAGTTTAGACTTTTGAGTTTGTCGTTTATGACAGAAAAAATCAACGGAAAACATAGTTCAACAGACAGACAGATTTTGTGACTCCTGAGCAATGGTTGTTGGTCAACAACACTAGTGAGCATAGTCGAAAATTATCATGATATTCTAAGAGTTTTAGCAAGTTCACTTTGTGAAATACCCTTTCATAGACCATGAAGTTATAGAGTCCTAGGAAATGCATAAATTCCATTCTTGGTTACTTGTACTCATATAAACCGTTATATTTATATTGTTCTCAAGATAATGACGCGCCATGAACTTTGAACTTATCTGGTAAATCCACAGCAATATCGCACTTCAATTTAATTACCGATCAGATACCTGCCGCAGCTAATAAAATTCACAATAAATTATTATATAATGAATTTGACGAGGAATGGTAATTTATGTTTTTTTTATTGAATATTCAGCATGAATTAATTTAACGTTGACTCGCCCATTCTAAAGATCCTGCTCGATGAAATAGAGGTGGATCTCTTCATTTTAAAAATACATCGTGATTTAATTTTTCTGAATGACTTTTCCTTTGTTTGAACACAAAACGTCCATGAACGATTATAACCGCTGGTGACTATAGAGTAAGTTTATTCAAACTAAAAATTTCTTTGTTAACAAAGTAATCAACATTTTCGTTTGTTTTTGTATTGGCATTTCATTCCAGTAATATTTTACTTGACCTAGTTGTCATCATCAAAATTATATTTTCACATGGTGTTTTTGAAGCCCACAGAAAGCTTTTGTGATAAGAAAAGTGTCCCTTTCATCAACTTCAGGCTGTGACCTGACACCTACACTGACAGTTACTTTAGGACTTTTTTCTGCGGTCTCAAATGACATGAATATGATTTGAAAACTATTCTATTGGAACATGAAGGCCTCTTTGGGAGCAGTTCTGAATAAACTTCAAAGTATAGTTCATCTCCTGATGACCCCAAGTTGAATAGTGGATTCATTCTGAGCCATTCTGAGAGTTTCAGTTTTACCTTTCAATAAGGAAAAAGCTGACTCCGTTGGACATGAAAATCTACATCTCCATAAAATGCTGCATTATATCATAGTTGATTATACTTTTGGCAAAAACAGGAAGGTCGTTAGAGTCTTAAATTTGGAGTTCCTCCACAGCAGAATAGTCCAGATGAAGTTCGAAGCTTTTTCTTTGTACGATCCTTGGCTATCCACGGATCTTCTTCGTTTATCATGTAACAATAAACATCCTCGTATCACTTCCCATTTTATTTTATTTTTCAGCCAAACATCTAAAAAGTCTGTTTTGTAATAAATACAAATCAATTTTTGTTATAATGTCTTATAAAGAGTTGTAAATTTTCAAAATTTTTGTTTTTGAGACAGCATGACACAAAATTAGAGTAATTACGAAAGGAGAATGAAATTAAATCAGTGAATATATTTAGAAGCTTACTATTATTTAGGATATAAATTATGATTTTCATTATCAACTTCCGTTGAAACAAAAGCCTGAAAATAGCGACCTACAGAACCTTATCAATATTTACATCCTGAATGAAAATCTCGACAAACAAAAATAACGTCCTAGGGGTCGGATTTTGAAGCCTGAGAAATCTAATAAAAAAATTACCACTGTTCTTGCTATTGTCCTAGCATAAGTTGGACATCAAACATGGAAAATTTAAATGACTGCACGGTATATTTTTAGCACGTTATTGATAAATGGGAGTCACTTTAAAAGCCATAAGCTGCATTAATTCACAAATGATGTTGTTAGCTTTTACATAATCGTTTGTGTGTTTATTAATATTGGGTTAACTCGGACCTCTATCGTCGTTTCGTGTCAGTCGTCAATTTCTCACGATTATTTATTAGATGGATTCATTTGATGACAGACAGTCTCTCGATTTGGTTTAATTTGATAACAAGTTTTTATGACACTATAATATCAACAATTTATTCAAACAGTTGAAATGCAATATTTAGACTAAACGGATCTTGTGAATCATAAAAAATTGAAAAGGGCATTCATTTAACTAACATCAGGAACATTTTTGCATAGCTTTTATGTTGCTGTTAGTTATATTTATGTTTATACTTGATTATTATCATCATTAAGAGGGCTTAAACATGCGAAGGTACTAGTCCAGTAAAATAAATGGAGAGCTATCGAGCGATCTCGCTGGTCAGGGAAGTGGTGAAGATAATCACTCCAGGTTGCCAACAGATTATGAGAATTAACTACGAATGGACGGCGCGGCGATCCATTCAAAAATTTACTGAAGTTTATACGGTCATCAATTGAGAAACATAATAAACTCATAAAAGATGCAATTATACGCTCATAAGAGATGTTATTAGTACGAAAAATGTACTATTACGTTAAGATCATTTCGTGGGGTGAGTACCTACTACAGCTACGTAACAAAAATTTGGCAAAATATCGATAACTCTAAAGAAAAATTCCATTAGGTTAGGTGCACAACGTACTACAACTAGGTAACTGTTGCAGACAGTTTACAGGTTTTCGAACCTAGATGAGGTAATCATCAGAGAAAAAATCCATTTTATAACTAGGCAAGTTCACATATCTAGTTGTTCAACACAGTGATTTATTTGTTTTTATCAAATTTGTTATTTTTTTAACGAAACAATTTTTGCAGTGCATTTTTGTTAATGGAATAATAGGTAGATCGCAAATAAACAATTTATTCACAAGCCTATTATATTATATTAAATAAAATATTATATTTAAACATTATGTATCTAAATTAGTGCTAAATAAATACAATTTAGAAATTGCAGTGAATTGACATTCGATGAAGCCTTAATATTCTACCAAAATCGTGAAAAAACATCAATTTGAGTTCCCCGAAACAGCTGATTCGCAGTTACCTATTTGTAGTATTCACCCCATGATTTGCTACTAGAAATTCATATGTAGACCTTAAATTCAGTGAAACTAGCAGGGACATCCAACTGAGTTGTTCGAAATATTTTTGAGGATGCTATATTTATATACGTCATTACATATTAATGGCCGTTTTTTGAAAAAGAAAGACTTGGACGGGGCTTACAAAACAAATAAGTAACAATTTAAATACATTCATTAGAATATATAATAACAAAACTCCAGCGTTGGATAGATCAGTAGTATATAACTTGACTTGTGGTTCTTGCTCAAAATTTTATGTTGGCCAAACGGGGAGAGTTTTTTCTCAAAGACGAAAAGAACATAAAGTATCAAGATGGAGTAGTAGAAAGCCAAAAACTTTCTTTCCCAAAAAAATACATAAAGTAGTTTCATGAATGTGAAGGCTAATTTTACATTTGCAAACCATGTTTTGGTAGAGTCGTATGAGTTCAACTTTAGACCTGTTACATTTGAAAAAGGATGGTTTGTAAGTCAATGTTTTGGAATGCTTAGAAATGAATAGATTCGAGAATTCCGAAAATGTACTGTAAGACCAAATAAAATTGAATTCTTCTCCTCTATCAAATCTGTTTTCTAATGTGGAAATTTTTAATTAGTTTAGTACATGCCATTAAATGGGTTATTAACTATCTATTTATATGAATTACTGGATACTATTTCAATGTAGCATAAAGAAGGCTCGAATTTTTTCTTTGAAACAGCATGAAGACGACTCAAAAAATAAATTTTACTAGTCAGCATGTCATATTGCTGCTCCGTGGTAAAATGGATCTTGTATATATACATGATTAATATGAATTATGAAGTATGTTTTATGTTTAATTTTGAGTTTTGCATTGTACTTCAGAACGTACTTATCTTCATGTACGAAGTTTCATCATGCGTTACCATAGTGCTAATAATATTTGTAACACCGGTATCATGACGTGTTATCCATCATATGGAAGATCCGAAAAACAAATAAAGTATTAAATTGATGGATGTAGCCGGTTACTAGGTACGTGGTAGGAAATCATAATGAAGAAAAGAGAAATGAAACTTTCTGTTTTTTACCACTTATAAAAGTGGAAAAAACATTGAAAATAGCGTGTTATTATTATTATTTAGTTATGCCTAATGTTGAAGGATAAAAAACTACCAGTGTTGCCATTGCAAAAATTATTAGCAGTTTTATCTATATACAACCATCCATCAACAGTTCAAAATATTATTTTGTATGAACGTTTGTTTAAATTGAGTACAATGTCAATTTCGAGGTGAAATGAAAATATCGAAATATGATATTATCTGAACCGAATAATGTGAATTAAAATGTGGAATTCGAATGTGGAAAACAATAACTTATGACCTGTCAACAGTGTCACTTGATTTGAGTTACTATTTGTAATCATTTGACATAATATGACAACTCATGACAATTCATTTGTTTCATTTTAGGATAGTTTTCAACAGAAAAATACAGTTTTCAAAATGTTTGATAAAACCACCATATTTGTACGTCAATTAGTTATAAGTATACTAATAGTAATAACGAGTGTGATAACAACGCAGACTTTTTCCAGTGTAGTGATTCCAATAGCGATGGTGAACAATGCGAAAAATATATACCAGTAAATAAGATTCGGATGCAGTTGAATATTGGAACACAGAGAATAAGTTTCAATGTATATAAGAATCTACGTCTCAAGTTTGGTTTCGAGGGAAACAAATTATTATAAGCAACATCAGATTTGACCGAAATTCCTATTGACTATTACAAAAGCAATGAGATTCCTACAATTGAAATCATAAGGAAGAAATTGAATACTTCCGGCCACAACGAGAGCTGCTGTGACAAAACTCTTCAGAATTGGATAAAGAAACTAGGATTTAGATTCAAAATAATAAACAAACGTCAAGCAATTATGGAATGCAGAAGAATAGTGGAATAGCGTAACAAATACTAGAACAAATAACTAAATATAGACAAGAACAATGACAAATTTTCTATTTGGACGAAACTCACACACAGTTACGAAAGGGTGAACTGATGGTTCGAGAATGTGTACGCCTAACATGCCTGCTAACAAAGGATCGCGACTAATCATTGTGCCTTGTGGAGGAAGGCACAATGGGTTCCGAAGGCATGGATTCCGAATTCTTGAATTATGTGGAAAAAACTTGAGGACTGCAATGTTGACTATCATAAGAACATAAAAGCTGATGTTTTCGAGGAAATGTTTCGAAACACATTGATCCCAAATTTGGATGTGAATAGTGTAATAGTTCTTGACAACGCTTCCTATCATTCGCGACAGCTCATCAAAGTACCGAATAAAAATTCGAGGAAAAATGAAATACAAAGTTTTTTAATGGATAACATTTTGTATTTTGAAGCTTACTAAACCAAAAAACAACTACTTGAAGTTTTACGGACAAAAACATTTGAAAAAGTGTATGCCCTTGAGAGTATTGCTGAAAAGTATGGACACACCATACTGAGACTTCTCTTCTATTTTTGTGTTTTCAATCCCATCGACTTGATTTGGGGAAAATTCAAACAAAGCATCAGGCGTAAAAACAATGTTCCAAAATTTGATAAGAAGATAATAAGAGCTAATTGAAGAAGAAGTATCTAATATTACCGAAGAAAACTGGCAGTGAAGGATTAAAAAAGTAATTTTAGTTGAAAAAGACTGGAGATTGGACACTTCCACATCAATGGTGGAAATAAATTAATTATTGATTTAAATGACGACAGTGATAGTGAAATAGAGAATATGGAAGAGGAATTATCAGAAGCTTTCGAAGAAAGTTATTGAAGTGTTTTTGAAGCGATCAATTAATTATTATATATATATATATATATATATATATATATATATATATATATATATATATATATTATTTATATTTTTAATATATACATATTATATAATTATTGTGATTCTTATATAATCAGATATGAATATTGAATAACGAAATTAGTTAGCTCCCTAAGTATATTATTGAAGGGAACCTGTTGGAAGGTAGGTTGCACTATATCGTTTACTTCAACTATATCTCAGATAATAACGTACAATGAAGAAATATAGGTCAAATTTATCACTTTTGTTGTGGTTTATTGCTGACCTCTGAGATATGTTTTGCCGTCAAAAAGTAATTTAAAATTATTTCCAGGTAAAAAATAGTTCTCCGATTCAAAGTGTTCCGAAGCTCTCTCGAAAATCAAAATAGTTCATTGCTTTATTAATGTTATCCTCTAATAATTTTAAATGGGAACGTCCCTGTTCGTTGTCAGATGCCTTTTGAATCAGCAGGTAGGTAATTGTACCTTTCATTCCCTCTATTTCTAAAGATCCGTTATCTCATCTCATGACTCGGGTGTCACGGTACACTTATATAGTTCGTTCATGTCTCTAAATCGAGTAATTCGCTTGTAGAAAGCTCCCGTGAGGTTAATTTCTATCGACTCACCTGGTAAACTCTCCGAAGCAAACTCCATCCTGATGATTCGAGTAGTCGTCATTGTTGTTGAGAAAGTTGCTAACGTCCTCTGTACGATTCCTATTATTATTTTTAGTAATGGTGTTATCAAAAGTATTTCTCGACGAATGCGATCTGGTCATATCGTTATTTTTGTTATCCGCGACGTGATCTTGACAATTCCTGTTATTTTTAAAGGCGCTGTGTTTGAAGGAGCTCCTCAAAGAATTCGATCTGACGATTCGACTGCTCCTATTATTTATCGCGTGGTTTCTATTGAAGCTCTTTGTTTTGGTGGAACGCGTGAAGCTTATTCTTTTCTGCCTCAGCATCTTGCTGTTCCCGACTACTACCTCCATTATTTATTAATCGAATTACCCAATTGAATTAAAAAAAAGCACAGCTCAAACTACTCCCTGTGAAACCATTTTCTTGGCACAAAACTCAAATACGCAACGGTGGCTGAGATTCGTTTCCCTTCATTTGTTCGAAATATGTCATTGTTGCACTACTGCAAGAGTCAAAACAACAACTAGTTTCATATCTCTTTGTACACGAGCCATTGACGGTACTCCGCGAAACTTATTTAAAAAATCGCGAGCGTAAAACGTCGTAGAGGTAAACGCCGCTGTACAAAGCATACGGAACGAGTCAAAGCCAACTACAAACAGAAATCGTATATTTTCATGTTCCCCCACGTTTGAGTTTAGAACTTGCGTTACGTCATCGAAGACATTCTCGATTCAAATGGCTACGAGTTTTCATCGATGTCGAATCGTTCGAACAAGAATATCCCGGAAGAGGTTTGCATTATTTAGATGATTTTGTTTTGGGTGACATTCGAGGTTACACTATTTTACAACTGTTATCTCGAAGTATTATCGCTAATATTTACTGGGAGACTCATTATTTGAATAAGATTGTATTTCGATAAGAAAACAAAATTAGTAAGTGTTTGAGTTGTGTTGCATTCGAATGTTTCGAACGAGAATAGCATCCAAAGTAACGCAAATGATAATTCAATGGAACTGACCGATATTTGAAGAAATATCAAAACTTTCTAAAATACATTATTTTGATTTTCACTATGAAAAGTTTTTGAAACCACGACACGTGTTATAACGTGTTATAACCCTAAAAAATTAGGTGTATGCCATGCTCCAATCAGATAATTGATTCTAGACTAGATTTAATTACCTGAAAAAATTCACCTGTCAAAACAGGTATATATGGGTGAAAAATACAGCAAATATTCTGGAAGGTCAACTGGTAAGAACAAATTCAAACAATTCAAATTTGTTGTAGCATATTTCTATGTTCTGTTTCTGTGTTACCTTTAAAGCTTGACTATAATTTTTTGGAGAGCAACTTTTAGAAATTTTTGTTTGATGATGGAGAAGTTGAAAGCCAAAAATCCTTTTCTGTTTCTTCTCATTCCTTTCCGTTCGTCTTCATTAACTTTGAATCTTTTTTCTTTCCTAGACTGTTTGTTCTACTGGCTATATTCCAGGCCTGGAAGAGTAAAAAGCCAAAACCTCTTTTCCTCAAAAATCTATATTTCCTAAAAATATACCGTTTTCAATTTGAATAAGATTCCTATGGCTGGGATTCAATCAAATAAGCGAATGAATGTCATAACTTATTGTCATCGACGACACGAGCCGATTGAACTCATTCGTGACATGATGTCGTAATTTCATGAATGAATTTAGTACTTCATCTTATAATATTGCTGAAGAGGCAATGATACAAGTGTCCGAAGAATCGGATTTCCACCATTGAGGATGACAGTGTTACTTCTTTTATATACTATATTGTGTAACAATCCTGTGAGTATTATCTGATTCAATTTCATAACGAATATTTGGATACACAGTGAATAAGAAAATGGTTTTCTGTATAATTCAATTTCCATATGAAAGTAGTTGTTTCGAAAGGATTTTTCTTTCGCGTGATTCAATGTTTGTATGAAAGTAGTTGATTCTGTCTGAAAGTAACTTCTCTGGATGATCTACACATTTTGGTATATAGTTAATTTTTTGATAAAGAAACTAGAAACTAGGGTTTAGATTTCAAATAATGAACAAACGTCAAACAGTTATGGAAAGCAGAAGAATAGTGGAATTGAGTAACAAATACTCAGAACAAATAACTAAATATAGACAAGAACAATGGCAAATTTTCTAGTTGGACGCAACTTGGTATGACACTCACGACATAGTTACGAAGGGGTAGACTGATGGTTCGAGAATGTGTACGTCTAACATGCCTGCAAACAAAGGATCGCGACTGATCATTGTGCATTGCGGAGGAAGTAAAGGATGGGTTCCGAATTCTTTGAAATTATGTGATAAAAACTTGAGGACTGCAATGTTGACTATTATAAAAACATGGAAGCTAATATTTTCGAGGAATTGTTTGAAAACATATTAATCCCAAATTTGGATGCGAATAGTGTAACAGTTTTTGACAACGCTTTCTATCATTCGCGACAACTCATCAAAGTACCGAATAAAAATTCGAGAAAAGATGAAATACAAGATGGAAAAGATGGATAACAATTTGTATTTTGAAAATTACTATATCAAAAACCAACAAGTTGAAGTTTTACAGACAAAAACATTTGAAAAAGTGTATACCGTTGAGAGTATTGCTGAAAAGTTTGAACACACCATACTGAGACTTCCCCCCTAATTCCATCGATTTGGGGAAAATTGAAACAAAGCATCAGGCGTAAAAATAATTTTCCAAAATTTGATAAGAAGATAATAGAGCTAATTAAAGAAGAAGTATTTAATATTATCGAAGAAAACTGACAGAAAAGGATTAAAAAAGTAATTTTAGTTGAAAAAGTCTATATGGAGATTGGACACTTCCATATTAATGCTGGAAATGAATTCATTATTGCTTTAAATGACGACAGTGATAGTGAAACAGAGAATATGGAAGAGAAATTATCAGAAGCTTTCGAAGAAATTTAGTGAAGTGGTCTTGAAGCGATCGATTGTATGTATATGTGAGTAAGTAATATTCAGAAGTATTTTCAATTATCACCCATTTATTTGAATCCCTACTTTCCCACTCACCTATATAAACGAAACATTCATTATATATTTTTTTATCACATATATTATATAGTTATTGTGATTCTTATATAATCAGAAATTATTATTGAGTAACGAAACTCCCTAAATATATTAATAAAGGGGAGCTGTTGGAAGGTAGGTTGCACTATATCGTTCACTTGAACTATGGCTGCCCAACATATCGTGGGCAGCCCTAAAACGGGATGTCGAACACAGAATATTGGATGTGAGAGATAAGCTGTGAAGATTGCGATAAAAATATGTTGGTCAAACTAAGCGTACTGTAGTAACTCATTTCTAGAAGCACGTTTCACATATTCGATTCCATAGACCAGAGAAGTGTCGTGTTGGAAAACGACTATATAATAACTTAGAAATGCTCAATATTGTTGAGATTGGTATATGCCAGCAGTCATTTAGTCTATAAATGTATATATATCAACAGGGACAAAATTCTCATTTCAAACAGTGTTTCGTGAACACTTTAACGTAATAATTATCATCTTTGGTAGCGCTTGACATTTACAAGACGTTCGACTCTGTTTAGAACGAGGGGTTGATAATTAAACTTCGTTGTTATGGCATGTCAAATGATGTTTGTTGGTAGCTCACCTGCTCAGTGTTTTATAGACCGTCCCTTGAAAGAAGCCTGGTATACCTTCACCATGAACGTTAGCTTTTCCCAGAGACCCAAATTATCTCCGATCAATTTTCTATTAAACTTCAACGATCTATTAATTGAATAAGGCCACAAATTCAATATTGTAGCAAACTGCCATAGCCCATCTTTACCGACAACATACTTTAGGAAACATCTGAAAAAAATTTGGCCCAGTGTAACAGACCCAAGTAGAATTTGATGTTACAAATTAGTTTTCTCCGAAAATCGTTTGGTGCCAAACTGGATACTGATATGTCGTGGCAAAACCACAAATGGAGCCAAGTCAGTATGTAATAAATTCGGAAAACTACTTCATACTGTAAATTTATATGTACTCAGTATTATAACTTTAAAAACTTCATAATGATCCAATTGGACCCACCTCCTTTGTAAATTGCTCATATGAAGCTCCACCCCTGAGCATACACAGAGGCTGCTAGATTTCACTCAAAAAGTAGCCCATATCCCAAGCCATTTCGACAATCTGGGGGCCTTGCCTCTTCTCCATGAGTAACGTATCTTCCAACAGGGACTTCCCAACTATGACCATCTTCCGGCCATCTTGTTGAAGCTACATTTGTCAAATTAGTTGTCACATAGAATTCAAGAACACATGCAAATAATAAAATTGTTTTATCAAAATGTGTGTTCTGTTCGGACAACGTACCGCGCGCATCGCCCATTTTACGGTCGCCATAATCATCCTACCGAGAGGACTATTCGCAATGTGGTGGATAAATTCAAGTCCACTGGTTCAGTAAATGATCGACCAACACCCGAATGACCATGAAACGAAAGTTTCGCCGAAAACATTGCCGCTGTCTGTGAGAGGCAAGAGAGACCAATGCATCCCGAAAAACACACTTTGTTGAGAATTTTGGGCCGGCGGCTTCACTGTCAACGGCGAGCATTATATTTCGATGATTACCAACTTATTTTGGCCTGAATTGGGTGATCTGGGCACCAACGACGTGTGAATCGTTTTTCATCAAGTCAAGCATGCATTGAAGTGTTATCCAATTCAATTAGGCATGATTTGAAATCAAATCACTTTCTTACACATTGTGGAATTTTCCCGTGACTAAATTACTATACGCCTAAAGTTGGTGTTAACAAAATGAATCCATTTTCATAAAGTTTAGCGTCATTAAACCGATTTAGTAACGTTCAATGAAAATGGTTTCCACACGAACATTAATGTTGGTTTCATTAACATCGGTTGTTAGAAATCCCCTTTCAAGATGATGTCTAAACGTGGTCAAGAATGGAGTTCTGTGAATCTACAGATGATGCAGAATATATTTGTCAGGCACATATTCAAACTGGGATAAAATTGAAACGTTTGTCTCAAATAACACAAATCACACTTTGAATTATCCTTTTGACCGACTTATTTTGATGAAGTTACGTTCCCTCTTCTACGTCTCTGGCAAACTCCCAAATTTGCAACGAAATAATTCATATCCACCCACTTGGTGTTATTTTTCTTGTACTTGTTGATTAGCATGGTTGTATGTATAGGAGTATTAATCATGCAGAGTAGGTAAGTGAACCTCCGAGAGTCTGTTTTCATAGGTGGGCAGAGCATAACATTATTTAACACATGTTCAGGCTATCAATTAGATTAGTGTATGAACTACTTGTCTGTCTTGACTAGTCGACTGAAGAGAGTGATAAGACTGTTTGGTAACTGACACTATTGTAAACTTATATGTGGCACTTCGATATACGAGTTGCATAAACTATTCACTGTTCTTCGCTGTGTAGCCTTCTCATGCTTTTGAAATCAGGAAGTTTTCATTTTTTCAATATAGATCTATCTGTTGAAATCTGTTTGTCCGTTACCCACCTGATACCCCTCTATGAATGACAACCGTGATAAGTCTAAACTTGTGCGAGTTGAGGATCAACGAGGTCTTACCTTTTAACGTTATGAAAATTCAGGTAGAATAAAACAAAATTGCAAACGAGTTATCAGAGTATCTCTACAAATGAGAAAGTTATGGGCAGTTGAAGTTGCGCCTAGAAAAATAATTTATTTCGGGTTGCGACGTCATCTGACCCAAACGACGATGTTCACATTCGCTTCAAGTTTTGAAGTTTCTTTCTTAGCTTGTGTCGTATTTCATTCATTACGATGGCTGAAAAGAAGAAACACTCTCACAAATATTTTATAGTGACGAACGCGTCTAGGTCGGATGACGTCAGCTGTCAGTCGTTATACGCTAAAATAGCAGTCGGTGTACGCTAAAGTTTTTTCGCCAAAAAGGAATAAGAAAAAAATGTTTGAATGAAGGGCAGAATTTCTCATAGCAGATCACAATTAGTGGTACTTTTACGAATAAATAATATCATGGCAGTTGGGTTCATGAAAGGATTGTGAAGTTTACGAAATGCGAAAATGGAACTTCGCCTTTTACTATAACTTTTGATATGTAGTTAGAACTTAATAATGTAAGATTTGTGGTTGTAGACATGAAGACGTTTATTTATTTTTTTATACCGAAGTATGCGCTGATCAGGCCCTATTTCCCGAAGTCCCGATACATTCGGGAGGGCTCTCCAGCATTATCAACCAATGACCACTCCTCACACCGTGGGGTAAGTGATCATTGGGTCCGAGAATCATGTGCCCTGAGCAAGCGCAGTGAGCCAAGAATGACAGCCTTCTGCATCTGTGCGGCTAAGATATCTGCCTTAGTGCGGCAAGCCAGTATGATTTTGAGATTCGACAGTAGAGAGGGCATCATTTCGCTAAGGACTCCAATAATCAGAACAACCATCTTGACAGAGTAGTCTGGATGTAGTCTGCGGAGCTCGAAGAGAAAATCTCGATATTTCATCAGTTTCTCCTCCTCTTTTTGGACGATATTCGTCTCGCCAGGAGCTGAAAACTCCACGACAAATATCGCCTTGCTCTGGTGGTCAAGAAGGACTACATCAGGCTTATGAGCGTGTATGACTGAGGGTGGGGAACGAATAGTTCCAATAAATTCGGCACTTCTCGTTTCCCACAACGAATTCAACATCCCCTGGAGTGTAGGGTAACACCGGTGTCTCGTCAATGCCGGGAGAGTGCCGTAGATGGTAATATATCACTCTTAGGGCCGCGTTATGTCGATGGATATAGGCCGAGACCGCATATGCTGGACATGCTGATAGCAGGTGCATTAGAGACTCGGGCGCCTCGCGGCAGGCCCTGCACCTTGTTTCAGTAACCTCTATACTGACTTGAATGACTTGAATGACCTGAATGTTAATTCATTCTATTTTAGTATTTCAAAAAAATGTTACATTCGAAAAAAACGAATAATAGGCACAAAAACATAGGCATGGAAACATTTATGAATGAAAAAAAAATTATAGGAGAAAATATCAGACCAAACATATTTCTTCAAATTTCATTATATAAAAATTTGTGAAAAAATATATCAACTTCAATCTGGTATTTGTGAGCAGCACTCTCACAAAGGTAGACATTCTGACCAAATAATATGTACATGTAGTACTCCTCAGTAGTCGAAATTTATGCGAGCTAAGTAAATACGAGGTCCTACCTTTCAACGTGCGATTCCTAGCACGGTATTCCCATTTATTTGGGCTTTCAGATCATAAACAACTGAAAGTTTTATTACAATTCGTTTGAATTTGGAAGTTTGAAACAACAACTCTTATAATGATTTGTAAGAGATTATTTTCTTAATACGTAAAAATGTTCAAAAAAGCAAAGCAGCTATCACAGAGTTTTACAGTGATAATAATGATGATAATATGTTTATTAAGAAACGAGTAGCTGCAGTATAATTAAAAAAAAACATAAACATAGAAACCTCATATTAACCAAGTTGGTTGTATGAGTTGACATCTTTTTTTTCAGATGCAGATTGAAAGCTCGCGACATGTTTAACCCATCAAAATGAACATGATATTTTCAACACGTATTATAATTTTCGGAATCTAATAATTTCATATAAATTAAAAAAATTACATTTTTAAACTGAGTTTTTTGAGGCAATTTTTGTTCGTTTTATAGAAATAATCTCAACGAATATAAAACAAAAACAAATAACAAATCAATAGGTTTATTCCTGAGAATATTTATTAGTTTACCTGAAATAAATTTGAAAGACACAAATTCAATTGTACTTCTTGAAAATATATTCAAGATTAGTAATAAAAAAAGGAAATATTTGAAGTTGGTTTGGAATAGAAAGGAAATCATTTTGAGTATTTTTATATTTTTTCTTCAGCAATTTCAATACCATTATGTTGAAGTTTTAAAAAGTTTTGCATTGGGTATATTTTGTCACAGACAGGTTTGAAATTATTGCAAATATATATTAATTTTTACTTCATCAGTCAATAGTGACAACTACATATAATCTATAAAATTTAAAAAAAACTTATACTCGTGTCGAGATACAAAAGAAAGGGAATAATCACCTTTCGAAAAGACTCTTTTTTAAGGACATAGCAGTGCTCGTGCGAAAGTGGCGATTTGGAAAAACGCAGTTCTCAAGCTGGAAGAGTTCTCAAACAGTAAAGTTCGAGGTTTACTGAGTTGAACCTCAAAACGATGAGTAGCCACAGTCCGTCGCGAATTTCTGATATGTACCGCTCTTGGTGGAATCAAATATACCAAGTCACTAGAAACACTTCCAGAAAAAGTATCTATAGAAAAGAAACAAATCTCCAACCTTTCTTCGATGTTCCAGGCTATCAAGGTTACAGATGATGTTCGCGTCTCCAATTAGGCGGAAGGTTCATTTCTGGATGGAATCCATCATTTTCAGGGTATGCTTGGGTATGCGAACAATACTCCAAATAAGGTCTGATCTGAGCTCTATTAAGCATCAAAAATTGCTGAGGTGTGTTCAGTTCTGGTTCTGATTCTGGTTCGGAACAGTGTTCCAAGCTTTTGAGGAGCAGCCTTTCCAATTCCAGCGACATGATTGTGCCAAGACATATGTCCATTTCAACCCCCAACAAACTTATCGAAGCAGAAAGCGGAATTGTCTGACCTGACATTATTACATCCGGTTCGGAGGCATTTATCTTTTTAGAGAGAATCGATGCCTGGCTTTTTGTGGCATTGAGTTGAACCTGGTTACTTCCACCCCAATATTTGAACCACAATATCGAGGATACCAGTTTATATTTAATAGAATAACTTTCAGTATACTGAAATGGATTTTCTATCGATTTCTCCGATCTTATTCAACCCTGTTAAAATATTTGTTTGTAGTTAGATTTTTGTCATAGGGCTCCAAAAATAGTAGATTGTATACCTTCATATTGGAACAAAACGCATACTAATGAGAGAATGAGTATGCTTTTCAATATAATACTTTCCAAGGTTCGATAATGGAACAGATGAAGTCATCGACTTGTTCTTAAATTTAGATTGTCTCATTAGATCGTGCATCACATTGTAAAATACTAAGAAATTTCTTCGATAACTTACGAATTGTTTGCTAATGCTATTACGTTATTTCTCGATTATTATAATTATCGTGATTTTGAAATGGATAGGAAATTATTTCATATTCCATACACAATACTGCATTTCAGGAATGCAACAATAGTTGGGAAAATTATGAAAAGAAAAAACGTAATGATAGTAACAAAGTGAAGTAACTATTTCAGTACACTGCCCACTTCAATATATGATAAGTATTAAGATGAAAATGGTATTTTTCAGGAGAGTACAAATTTTGGAAGAAATCTTTTTTGATTTTTTTTCCATATCACTACAAAAATTGCGAGGAACTTTTATGCATGATCTACACATCTTTGTTGGTAAAGAGTCCAATTTGGACTTATTTGCTTTCTCCTCTCTTTGAACGTTTCCAAACGTTTTTGGTATGAAGATGGAGAAGTGACAGACAAAACGCTTTTCTTCTCTGATCGGAAAATATCAACATTGTGTTATTTTTCAATGAATAATTATCTGAAAAATCATGTGTGATTGATTCATCTAGTGAAGGTATTACTGTTGATGAAAATTTCCAAGGATGAAATTGATTAGTATTGATATGTCGATGACAATCTAGTCTGTTTTACAGCCACAAAAAGATAACTGATCAAGTTCTTCGATTTCATAATTTCTCTTCACCTTTCATCACTATCACTGTGGACATGAAAAAAATGATTCAATGAATCTTCTGAACTTGATAATAACAGAAGAATATATGAATAATATGAAACAAAGTCCACCACAATGTCTGTCTGTCTGACAGCGATAAACTCAAAAACTATGGATTTCAATACGGTTTTCAACAATAGATGGAGGGATTTGAGAGAAAGGTTTATGAGTATGATTTATCATTGAGGTTTTGTATGAATTGGTTGAAATATTACGATGTTATCTGTGAGAAGTCGGGGCGGTGCTACCACCCTTCGAATTTTCAACGAAATCGCTGCCTTATCCTTTTGAGATATAACAAAACAATTTAATGATATTTTTTTTATAGGATAACTTAGTATACTCATTTTGATGTTTAAAATGATAGTAATTGAAAAGCTATTCAGACAGATACGATCCTTATCAAATAAATACGTTACGGGTTATTTGAAACACATTATAATTGCCTTGCGGACAATTCAATTCAATATGAACTCGTACAAGACAATGAATTCAAGCGGTCTGACAAACCCATGTGACTCGCATGATGAAGAAAGCTTGTTCAAAGTAGTTTAATCATCTTGAAGGTTAAGATCGTATGTGCTAGAATGGGCCGACATATGATGAAAAAACATAACGCCATAGGCGTTATGGCGTGTTCATACTATTTATGAACACATCTGAAGAAGCTATTGTATAGCGAAACACGTGTTACGGTTTTGTCAACTATTCAGTGAAAATCTCACAAGGAAGTGTTACTTGAATATGTGATATTTATGAACATAGTTCTGAGTGATTTTTTTGAAGGTTATTATTATTGGTTGCTAATTGAGGTACTCGGCTCCGCTCAATAAGTTGATATGAAAGAGTGTGGTGGTTGAAATGAAAGTATAAACTTTGAATCGTGAAAGGTCGACTGATCTTGTTTTATATATCCCTTCCAATGGGTACTCTCAACGATACAAAACAGGGTTCGAATAGGCTACAAAATCAGAATCTGTTCTGGAATGTTCCACCATGACCTGCTATGTTCTCGAATTTGCCAGACTATATTCGATTATTCCAGCACAGTATTTCAGGATGTTCTGGAATATTGTGGAGTCCCCTCGAATACTCTCGAATGTTCTTAACTGTTCTAGAACTTTCTAGAGGGAGAAAATTCCAGCCCTAAAATCTTCAAGAGTATGTCCTCTAGGAAAATGGGAACCATTTTCATGGATAAGAGATACAGAGCTACGCTTTACTTGCTCCACAATGTTCTGGGATATTCCAGGATGTTTCCAAACATTGCATACTATCCCCGAAGATTCCAGAAGTTTCAGGATGTTCCAGAATTTTGTGGAATACTCTCAAATGTTCTCGTCTGTTCAAGAAACCCTTGAGTTGTTCCGGGATATTCTCAGACGTTTCAGATTATTTTAGAATATTCCAGAATGTTCTATAATAATGACAGAGACTATCGAATATTCTCGAACGTTCTGGATTGTTCTGGAACTTTCCAGAAGGCGAAACTTCCAACTCAAAAGTACGTCCTTTAGGTAAAAACGGGAACCTTCTTCACAAATATGGATAGAGAGCTATCGAATGAAATGTGAAAAATTTATTATTTTTTATCATTGATTATTTATACTAGGATATTTTAATATGTTGTTTACAAAAACTGTACGAAAATTTTGACTCATGCTGCAGCATGACGTCATGACGCACGCGCACAGAAAAAAATTTTAATTAAAAGAGAGGTATTTTATGACCCTGGAAAAGTAAGCCGATTTACAAGAACAAATTGGTAATGGATAGCGTATCAAAAGTCCTTTTCGGCCTCTATTGTTATTTCAGAAACATTGACACCACCGCTCAAAGTATCGAATGTTTTGTAATATTTTCCAGGTCACAACTTGACTCACACACAAATGAACTCGACTTGTTTTTAAGTTTTGCAAAAAGTTTTCCCTTGGAGTACTTCAGAATGTCATCGTGATTTCGTCCAGGTTTGGAGACCGGCTTCCCTACCCTTTTGGCTGATTGTTGGTCTTGAGAGGGACCAATGGGTTCATGACTGAATAGATGACGGCATGAAGTCTTTAGACATCAGTGCCGCCCTTCACGGGATACCCCTACCTGGCTGGGGTGGGGTGGATGAAAAAGTTATTCATCCGTTAACGGGGGACATGAGGGCCTCATTCGACAGAGTGTCGGGGCCTTCTATATCGGGAGGGGTCGTCTACAGCATAATCTGTGGCTTCCCTAACTAACGGGTTTTCGTGAGTTTCCGTTTTTTCGAAAACTCTCTCATTCCTCGACTGAATGGACTGCCGAATGGAAGGTCGCTGCAAATTTCTGCGGATGGCTTCATTCCGCACGAACCAAGGAGCATTCACAATCATCCTAATTAACTTATTTTGCAACCTTTCCAAAATGGAAATGTTGGACGGAGCCGCTTGTCCCCAGACGCCTGAAGCGTACACGATGACAGGCTTGAACATCGTGTTATAGATCTTAATTTTGTTTTTTAAACTCATCTTTGATTTTCTATTGATCAGAGGGTACAGACTGGCTATCCGACCCTCGATCTTAGATTTGACGTACATAATGTGCGGGTTCCAAGTGAGCCTACGGTCTATCAAAAGGCCGAGGTACTTTACCCGCGCTTGCCAGTCAATCTCCCTTTCAGAGATTCTCACTTTTCTGGCCGGAGAAGATAGTAATCTTCCCATGGTTATCGCCTGAGTCTTTTCCGGGTTTACTCGGATCTTCCAATCGAGGTACCAGCGCTCGAGGTCGTCCAATGCACGTTGCATGTAGACGACGCCGAGCTCTCGACCCATGGAAGATGAGAGAAGAGCCGTGTCATCGGCGTACAGGGATATCTTCACTCGTTCGGACCTAGGCAGGTCGCTGGTATAGAGTGAGTACAGCGTCGGAGAGAGCACGGCCCCCTGTGGCACTCCAGCGAGGATCTCTCTGCTGTCAGAGAGCCCTCTACTCTGACCTGAAAAGTTCTGTCTTTCAGGAAAGACCCGATCCACCGGATCAGGCCCCGAGGTAGGTCGAACGCGTTTAGCTTGTGCAGAAGACCTTCGTGCCATACTCGGTCGAAGGCCTTCGAAATGTCTAACAGCACAATATGTACTTTTTTGTTAGTATTTAGCTCGCTGATGGTGTTTTCGACCAACCTTAGAGCCTGTAACTCAGTGGAGTGATCTCTCCTGAAGCCGAATTGTTCGTTAGGCAGAACATTTCGGTCCTCAACTTCTTCGTTGAGTCTTTGCAGTACAACTCTTTCAGCCAGCTTAGCCGCCGACCAGAGTAGACTGATCGGGCGATAGTTCTGCGGGAACAGCAGGTTCTGACCCTGTGATGGGAGCATGACGACGATCGCATGCTTCCACCTTCTAGGGAAGTGTCTGAGGGGCCTTGGAGTACTTGTTCGATGAGTCATACCTTATTTGACGAGTACAGCTTCCCTTTCCTATCTTCCTTCTTTTTCTAGCTGTTGATCAAGCCTTTCCTTATTTTGCAATTCAACTTCTTTTTTTTGTTAGGCATTTGTTTGTAAAGTAGCAATCGGATATAAAACATGTACTAAGTCACTTACAATTGAGGTGTCGTTGCTATGTTTAGAGTTACAGTAAAAATGAAAAATATGAAAATATAATTTGTTGTACATTTCCAGTAACCTTTTTAACCATGAAACCATGTTTGAGTTCCCCCAAACTGTACTCGTACACTCAAGTGTGTTGTTTTTTTATCTTATTGTTCCGTATATTCTGAGTTTCTATCTGAAGTATGAGTGTCAGTTCTTCTTTCTAATTGAAATTCAACAGAGGTATGTCGAACAGGTCATGAAACTATTTTGAAAAAAATCGATTTAATTCTCGTAAAAAAATGTGCCTTGTGGTAAAGTATATAGTTTTTTGTCGTCAATTTGACTTTTCATTATCATTCTAATTTTTCGTAACATAAATTAAAGCTCAGCCTAACATTACTGAATATGATACAGAATATCATTCTTTGGACTTCCATTGTCTAATATAATATAAATTGATTAGGAAATCCTAAAAAAAATCTATGAAAATTAAAAAGATTAGCTGAAAAAAAGGGCAATTATATCAAGCAATAAAAAACTGAAATTACAATGAAATAAAATACAAGCAACAATCAAAAAATTGAACTATCAACACGAGATGAAAATTTAAAATTTATCAACAAGAAATGAAAATTAAAAATTAAAAGATTTCAAGCCAAGTTACTCCACGACGTTTCGATTGTTAGTATCCATAACCGTCTTCGGGTGATAACTGGACTTGTTCCTCCGAGATCTGACCATTAATTCCCTTTTCCCTCTTACCGCTTCATCGGTTTTAGAGGGAGCTGACCGTTTGGCGGGAGTTGGTCGTGTTCCGCTTGATTATAGGTTTCCATATGTTACGTATCTCTACGCTAGCTTGGCTATATGCGTTGTTGGACGACATATATGTGGCTCCTTTGAATTTTCTCCTAAACCATTGTTCCTCTTGTGGATGATTTCAGCTTGAGACCACTTGAAGTTATGTTGATGAGTCCAAACATGCTCTGCTATTTCTGATTCACTGGTTTCTCCTCGATCTGTGTGTTTCTTGTGCTCGGCAACGCGAACTTTCAATGATACAGGATATATGATGTGAAATTTTGTCTTTCAAGGCAGTTCAAAATTCATAATGACGATGTGGCTATTTCTAGTCACTTTAACCCATAGTATAGATCAAAGCAACAACTTTGCAAGAGAGAAGGAATTCAAAAATTCTGAAAAAATTATTCAAGATGGAATTAATTTGTGTCTACACCAAATTTTGCACAAATTGGATATTTTTTATGACTGAATTATATACCATCAAGTTCATTTGCGGATGTTTTTCTTTAGAGTGACCGCTTTATTATAGTCTTTTATATATTTCAAAGATGAACATTTTTCCCGCTTCAAATTCTAGTTCTGCGTGCCTTACCTAATACTAATATTTATAATAAGTATAATTGGTATTCCATACATAACTCATCGGCAACATGAAATATCATTGTATCATGATAGTTGTCATTGATGTAAACAGTCCGAAATAGGAATGACACTGTGTGTCATCTTCCTTCAAAAAGGCAGCACATCATTATCAGAGAGATGCTTCTGTTTATCAATACCGATGCGGTTACGATTGTCACTATTATACTTGATATTATATTTCGTTGTTCTTCAAACAATAGCAGACACTGTGATTCAGAGTTTATGTGAGAATGAAAAAAATCCTGAGGACAATGTAATGGTTTTATTGAAACAGACGGTTCAGGTCAATAAACCCCATTGGATGGGATGTACAATTCAAACAAGTGTTTTTTCATGTTTGCAGTTTTAAGGTCTGATGAGCAGTCTGAATCAGCACTTTATCATTTCACCACTTCAGAAAGGAGAAAGGATCTACCCCACATACAGAGTTGGGTAGATCCATGTGTGAAAACCCACATACAGACAAAATACAGGAATCGACTGATCGCTGAATATGAATTGTGATTCAAGTTGAGTAAAATTGCTCTCAGAATCGGCTCCGTTTGTGACAAAAAAAAAAGTCCACTCATTACATTGACTTACCCGCCGGCGGGCACCAAGACGTGTGACCCAAAATAGTCCGGTCAAATTAGACCAAAAAATAATAGTAAAGCTACCTTAATTCCCACCAAGCTGAAAATCAAAGATTTTTCAAAATATGACTAAAATAAGCTAATAACGATGCTGATGTATTGATAACTGAAACAGCAATAAAGCAATTGAATGTGACAAATACAACTATTGTTTTTGGTGAAGATGTATTAATCACTGTTCGAACCCCAACTGAAAAAACTATTTTCTTCTTAAAAACAGGAAAAGCTCAACATCAATCGGAAATATATTCATCAAAAAGTTTATCTACTTTTGCAAAGTGTCAAAATAATGTACTATTTTTACACGCAATAACTGACTGTGATACGACATCTGCATTTTACTCGAGGGGTAAATTAACAGTTTTCAAAATGTTTGAAAAACAAAATTTAGTTCAATGTGCTGAAGTTTTTAAAAATAGTAATTCAACTCGACAAGAAATTATCACTAACGGCAGTCGCTTTCTTCTTTCTATGTACGGAGCTCCTAAAAAACTACCTAAGTATCTATACTTATCTAGAGATATGCATGTTTCGTTAAAAATGCCAAAAGTAATGAACAAGTACAATTACCTTGTCTTCCTCCAACCTCAGTTGCTGCTCATCAACATCTTTTTCGGGTATATTACCAAGTTCAAGTGTGGCTTGGTTATCAGCTAGACCCTACAGACCATGGTTGGAAGTTTGGTCAACAATTCATTAGAACCAGTCGAAACTTTACTCCCACCTGCGCTGGAAAAACTGCTGAACACAATTTTTTGTAACTGCAAAAAGAGGTGCAGTGCTAAATGTAGTTGCAAAAAAGCCGGACTGGTTTGTTCTCTGGCATGTACACATTGTGACCGGTCGTGCTCTAATAATGAATCACTAACAGTGGAGGATCCGTTAGATACCAACGAGGTAACATGCGATTTATCGCTTTCAACACAGTTTACATGTACTCAGGATGAAGATGAAGAAGAACAAGGTCAAGAAGAAGAAGAACAAGACGAACAAGAACAAGAAAATCAAGAAGAATTTGAAAGTTACGACTCAGACGTTTTAATTTCACTACTTTTTTTCAACTTGCTTTTATCTTTTCAATCTCTGCTAATATCCATTATTTTGCAATAGTTTCAAATTAATCAGGATCACATCTTACCCGTGGAATAGGCCTACTGGCAAAATCACGTTAAAAAAAACGCGATAAGTACGCTACCTACCTTATAGGTGGCGTGGAAACTTGTGCATATTATGACGATTACAACTTTTGCAATGCTTTGAATCGTTATATCTCAAAAACGGTGGCTCGTAGGAAAAAAAGTATTGATACGTTTTTTGTAGATAATTTTATGTTCTACAATTTTTGTCTGAAGTATTTTTATGATGAAACTTATCTTTTTGCTGAAAATCGCAAAAAACTCATTTTGTTGACCTTTGACTTGAAAAAAATTTTTTCCATACAGGGAAAAGATGGAGAACTTTAAAATTTTATTTTTAATCTTATTTTAAACGATCTTACTGATTTTCAGCTTGGCGGGAATTTAGGTAGCTTCGAATGACTAAATTGACAGGACTATAACGTCCAAAATGAGAGCGGACGTTAGCCGGATTAATTATATTATTTGAGTACCTACTTTTGTTATTTTTTTAAATATTTTGATGAAATAAATATGCAATTTGTTCTATTACCTAACGCTAAACATGTGTATCTATTGCTTTTTTATATTGTTTTTCAATAAAATGCCTGTCAATAGTCAGTATTTTTTAAAGGGGTTCGCCATAGTTTTTGAGTTCTAATAGAGGTACGTGGGACAATAAGTTTGAAAAACCCTGATCTAGAGAAAGAACTATGTCCTAACTTTTGCTCAACGTAATTTTAGACTACTACTTGTGACTATTACATTAAGTATAAATTATTTTACTATTTTTGTTGAGTAAGTAGCTGAAATGATTCAGATCTTACACCTTCGAACCAATCACGAATAACTACAATCGACCATTCGACTATCACTCACTATCTCTAAGTCAATCACAGATGAGTAAATTCATAACTTTACAGTTTGTTGTTTTCAACTATTGTCAATCACAAGTATCCCTGAGAAATTCCTATTTCAGAATATGTTCTGTATATATTCATCGTCGAACAGACAGAAAGTAATTTTTAGAGAGAACTGAGCTTAGTCAAACAAATTGCTTTTAATAACGGTAACAAACTAGATACTGTTGACTCTATTCCAAACAACTACGAAAACAAGCCATTCACCAGGTCTATCCAACTTCAAAAAACGTAAGTAACGCCATAGAACATTGACATACTTTGGTGAACCCCTCAATAATATCACTCGTTTTTTGAAAACGTAAATAAGACTTAGACGTGGCAGAACCATTGATAGCTTTAAGGATTATGAAAAGTCACTGAATGACCAAATGAAATTGAATTAGAAATAGAATGAATCGAGTCCTGAAGTGAAGTTGAATGTATGGGTAATAGTTTGGGATATAAGTTTATTAGTCCTGTTTTTTCTATTTGATACCTTGACTTATTTCTTATTTCAAGACTTTATCTACCCTCTATTCTTCTCAGGCTAGTTTTTCAAGAACCACAATACATTTGTGGTGCAGCCTAGCGTCACTGATGAGACCTATGTTGGGTCGAAACTGCGCTGTCTAATGTTGAATCACGAAGCTAGCCTTTATTATTGATATTATCATATATACGACCACCAAATCCCTGAAAATGTATTTTTACAACGCCTTATCATAAAGTACATTTCCAGTACGTGACGTTTTTCATCAACATTTTTCACAATACAGAATTTTTTCTTAAAACCTAATTTCAAAACTGTTATTTGTAAAATTCATCCTATTTCTTCAGCTGTTTTTCGACACAGAATTCTGATATTATGTGGTGAAATGACACCTGAAATGTTGATTTTTACCTGTATGTAAGTGAATGTAAGTTAATTAACGTATGTAAGTAAATTGTGTAAAACTCGTTTTTTTTTCCGAAACTACTAACACGTTTTTTGAATTAATTTTAACGTATAACAAAAAATATGTGTGCAATGAGATTTACATTAAATCGGAATCAAGTGCCACCCGATCCTCCTGTTATTCAAAATTCTTGAAGGGGTTGTTACCCCTTCTGTGGTGACGATGCTGAGTCCTAAAATTAACGACCGAAAGATGTCTTTCTTTTAAATCAAATCGATCTGCTTTGGGATTTGTTGGTAAAATTTCGTACATCGAAGATATTTCAGGTGAATTGTTTTAGATGGACTACTCTGTATAACTGAATTGAGTTCTAAGAAATCACAATCGACGTTAATATTAATAAACGATGAGCATCGCTTTTGCATTTGTTTCTAAATATATCAGTGACTATTGAATTCGATTTATGGAAGCCAGCCGCAGTTTTTATTTTCCACAGTTTGATTTTTACAGCAATCAAGTCAAGGGTAACAATAACGAAGAAGATGAAAGGATAACCCGGACGAAATTTATACTCTTTCCCAGAATATTTTTGTCCGACAGATGATAGCATGTATGTTTTTTCAAAAGAAGTTTAGTAGCCAGAAAATAATTGATTGAAAAAATGCATCTGAGAAAGCAACTTTATAAAAGACATATTGTGGAACTAATTGATTAGTTATTCAGTAGCAGTTCTTGTTGGTACTCCAATCTCAATCACTAGTACTTCTACAAGTACTTCACTAATCGAGGAACCGGAGAAGTAGCTACTTGAGTGTGTTAATTATAAATTATTAAATAGGAAATACTACAGTAGTCATATGAGTATATTAGTTTAGAATGTTTGGATGATCTGAAGGTACCATGACTGATGTAATATTTTTATCACTCATTGTTTATATCACAAAGAATACAATTGTCGAATATACTGAGCTGATCGAAGACTTGGAAAACGTAAATTTCTTGCCGCAAAATAGTCTTGCTACAAGAAAATTGATTTTATCTAATCAATATGAATAATCTATTCTTCTCTTAATTACATTGTACAGGATAGTTAGAGTCAAGCAAGCAAGTCCCGAATGTTGTTTCTCTTCAATCATAATCACGTCTTTCTTTCAGTGTTTGGTAAACAAAAGTATCTAAAAGCCTATTTATGTCATATGCCCTACTAGGACACGTTTGTAGAACATATATTTATGTCCTATGTTTGTAATAGCATTTTGGTATAAAGGTGACCAAACTATTGTAACGTACTCCAATTTGCTTCCTATGAAAGTATTGTACAATACTCTCAGACTCACTATAATCATAAAACTTGACTAGTTTCTTACATAGTATCCAAGTATTTCTTTCGCAGCCTAAACCCCATGGTCAATGTATTCACCGAAAGTTAATCTGCTATCAATTATGACATCTAAATCCTTGAAGCTCAAACATTTTTCAAAAATTGTGTTATCAATAGTATAGCTGTATAAGTGAAAGGAACGCGGTTTCGACAGAATGTATAAACTTTACATTTGGACATGTTGAGTTTTAAGCAATTGACAGAGCACCTATGCAGCAAGTTTATCATGGTTTGCTGAAATAATGTGCAGTCATGATTACTTGTTATAGGGCTGCATATTCACAAGTCATCAGTTTAAATGAGAACTCATTAATTGAAATGATACACAAGAACGGACCCAAGTTAGACCCCTGCGGGACAACTGAGGTAGCTATGTAGTGATGCGATGTAAATCCACCCAATTCTATAAACTGAGATCTATCGAGGAAATATGATCTCACGAATAGGAGGGGTCGCTCAAAAAAGCCATCTGCTTCAACAATAAATAGTGGTCAATAATATCGAATGCAATTTCATAATTGGTGTATATGACATCAACCTGACCTTGAGAATCAAGCTATATCTTTCTATATTTTGCGTTATGCAAGCAAAATTAGTAAATACATTTGTTTGAAGGTGATTGACAATGTTTCGTGATGAATTTCACTAGTTCGGACTTCCATTGTCTATTATATAAAATGATTTGAAATCCCTGAAACAAGTAAAAAAGAATAATTAAAAAAAGAATAGTTGAAAATAACAATTATATTAAGCAACAATAAACCTGAAATGAAATGATAGTAAAATAACCTACAAGTAAAAATATAATAATTGAATAAATAAAAATTAAAGGAATGCAAAAAGAAAATAATAAAAATAAAAAAGTGTAGAGATTTCAAGTCACGTTAGTTCACGACGTTTCGATTGTTGGTATCTACAATCGTCTTCGGGTGATGACTGGACTGATTCCTCCGAGAGATGACTATTTTTATAGGTCGTTGAAATACTTTCACTTTCTCTACTTTCCATTTTCCGCTTCACTGATTCCGTGAGAGATGACCGATTTGGCGGGAGTTGGTCATTTCTCGTTTGATGATGGGTTTCCATATGTTTCGTATATCTACGCTGGCCTGGCTGAATACGTTGTTGGACAACATGTATGCGGCTTCCTTAAATTTTCTCCTGAACCAATGTTCCTCTCTGTGCAAGATCTCAGCTTGGGACCACTCGATGTTGTGTTGATGGGTCCAAACATGGTCTGCTATTCCTGATTTGCTGGTTTCTCCTCGCTGTGTGTGCTTCTTGTGCTCGGCAATGCGAATATTCAATGGCCTCTTAGTTTCACCAATATAGGATTTTCCGCACTCACAGGGTATCCAGTAAATGCAATTCTTGGAATCGCAGTCTGCGTTTGGGGGCCTGGTTTTTGTGAGGCTGCTACGGATAGTGTTACCGGATCTAAAAAAGGTTCTAATGTTGTACTTGGAACCAATTCTTCTTATCCTCTCCGATAATCCTCTGATGTAGGGAAGTGCAAGCACTGGTTGTGACGGCTTCTCTTCCTTGCGAGGCTCCTGCTGTCTTTTGGCCAAAATCTTTTCTACCATCGCTTTGGAGTATCCATTCCGCTGAAGATCACTTTTGATGATGTCTAGTTCCTTCTCGAGACCTTCCTTTGTATTACAAAGCCCAAAAGCACGGTCTAATAGAGTCTTGATGATTCCTCTTTTTTTTTTTCGACAAAAAGAGGAATCATCAAGACTCTATTAGACCGTGCTTTTGGGCTTTGTAATACAAAGGAAGGTCTCGAGAAGGAACTAGACATCATCAAAAGTGATCTTCAGCGGAATGGATACTCCAAAGCGATGGTAGAAAAGATTTTGGCCAAAAGACAGCAGGAGCCTCGCAAGGAAGAGAAGCCGTCACAACCAGTGCTTGCACTTCCCTACATCAGAGGATTATCGGAGAGGATAAGAAGAATTGGTTCCAAGTACAACATTAGAACCTGTTTTAGATCCGGTAACACTATCCGTAGCAGCCTCACAAAAACCAGGCCCCAAACGCAGACTGCGATTCCAAGAATTGCATTTACCGGATACCCTGTGAGTGCGGAAAATCCTATATTGGTGAAACTAAGAGGCCATTGAATATTCGCATTGCCGAGCACAAGAAGCACACACAGCGAGGAGAAACCAGCAAATCAGGAATAGCAGACCATGTTTGGACCCATCAACACAACATCGAGTGGTCCCAAGCTGAGATCTTGCACAGAGAGGAACATTGGTTCAGGAGAAAATTTAAGGAAGCCGCATACATGTTGTCCAACAACGTATTCAGCCAGGCCAGCGTAGATATACGAAACATATGGAAACCCATCATCAAACGAGAAATGACCAACTCCCGCCAAATCGGTCATCTCTCACGGAATCAGTGAAGCGGAAAATGGAAAGTAGAGAAAGTGAAAGTATTTCAACGACCTATAAAAATAGTCATCTCTCGGAGGAATCAGTCCAGTCATCACCCGAAGACGATTGTAGATACCAACAATCGAAACGTCGTGAACTAACGTGACTTGAAATCTCTACACTTTTTTATTTTTATTATTTTCTTTTTGCATTCCTTTAATTTTTATTTATTCAATTATTATATTTTTACTTGTAGGTTATTTTACTATCATTTCATTTCAGGTTTATTGTTGCTTAATATAATTGTTATTTTCAACTATTCTTTTTTTAATTATTCTTTTTTACTTGTTTCAGGGATTTCAAATCATTTTATATAATAGACAATGGAAGTCCGAACTAGTGAAATAGTAAATACATGTTTCCCGGTCATGAAGCAGTGCTGTCCGGTGAGATACTGTTTCCGACTGACTGATAGACGACATCATATGATATTATTTCAAATAGTTTACCAAAGTTACATAAAATAGCATTCGGTTTATAGTTGGCTATGTCTGCTGTATCACCCGATTTCAATACGGAACAGATCTTAGTCAACTTTCATAGAGTGGGATGGCCAAGTCTTAATTATAAATTCGAAGATTTGAGGGATTTTGCAAGGACATCTTAAAAAAAACTGGGTATATTTTCAAATTCAGAAGTTATATGATGGAATTGGCCGATACCTCATGAAAATCCATAACTAACGTATTCAAAAAATACTTTTTCACTAAACAGTTTTACAAAAACGCAAAACCTGTTACGCCATACAATGGCTTATTCGAACGTGTCGTTACTAACTATATTCTACATATTCAATGCTTATAATGCCTAATTTTATGATTTGAAGTACCTATGTCTCAAGTACCTGAGTTTTACCTGAGTTGTAATGAATTAAATTACCTGAGCTTATGTCCCAGTTTCCACATTTGAAAAAATATTCAGTAACGGAAAGTTATTCAATTCTACTTGATCATTCAGAAAATTACCCGAATTCTTGAATCTATTGATTTGTAAACATTCTAGAATATTGAGTTTCAAACTTTTCCAAATGTAATACGTAGTAATAAACGTGTCCTTCTGTTAAAATGTGGTTTGCAAATGTGGAATTGGTCTTTTCAATTTACAAAAATACTTCTATTCTCTTTAATTCTTCGGGAAAATGTTCTTCCTGTTTGGCCAATATACGATTTTGAATAGGAGCTACAAGTCAGCTTATATAGTCCTGATCTATCCGACACCGAAATTTTGCCTTTATTGTTTTTAATAAATTTACTCAGACTATTATTCGTTCTGTAAGCTACGTTTACGCATTCTTTCTTCATATAATGGGCAATATTGTTGGTTGGTTCACTCAAATGACGTTATCGCATCTTAAATTTGGGAACACCTCGTCCATGTCTTTTGTAGTTTTTTGGAAAGAATGGAGTCTATAATATCTACCTTATAACCGTTGTTGACCGCGATTTGTTTGATCAAACTCAGCTCTCTCCACGTGAATCCACTAATAAATCAGGAAATTTTACTATTTTTCTATCTCAAAATTATTTCCAGTTTGACAAAAATTTTATTCATGCAGTGAAGGACTAATAATGGGGAACCCTTTGAGTCAATAAATTAACTTAACTTAACCATTACGAAAATTAACAATAAACATGAATTTGCAATTTTCCACAAACCATCTTACATAGACAATATCATACATAATTCCTCCACACATACTATTGAATGCAGCAGAAAGTTGCTGCATTCAATAGTATGCTTCACAGATCATTGAATATTCCACTGTCTGAGAGTAATTTCCACAGAAAGCTGAGTTTTATCAAACAAATCGCGGTCAACAACGGTTATAAGGTAGATATTATAGACTTCATTCTTTCCAACTACAAAAGCAAGCCATGGACCAGGTCTACTCAAATTCAAGATGCGATAACGTTTGTCATAGGAAAATGTCATATATATGGGCCAAACAGGAAGAACATTTTCACAAATAATTAAAGAGCATAGAGGTAGTTTTGTAACTGAAAACACCAATTCCACATTTGCAAACAACCTTTTAGCAGAAGGACACGAGTTTAATGATGAATACGATGTATTACATTTAGAAGATACTAGTTTGAAACTCAATGTTTCAGAATGTTTATAAATCAATAGATTCAAGAATTCGGGTAATTTACTGAATGATCGATTAGAATAGAATAATTCCCTGTTGCTAAATATTTTTTCAATATGGAAACTGGGACTTAAGCTAAGGTAATGTAATTCATTACAACTCAAGTGAAAACTTGAATTGTAGGTACTTCAAATTGTGCAATTAGGTATATTAAGCATTGAATATGTAGAATATAGTTAGTCAAGACACGCCCGAAGAAGCCATTGTATGGCGAAACAGGTGTTGCGTTTCTGTGAAACTGTTTAGTGAAAATCTCACAAAAGTATTTTCTGAATGCATTACCTCCAGAAGTAATTTCATTCTTGGGTTTTTTATGCTTTGATGACTTTCAAAGAGATATGAATGTTAGTAGAGCAGTCATTGAGACAGCCTGATAGAAGGTTATCGGGATTAGATAGAACAAAAACATTAGATTTGGTACTGAAGAGCTGATAAGGTGAGTGTCTTACGACGAAACATCGGATGTCTACCACTGAGAATGACAGTGTTTCATGTAGGTGAAATTTTACCTCTTACATTTACTATATTGTGTAAGAATGTGATATCTGGTTCAATTCCATAAGAATATTTGGAATACAAACGGAATAGAGAAAAGTATTTTTTTTGTAATTCAATGTTCATATGAAAATATTTGTTTCGAAAGTATTTGTATTTCTTGTAATTCAATATTCATATGAAAGTAGCTGTTTTGAGAGAGCTTTTTCTTCCAGTTTGCGTCTGAAAGTTACTTTTTTGCATAATCTACATATCTTTCTGTAAAGTTGCTTTTTTGAAATTGATTGTTTCCCTCCTTTCTTTGGAAGATTTCCACATTTTTTTGTATCAAGATGGAGAAGTAGAAAGTCAAAACCTTTCTTTCCCTCTACTAAAAATATACCCCTTTCAATTTAATCTGAAAAATATTGGTAGATATATATACCATGTTACAGTGCCCGAATTTCATAATACCGAGTTATCTGAACTCACCGTTCAACGTATTATATGCTTATGATCTCTTCTTCGTAATTGTCATTCGACAAATGACATATGTCTGTCAGATGAAAGGAACAAAAATTCTCTCTTTTTTTGATCTTTTTCTCGGAAGGCTTGTATAAGCACGTGCTTCGTTTCACATTTATGTGGATTTTATTGAGCGGAGAAAAAAAAACACAAATATAGTTGCTGCATTTTTATTATCTTCAGGATAACATACAACTCTTCAATTGTGAAGTTTGCGCTCTATATAGAACCTAACCCTTCAAGGCCACCCACCACCTAAGGTAAGAGAACGGTAAGTTTCCCTATCATCAACTACCATTAAAATATCACCGACAATATTACCCATGTGATGTCTTTTCAGGCCTTCCTGTAGCTGTTTCTGTATCACCCACCTTCAACGACACCATACCTCGTACGTCTGTGAGTTTTCGTCGGACTTTTCCAATCTACATTGGCCAACTAACCTAATATAGGAACGTACGTAACGTGGTGCGAGATCCATATTTCTGCCCACTTTGTCTGTGTGAACTTGTACACCACCAAAGGTCATAATCCGTACGCTGGAAAGAATACCAACCAAAATCACATAAGATCTGTCCTTATTTCTGTTCGGTGATTATATCTGTTAGTCCTACTGGCTTTCTGCACTCATTTATCTAAAAAATATTAGGTCCAATACCGTAGATTTGAAAAGACTATTAAAGAAAATGATAAGTCTGTATATTTATTTAATTTACTAGTATACTTTGGGTACCCACTTAAATGGTCAATCCGTTATATGCTTAATATTTATTTTAGTCTGTGAAGTGACCCTTAATTGGTATACTATTGGAAACCATCCCCTATGAAATTGAACGTTTTCTTTTGAACCAGCATCCCTCGCCAACTTAGCCTCAAACAGACATCAGCTAGCCCCCCATGCACTCCCGGGTTGAGTGCCCTGCGTTGAAATCTTCCCCACATTGGTAATGTGTGCAGAACATCCCATATCGTCCATCCACCCCCGCTCCTACGGACCGGTCCTCAACTTACTGATGGGCACTTCAGCAAGATTGGCATCTGAACTTTTTTGGTGTAAAGTCAGCCTCTAGGTGCTTTTACTTTCTGATCTGTTAAATTGTTTTATCATGACTTTCCTAACTGAATTATTGCATGGGGGGAAAATGAGAATAATTTGAAGACTGTTTGAGAAATTTTTATACTTACCGGAGCCGCCTGACAGCGACTCTCAGGGGTGGTCTTTGGTTCTGCTTCGATGGCCTCCTGAGTTTGTCCCTCCCTCGGAATCTGGGGTCATCCCTATTTAGTGCGTTATGTAGGTCGCTTAAGGATGGGTTGTCATGCGCTCGAATTCTGTCGAACGTGTCCTCTGCGTGTTTCCTCATCTTTGCGTCCACGTAGTACGTAGTGTATGTTCAGGTCAAGATCCCGGAATATGTACCTATTCGGTACATATCCTGGAGCGTTTGCGGCGGCCCTTACGCACGCATTCATAAACGACTGGATCTGTCTGCTGTATGTCGCTGCGCACTGGCCCCAGGCAATGCAGGCATACACGATTATCGGTAGTATTACGGTCTTTATCATCAGCAGCTTCACTTTCAGTCCCATGTTGCTTCTTCGACATATTATTGGTGATGGGTTTTGTCGGGCAAATCTCGCCATTCCTATTGTCTGTCGTACGGGAGACCTGAACGTTGATCTTTTGTCTAGGTTGACCCCCAAGTATCTAGTTTCGTTGGTCCACGGAATCTCTTGTACGTTGAACATGACATTTCATTCCAGGTGTACCATCCTCCACCCTTAGTGAAGCTGGATTTCGATGAAGAAACAGCTCACTCGGCTCGATAACTAATCCAGGTATCTAATAATCATTCACAATGTCTGTTTAGATCTTATTATCTGTATACTATGGTTTGGAGCAGCGGTTCTTAACCGGTGGTCCGAGGACCACTGGTAGTCCTTGGAAGCATCCCAAGCGGTCTGCGAAGCCATCCTAATAAATATGTTAGGTGAGTCGACACGATACAATGCGACCCGCCGCTAAAATGTTTGAAGAAGAGTTACTATTTTCTCAAGAACTTGAAACGACGTCGCAAGGTGTAGATGTTATGGGTGTAATAAGTCAATATATGGAGAAACATGGACTAATGTGGGAACGGCAAAAGCAGGGGTTTTGTACGGACAATGTTCCTGCTATGCTTGGTTCTCGCTCTGGTCTTGCAGCATTAAAAAAAAACAAAAATCCGTTTGCAATTACGATGCATTGTGTTATTCATCATCAAGCACTAGCTGCTAAGACGCTCCCAGAATGCTTCGCTTTAATGATGAAAATAGCTATGAAAGTAGTAAATTTCATTAAATAGAATGCACTCAATACTCTTCTATTCAAACAATTGTGTTCTGATATGAACTCTGAACATGAAAATTTGCTTTTCCACACGGAAGTGCGTTGGCTTTCCAAAGGAAACATGTTGAGGTTGGACGAACTAAGAGAGGAAGTAAAAATATTTTAACTAACAAGAAGAACAAAGTGTTGTTTGATCAGTTCTGCGAGTCCAAATTTCAAATATATTTTGCTTATTTGGTCGATTATTTTGCACAACTGAATAAAGTAAACCTTCTACTGCAAGGGTCAGGAAATTTGAAATTACAAGGCATGAGCAATATTTTTGCTTATGAAGATAAAATCAGTGCGCTTATCGCTAAAATCGAGCTATGGATCAACAAGGTCGGAAGTATTTGATAAGCTTACTCAAATTATTGATAGACAGAGTGCTGAAATTAAAGGAGAAATACAAAAGAACATAATACATTTAAAAAACTCAAAAATTGAATTCAATCGCTATTTTCCCGACCACGAGGATAAAAGTATTCAAAAACTGATCCGCAATCCATTTATTGTAAACGTGTCTGAGGTGCCTGATGAAATTCAAGAAGAAATAATTGATATGCTACACGCCAGCAACTTAAAAGATACATTCGAATCAGGAATTAATCTTGAAGAATTTTGGAGCCAAAAGGCAATTTCTTTACCAAAACCTCGAGACATTGCTCTAAAACATTCGTTACCTAACTTTATTTTCTTCGACATATCTCGGCGCTTCTGATTATTAAAAACAAGCACCGAAATCGGTTGGATACCACTGCTGATATGCGTTTAAGTTTAAGTAACACTGAACCAAGGATTCAGAATTTTGTAAAGAATATGCAATCACAAAAATCGCATTAATTTATAATGCAATTTTTGTTAAAGTTACAGATTTTTACCCAATGATTAAAGGACATTAGATAATTTTATGCGTATTTTATCTATACATGAATTAGAACAACCATTCCATTTATTTACTGTACTGTATTTATTTGTAGTTATCGTAAGGTTAAGAACCACTGGTTTAGAGCAACATGGACAATATTTTACAAGTTCATAACCACTTCACCACTCCCGTAGAAATTTGAACTTCGAGGGCTACAAATATTTCTTGAACTGCCCCTTTATTGAAAATGAAATTGAAATTCCTTTCCGACTTGTCATATCATTTCTTGAAAAGGAAATACTACGGGCGGGAATTTCTCAAATTCACACCTTGTGTTTGTGAAAATTCACCTAATTTCAAATGGTCGTTCGTTTTTTTCCCAACATTCCCAACCTACATATTAATTCTGTCACCAGATTAAAATCGAATTAATAATTCATCAAATCAGTTAACTACCTGAGTGGATACCACAATGCCTACTAATAACAAGTTTTTTTCTAGTCACGTTAATTACGAATGGCCCATGACATTGAGATCCGTACATGGCTCACTCGGATACTTGTTAAGGTAGGTGAACTAACATGTATGACAGAATTGTTATTAATAAATGTATTGAAATTTCTGGAGAAATTATGTTGTCAAACCGGGTACTTGAATTTTGCTTGAAAGTTGAAGAAGCCAGTATGAAGAATGAAATCAGAGAGAACGAAGATCCGTGAAAGATAGTAGATTCAACATTTTATCAATTTTATAAAAGGGAAAAACACTAGATGAATCTGGAGTGTTTTTCATGAGCCTATATTCTCCATTACTTTTCTCAATTTGTCGACAAATGGGCTCAGGAGAAAAACAATCTTATAGATGAATTTATTGTATTGAGCTGGAAAAAATTATGAAAATGACTAGCTTTTACTCGCGGCTTCGGTCGCATTTATGCCATTAAATAAGTGTCAGTACAATAGAAATGAATCAATATGAGAACTATATTGCTTGGCTGGAATTATCAATTTTTAAAAATTATTACATACGGTGAAGTTTCAAAAATTAAAAATATGCTTTATTGAATTGCAACAACAAATGTTAAAATATATTTCACTGTAACAAAAATAACCTAACCTAACCTAACCTAAAAATGAAAATGACAATAAATATAGAAAAATTCCAAACAGCTGAAACTATAGTGAATTGGATTGGATTGGATTGGATATTGTCGTGAATGTGAATAATACAGTGCGACGGTATTACGGTACTAAGGCTTGGAACTTCATTACTGGAATGCTAGATGACGTTAAAGTAGCTAGATTTTGAGAACAATTTTTTGTCTCACATAAAAAATAATTTTATTTTCAATGAAAAGTATTCTATGTTACTTCTTATATCTCCAAGAACATGTGTACAAAATTTCATGAAGATCGGTTGAGTAGTTTTCGCGTGAAACCGTAACAAACAAACTTACATTCGCATTTATAATATCAGTAGGGATATCTCAGCACAACATTCATACGCTGTCTGTTCAAAAACTAACGTGAATTTTCATTTTTTTCAAAAAATATTTATTTATTAATCAGTTTCTATTCTGCCCCTTTCGAAGTAGTCACCTCAAATACAATACACTTATGCCAGCGTTTTTTCCAATCCTCAACGCAGTTCTGATATGAACGAAAAAAGTCGCAGGGGGACAAATCTGGTGAATACGGTGGCCAATAAATTACGACCAAGCAATGACGAGTGAGATATTTTCTTCGTATTGATTTTCACGAGCGGCGCATAACTTCAAGACAGTACGATCATATGGCAAGAACTCATGATGCACTACGCCACGGTATTCGAAGAAAACAGTGAGCAAAACCCTGAAATTTGATTGAACTTCGTGTGATTTTTGTCTTGTCTCTCTTAAGCTGGGGCTGTACTGCAGGAAGGTTGGTAGAATGGTGGATGGTAGATAGCTGCCTGGCGAACATCCTGCTATTTATAAATATGAGTAACACGACGGTAGCCGCAGTGGCCCCCCACTACCATCTAACCTCCAGAAACCATCCGAAGGTACGCCAGGCGTCTATCCAACCTAATCAGTCGTGTTTGATATTCCAGCCGTGTAGCCTAGCAATGGAGGAAAGCGTAATAAGTTCTGTGTACAAAAGAAGGACAATGTGGGAGCCAACAGACCCATTGAGGAAAAATTTGCACTTCTGGAAAAATGAATCAGCTCCGAAGAAGATCCGGATGTGTGTTTCTTCAAGAGTTCACTTCCATATATGCGGGAATTAAGTCCAGGTCATAGGCTGAGTCCGTGGGAAAATTCAAGACCTTATCTTGAATGAATATGAAAAAAGAAATTTGTCTGTAGGAGCTCCTCAATTTGGCCACGAGTATGATAGTCGTACCCAGTACTCATCATTGTGAAATTCTACTGATGTTTTCGATGGAACAACAATCATTAGATTAGTATTGTGAAACATCTACAACTCAACAGCGAGATCCTTTTTTTCATAATATGTAACTCATTTCTTCAACGTTTATGTTCTAATGTTTAGTTTCAATAATTTTTTTATTCTTCAAAGAGAGGCATGATTGTTACTTTTCCGCTGTCAGTTAGATACTGGCTTCATTTCACTGCATCCAGGATGCATTGCTCCTCCACCATACACCTCTACCATCCACCCTAGCTAGCATCCACCTCTACCATCCACGACCATCTAGCATTCTGCAGTGCGGCCCTGGGTTTAGGCCCTTCCATTGGGACGATTGGACTTTGGTTTCGATGTCATAACCATATACCAATGACTCGTCACCAGTTATGACCCAGCAAATCTGTTTTTTTGGTCGAAATTCAGCAATTTTGGAACGAGCTATGCTGCCACACGCTTCATGCCCAACATTTCTGAAAAATTCACATGGCATGAGCCAACCGATTTGCCGATTTTCCCAGCAACTTCTCTAACAGTAATTTTTTTCACTTCCTAAACAGAATCTCGTGTATTTGGATTCACATGTTTTATCAACTGATTTTGATAAATTTTTCATTGTTAAATTCAGTTTAAAAAATTATCAATTCAGAATGCCACTTCTTAAGGATGGAGCTAAACAGCTCACTGTTCAACTCTGTTAAAATTAGAGGGACTTTCACGAACGAATTTCCCGCAAATATCTACCCAAAATTATTGATGTGTGCCTGAAAGTGAAATCGTAAATGGAAACCAATTTTTGACTTAGGAATTAGTTATTTTCATTTCAAAAAGACGTCAACTTGCTTGGTGAAACGCGCGACAAGAAAAGTGTTGGAGTTCTGATTTTTGGGAAAAGTGTTTGTTGGATATAAGGCGTTGATAATGGATATTTGAATTATTGGTTCGGCAGAATGCACTATTGACGAGATCAATTATTAAGTGTAAAACATTTCATCGGTTGTTTCAACATTTCTTTTTTTCGACGAGTGGAAAAATCTTCAAAATGGATGCCCTGTGACCAGGTAGTGTCTGATTTCTTACCAACTAAAAAACCACTCGTGCGTCAAACAGGCTACTCTGGAACCGCCCTCTGGCATTACTTCGGAATAGCATACTATAGTGATGATTCATGGCTCTTTCTTTTTATTCAGTACTTCATTTATTCATTTTCTTCTTTTCTTTGGAGAGTTTACTGACGGCTTCCCAGTTTTCTGTATTTTTGAGCATCTTCCCTATCATGTTTTCCGATGAAAATTCTTCTATCGTCATTTCTATGTTTCTCCTCTTTTCTTCCCAACGTGTGCATTGAAAGATTTTGTGTTCTACCGTATCTATCATTCCGCAAAACTTGCACTCTTCTCTGTGTCACTCACTTCAAACCTAAATAGATAGGTACGCCTTAAAACACCCATGCAACAACCCATGTTAGGACTCTATCCTGTATCTTCCAAGATTGGTGACATTTTTTAATAATATGTGACTATGCTAACCCTTTTGGTACGTTCTGTTGTACCATTGTTCTCTCGTTCACCGGCAGATCTATTGGGGGAATTCTTGCAAATCATCAGCAGAGTTTTGGTTGATGCTGTTCTATATGCACATACTATTTTTATGGCTGTTTTTTTTTGGACACTTAGTAATATTCCTATATATCTTTTTCTCCATGAGTTTTTTCCGGATTGTTGTGCCATAGGCGACTGAGCAGAGAACTCTTCTGCTACTTTCTCGAGTGCCCCCAAAGTTGAGCATTATCCTGCTTATGTTGCTTATGGCTTTCCCTGCCTTTTCTGTTAATTTTTTAACATGAACCCCCATTTTCATGTCTCGGTCAATGTGGATTCCCAGGTATTTAATGGATTCTTGGCTGCAGATGTTCATTTTTTTCAATTCAATTGTGATACTTTTCAGTACCTAATGCAAGCAGTACTGCCTGAGGGGCAAGCTTGAGTCGTTTCGCTGTCATCCAGTCGGCTATATCATTCACAGTTCCATTGGAAGTTCTTACCAGAGTTTCCTCATTTTTTTCCACCATCAACACTACGGCCAGGTCATCTGCGTAGCCTATCGGATTCACTTCCCTAGGGAGAGTAAGATTTAGTACCCCTTCATAGTATATATTCCACAATGTGGGACCAATTATGGAGCCTTGTGGGACACCACAGGTATGCAGGTACATCTCTTCTTTTGATTTCTTTCAATATCCCTTCCCATGGTGCGGAGTTGAAATCGTTTTGTACATCCAACATTATCATGGCGCATACATACATACATAAATCCAAGTGTGGAACGTGCCCTAAGGTATATATTGGTTAAACTGGCAGGACATTCAGGAATCGAATCCAGGAACATCATAAGAGCTATGTGAATAAGAAAACAAATTCAACATATTCGAATCATCTTCTAGAAAAAAATCACATCTTTAACGAAGAGTTCGAAATTTTGCACACAGAAAATAAAGGTTTGAAATTGAATCATTTGGAAACAATGGAAATTAATAAACCAAAAAATTCAAACATTCTAATGAATGACCAACTAGATTTGAATAGATCACCATTATTGGGTTTGTATTCCTAAAAACCGAAAAAGACTTTGATGTAGATGTGAGGTAATATGCTTAGCTGATCATAACTGAACAGGTACCTTAGGTAATTTTTTGGGGGTAGTCTCAATTATGGTTGCCTGTAGTGTATAAATATTAATGTAAGAACAGCTTGAAGTATAAATCACTTGAAAAAGCTACTGTGCTGGCGAAACATGTTGTGATATTTTTCAAATAAAGTTTGTGGAGATCAAATCGTGAGGTGTAGTTTTTTAAATCACTATAGATCTTCATCAAGTAACGGCCGAATCAATCAGAAAAAAAAAATCTCAAATGTGTTTACACATTCATTTCTTACACTTTTACATTTTAGAGTGTCATTTAAAAAATATAGAAAATACTTTAATTATATATAAAACAAATTGAAGTAATAAATCTGTAGATTATTAGGTAAGTTACATAAATTGATTAAGTTGAAGTATAACACTCTAAAGTTTGATGTCCATAGACTTAAATATACGTTTTGTAGATATCTGGAAGTGTATCACATAATCTCCTTATGCTAATCATCCTGATAAATTGATTATATATTGAAGTAATTGTAAATACTATTTCCAAATACTACACGAGAACAAAGGTTGCGATTCTACCTTCTCCCTCATGACTAAACTGTTGACTAATGATCGAGTCATCAATCGGTGCGACCCTTTGAAGAAACCCCAATTGCAAATTATTTCATCATAACCCACAAGTGTTATTCTGACATGCGGCGCGTTGCAAGTTTCGATTCTCTGAACGAATCTTGAAATTTTCATGATCTAATATATGACTAGCACCTCTGAAAAATATTCACCGATCTCATACTCCAATAAAATTAGTCATTCTGTTGAAAATTAATAATAATATTGATTGTTGAATACTAACAAAATTCTCGAGTGGTCGCATTTTTACACAGTGCTCTTCAAAAGTAAGGGAAATTTTCAATTCTGAAAAAACACTTTTCAAACATAATTTTATAAACTTTCTCCATTGGAGTGGAGTAACAACCCCTCTGAAATTGAGAAAATCTGAAGATTTTCAGTTCTAAATACACCAATGTGATGTTTCATAAATTTCTTTTTATTTTTATAGAAAAATATATTTCTGATGTCACCAGATAAGCCAAATGACATGAAACAATTCAAATAAAATGTTCAAATTAAGCGCCCCTTATTTTATAACAATAATGAAGGCGTGCCAGATTTTTTTTAATATTTTGCATCGTTCTTGGAGTGATATGAATGATTTCTTGCCTTATTCTTCGCATTTGCCTTAAACAATCAATGTCACATGATCTGTTGTAGTACTCAATTTCACTTGGTCTACCGATCTACTTACTCCTAAATGGAAGTAAATTTTCCATCAGTTTCATTGAGATCGTTATTATCTGTCACTATAAAATTTTGTGAGAAATTCAAGTAACGCATGCCAAATATAATGTGAATCGGTTGGCGAGAGGTCTGGGAAGGATGGTGGGTGAAGCAGAACTTCGACGCTCAATTTTCGGGGGATGATTTGTAGAACGTACGTAATTTTTGATACATTTCGTCGATTTCTTCAAAATATGATGGTCATGGTTTGACCCGGTTGCAGAAAGTTATAGTAAATCACCCCAGCCATTGATCACCATACGGTAACTATGGTCTTCTATTGTTTTTTATTTTTGGGTTTTTGCCTACGGAAAGTGCCTGGGTGACTCATCGGTGTTCAACAGGTTTAACCAAGAACTCCAGCAAATGAGAGAAACATCATCTAGGTTGAAAACTGTATGTGACGTAAGTAAGAGGGAAACTGATAGTGTCATATTTAATGGATTCAAAAAAAAGTACAGGAACAGTACATCCAAAAAATTAGGGGATATTGATATACAAACACTTCTTTTTCTTAGATCCTGTCACACTCGGAGATTTGGCTGATGCAATCAAATCTTTAAAAAATACACACACTTACGACATTCACGATCTAAACTCTCACATCATAAAGGAGACTATGCACTTTTTGATAGAATCCTTGACCGGCATTATCAATGCGTGTTTTTCCGGATATTCTCAAATTATCAAAAGTTATTCCTATTTTCAAAAAAGGACAGAGGTCAACCCCTGATAAAGCAATTTCAATAATTCCAGTTCTATCTAAAATAATAGAGAAAATAATTAAAATCAAGCTGACAAAGTATTTCGAAAAATACGGTTTATTGCACAGAAATCAATTTGGATTCAGGAGCGATATGTAAAATTGTGGAAAATATAGTCGAAGGTTTTGAGAAGGACAAGCATACTGCCATCACGCTGTGTGTTCTAAGCAAGGCCTTCGACTGTGTATCCCATGTTTTCTTGTTGAAAAAATTATCCCATTATGGTATAAGAGGACTACCGCATACATTTTTTGAATCGTATCTCACGAACGAAGGTATTTGTTAACAACAGATACTCTAGTTCCAAGCCAGTTACACACGGTGTACCACAAGGGTCAGTTCTTGGACCACTTTTGTTTATCATCTACATCAATGATCTGCTCTTTTATTTATTTCCATAAATATAGTGATGTTTGCTGACGATGCAGCACTCATAAACGCGGATAAAAATACAGAAAACTTGGATATTATTATTGAACAGGCAGAAAATCAAGCGGAGGTGTGGTATAATGCCAATAATTTAAAATTGAATAGAGAAAAAACTCAAAGTATCGTTATTTCAATAAATAATAACGTTGCGTCAGGTAATGAGGTCACATTGTTTGGAACTGTTTTGGATGATAAACTGAACTGGTCCAGGTACATAGAACAACTTAGTAAGAAAGTATCGAGCTATATTTATCCAATGCGACAACTAAAAAAATTGTTAACATTAACACTCTGCTCTCTGCGTACTACATATTAATACATTCTCAGATCACTTATGGGATTCTTCTGTGGGGTAACACAAGTTATGCTCTGAAAATATTCGTTCTACAGAAAAAAACAATGAGGATAATCGTTAGTGCGGACCTCAATGCTCTCTGCAAGCCAATTTTCGAGAAATATGGCATCTTGCCTCTACCTTGCCTGTTTGTCTATTATGCCGTGATAGATATTCACAAAAACAGACATTGTTATTCGAACGTATCTGAATCTCATAATCATAATACGAGATCAGCGAATCTGTTCAAAATACCTTTTTATCGACTTGACGTGCCCATGAATAACTCACCTAAACTGCAGTTATACAACAAGTTACCAACTAGTTTGAAACAACTTCCTCTAGGATTATTCAAGAGAAAATGCAAAGTGCTATTATTGAAGTATTGTTTTTATTCCATCAATGAATTTCTCAAAGCTCCTTGGAACGACAACTCCATTTGATATTGAGGTTCAGTGTGATTTTTAACAATTTTAGACAATTGTATATCATTTACTCTTTCTTTTTTTTATATACTTGTATTATAGGTATTTTTTACTATTTGTCGTGTAGGATGAGCCTATGGAGGTATATGTATATTCATTTGTTTGTGTGATGTCCGTATTTATTTTAAATTGTACACTACTTCAATTCTTGTTCCGAAAGGTGGAACAATGTCTTGCTACAAATGTATTGTATGAATATGTAACGTGGCCAATAAAGTTATATTCTATTCTATTCTATTCTATTCTATTCTATTCTATTCTATTCTATTCTATTCTATTCTATTCTATTCTATTCTATTCTATTCTATTCTATTCTATTCTATTCTATTCTATTCTATTCTATTCTATTCTATTCTATTCTATTCTATTCTATTCTATTCTATTCTATTCTATTCTATTCTATTCTATTCTATTCTATTCTATTCTATTCTATTCTATTCTATTCTATTCTATTCTATTCTATTCTATTCTATTCTATTCTATTCTATTCTATTCTATTCTATTCTATTCTATTCTATTCTATTCTATTCTATTCTATTCTATTCTATTCTATTCTATTCTATTCTATTCTATTCTATTCTATTCTATTCTATTCTATTCTATTCTATTCTATTCTATTCTATTCTATTCTATTCTATTCTATTCTATTCTATTCTATTCTATTCTATTCTATTCTATTCTATTCCATTCTATTCCATTCTATTCCATTCTATTCCATTCTATTCCATTCTATTCCATTCTATTCCATTCTATTCCATTCTATTCCATTCCATTCCATTCCATTCCATTCCATTCCATTCCATTCCATTCCATTCCATTCCATTCCATTCCATTCCATCATAATATGTTCTGTTCTATTCTATTCTATTCTTTTCTTTTCCATTCCATTCCATTCCATTCCATTCCATTCCATTCCATTCCATTCCATTCCATTCCATTCCATTCCATTCCATTCCATTCCATTCCATTCCATTCCATTCCATTCCATTCCATTCCATTCCATTCCATTCCATTCCATTCCATTCCATTCCATTCCATTCCATTCCATTCCATTCCATTCCATTCCATTCCATTCCATTCCATTCCATTCCATTCCATTCCATTCTATTCTATTCTATTCAACCAATGTCGTGTTGTCGTATAGGACCATTTTTATCAAACGTGACGATCCGAACCAAAAAAAGATCGTTTGGGTTGCTCAAAAGCAAAGAAGAATAAACATCGAAACGTGGCAATTTTTGTTGACCGTTCAAATCGTGGGCCACTCACTTTTCGAGCTTTTTGACGTTTCCAATACGTTTTGAACCATCAAAAACCGCATGGGACCTGACGCCCAGTTCTTCCACTATCTCACGCACCGTTTGTGATGAGTCAGTCTCCACCAGGGTCCTCAAATCCTCATCACGGATTACTGTAAGTTGACCACTTCGGGGCTCATCTTCGAGAGTAGAATCTCCGGAACGAAATTTCGCAAACCATTAACGTTCATTAACACTATCGCAGGCAAATGCCTGGCTAATTTTTCGGGCTGTTTCGGCTTTATTACTGGAGTTGTTATCCCAACACCAAACCATTATTTTTAACACATATTTCAATCATCAAGTGATTATCTTCAAGAGGAAGATTAAACTTTCTCACTTCACAAAAGGTTCCAAACAGTGCATCAGAAGAATTTTAGTACATGGTTATCAGATCCACTCACAAGTTAGGTACCAGACTCGCTTTCAAATTACATTAGAATACATCAATAACATTGGTATGCACATAAACTTTAACTAAAATGAGCATATTTGAATTATCAGCTTCCAGTATAATTCTAACGGAGTATCATTTCGGTAACAACCAAGAAAAAGCATTTGATAACGTCCTTTCATTTGATTACAATAGATCATATACTCCGCCTCATTAGTGGTATGTATTTATGCAGGCGGGAACTTATTTTATGTGGTTTGATGAACAGTGATCATTGATACCATATCAGTCAATTCGGAAGCATCTATACATAATATCAGTTTTAACCAGAAAATATATAATTGATGGTGACATCTAAGATCCATTGCTACCCATATTAGCACCAACAGGCAAGAAGTTAAAAAGGGGTTAGGACAATAGATTGAAGAAATCATAGATTGGAATAGAATAGAAATAGAAAAAAATATGAGTTATTTGTGTTTTGGAACTTAAAATCTGTTGTTTTTCTTGTTGGACACATCGGTGGATGAAAGACTTTCATGTCATATCAGGTTTGTTCTGGTCCTACGAAATTCAGGTTCCAGGACGTCAGGATCATGCGCAGTTGATATAGAGCGTTCTAGTTTATTGAGGATAATTTGGGATTGATGAATCCTCTGTTCTGATTTCGACTGCCAAATGATTGTAAACTATCTTGAACCGTTCCGAATCGTTTTTGCTCTCGAGGCTGAACTGTTGAGAACTGTTCCAGTTGCTCATGCGCATTCATGTGGAAATTTGTTTGGGCTATTTGCTAGGATGTTTTTTTAATTATTTGATATGAATAATTGATGATTGAAGTTAGATAACATTTGCACTGACTACAAGGATACGCTACACAACAAAATGGACATGATCAACAGTATTTTCTCGTCTTCATCTCTTCATATATACGATATGACACAGAGGTCTCCTCAAAATGCGTTCTGGTTTAACCAAGTGTCAGAGACTATTTCGTTTGAGATTTTTTTCTTGTACGCATCATGTCTTGCGCAGTTTCCAAACAGTTTCGGATCTTTAAACCAGAACAAACCTATCAGTTCACTATTTCATTTTTTTCTATTGAATCGTATATTTTATGACCCACACAGGCATAAAGTCAAGAAAGCAGCTTCTCTGATTAATAATAATAATAATAGTAATAACAGGTCTTTATTCATCGTAATAAAAATAAACAGTAGAAAGATATGATGAAACATAATATGATGAATGGGCGATTAATTTATTGAAAACCTTTATTCGAGACATGAATTGAAACTATCCATTATTTGAATATTTACCGAACGAAATTCACATGAAACTGGATATTCTGGAAAGATTCGGTGCAGCCAATGTTGCTGAATCATGTTATCTGGGTATTAGTTTCTTCAATATAATGCCGAATCCTGTCAGCATTCTGATTTCCCATAAACTACTTGATGGCCGGTTCAGCATGTCCTATAAAGAATTTCTTCATAGTGCTACACTAATTTATAGCATTTTTTCAAGGACAAAACACTACAGGAAAATCCTTCCCATATAAACGCAGTTTTCCAAATGAAAGAGTTCTTAAACAGTAAAGTTCGAGGTGTACTGAGTTTAACCTCGAATGATCACAAAGAAAACAATTTCATACTTACATAGGTGAATAACATTTCGGTCTGATATTCACAATTCGAATGTAATATTTTGAGGTACTTTGAGTCGTCGCTTTCAAAACAGAATCATTCAAACAGTCATACTCCTACCAAATCACTAAAATATATAATGGAATCCGTAATAATGGAGAATTGGTTTAAAATCAGATCTGACTGTATGAATAGATTTAACTTCTTCACCACTTCTATCTTTTGACTGATTCTTCACATATAATTATTTTTTTACGGTATCACTCAATCTATACGGAACACTTCTTCCTAAACTCGATTTTCATTAAATTTTTTGAATGATGTTGATGATTTTGTTTAACGGTTTTATTTAGCTTGCCCTGTTTGTTTGGTTTAATTTAGTGATTGAAGTTTGACCCCCTTTGTTGACATATTGATTTGATATTTGGTACACATATTTAGTTTTGATGACAATAGAATTTGATAAATTATGGCCGCAAGATGGCCGCAGCTATAAAATGGCGGATTATTTCGCAACTACCTCAATATGGGTATCAAATAACAGAGCTTGAGTAGTATAGTCGTACACTTTGAAAAAGATGCAAATTAAAGATGGCCGCAACTACGAATCTAGTTTTACTAAAAACATGATCTGAAATTTTCATAATGATAATTTTTTGGCTGAGGAAAATGCATTCGTGGAATCTCTTCACAACGAGCAATTCTCATTTAATGTCTGGGCTAGAATTGGACCTTTTTCACGCACATTGTATTGACACTATTGCCGATTTTTTTAAGATAATTTGCCAGTTCTTGTGGAAGATGTTCCTACTTCAATGCGAAATCACATGTGGCTTATGCACAATGATGTACCACCTGCTCATTTTAGTGCTCTGGCAATGAATATTTGAACCAAAAATTCCATAATCGATGAATAGGTCGTGGCGGAATAGAGTTATCTCCAGCTGGTTCCCCAGACTTGAATAGCCTTGATTATTTTCTCTGGGGACATCTTGAGACTTTGGTGTACAGTCAAGATTCAATGAGAAGGAGGACTGAAGCGTGTATATTTGCAGGAATCGGACATTTGGAACAATTGATTTGATTCTTTTTTGTTGATAATCGTTTTGTTTTAAAAAAAAATGATAGTAATTGTATGAACATTATAAATTGAAAATCTCGCCTGGATTATTTTGTCACCACAATTATAAGAGGAAAAATTGAATAAGGAGAAGCAAGTGAATGCATTTCATGTTTTACAACAAAAACCGTACGTCGGACGAAAAAAGGCAAGAGACCATTTTCATGAGAAGAAAGGGGGGGCAATTAGAAAAACGTTATTCATTTGCGAATAAGATAGTGGCGTATCATGATTTTGGTAAAAAATATGGCAGGGCTTGTTAACAGGAATGCCACTGATTAACATTAAGAAAGCCTTTATCATGGAAAAAATGTATTTGATTGCGTACAAAAATTGAAAAAAAGTCAAAGTGGTGTCAGAGATATTAGGGGAGAAATGATTTTTCTGTTAAATTTCGACATTCTGCATCTCAGAAATAAAGTTTTTGCGGACCTATGTTCATACGAAGTATTTTTTCAATCACTCACATATTATCGCCATTTATGATAAGCACTCAATTATGAAACACCCCGTATAGTTACTGGGTCACAGATGAATCAAAAACACTTTCATATTGAGGTACAGGTGTACAGAGTTGCAAACCCAGAGATATCAACCTGATTATTTTCATTATCAGTTATGGAATGAGTAAAGAGTTCGGCATGTATTAATGTATAACTTTTATGGAAAAATAGATTAGGTGACGTGAGATCTATATCAAGTTCTGAATCAAAAAGTAGTGAACTGAATACCAATTATATTGATAGCAAGAGTCACAATAACTGTTAGACAAATGCACATTTTATTATGCTGTTGGTGTAACAAACCGATAAAATGAATCATAAGTAAAATGAAATTATTTATGGAATTCATCATTATCAGTTTATCGATTAATCAAATACTCCCTTTTAATGTTTCTAAAGTATGGAACTATTAGCTTTTGTAGTTTATACGTAGGTTGCAAAATTCATATATACAATATTTTGTTGCCATGGACCATGACATTGAGAAATACATAAACGATTTCAAGGACGACGACTGTTTTCTGCCAGATTTTTGAGAGAAAATTCAACAAGTGAAGTAGTTGTTCATCGTGTACAAAGCACTGATATATTGAAGAGGATCTAATGAAATGCCCATCAATGTAATTACCAACTTATTGTCATAACAAACAATATAATTATGTGTATTCTCGATTACGTTTTGTAATACTTGTATTGACAGACGGTTCTGAAGTAATTTCAATATTTGAAAAAATTAGATTCATTTCGAGATCTGTTAGATGTAAAGTGATAATTGTCAAAATAAATTCGATTCTGATGATTGCGCACGTAGGAAAACTAATATTTACCCCTCATCGGGTTTGCAAATATGTAAAATACGAAGTCTGTTAAAAAAATAAGGTGAATTTTCTCAAAAAGTGTTTATTTATTCATCAATTTATATTTTTTTCCCCTGCAAAATAGTTTCCCTCAGATATAATAGGGTTGTCCCAGCGTTTATGCAATCCTCGGATCAATTCTGATATGCACTTTTTGGTATGTCCTTCAGCTCTGTCAGCGACTCGGTTTTTATGTTCTCAATCATCGCAAAACGCCGTCCTTTCATGGGTCCCTTCAAACAGGAAAAAGTCGCAGGGGGCAAACCTGGTGAATGCGGTGGCTGAAGCATAATTATTATGATGTTGTTTTTGGCCAAAACATTACGAACTAGCAATGACTACTGAGCAGGTCCACTATCAGGATGCAAAAAACATGAATTGTTTTTCCACAATACCGGACGTTTCCTTCGTACTGCTTCTCGCAAGAAGCGCATGACTTCAATGATAATAATAATAATAGCCTTTATTACTCAACAGTTAAAAACCATTTACAGGGTTGAATAAGTATGTTAAAATGTAATATAGATCCTCAAAATTACAAAGTTACAAGAGAAAATTTAAAATTCTTCATGGGATACTGAGATGCAGTATCAACAATATATTCTAGGGAATCAAAATTGATATCACACAAATTTGAAATTGAATTGAAATTATTGCAAATGCTGAAGATAGGTGACTTGAGGTACAAATTGGTTCTGGCCAGTCGGCTATAAAAGTTCTTGTACTTATAGTTCTAAAATGAGACACACAGAAATCCATAAGAGATAACACCTCGATAGCATCCACATTGTTGTGCAGTAATTTGTACAGAAAAATTATTCCAGCAAGTTTTCTGCCTAATTTAAGACTTTCAATATTGAATGTTATGGTAAGAGATGCATATGAAATACCTCTATCAGGATAGATACCATGAGATTTGAAGTAAATAAACTTTAGGAAATGACGTTGAATTTTTTCAATTAATGTATTATAGCAATTGTAGAATAGATACCATAGAACAGAGCCAAATTCTATTTTTGACCTAACTTAGACCATAGAAAGAGTAAATAGAGTAGATATATTTGAAAAAGATCTACACTTCTGTTTCTGTTCAAAATCTGTTTTTCCGTTAATCAGCTGCCACCCCCATAAGAACGACAACTCTCAGAAGTTGAGAAACTTGTGGGAGCTAAGGACTAACGAGGTCTTACCTTTTAACGTGTGATTCAATTGCGAACTATAAAGCCATAAACTCTCAATGCTTCACTTACTTTCGATCTAATGTGGTTTGAAAAAGACACATTCTGATCAAAATATACACCAAATTGAGTTACTTCGCGACAGTGAAATGGTATCTACTCGATAATTGTACTCGATGACTGACATTTTCCTACTATAAGACACTACTTTACATTTGGATGCATTGAGATTTAGTTTGTTAACTTCACACCAAGTATGTATATTTTCTAACTGTCATTGCAATGTATTACAGTTTCGATAGGAAAATATATTTTAAAATCATCTGCAAAAAATAACCTATTACAATCGACATAATTACTGAGGTCATTAATAAATAATAAGAACAGTAGTGGTCCGAGATTCGACCCCTGAGGTACTCCAGATGAAGGATTGTAAGGAAAAGAATCATAGTCGTTATGAGATACATACTGTTGACGTTGAAATAAGTAGGATTTAATAAAAAGTACTTGTGAATTATGGAAACCAAATTGGTGGTGATTTTGTAGAAGGATCATGTGAATAAGTCGATCCAATGCATTAGCAAAATCAGTATATATCACATCAACTTGACCACGATTATATAAGACATCACTAACATTTTGGGTCAATACAATTAAATTTGTTATGGTGGATCTGTGTCAAAATAATACTCCTTATTGACCGAACGACCATATCGCAAGAACTCTTGATGCACTACGCCACGGTAACCGAAGAAAACAGTGAGCAAAACACTGACATTTGGTCGACCTTGGCGTGCTATTTTTGGTTTTGACTTTTCTTGGCTCTTCCATTGCTACTATTGGACTCTGGTTTCGATGTCATAACCATATACCCATGATTCATCATCAGTAATGACCCTTTCAAGCCAATCTGGATCGCCGTTGACGTCATATACCGAATCCTGAGCGATGCTCATGCGACGTTGGTCAAAATTCAGTACTTTTGGAACGAACCTTGCAAATAGATGTACCAACATCCTCAGCAACTTCTCCAATAGTGATTCGACGATTCTCCATAACAATTTTGTTCACTTTCAGAACATTTTGATCGACTTTTGATGTGCTGGGGCGTCCAGGGAGATCGTCGTCATTCACATCTTCTGTGAAAAGCTTGTACCACTTCGACTGAGGGAGCTACTGTGTAGCGAAACGCGTCAATATCATGTCAACGGTCAGTGTATTGATATTTCAAAACTGAGTGAATCAAATTGATACAGTATTTTCTAGAAATTTGATTCTAGGATTCTAAAACCATTGAAAATACATTGAAAAAAAAACATGAAATTATTGACTTTTTGAACAATAAAGGGAACAATAAACGTCAAAATCTAAATAATCGCCAACGACTCAGGTTTGTATGACTATTTCTCTATATATCATAAAAGCATATGTTAAAAAGAATGTCTCATAAAAATTTTCATTTTATTGTGTATTTATTCTCCTATCGAACCAACTGCAGAATCATTCAAACAAGATTTTGAAAGTTGCTCAACCTTGGTAAACCTCACTTAAAAGGTTTTTGATATCAATACATTTCCGGTAGTAGTAATATACCCGCTAAACTAGACACAATCCATCGAATTCTCTCAACCCTTAGGTGTAAGGGTCAATTAGGTACGTGAAGAGTTGTCAAAAAGGCTTAAATGTACCTCGAGAACAATGGAATGACGTAATTTCTTGTGCACCCTTGTTAGTTCTTGTAAAGGATATCGTCAATGACCAGAAGGGTGTTGTCGCCGACGAAGAGAGTTGAGAGAGAAGCCAATGGAATGACGTAACTTCTTGAGCAACCCTGTCAATGACCAGAAGGGGCTGAAGAAGAAGTGTCCAGAAGGGTCTAAATATAATAGGTAACCCCTTTGGGGTGTGTGATGTGTAGAGAGGGTGTTTTGCCAAAAGGACACAAGTGGTCCGATGGAGACCAGCCGAGTTGAGGCCTCATTCAATGAAACAGCTCTAGTAAACGAAGACATTGGTGCAATCAGGGTCATAGTGAAAATATCACACTTTACCTGATGATCAATGAATTACCCAAACTCTCAGAAATATCTAAGCCAATCAATTTCTCGATATCACATGAATACATTAACAAAAACACAGGTCCGTACTTAAAAATAATAAAGTTGCAGTTGATCAAGTTGGGCGACATCCTCTTTAAAAGTTCTATGAACTTTTATAGAGGATGTCGCCTCTATAAATAAAATTCTCGATTTTCTACATATATTCCAATATTAATTACCAAGAATTAGGCAACTTTACCGCAATTTGACTAACTTTTCATCTTTTATCGTTCACGAGATCTCCATGCACAGACTCAAATGTGAATTTTCATACTTTTTTATACAGATTCAAAATTAACCTCATTTCTCAACCCTACTTCCATTTAAAATTTGTCAGCTCAAGTATTTTAGTGATTCATTATTTCATCAAACAAAAAATGTATCACTCTAAAGATTCGTTTTCAATTTTATATATATATCCTTTCAAAATATTATTTAGATTTTGATTCTGTTCCATCTCTCTATATCTCTTTGGGATAAAATCCGAACTTCAGCAAACTACTGGTAATTTTCTAAGCGGTCGGTAGCCGGTAGCCGTGGGTGCTTTGTTCACTCAGTCAATAAGCCGATGTGTGAGTCGATGGTTCAAGCTCCAGGCTGAACGCTCGATTTTCACCCGTGTTAGGAATCACACGTTAAAAGGTAAGACCTCGTTAGTCCTTAGCTCGCACAAGTTTCGATTTCTGAGGGTTGTCGTTCGTAGGGGTGCGAAAGCTGGTTAACAGAAGAACATATTTTAACATATTTCAACATTAACACATAACAAATACTGAAAGATTGATCTTCCTCTTGAAGATGATCACTTGGTGATCGAAACACGTGTCGAGGTGTAAAACTCCAGTAAAATTTACTACTACACCAAAGGTTTCAAACAGCGTATCACAAGTACTGTAGAAGTGAGTTATTCATTTAATGGCAAAAAACTCAAATCCTTCTATCGGGAACTAATGTATTGTAGATATTGTTTTCATCGCTTTTATTTGACGTTGTTCTAATCGAAATTGTATGAATAACGATCATTATTATTATTTTGTCTATATTGCAAATCAAATCAGACCACTGATACTACAATACAAAGGTAAATTGTTTTGTCTATTTGTTAGTTTATTGAATAATTTTTTTTCGTTACCCGAAAATACAGGGCTATTTAAATTCGTTTCTGTACATGGGGATCTCGTAAACGATAAGAGATAGAGCATCGGTTAAATTGTGGCAAAGTTGCGTATTTTTAATGATGTAAAAAAATCGAATATAGCTCTTTTGGTTCTGGAGATATAGAGGAAAAACCAAAAAATTCCAAATTATTTTTTTGTCTATATCTTCTTTATTCGCAGACATATTGAAAATCTGTCCACATTTTGCTATTGGCATTTGATGTGGGCTACCAGAATATGTCCATGAATCTTTTATATAGGGTGTCATCTGACTTGGGCCACCAAGTTCATTGTAGAAAACGCTCAGAGCAATAAAAAAAATGAATAGGTACCTAAAAATGAAAAAAAAAACTCTCGAAAAACTCTACGGTACATAGAGAGACGTAAAAGTTGATATTGTGTTTTTATTCAACTCAGTCAACCAATTTCCAGGTCCGTGATTCAAAAGGGAATAATTCACACAATTATAATCAAATATTTCCCAAACACCCCGAAATATAAAATTTAATTTGATTTTTCAGTATGAAATGAACGTCGACGATACAAAAAATACAACAAAAAATACAGGTCCGTTTTTAAAAATTCAAAGATGGGGGTGGCCCAAGTCAGATGACACCCTTTATAAAAAATTCATGGACATATTCTGATAGCCCACATCAAGTGCCAATAGCAAAATGTGGACAGATTTTCAATATGTCTGCGAATAAAGAATATATAGGAAAACAATTTAATTTTGGATTTTTTGGTTTTTCCTCTATATCTTCAGAACCAAAAGAGTTATATTCGATTTTTTCACATCATTGAATAGGTCTCTAAAATACGCAACTTTAATCGACACTCTATCTCTTATCGTTTACGAGATCTCCATATACAGAAACGAATTCGAATAGCCCTGTATAATTTTTTTAAAATGATATCTATAAAATTATTTGAATTTGTAAAATAAACTATCAATATTTCAAAATATCTACGTGGTTCGGTATGTACGTAAAATTTGATTGAATAGTAGAGTTACCTTTTATTGTGAGAGCGCGCAGCAAGATTTAAAGGAAGAAAAGAATGGGTTCTATAGTCTATTGAAGTATATTCTTCATTGTGAATTCAATTATCCAAATGAAGATGTATATATGGCTCAATGGTCTAGAGGTATGATTCTCGCTTCGGGTGTGAGAGGTCCCGGGTTCAATTCCCGGTTGGGCCCTTATTTTTGTGATTTTCGAAAATAACATAAATAATGACTGTTGAGCAACGAGACGAGTTAGTTTACCATATTAATACGAAAATACAACGAGAAATGTGGATCTTTAGATTTTCTTTTGTGAAAAAATTGATGTCAACAAATATTATATACAGGTTGATGCCAAAAACGTAGTCTTTCATGTTTTCAAACTTTTTGTTATTTTTCTTTGAGAATTTTTCATTTTTTTTTGTAATTCTTAACAGCTTACGTTGCTTAAATTTTTGTTGATAGGTTTTTTGAATTTTTTGTATTATAATCATATTAAATTATGTTTTCAAGCATAAAATAATCAGGTCCCTACTACCAATTCACATTTTAAAAATATTGATCAATAGTGAAAAATTCACTTACGAACAAGACTTCACTTCCACTTCATCAATTTTGTATAAACATTTTTTTTAGTTCCTAAATTTTGAAAACTTTCCGAAACTTCAGCCTTTCATAATAAAATGGTTAACCTAATAAAATGTCAGTTATTTTATTGGAAAAATATGTTTTCGTGTATTTTGTCATTAACTTTGTCAATACTGGGTCCAATTCACATAAGGAATAAATCAAGTGGGCCAGAAAAATCGAAAAATTAAATCAGTAAATATCAAAAACCAAATTTTAGTGTTATGATGAATGATATTTTCAAAAAACTAAAAAACGCTATTTAATAGCAAACACAAACTAAAAAATAACATCGATAATAAGTCCTATGAGTTGATGTAACTAATGACTTAATAAGTCTGAAATCAGAATAAATCTATTTACAAAAAAAATATTTTTTTTTTTGTAAAAAAGCATGGGATGCTTTAAAGAGCTCATTTTTAGACGAGCAAAAAGATTTTCAGACTTGAAGAAGTGCAAGAGACCGATTCTTAACGAGTGAAATTTCCTAATTGCTCGACTGAATGAAACACAGTTTCGAATTTTATCTCCGTCCCTAGACTCTAATAAAACTTTCCATGCGACAAACCTGTTGAATTCGATATCCTTAGGCTGCTCCATCTCAGCTCGTAGATACTATGCCACCACCAATAAATCACCAACACTAAAATAAACAACGATGTAAACAACGCGGTCATCAACGCTACGATGAGCTTTCAAGTTTAGCGTCTGCGTCCACTAAAAGCTCTTTTGTTTACCTTTCAGCCGAATCCTTATCGTCGGCTCGTAAAAAACCGAACTGGACGCAACACACACGGCGATTTCAACGCACATCCTTACGGTCGGACGATGCAGGATCAACGGTAACAGGTTGCGGGAGAAGGAGTAAACCGTGACGAAACAGAAACGGTCGTCAAAATCACGGCCAAAATAACAACAACAGCAGCACGATTTCCGCGATGGAATCACCTTCGAATGATACATTACTGCGTTCTCGAAAAGATTTATTTATTATTCATCTATGCAACCGGATTTGGTGTTACAGTTACAAAATTATAATCCTATTTATAATACGATATTTTTGGAAAAATGCTTCAAGCCAAGCAAAGTAATAACGAAAGCATTGAAGTGGATTCGATCAAATCTATCGCAGATGAAAAGGCTGATAAAAAACAACAATGGAAATGTTATATCATACAGAATATCTATTAACACAGAAGTTCCGCAAAATAGTAACCTGGATCCTCTGCTTCATACAATTTTTCTCAACGACATTTCTAGGTTGCTCAATAATATCAATATCCAATTGATAACTTACGCAGAAGATACTTACATACTTTCAAATATATCAGGGAAAACGGTCACTTCAATGACAACGATACATCAAATAACAGCATACGTCAACCTTAAAAAATGAATGTTGGAAAATAGTTCAGAAACAAAGATCTCACCTTGAAGTTGAACGAGACTCGAATGAGATTCCCATATTCTCATATTACTAACCAATAATCCAATATATTGCTTTGCTGACGACAGCACACTTGTCATTCCATTTGGACTCCAGGACTTCGGCTGAAGATGCACATCTTCACCGACAGCAGGAGGTTGCATATCTTAATGAAGATCTAGAAGTGATTTCAAGTTGGGGTGAAAATAACTAGGTTCAATTCAATGCCAAATATTCAAAATCTTTTTCAATTTTAGATATCATGTTTCTTTAATTCCGTGTCATGTAATGACCTCTATGACTTCACATATTTCCAAACAATGGTACATTGACAGGGCGATAGAGATATTTTTCGAAATTTCTGTGATGAAAGATAAGTTCCAAATATTATAAGTTCTGAGTAGGAAAATGCTAGACAACATTGGCTTCAGTGAGTCCATTACCCCCGTTTCTCTTCTCATTCTATCTAAATGATAATTTCAGTTCAGTATCAGTGTTAGTTATTCGACATGCACTGAGAGGCATATCAAGTTCATAACATCCTAGTTGCCCTGTCTTGATTCTTTCGGTGAATGCTACTATGTATGGTCTATTTGGTTTGACTCATGGTAAGCTCTTGGTCCTTCTTGTTATAGTTCAGAGCTATGAGTCCCCTCATTATATCTGGTAACTCTCCACTAATAACTAAGTACTGCGTAGCCCAGAAATGTATATCCACTACAGTCCAGAATACATAGTAACGTGTCGGTTACAACCAGATTGCTTTTCCTGTCACAACAGTTTCTCTCAAGGTGGTTATGCTCTCTGAGTGTGCAGTTCCTCCACCTGAAATTGTCTCTCCGGTGTCTCTTCTTATGGACGCCAGGATTATTCTAAGAATGTAAATGAACCTTGAATAACCAAAAAAGCAACTGAAATAACTTCTTCGTTTTCAAAAGCATGGTCTGTTCTTTGCAGCATTATTGTATATGTACCGTCTGGTTTTGGCGACTTAAATGATTAAAATGAGGTTACAGCTCATTTAATTTTTTCAAAATCTACCCATTTCTTTGTCACTTCTATTCTTTCCTTAGAGGGCTGCAGTTCTGAAACTGCATTCTCGTTTATTTTTAGATTATTTTTCAAGACCTTGGATTCTTCAAAAGTATCTTGTAGATTTCAGCAAGTGCGAAGTTGGATCTGTCTGACTTTCTAGTATTGCTACCTCTAAGATCACCTTTTGAATTTCCTCAGAATATTGTTATATTCAGTAAAAAACTTTTTATATTGGTCCCTCATATAATTTTTGGGTAACTACGGACAATATTCGTTATACGAAGAGATAAGTTCCTGTAATTGGTAGGGGGGAGTAACCCAAGATGGGACGCTTTTTTAAAAAAAATGATATTTCCAAAACTAAATTAAATAAAGCAACTCTAGTGCCACGAAACAGATATATATTAGAATCAAAAACAGTTCCTGAGTCTAAATTAGTAACAAAATAAAAATAAACATTTTTGTGATCATTTAAAAAAAAAGTGCAAATGTCCCGTCCCGAGGCAAGGCTCTTAAGATGGGTCAAGCAGTTTTCCAAGACGAGACACTTTGGTTTCGCAATTTGCACAATTGAAATAAAGGTCATCCATTATTCCACAGGATTCGTGTGCCCATTCCGAACAATAGTGACATTCGTACCAGTCCTGTTCGCTGGTCGCATATTTTTCTCCGTAAATAATACAACTTGTGTCATCCGTGGTTGCTTTTTCTATTATGGTGTTGGTTGTCTTTTTGCAGGAACTAGGCTTGTTCTCTGTTTTGGTATTTTTATTTTCGACACTGATTGCTCTCTTTACAGATTTGACACATTTTTTCGATTTTGCGTTTAGTAACGCGTCCAATTAATTTTTATACGGTGATTCTGTGAGAATCGTAGACTTTATTGATTTTCTAGAGGAAGTCTTTTTTTGTTTGTCTTTTGCAATTGGCAAGGGACTGATATCAACTGTTCTTACTTTAGGTTAGGTAGTGCTGTCAATGTTTTCCGCTTCTTGTCTATTAGTTGCCAAGATTGAAAGAGGAAGGTCTTCTTCATCGTCGCTATTTCTATCATTTCCCGATGATGTCAAATTAGCTACAGCCCTTAAAGTCAAAGGGATATGATTATCATACACCTCTGCTGCTGGATTTATGTTTTCTCTCTAGTTCAGGTTTTCAGACTCTTCTCGCAGTTCCGTTGTCTTTGAAACAGCAAATTCCCAATCTTGGAATACTTTATCATTGAACGGCCATATTCCAGTCCTGCGATATCCATTAACAGCAGTATGTACAATTGATGCTTTTGAAAAAGCATCTCCAACGGCTCCTGCTATTTGATACAAACCAAACGTGCAACCTGGGTGATTTTTCAACCACGTTGTAAGATAGCTGTCATAGTAAGACATGAACGATTTAAAATAGGCAACATCTAATGGCTGCATTTTATGTGTGCAGTGGGGCGGAAGGCATAACAAGATTACACCATTATCACGGCCAAAAGTTTATAACTTGTAAACTCTTCGTATGTGAGCAATGACCGTCCAAGATTATAACAATTGGTGTTTCTTCAGAGGGTCTGGTTTGCTCAACGAAATATTTCATGTATTGTAAAAATACCTCTCGATCCATCCAGCCTTTGTTTTGTGGGAAAGCAGGACTTCCATTGGGTGCATTGTCCATCAGCTCAGGTTTTATTCTTTTTCTTGGAAAAATGAAAGCGGGAGCCAAAAAATTTCCAGTGGCACTCATGGAAGCAACAATGGTAACATTTACCCCCCTTTCGGCGCTTGTCAGTCCACCTACCTGTGTTTTGCCTTTCTGAGCAAGAATTTTTGGCAATTTTTGAACGGTCGTTACGCCCGTTTCATCGACGTTCCATATTCGATCTGGAGTCACTTTATACTTCGTATAAATATTGTCGAGATTATTAAAAAAACTTTGTACTGCGTTCTCATTAAAACCGATGGCTCTGGCATATGACGTTGCTTCTGGTTTCCTAAGTGCAATATTTTGGTGCCTATGTAAAAATCCGTAAATCCACTTTTTAGATGCCATTTTAGTATCCCTATTAAACTTGTTGGGAATGTTATTGGCACAAGCAAATTCAAACGCCAGTTGACGAAGTTCCTTATAAGTGATCCCGAAAAATCGCTTTTCCATTTCGAAAATATAATCCACAATCTCATTTTCCTGTTCATAAGAAAAAATTATTCTGAATCATTCTAGGTATTTTTCATTGTCTATCACAACCTTATTTTTGTTTGTAACTCTCCTTTGCAAAGTACTTTTAGGCACGTTGTACCGTTCTGCGGCTTGTCGAATACTCAATTCTCCATTTCGAACTTTTTAGACAGCTTCTGACATGTCTTGAATCGACCAGCGTCCACGATTGCTTTTTCTTTTATAATACTTATCTCTTTTTGGCATCTGAAATAGACAGTAAAAATAAAATTAACAGATTTAGGTATGGTGTCTCAAGATAGGACATGGTCTTAGGAAACTTATCAACGTCCCATCTTAAGAAACTAGCACATTATTTTTAAAAACTTAACCTACAATTCTAGAAAATAGTAGCCTTTAAAATTCCGGCTACTGTAATGTCTCTATTAGTTATTCTTTTGACCTGTCTTTATAGAATTTTATAGAAACTTACCGTTAGAACGTTATTCAGTGTTTTGCAGACTGCTAATATTTTCATAAAACCCCGAAAACAAATAACCGGCCGTGGAACTGACATACAGAACCATACAGAAGTATGGTTATATGATAAACTTTCGCGCGCCACCACTAGATGTCACCACAATGTTAAAATTATGCAAAAATATAAGTGTCCCTTTTTGGGAGACCGTCCCATCTTGGGTTACTCCCAATTCCAGATTTACAGAAATTGTATCATCTGAACTGATTACCAGGTCTAACCTATTATAAACTTCTCGGTTTATACTTCCGGGGGTTTACATGTGAAATGATGGAGATAATTCCCGATCTCGAAAGTTGGGTGTCAAAAATTACAACACCTCATTGGATACAGTTCAATTCCAAAATAATTACCTATACATGTTATATCTATTTCTACGTAACATGCATATAAAACTGGTTTTGCAGTAGATGCTTACATCATTTGTTGGTGTCATTGGCGTCATAGTCAATTATAGACCGTGATTCACCTGCTATATAGGCCCTTGTGAGTTACACTGCTAAGACTCTTCAGGATCTTTAAGGTGACAATACCCAGCTTTCAATGTTTTCCCATCCAAAGCCCTGAAATATAAATTGTCTATAGAACAGGCCAAGATTTGCCTTTTGTTTCCCTCTTTTCTACTGAAGAGGAGCCAGTTATATTCACCCCAAACAGGACTCTGCCTGCCAAACTATGTCCAAACTGTCCTCTTCATCTACTCAGTCTAGTATAAAGACCAGCATCCGCAGCCTTTTCGAAAGTTCTGACCTTACCACGGCCTCCTCCCGAAATTTTTGAAGGTTTTGACGCATTAATTGATTTCTTAGTTGGTACATCTATAGCACTCTATAGCACATCTTGTACTCTACTAGATCTAGAACACTTCAGAGGGTTTTGAACCGTCAAAAATTCCCTTAGAACGAATACATTTCGGTGTTATCACGCTTTCGTTTCAATTTTTACGCACTTATATTAATTTCAAATATTGGTTTTACAGTATTTACTTAATTTGAAACTAGGCTTGTTGTTTTCCATTATTATATTATGAGTCAAGTTACAAATCAAAGATTTGTAATGAAGAATCTCTTAGTGAATATTTCATGTTTATTTTTTGAAATAAATATATGCAAGATGTTGTTATTATAAGTAGTCTCGACAACTCGTTTAGACGAATTCCAGAAAAACTCGGAGGCCTCTAGCAAATAAAATGAATCATAACGTCCCCAGGTAATAATTATCAGCAGTGTTTTCTTATTCATATTATATGATTCAATCCTAAATTATTTCCAAGAAGTAAAATCTATTACTGTATTACAGCGGTATTAGAATAGATAATAGAAATATCAAGCTGCAAGTCACTATTTGTGTTATTACTTTGCGGACAACGGAAAAATCTAATTAGAATTTTAGTGCGTTTTACTGCTTCGTAACTACTTTGTTATGGATAATAGTTATTAAACTTTTTGTTGTTCTTTCGACATGTATCTGATAATGAACCGTAATTTGAGATTTCATGATGTGTTGTGATACGGGCATTGAGTTTGGTATTTTCCATATCTATATATCACGATTCATTCTCAATTATTTTTGCTGCTGAAAGTGTTTCTTTCAATATAAGTTTAATACGACGGTTATAATGACCAACAAAATATTGAAATCACTAAATAAATCGGATTTCATAGTTTTTGGGTTAGACTAAGATGCCTGGAAGGTTAGGCGCACTATTCCAAAACATTGAAAAAACATAGGGTCACAAATTATATAGAAATATAAAAAAATCACTTCGTTATTTAATATACTGCGCCCGACAAAAATGTTTGAAATTTTGAAATAGTATTTTGAGTTTATGTTTGCAAAATATTTCATCGGTAAAATTATTTTGTGAAATGCAGCAGAACTTTTTTTTGTAGGACGAATTTCATTAATCGCCCTTATTGGACCCGAGAAATATATTAAATAAAACAAAATTAATTTTCAAGTTTTAATAAATAACGTGGTTGGTCTTTGGTTTCATTAAGACCTTCTACTTATTGGGTACTGGCTTCTCATGAACTGAATACATATTGTGTCTATTGTGGAAGATAAGATTTTCATCAATCTAAAATCTAAACGTAGCTGACATCAAAAAGGGGAAATATTAATATTCATCACCCAAAATCATAATGAAACCACTACGTGTACAGCACACTTTCTTACTTGAGCAAAGATTCTCTCTACTTTAGTCAAAGCTAGTTTAGATATTAGAGTGGACTAGGATTGTTAAGTAATCTATATCTGGGTCCACCAAGAAATATTCCATCACTATGAGTGCCCATGTTCCTGTGGCAAAAGTTATATAGGTGAAACCTCAAGACCCCTAGATGTGAGAAAAACTGAACACCGTCTATATATAAGGAGAAGGCAGATGGCAGGATCGGGGTTAACGGAAAATAATAATAATAATCACGCCGTAGAAAGGAATGGAACAAAAACCAAAGAAACTCATGGAAAAATTAGAAAACTCAACGAATCCGCATATATTCTTTTAGCAGGTAACAAGTGTATTTCGAATAGTTCTGTGGAAATGAATTTTTCCAATTTGTAGGCAAAATTTATGAATACAACTAGTTACTGACTATTTGAACTTTCCAGTAGTTTATATTAATGATTTTTTTTTTCAGTATTGCTGGGCATATTTTCCATAGACAAGATTACAAGTGGAAGTTGTTGTTGTACGAAAGCGCAGAAGGGCCACATATTTTTATTATTTATTTCATGGAAATTACGACTTTGAATCTCGCAATTTTGGCTTTTTTCTCAAAAATTCGGCTTCAATTTCGAGAATTCAACTTTAATCTCGAAAATCTAAGTTTGATCTCGAAATTTTGACTTTAAAATCTTGTGATTTCGAAAATTCAACTTCAATCTCGAAAATCAGACTTTAATCTCGAAATTTTGACTTCAATGTCGTAATTAATAGGTACTGAGTTTACAACATGTATAATTTACAAAAATCATTAAAAATTGTTAATTTAATTGATGAAATAAAATCAGTGGTCGATATTTCATGAAAAATTTGAAATTCACGATAACAACTAACAAATCAGTTTTTTATCGACCTTTTTTCTGGGTAATTGTTACCTTCCACAATCTGAAAAAATATAAAAATTATAATGGAGAACTTTATACAAGTGTAGAAGGGCAAACTTTTTAGTTTACCCCGATAAGTTACTGCGTAAAAATCAAAGTATTTTTCACAAAGAAAAATCTTCTATTTATCAGTAACTTGTCGTATTTAACAATTTTGCCTATCAAAAAAATTATTAAGAAATAATACTTATCTTTTACGTTTCGGAGGCCAAAATCTGCCTCCGTCTTCAGAAATGGATAAAAATTCGAATATATACGCAGTTATTCCTTTTTTGAGAGCTTATTTCTTTACTTCTTCGACAGATGTCAAAGAAGTTTTGAAATATGGAATTATGTCAATGTTGTTGATTGACAACTGAAATATTCGATGTAATACAAGGTACTCTCAATATCAGTTAGTTGCCATTTCGCCACTATCCAAAGTTTTCTTCAAGATGGGTAGCCAAGTACGGTCTATTTCTAAGGAGCTATTCGAGATACAGTTCTCTCCAGACATGAGAATATACGCTGATTCTTTTAGCTTACGTCTCTTAAAATGAGGCTCATTGGTAATCTTTCTTGTCCTATTCCATTCCACCCGATGTTCACCGTCTGATTTTAAAATGTGTTCTGATAATTTTGATCCTGTCAATTGTCTATTTTTTATATAATCTCGATGTTCATTCTCACGCACTTTCAATGGTCTTGAGGTTTCACCAATATAACTTTTACCACAAGAACAAGGTATTTTATAAATACAATTTTTTGTTTTTTCTTCAGTGTTGTTGGGTTTTGTATGTGTGAGTATAGATCTCAGTGTATTTTTTGTTTTGAAAGTAGTTCTAACATCATATCTATTTCCAATTCGTCTTATTTTTTCAGATAGTCTTGGAATGTAAGGTGTCGTTGGATGTTGAGTCGGTAATTGTTGAGTTGGATGTTGTTGAATACACTGAGATCTATACTCACACATACAAAACCCAACGACACTGAAGAAAAAACAAAAAATTGTATTTATAAAATACCTTGTTCTTGTGGTAAAAGTTACATTGGTGAAACCTCAAGACCATTGAAAGTGCGTGAGAATGAACATCGAGATTATATAAAAAATAGACAATTGACAGGATCGAAATTATCAGACCACATTTTAAAATCAGACGGTGAACATCGGGTGGAATGGAATAGGACAAGAAAGATTACCAATGAGCCTCATTCTAAGAGACGTAAGCTAAAATAATCAGCGTATATTCTCATGTCTCGAATAGCTCCTTAGAAATAGACCGTACTTGGCTACCCATCTTGAAGAAAACTTTGGATAGTGGCGAAATGGCAACAAACTGATATCGGAGATTACCTTGTATTACATCGAATATTTCAGTTGTCAATCAACAACATTGACATAATTTCATATTTCAAAACTTCTTTGACATCTGTCGAAGAAGTAAAGAAATAAGCTCTCAAAAAAGGAATAACTGCGTATATATTCGAATTTTTATCCATTTCTGAAGACGGAGGCAGATTTTGGCCTCCGAAACGTAAAAGATAAGTATTATTTCTCAATAATTTTTTTGATAGGCAAAATTGTTAAATACGACAAAATACTGATAAATAGAAGATTTTTCTTTGTGAAAAATACTTTGATTTTTACGCAGTAACTTATCGGGGTAAACTAAAAAGTTTGCCCTTCTACACTTGTATAAAGTTCTCCATTATAATTTTTATATTTTTTCAGATTCTGGAACTAACAATAAAAAACTGATTTTTTTCTCCACAAAAAATGACTTTCGTTGAATAACTAACAAATATTTATGAAATTCCTAGTTTGGAATGAAATGAAATAATTGTGTATACCTATGACTCACTTTTAATATTTTCAGTGACACCGTTTCTATAAAATAATCATGACATGTGAAAAATAATAGGTCGAACAATCCGTGTTTCACGTAATATCTATTCTAAATAAGTAATTAACCTCAAAAATTATCTGTTGTCGCCTGAAAAGTAACAGGTAGATCATGACGAATAAGGGGGGTTATCCAGAATAGATTCGACTGAAATCATACAGTTAAATATAGACATGAATCCAACGATTTCACAAGAAATGAAGTACTGATAATTAGGAGGGAGTTAGTGTCATGAGACATGTTTATCATCAATACAAAATACATGGCGTTCCTTGTTCCTGCTGCGAATAAAAAGTGTATTCCAGTGAGTCATGGAAATATGTCATAATGTGGAAAACCAATTCTTCAAATTACACTGGAACATCTGAACGACGATGGTCGAACTTTTTTCTGCCTCAGGAATGAAGTGGTACAAAGAAAATGATGTGATTCAATCCAAATGGAATGTTGAACTGAATGAAAAAATATGACTTTTTCAAAGGTCATTAAAAATAAGAACCTATAGAAATTTGTGGTATAGCGGGCAGGTATAAAAAAAGTTTATTATCAAATAAGTTGATGATCTAAGACGAAAATTGAAGAATGACGCTTATCATAACAACCAATACAATAACGAGACAAGATATTTATGTGTAGTAATTGATCTGTATAATATACAGTGCATTTTTAATGCCCCCTCTCCTTTTATTCTTTGAACGGGTCAACTTAAAAAATTGAAGTTTGGGATAATGATATTAATGCATGAATACTTTATTTTAAAGTGAAATTGACAGATGAAACTTTCAAAATGGCGATTGGGCGCCATCTGGGAAAAAAATTCAATGGAAAGGGTGGTCTTGTGATACATAATTTCGAAGCTCCGGACGAATACCTATACTTCACAACCCTACAATATGGAGTCAAATCTTCACCTACTACAAAATGGCGGAACATTTAATAATTTCCTGAAGACAAACACATTAATATCGACATTATCGACATTAATATTTTTAGAAATGTTCGTTTTTATCTGCCATATGGCAATTCCAACAACCCGATAAGGTTTGTTAAGTTATTTTTTGTTTATAAAAAAGACAAAAAATGTCAGTACGACAATGAGCACCATTGTTCGGCTAGAATATTCTCATTTAGTTCACAGACAAAATTTCCGTTATTGGAGTGACACCAACCCTCACGTTTTCCGGGAAAGACATACCCAATATCCAAAAAAAATTACGTTTGAACAGGAATATTGGGAAACCATATTGTAGGACCTCTATTTATTAATCAAAATTCAACACGGAAACTGTTTTTGAATATGCTGGAAACTACGGTTGACCCTCTCATCACTGATGTCGTCGAAGCGAACCCTAATGAATTCGATATGGATATTGTATTCCAACAAGATGGAGCACCACAACATTATTCCAGAGAATATTTGTATACTACTTTTTTCCGGTCGTTGGATTGGCCGTCGAGGTCCTACAGAATGGCCAGCCCGCTAGCCAGATTCGACACCTTTATAACAAATGATTCAAAAACCATAACTACTAAAACAATTATTGGAAATAAGGAACAGAGACAAAAATAAATGTTCTTTTAGAAATGTCTCGTTATTCAGGCGACGAAATTGATTCAATTTGACTATTGATATTTTGTTCTTATATCGATGGATTCAGCTGAAAATAATTCAGTTAACAATATTCAGGAATACCCTTAGACCTATAAATTTTCTCAGATGAATATAAATTTGTTCAAACTGAAACTTTAGCAATACAAAGTTTTTGTTAAAAAACGGAAGTTTATCTATAAAATCGATAAATTGCTTCTTCCAATTAGCGACAAAAATGAAATCGATAAAACTGACAGCCATGAAAATATAATTAATGTGTCATTAACAAAATTTATATATTTTGTTCTTACATCGATACATTCAGCTGAGAAGAATTCAAGAAATAATCTTATCGATTAGCACACCCAGATGAATGCCCACTTTTTAAAACTTCTACTTTTTTATTTTTGAACAATACCAATCTAATCTAACCAGCAATAGCTTATTCCAATTATTCCATTGATTCGGACTCGGGATTTTGTGTGTTTTTTTTTCAAAGAAGAGATTAGTAAATTAGCTGATTTCCATTTACTAGTATCAAACCCATGATGTGAATCAATGAGTTTTTCTTTGCAGTGCTCACAGGCGTTGAATTCTGAAAAATAACCAACGAATCATAAGGCTTAATGTTTTCTTTCACGCTATTCTTATCAATTGCCACCGAATTATGATGAAAAACTATTTCCATTTAAGCATCATCAGCTCACCTAAAATGAAATCATCTCTCAAAATTTTGGAGAATATAAATTATCACACGAAATAAATCTACAGAATGAAATCATTCCAGAAGTCTAGTATTTAACTAATTGAAGTTGAAACAGAAAATAATTAATCAACAATCCACGCTACATTTAATTCATGAAATTTGACCAATTAATTCGCCAAATCGAATAGTTAAATTGTGAATGAAAATACATAATAAGAGAATATTTTAAATGATCCATTCGGTTGTGAAACAAATATTTCAGAAACAAGTAAAATATTTTATTGACAAAAAAAACCTTCACTGTATAACACTTGTAACCTAATTACGAGAATATAGGAATTTCGTAAGTTTTGTTGAAATTGAACACAACATTAACCTGTCTAGTTTTGTTTTCACAAATTATAGAAGGATAGACAATATCCACACTGTTTTCAATGACAAAATCTTTCACTTCATTCAAACAATCGCACCTGAACTGTTGGTTATCCAAAAACTGTAACTTTTTCAAACCGCATCCATACATATTTTCAGGAAAACACAGGAGATTGTTAGTGTTCAGTTCAAGGTTTATGATACTTATATTGTTGAAAAGAGCGGTTGGGAGACTTCTCAGTTTGTTTCCATTCATCCACAGATTTTGTACCGTTTCAATGCCTTCGAATGCTTTTTCTGCTACCTCTGAAATCATATTTGCGGAAAGCCTCAGCTTCAAACCTCTATCCTTTGCCATGTTTCGAAATGCTTCGTCAGGTACTTTAGTCAGCTCGTTGTAAATGATGCTTATCTTATATACATTCGGGCTGTTTTGGAACCAGTCCGGATCCAGATGTTTGATAGCATTATGGCTCAGAGACACCACCTCCAACCATGAGTTGTTATCGAAAGTTTCCTTTTCAATCACCGAAATAAAATTGTGGGAAACGTCAATTTCTTTCGTCCTAACCTTATTGAACACCCCTGCTCTCAAGACTGTCAAGGGGTTGTAGCTTATTTTCAACAAGGCCAAAGCAGGAGCTATGTTGAAAGCTCCTGGATCGATAGTGAGCAAATTTGAATTTCGAACCTGGAGTATAGACAGTTCATTGATGATGTGTATAGAGTTCTCGCACAGCCTCGGTAGATTCTGTTGGTTTATAAAAAGCTGAAAATTATCTTCGGGCAGCTCGACTTTTCCACTGAAATCCACTTTCTCCACTTCACTATCCACGTTAACCAGTACTTCGGCTGATATACGGCCAAGGGAACAATTTTGACACGAAACTCTTGATAATAATATCAAAAAAACAGTGAATTTCAACATATTGGCACCGTAAAATATCAACTGCTGAAATTTTCGTTGTTCTTTGTTGACAGATTTGTGAGTATCAAGTTCAATGAACGACTTGATAACCTCCGTCTATCGAAATGTTCTTGTCACATCCTCCATGATTGTTGGAGTATTTTTAGAATTCGAAGCAACGTTGCGCAAAATTCCATTCAGGTTTTAATTAGTGATACTGACTTGCAATGTAGTAAATATGTTTAGGTGTCATTTTTAATATTTGAGAAAATAATAACCAGATCCGCACAAAAATATGTCATTGGATACTTTAGGAAATACTTGCTACATAAATAGTATTTTAAAAGTTTTGTTCATGAAGAAGAATTTCAAGAACGAGGTTTCAATGATGAACGAGAACGAGAATGGTTCCTACTTCCAAACACCTATTGATGCAGATGGAGTTTCGTGAGAATGTATCATTTTTCCCACCAACCGATTTGAAGTGTTTGAAGTCCACTAGATACTCGTTAGGACAACAAGAGAATTGTTCTTTGGGTTCTTGTTGAGTACTCTCCATGAGCAGCAAAATAGCAGAATCAATACTCCTGATCGCTCTGGTTTCAATAATTCCGTCTTGTGTTTGTAGATCTTTTGCTGGAAAAAATCCTCACTAGTTTACTTTGTAGTACATGTTCAAAAGGTATCAAAAACGTATGTGACTTTTAGAACTTCAACTAGCGTTTCCTATGACTAATAAACAGTCCATGCTTATTGATGAATCATCTGAAAATAGAACTTTTAACGCTTGATGATCAACTGTACTGCCAAATATACGCCAAACTTACTGACTATAATAAGACAACAAGTATAGCTGATGCATCAAGTCAATTTAATAATAACACTAATGATCTTCAAACATGACTCAACCTCTGACGGAAGTACCAAACTCTTACGAAGGTTCGAAATAGATGAACATTTCAATCTAACAGACCACTATTATAATCTTCATGCTGTTACTGCATATTCACTGTGGTTCTGGCGTTGAACCTGGTCATTATTATACATTGGTCAAAGACAAAACGGACTGATTTAAGTTTAACGATAGTCGTGTTACTAAATATTTTGGCAATATTTTGAATTCATTGTAGCCTCTGGAGACACCCTACATTTTATTCTATGAAAGAGAGGACCTTGGCAGATCAAGATCTTCAGATGATGTGGTGCTGCAGGTTTTTCCGGGTTTTCCTATAGCTGAAAAAGCAAATGCGCCACTAGAATCGAAGTCGCCCCGGAGCACCAATTGATTTTTGTTGTTTCATAATTTCATAATTATTACCTTTTTTTGAAAATAAATTGATATTCATTCTACGAGTAGAATAGACAGTAGCTGAACAGGGCAAAAATAGTGACTATGACTGAACAATATTATACAGTGGGGACGCAAATGGTCCTCAAAATGTTTGAAAGAAGCCAATAGTGTGACATCACTGGCCGCAGAAAGGACGCTATCAACTTTTTCTTTTCAAATAGAAAGAGGGGCCATTTCGTATGGAAGTTGTTTCAATTCTCTATACACTCGCCTTCATTTTTTAATTCCACATATTTATTGACCTGTTATGGAACGATTTAATGATAATAATAAAATATCGACTTTATTTATCTAAAAAAAAAAGTGTGGACACAAGTGACAAAATTAATTCGGATGAACAGGCGGATTATCAACGAAAGCTGTTTGTCAAATCAACCTTACAAAAATATACACTTGAAAAAACAATTATATAAAAACAAGTATAGAAAAAAAGATAAATCAACCAACACAATAAAACAAGTTTAATTAAAATCAGTATAAAAAGAGCTTGGCAAAAATCGACATACAGAGCACCAATTACTAGGATTTAAGAAGAAGTTTCAAGCGTTTTTTAACTGTCATTATCGTGTAGAGTGTAGAGTCTGAAATCACTGAGCAATTTATTATACAGTTCAGAGGAATTATAGGAAAAACTACTATTAAAAAGTGCCAAGCTGTGTTTGGGAATGACCAAGATAAAGCCATTTCGAGAATAATAGTTGCTAGTCTGTGAAAAGCTAACAAGCCTGTAGAGTGCGTAGTTGTTCAAGCCTTCACCATACGGAGTCATCAAACCTATTATTGATGTGATCAATATGATAATTCAGAAAAAATTAAAGTTTCGCAAAGTTTGAGTTGTGTTGTAAGAATATCTCCATTGGGAAAAATTTGTATCAGAATGTTAAGATGATTTACAAAGATCACTGATATGTTTGGAAAATCTCCAATCGGAGTCAACCCACAAACCCAAGTTTTTAGTTTAAGAAGTGAGGGGTTGATGAGGTTAGAAGTCAGTCTCATTTTAGATTTGGGTCCAAATAACACACATGCTGATTTTTTTGCATTCAATTTCAACTCATGTGCGCATGAGATGTGGTACAGCGAATTTAGACCTTCATTTATGACTTCTTGTGCTTCCAGGTTGTTTTCCGGAAAATATAGGTACATTTGAGTATAATCATCAGCTTAGTGATGGATAGTGTAAAATTTTGAATTTTTATAGAAATTTGAAATATAGATGTTGAATAAAATAGGTCCAAGAACGAAACCTTGTGGAACCCCAAATTTGAAATTCAGAACTGCTGATTTGGATTGATCAAGGCGGATACACTGAGTTTGGTGTTCCAAAAAGCTTCTAATAAGATCTACAGTACATTTATCTAAAGCAAAGTAATTTAGTTCACTACATAAAAGACTGCGGTCTAATGTATCAAAAGCTTTATTGGAGTCTAATAAAACTAGACATGTAATATTATTTTTATCGGTTACTTTGAAAATGTCATCAGGTATGGAGAGGAGAGCAGAACGAAACCCAGACTGAACGGTAGTTATGATATTGTAAAAACTTACAAATTCCATCATCAGATCTTTGAGAATCAGTTCAAACGTTTTATACAAGAAAGGTAAGATACTAATGGGCCTAAAATCAGAATAATGTGTCGGAGAGTTACACTTGGCCAAGGGAAGAAAAACACGAGGTCGTGACACATGAATTCAATATAAAGGTGATGTATTCCATCTTTCAGAACACTCCCAGAAAAATCAATTAAAAGTCTGGTTCCTCCACAAAAAATGACTTTGGCTCAATACAGTTAAATGTTTTGGAAAGGTCATATGTAGTTACATGTTTTTCAAGATCCCGAGGGAAACTTTTGTTTGTAGTAGATTTTTCCAATGAAAGCCTTAGTAGGCTGAGTGCAATTGTTCCAGTTTCTCAAATTATCCTTAAACCCAGTCTTTCAGTAAAATTTCAATAACCTTAGATAAATATGAATAATTACTGGCATACAGTTGTCAAGCACTTCAAGTTCGCCTTCATCATGCAAAGGTTATTGTGAGAGAGTTTTGAAATATACCCTGGATGAAACAATCAATAATCAAAACTTTTTTGAAAAAAAAACTTACCTTGTATACGGGCCAACGACGACTCCTGGAGGGGGTTCACACATTTGAAGTTGTAGTTTTCATAAGGCAATCCCGATCAGGAGCTGGCAAAATGATGATTTTTGAACGACATCAAGTATCCATAATGTGTCGTGCAATAATAACATCTTGAGGCTGAAACAAACGAATGTACAGATTATTAGAATAAAAAGTACCAAAATGTTCAGTTCAAAGAATACAAGTATACTAAAAAGAGTCCATTTTCAGAGGCAATTTCATTTGTGAAAAATAGTTCTTGATTTTTTAAGTTTGAATGTTTTCCTATGTTCTATGGAGAAAGAAAAAACGTTAAAAATCGAGAAAACTGAAGTAGCCATTTTTAATCACGCATCAAGTATAATTTACCTACTTATAACAATACTGATTGAGAAGCAAGGGCTCAAATGTTAATTCATGTTCTTCAGGTAATGAAGTACCTTATCAAAGCAGTATTCGATCGGGTCAAATCATCACGTCATCGTCTGTTCTAGCGAAATTTGATAATATCTAGATATGCCTGATTTATTCACGTAAGTTGTTCAGGTACGCGATACATTAAAATGAGCTTTTCATAGAAAGTATTGAAAATTGTAATCGAAACAATTTTGGGTTTCCAAAAACCTATCAATTATGAATATACATATAACTATAAAAAGTCTTTTGAGATTTGTAATATCAATACCGGAAGGGCGGTAGCCTGGTTAGTTGACGTTGGTGGTTTGCATTACTCACGCAATCCTCCACTGTGCGAACCGGTAGTTCGAACCGCAAGACCGGACGATCGATTTTCACTTCCTATCGTCCAATCCGTGTTGAGGATAACACGTTAAAATCTGTTTTTCCGTTAACCAGCTGTCGCACGCCTACGAACGTCAACCCTCAGAAGTCGAAACTTGTGGGAGCTAAGGACTAACGAGGCCTTACCTTTTAACGTGTGATTCCTAACACGGGTTGGACGATAGCAAGTGAAAATCGATCGTTCAGCCTAGGACTTGAACCAACGACCAACACGACGGTCGATTTGAGTGAGTGAACAGAGCACCAACGTCGAACCAACCGGCTACTGTCTAACGTTAAAACGTAAGACCCCGTTAGAGCGACAGCCGATTAAAGGAAAAACAGTTTTAACAGATTTTTAACATAAATCATACAACAACATTGAATGTTTGAAGTAAATACTACATTTTTTCATTTTTCAACCGACTCAATGATTTATTACTCCGCTGCTTAAGAACGTTTCCTACTCATCCGATCACCATCAGTTAGTATTTTGTGAATATCGTCTAAAGAAGCAACACAGAGAATCTAGGATGGTTACGGGTCGCGCTTTGAACAAAATGAATTTGGTGAATTTTGATTTTGATCTTGATAGAATTCCATTATTTTCCATCTATGAGAAAGAAGATATTGACGATAAACTACATATACTTGTGGAAAGTATGGAGAAGCTTTTTGATATGCATGCCCCTATTGAAACACGTAGAATTACAAAGCCTCCTGCACCTTGGTTAACAAGCACTATTTCACAAATGATGAAAGTTTGGGATAAGGCACTTTAGCAAATTCAAAATTACGAGGAATAACCAGCACTGGATTTTTTATAAGGAACTGCGAAACTCCACCTCTAAAGCTATTTTGAGGAAAAAAAAGGATTTTTTCATCTCGAAGCTCAGTGTATCTAAAAATAAACAATGCTGGAACATATTGAAAAATAATAAAGTTCTACCCGTGACGGCTAAAGTTGATATTCCACCTCATTTGCAAAATTTAGATGAAATCATTAATTTTTTTGTTAACACCTAACCTAATATCTCTCCATCAGTTGATATTATATTCCAATATAATAGTAATGTACTTTATGACTCCAACTTTAAACTATCCCCAGTTGACCAGTCTTTGGTCGAATAAAAACCAATGCAATTGGATATGATGGTTTGAATATCAAAATGATTCTTCTATGTTGTCCAGTAATTCTTCCTTTTACCATATCATCAATTACTGTCTCACCAATAATGTTTTTCCTTCAAATTGGAAGAAGGCTCTAATATTACGACTACCAAAAACTACTAATCCTCAAGAACTGAAGGACCTTCGTGCAATAAGCATTTTATCCACGATGTCAGAAATGTTAGAAAAAATTGTTAATCATCAGCTGACGAATTACCTGAATGAAAAATCAATTTTACCGCATACACAATCTGGATATAAAAGAGGACATAGTTGCACTACCGCCTTGCTACATATAGTCGATAATATTCTCTCAGCTTCAGATAAAGGTTTATGTACGGCCATGATACCTCTTGATTTTAGTAGGGCATTTGACACTAAACTATGACGTACTAATGTCAATTTTGCATCATATAGGAATATCTGCAGATAGTATTGAATTCTTCAATAATTATTTGAAGGGAAGATATCAGAGTATGACAGTAGCAGCCAATAAGTCGAATTTTCTAGAATTGAAGTCGGGAGTGCCACGAAGTTCAATCCTAGGTCCACTACTCTTTTCTATTCATACCAGCCAGCTCGTTAACTCCCTTGGACATTGTTCTTCTCATTTATACGCAGACAACACACAGATCTATATCTCTTTCAAACCTGAAGACGTTAATAACATACGAACATAAGTTAATAAAGACATCAATAATTTTGTTGAAACTGCAACTGATCGTTGTCTAGTTAACAACCCAAAAAAGTCAAATGTTTTGATATTTGGGCCAAAAAATGTCAGGGAGAAGATTGAAGACAAAATAAAAATACGTGACAAGGACCTGTCCATTGTAGATCAAGCGAAGAGTCTGGGACTCTCGAAAGTAATTTGAGATTCGAAACACACGTGAAAAAACGTATTCAAAAGGCTTATGGAACTCTTAAACAAAACTAAACTATCACATAATGTGATGTGAATTTTGCTGATTCAGTATACGGTCCCTGCTTAACGAAAAAATATAAGCAAGAAATCCAAAAGATTCAGAATTCATGTTTACGTCTCATTCATGGGGTTGGAAGGCGAGAAAGTATTTCCAATAAATTAGTTGAAACGGGTTCGTTAAATATGGCAATGCGTATGCGTTTGCATGCAGCGTGCTTATTTCACAGAATAATCATAACGAAGATTCCGATTTACTTATATGAAAAAATTTCATTTCGAACCGATGTTCATACAATCAATATTCGATTTAAAGGTATTTTAACACACCAATTCACCATCATGAATTCTTTAAACGGTCCTTCAGTTACCAAATTGGCTACGTGTACAACGGTATTCCAAACGATATTAAAAAAATGAATGTGATTAGTTTTAAGTACTACTATAAGAATGTTTTGTGGAAGCAATAAACCAAATAATACATTTCAGATCCTTAAGTTGTTAAGAGTCCCTATTATTGTTGTTTTTTTCAAATTATGTGTTATAGGCATATTCCATAATGTAAAGCTTGTGTGAGGTTAAGTGGTAGAACAAATCAGTAAGTAAGAATTATTGATTTGAACTTCGTCAGCCCTAGGATCATCAATGTTCCAAACGTAAAAAAAATTATATGTATCCTAGATTGACAGAATAAAGACACAATATTATTATTATCTCACTTTCAGAAGGTGATCAGATGGATAACAAAGTTTTTTTTGACAACTGTGTATCTCACAACCGATCAGTTTGTTTCATATTCATGGGTGAGTAATTGAAACAAGCCATTAGTTTCGAAACACATGAAAGAAAAAACGCACAACCTACGCGGTGCGAAACAATTTCGCTACGTAGATCGATCGAGCAATATGTGAATATTTCGCCTCCACAAAATTTTGCCATCCAACGCCGAGAAAGTGTGCCTGATACATAAACTTTATAAGGGTTTGCGAATTTTAATAATCAGCCTACGAACACACACGTAATATGTTACATATATTTGCATATTTCGAAAGGAGACTTTGGGTTATTGGGACAGTTGTAGAGTTGTGACTTCTCGAAACAAAACAGTAATTTTACCAAGGTTTTGAAAAATATCTATTCAGTTATGTAACTTCGACTAAAATCTTAAAATAGAGTAATATATACATGCATTACAAAAATATCTATGGAGTATTCTTTGAAAGGCATTTTTGTAAACGATCTCCGTGTCAAAAACTTGCGAAATATCTTCTTCTGAAACCATTATCTGGAAATTGAAACATTAACATAAAATATACTTCTCATATTGTAAAATGTAAAAATAAAATTGGAAAATGATAATAATCTGACAAATAGAACAGAATTGAACTTGAAAGCTTGAGAGCTATCAGAAGCTTGAGAGCTTCTGATATTGAGTTTAGATAACACTTTTTCTTAGTTTGCTAAGGATTTTCTTCAACTTAGGTATGACAATAGGTTCATTTTCGTCACGAATTCTGAGTAACATTTTTATAGATCATTGTAAAGAAACATACATCGAGACATCAGACGATGGGGACATAATCCAATTGACATTGACTCTTTCATGAACCAACGTTAAAATTTTCAACTCTCGATATGACAATCAAAAAATCGATAAATAACCTTGATACGAGAAAGAAAACTCATACTTATATATCCTTTATAAATCTAATGATCATTCTAGTGTTGATGAAGTATAGTCTGATCTTTGTAAGATAGTTTGCAATTCAGTTCGTAATCTAAAAGAGGAACTATTATTAAAACTGCAGGAAAATGAGTATCCGGAACAGTTTGTAAAAAGAGCCCGCAACGAAACTGTAGAGTACAGTACCTATTATACAGGGCTATTCAAATTCGTTTCTGTACATGGGGATCTCGTAAACAATAAAAGATAGAATAACGGTTGAATCGCGACAAAATTGCGTATTTTAGAGACCTGTTCAATGATGTGAAAAAATCGAATATACCTCTTTTGGTTCTGGAGATATACAGGAAATACCAAAAAATCCCAAATTATTTTTTTGCCTGTATCAGACATATTGAAAATCTGTCCACATTTCGTTACTAGTACTAGATGTGGGCTATAAGAATATGTCCATGAATTTTTTATACAGGGTGTCATCTGACTTGGGCCTCCTCTATCTTTGAATTTTTAAATACGGACCTGTATTTTTTGTTGTATTTTTTGTATCACCGAAGTTCACTTCATACTGAGAAATTAAATAAAATTTTATATTTCGGGATGTTTGGGTAATATTTGATTATAATTTTGTGAATTATTCCCTTTTGAATTACGGACCTGGAAATTGGTTGACTGAGTTGAATGAAAACACAATAAAAACTTTCACGTCTCCCTATTTACCGTAGAATTTTTCAAGAGTTTTTTTTCATTTTTAGATACCTATTCATATTTTTTTTATTGCTCTGAGCGTTTTCTACAATGAACTTCGAATAGGAGAACCTTTTATAATTATCTGAAACATATCTTCATCAAAAATATATTATATGTGTTTTAATAAGCAGAAAAAAAATTATAGAAATAATAACATCTAAAACGAACACTATACTTGTAATGAAAATTGAAATGAAGTAATGTATTTACACAAAAAAATTAATGGCGTAATAAATGTTGGAATTGGAGTCCTTCTATTTCGAGACATTTTTGAACTCGGTTTTTCAAATTATTTATTGCCCTTAACACACTTAGTTGCTGCATTGTTGCGAAATCATTCAAAATCCTCAATCTTGAGTCTTCCACATTTTCTATCTCTCTGCCACCGTAAATCCTATTTTTCAATATCCCCCATAGAAAATAGTTCAAAATAGTAATATCTGGTGATCTTGCAGGCCATTATATTCGCCCAGTATTTGTCTCGAAATGGAAGGACTCCAATTCGAACATTTATTGCGCCATTAATTTTTTTGTGTATATAAATTACTTCATTTCAATTTTCATTATAATTATAATTCCTTTTCTGCTTATCAAAACACATATAATATTTTTTTGTTGTATATACAATGTTGTACAGATAATCATAAGAGGTCTTCTTATTCGAAGTTCATTGTAGAAAACGCTCAGAGGAATGGAAATATGAATAGGTACCTAAAAATGAAAAAAAAACTCTCCTTTAACTCTATGGTACATAGGGAGACGTGAAAGTTGCTATTGTCAACCAATTTTCAGGGCCGTAATTTAAACGGGAATAATTCACCCAATTATAATCAAATATCACCGAAACATCCCGAAATATAAAATGAAATTCAATTTCTCAGTATGAAGTGAACGTTTACGATCCAAAAACTACAACAAAAATACAGGTCCGTATTTAAAAATTCAAAGATGGGAGTGGCCCAAGTCAGATGATACCCTATATAAAAGATTCATGGACATATTCTGATAGCCCACATCAGGTGCCAATAGCAAAATGTTGACAGATTTTCAATATGTCTACGAATAAAGAAGATATAGGCAAAAAAATAATTTGAGATTTTTTGGTTTTTCTTGTATATCTCCAGAACCAAAAAAGCTATATCCGATTTTTTTACATCATTGAATAGGTCTCTAAAATACGCAACTTTGCCACAATTAAACCGACACTCTATTTCTTATCGTTTACGGGATCCCCATGTACAGAAACGAATTTGAATAGCCCTGTATATAAAAAATCTGTTTAAAATCTGTTTTACCGTTAATCAGCTGTCGCCCCCATACGAACGACAACTCTCAGAAGTTGAGAAACTTGTGCGAGCTAAGGACTAACGAGGTCTTAACTTTTAACGTGTGATTCCTAATGTTTATATGTTTTATGAACATATAGACATTACACAATCATCACAACCCGAACAATACATGTATCTGACAACTAATATTATACCTTATGTTTCTGAATATTACTGGAGCTTTTTTCCAACACGAAACCGTTTTTTTAATACCTCGACACGTGTTTCGATCACTAAGTGATCATCTTCAAGAGGAAGATTAACCTGAGTGAGTTAAAATAAGAGGTGTTAAAATAAGAAAAAGTACTTATGTTTCTGGTTTGTCCAAAAATCAATAAGTTGTAACGTGAATTACAAATACAAATGATATAAAAACATAGGAAGTTTAAATTTTCTATTCTATACTGTTTTTTGCGGTTTATAACCTTCCACAGTCTGAACAATTGAAAAATAAATCAATGAAAATGTAGTAAAGAGCAAACTGAAAAGTTCACTGCAAAAAGATACTGGGTAATATAAACTACTGGGAAGTCCAATTAGTCTTGTATTCATTAATTTTGCCTACAAATTGAAAAAAACAATTGAACAAATCAAATATGATACTTAGCTTTCGGAAAACGTTTTCAAAACCAGTTTTTACTATGAAAATCTCGCCTTAAACTATGATATTTCTAATTAATTTTGACACAAGTCAAAAAAATGGAATGAAGGTCCAGATGTCATACGCGACAGTCTACATTAACACACATACTGGATGTTTTTTGATAATTCAGTTCAGTTAAGCTTCATATTTCCGTTTAACCTCTCTTCTTAGTAATGACGCAACCAGGTACGATCCATTTCGATCCATTCGAAATACACTTGTTACCTGCTCGAAGAATATATGCGGATTCTTTGAGTTTTCTAATTTTTCCATGAGTTTCTTTGGTGATGATTTATGTTTCATTCCATTCAATGGCGTGATCACCAAATGATTTTAGAATATGTTCCGTTAACCCCGACCCTGCCACCTGCCTTTTTCTATACATATTCACGGTGATCATTTTCTCTCACATCTAGGGGCCTTGAGGTTTCACCTATATAACTTTTTCCACAGAAACAAGGTTACTGACTAATTGGACTTTCCAGTAGTTTATATTACACAGTAACTTTTCGGGATGAACTTTTCAGTTTGCCCTTTATTACACTTCAGCAGATTCTCTATTGATTTATCTTTTATTTTTCCAGATTGTGGAAGGTTATAAACCCAAAAAAACAGTATAAAATATTGAGTCCTCCACAAAAAAAAAATTGGATTCTCATTTTTCAAAAAGAAGTACTCTTCAATGTAAAGGTTTGACAAAAATAAGTTGAGATTTTTGAGATAAATTAAGTTGAGAACAACATTCCATCAAAATAAATGAAAAGTGTGTGAACTGGTGAAAAATTTCCTGTTTTTTAATTTCCATAAAATATGTTATAGTGCCATCATATTGAATTTTCAGAAAATGGCTTCATCGTCGCCATTTTTAATGGAAATGGTTACCTTATCAAATTGTCTAAAAATTGTATAGGGTTCTATTTGAAACGTTTGACTCTGGTTCATTTCCAATTGAACCGGTATAGTTTTCCAATTGTTTTGTCCGTTAAAATATCACTATAAGTTCGCTTTTAAAATTTTCACAATAATTTTTTGAGAAAATTTGTTAAATCAAAACGCCCTAAAACGCTGGCACAAGAATATTCTTTTTGAAGGATAAAACACAAGCACTAGAGGAAAATCTTTAAGGCGCTCTTGAAGCGGTGCCTGTGCGAAAGTAGTGATTCACATTGGATTTGAATCGCAGGAGATTAAATCTATTTGGAAAAACGTTCTGAGGAAGTTTATTCCACATAAACGCCGTTCTCCAAATGAAAGAGTTCTTCAGCAGTGAAGTTCGAGGTGTACTGAATTGAACCTCATGAGGATGAGCAGCCACAGTCCGTCGCGTATTTCTGATATGTACCGCTCTTGGTGGAATTAAATGTGCCAATTCACATGAACACTTCATGCGAAAGTATCTATAGAATAGAGATAAATCTCCAACCTTTCTTCGATGTTCCAGACTATCAAGGTTGCAAGTGATGTTCTCGTCTCCAATTAGACGTATGGCTCTTTTCTGGATGGAATCCAGCAGCTTCAGGGGCGGAGCTCCATATATTAGAACAATACTCCAAAGAAGGTCTGATCTGAGCTTTATAAATGCATCAAAAGTTGCTGAGGTGTGTACAGTTTTCTGGTTCGAAACAGTGTTCCAAGCTTTCGAGAAGCAGTCTTTGCAATTCCAGCGACATGACTGTGCCAATACATATTAGTGTCCATTTTAACTCCCAACAAACTTATCGAAGCAGAAAGCGGAATTGTCTGACCTGACATTATTATATCCGGTTCAGAGACATTTATCTTCTTAGAGAACACTGATGCCTGGATTTGAATTGAATTGAATTGAACCAAGATATGCTTGGCTTTTTCCAGTAAGTCTGTAAAAGGGTTGGAGTCAATATGGATCCCTGAAGAACACCAGCGTTGATGGTGAAAGTATTCGAGAGATATCCATCGACAGCCACTTGCAGGAAACGTTCTTTCAGGAAGCTGAAAAGCAATACACAAGGGAACTATTTTGAAGGCGGCAGACTATAAATTGATGAATAAATAAAAAAATGTTGAGGAAAATGAGACTTCACCTTATTTATTGGACAGACAGTGTATGTTATAATGATCCATTCATTATTTATGATCATCACAAGAAATACTTCTTCGTTTCCAATGACAATTAATACATATCAACTTTAACATCGAAACACTCCATCAAAGCCCACTTGTTTTGGCATGTGAAATGCCAAGGATTATTTGATTTGTACAAAACAGATATAGTTACTTACATTAAAGGATATATCGAATAAGTGTGAAGCAACACGAATTGTCCTTTGAGGGCTCCGATTTTCCAGTTATTGTCTTGCAGTGAAAGTTGTTCATTAGTCGTTCATTAGTTATAGGACGGTAACTTTGAATGTTTGATTTTGAGTCATTCTTAATGTCATTCAACTACAGCTTCTGGAAATATTCTTTATGATAGGGATAGGTCATATATAGAATACATTACTGAAATGATTAATATCAACACTATTATTAAAAACCTTTTACTGCTGCGGAAAACAAAAATAAAGTTTTATTTATTCTCATTACCACTGAATTGAATTGAATAAGGCTGTAGCAGAAAAATGTCTCAAATTGAAACGGTTACAGTAATCTTAAAAAACTATTTTCTCCCTTCCTTCGGCAATTTACCACAGTCATAAAGTTTTTTTTTTTAAATCTCTTCCAAAAAATATTCCTTCTTCATTTTTATGAACTACTTTTCAGGAACTTGAAACAAAAGCCCAAACACCACGCTTTCGTGGTCCAACACTAGACAGCGCTGTTTTGACCCACTAATGCTAAGCTGAACAGTCGTACTAGGCTAAAACATAAAATCATTGCTGACTCAATGGCCAAGCAAGCGATAACATCTCCCTAAACGAAGGCGCCATCTATGGGATTGATACAGAAATCAATCCTCGAATATCAAAGATAAACGAGGCTCCCCAAGGCGGTTGGTTGCAGAGCTTCGACATCGACATTAGCCGCCGACGAGATTCGTTCAGAGCCCAAACACGACGCACTTTCCAATGGCTGCGTTTTTTACTACGATTCCAATTCAAGAAGGATCATTTCTGTAGGTTCTATGATTTTTCATTTCTCTTTTAGTTGCTAGTTTTCATTAAATCTCAATCGACGGAATTTTGAGATTGAAGTAGTGAGGAAACTCGATATCAGACATTATTTCTGGAATTTGATGAAAATCCATGAAAACGTATTAGTGTAACACTTAATTATGAGCCTCTCACTGAAAAGTTTACAAAACCGTATCACGTATTTCACTACAGAATAGTTCCATCAGAGAAAATCTCACAAGTGTTATTTAATACATTATTTGTTAAAATGCTTGTCAAAATTGACAATTTTCCCAATGTTACTCTTGAAAACATCACTACGACAGGATAATACCTTACTATTCTGTGTTCTACCATCTCGAGAAATTAAGGAGGGAAAATTCAAATTCATCTGCACAGAAAATTGTCAAATCAATGTAGAGACAAAACGTATTTAAGAAATCTTGCAAATCACTTACGCTTTCTATTACTTGTCCATTTCAGAAAACTTCACCTTTTCATTCATTATTAGTAACCGCTTTCACGAAAAAACAATAAACGGGTGACTCACATTTATAAATAAGCATCCATTTTTAAACCACGAACGGCGAAAGGCACTCGTCAAGTTTTTAATGAATGATTCAATAATTATTTTTATTCCAGACATTTACTTTGTTACACTATTGAGATATTGGATTGAAAGGTATTGAAGTGCATTTTGTACTTGAATACATATTGAATTTTTTTGGTCAATACTCCTTAAAATTCTAACATACTGAGACATCTTTGAGGTGATCTGTAAACGACTATTTACGACCTCTAAGGAAATTCTTAAATACTTTGTTATGAATGTTTAACTTTTCTTCGCTAGATGGAACTAAGTTCTAAGTTCTATCAAATTCAACTGAAGGGTTATTGGATTTTCGATGTTCATAAGATAGAGTTGAGAGATCCCGTTTTGCGAAATGTCTCGATATATTTATTTATTTCAGTTGATTTTCATATGCAGTTTAACATACATGTCACCATGAATCTCGATTCTAGTTAAGGAAGTTCACTCAAACGAACCTAATTATTTAGTAAGTTTGTGTTTCAAACAAAAAATGCGCTACCTCATATGTTCGTTACTGACATTTTATTTGCAGTACCGTACGTCCGTGAATTTAAGAACTCGATATAAATTTTCGAGTTCTGTGGATACTTGTCAAATTATCAAAACCTAACCTAATACGACAGATCTAACTTGAAAGTTGAGATTCCGAATTCAAACCAATTCAAAATTTAAATAATTACTGAAGAGAAATGATCAGAAATTCGCGGATTTTGAATCTTTCGATAGCCTTTCGTGATTTATTCAGAGGTGAGAAATATTGCTCAGTGGTGCATAATTCAATTATGTATTTTCCAGCACAAAGTTCCACCACCTTTGCCACCGCTGAAAAATGGGATTTGCTCACTGCTGTTTGCCTGGAACGAAAGCCAGTCATTACACCGGCTATGAATGAAATTGAAAGAGAATACAAACAACTCTTATCAGAAGTTGAACTAGAGAAAAGTCTGAAGTCGAATATCGAACTTCGGCATGAAGAGGACTTGTAAGATTTATATTGTATTTATATTGTTTGTGTACTACTGCAATTGTATTGTATCGTATTATTTCATTCTCAGAAAGCAACTTGAAATATTGAAGCGAGGCGGAGACTTAGATGATATGGACAGTAATTTGAAACAGACGGCACAGGACTTGATGGACCTATGGAGTGAAGAGGCTTCAAAATTCAAACCTGCTAGTACAACAACTGGTAAGCATTGACAGAGTTATATAAGAATGTTTACTGAAGATGTTATACTACTGGCTTGCACAAAGTAACAGAATGAATTATACAGAAGGGGAAGATCAACTTGAAAGTGACAAAAATTCATTTTGTATTGTACTGATGTAATAATTATAGTTGAACTGAAAATCTGACAAAACCAGCAATAAAATACTACATTGTTTTTATCGAATTTTTCACCTTCCACAATCTAACGAAAATTATAGATTGTACTTGGCTATATCTCTTGAAGAAAGTTATGGAAAGTGGCGTAGTTTGCATTGCATTAACGTTACTTAATCTATAAATCCAGCCTAACTTATCGGGATGAACGGAGGAGTTTGCCCTACCTAATCATTATAATTTTAATTTTTGTGATTGTGGGAGGTAAACATTTTCAAAAAACTCTTTAATTTCATCCATAAAAATGACTTGTTCAATTTGATCATTCATATGATAGTTCCAAATAGTGTTAGGAGTAATATCATTTAAAAAATATTGAAGAAGGTGACTTGAATTTTGTTCTGCGAGTTGTATAGACAGGAGAGATAGTCATTTTTAATTTTTTTGTGTATCAGTTAGTTGTCTGTTGATATGAAATAATACACTTCACTCCAGAGAGTGAGTGATTTTCAAAATGTTTTATTAGAAATGGTGATATTTTAATATCCTCAAAAAAAACAAAAAAAGAATATCAACATTCAATATTCTCACTATGTCAACAACTATAGCCCAAAATGACTGAAATAAATAATTTCCAATTAAGTAAATAATGTTAAAATAATTCAAATAAGTGTATCATACTTATCTTTGAAATGTAACTCATGAATTTTCAACTTTTGTGTAGATTGTCTGTATTTCTCTTTAATATATCTTCTTGAATCAAAGACTATTAAAATAAAGTTATCCTTGAAAGTGTGTGTATGATGCACAAAAAATTTAATACTACCAGTGATTCAACAAACTCTTATAATACTAGGCATAATAGCCACTTAATAGCACTACCTATTCCTAAAAGCGCATTAATAAAAAAATGCATAATATACAATGCAAGGAAAATGTTCAATCATTTGCCAGTATATCTTTGCTCCACTTCTTCATATAAAAATTTTCGAAGTGCTGTAAAATGTTTTTTGCTAAATAAAGCTTTTTATACTTTAGACGAATATTATAATGAAGATTTTGACTAACATTGCAATCACTTGTATACGCACTTTATATTATTTTACTTGGTTTTATTATTTTAAGGTGTTTATTTAATTTTGAATTGATCCCTTTGTGTTACATATGTATATGTGTGTGTGTGTATATATAGATATATGTGTACATACATAAATGTATTTCTAAACTTTGTTAACAAGAATTCTGTTCTTTGGACAATAAAGTTCTCTCTCTCTCTCTCTCTCTCTCTCAATTAAACTAGAGTGTTACCAAACACGTTATCAAGGAAAAAAAATATCCAGACTGAACAATATTTCATTCTTACCTACTTTTGAAGAAAACCCACAGAATATGTCCAAGAATCTGCAGTATTTTTTCGAACCTCTAAACTCAAACTTAGTAAATTTCAATTTAACAACATTCAAAGTGACATTTCTAAATTCTTGATGTATGTCTTCATGTAACTTATTTATTAAGATTAAAGTGATAGAATATTTGGTTTGAAGACAAGGATATTCCAGCTGTTTCTTTGGAGCACTTTAGTGAAGAAGTGGTTGGTCCCAGCACTTTCTTGGTTTTTGCTTCTGTATACCTAGTTCTTCATTCCTTGACAAAATCTTAAATTTGTCAAATTATCTAAGAACAATTCGTTCAGGCCAGTCTCAACTCCCTACACAGTAGGTTAATGGACTGACACCTCTCAGAAAACAACTACTCCCTTGGCTAATACCACGATGGGCGTTGGATTATATCCGACAGTTGTTAGTGCAGGATTTTTCACAGAAGTTATTCCTGCGTGTGCTGTTGGCGATACAACTGCCGCAATAGATTTTCAATTATTGGAACACACTTGCAGACCGGTTCCGGGCTGTTTGGCCACTCATCAGTGCAAGGTAGTGTATATCATCAACATAAAGTCGATGATTTCTGATAATTGATATTCGAATTCCATCAGAGTATCATTCCTCGAACTAAGCTGAAGCACTGCCCACTGACTATATGTGAAAGTTTTCTTTCCTTATACGAGGAATTGAGCAAATTTCGGATATGCAGTTGGTTACCTCGTTCACAGGCAGATGGGGCGACGACAAACCTATTGTTTGTTGTATGCTTCAGCTTAGTTCGAGGAATGATACTCTGACGGAATTCGATTTTCAATTATAGGAAACCATCGACTGTATGTTGATGATATACACTACCTTGCACTGATGAGTGGCCAAACAGCCCGAAACCGGTCTGCAAGTGTGTTCCAATGATTGAAAATCTATTGTGGCAGTTGTATCGCCAACAGCATATGGAGGAATAACTTCTGTGAAGAATCCTGCACTGACACCTGTCGGATATAATCCAACGCCCTTCGTGGTATTAGCCAGGGGAGTAGTTGTTTTCTGAGAGGTGTCAGTCCATTAACCTACTGTGTAGGGAGTTGAGACTGGCCTGAACGAATTGTTCTTAGATAATTTGATTTTTAGCCAGTCTTCAAGTATGAAAATCTTAAATTTGTTTCCAAAGAGTGGTAAGTCACTAGTATGTCTTCACTTATTTTTGTGTTTATGATTTCTCTTATTTCCCTCTGATTAATTGTAGGTTATGAAAGAAATTTCATACAATTTCCAATTTTCAGTCGTCTATGTTGATTTCATTCACTTCCAGAAGCCGATAAGAAAAATGATTTAAAATCCCTTTCAAGAAAATTGGATAAGAGTTTAGTATTTGTTCTGAACCAGAAGATTGGTGACAAGTATTTTTATATGCTCCCACAAGATTTGAGACAGGACGGGGAAACTTTAAGACAGGTAGGTAGTTTTAGATGTTTTAAGTATGTCAGCTAACATTTAGTTCAATAACTTCAAATATGATTATTCTACTATCATAAATCAATTCACAAAATAACTATGAAATGTACTTTTAAAGTGAAGTATATATCAAAGTTGAGTCAATATTTCAATCTCTTCTATTTATTATTTTTAATGCTTTGTAAACTGATTTTGATCGAACGTCTTCAAGGGATGTACTTAAATAATAATATAGAATGGAATTATGTACCGCATACACTTTTATGGTGGATGACAATGCATGGCTAGCCAAGTAATGGCATTCCATACTAAACACGGTGGACCGCCCAAGATGGCGGAATAGTTTTTTATGCACTCCCATGATAATGGGTATCAGTTGAAAGGGTTTGCTAAAAAGAATTCGAAAAATCATGACTTCACTTCAAATCCAATATGGCAGACCACCCAAGTGGACTTCCTAGTTTTTTATGATTTCCCACGAAAATGGTTTGTTGAAAAAAATACCAAAAATAACATGACATCACTCAAAATTCAATATGATAGATCAGTCAAGATGGCGGACTGCCCAAGATAGTGAACCGCCCAAGATGGTGGACCGCATAACATGGTGGACTAGCTTTTTTATGGACCCCCACGATGAGGGTTGATATCAGATGTAAAGGTTTGCTTGAAATAATTTGAAAAATAACGTCACTCTGAATCCAATATACAGTGTAATATTATTGGTATCAACTGAATGAATTTGCTGGAAAGAATACGAAAAATAACATTACTTCACTGTAAACCAATATGGTTGACAGACCTAGATGGGGAATAATTTTTTTATACACCCCTAGATATTGATTTCTAATGAAGCATTTTGCTGTAATGATCAGCAAGAATACGAAAAATAAAATGACCATTCCTAATCAACACTACATATAATCTATATGATATAAAAACGAGATTTACTTGTGTTTTAACAAAAATACAATATGTGAATTGATTTTGACATTCTAAGAAAAAAAATATATTTTTTTATAAAACAGATAAATTAATGGATTTAATTTAAAGTTTACTTTCTTCTTTCCAGAGGTGGTAAATGAAAGCTTGTACAGAAAATACTTTTTTACTGTCAATTAAATGAGAAATATCAAACTCATTGCTATTGAACAAGTAAAACAGAAAAAAATTACTCAACATATTAATTGAAAAACATATTTTCACTATAAAACCAAGTTAGTAGAATTTTTTTAAATGCAACTTCAAAATATTTGAATACTGTATGTATTCTCTCAACAGTATTTGATAACTAGAAGAAATGTGTTTGAAATAATTTGAAATTGACAATGGCCTTGCTTGAATAAAATAAAAAATAAGAAATATTTCTCTGTAGCATAATTCTATCTTTTCTATTTTTGTCTAGACTGCTGAACGCACTTTGAAACAAACTGTGGGTTCTGAAGTGAAGGCACAGATTTTCGGCAATGCTCCATGTGGCTTTTATAAATATAAGTACCCAGCAAGTCTTAGGAAAGAAACAGATATAGTTGGAGCCAAGGTAACTAGATTTTTTCTGATTTCATGGTGCAGTTTTCATGTTGTATTTTTATAGGTTTTCATATATTTTGCGAGGTACCTGAACGGCCATATATCTCAAAAGAACTTGGATTTTCGGTGGTTGGACAAAAATGAATTGGAGAAAATCTTGCCACCTAAGTATAGTGCTAGTGTATGTCAGTGTCTGCTTGACGAATAATTTATTTTGTAAAATCAGGTTTATATAATAAAAGTAATTGTATATTGTTATTTGTGCTTAGTTTTTGTAATCTACTATGGGATAATAAGACAAGAAGAAAGGGAAAATACCACCAGTACTTTTTCATTTTCAGAATTTAGCCTCAACCTAATGAAGAATGTCTGGCACTTCTGAATTATGGTTAAATCTGTTGCTCTTTAAGATGTTTCTCATTTTGGCAACTCAAATTTTTGTTTTATAAAAATCGACACAGTTGCTGTTTTGTTGTAGTTTTGTCCGTTTGGTGGAAATCCGACATAATAAACCTACTAAATGGGTGTGTGTGTCAAACATGACCATTACTAGAATCTGGTGGACTACTAATTATAACTAGCTATAATCAAAACGGGCTCTTTCAATTGTAATGTGTGTCAGTAGTGGGCACTTCACTCTTCCAGATCGGATTCAAAATATAAATATTTTTATATGAATGCATTATATCTATTTTTTCATATATTTGAAACTCATTCGGCTGATACAAAACACTAAATGAACGAATACAATTCAGATTAACTTTTTTATAGACTCAATCACTGGCTGCTATAGTCATCCAATGCCCATACAGGCCAATGTCCTTTGGGACATTTAGCCACGTAGAGTTTCTATACTGGATGACAACAAAATCATTATTCATACATTATTGAGAAATTTAAGACGAATTCATTTGAAATTCGAAATGAATATATAGTTCGGAGATGATATTTCTATTGAAATGCCAATTCAAAACCCATTATGTTTCAACCGGAAATTAACTCAAATCAGGAATTTCAAATGAAACCTTGTATATTTTTTCGAATCATTTGATAGAATAATTATTTTTTCAACGATATAATAAGTAATAATTTCCTTTCAAAATTCAATATGAGGGCACTATAAAGTCATCTATAGAAATATTGTCAAACAACTTGATGTAGTGAGAAAGAAAAGATGATGTTTTGATATTTTTTTTAAATAAAAACTTTTGTTCGAAAATCACAATAGATGGCGATATTCTTCAACCATTAACATAAAGGAGTACTATTTTGTCTGAAAAATATGTGTGCCGCATGTTACTAGAAGGTATATACTGTTATTGCTGATGTCTACGAGTTTGGTCTGATATACTTGCTTAATGTATTGTGTATGTGGAGAATTGGCCGCGGTGGTAGTGCGCCCGACTCACGATCGGAAGACCATAAGTTCGATTCCCGCCTCGACCAGATATTTTTCTCGAGAGAATTTATCTGGTTGAAGCTGGGGATGATTCTGCAACCGTGTTAGGAATCACACGTTAAAAAGTAAGACCTCGTTAGTCCTTAGCGCGCACAAGTTTCTCAACTTCTGAGAGTTGTCATTCGTATGGGGGCGTCAGATGATTAACGGAAAAACATATTTTAAACAGATACAGCGCAGTGAAGGGGGGGCTCCGTCACACTTGGAGGTAAGAATCCTAAATAATACCTCATCCTGAGGTGTGTGTCTCCGTGCTAAACAGATGTATGACGACAAAAGGATAAACAATCGGAATTGTCACCCCCCAGGTCGCCATATTGTTAATATCAATTTCTAATTAATTGAAGAGACAAACTACATGAAACAAACCGTTTTGGAAATTCTGACCACAGAAAAAGCATATGTTACTGTTCTGTATCGCAGATTAGGTACTGCCTGGGGCACAAAACAGTCGAAACTTCAATGTCAAATGTTCGATATTATCACTATTCGTTTCTCTGAACCCGAACCCTTTGATATCGACGGTTTGTTTTTACTTTATAAAGTGGCGAAGGTCATCTTTTGTTGTAATATTCTGAGCCCACTCAGTGTCATAACAACACCTTCCAGATACTTGGCGCCCTTTTGATATATAAAGCTTTGTCGTGGTAATACAGGACTCGATCGTGGTGGACACACTTTCCCTACCTACTCGTGAGACCCCTTGTGGGACATGAACTAACTAAAGAATACGACCTTGAGGCTAGAGGAGACTCGACTGTCCTCCCTGTAACATCGGATCAAGAGCTAGAGCTTCGCAGTTCTCCAAATCTTGATCTTGTTAACAAACCTAGGAGGCTAGGAAGTGCAGCCAGGAAGTGAGTCTACTCAAGCACCTGCGCTTTTAAGAATTTACCGAGCCACAGAAGCAAAATCTGCATGAGACGAGAGGAATAAACAATCTTGCCCTGAACAAGTTGGCAAATGCTCACACTCAAACTATGATTCGCCCAAATCAGAGGTGATGAAAATTCGGCATGATTGAATCTGAGATATCATCAGGTATAGCTGACTTTTGACAGATGCTCTTCTATGTGAAGGTTACTGCGGTCATTGAACTGGAATTCTTGCACTTTGAGCATCGAACAGCCTCAATATCCACCAATCGCGAGATCTCTTCAATGTGCTATATGATTCCAGAGTTACACATTCCGGCCGTTTCTGGCTGGTGGGTGCAGAGTTAGTAACCTGCAACTATCTCCATGACATGCATCACAGGAGACATACTTCCAAGTCACACATTTGTATTGCTTACCTTCCTGAAGGTAGTCACCGACTGACTGCCGATCAAGTCTTCACTAAATCAAGAAAAATCTACCATATTCTAATAACCTTGGAGTAGATTATTCTTCATAAGGGAATTAAGACCGGGCAGTAGATTACATATTTTGTGCCATCTCCGTCATCTACCAGGATGACGGAATCAAGGATTCTTTGCATTGTTGACAATATTGCTCCTGATCACAAATCAATTTTTCTTTGATTACGACTGAAAATAAACCATCCTCAGGTAAAGAGACAATTCAAACTTTTGAAAATGAATGATATGGATAAAGCATTTCCATTCTTTCCATTCCAGTTTATATTTTACCATAGTCAAATGATACGATAAACTGACGTGTCTTTCGAATTTAATGTCCGATGGTTCTTCAGAGCACAAGTTGACCCGACACTGTATAAACTGAAATAAAAAAAGTAGTAAAAAGTGTTCTAAAAACCAGTGGTTTTTAAAACTACATTATTCAGTGCTGTGACGTGAATGATCGGTTTTGGTGGTAACGATAGTGAATGTGAATAAAATAACATTGCAAATAAAAATGGGTACACCTTTGAAGCTACTGAAATCAGTTTTATCCCCTAAAACATTATCACCATCGTCACCTAGGCTATTATTTGTACCAAAGTTAAATAATAATGTTATTCAGAATAAATGTGTTTCTTTGAATAAGCAAAGGTAAGGCAATTTATTGGATTTTTATGAAATATTTCTTTGAAAAATAAAATGAATACATTTTCACCATAAACCTGGGTGAATGTGTATATGATCGATAATAGTTTTGAATTATGTTGGATGGACTCCCACTTAATATTTTATGGAAAAAGCGAAGTAAACACACGACATGAAAATGTTATTGGACTGCATAGCGAAATTCTGTATTTGGGTGAAAAGAAGGTATTAAAGATAATTTATAACAAATTTTAAGATGCCAGGTACGTTTAAGATGCCAGGTACCCAGAGCCGGATTTGGAAGTCTGGAGGCCCTGGGACAACGAAGAAGTGGAGACTTCTAATTATCAAGAATTTTTCAATTGAAAAAAAAAATCCATTCAAGTGATTTCGTCAAATAATTCCTTTAATTTTGATCTCAAAGAAGCGAGAAGTTGTAAGGATGATTACAGGGGCAACTGTATTTGTATTTTTTTACTTATTTTATTTCTCTTTAACTCATGGGTACAACTTACAAATTTTTCAATTTCAAATCAAATTTATTTATTCCATGGTAATATACAATTTCTTGTATGACATTCATAATTAATAAATTTCAATTATCTTGAATGAGTAACTTTCACCTAGACATTGAAATGCCTGTATTGTGATCTGTTACTCACCAAGATAAGAGCTCAGTAAGTACATTTTATAAAATAATAAAAAAATATGATAATATTATAATAATTCATGGTAATACGATTAGTGAGAAAGAGAAAAAATAAAATAAACATTTTTTTTTCAAACTCTGAGAAAACAAAAACAAAAAAAAAACAATATACAAATGGTATAGGAATTGCTATTCAATGTGTAAAATTCTTTTTTATTCCTTTTAGTATATGTCAAATTTTTGAGGGTTTTCGATTATGAATTGTTTGAGCTTTTGTTTGAATTTATTAATTCCTTTGATAATTTTCAATTCTACTGGGAGTATGTTGTATAATTTCGGACCATAATAAAACACGAATCTTTGTGTATGGCTTTTCTTGTATAGAGGTATTTTGATATTTAAATTCTCGATTGCTCTAGTTCTTACCGTTATATGTGTTGAGTAATTACTACAGGTAACTGTAATTTACGTTTAGTAATTTAGTCTCTTGATATAAATGATCCGTTGAAAATCGTCTATTTTTTTTCAAAATTATTTTCAAAATTGAGTTCTGTGTTATTTGTAAGCTGTTAATGTGGTTGTCGAAAGTACCCCCCATGATGTCATGCATTAAAAGAAGTATTGCCACTGAAATCCTTGATCAAATAAAAATTTGATAGTAAATAGAAACTAGCAATTAGGGCTTTCTGAAGTTTTCGTAGAGCTAGTGCTGCGTAAAGGAAAGCGGGGTCTTACGTATTTAACTTTCGATCCAAACTTTAACCACTCACGCTGTTTCATGTTTCTGTTGCGACCTCTTCTAAATTATCATGTTCAATAATAATAATGCTATAATTATAATAGTAGGAGATTTGAGCCGGTTCTAAGCCTCCCCCCACCACTATGACGTATTAATTGCTTTTTTATTGGTTGTTGTTTGGTGAAGTCACTGTGATGTGACCTTGAAGGGTGTGGTGTATGGATCGTTCAGAAATTTTTTCCCGGTTCTAATCCTCCCCCCACCAATATGACGTGTTATTTGCTTTTTTTTGTTGTGCAGTGAAGTCAAGGCGTTGTGACCTTGAAGTGTCTGGTGCATGGATCGTTCAGATTTTTTTTTCATATGAGATTTTGTGTGTGTATGTGTGTGTGTGTGTTAGAGAATGCACGGTACAGGGTTTCATCATGTGCTTGTTTGTCTATGTACAAACATACGTCTGCATACTTCGAAGATCCTCCAAGTAATGAATGCTCCATCGGTGTGAGGGCACCAAGTTAGTAGTGGAGTGACGTCACAGCAATAACCGTTCAACGGCTAGAGAGCGACATGTTCACTCCACGACGTGTGGCAGAGTAATGCGTATTCATCGGTCTGCTCTCACCTCCCTCGATGTAGTGAAGGATGTGACGTAACGCCCCAGACTCGCCATCAATGGTGACACGCAGGCGGGCGAGGACTGTGCTAACGTCTGTCTTCTCCGAGAGCGCAACGACAATTGCTTGTTCGGCTATCGCTCTCGAAGCAGTGAATGATGTGACGTAACGCATCACCCTACCCTCGCTATTGATGGTGACACGCAGGCGGGCGAGGACTGTGCAAACGTCTGCCCTCTCCGAGAGCGCAACGATCACTGCTTGCTCGTGCCGGCAACTGTTATCGCATCAAATTGGGAGATGGGCTTGGCTGTGACGTCAGGCATCTCTAGTGGATAGCAACTAGCAATGTGAACCTTTCACGGTTTCATGGTGGGGGTGACTCGCACTGTTTAATATAAAAGAAATGCCTGGCACACTATGAAATCAGTAGACGAATATATCTGCAGCAGTTAGCAATTGGTAGAGTGTTATTCAGTTCGTAATAGAAGGAAGACGGTGAGTGTATTTGTCTGTTGGAAATTGTTTATATTTTCATATATATTATCATCATGTCCGTTTCAAAAGTAGACTTGAATAAAATTAATAATTTGATTGTACAGGAGGTTGAAATACTAGAGCAAAAGGCCTTATCATATTTTTTGGTAAATCAATTTTATTAACTTTGCAAGATGTGAGCAATGATAAATTATTTAAAACATGGCTACCAAAACGTATTTCGTTGCAATTCAGTGATGACGATATATCTTGTATCAACTCATCAGGTGGTAAATATACGATGGTGTATTTAGGACAGAGCCAACAAAGTTTTGCTGGCATGAAAACGCGATCTCTAGTTAAATTCAATATGATTGAATAATAATTGTAATAATTTATAGCGAATTTCTTTAGGTCATAGCTTACAAAGTTTTTTGGTGTGAAAACGCTAACTCTAGTCAAATTCAATATGATTGAATAATAATAGTAATTATAATGAATTTCTTATTGTTTTATTAATATTCATATATTAGATGATAATTATATGGAAATATAAACATTACTAACTTAGTTGAATACACCCACTTTGTAACTACAAGTAAAATGGGAATGTGAGTATTATATCACTGAAAAATTGGAGGTTGCTTATTGTTTTTTTTTATTCGATTTCAGTTCCACCATTTAAAGATGTGGATGCAGTACGCAAGTCAAGATTGGGTCGATGTTGTAGATCTCAAATCATCGGTTCAACATTTGTCGTCTAAATTGAAGGTGTTGGGTGATGGAGCCGAACATGCAAGCAATTATGATATGAGTGTATGCTATGATGAAAAACAAATCGAATTATGCCTTCGTGATGCTGAGAACTATTGGAGTGGTGCAGAAGTTTGTAACAAATTTTTGGATAATGAATTGGAATTGTGGCAACTTTGTGAGGTTATGATTGAACTGAACCTAAGAAGATTCCTGTATAGCCTCCAACCATACTTGCCAGAATGGATTATTCATCACTTTGAATTGAATGATGAAAATCGAGAGGAAATTGAAGATGGTCGCGAAAATGATGATTATGAGGAAGAAGTTATTTTAGATAGTCTGTATGTTCCTGTAAATCATAAATAATGTCAAATAAAAAACTTTGTATTATTTTCATGTTTTATTTATTTAAATATCATGAAATACAAAAGAAAATGATTACAAAACAATAAATATGATATGGGGGTGGGGGGCGGGGGTGGGGGGCGGGGGTGGGGGGCGCGTAGCGCGGCCCCGCCGCCCCCCACCCCCACCCGCGCGCTTCGCGCGCCGTGAAACCTAACCTAACCTAACACCTATGACCCTAACCTACAGTATGTATTAATCTAATCTAACCTAACGCGGGAGTAAATTCACCATGTTGGTTCAATTAATATGTCATCTGTTGGTTTTGGTTTTGGTTCTATTATTCTAACATTTGGATCAATGTCCAGTCCTGGATATCCCAGTCCACCTGATGGCCTGACTTTATGGCTTTTCTCCAAAACTTCAACTCTCTCTTCTAGTACATCATACTTTTTCATTGTAGTCCCTGTTATGTTTGACATAGCATCAAATTTTTTATTTGTAGACGCTGTTATGTCAGACATTTTTATGTCCACATCATTTGTAAGTTTGTCAAATTTACGAGTGAAAGTTATCCGAGCCTCTGCAATTTTATCGTCAAATGCTTGACGGGCATCGCGAGCAATATTACCTATTGTGGATTGTATTGCAGCTTGTAGGGCTAGAAGTATAACCTCCTTTGTTCCGTTAATTTCCCCCTCAAGATATGATACAGTTACACAATCACTCTTGTCAATTGGTTCGCTTATATTTTTCAATATTTTTCTTTGCATGTCATAATGACCATCTTTTGTTAATTTAAAACCAATCCCGGGAGGACCTCGAATGACGTTACCACCCAATTTTCTTTTTCTACCAAACTTATCGATTGTTTTAGACATTGTGCACTCTACGATGATTCTTTTCAAACTGATATTTCTTTCATTTACATTATGCTATATACTTTACAGTAATTGGTTAGGAAAATAGAAATGAAACAAATAATATTTTTATCATTTTTTATTCATCTAAGTAACTTGGTAAAAGTGATACATATACAATACATAATACAATAATCACAAATAATCACAAATAAGAATGTTCCGGTTTGAAGGAATAAGCAATAATACTTCGAATTATAATTCAATTATTCATCTCTACAGTCAACAAATTGATTAGTTGGTCTAAGGCGCTCTCTTGAGAAAAAGAATGAACGATTTCAGACACCCAACGAATGTTATCATTAGGATCATTTCGATAAAATTCTATATCGCTATGACCCCATGGAAGAGTTCGAGTGGTATTCGGAATGATGAATCTCTTGTCGTCATGATACGATAAAGCGACTTTATTTTTCAATTCAGTGTAAATATCATGCAATACGCTTCTGAACGAGTTCATCTTCCTGAATATCATACCTCCCTCTTCAATGATTTTTTCATAGTCTTCACATGTCAATTCATTCTTTATAACAGATCGTTTCACACCTTTGGCCTTCTTCAGTTCACCATCAACAGATTTCACGTAATACGCTTTAGCACCTGTACCGTAAAAGCTGATTATTGGATCATTTGGGAATTCATCTTTGAAATTACCCAGAACTGACTTTGTCACTGGAATATTGAATTGGTTTCCTATTTTATAATTAGATGTATCGAACTTATTTATATTATTTTTGATAAATTCATAGAAATTGTCTGTATTTACTTTGAGAATAAGGGAGTCGGTATCAGTGTAGAGTAAGGACGCATCTTCTCCAAACTGTTGTTTGATACATCCATAGAAAAAATCATACATAACTGTTTTAGATAATTCTAGAATGGAAAATCCTAAATATAGTGGTTTATCATAACTTTTACTCTAGCCAATTGAATGGCAACAAAATTTTCTGTAAAAATAGAGCATTTTTTAAAATTTGGTCGAGATATGAGACAACTAGCACCTATAGTTCTTTTTATATTTTCCCAATGTGTAATGAGTCTAACATCAATTCTATTGTCTACGTTTTCCATTGTTTTTCCATAGACTGCATTATTCATTAGTTTGTAGAAATCTTTTTCAGATTTGTTATTAGACCTATTACGCATTTCAGTATTCAAATCTATATAAGGCTTCATCCAACATGATTGCTTAAACCTCAATACTCTATGTGTGTTCATCACTATCAAACCATGATTGACAGCTTGCTGTAAGTTTCTATAGTGAACAATATATTTTCTTTTGTCGTTTAAATTTGGAATTAATTTGGGAACTTTCGATTTTTAATATGGAGGTATCAAACGTTCAACTAAGAATGGTAAATCGGAATGTTTATCATGAAGTTCTTGGGGATAATGTATATCCACTTCCAATACACATCCATAAGGACTATCAATATCCACATTCATTATATCAAGATTGAGAATTTCATGAGGTGCTAACCATGAAAATTCACCTGTTGGTAATGGTTGCGACATGCTGTGACCATATAGATTTGTTGCATCCAAATATGAAATGAATGAAGATGGTTCATTTGGATTATAATCCGGTAAAAATGTATTGTTTGCTTTATGTTTCCTTTCACTACATTGACTTATTCCACCACGAATACCTTTTTGAAAGAAGTGAACCATATCAATATCAGTTAGTAATTCCAATTCAATATTAGTATATTTCAACATGGCATCCCACGATAATCCGGGTGCAGTGAAGTATTGTGCCGGATCCAATTTATATTTATCAACAGATATATTTCTAAAGTTTTCAAAAATGTCACATAATAGACACATCTGACTTTAAATATAAATCAGAGTATTCACCCAAATCCTGACATTCGAATAAATTCCAAACAAGTTGAGCTCTCCCATAATCATTATCTGATATATGTTCACAATTGAGTTTATCATAAAATTGATTTTTGGTTGGAAGTCTTGGATGATTCAGTTTTTAGATGTCATCAACAAAACTATAGGGAAATACACCTTTCTTTCTCATCAAATTGAAATTTTCAATTTGTGGGAAATGTTTGCGCATCTCGATACACTGATCAGATGTTAAATTTGCACCTAAATTCTCCAAAGAACTAGGCATGAATCTGAAACTATCAATGAATCTCATTTTCAAATAATTCTTCTTCACCCTACCATCTTTATCCGTATAGGAGTGTGTAAAGAGATGTTTTGTGAAAGATATATATTTTTCATTAGTTTGTGGGATGACATCCACTTTATCTTTGTTTTTATACAATTCCTTTATGAATAAATGACAATCATATCCACTGAGATTGTGAAAAATTATAGGAATGAAATTTGGCAATTTAAAATTCAAATTACAAGATGAATGAGCAGCAGGGGACCTTTTTTTTCCTGTGAGGTGACAATGATCCCTCACTTTGACTTCGCCATCATTAAATTGTTTGGAACAAATGCCACAATTTGTGGCAGAAGCAAACTGTTCCTCTTCCTCAGGAGTTTGTACATCCATAGGAATAGGAAACCTGAGATGATTTTCATAAATATTTTTCAAATCATCTTCGATTTTGCTAACGAATTTTTGGGCTGCATCCACACCCCTATACGAAACAAATTTTGATAAATCATCATTGTATGAACATTTAATCAAATAAGCAAATGAATAAGGCTCATGTTTGAATGTCTTGATCGAATACGAGTATTCAGGATTTGGTTTAGTGGTTTGAATCGGCTTCAGTACTGATTCAAAATCTGCATACACTACAAATGGTACCTTCATTTGTTTCTCAAAGTTTTCAAAAGTTAGTATATTTTCAGGTACCGTTTTCCCATATTTATTGACTTTGAAATTGGTTGATGGTGTTGTAGTACTCAAGTGATTACAATCATTTATCTTATGACGTAATAGTAATTGTTCATTAGAAAAATATAATAAACAGCCATCACAAAAATATTTCTTATGTTCATGAGCCGATAATTGGCTTGAAACTAATCTTGAAAGATCTTTGATCCAACAATAATGATTATTACCGAAATCATCTGTGATAAGTAACAAATTGACATGTCTTCTAAGTCTTCTCTGAGAGTAACGTAATGGTCCAATTATTTCATACATTATTTTACTCTTCTCGAATTTACTTTCTAAACCGTACACATTAACTGAAATATCATTCTTGTCTTCAAATTTCACAATATCTTTCAACTTTACCGGAAAATTCATACCTGTTACATCTATGACTGTACTGAAATGTGGATACGATGAAACTTCTGATGTTCTATCGATTGCAGGATGTAGTGCTGAAGTGATAGCCCATGCAAAACAACGCTGATCTTCATTACGGACATTAACCACGGCCTTCCTACGCTCAATACATTCAGGCAGCTTCACATATGAACATCCACTGAGCGGGCTGTATTTATTAATGTTCAACTCCAGAAACATGATTTTTTCACAAGTCCAACCTTAAATACAGAACAATATTACTAATCCATCCAATTAAAACTTGGTAGAAATGTTTACCTGAATCACGTTCCTGGAATTCTGTAGTTTGAGCGATAATCCCATTTCGAAATCCATCAAATAAGGAATTCAAATCAGTAGATTGATCAACTGTTCTATTCTGTGAATTAAATGATTTGGTTTCCTTCAGGTTTTGTGTTTGTAGAATATAACTCCCAAATACTTCCATATTCACTTTGATGATTTTGTGAACCCTGATGGCCGATTCCAATAATTCTATAACTTTCTGCCTGATTTCATTAAAGAATAACATGTAATCGGTGGAAACAATGGAACTCTGCACCCTGTATGTCGCAATCCGACGTTTGAAGGCGCTCTTTATAATTTGAACACCATCACTGAATTGAACACATGTATTATTCTTATGTTGTAGAGTTCTATTGTGAGAATTCACTTGAGTCAATGGAATCATCACATTACAACAATTACATGTGTACATAGGTGCTGCAGCGTCATCTAATCTCACTCGTTTCACTGATGGCCCTCCTTGGCAACTCTGGAGCTGATGACGACGAAGGTTGTCACTACGGGTAAAAGATTTACCACATTCACAAGAATACATTTTCTATGATATGTTCTCACTAACTCACTCGATGGAAACTGACATAACCAACACTCGCCCGCTTCTTAAATACCATAATCCACGTCGCCTGCGCATCACCGTAGAGAGTGAGGGTAGGTAAGGACACATCGATGCATCCGCTAGAGATGCCTGACGTCACAGCCAAGCCCATCTCCCAATTTGATGCGATAACAGTTGCCGGCACGAGCAAGCAGTGATCGTTGCGCTCTCGGAGAGGGCAGACGTTTGCAAGTCCTCGCCCGCCTGCGTGTCACCATCAATAGCGAGGGTAGGGTGATGCGTTACGTCACATCATTCACTGCTTCGAGAGCGATAGCCGAACAAGCAATTGTCGTTGCGCTCTCGGAGAAGACAGACGTTAGCACAGTCCTCGCCCGCCTGCGTGTCACCATTGATGGCGAGTCTGGGGCGTTACGTCACATCCTTCACTACATCGAGGGAGGTGAGAGCAGACCGATGAATACGCATTACTCTGCCACACGTCGTGGAGTGAACATGTCGCTCTCTAGCCGTTGAACGGTTATTGCTGTGACGTCACTCCACTAATAACTTGGTGCCCTCACACCGATGGAGCATTCATTACTTGGAGGATCTTCGAAGTATGCAGACGTATGTTTGTACATAGACAAACAAGCACATGATGAAACCCTGTACCGTGCATTCTCTAACACACACACACACACACATACACACACAAAATCTCATATGAAAAAAAAAATCTGAACGATCCATGCACCAGACACTTCAAGGTCACAACGCCTTGACTTCACTGCACAACAAAAAAAAGCAAATAACACGTCATATTGGTGGGGGGAGAATTAGAACCGGGAAAAAATTTCTGAACGATCCATACACCACACCCTTCAAGGTCACATCACAGTGACTTCACCAAACAACAACCAATAAAAAAGCAATTAATACGTCATAGTGGTGGGGGGAGGCTTAGAACCGGCTCAAATCTCCTACTTATAATCCATACCAATTCAATGATTCGAGACATGTAGATATTTTTATAGTTGCTGCAGTCGCTATCACTACCAAAACTGAAACGTAACAATTATTTCAATAGTATATTATGGAAATAATTTATAATACATGAATAATTTTCGTGGCATGAAAGCAATAAATGCACTAATTTAGTCCAGTCTTCTAATTTGCAATCAACTTTTCTGAGAAAGCATTTGATGTCGTTAGTACTAAAACTTGAGAATTTCAGAGCAAGTCCCATGGTGGTATCGGGATACAAGTAACTTATGTTACTTCTGGATAGGTAATGAAATTTTATAATATTCAAAGAATTTTGTTCGGTACCTAGTTTATGGGAACATAAGCCACTGAAGACCAATATCTTGAAACTAACATATAAACAATATTTGATAGCGTTTTATTTTATGGCAAGAAAATAATTCTTGGAACTTCTAGTCGAGTGGCTTAGAGATTCCTTGTGATTTTTCACATATCAGACAATGAATGATTTTGAGCTCCGACCTGCAACAGTCCATTATACAGTTGACTTCGACTGAAATATTATTTTTCTAGGTTACTTCTTAGTAAATCAAGGTTATACATGCCCTGGGATGGGTCTGCAGTAATGATGAAGCTTTGACTTTGACCATTGAAAATACCTGAATTGTACCCGTGCCTAGGCGAATCTTTAGTGAAATATTAATTTATATTTATTCACTTGTGAATGAGTAATTGAGTGATTCAAATAGCTTTATGATAGATTATGGATCATTATGTGAAATATTATAAAGAATACATCCACTTTTTCAAATTGATAAATTAATTATAAATGAATTATGAAATTATTATACCAATTACTTTATTTAATTTCAGAAAATCACCTGCAAAAAATTTCGAATATTCAGATGTCGCTCCAAAAGTCAAACTAGCATTCGAACCAGTAGATATTCATGTTACCAATCACAGCGATAAGTTAAAAGAAATTATCAAACATGATATCTTCATGAATTCGCCAATGAAGAAGAATATCATAGAGAATGGAGTTGCGGATGATAGATTTTTGAATATTCTTGGGAAAGGTAGCTTTGGCAAGGTTATTAGAGCTGTCTATAAGGGTATGTTTAACTTTTTCATGAAAAGATTACCATTTTTTGTGGAGTTTATGTACTTTACGTCGTTTTAGGCACAACTGTGGCGATGAAGTTAGTAAAAACGTCAAAATATTCTTCCAGAGACCACAATGCGCTAAATTTGAACCACCCGAATATTGTGAAAACATTACACATCATAGGAAATGAGGAAAGTGTGTTTTCAATGATTCTCATGGAATATTTTGCAGATTGTCAAGATATGCAAAGCATACTCGATAATCCCGAAGTCAGTTTAGATAATAGAATCGTTATTAAATATGCCAAAGACATTTGTGAGGCACTTCAACATTGTCATGAAAATGGCATTTTACACTTGGATCTGAAACCTCAGAACGTTCTTCTTTGTGGGGATGTGTGTAAAATTTGTGATTTTGGAAATTCTGCGAAAATTACAGAACTGGTAGATTTTTTTGAACATCAAGTGAGTTTGTGTTCCAACAGCGTTAATATTCAAATACATTTCATGAGTTTTCAGGGAACCGCTGTGTATACCGCTCCAGAAATCCTACAAGGCATAAAGCCTACTGAAAAAAGTGACGTCTACTCCTTAGGAATTCTCCTCTGGCAAATGTTGGCCCGAAAGAATCCTTACAGTGATCTAGACAATATTGAAACCGTCATATACATGGTAAGATTGTTTCATTCATGAATTTATTTGATTTGAACGAATCATACTAATATCGGAATATCTGATCAGTAAAACGATTCTGATGTTTATTCAAGTATTGTCACGGAATTATCAAATGATGATGTAGAATTGGTAACGAAAATGTCTTCAAAAAAGTATTTTCTTATATCGGTTTTGATTTTTCATTCGTTCTCTCCAAGGAAGAAAGCAATTCTATATCTAGGCAAGCCATTTATTTATTCATTATCTTTTCATATATTCGAAATATGTAATCCTTGACTCTGTTGATTTTTTGGGAAAGTAAAATAATTTTTAGGTCTTTTTTTTTAGTTTTTCGATCTTCAATCGCAACCTTTTTAACCCACAAACCGATGAATAAAAAAATATAAAGCGTCAGGCACGATTTGTTTACAGAATTTATTTGGCATTCATTCAGAATATCTTCCTCGAATTTTCATGACACATACCGTTAACACATTATACCTTTGTAGTTTCACTTATTATGTACCTCGTTATGGAAAATATCAACTTCTCATTAAATTTTAACATTCATGTTTGGCGTTCGTGGATTTTTGTCCTCGTGTTCCTTACGAGCCTTCCAAATGTGTGCAACATTACTCAAATTATATTTGATTCTAGGTGGTTAAATGTCATTTGAGGCCAGATATGCAAAATCCGACTGATGCACTTTCTAATCTGTACCAGAACTGTTGGAAAAGCAAACCATACAACCGGCCAACAGTTGCTGAAATTTCAAATGTTTTATCCAATCTGTGATTGATTTTATATATTGATATTGTTTTTACTCTTTTTACGATTTATGTTACTAACAATGTTGTAATAAAGTTTTCGCCGTTGATCTATTTCAGTTTTAATCTGTTTGAATTCTGATCGAACTGGATAACATTAAAGACCTGATCCTATCATAAACAGTGTCAGTCCTCTAGCCGACGAAATGAATAATTATGCAGCATATATTAAAATTACACAATTATTTTAGAGGACTGGAAATATTCATAAATAAACAGTTTTATGTCATATAATGTTATATATCTTCTTTGACATATAATTTTTGTGGAGGAGTCAACTTTGTTGACACATGAACAAAGCTGAATCAATAGATGATCTACTGAAGTGTAATACAGAGCAAACTGAAAAGTTTACCTCGAAAAATTACTGCATAATATTTACTGAACTGAAAAATCCATTTAGTGAGTAACTTATATTCATAAAATTTCCTTACGAATTGAATAATAAATGGAAAAATGTCAATCTTTATACTCAGCCTTCTTTATATGGTTGAATGAACCTGAAGTGAATTCTCAAAAAACAGGCGTTGGCCGGTTTCAAGCTAGATGTGTGGGAGAGGTGTCTCGCAAGAGCCCTCGGCGGTTACTCATCCAACGCTGGAAAGGTAACTTTCCTAACATGAGTGCCCCTCGGGGTAACGTAAGGGTATGCGGTGCAGACCACACGGCGTACACCCAAAAGTTGTTGATGAACCGCCCTATCCCGCACCTACACGGGTAATGGGCGCGACATCTTCGACATATGATGTGTGGTAGAGGATGCTCGTGCTAGAGGATGCTCCAACTGGCGTTGGCCTCTTAGGGGCAGCGGCTCCGCTAGCGGGTAAAGGGATACAGGGTTGCGGTAATCCATTCATGGGTGCATTGCAGCCCCATACTGAGGCACTAGACGGCTTATGCTGTTCCGTGATCCTCGCCTGCTTCTGTACGGATCCGAGCGTTCGAGGTGTCGGGGCTCGCGGTCCTTCCGGGCTCTAGTATCCGAGTCTAGTCTTGGAGGGCACCAAGGCAGACGCTTGAGGTGTCGGGCCCCGGTTGGACGGAGCTACTAGTATCCGAGCTTAGGACCACGACCGGCCACTTCCGGGACCATATTCCCAATTGATTTGGCATGGTTGGCGGGGGCAGATGTGCGACGCGAGCACTATCTGGCGAAAGAAGAGCTTAGTTAACTTGTACGAACGTTCGGTCGAACGCTGCCGATGGTCCTGTCTCTTGGTTAGCCACACTAAGTAGATGTAAGGAAGCAATTCCGGGTTCGGTGAGCGGGAGGAAGCCCTGCGAAATACTGTTGGTGTGGGGTGAGGGGCGGTACCCGCAAGGATTTCCCGAAAATACACCCCTCCACACCCGATCGCATCCAACGCCAGGGTGCGTCTGGGGGGCCTAACCGGCCCCCCAGGCCCCCCGGTGCGGTCGTAACTATGACTCTCTTAATGTATATGTATTGTATTGTATATAATTGTATATGTATTCATGATTTTTTTGAGGACAAAATACAAATACTACAGGAAAATCACTAAGGCGCTGTCAGAGCGGTGCCTGTGCAAAAGTAGCGATTCACATTGGATTTGCATCACTTGAGAATAAATTTATTTGAAAAAACGTTCTCAGAAAGTTTATTTCAGATAAACGCAGTTCTCCAGATGGAAGAGTTCTTAAACAGTGAAGTTCGAGGTGTACTGTGTTGAACCTCAGAATGATGAGCAGCCACAGTCTGTCGCGTATTTCTGATATGTACCGCTCTTGCTGGAATCAAATATGCCAAATCACTTGAACACCTCCTGTGAAAGTACCTGTAGAAGAGAGACAAATCTCCAACCTTTCTTCGATATTCCAGTCTATCAAGGTTGCACGTGATGTGCGTGTCTCCAATCAGGCGGGTGGCTGTTTTCTGGATGGAATCCAGCAACTTCAGGGTATGTTTGGGGGCAAAGCCCCATACATGAGAACAATACTCCAAAGAAGGTCTGATCTGAGCTTTATAAAGCATCAAAAGTTCCTGAGGTGTGTATAGTTTTCTGATTATAAACAGTGTTCCAAGCTTTCGAGAAGCAGCCTTTGCAATTCCAGCGGCAAACAATAAACAATTCATTATTATTATTATTATGATTGTGCCAAGACATATTGGTCCATTTTAACTCCCAACAAACTCATCGAAGCAGAAAGCAGAATTGTCTGACTGACATTCGGAGTTATTTATCTTCATGGAGAAAACCGATGCCTGGATTTTTGTGGCATTGAATTGAACCCGGTTACTTTCACCCCAATTCGAAATCACTTCTAGATCCTCATTAAAATATACAACCTCCTGCTACCGGTGAAGATGTGCCTCCTTGGCCGATGTCTTGGAATCCAAATGGAATGACGAGACAAGTGTACAAAGCAATATATTGTCGTGTGTCGTCAGCAAAGTAATATATTGGATTCATGGTTTTTTCCAAAAGGTCGTTGATATACGATAAAAAGAGTGTCGGAGACAATATGGATCCCTGGGAAACACCAGCGTTGAAGGTGAAAGTATTCGAGAGTTATCCATCCACGGCCACTTGCAGGGAACGTTTTTTGAGGAAGCTGAAGAGCCCTACACAGAAATGATACGACAAGCCATATCATTGAAGTTTGGCCAGCAAACCCTCATGCCATAAACGGTCAAAGGCCTTAGAAATATCAAGCGCAGCAGCTGATTCCTCCATGTTTCTCGATTACGTTATTCCAAATATGGGTGGCATACGATAGAAAGTCGCCTGTTGATCTTGGCCATATTGATGATCGCTCAAGATGTTGAAGCCTTCCAAAATATTTGAGGATATGGGGGTTTATGACTTTCCTCATGATTTTTGATATCACTGATAGCAAAGCGACTGGCCTATAGTTATTTGGAAGATTTTTCTTGCCCTTTTTAGGAATAGGCTGAACGCGAGCAATCTTTCAACAAGAAGAAAAAACCCCTTTCTTGTAAGACAGGTTGAAAAGTCTGCAAAATATTGGTGTGAGATCATTTTCGCACTTTTTAGATTCGATGACGGGCACTTCATCAGGGCCAGACGCCCTGGACTGGACATTTCAGTCTTTTGTAGTTTATCAAAAGAAATAAAGCTGTTTCCAATTGAAGCGGTGTTCACACGTGAATTTTTCTGGGTTTCAAAAACGCAAAAAGATTATTTTCAGAAACGTCAACCATCTGAAGAAACTAGGTATGAAAATTTAATTTTCACCTAAAAAAACTAAGCATGAAAATTTCATTTTTTCCCATTGATCATTCAATGTGTAGTCAGAATTTATTAATATGACAAGTTACCGACCAATTGGACTCTTCAGTGGTTTATATTACGCAGTAACTTCAGGGGGTTAACTTTTTAATTTGCTTTTTATTACTTCAGTGAATTCTCTGTTGATAAAGCTCGGTTTACTTTTTAGAATATGGACGGTCAAACACCAGAACATACTAAAGCATCTATTGCATATCTATTGCAAGATATTTCAAAGTACTGAGATAAACTCAACTAGTCAATAAACACTTCTTCGAGATATTTTTAAATATTATTATTCTTAAACTACATTGAAAATCAAATATACAGCCTTATTTTGGCGACATTTACCATGTTATTCTTATTTCGGTACATTTCGTCGATTCCCTCACAATCACCCTGCTGTGACGGTTTGGCCCGGTTGCAGAATGTGAATAACACCAGCTTCTGATCACCATACAGTAATTTTTGCCTTTTTTTGGTGGATTTTAGCTGTCCTGAACATCTCTTGTTGTCCTAGAGGATCTACTTTTCATGACACGCGACACTATGATAGTGAAAATCATACAATAAACTGTATTAATGAGTTATTTTTTCACTGTAAAAATGCGAACTATAATATCCTTCATAGTTTTAGTTAAAAAGTGTTCAATTACCCTATATGTACCCCTCACAATATCATTTCAACTTTTCCGTGAACGACATATTGCCAATAAATTTCCGATTGAAATAAAAAAAAAAATAGTTTTTAGTAAATAAATTAAAACTGAAGATTGATCTTCCTCTTTGAAGATGATCACTTGGTGATCGAAACAGGTGTCGAGGTGTTAAAAATACCGATTTGGTGTTGGGAAAAACTCCAGTAATATTCATTTGTCAGGAGCTTCAAAAGATTTGTCACAAGACCCCTCTTTCCATTTAATTTTTTTCTCCCAGATGGCGCCCAGTCACCATCTTGAAAGTTACATCTGTCAATTTCACTTCAAATTAAAGTATTCATGCATTAATTTCATTATCTCAAATTTCAATTTTTTTAGTTGACCCGTTCAAAAAATAAAAGAGGGGCATCAAAGAAATATACTGTATAAATCATTGAAATATTTACACCCTTTGGTGTACCAAATCTTGTACGCTGTCCCACAGGCATAGTTAGTTTTGATGTACAACACCCGGCCTATTTTATCTTCGAAAGTCGGGTTAGTTACTTGTAGTGGCGGAAATAATGTGGCTTTTACATTCATCCCCATAAATGGGAACTTAACCAAGCCCAACTCGACAGTAATGATGCTAAAATAAATTTAATTGGAAAACATTTCAATGCTTTTGTCTGTCGAGTGTTCTGCTATGCTGTTTTCCGTTCTGTACGGAAAACCTTTAAATTTTAACGTGAACTGAAAATGTGGAAAAATTTAATGAGATGGGTTTTTCTGACGTCGTATCTTTAGTTCTTCGTTGGCGAATGATATTTTTCTTTCAGCTGAAAAGTTTTCGCTCATACGTGGTCTTTGGTTTATTATCTTAAATTCATGTAGAAATGTGGCTGAATAACATTTTTAATTCATTGCTGTCTGAATGCGGCGATGCCATTATTTTGTTTCAGACTTTTCAAAAAGTGTTTTAATTGAAAAGTTCTCTCATCAGTGAGAAAAAAAGGAGCAACATTTCATATGCTACTCTATTTCTTTACTTCATTTTCATATGTTTGATGCAACATATAAATTGAGGTATATTTTTATTGAACGAGGTTTCCCAATATTGTCCCAGGTTTGTTACTGGTCACATTTTAACAGATGGTGCATATATGATGAGTGCATTGAAAGCTGAATCAAACAGAACATCAATAAATATATTAGTTTAAAAAACACGCTTTTAAAGAACATCGAACTAAACAGTTGAAAATATTTTTTTAAATGAGCTTAAAACAATAACGAACGAAAAATACTCGTATTATTGTAAAAAAAGCGACGGGCGCTTGATATTCATTTTTTAATTTCGTTTGCTATAAAAGCGTGTTTTATAGTCTTTTTAAACTATATTTATTTTATCTAAACTTTGGGAACAATCAGCCGTATATTTTTTAGAAAAATGACCATTGATATTTTCCGATTCCGGCTACCAAGCCCAAGGCAGCAGGCGCGCTAAGGAGGGTTACAAATAAGGCAGCAGGTGCGCGTGTTATTAAAAAAAAAATTAATTCAAATGAAGAAATACATGTAAAGTAAGTTCGAATTATATCAAGGAGGTTACGTACAGCGCCGTCTGTCCGCGAATAGATCAAGCAATAATGTCGATTTTTCAAGGATGTTACGTACAGCGCCATCTGCCCGCGAATAGATCAAGCAATAATGTCGATATATCAAAAAGGTTATGTACAGCGTCATTTGCCCGCGAATAGATCAAGCAATAATGTCGATTTTTCAAGGATGTTACGTACAGCGCCATCTGCCCGCGAATAGATCAAGCAATAATGTCGATATACCAAAAAGGTTATGTACAGCGTCATTTGCCCGCGAATAGATGAAGCAATAATGTCGATTTTTCAAGGATGTTACGTACAGCGCCATCTGCCCGCGAATAGATCAAGCAATAATGTCGATATATCAAAAAGGTTATGTACAGCGTCATTTGCCCGCGAATAGAGCAAGCAATAATGTCGATAATTCGTTCAAATACAGATCCCGATATGAAATGAAAAGGAGAGTTATAAACAAACATACATACAGGTGAAGTTAATATAAATCGTGTAATGAAAAAAATGGTCTGTGAACTTGTGAAAAACGTTTCATACTTTGTAAAATTCACAAGAGTCTGTGTACCGTGCATCCTCAAAACATCTTGAACTTTTTTTCAAAAAGAAACGCTTTGTGGAACGTAATTTCGAAAAAGTCTCATTTTTGAATCATTTTCTAGACCATTATTCATCTTGGAATATTTTGACTGACATATATTGAGTACCTTCTCCCAGGTTTGTTGTTTTTGGAAATAAAAAATCGTTCAATTGCAAAGTTGTCAGCATCATTATATACAGTAATCAAGAGGAAAAAAACAAACACATTTGTGGCGCTCCCTGTATGACTTTTTTCATCAAAATCCGATACCTGTGATGCAATGTTTGGAATATTTGGTGTAGTAATGAATATTAATATAACTGTAGTTTCATCTCAACACCAAACCTCGACACGTGTTTCGAACATCAAGTGATCATCTTCAAGAAGAATATCAAACTGATTTGATTCTCCTCTGATTTTGATCTCTTTCACATTTGATATTTATTTATTCTGAATTTTTGTCATTTGTCAGGAAGATTGAACTAAATATACGTACAATGTTATCCTTATTTATTCCATAGATGCCTCCGCTAGATATCTGCGTCTTGAGTGTCTTAAATAAACTTCACAATGTTGCCTTATTTACTCGTCTCAAACCAATTTCATGTGCCCTTATGTATTAGGTAAATTTCAACAAGCTATATAGTATATATTAGGCATTGGTCCACCATCATTATTCATATTATTATGTATACTTATTTCCACACTCTCGTAGGCATCTAGATGCCTGTTGTTGTTAACTTGTCTAACTAATCTTAATGAATTGAAGTCTATGGAATGGTTTTGTTGCAAAATATGATGAGCGAATGCGAATTTTTCTGGTTTTCAATATTTTAGTTGTGCTGAGTGTTCCTTATGTCTTATTTCAATATATATTTTTGTCTGTCCATAATATTTTGCATCGCAAATTTCGAAAATTTCAGACTTTTCTGAGGACTTCGTCCTTTGTATTATCTAAAAGGCTCTGTAGTGTATGACTTGTCTCAAATACCACCTTCATACGATAGGTTGCCTTTTATGTTTCGGGATTTGGCAACCCTAGTGTTGCAATCTGGCAACTGACAGCTCTATAGTAAAGTTGGACATTTTTGAGCTTATACATACTCAGAACATTTTGACATACACGCGCTATTTGTGTTGTTTACATAATTTAAAAGATTCATCTCGTCCCAAAAATGGAATTAAATCGTGAACATTTTCGTGCGATTATTTTTTACAACTTTCGACGTGGATTAACTCAACAAAAGTGCATGGATGAACTTAATTCAATTTTTGGCGATGAAGCTCCATCAAGGACCAGTGTTTATCGATGATATGGTGAATTCAATCGTGGTCGTAGTTCATTCCAAGACGAATTTCGTGAAGGTCGTCCAAAATCAGTTGTTGTTCCGAAAACCATTGATGCTGTGCGCGAACTGATATTGCAAGATCGTCTTGTGACCTATCGTGAGATTGAGACAACCTTAGGCATTAGTGGGACCAGCATATATTCAATACTAGTACTATGTTGCTGTATCACTGCTGTTCCAATGTTTTGACAGAATCAGAATCAACGAACTTAGGCGTATGCAGCGTTATAGAACAGTGTTTTCAAAATATTGTTCTACAGCGCCATCTAGTGGCGAGTTACAGAAAAATCGATAACCTAAAAACCTTCTCTATGAAAAATTACTTATACATGTCAAGTTTCATCACGATCGGTTTAGCGATGTAGAAGTTTATCACTTACCAACCAACCAACCAACTAACCAACCAACATCCATTTTTATATATTAGATTGCATAAACATTTGACTGTCAAAAAAATTTGTTCGCTTTGGATCCCACACAATTTGTCAATCACTCAAAAAAAGGATCGTGTCGATTGGTCGAAGGAAATGCTCAAAAAATACGATCGCAGTGTTTCGAAACACGTCTATGACATCGTGACCGGTAATGAATCGTGGATTTAAGCGTATGAGCCCGAAAGTAAACAGCAGTCGACTGTATGGGTGTTTCAAGAGGAGCCAAATCCAACAAACGTTGTTCGCGCACGAAGCACTTCCAAGCAAATGGTCGCCTGTTTTTTCGGAGAAACTGGATATGTCGCAACCGTACCACTAGACAGCTGAAGACGGACCACTCTTCACCACGACAATGTGAGCTCTCACACATCGGCTCAAACAACTGTGTTTTTGAGCTCCCAAAACATCGATTTGATTAGTCATCCGCTGTATAATACTGACACCGAATAACTTCTTTTCACTTCCGCACGTAAAAAACAAACTGAGAGGTTAACGTTTTTCGACACCTGAAGAAGCGGTTGCTGCATTCAGAGTGGCAAAAGTGCATGCAAAAGTGTATAGATTTTCATGGTGAATATTTTGAAAAACAATAAAGTGATTTTCGATTATTAATATTTGATTTTGTTCTCGAATCCCGAAATATAAAAGGCAACCCTCGTACCTAGTTCCTTGAAAATCTTTTCAAAGTTCTTTGTGTATTGGTGGTAGGAAACAGAGATATGGTTTTCGTCGTTTCTAAAAATCGAGATATTCTTCATTCTTAACCTAAACGTTTTCTTCCTAGAAACAATAAATTTATTCGCTTTTTTTTTAAACATGGGCATATTTATCAGCACGGTTAAATAAGTTAGAATCCCATTTCATAGTCAATTTTACTCACTGTGTAATCTTCAATGATGGATATTACTTCCACCATTAGTAAGACCAGTCAAGTTTTTACAAAAGAATTCTGAAAAATGCAACTTTCAGAAACCTTCAGGTCTGATGAAGTACCGGTCATCGTTTTTGAAAGAGTTATTTCTCCATCAGAAACCACTCAGCTTATACTCCGAAGGAGTATAAAAAATCTTCCAAAAAACTATGAATAATATTCTTGAATTGCCAATATTTCTTAAGCGACCATCAGTAAGGTTTCCAGAAGATAAGTACTGAAGATGTTAACTTGGTTGGCGAAACACGTATTGGGAAAGGGGTTTTAATTAGATTCTTGTGAATTAAATTGTAATTTGAAGTGCCTTGAATAAAGTTGACCAGTTTTCTATCGATTTCTTATTTCATTACTTGCAAAACTGATAAAAATTTTATGACTTCAAGCGTCGATTATTGTAGGCAGTTTGTAACACAGAAAGAGTGTCATTAATTTACTGGGGTGAAAGAAGATTTTCTGTTTATATGCAGGTTGGGAGTTACCAAACATGAGAAATCTTGGAAAATAGAGAAAGAAATATTTAAAAATCGTATTCCATACCACTAAAAGTTCTCATAATTCCAAAACTGAATATTTTTTCAAAACCGTTTATATTTCAGTGCAGTATAAAATAGTATTAGAACCTATTTCGATTTTAAAAAAATATTCCATAGATGAAAAACAAAAATTATATTTATATTCTTGCAGCCTTCATCATAAAAGAGAATTCAGAGACAAAAGTGAGAAATAATTGAAAAAAAAAATCATTTCAAGAGTGATGAGACAATTACTCATTATTGGTAACAGAATGTGATTTTTTAATTTTTCTTCCTCAATGGTTTCCAAGGTTTTTCTTTGAAAATTAGTACCTCTGGGTTTTATACAAATAAACATAGTTTCCATAGTGGTTTATTTGAAATGCAGTACTCGAAAAATTACTTTCGACTGACTATAGGGGGGTGATTTTGCTTTCTTCACAAAACTCTTGATTATTCATTATTATTCTTCCACTCAATTTGAGTCTGAATTCGCTACCCTCGCCTATTCATTTCAATCCCTCTGTCGTGATTATTTGTATTTCAAACCATACGAAGTATTGTAACTTCTTCAATTGAGAGGGATGTTCGTATACATATTAGCAATGTTTCCAACGGTAAGTGGAGGGTGATTTCTGGCCAATTATCCTTTAATTTGCACTGTGATTGACACGTGCTATAAGAAGAGATTAGTGAAGTAATTAGAGGGCAGATGGTCAGCTGACAGTTGAATTTCTACTATCCGAAAATATTTTCTGGCATAGGCTTATTACAGAATTATGAGATCGAAGTAGAAAATGTTTTATTAGATATGCGTATTTACGAAATTTTCGTCTGTTTCAAAGAATTGGAATGGCAGATTCTTCTATAAATTGATGGATGTAGCCGTTACTACGTAGTAGGAAAATAATGAAGAAAAGAGAATTTAAACTTTCTATGTCTTCTACCACTTTTATTTCAACTAACGTTACAGACATTACCATCCCAAGTAATTCTTTCCATCCTCCAGACAGTCATAAATTATCAGACTACAATTCAATGTTGCACAGAGTATTCCCACTGCCTTTGTCTGTTAACAATCTAGCAATACATATAAATAATTACACAGATAGGCCATAATAATGGTTTCAAAGCAGATACAATCCAGAAGTTATTCAGAAAACAAAGCCGTAAATTCACTTACAGATAAATATACCCCCAGATCAAACAATCAGAAATCAAGAAATGGGTAACTCTAACATATTTTGGAAAAAGAACAAAGATAATTGTGGGTTTCTTCAGAAAAAACAATGTGGAAGTGGCATTTAGACCACATGCCAGGTTATCTGATTTATTTTTCAATGCCAAAGATAAAGTGGACAAGTTGGAGAAATCTGGAGTTTATAAGCTTAAGTGTCCGGAGTGTAATGTGGGACAATGTGGTCGAAATTTCTCAAAACGATATGCTGAACATGAAAGGTCCTTCAGACTAGGTAAAAATGATTCGACGTTTTCAAACCATTCCTTGGCATGAAACCACAAGTTCCCGAATCTAAACAATACGGAAATTTTGCACTATGCAAGGAAGGATTGCAAACTCAAATATTTAGAATCCTTGGAAATTCATAAGTATAAACATTGCGGGTGCAACCTGTTAAATGATCAAATCGATTTAGTTTACTCAACGGTTTTCAATGCCAAAGATGAAGTGGACAAGTTGGAGAAATCTGGAGTTTATAAGTTCAAATGTCCGGAGTGTAATAGTGTTTATGTGGGACAATGTGGTCAAAATTTCTTAAAACGGTATGCTGAACATGAAAGGTCCTCCAGACTAGGTGAAAATGATTCGAAGTTTTCAAACCATTCTTTGGCATGCAATCACAAGTTCCCGAATCTAAACGATACGGGCATTTTGCGCTATGCAAGGAAGGGTTGCAAACTCCCCTTTCAGTTGAAACATTTATCAAAGCTTCGCGAGGTCAACTGGAAAATTGTGAAATTGGTGTGCATCTGAATGAGCAGTTACAAAAACAGGTCATAACTAGCATAAAGCTTGTCGCCCACTTATCCGGCACAGCACAGCACGTCCCGTCACGTCAAAATACGTATAATATTGAAACAATGAAAATGAATAGACAACCGCCCACTGGATCGAGCTCTTCAATCCTGTCCGGCAAATAACGTACGTGCCAAGTGAGCGCGTCGCCGGTCAGCGCTTGCCAGCATCAACTTGTCCAAACGTGCCTGGGAAGTTTCTGTCTCTCTGTTTTGCTATTCCATCAGTTGACATCACTGAGTCAGAGGGTACCTATGAAAATGGATGAGGAAAAATTGAGTTGCTTGTTAAGAATATCCAGAAGTTCTGAAAATTTGCCTGGAGTGATTCGGAAGTATTGGAAAAATGTCTTCTCGTCTTCTTTCAGGTTGTTGAAAAGATGAAGAAACTCTCCAGTTTTGACCTCTTTTGATTATTGGGCTGGACCCACATCCTATTTTATGAATTTTTTTCTTCTACATTCAATAATGCGGCCACTATAATAACGACTTCTTCGTCAGAACTGCTAGTGATAGACATGTTTCTGTCACCGCTCGATGTCAACTGAAATTCCCTTGAAATCGAGCAAACAGCACCTTCAGTATGCTGGTTGTAGCTGGTCAGCGCCGTGCTGTGCTGTGCCGGACAAGTAGGCGAAAAGCTCAAAGCTTATCGCCCACTTGTCCGGGACCGTACGTTCTGGTAAATGCCTACCGGAAAACAACTACTTACTCGGCAAATACCACGCTGGATATTGAATTATATACAACAGACATGTATGCAACATACCTCACAGAGGTTAGTTTCGCAGACGTTTCTTGTTTATCCAAATTATTCGAGTAGATCACCTACAGACCGGTTTCGAGGTATTGCCTCTGATCAATGCAGATCCGACCCAAATAGCAAAGTGCCTGGGACTCGATTAGTTTTAATACGGCTCGACTGCATTTATGCACCCTTCATCTGAAAGAGAGATTATGCTTTATCTCGTGAATATATTGTAAAGCCTTCCTATGCATCATATCTCAAGTATTTTCGTATAATTCAATGTTCACATGATAATAGCTGTTTAGAAAGTATTTTTTCTTTCGTGTAATTCAATGTACATAAGAAAGTATTTTTTTCGGAAGGGCTTTCACTTCCACTGACATGATTTTCACTTTTTTAAAGGATTTTTCTGAACTTGATTTCTTTCTTCCTTCCTTCGAGAATTTCTTACAATTTTTTCATCAAGATGGAGAAGTGACAGCCAAAATACTTCTTTCCCAAAAGAGTTGAAGCCTCCAATTTTTATACATGGAATCCACAAAACCTGAAAATTGATACCTACTTAAAAACTTAATTTTTTTCAAACAGAACCTATTTTTATAATTCTATTGCAAATACTACTCTGCATATAGTATTTTTTAATCATTGTTAGGCTGCCATAATTTACCTATATATTTGTAGAGAATCACCCTATTAACAAATTATCACCTCCACTGATAATATCCATCGAATAAGTTTGAATTCAGATTGTATACCAGAACAGATACTTCTTGAAATGACTGAAAGATTATTTTACTTTTATACGATTCCAGAGTTTTATAAAAATTATATTCAACATTTTCACTTTACCTACCCAATAACGAAAGTAAAATTAATCATAAATTATTAATAACTACAAAAATGTATTTACTTCACTGAATGTATGGTGGAAATTGAGAAAATGGATGTAACATATTCTTCCTGCAGGCGCAAGCAGAATACGAAAATCTCCCTTCATTTTTTATTCATAGAAAGAATGATATTTCATAAAAGCTGAAATTACACTTTTAAAACTTTTGTCACTCACTTTGGAAAGAAAAATATTTGAGACAAGCTACAATGTCATGCATTATACTCGTAGTAGCTTTCTATTCGTAAACGGGATATTTTTAGATAATTTCGAACGAATTGAAGAAAAATGAAAATCCGAACATGATGAACTTTGAAAAAACAAGCGCCGAAAGAACATAATATTTCACATGTTATAGGTACCCAATGAAATAATAAATAAATTTTTAAATAAGTAGTCTGGTTATTGAAATACATGATTGAAATTTCATAGTGGGTGTATGTATGACAAACATAACTATTTTGACACAAGAACGAACACTTTTCAAAATTAAATTGATAACAAAAATAATTCTACACTAGAAAACAAGAGATAATATTGGGAAACTAGCTTCGAAATTATTTGACATTTGATACTGGTATGACAAAAATTCAGTAGCTCAGTTACTTGACCATTTATAATTCAGTGTTCATTTGATAGTATTTGTTTCAAAAGAATATTTCTTTCGTGTAATTCAATATTTATATGAAAGAAGCTGTTTCAGGAGAGCTTTTTCTTCCAGTCTGTGTGACCATTTACTTGTAAACATTGATTGCGTGATTAGTCATCGTGGCTTCCGACGCCTTAATTTCCTCGAAGACACATGTAACCTGATCTTTCAGTTCCTGTTTCGTATTAATAGGTGTTCTATATACCTTTTCTTTGATTATTCCCGAGGTTGAAATCTAGGGGAGTCAGATTCGGTGATCGAAGAGGCCAAATCCAAGGACCCAAACGACTTATCCACCGATCTTGAACATATCGGGGTTAGTTCCCTACTCACTTCACGTGTGCAATGTCTAGGAGCTCCATTTAGCTAATACCGACAATTCCGAGACGATTTTCGGGGCAAATTGTCCAGAAAATCAGTCACAGTCGATCTCAGAATATCAAAATATTTTTCTGAATTCAACTTTCTTTCATAAATGCAAATAGAAACTGTATCATACATGAGCATACAAAAAACATTAAAGTTGAATTTTTGTTGGAATCCCCTTTGCTCAGAAGTGATTATTTCGACAATTGAATATACCCTCACATGAAAATTGTGATTCATCAGTCCATATAATTTTTTTCAAAAAGTTTGGATCTTCGTATATCCATGTTAGTGCCATTTTGCAAAATTCTACCCGTTTTGGTGGATTATCTTTAATAATTAATTTATTATCGTGCATATTCTGTTTTTGTAAATTCTTCATATATAAATTCAACATATTCCTAAATCAACCGCAGCACTAGATACTGATGCATCAGGATAAGCATAAAAATATCCTAAAATCTTCATTTAATTTTCTATATCACCAGTCCCCGGACTCACTACTTCAATTTGACAGTCGGACAGGTTACGCTTGAGGAAGCTATTGTATAGCGAAACGCGTGTTGCGGTTTTTGTAAAACCCTTTATAGTGAAAAACATACAGTAAACTGTATTGATTAGTTTTGAACAAGTTATTGTCAAATCCATTATTTTGTTTTTTAAATCAAACTTAGATTATGACACATCATTATCTTTGCCAATATTCGGTTGTGAAATTAAAAATTAATGTTTAAAACTCTTTTGATATTCGAGTTGATGATTGGAAATAGAAAAAGTTTCACCATATGTATTGAAGGAGTGAATTTTCGAAGGCCCCAGACCTACGCTGAAATTTTGGGAATGTGTGTATATGCACCTGATTTTTGATTTTATTGGAAATTTTATGCTTGCATAGGAGCAATTTTCTAAAAATAGTTCATATCTCATAAACGGTCAGAGATTGCTATAGGACATAGTTGATCAAACTTGTTCATATTGGTTGGCTGAATTCAAAAATTTAATAATATACAGTGTTCTATTTGGAAAAAATCAGTTATGGTCGTTTATCAAAGATACAAATTGAGACGTATTTTTCAGACACTCTGTATAAAATAACATTTAAGTTTCATTGTGAAATAATAACCACGATATGTTATCTCAACATTGCCAGAAGTTGAGTTCGATGTATCAGTCAATTCATGCGATATTAAATATTAAAAATGCCATGTTTTCGACAAAAAAAATTACAAAATAATTAATATTTTAAAAACGATGAGAGATAAGTATAGAATATATTCAACAAAAGTGATTTGGATTTTGATGCAGAATTCAAAAATGATATAATATAGAGAGTGTTCCATTTGAAATTTCCAAGTTGATGTCTGTTACATGTAGATGTGGCAACATTGTGGTGACGAAAATATTTTCGAACGATAGATCTTTCTTTGGACTTGCATCTGACAGACACATCTTTGGAAGATCTCCACATTTCATTAAAGGTTTTATTAGCATTTGTTGAAGTTTCATCTTCCTTTTTCGAAATTTCTACTGAAAAAAACTTTTGACGATCGCATTATATTCTCGTTTTCATCCACAATAGTCTCGAGTATACACCAAATTTCCCCAATCGAGTCAAGTACTAGCAGCTTTTCCGCTACACTTTATGTAAATATGGAAAATATTCATTTATATATTCATTAGACGTGACTCTGCACCAAATCTAAACTTCTTAGAGGGCGACCATTAACATGCAAATCAACCAATTTGGCATTCATGTTATTCCTGAACGTGCCTTTGCAGTTCCATAACAACTGTGTTATGATATTCTTGGGGTGATGTGGTATAGCAGTGGTGGAGGAAATAGGCATTGTACTGTGTGGTCTTTTCTCTCTTTGAAATATGTTATACAGATATGTATTTTCGATTTATCATTGTGAGTGTTGTAAGTCCCACTATTTGTTTGAGATTAGCGCCCAAAAACAGATTACTCGTTCAGTGGATGAACGAACATAATTTGTGTAAATACTATTTTCCCAGTTTGCTGACCGTATTCTGCAGGTTTTTATATCGTTTCATCTACGACTGTAGAAGACATTATCGAAGGCGATGAGGACACTTACTACTGGCAACGTTGATTGCAATTAGTTGCCTTGTAAACGAGGTCAAACTTCGACATCGAACGCCGAATGAGATTCACCCCTCTGTCTTTCACTGCAGCTTTCACACCAAAGCAACTAGATGAACTTGTGATCCGACACCATATAGCGGTGTCTCGATCTGTCAAGCTCTCAGCAGTGAGAACCTCGTTTATCTTATAGATGGCGTCTTCGTGAAGGGAAGAAGTCATCACCCTTACTTTCAGGCTTGTCTTTTTTTTGACAGTTGAGTGGTTCAGTCTAGCATCACTGATGGGACCTTGGCTGGTTGAAACAGCGCTACCGGGTATTGAATCACAAGTTCATGTAGTTGACTTGCAGTGAAAGACACAGGATGAATCTCATTCAGCGGTCGATGTCAAATCTTGGCTTTGCAACTGACCGCCTTTGGGAGCCTCGATAATTTTTGATATTCTAGAATTGAGTCTTTTGTCGATCCTATATGTGGCTTTTTCGTAGGGTGAGATGGCATCACCTTCACTTGTAAGATGTTAGTTTCAATCAGTTTTAACATTGAGTTAAATCTGATAGACGAATATGACCCGAATGAATGCCGCTTATTCATTGATTTCTCTAAACGTAGCCTGAAATGTGTGCCTATGCATAATTGCAATAAGCTGGGTTAGTTAACACTAACACATTCAACTGAAGTCAAAGAAGAATATGCTACTGTGGCTTCTGTTATGGGAAAAATCAAATATCACGAAAACAAATGGCTCATATCTGTATGTCTAAAAATGATGAATATTCTGCTCCGAAAACAAGGAGGCTATACCAAATATCTTTGTTTTATTTGTCTGTGGGACAGCAGAGCTAAGTCTCAGCACTGGGTTCGAAAAGACTGGCCTTCTAGGCTAGTTACGGTTCCTGGGGAACTGAATGTAATAAATGAATCACACGTAATACTGCCGCCTCTGCATATAAAACTTAGAATTCTACAGAATTTTCTGGGAAACCAAAAGGATGGAAGCTATGCTGAGCAGCTAGGTTGTAATATGAGTATCAAGGTACACTTCTTACAGACATTTCCCTGAAAATCTTAGTTATCTGAGTGAAGAACAGAGGCAACGGTTCCAACAAGATATTCGAACTTTAGAGGAGCGGTATCAGGGTCAATGGAATGCCACATGATGACGGACTACTGTTGGAGCAATAAAAATAGCCCTTGTGAACCAAGTCAAATGAGAAAATCCTATGAAACAAATGTTTATGATAAATAGTGCTTGTTTCTCTCATAATTGCTATTATTTAAAATATTTTTTCTGAAAATCACTTTTTTATCATATCTCACAAAATACAGCTTGTACAAAAAATCTGACTTCAGATCTGAAATCAGCACACAGAAAATGTGTAATATTAGTTATAATATTTTATGCAACAAAAACTCTGTTCTGTTGTGTTAATTGTATTACAAAAATCGTTGTTGTATTCTCAAGTATTCCTTTGCAAGCTATTTATTTCAAATGATTCAATAAGTACATAATACTATTCAACGAAAATCATTTTTGTGGAGGAAAAAATCAGATTTTCATCGACCTTTTTTGGGTATTTGTTACCTTCCACAATCTGAAAAATATAAAAATTAGAATGAAGAATTTTATACAAGTGTAGAAGAGCAAACTTTTAAGTTTACCCCGATAAGTTACTGCGTAAAAATCAAAGTATTTTTCACAAAGAAAAATCTTCTATTTATCAGTAACTTGTCGTATTTAACAATTGTGCCTATCAAAAAAATATTAAGAAATAATACTCATCTTTTACGTTTCGGAGGCCAAAATCTGCCTCCGTCTTCAGAAATGGATAAAAAAGGTATAATAAATTGCCTTTAAAAAAAGCTAAAACGATATGCAATTCAACTGAAAATCTCAATAAAGAAATATCATTAACTAAATCTGTTTTGAAAGATAACGCTCATCCAGATTCGTTCATAAATTCAACGATAAATGCAATAAAAAATAAAGAGTCAATTAAAAACCAAACGAACTTACAAACAGCTTCATAACAACATCCAACAATTACCGACTCAACATCCACCGACACCTTTCACAACTAACGTTATACCTTACATTCCAAGACTATCTGAAAAAATAAGACGAATTGGAAATAGGTATGATGTTAGAACTATTTACAAAACAAAAAATACACTGAGATCTATACTCACACATTCAAAACCCAACAACACCGAAGAAAAAACAAAAAAATGTATTTATGAAATATCTTGTTCTTGTGGTAAAAGTTACATTGGTGAAACCTCAAACCATTGAAAGTGCGTGAGAATGAACATCGAGTTTATATATAAAATAGACAATTGACAGGATCAAAATTATCAGAACACATTTTTAAATCTGACGGTGAACATCGGGTGGAATGGAATAGGACAAGAATGATAACCAATGAGCCTTATTCTAAGAGACGTAAGCTAAAAGAATCAGCGTATATTCTCATGCCTGGAGAGAATTGTATCTCGAATAGCTCCTTAGAAATAGACCGTACTTGGCTACCCATCTTGAAGAAAACTTTGGATAGTGGCGAAATGGCAACAAACTGATATCGGAGAGTACCTTGTATTACATCGAATATTTCAGTTGTCAATCAACAACATTAACATAATTTCATATTTCAAAACTTCTTTGACATCTGTCGAAGAAGTAAAGAAATAAGCTCTCAAAAAAGGAATAACTGCGAATATATTCGAATTTTTTATCTAAATTTTTTTTGTCTAAAAACACAACTAGGTTGTGTTTTTAGACAAAAAAAAGGTAACATCCTTCTTTCAGCCGTCCCATAGTCGAAACTGTATGGCTTTAGGGTGGATAAACTGTACGAAGCCTCTTCCAAAATTGATCTGAACTTATTGTACTTACATCTGTTTCGTACATTTGAGTTCGACGAAACTGACGCCAAACAATTTCTGCAATGTAGCTGGGAGCGCCGTTTACCAATCCATTCGATACGTCAATATTGGATCGCAACATATTGAGGTAGTTGTGAAATAATATGTAACCCGCCATTTTGTATAAAAGTAAGTATGGCGGTCATGGAGTAGAAACTGCAGAACATTTTATTAAGTTTTGTGAATTTGGTGTTATAGTTAAACAAATTATATTTCGGCTTGGGGTAAAATAGGCCGATACAAATATTACACGTTCTTTAAGAATGAAATATTAATGTACAAATAGATAAAATCTTAGGCAATATGAATAAGATTATGCTATTTACAATACAGTATGACACAACTTTGGAATACATTTGACTAAGACTAACTTATTTCACTCTAACAGATTTTTTTAAATTGTCTATCTTTTTCGATAATTTGTTTTCTTATTTGGTTTTTAAATATTGGTTTGGAATAAGAATTTTTCATTTTGTGACGTACAGTGTTATATAATTTAGTTGCCATGAAAGAATATGCTCTTTGTGAAATTGATTTTTAACAGTAGGATAGCTTAGTTGGTCGCGATGCTGTGTGTTATAGTCGTGGTTTCGTGATGATGCTTTATTTTTGCTGGAATATATATAAAGTTCTCCATTACAATTTTTATATTTTTTCCGAAAAGGCGATAAAAACTCAGATTGTCTCCACAAAAATGACGTTCGTTCAGCATGTGAATTTTATTTCATTTGGAACTCTCACTGTTAACAATTTTATAAAATCAACGCTGAGTGAAATCAACCATTGCGAGTCATCAACCACTGAAATTGGTAACTGGCGCCCCATCTTCCGAGCGGACGACACTGCGCTTCCTTCCAATTTGGAGCCCGCTATGATGCGCCCTGTAGTTACACATTAATTAACATATCATTGAAGTTCACGATCGTTATGCGACCCCCCACTGGCGTCACATAATGGCCACTGATTGGTATATAAATCCCCACCAAAGAGGCAGGGAAATAGGAAAAACCTTTCAATTATGTTTATTCGAGATTCGAGTTTGATGAAAAGACGAGGAAAATGTACTGCTGTATTCCGAAATGTAAATTGCACGGATTTATCTTTCTGATGGGGCTTTTGATTGTTTCAAATTGCGCTTTTATACGATAAATGGAAATTTATACGTTCTTTTCGCCTTATTTATCTGGGTCACGGAAAATTTGTCGAGGATAATCGTTTTATTTTTTGTATTCATGATCGAGCTTGTTTACCAAATATTATTGATTCAATTAGATGGAAAGAGAAATTATTTTCATTTGAGGTGGCTTTCCAATGTAAGATCTGTATTTGTATCTGTAGAGTAGGGAGAGTGAGTGTAGGCCCACAGCACTTAGGCCACATGTGACCCATTGTACATCTTCGCGAGGAGTTGTCCTCCTAGGTCATTATCCATCCAATCCTTTCCAGGCACTGGAAGACATCTCCTTTATATAGGCAGGTGTGGGGCAAGATTCGCCGAACACACACTCTCTTATTGACGATAACTCCGTACACTCGCATAGGACATGCCTGACAGTTTCATCTTCCTCTATGCACATCCTGCATAGAGGTGTGTCTACTAGCCCCATATTATGGAGGAGTTTCCTTAGTTGACAGTGGCCAGTCAAAAATCCTACTGTGAGCATGGGTGAGGCTTTTGGCTATTTCCGCAATGGTCGGAGTCATCAGGCCATAGGTGTCACTGAGTCCAGCCGCTTCCTTGGCTAAAGTGTGGACAATGCGATTACCTTTACTCCTGTCGTACCCTTTAACCCACCTCAGGAAAATGTTATTATCTATCGAGGATTTGGCTAAAGGTTGGTGGCACTCTAGTACTAGCCCTGAGGTGACACGTTCTATGTTCAAGGCTAATAGGGTTGTCTGCTATCAGTGATATGCTATGCAGTGTTATGTTTTTGCCAGAAATTCCTTTCCTGGTTATTTATTTTGTGGCGATTGAGATACCAGCCAGTCCTGTTTGAACCAAGCTGGTATTTTTTCCCATTCCCCACTTAATCCTTAGGCTTAGTGACCTGGAGTACACTCCACATCGTGAGCCTTCTTTGGTTTTTGAGCCGTATGTATATATGCGTATTGCAGTCCTATCAGGCTAGCAAGGCGAATCCAGCAAAATTGCAAAAAAAGATACATCAATTTGTAGCTTATTATTTGCTAATTAGTTGCCAAAACAACGATTTTGTTGCTCGTGCCGATCCCTAGAAATCGCAAATAATGCTATCGTGATATCAAGGTAGCAAGGTAACTCAATTAATTATATACTTTCCCTTTGATCTTTATAGAATATTCAGTCGCTATTTAGTTGCTAAACCTTGGATATAGCGAAAAATTTTTAAATATTTTTTTTATGTTTTATGATCTTGCTATTTTGAAACTGTTTTTTTCCTGGAATTAAAGATGTTCTAAATTTTTTGCTCACCAAGAGTAAACTTGAATACACCTTGAGTATCAGCAACAAAATAGCTGAAACCGATCGGCCGATTTTCATTTTTCTTTATTTTCCACGTTCTTGCTATCTTGAAACTGGTTTTCCTTAGAATGAAAAGTGTTTCAAATTTGTTGCTCACCAGGAATATACTCAAATACACCTTGAGTATCAGCAACAAAATATTTGAAACCGATCGGCCGATTCAAATTTTTTTTTCATTTTCCACGTTCTTGTTATCTTGAAACTGGTTTTCCTTAGAATAAAAAGCGTTTCAAATTTGTTGTTCATCAGGAGGGTATTCAAATACACTCCGAGAATCAACAACAAAAAAGTTGGCCGTGATCGGCCGATTTTTAATATTTTTTTAAATTCTTCCCGTTCTTGCTATTTCGAAACCGGTTTTGTCTGGAACACAGAGTATTATGAAATTGTTGCTCACCAGAACAGGACTCAAATACACCTTGAGTATCAGCAACAAGATAGTAGAAACCAATCGGCCGATTTTTTTTTTCTTTCACCTCGATCTTGCTATCTTGAAACTGGTTTTCGTTATAATGAAAAGTGGTTCAAATTTGTTGCTCACCAGGAGTATACTCAAATATACCTCGAGTATCAGCAACAAAATATTTGAAACCGATCGGCCGATTTGAATTTTTTTTTTCATTTTCCACGTTCTTGCTATCTTGATACTGGTTTTCCTGAGAATGAAAAGCGTTTCAAATTTGTTGCTCATCAAATACACTCCAAGAATCAGAATCAGATAATGTCTAACTAATCTTAATGAACTGAAGTCTATGGAATGGTTTTGTTGCAAAATATGATGGGCGACTGCTGATTTTTCAGGTCTTCCATTTTTTAAGTGTGCTATGTGTTCCTTATATCTTACTTTAATAGATCTTTTTGTCTGTCCATAATATTTTGTACCGCAGTCCTTACCTTCAATTTCGTAAATTCCAGACTTTTCCGAATTCTCTGTAGTGTATGACTTGTTTTAAAAACCATCTTAATACCTAGTTCCATGAAAACCTTTCCAAAGTTCCTCGTATATTGGTGGTATGGAACTGAGATGTATTTATATTGGTTTTTGTCCTTTCTGAAAGTCGAGATTTCGTTCATTCTCAACCTAAACTTCTTTTTCCTTATTATGTCATCTACAATACCCCTCGAGAAACTGTTAGTGGCAGCTATTTTCTGTATTGTACGTCTTTCTTTTGTGAACCTATCATGTGTTAGAGGTAAAGTCAAAAGACGATGCACTAAAAATTCAACCCAGATGTTTGTGCTGTCCACAGTGACATCTATTATTTAAAATGGAAATAAAGTCGTCAATATTCGATTTTTTGGTATCGAATATCGCGAAAATATCATCCGCATACCTTAACCAAATTCTAGAAAAAAACGTCGACTTTTCTTTGGTTTCCATTTCGAATCTGCTCATGAACAGGTCTGCCAGGTAGGGGAACAAGGGGTTTCCCATGGCCGTTCCTTCCTGTTGTTCATGAAAGCAACCTTCTACCTGGAACCGATTTTGTTTCATACACAAATTATGTATGTATGAAACATGTATGTATGAAATAAAATCGGTTCCAGGTCAAAAAGATCTATTAAAGTAAGATATAAGGAGCACATAGCACACTTAAAATATGGAAGACCTGAAAAATCAGTAGTCGCCATCGTATTTTGCAACAAAACCATTCCATAGACTTTAGTTCATTAAGATTAGTTAGACAAGTTAACAACAACAGGCAACTAGATGCCTATGAGAGTGTAGAACTAAGTGAACACAATAATATTATGAATAACGATGACGGACCTATACCAAAGAGCATACTATATAGCTTGTTGAAAATAAAATAAAATAATGTTGTTGGGTTTACTGATAATTACATAAGGACACATTGCAAAAAAAAATGTTTTATATAAACATTTATTGTAAAATAATAGATAAGGCAAAATTGTAAAATTAATTTAGGTTGGTAGACCTGTATGTTTGGTACGCCTGGATGATTTACCTGTATGGGTTACCTTTATAGCATAAATAGGGTTAGCTCGCATCAGTTTCTAGTTTTAATCTTCCTCTTTGAAGATGATCACTTGGTGATCGAAACACGTGTCGAGGTGTTGAAAATAACAATTTGGTGTTGGGAAAAAACTCCAGTAATATTCAATACTACACCAAAGGTTCCAAACTAATTAGCAACTAATTAGCTACAAAATGATGTATTTTTTTTTCAATTTTGCTGGATTCGCCATGCTAGCCTGATAGGGCTGCGTATTGCATTTGTAGCATCTGACTCTTTGTTCTGTTTTATTTGTATTTTGTAGGGTTCATCAAACACAAACCTGGTTCAATTGCATCACTGGTTGTCTGCAGCAGAGGTTGCGCAGCAGGCGCTTCTCGCCATAGGCTCATTCATTCAATGTAAGATATTATCATTTGGAACAAATCTCAAACACCGTTTTATTCGTATCAAATTGGTATTTGGTGGGCTGGAAACTTCGTAGGCTGGAAACTTCGTAGGCTAACACAGATGGCGCTACTAGTATTAAATCCATATGATTTTTAGTTCACCCTAAACTTCAAAGGTTTGGCTAGATAAACATTATTTAGACTCTACACCAGTAAAATCATACTCTCACCAACAAAGATAACAAAGATATTACCTTAAGACTGGAAATGGCGAAAATTTTTTATAGATTCATGAGACTTAGACTCTCAATTCATGAATATCAATGATGAATTATTCATGATAATTACAAATTTTCACAATATAGACTTAATTTACAATATGCGTTTCACTATATAGTAGTTTCCTCAGTTGGACTGAAATAAAGGCTATATCAAGAAAATTTGAAGACCAGAAACGGAAATATCATCCTAATTTTCTTCTTCGTGTTCTTCAAGGACACTTGGGTCCAGCAATGCACTTTTGATTGAGCTTAGCACCACTGATGAGACCTATGAGGAGTCGAAACGAGGTTGTGTGATGTTGGTTCACGAATGCTTGGTTTTTAGCCTCTGCTTTCAACAAGAGACTCTAGTCTTGCGTAGAGAGAAAACAAAATGTCATTCAATAAATTATATGTAGCAATTGTAATTTTTTTATAGTGAAGAATCCTTACCTCTTATTACTAATATCTTATTTCCTCTAATGAATCCTTTACTCTATAAAAATGATACAATTCTTTTTGATCTATTAGTTCATGGCCACTGTAGGGCTCTGTTGATCAATATTCATCAATTTTAGAAGTAATTGGATTGAAAAATGGGGTTACAATTGTTTTACAGTTAACCATCTGTCGTCCCCCTGTAAACGATAGCCCTCAGAAGATTAAACTTGTGAAAGCCATGGATCAACAAGGTCTTACCCTTTGACGTGCGACTCCAAGCAGGGGAATAAAGTATTTTTCAGGTTATCGACAAACTCGTTAATAGAAATCAAATGAAACACAACTTTAAAGTGAGAATTTTATTAATAAAAAATATGTTGTAACATAAAAATCACAATCAAGATAATTAACAATATTAATTGATTTACATTAAGAAACATAAGAATAACTAAAATGGAACATTAACGATATATGTTATGAAATATCTACAAATACGAGTTTTATACATTGATTTCTGACTAGAAAAATTATATATATATATATTATTTCTCTCCACTTCATTCTCACATAAAAAAGATTTATATGAGTCTAAAAAGCCTGTAAGACGAAACTGATAAACGATTCATTTTTTTTTTGTTTTTGGAAAGTAATGAAGAGAGGTTGATATCGTTTTCTTTGGCTGAACAAAGAAGTCAGTGTTCGTTATTGTTTTTTTGAGAAATATTTGAAATAATATGCAATACGTTCGACAATAAGAAGAAAGAACCAAAAATTTAATTTTGGAAAAAAGTTATTACTATTCATAATAATGAAACAATTTCCACAGTAATAACTTCACTAAAGACGCATATCACTACACAGTAGCTTCCGCAGTCGACATGGCACATTAAACTATTACACAGTGCATTTTATACAGTGTGGTCCACTAAGTCTGCAACAAATGGGAAAGTTTTTTATCATCGAGTTCTCAGAAAATTTTATTCCTGACAAAAGTTGGTGCATGTTCCAAAACTTCACCAAGTGTACCTGAAATGGCTTTTTGACAAAACCGTACAGGATAGGCCAAAAAATATAAAGTTCGTTCAAGAGTAACGTACCCTTATTTCAAAAAATATAGAAATATGTTGAAGAGAAAAGTTGCTTAGAATTGAAAGTTATGTTCAGATACTAAGTCATGGTCTGCTATTCGTAGGATAGACTTGCTATTCGATTAAAAAATCCATGACTTCGTATCTGAACATAACTTTCAATTCTAAGCAACTTTTTTCTTTAACATATTTCTATATTTTTTGAAATAAGGGTACTTTACTCTTGAACGAACTTTAATATTTTTTGGCCTATCCTGTATGGTGTTTGTCATAAAGCCATTTCAGGTACACTTGGTGAAGTTTTGGAACATGCACCAACTTTTGTCCAGAATAATTTTTTTTGAGAAAACGATAATAAAAAAGTTTCCCATTTGTTGCACACTTTGTGGACCACACTGTATATTAGTAGAAGTAGTTGATAAAATTAATTATAGGTCAGTTACATTTTGAGAAAAAGTAATTACATTACTATATTGATTCATTCATATATGAGTTGATGTTATCTTTATACGTGGTTATTGACCTCTTCGAATAGTCATGCTATAGTAAGCTGCTGTTGATGAGAGTGATTAGATTTGTTGTTGCTAGTTGGGAGAATTTTACGGAATTAGGTTTATTGTTGATTTTTGTAATTGTGAAGACTACAAAGTTTATTGAATTATTAATTTCTAGTTCTATATGTGATGGAATTGGCTAATTCTTGATGAAAATCCATAATGTATTCGAGTAATTTTGTAAGATTTTCACTAAAACACGTGTATGAATACGCCTGAAGAAGCTATTGTATACCGAAACACCTGATGATTGGCCGATAACTTAGTCATCGCAATTTCAAACTACGACGGCCTTCAAACCCGAATAAAGATAGTAACACTGTGTTAACTGTGTTGAATGAAGGAATGTAGTTTCAGTTGCACGTCAAGAAGAGTACTTCGACCACGCCATTGAAGATGACTGCCGCAGTTTCAGTTGAAACGTTTGGAGATTATTACCAAAGAAGTTCGGCAAAAACCGGGAAACCAACCAAAACACTGTGTTGAATGTGTTACTTGGATAAATACTATATTGTGTAGCAATCCTGTGAATGATATCTGATTCAATTCCATATCCAATCGTGTAATTCAATGTTAATATGAAAGTAGCTGTTTCGAGGGGAATTTTTTCCAGTTTCTGTCTGAAAGTTACTCCTTTGCATGATCTACTTTTGTTTGTATAGAGTTACCTTTTCTAAATTTCTCTTTGGAAGATTCTCACATTTTTTATTTAAAGATGGAGAAGCATAAAGCCAAAACTTTCCTTTCCTAATATATTTTTTGAAATGAACGAGGTATATTTTCAGTGGAAATTAATTTCTGGAAAAGAAAGGTTTTGGCTTTCTGCTTCTCCATCTTCATTCAAAAAAGGGTTGGAATCTTCCGAAGAAAGAAAGAATGCAAATAATTTCAAAATAAAATCTTTATAAAGATGTGTAGATCATGCAAAGAAGTAATTCTCAGACATGAATATTGAATTATACAAAATAAATAAATCCTATTCAGTTTATATTCCAAACATTTGTTATGGGATTGAATCAGATATTATTCAGAGAATTGCTACATAATATAGTAGGTATACGAAAGGGGTAAAAGTTAACCAGCATGGAACACTGTCATTCCTAATGGCGGATATAGATGTTTCGAAATAAAACTCTTGCCTTATTGCTTCTTCAATACCGATCTGAATAACAATGCAAGATAAAGCATTCAATTCACTCATAAAACTACCACTTTATATCACGAATGGGTTAAATCTCATCGACAATGTCATCGACGCTGTTACGTAATGACATTTATTCGCCTTGATTTGATCCCAGCTAAAGGAATCTTGTTTAAATTGAAAGGGATATATTTTTAGGGGAGAATCATTTTTGGGAAAGGAAAGGTTTTACTTTCTGCTTCTCCTTCTTCATTCAAAAAAAGGACGTGTTTATCTTCGAAGGTGAAACCATAGCCCACCAAAATATTAAGTGAAATTGTAATTGCAAAAAACAAATATTTGAAAAAAAAATGTATTTTAAACTTTTCAGAAACCTTTTCATATACCTTTTTCAAATTGTTTAGCAAAGCAGTAACTTTTATGATGAATTTTCATCGAAAAATTTAATTTTTGGTTCGTTTTTATTCCTGTTCATCACGTTGCCGAACATACTGTATACATGAGTGGTTTTGAAAACTTGGTCTTTTTGATTGTTTTACACAAAAATATTTACGTATTTTCTCCTACAACTGTCTCAAGAATAAAAACCGTTCACTAAGTAGATGCAGTTGTTTTACATTTGACAGCCATGGACAAACGTTACATTATGAAAAATTGCTGCGGCAGCAGAGCTGAGAAAACTGCATGGTGACTGAGCATCGTACCTTGGCATTCCTTGGGGAGGACAACATGGTGGGGGCTCTCCTCCATTTTTGCGTATTCCTCCTACATTGAGGAGGTCTTTTTCTACCGAAGCTTGGTGTCGAAGCTGTTCCAAACGGAGTTGGTTTTGCCGTTTCCATTTGGTTCTGAAATCAAAAAGAGTTATTCCATGTTGGTCTAATGAAAATTAAAAAACTTTTTTCAGAAGACTATACAGGGTGTCCCATAAAAAACTTCGCGGGCAAATATCTGAAGACGCCAATTTTTTTAAATGGTTACTCAGTATTTTCAATTGGTTTTTGAATTCTGCATTAAATTCTGAATACTGATGAAAAAAGGCAATTTTATTGCGTATTATAAGGAGGGCCATGAATAAGTCAAAATAAATGCAATAATGTATTTATAGATCTGTCACAAGACCTGTCAGATTTGATGAAAGTGTATTCAGGTTTGTGTTGGTTTTTCGTAAAATTGAAAAATGGTTCAATTTTCAAATGCAGAAAAGTTGGATATGATATGTATTTATGGCGAAGCAAGAAGGAATTCTAAAGAAGCAGCGAGAATATACGCTAATCGGTATCCTGCCAGAAAATTACCGTCAGACAAAACATTCGCTGACTTAGCCAAATCTTTGGCACGAAATGGATGTTTTAATGAACGGAAGCGAAAAAAAAACAAAAACGGCTACTGATGAGAATCACAGTGTTGCAGTGCTAGGTCAAATGGTGTTGGAACCATATAGTTCTACCAGACAAGTAGCAATGCATTGTAACATTTCGAAATCGTCAATACAACGTATTTTGTCAAAAAATAAATTCCATCCATACAAAATACATTTGGTTCAAGAACTACATCCAGGTAATAATCTTCATTATTCAGTTTTAATAACTAAAATATATTCTCATATTCAGGAGATGCTGATAGAAGATTGAACTTCATTTCATGGTTGTCCACCCGTATTCATGATGATGATCAGTTTCTGAAAAAAATATTATGGGGTGATGAAAGCCGTTTCCATTACAACGGTATAATAAACAAACATTATCGTCACTATTGGTCTGACGTGAACCCTCATTGGGTGCAAGAAACGAGAGTTCAGTATGTGTGGGGGTAAATGTTTAGTGCGGTTATTTGATAGTACCACATTTTTTTGAAGAAATTGTCATTGGGGAGAGGTACTTGGTTTTTCTACAACATATGTTGCAGAATCTCTTGGAGAATTTACCAATACAAACTCGACTGAATATGTGATTTTAACAAGATGGAGAACCTTCACATAATAATAGAATAGTTACCCAATATTTGGATGATAGTTTTAATGAGAAATGGATTGGAAATAAGGGTCCAATACCATGGCCAGCTCGAAGTCCAGATATTACTCCACTAGATTTCTTTTTGCGTTTATATGCGACGTCCACAAAATTTAGAGGATTTGAAAAATAGTTTGTGCGTTATGGACGCACAAATGTTTGTGCGTCCATAACGCGAGAGACGTTTTTAGCTGTCACGAATCGGGAATTACTAAAAAGATGCAATATGTGTATTCTACGTGAAGGGAGGCAGTTCGAACACTTACTAAAATTATTCTTGTTATCACTAATTGATTTCGTTATCATCATGTTAGTCGAGTTATGGTCAAAGTGACATATTTTTTGGTTATTTGAAACATTTATTTTAATTTGTACAGAAATACGCAACTAGATGAAATTGAACTGACAATTAAATCATAACTGATGGATTCATTTTATTAAACTCTCATTATTGCATTCATTTTGACTTATTCATGGCCCTTTTTATAACATGAAATAAAATAGCCTTTTTTCATCAGTATTCAAGGAAAACTACAAGTGTGCTATATGGCTAAATTCAGAATTTAATGCAGAATCCAAAAACGAATCGTAAAATCTAGGTTACCATTTGAAAAAATTGGTGTCGGTATCGCGACGCCCTAATGGATGACGCCAATTGCTGGATCTCTTCGTAAATAAGAGGACTCTTTGACATCAAAATCATCTGTCTTCACGAAATATGGATACTCTCTCTCACTTTTCAGTTATTTGCCCGCGGAGTTTTATGTATATGCTTTCATATATTTGGAGACATTTGAATTGTACATTATATATTGTGTTCCAACAAAGACTTCCGAACTTTGACAATTGATAACGGCGGCCACCTTGTTCAAGCTACAACTGTCAAATTAGTTGTCATTTTTTTATTTAATCTGTTTTGCCAAATCACCACGGACGCATATAGCATTCAATTACACGTGCAAACAAAATTGTTTTATCGAAATGGGTGTTCTAATCTGCCAACATACCGCGCGGTTCGCTCATTTAACGGTCGCCATAATTGTACTACTGAGAGGACCACTCGTAATATGGTGAATAAATTTGAGTCTACTGGTTCAGTCAACGATCGACCAACACCCGTCCGTCGACGAAACGCAAGATCTGCCTAAAAATATCACCGGTGTCTGTGAGAGTGCGTAGAATAATCCGAGGCAGTCGATTTCGCGTCGGTCACAAGAACTCGGCCTTTCGCAGACCACAACATGGCATATTTTGAATCATGACTGGGGCCAGTAGCCGTACAAAATTCAACTGACCCAGAAACTGAAGGTAAACGACCATAGACAACGACGTGTGTTCGCTAAATAGGCTTTGAATCAGTCGGCAACTGACTCTAATCTTCATGAAAAATCATCTTCAGCGATGAGGCCCATTTCTGGATGACTGGGTACGTGAACAAACAAAATTATCGAATTTGGTACGATACCAATTCACATGAGATCCAATAGCGTTCAATGCATCCCGAAAAAGTCACTGTTTGGTGTGGTGTCACTGGTTGGGATGGCGGAGTCATCGGTCTATATTTATTTGAGAACGACGTTCGCCAGGTCATCACTGTCAACAGCGAGCGCTATAGGTCGATGATTACCAGTTTCTTTCATCTTGAATTGGATTATCTGGACACCAATGACATGTGGTTTCAACAGGACGGCGTGATGGTGATTGAACTGGCCACCGAGATCCGGCGATTTTACCCCGTTAGACTTTCTCGTGTGGAGTTTTCTCAAACCGCAGATGTATATGAATGAGCTAAAACAACAGCGGTCCTAAAGCCAACATAACATGCCATTAATCAAATTCAATCTGATTTATGCGCTAAAGTCATGTAAAATTGGACGTTTCGGCTGCGCAGCATCCAGAGAAGCCGTGACGGGCATTTGAACGATGTTATATTCCACATATAACGACATGAATAGAACTTTCAAATGGATGGGAAAAATTGATGATATCTCACTCACATGAATTTGTTTGTTCAAGCCTACTTTAAAGGGACCTAATTTCGGTAATCCGCTAATACAAGATGTAAAAGGTAAGTACCATGTTTTTTGGTAATTAACCGTTAATTTATTGAATTAGAACCTTTCCAAAATTTTAGAAAAATCATTTTCGACGGTTTTTTTCATATTTTGACAAGTTAAGGAAGTGTATAATCGGCGAAACTGATAGTTTGATCAGTGGTGTTTGAAGAAAATAAACTATTCATAGAGATATTGAAAAGTAGTGACCCCAGCACAGTGCCTTGAGTCACTGTTCTGAGAACATTTAGAACACCATCAATTTCAACACTCTGTTCACGATTTGATAAATAACTAGACAAAAGGTTGTATGTATTCTAACGGATGCCATGCAGTATGATACAGGATGATATACAGTGTCAAAAGCCCAATAAATATTCCAATAATGGGTATTTTTTTATCTAGAGCATCATAAAAAATTGTTGTAAATTTATAAATGGCATCCTCAGTTGATCTGCCTTCTCTAAAACCGTACTGAAATTCCGACAATATGTTGAATTTCTTCAGTCTAATTTTTATTATTCATTGGGCAGTAAAGAAATTGGTCTATAGTTACTGATTTTTAATTTATCCCAATCTTTATATACAGGTTTCATCAATCCACATTTTAAAACCTCTCGAAAGCACCCAGAATCGAAAGATTTATTACATAAAAATGTTAGCTACTTCTTTCTAAGTTTCTGATCGGATATTATCATATCCGGGTGACATTCTTGGTTTTAATTTTTTAATTGTTTCCATAATTTCGAACTCATTTAGGTACATCGTGGGTTCCAGATTGACCAATTCAACTCTATAATTTTGCAAATTTGGTATATTGTTTGCTAAGTTTTTCCCCAATTCGCTATAATGCTTATTGTAATCATCGGCTATCTTCATTTTGTCTGTGATGATAGACCCATTATCTAATTCTATTTTGTCAATAACTTTTTATACATTTTCTCCACTGATTTTCTTAACAAACTGCCAAATAGCTTTGGAGTTATTTTCACTTTTTTGTATTTGTTGTGAATAGAATGTTTTCTCAGCTACCTTGACGATTTTCTGAAGCTTATTTCTGCTACATATATTTATTACAGTTCGTTGTTATTTGGATCTTTCAATGACATTTGATACAATTTTTGTTTCACATTTATAAATTTAAGTATTGCCGCGGGGCGCCAATTTTTCCTGTGTATATTTTTTCTTTTTATTTTAACAGTGTTTGTGTTTATTGTGCGCATCGGCTTATCCTTGTGTTGCCTCAGGAGTGAAGTATTCTTTGCTGCTTTTATGCGAGCCTTTTGCTGAACGAGTTCCAATTCTCTGACAAAGTTGTGGTCACATCTTTCAGTGTCAAAAATAAAACAAAAATCGTCAGCAGCTGTCTCAAAAAGAAATGCTGCAATTTCTGCTCTCTCATGGTAGCGGACCATGCAGAGAAGAAGATGAGAACTCCTGATGACCTTACAGACTCCATCAAGTACCATTCTGTCATGTAGACACAACAAACCCAAAAGTCTACAGCCTTCCTGTTGTCCGGGAAAGTATACCCATGATACGAATTATTCGGGATGTGAATTCCTTATATCATTATTATTATCAAAATTATTAATGTCTCGCATTCTAATTGAGAGTTAATGACTGAATAAATGAAATGAATAATTCAATAATACACTTTTAATCCATGAAAAGAGTAAATAAACGGGTCCAAGAATGGTACCTTGGGGAACATCTCGAGCTAACATTCTAGTATCCTACCTTCTGTTCTGATACCACGTCTTCACCTGCGTCTCGCTGAGATTGAGGGCGTCCGCCACGTCGCTTCTATCAGCGACGGAGAGGTACTTTTGGCACCGAAATTTCCGTTCGAGATACGCCAGCTGAGCGTGCGTGAATGCAGTCCGTCTGCGACGTGGCTTGCGGCTCTTCGACGCCTCCGATTGGGCGTCGCCGCCCCCGAAGAAGCTCTTAGAGGCGGGCGACGGTGGAGTCTCGACGTTGCGGTAGTCGGAAGTATCGGGATCGGAATCGGGGAACGCTGAAATGAAGGAAAGGTAATTTTTGAGATTTCGTTAAAAGGTTCTTCGTAATGAAAATAAAAATGATGAACCGTTTATTTTCAACAAGTACATGAACCCATTTAAGGAAGAATACAATGGAAAAATATTTATTCATTTACGGGACAAGCCCAACTCAGTAAAATACAGGTACAAAATACTACGAGCTAATCTTAAACAGTTTAGAAACTTGGAAACTTATGTAATTATTCACGAGACCACAAAATACTTTAATAAATAGTTGTAAAAACTATATAGGGAGTCATCAATATAAATGCAATATCACGAGAAGATGATGTAAAAGAATTCCGATGATCAAATTGGTTTGCTACGAGGACACGTGACAGGCAATTGTTGTAACCATAAATGGTTCAATCGAACTTAATGTGAAAAGTTAGGTTAGTTCCTCGATATGAATTGTGTCATTTTAAATATTCTACCCATTTCACAATAAAGTGGAGGTAGAAATTCGTGTAACTGGAATTTTATACTTCAACACCAACGAATTCCGATACCTTTTGCGACTGAAAATTCAATTTTCAAACTAGTTTACAAAACAGAGTTGAGTGAAATATATCTTTCCTTCCAAAATTAGTTTCTAAACCAGTATATAGACACGCCTGAGGAAATCCAACAAGCATCATTGTTTCATAATTTCATGGTGCTGCAACAGTTTTATTTTGGTGGTATTTTACAATTACTTTAAAAGTGTTTCATAAATTTGTCAAAAAACGTTTATAAAACAAAATTAAAAACCGTTATGAAATAGTCACGAAATTATCACAGAAACGTTTTCACAACTAACTTATAAACCATATTATCCTATAACAGTGAATAGTTTTGTAGTAGTTTTATAGCACTTTTCTGCGAGGTTTGTATGATATTCATAAAACTATCTCAACTTCATTTTATAACTTCATTTTATATATATATATATATATATATATATATATATATATATATATATATATATATATATATATATATATATATTCATGAAACATTGTCAATCACCTTCAAACAAACGTTAAAAACAATATTCATCAGTTTTGCACCATCTATAATACTTATTCGAAATAAACAGAGGTTTCACGATCGTTTGTAGCAGAACCAAGTTGCAACATCGAACACTGTAGGTATGAGAAATCGCATTCCATCTTTCTCTGCAGCTACAAGGCCATTTGATAAACTCAAGTTCAAAATTGAAGAGAAAAGCAGCAAATTTCTCGTTCCGTCCTTCGTGGGGGCAGATTTTCATGTATTTGGTGTTGGAACAGATGTTGTAATTATGGGATCGCACAGGCACCGCTCTTAGAGCGCCACAAAGATTTTTTTGTAGTGCTTGTGTTCTATCCTTTGGAAAAAAGTAATCTAGTTGGCATGCAGTTGAAACTGTATAGTAAAAGAGAAATTGATTTGACGGTCGATATTGAAGCTAGGTTCTACAACAGACTGTCGCGGGTACCGTTGTTCATTTAAGATGAGCAAAGTTTGAGATTTTTGTACCAAACTCATTTATCTTAGGTCTTTGAGGACAGTTCAACAATATTCATGGGCCAACAATACATCTGTGGTTCCCCCTAGCGCCGAAAATGAGACTATAGCAGGTTGAAACAGACCCAACAGGACCCAACCTGGAAATATTCGAAAATCGTTGAAATGTAAAAAAAATCAATAGGAACAGTACAAAATTTTCTCTTTTTTTTCCTTAAATTTACTGAATGTACGTACACCTTTTTTTCTAAATTATTTCAATTCCTAAAAACATATCCAATCAAACTCGTTTCACATCAAAACCCTCTCAGTAGCCCTTCGGGCAGTAATTAAATCCGTCTTCACCACTTCAAACAGCAGGAATCTTGCGAGGCCCTCCAATTAGACCCCTGTTGTCTTCTATATGCGTTTTGAGCTGTTTACGTTACGAATTAATGAAAAAAACGCTTTGTTTTTCTCGTCCTGGGGACAGAGCCTTCTTTGTGTTTTGCCCGGACTAACGCTCCTCACAAATGTTTTACGTTCTTGAGTAGTGTCTGGTTGTTTCTGAAGTGATTTTATGTGTTTTGTCTTCACGTTCTGTGCCTTCGGGCTATGCGGAACTGTGATAATTATTCTTTGTGTAAATGAGAAAAAATGCACGAATATAAGATAACATCAACGAAGTGGTATGCTTTTTCCTGACTTTCTCCTTTTTTCGTTTGTCAATTGCTATTCGAGAATTGCAAAATACGTTTTTGAGTATTCAACGTGCTGGTGGTGGAGAGATCTTCAGCATGATTATAATTATCATTAATTGAAGTAGGTTCCTAACATTATCGAGACTATTTTTAATCTATACTTCACTTCAACACGCGGTTCAAACGTAGTCAAACTTCACACCAAATGAATCCAGCTTCCTAACCAAGCAGATTAGTTTACTTGGTGAATGATCTTTCTGTTCAGCTTAAAAAGCGGGCACTATCTGCTACCAGAGCCTGAATTTCTTAGAGAAGAATAATCGACTTCCAGGTTGACAGAACTACCACGGTTTGCCATGGACCTGATCAGCTGTCAGTCTGCGACTGACATTTGTGGCTTGGGAAATAGATCTTCTATGACTCATTCCAGAGAGGTGCCCTCTCATCAAAGCTGCACGGTACTAACTGCACCACCAGTCAGAAGGGGGATATTCACAGTGTCTCAGGAAAATTCGTAAAAAGAAATACAGCTAGATCACCCTGTACATGTCTAATTGACATACTTTACATGAAACAACAATGAAAGAGCGGGAAATTCAAAATTCAAAATTTGTGTACAAAAATCTATAATTTTCACAAAATAGACAACCGGCAGAAGATGTAAATTAATGTCAAATGGAAACGATTTGATATCTGTTGAATAAAATTGGAAGAGACATCATAAAATTGTTGTAAATATTTAGAAATAATGAGAAGTTTGAAAATTATTGTAGTAAACCGTTTCACTAGTTACGTGTATGAAATGATGCTAACGAAAAATGTATATGTTCAGACATAAGTGAGGTTAAGTATGTATTTACACAAATATTAAGGAAAGATGTATCTAAATTTAGAAATAAGTAGCAAACTTGTAGAGCAAATAGTTTTCAAGATTTCAAAGCTATAAATTTGATAGTTAGTAACTGAGTAGATGATTTTCAACTTTTTTATCAACAAAAGGTTCTTCCCAAGGCAACGAAAAGAGACGCCACACCAAATAATTTCTCCCAGAATTCAATTAAAATTAATAGGAATGTTAGTAGATATTGAATAATTATACAGTGTCATCCTCAAAGTATGCACCATATGGGAAACTTACTTATGAATGGTTTTTGGACAAAATGTTATTCTTGATAAAAGTTTGCGCATCCCCTAAAACTAAACGTGCACCAACAGAATACAGTAAAACACACGTAATATACGAGGAGCCTTCAAATATTTGATTTTAAGACAAGAGTAAAGTACTTTTATTTTGAAAAATCTCAAGAAATGTTATTTAGAAAAGTTGTTCAGCATTAAAAAATACATCTAGATTTGAAGTCATGGACATCTAAGTGAAGTTTTACTTTTTTTAAAAAAAATTGTAAATGGGGACTACGAAAAAAAAAATTTGCTAAAACGATAAATAAACAGCATCTTGTATACGATGGTTGATTTTAAAAGCCTGTAATATTATGAATTCCACAACTATGGTGTTACCCACGGTCAATTTTTCAAAGAGTAAAATAATTTTCAAAGATTTTGGTACATAGTTTTTTTTTTCTTGTTAATACTGAAAACTACTAGAAATTATACAGTATTGTAGCAAGAGCTCAATATTCAATGATATCAAATCACTAAATATTCGGAACGAACTCATTGATTTTCTGGAGATTTTCTTGTCCAAAATAATTTTCCAAAATAATCTCCAGAAAATCAAATGAGTTTGTTCCAAAATACTTATCTATTTTATTTTGATGGTTTGTGTTTTGATATTATTAAATATTAAGGTTTTGTTACAATTCTGTATGATTTGGAGTAATTTTCGGTATTAACAAAAAATACAAATAACTTTGCACCAAATTTTTTTTTAAATTATTTTACTATTCAAAAAATTGACCGTGGTTAACACCATAGTTCTGTATTTTGTAATATTACAGGTTTTTAAAATGAAGCGTCGTGTACAGGATGCTGTCTGTTTATGGCAAAAATTTTTTTCCGTAGTCTCCATTTTTAAAAAATTGGTGAAAAAAATGAAACTTCACTTAGTTGGCCATGACTCCAAATCTAGATGTATTTTTTAATGTTGAACAACATTTCTAAATAGCATTTCCCGAAATTTTTCAAAATGACAGTACTTTACTCCTGCCTCAAAATCAAATATTTGAAGGCTCCTCGTATATTACGTTTGTTATACTGTATTCTGTTGGTGCATGTTTAGTTTTAGGGGATGCACAAACTTTTATCAAGAATAACATTTTGTACCTCTTTCAATTTTACCTGTTGCTGGCAATCATCTATGCAAAACGTACACAATGAAAGTTTTGAAGGATTCCAGAATAAAAAGCTAGTTTAATTGATCCAAAAACTATTTCTGGTTCAACTATTGATTCAAAAAATATAAAAGAATAATGATAATTCTACGATAACATATATTTTTGCAAAACATTAAATTTACCTTCTTGGGAATTAGTATTGCTCAGCACATCCCCTAACAAGTCCTTTATCATAAATGATTTATGCTCTTGCATCATACTGCAGAAGTTAATATAAATCACGTCACACCATCTCACTATTTCCGCCGACACAATTTAGGCAAAAAGACTAAAGCAAAAACTGTTTTCACTTTTGCCGAACAGCTCAGGAAACAATCCACGTAGAGATAACATCTACGATAAATAACAAGAAGTTAAAGATATAAGCGTTTCTGCCACAGCACCCCTAATAAACCCCAACCCCTACGTTGGTAGGCTCCACCCTTGGAATAGGAAGCGCCTCCCTTTCTTAACCCTTCGCGATCATCCGAAAACATTCTCGTAAACTCTTTTCCGTATCCGATTACTTATGTTGTTTATTATATGTTGAATTGGACATGGAATTAATGACTTGTTCTGGTGCTGTCTTTCAGTTATTTTCAGGTTAACTTGATAGCTCGGTTCACATTTTTTCAATGTAAAATGACCCATTTATTTAAACATGCTTAGTTAGTAATTGAGAACACTTCTTTGTTTTCAATAAAATTCATTAGCAACGATCTAATAGTTTCTGAATACATATATGATTAGCAAACAATCAATCATTCCTTATGATTCAATTTCTTAAATGTCAATTTCATGTTATGATGATGATGTTAATTTGATACTGTCGTAGGTAAATTATTATATAGACGAACACATTTATCAATAACAAAATTTATTAACAACAAAACACAACAGCAAACAAAACACGAAAAAGACAATTACAAGGTAACCTCGAGGAACTAACGCGAAGTCTTTTCTCGATCAGCGAGGAAGCCTTAGAGCGGGTTCGGTTCTCGGCGGAAACCCCTGAGTAAGAAATAGTTTCTGTCCGAAATCTCAGAACAGAATGCATCGGCTAAGAAATGTGTTCGAAGTAACTCTCGAACAATCATCACTGACAAAATGGTTGGGGTCATAAATGTAGTCGAAAAGGGTCAACCACTTGTGCCTGAATTCCTTGTCTTAATCCATAAAAGTGTTAACAATGAGTACCTACTCGAAACATCCCAAGTGGTGTCTGTCGTTCTAAATATTCATCTATTTTTCGGCAATAAAAGAGAACATCTCAATGATAACGCGATACGAAAATACGACAATGATAAGTAAAAATAAAAATAAAAGAATTGACATAAAAACCCAAACAGATGGATATTTTGGACGACTGCTCGATAATACAGTTATGAAAAATTAATTTCCTAACAAAAATTTATAATACAAAATAAAAATCAATAAAGAAATAAAATGTTTTTAAACTAAGTAGTTGTAGGAACAACCATACAATATGAAATAATAAAACGCAAGATATCACTCACTCTGAGTGAAGAACATATTTTTTTAATATTGAACGAATTGTTTTTTTAATGATACTCATCTGGTGTAGTTGTGAATAAACAACGAGACATACTATATGATAACAGGGGGAAATTGCTCTCTGTTGTTGTTCTGTTAACTCCAAGGTTCGTCTTCAAATAAGTGTTATGTAAAAAATTATTCCAAAGGTAAGTTGATCTATACTTAAAGACAACATAAAAATGATATGACAATTTATATAGAAAAAATATGATTGATTTCAGGTTAGGAACTGTATTACATTGTAGTTCAGTGTCAAACGTGTCAGATTTGTGAATGTTAATGATAATTGAGTTTAAATTTGTATAATCAGGAATAATTGAAATGACTTTTCTCTGAGAAAGCGCGGTCATCCCGACCAAATGAAATTAATTTCAGCTTTTCACATATAGGAAGTTACTTGTGACGAATCTTGTGAACGGAAGACGTTGCACAGGTGCCTGGCGGTTTCACTTCAGCTTTCTGCGCGGCATTAGCTGGATTAGCTGTTGTTTTTCCTCAAGACGCCCAAAGTCTGGTTGAGATACGTTGACGATACCTTCACAATATGGAACCATGGGAATACAGAACTAGACACCTTTCTGAAGCGCAAGACCTACCATCACCTGCACAATGGAGAAGAAAGTCCACAACGAATTGCCATTCTTAGACGTTTTGGTGAAGAGGACCGACACTAAGTGGAAAACATCTGTAAACCGAAAACCCACACGGAACAGTATCTGAATCACAAATCTATTCATAATCAATCTACCAAAAGAGGAATCATCACGACTCCAGTAGACCGTGCTTTCATGCTCTGTAATACAAAGGAAGGTCTTGAGAACGAACTAGGCACCATCAAATACGATCTTCAACGAAATGGTCACTCCAAAGTGATGGTGAAACAGACTTTGGCTAGAAGACAGCAAGAGCCGCGCAAGGAAGAGAAGCTGTCACAACCAGTGCTTGCTCTTCCCAACATCAAAGGATTGTCGGAAATAATGAGAAAAATTGGGTCCAAGTACAACATCAGAACCTGTTTCAGATCCGGAAACACCATCCGTAGCAGCCTCACGAAAACCAGGCCACCAAACGCGAACTGCGATTCCAAGAATTGCATTTACCGGATACCCTGTGAGTGCCGCAAATCCTATATCCATGAAACTATGAGGCCATTGAAAGTCCACCAGCGATAAGAATCTAGCAAATCGAGAATAGCAGAGTGTGTTTGGACTCATCAACATAACATCAAGTGGTCCCAAGCTGAGATCAGCCACGAGGTGGAACACTGGGAACACTGGTTCAAGAGGAAATTCAAAGAAGCTGCATATATGTTGTCCAACGACGCATTTAGCCTAGCTAGTGGAGAGATACGCAACATGTTGGAAACTCATAATCAAGCGAAAAACGGTCATCTCCCGCTAAACCGGTGAAGCGGAGAGAGGGAATAAGGGATAGGTGAAAGCACTCGAGTGACCTATAAACAGTCATCTCTCAGAAGAATAGTCCAGTCATCACCCGAAGACGATTGTGTTTACAAACGAAAACGTATTAAAGTAAGTAACTTGTCTAGAAATCTTCTACTTTTATTTCATTTCAATTATTCAATTTTGAATTTTTTGTCCAATTTCATTTTATTGTAATTCCATTTTAGGATTTTTTAGTTTAATTTGTTCTTTCAGGGATTTCAATTTATTCCATATCATATTAGACAATGGAAGTCCGAACTAATGTAATTTTTTTGTTCTAGTTACTCAGATACTCGACTAAAATGATCCACCAGGCACTGACGAGGGGATAATAGTCCGAAACCGGTCTGTAGATGGTCATGCCGATAAAATTAAATCAATTTCAGATTTTCATATATAAGAAGTTACTTGCGACGAACGACGAAAATCGTACGTCTCACATGAGAGGCGAAGATTTGGTATTTTTACCGAAACTTAAACATATATCCAGTATTCATAGTAAAGATAAATTTATGAATACATTGAGCAATTAGGAGGCAAACAGTGAACATTAACGTTGATAAAATTTTGTATCAGCTGACAATTACACGGAAAAACTTAACAAAACATAGTCGGCACATCCAACAGGTTACATTTCTCAACCATGAGGATGTACAAAAATATTGAGAAGACGAATGACGTCACATTTGAATTTCATTTTAAAAATATGAGAAGAGAAAAATACATTTCTGTGCTAACTACCCACTGTGACCAATTACCATTCTATAAAGAAACATTAAACCTACTAAAATTCGATCAGATAAGTTTTCAGTTGCAACATTAGAAAAACTGTTAATTTGATATCTTCTTGAGACGAAATAATCTAATTGCACGACAAATGACATTTCGAGAAGCAACCTGTTAGCAGAATTGATTTATTTATATAAAATCATATCTAGTATTAAAGCTCAAAGCACATCTGAAAGAAGCTTTGAACGAACACGAGAAACCACGAGGCATAGTAGGAATTTTACTAAAACTACATTTATATTCTATAGAAAGCAATACTGTTAAGAGGTTGTTTCTCGACATGTCTTTCATGGCACAACCAGGCCAATGTCATTATAAAAACATTATTTAAACTTTTAAACCATTTAAGTGACATCTATTCTTTTCTCTCATCGTGAGATAATTTTTTCCGAATTCTGAATTCTAAAATAATTGATGAATTATTGACTCCGGATCCTCTTGTGCTAAAATTTTGAAATCAATTATTTTAATGTGGATTCAAATTGCTCCACTTCATTTATTCCTTCTTCCATATTCCACTGAACAAACCCCGTTCCATTTACACCAAAATACAAAAACATTTTTCTATTCCTTTCTGCCAACCCAGCCAAACCAAACATTTCAGCTCGCCCTGTAGGCCCACAAATCCCTGTCCGAGACGCGTGCAGCTTTAACAAACCCAATCGGTGCATGCATTGAAAAGCAATCAACCATCATTTCATCGTACACGTTCTTATTATGGACTAATGGCCCTCCAATCGCGATCCCTGTGGGCCACTCTTTCTAATGGGCCTGTGTGTCCACTTGACTCTTTACCGAGCCATTGTGCTCCTCGCCTTCTTGTTATCCTTTGGTTGTTGGAGATGCATCGATTGTCTTTTGTTCTCGGGTGGACATAGGTGGGAAGGCCGCAGGACTTCGTTGGATTCGAGTGTGATAACTTCTTGTTTGTAAGAAAAGAGTCATTTTATTATGAACTTGTGTAACAAAAATTCTTGTTTAATCAGAATCAAAGAACTAACAGAAGTATTTATAGAAGAAATATATATAAATAATATGAATTGATTATTAACAAATCACCGATAATCAAAATAGAATTCGTGCCCTACTTTACGAAACAAGAAGTCCTGAAGAACGGTTTCAAATCAAAAGGAAATAGGATATATATTGCTCAAGATCGCTAAGAGGTAGAGCGAAACATTTCAATGCAAAAATCATGAAAACATCTCTAATTGTTAACTGAGATACATACAACTTGAAGCAACTGAAAGAATCTGGAATTCTAATAATAATAAATAATTAATAATAATTTTTTATTATTTCCTTGTTAAAAAGTACATTGTTATACGAACAGTGACAAGGAAAACGTCTGAGGGTAGGACACGTTACAGAGTATAATGTTTGTAGTAATCAATAATCTAAAAATATGATACATATAGGTATATACATATAATTATTTGTTTGGCTTAGATAATGTAAAAAAATAACTATAAATAAATGAAAGTCAATTTTATCACATAGTTGTGATATTTTGTCATTAAAATATAAAAAAAAAGTTTAAAATTCGTCAAGTGTGTAGCAATTTTTTTCAATAAGTGCCTTTTTCAGTCTTGATTTAAAAATGTTAAGATTTGGTGATATTTTAATTGATTCTTCTAATTTATTAAACATTTTTGGACCAAGATAAAGAAAACTTTTCTGATAAAGAGTTGTTCTATGAATATTGGGCATCAGTTTGCCTCTAGAACGAGTTGGATAATTATGTTGCTGGAAAGGTGTATTATGCTTGTTTCTATAAACGTATATACACAATTCATAAATATAGAGACCAGCAACAGTTAGTATCTTGAAATTTTTAAAAGCATTTCTACATGATTCTCTCCAACCAATACCGGCAATGATTCTTACTGCATATTTTTGCAAAATAAATATTCTTTCAGCAGCAGATCCGGTACCCCAATTCAAAATTCCATATTTCAAGTGGCAGTTGATGGTCGCATAGTATAAGCTCAGTAAAATCTCTTTACTACAAAAATTAGCCATGAATCTCAGAGCATAGCAGTTTTTTCTCAATTTGATACAGAGGGTCTCAATATGAGGAGTCCATGTGAGTTTGTAGTCCAAGGTGACGCCTAACATTTTTGTAGAAGTACAAGATTCAATTGGCAGATCCCCATTTTCATGGATAACAAAATGTTCGGGCCACTTACTAATTGTGAACTTCATCATCACAGTTTTAGATGTATTGAGTGTTGAGTGATTTTTTTCTGCCCATATGTTTACTTGTTTATGTACATCCTGGGTTCTTTCCTGTAGGGTCGTTACATCAATTTCCTTCACTATGAAATTTGTGTCATCTGCATACGCTACTGTGTGAATAGTTGACAATCCTTGAAAATATTTCATCAGGTCATTTGCATATATCAAAAATAGTATAGGTCCAAGGATTGATCCCTGTGGGACACCCTGCCTAATGGTTGCCAACTGACTGAGAGTGTTTCCAACACTGACACAGAACAAATGAAAGAAAATACTCAAATCAATAAGGGTAAAAAAACAAAAAATCCCCAAGATTTGAAATCGTCCGAACTCATTACTAGCAAAACATAAATCAAAAAAAAATTTACGCTCCAGAAATCGTAATTTGGGAAGCAACTTGGCTTCTTGGCATCATCAGAAGATAAACACAAGTCGAAAATTAATATCAAAGTAGTATGAATGAAATTCCAGGTCGTAACCAAGTTCGGTCTTTCATTTTCTATTCTTTCAGACAAATCGACTCTAGTTTGGCCATAGAAGTTGGTAGATCTATGCGTCATGGAAGGTTGATTAACGCACTCTGGCAAAATAGAGGTGAATGTCTTGATTTTTACAGAGTTCATTTTCTGAAAGAGTAGAAAGTTAGGGAAATGAAATCACGATTTTATCTATAATGATTTCAGTTATTCCTGACGGCAAAGAGGAGTTTTTGTCATGAAAAAGAGGATGGTACTAACTCAGTGTGTATTACAAGGATTCCAAAGGATTTCATTTTTGAGTTAGAATGCTTCATATGATTACTTCGTACAAGCACAATTATAAATGATATTGAAATTGACTAGTTTGATTTTTACAGTTACAAAAGTGTGGTTTATTTAACACTGACAGTATATTTACCTCTGCGGCAGACAGGATAACTTGGACACTCAATAAGGTTCTGTTGATTTTATTCGAGAGCTCAAAAAATGTTCAACTATAGAAATGTTTCTTGAATTGGACACTGCCCATTGAATTGCAGAAGAATTGCTGGTACTGAGTATGAAATTATATACAGGGGTGCGCAAAAGTCCGGAATAAAATTAATATCTTTTTAACCAGTATTTTAGGAAAAAAAAGCCGGAACACGTCAGTTGATTTCACGTTGTAGGCATTTTTGGCAATAAAATGATTTTTTTTTCAACCCCTTATCTGCAACCCTCTCCAACTTTTTTTTCAAATGCAAACCTGTGTCGTGTATGAGCTCATTGAAAAGCTTGTAAAAAATGGATTCTGATCGTACCCTTTATTTTTTTTGTGGTTACAACGAAATGAGAAAAAACTCTTTTGAAAAGTTACAAATACCTATCTTAGTGCTATCTACGGGTGAATTAACGTAACAGATACTGAAATTGGCCTCCACCCTCTACTTGGCAAGCTTCTAGGCGATGGTAAAACCCGTCTACGGAATTCTGAATGGCCTCAGTCGGTATGTTATGTGATTCCACTCTAATTCTGCTTTTTAGATCTTCAATATTAGCCGGCCTATTTTGATAAACCTTGTCTTTCATATATCCCCAATAAAAATAATATTATGGCGTTAAGTCTGGGGATCTTGGCGGTCATTCAATTGTACCACGTCGTCCAATAAAGCGTCTTGCAAATATGTCATCGAGATATTCTCTGACATTAATACCAAAATGTGAGGGAGCGCCGTCCTGTTGGAACCAAAGTGTTTCAGTGGGGATATCTGGATCTGCTTCATTGGGAAACATAACAGCTAAAGCAGGGACTAATTCAAAGCGTAAAAAGTCTAAGTAGTGTGCAGCTGTAAGGTTTCCCTCAAAAAAGTATGGCTTTAATATTCTGTTGTTGATGATGCCTGCCCATACATTTACTTTCTGAGGAAGCTGCGTACGAGCTTCGCATATCCAGTGTGGGTTTTCCTGACTCCAAAATCGATAGTTGTGCCTGTTAATTACTCCATGTAAATAAAAAGTAACTTCGTCCGAAAAGAGTATGTTAAGTGGAAACCCATTTTTCTCGTCATATCGCCTCATTATTTCCTCACAAAATTGCAAACGCCTGTCATAGTCATCTTCCAAGAGCTCTTGGACAAGACATACCTTATATGGGTGGTATTTTTCTGTTTTCAACCTCCCAATCGTACGTCTAGATGCAGGATTGTTTTGGGCTAATGAAACCGTTGACAAGTGTGGATCTTCCATGTTCTTCAAATTTGTGTAAGATCTTACTCACAGTAGCCTGGAAAATGTGATTTTCCGGATATTTTGCATTAAATAAAGTACCTACACACCTCACTTTGACTCCGCATTCTATCCACACATCCCAACAATATCAAGACTTCGATATGCTGCCTTTCTGACAATACCATTTTTGTTTAGCAAATTAAAAAAGAACACTTTGAAGGTACTCAATTAATAAACTTAACATACATACAATTTCAATTTCACCCAGAATTGCCACAACTTTAAAACTGAGTCAAGAAAATAGTTCTTATCAGGGCATTCATTTTGATACAAAAAATGCAATAACCTTTTTTTCTTTTTGAGGTACACTGGTCAACAATTGCTTCGGATGGAAATAATTGTATGTGTAAGTTTTTGGTGAAAAAATGAAATCCACAGAATGTTGATGCTACATTACATTATCAGTTTTACACAATTGTTGAGCAATGTACCACTTATTTGTTTATTGCAACGTTAATTTACCCGTAGATAGCACTAAGTAGGTATTTCTAACTTTTTTGGTTTCAAAAGAGCTTTTTCTCATTTCGTGGTAACCGCATGAGTTTAAAAAAATAGGATATGGTCAGATTCCATTTTTTAAGAGCTTTTCAATGAGCCCATACACGACATAGGTTTGCATTAAAAAAAAAGTTGTGGAAGGTTGCAGCTAAAGGGTTAAAAAAATTAATTTTATTGCCAAAAATGCGTACAACGTGAAATCAACTGAAGTATTTCAGCGTTTTTTTTCTAAAATACTGGTTAAAAAGATATTAATTTTATTCCGGACTTTTGCGCAGCCCTGTATAACAGGTTCTATTCACAATACCCAGGACTTTCAAAAGTATCCCATTGACGAGTATTTTCTAAATTGAAACCAGATTGAGATCGGCCTTGACGAACGCAAATTTAGAATATCATCCACTCAGAAGCTGATATTTTGAACTCCATAAATCCAGAATCCATTATGGATTATCTTTGCCACTCCAGCTTGCACTCCAGTTTAGTTTGTGAACATATTTATTTATTACTTTTCTTAAGAAATTGAGTAATAAATTCTGGTACCTTTTTTTGAAATAAATATAATGTAAAATTGTCGCGCCCTAATTTTCTATGTGTGTTAATTTATCAAAATAAACTTACTTACAACTACTACTTTGTATTTTAGTTTTCCATAAGGTATTACAAATATTTTAAACGGATCAAATGAACATTTGAATTCAGCAAACAATACATGGTCATTTTGTTTGAGAAATACTGGTACAATATGTGGTCCGTTCATACCAGCTGCCGGAAAAATATATTGAACCCAGCATTATGAGTGATTGAAAGCGCTAAAAAAATGATCAGGAGTAGGAGGGGGGAGGTGATTGTGTGTGAAGTAGTGATCTTCTCTGGCCACCGAAAAGTATAGGACAGTGATTTATTAACTCAGTATTATTATTAAAATATTTTTCCATTGTTTCCTGAAGCATAAAATAAGTAAAAAATGCTTCAATATTTACATGTAAATGAAGTGGTCTGGAAGACCAAATCGTTTAAAATGCGTATTTGGAGATTAAAATTTGAGAATATATCCCTATTATATTCCCTATCCCTCAGACCCTCCCGGTAGTCCTTCCCTTGCATGGTGCTGGTTCCCTCCACTATGGTCATCCACCGCTTCAAGATGGGGTCAAGCACTGGCCTTATTGAACTGATTTGAGGTGACTCGTCACTTCTAGAAGTCTACTGAAACTTACACTTTTTGGGAAGTACCAACACAGGAAAGGTTGCGTTACAATAAATACGTTGATATCACTCGGTTTTGAGGAAACCTAACATTTCCTGAAAGGGTAATAACTTTTTTATTGGAAAACTGTTTCCAGGTAATTCCGTCACTCACCTTAGTGTAATACCTAAGTATACAGTGCATTTTTTTGTCCCCCCCTTTTATTTTTTGAAGGGGTCAACTGGAAAAATAGAAATTTGATATAATGAAATTGATGCATGAATACTTTATTTTGAAGTGAAATTGACAGATGAAACTCTCAAGATGGAGATTGGGCGCCATCTGGAAAAAAAATTCAATGAAAGGGTGTCTTGTGACACATCTTTTTGAAGCTCCTGACAAATGCTTCACAACCCTAGAATATAATGTCAATACTACTACAAAATGGCGGAACATTTAATAATTTCCTGAAGACAAACACATTAATATCGATATTTCTGGAAATATTTCTTTTCATCTGCCATACGGCAATTCCAGCAACCCGATAAGGTTTGTTAAGTTATTTTTAGTTTATAAAAACGACAAAAAAAGTTCAGTTAGAATATTCTCATTTAGTTTTCGGTTTTACTAGTGGAAAGGTACCACGTCAACAATCTCTAAAATGGTCAATTCACGTCCATTGGAAGAAAAATTGAAGCGATTTTAATTTACGATGCAACGCGTAACTTTCACGAGACCGAAAGGATTTTCAATGAACGTTTTCCGAATCGTCCTATCTGTAAAAAATATTTGAGGTAACTTGTATCCAAATTCACAACTACCGATAGTGTACATAACAAAAAACTACCAGGTCATCCGTCCATTCCGAAAGAACAGCAAGTGCAAATAATTAGTGAGATGGTAGTAAATCCTGAACAGTCTACTTATTCCGTCGCGAATGTTTGTGAGGGTTCTCCTTCGACTGTACGGAGACTTTTGAAGAGAAATAGGTATCATCCATACAAAATTAAAATGGTTCTCCAAATAACTGAAGATGACCCTGATCGAAGAACAGAATTCTGCGAAATCATGACGGAAACCATTGCAAGGCATTCTACCCATCTCCATATTTGTTTCAGTGACGCATGTACATTTTTTCAAACGGCAATATTCACAGGCGAAATTGCTGTTATTAGAGTGACACCAACCTTCAAGTTTTCCGGGAAACACATACCCAATATCCAGAAAAAATTAACGTTTGGGCAGGAATATTGGGAAAACATATTGTAGGACCTCTATTTATTGATCAAAATTTAACAGGGGAACTGTATTTGAATATGCTGGAAACTACTGTTGACCCTCTCATCACTGAAATCCTCGAACCGAATCCTAATGAATTCGATAGGGATATTTTATTCCAACAAGATGCAGCATCACCACATTACAACAGATAAGTAAGAAACTATTTGGATATCACTTTTCCCGGTCGTTGAGGTCCTATAAAATGGCCAGCCCGCTTGCCAGATTTGACACCATTGGACTTTTTTATGGAGCTATTTGAAGCAAAAAGTGTACGAAACTGAACCTGCTTCAATGTTAGATATACGGCAGAGAATAATAAATATTTGTAGAGATATTGACGTTACTGTGTTCGAAAATCTTCGGCGTCAAATATCGGATAGGCTGTTCATATGTCAAGAAGTTCAAGGCAACCATTTCGAGCATCTTTTGAACTGACTTCAATCTTATTACCTCATATTATGTATTTAAACATCAATGTATTCAGGTAATTATTTAAAGTTCCGCCATTTTGTAGTAGTTAAAGATATTGACATTATATTCTAGGGTTGTGAAGCATTTGTCAGGAGCTTCAAAAATATATATCACGTGACCTCCCTTTCCATATATTTTTTTTTATAGATGGCGCCCAGTAGCCATCTTGAAAGTTTCATCTGTCCATTTCTCTTCAAAATAAAGTATTCATGCATTAATTTCATTATCCCAAATTTCAATTTTTTGAGATGACCCATTCAAAAAATTAAAGGGGGGGACATTAAAGAACAGCACTGTATGTACAAAAAACCTTATAGCTTGTCAAATCTAGGTTGATACTTGAGAATTCTCTCTCTCACTCTCATAGTCTTCTAACGAACGGACATTTAGTGGGCGGGACCATAACGGAATTCAGAAAGCTCTTCCTACATTTGACAAGCTGTAAGTTGTGTGCAAGTTTTCACTCTTTGTTACGTGTGACTTGCATTTTGTAAATTCACTCGTATTTATAACTTTCCATGATTTTGAATACGAGATAACAAATAATTCTCTATTCAGTACGATATACTACGATCACAAGGCAGTTCCTCTGAAATCATCGTGTCGTTTATGAAGTGTTTTACATAGGACTGTACTCATTTAGGGGTTGATGTTACACCAAATGCTGCGTCATTTCCGACACAATGGCACTCTTGATTGGCTGTAATTTGTGATAACTTCGTGCTCCTTTCAATTTGCACGAATTAGGATCCTAACTAGTCTATTACGCTTGCTTTCTACAAAGATTGGCTATGTATTAAAATAGGCATTCTAACTTGATATATTTTGATGGAATTTCAAACTTGGGTAATTTTTTCATATTTTACATCTGGAGTTTCTTTTAACATCTGCTGGAAAAACAACTACTTTCATATAAACATTGAATTACACGAAAGAAAAAATGCTTTCATATGAACATTTTTCGTTATTGAATTGAATCAGAATGTTTGGAGAACGAACTGAACAGGAACACGTGTTTTTTGTGTAATTCAATGTAGTTGTAAAGGTTGATTCAATCGGGCTTTTTCATACAGTTTGTGTCTGAAAGTTACTATCTCGCATGATCTACACATTTCTGTATAGGGTTCACTCAAAAGATGAATTCAATATTGTCATTAATGTTTCTGTTATATTTTACGTTTTTATATGTATAACATTTTTATATGTGTTTATATATTTTTAACGGCGAGTCTTTGTTAAATCTACCTTGTATGTTTTTTATTTCTTGACTATTTCTTGACTATTCCAATTCAATATTTTGTTTCTTGGAAAATAAATTAAGAAAAACATAAAAAGACTCATTTCTCATTTTTCATGTTCTATTATAAAATTACTTTTGGGAAAGCAAATCTTCTGAAACGACTCATAAAGAAAGGAAGATCCACAAGGGATCTGTTGAAGTAACAGAAAATAGCTGACTATGAATATTGTTAATCATTTATATTCCCAGGGATTGGCGATGTTTTTCATCCCTAAATATAGGAGTGATAAAAAATTACACTTGACGTGGCAAAAATTGCGCAGAATAGATTGAAATTGCGATAGATAACCTATATGAAGAACAAACATATTCTTCTTTATTATAACTTAAACTCTAAAATCTTTAAATCTCATGTTTTCTCATTCAGAAAGCAAAAAGCTGGTGATGATTAAACCAAATCTAAAATTCTGGTTCACATCTTGATAGCCTTATAACTTAAAATGTTCTTGGACATGGACATGGACATAGACATAGACATAGACATAGGCATATACATAGACATAGACAAAAAACAATTTCTGTAAAAGACCCTACTTCAAGACCCTACCATTGGTCGAATTCCACCAGGCATCGTACGCAGGTAGTTAACTGAAATAAAATTTTCACGACATATTCAAAGAAACCATTTCATCAGTTTATGTTTATTCTCCACTTTTGAATATTTGTATTCTCAATTACACGTATTTATTAATCATTTGAAATTATAATTATGATTATTATAAATGCTCTTTGTCAATCAAAGTTAACTAACTATTTATGCAGAAGATAAAACTTCAAGGTGAACCGTTTTCTTCTGAACTTTTACTAGGAACAGTTATGTAACCCCCGAAATCTTTATCAGTTTGGCGATCCAAATCTTTGACTGTTTCTGGCAAAATCGACCCAGCAGTCTCAGGCAATAGTAGAATCAGAAGTGCTTCAGCTAGTGCTGCTATGGTCAGTATTATCAATGGAACTGAGGGTCCGATATCTTCAAGAGCTATGACGAGAGGAGCCAACATGGAGCCAATTCTGGAGAACATAATGCAGACGCCAACACCTGCGTTCCTTAGAATGGTGGGATAGAGTTCGCTGGTGAAGAGGTAGAGGGCAGGCATTGATATCTGAATAAAAAAGTATTATATCATCCTGCATTGTAGAGAACTTCAATTCTTTATAATGGATCCTGCAGTAAACAATAATGAAGATGGGGTGAAAGATTTTTGGCGCTCTACTTCTTCATCATTTTTCAAGAAACGATGGCCAGTAGAAAACCAAAACGCTTTTTCACTACCACCAATTTTTCCTAGCAATAATTGTAGTTCATTCTTCTAGAAAATACATTGAATATGAAGGTTTGAAAATAGTACCGCTGTATATATTCGGAAAGATTTCCTCGGTCAGCAATCTAACAATTTGGAGTCCGAGTTGAATCGCGTCTGATGTTTTTAGTCGTTCGACTTTTCGGCTTTGACTTTAAAGCCATTTTTAAGAAGCTATGACTGCACTGATGTCTCAATCTGCCTACTCGATAGGTAGTAGTGAAACGCTGAAAGGGTTTTGTGACGTGACGCTGGTGGACTCAATTTTCCTTCTTGGCTGGATCGTCGCTGGTCTCTGCAAGGGTCTCAATCTGCCTACTCCCAATAATCGACTGTTAGACCCTTACAAAGACCAGCGACGAGATCTGGGGAATAGGTAGATTGAGACTCTGGTGTCAAGTAACAAAATCATGCAGCGTATCACTTCCTGAGGAGTAGGCAGATTAAGACATCAGTGTAGTCACAGCTTCTTGAAAATGGCTTCAAATTCTGAGCCGATACTGAAAACACTAGACGCGGTTCAACCCGGACTACAGATTGCTGACCCCGGTACTATTTTTAAACCGATGTTTTCTATGTATTTTCTTGGAGGATATAGCTCAGAAATGAAGCAATTGCTTCAAGACACGAAGGTTTTTTCTGAATCATCCAAGGACTATCGTCCTTCAGTATCAGCATTCAATTAGGAAGTACCCATACATTGTAAAATCTATATATCTATATTGACCATTAAGCACATCAATTGGTATTGAATTCAGTAAAATAAACGATACCTACCGACATACCTACGATCCCAACTGCTGCCAAAATAACCCGTGGCCAATCATGAATAAACACGTTTTTTGGCATGAATATAATCGCCAAAAAACAAACAGCACAAGTTAAATATGCTGAGCAAATAGTCCATCGTCTCCCAAATGTTCCCACGAGAACAACGCAAAGAACGGTACCAGGTAAGGCGATGAAACCGCTAACACCGACAGTCAAGAATATGTTGCTTCCAACATGTCCCAAGTATTGTGAAAAGGCGTAGAAAGTTATTCCACATATAGTCCTGAAAAATGATATTTTGCAGTAAGAGTTATTGAACGGTTTTTCAGATGAACATTATGACTTACCAGTTCAAATATAACAGAAAACTTCTCTTCTTCAGTTGTCTCGTACTGAACAAAGCAGAGAGACAAGGTGTTTCATTATCAGTAGGATCAACATTGGATAATCCAGTCAGAGCAATTTGGAATGTCTCATCATCAATTTTATTTTCGGTTGCGGCTTTCTTAAGTACTTCAATTGCTTCTTCTTTTCTCCCAAGAACCAACAGCCATCTTGGTGACTCCGGTAAACACCTAGAATAATGAATGATACAAGTTAGCTGCGTATATCAGATGAGCATGATAATAAATTAATACATGCAAACATCTTTTATTATCTTCACTTACCATGTATAAACTATAAATGTACTGATCAAGAAAGAAAGTGCTAGATGAAATTCTCTCCAATCCCTTAGAAGATAGGCCAGGCCTGACATTATCGAGTTACCAAATCCAAACGGTATTTGGTACAGAATGGGCACTATGGTTCTCCATTTACCTCCAACGACTTCCATGCACAACACGAAAGATGTAACCATAGTTCCTCCGTTGGCGATACCAAGGAAAAATCTGATGAGAACGAAACCCCAGAACCATGGCCAGAACGATGCTAGGACGGCCAGCAGTGACTGCATCCAAATACAAGTTATAAGTACCTTTTTTCTACCTTTCTTATCAGCCATGACGCCAAACACAATGTTCCCTGAAAAACTTACAAACATTTGAAAAAAATTCATTTCTTGACATAGGCATAGACATATACACGGACATAGGCATAGATACAGACATAGACACAGACATAGGCATAGACACGGACATAGGCATATACTCATACAGAGACATATAAATAGACGCAGACGCACACATAGACGTAGAGGCAGACGCAGACACAGACGCGGACGCAGGCATAAACATAGGCATAGGCATATGCATATGCATAGGTACAGGTATAGGCACAGGTATAGGCATAGGCATAGGAATGGGCATAGGCATAGGCATAGACATAGACATAGACATAGACATAGACATAGACATAGACATAGACATAGACATAGACATAGACATAGACATAGACATAGACATAGATATAGATATAGATATAGACATAGACAAGACAAGGACATAGACATATATATATATATATATATATATATATATACATATATACATAGACATAGACAAAGACAAAGACAAAGACATAGACATGGACATGGACATGGACATGGACATGGACATGGACATGGACATGGACATGAGCATGGGCATGGGCATGGGCGCATGGGCATGGACATGGGCATGGGCATGGGCATGGACATGGGCATGGGCATGGGCATGGGCATGGACATGGACATGGACATGGACATGGACATGGACATGGACATGGACATGGACATGGACATGGACATGGACATAGACATATATATATATATATATATATATATATATATATATATATATACATATACATATACATATACATTTACATATACATATACATAGACAAAGACAAAGACAAAGACAAAGACAAAGACAAAGACAAAGACATAGACATAGACATAGACATAGACATAGACATAGACATAGACATAGACATAGACATAGACATAGACATAGACATAGACATAGACATAGACATAGACATAGACATAGACATAGACATAGACATAGACATAGACATAGACATAGACATAGACATAGACATAGACATAGACATAGACATAGACATAGACATAGACATAGACATAGACATAGACATAGACATAGACATAGACATAGACATAGACATAGACATAGACATAGACATAGACATAGACATAGACATAGACACAGACACAGACACAGACACAGACAGAGACAGAGACAGAGACAGAGACAGAGACATAGACATAGACATACACATAGACATAGACATAGACATAGACATAGACATAGACATAAATACAATTTCTGTAGAAGTATGCATGCGATGTTTGAAGCATTGTTACAACAATCAAAAGCAAAAAATAAATACAATAGAAAATCAAAACAATTCCAGTGTCGATAATAGCTATTTTCATTAAAATCTCACCTATTAAAACACCCAACATGAGTGTAACTTGGGTTAAATCTATCAAACGCTCATGTCCACAAATTAAGTCCCATTCTGAAACGATTGTTCTAGAAAACACCGTTTTGTTGTAACTGTATCCAAACTCGCAGGGTATGGTGCCAGTGGGATCGTTTTCCAAATCTATCATTTCGCAATAACCCGAGTTCATACCCTCCTGTGAAAAACAATATCACGTCAGTATTTTGTGCCTGACTTGAAGAATTTTGTTTCATTTTTATCACCTGATATGAAAGGTTGTAGATAAATATGTGCCGATATTTCAGAGTGCATTTCTCAAATTGTTTTAGAAAAATATATCCGCTATCAAATATCCTTATTGCTATAAAAATACCAATATGACTCTCCATTTTTATACAAAAAGTTGTGAAAAACTTCCAAAGGAAGGGTGAAAGAAATCAGTTCAGAATAAACTCTTCACAGTGACGTGTAGATCATAACACTCAGTTATCAACTGAACTAAAAGGCCGTCCAGAAACCACTACTTCTACGTGAACATTGAATTATACAATTTTTCCTTTTCATATTATACTTCAAACATTAGTTATGGAATTGAATCAGATATTACTCATACCACTCCAGTAATACTCATTACTAGACCAAAGGTTCCAAAAAGTACATAATATATCTTAATCTTTATTCAAAAAATTATGGAAAACTTTCGAAGGAAAGAAGAAAGCAATTAAGTTCTGATATTGGAAAAAATATTTCACTCAACTCTGCTTCTAGTAATATTTTACTATTTGTTTCGAGGAATTGAATTTTTTCGAGAAATATCAAATACCTGTTTATGAGAATGAGGGTCCTTTGGTTTTGAAACAGCTAGCCATTGCTTTTCAGACATGTTTTTGTACTTGTCAGGGGGTGTGCACCAAAATTGGGTCGGAGGTGCCATAAAAACGATGCTCAAGGTGCACCATGCTACTGATAACTTGAGCAAAGCCATGAGTATTGATATCCGGAGTTGCCATCTTCCAAAGTTACCTATGGTCATTTCTATAGGGTCGATTTTGTATTGAGGAGGTTCTTGACAGCTATTATCATCTGAAATGAAATAAATGTACAACTAGAGGAGTTTGAGTGATCCGACGGTCAGCTATTGGAGTAACGAGTACTGATTATATACAGGGCTATTCAAATTCGTTTCTGTACATGGGGATCTCGTAAGCGATAAGAGATAGAGTGTCGGTTACATTGTGGCAAAGTTTTGTATTTTAGAGACCTATTCAATGATGTAAAAAAATCGAATAAAGCTCTTTTGGTTCTGGAGATATACAGGAAAAACCAAATAATCCCAAATTATTTTTTTGCCTTCATCTTCTTTATTTGCAGACATATTGAAAATCTGTCCATATTTTGCTATTGGCACTTGATGTGGGCTCTCAGAATATATCCATGAATTTTTTATCCAGGGTGTCATCTGACTTGGGCCACCCCCATCTTTGAATTTTTAAATACGGACCTGTGTTTTTAGTTGTAGTTTTTGGATCGTAGACGTTCACTCCATACTGAGAAATTGAATTGAATTTTATATTTCGGGAAGTTTCGGTAATATTCGATTATAATTGTGTGAATTATTCCCTTTTGAATTACGGCCCTGGAAATTGGTCGAAGTTTCAATGAAGTTTAACTTCGGCACTCGTTTGTGCTTTAAATTCAACTTAAAATGTTGCGGCCAACTGCGACCCACTGACGTTCAGTGTTTGTCAAATTCAACTTTTTTTTTTAATTGAAAAAGTGCATTTCTAGATCGAATTTAACAAAAAGTTACTTGAAAAAGTTCTGTCTACGGCAATTTTATATCCATATGCCAAATTTTATGCAACTAGGATAAAGTTAACGTTTTGCTTATTTTTGACAGATTTCCCTTTTATTTTAAAAAACACGTTCGGTTAATTGTCATCAATTCATCTATATAACAAACTCATCATGGAGTTTAACTTTTCTGATAAATTTTTACTCATACGGACATTTTTAGAGAGAAATTAAAAATGTGCTATAAAAATTTTAACATGACTGGTGCAAAGTTTCAATCACTTGGCTATTTTCTTAAACAAACGTCAGTACCTTCAATTTTGAAAAAGCAGACACAACTCAAAAACTGCAATAAGTATTAATAAAATTACTAGAGTTGAAATTACATTAAAATTTCAATATTCAGTATTTACAGATTATTTATAAACACTAACTAGGGCGGTAAGGATGCTTAATCACGTTGAATAAAATGTTTAAGTAGGTCTTGACAAACAAAATGCATGCTATGGTAGTGTCAAGTTGTTGATTTAATTGTCAGATTTTCAACAGTTATTGTTGCAATAATGTTGTCTCTTCAGGAAAGAATAGAAATAGTTTTAATATGTGGTGAGAATACACCATACCGGCAAGTAGCTAACATTTTTAATTAACGGCATCCAGGAAAAAATGTTCTACACACTACTGTGTCAAGGATAATGTCGAAATTTAGAGAAACAGGATCCGTAGCAAATCAATTTAAGAAAAAGCACACTCCAAGTAAATATGATGAGGAGGCCTAACTTAAACATTTGATTAAAAGTTTACACGGGCAAACGAGCATAACCGATATTATAAAAAATACCGATTACAAGAAAGTGTTAGAAAAATTTTACTAAAGGATAAATTTTGGCCTTACAAGCCAAAATATATTAACACATTAAAAGAACGAGATTTTGATGTCCGTTTGGGGTTTTCATTCTGGTTTCAAGGAGAGAGAGGAGAAAATGTAAAGTTTCCGTATAAAATTTTATGGGCAGATGAGGCAACGTTCTCTTCAAATGGAACGGTAAGTTCTCAAAATTGCCGATGGTGGGCCCAAGAAAATCCCAATTCCACAGTTAAATGTGGTGATCAGTATTCCTTTAAAACTAATGTATGGTGTGGGATACTTAACGACCAAATAATTGGGCCATTTTTCTTCAGGGAAAATTTATCATCCGTCGGTTATCTCAACCTTTTAGATAATGAGGTTAGTGAAGTTTCAGATAATATGCCTTTAAATATTAAATACGACCTATGGTATCAGCTTGATGGCGCACCAATACTTCACACGGTTGCTGTAAAACAGTCCCTCCAACAAATGTTCAGAGGCAAAGTTATTGAACGTAACTGGGAACATTATTGGCCACCTAGATCACCCGACTTGACGCCTTTAGACTTTTCCTTGTGGGGTTACCTGAAACAAAAAGTGTTCCGAAGTAGACCATTCACTGACATACAACATCTGGAAAATACCATTCGCGAGTGCTGTGCAAATATAAATCCCCGATTTATTAAAAATGCAGTTACAGATGTCAGTAGAAGGACCATAATTTGTATTGAACGTGGAGGACGACATACTGAAATGTAGGCTATAAGTGTTTGACAACCTTATTTAGATCAATAAGTAATTTTTTGTACCCATTTGTATTTTCTATAATATTATTGTTGTTTAAAATTTATAATAATAATAATAGTTCTATAGAAATTATTTGCATTTTTTTTAGTTGCCTCTGATTTTTCGAAATCAAAGGTTTGTTTAAGAAAATAGCCTAGTGATTGAAACTTTGCACCAGTCATGTTAAAATTTTTATAGCACATTTTTAATTTCTCTCTAAAAATTTCCGTATAAGTAAAAATGTATCAGAAAAGTTAAACTCCATGATGACTTTTTTAAGTATACATGAATTGATGACAATTAACCGAACTTGTTTTTTAAAATAAACGGGATATCTGTCAAAAATAAGCATAACGTTAACTTTATCCAAGTTGCATAAAATTTGGCATATAGATATAAAATTGCCGTCGACACAACTTTTTCAAGTGAATTTTTGTTAAATTCGAACTAGAAATGCACTTTTTCGATTTTTTTCAAAAAAAAAAAGTTGAATTTGACAAACACTGAACGTCAGTGGGTCACAGTTGGCCGCATCATTTTAAGTTAAATTTAAAGCACAAACAAGTGCCGAAGTTAATCTTCATTGAAACTTTTCGAAAAAAAAGTTTGTCATATGGTGCGCACTTTAATGGTGACAGTGTATGTGTTTTAATAAGCAGAAAAAGAAATAATAGTAATAATAACATCCGAAACTAACACTATAATTGTAATGAAAATTGAAATGAAGTAATTTATATAGGTACCCAAAAAATTATTGGCGCAATAAATGTTCGAATTGGAGTCCTTCCATTTCGAGACATTCTTAAACTCAGTTTTTCATATTATTTATTGCCCTTAATACACTTATTTGCTGCATTGTTGCGAAATCATTCAAAATCCTCAATCTCGAGTCTTCCACATTTTCTATCTCTCTGCCAGCGTAACTCCTATTTTTCAATGTCCTCCATAAAAAATAGTCCAAAACAATAAGATCTGGTGATCTTGCAGACCATCTTATTGTCCCATTATTTGTCTCGAAAAGGAAGGACTCCAATTTGAACGTTTATTGCACAATTAATTTTTTTGTGTATATAAATTACTTACTTTATTTCCATTTTCATTGTAATCTTAGTGTTTGTTTCCGATGTTATTATTGCTACCATTTTTTTTCTGCTCATCAAAACACATATAATATATATTTGTTGTAGATATGTTCCAGATAATCATAAAAGGTTTTCTTATGCGAAGTTCATTGTAGAAAACGCTCAGAGCAATGGAAAAAATGAAAAAAAAACTCTCGAAAAACTCTGCGGTACATAGGGAGACGTGAAAATTGGTATTGTGTTTTTATTCAACTCAGTCAACCAATTTCCAGGGCCGTAATTTAAAAATTACAACAAAAAATACAGGCCCGTATTTAAAAATTCAAAGATGGGGTGGCTCAAGTCACCATGTATAAAAGATTCATGGATATATTCTGAGAGCCCACATCAAGTGCCAATAGCAAAATGTGGACAGATTTTCAATATGTCTGCGAATAAAGAAGATAGGAATAAAGAGAAGAATCGACGGAACAACACTCTAAGAAAGAAGGGAAACCGCGGACACGTGTTTTTGGCTATTGGCCTCATCAGCTCGGTGCAGCCAAGTACAAGGATGGGCAACACTTGGTTGCCGGAAACGAAAAAAAACAAAACAAACGAACGGGGTCAGAAAGAGGAAAAAGATACGATGGTTGTTGAAAAAATACAAGTTGAAATTTTGGAAATAACAAACTCACTGTTAGTGAGGGTGTTCGTGTTAAAAAAAGAGGTGAGAATCATACAGATGAAACGTTGCTGTCATATTTACTGATTAGACTTCATTTTAGGGGTTGTTCATGTTATTCTTTATTATATTTATTTTACTTTCAGTCCTGAAAATAATTGAACGTGATACCACTTTTTGTAAAGTAATAAAAAACGTGGTTGAGTGAATAGTAACGATTTGCTACATTCCACCACGTTATACAGAGACCATACGTTATTATTATTTATTAGGTTCTGGTGATCTTCACGTATTCTACTATTTATGAAAATGTTACGAACAGCAAACTCTCTTGTACTTTTCAAAAAAACTTTCGATAGATTCCAGAGACAATACCTATATATTTGAAAAAATGAAAAATAAAATTTGAAGTCATGAAAATCAAAGATGACATGTACTCGTAATAATGCTGTATGATTTATCCAATTCATAATAAACTTTAAATATACTGCCTGACAAAAAAGTAAACACTCATATATATTTCTTTAGAAATTTCAGCTCGTTAACACACTACATACATTATCTGTTTTTTCAGTTAGTTACCCAATGAAGCTGCAAGTGTAATAAGTCAGACACACTGAGCACATTTAAATCGGAAAAACCCATATGGGTCAGTCAGTGGGTTGGTTTTCGAAAAGTTAACGACCCTAATAAACGACATTAAGAAACCCCAGAAAAATAATCAACTTCTTATGTTAGGCACTATATGGTCTAAGAACTGTAAATATTTAGCAAATTTATGATTCCTACATGAAGTTTGAAAAATATATTTGTTTAAATCAGACTCACTTTGAAGAATCCCATATGAAGAGTGTTTCTCGTAATTTTGCAAAGAAGTTTCCTCGAGTACCATTATTCCATCGTCATTATTGCGTTGATTACATATTATTTTATATTCGTTCTGTTGTCAATATTAAATTCATTTCCAGAAATTTTCACATCTATTTTGAAATGCATCAGATGACAAAAACGACATAAGTAATGCTGACAAGTAAATCCTAACCTGATCATTTAATAATGTCACAGTTTTTGTGATTAGTCTGTTGAAAATTATCTCTTCAAAAAATATTGTTTATGGTTGCTTTTTTTTTACGGTTGCGGATTATTTTGATGAGCTGAATATGATACGAGAGAAAATAAAAGAAAAAATTTGATTTTCAATGATGGTCGTGAATCTGCAGTCTACTTATATACACAGAAAAAAACAGTAATAGTTATCTTTATTAAATACATTAATTTGCCTTTTCCAAATTTTCTGTTTCATTTGTTTGAAGTCACGTTGTCTATTGATTATTAGGTACCCTGTCTGAATTTCCATTAACTTCCAATTAGTAGAATCTGAAGGAGCTTTCCCCTTGCTTATATTTTTCAAATAACAACGAAATAAAATTGAAAAATATCTCTTCTACTTCGTTAGCTGGTCTTCTCACTGTCACTCCCTTGGCGGGAGATACCTCATATTCATACCTACTATATTCAATTTGATGCATTTGATATTGGGAAAAACGTTATAAAGAAACTCTGCCATTATTTGAGTAACTTCCTTATAGTAAGATTTGCATTGAATACAAAACCATAACACGTGTTTCACTATACAACAGGCGTGTTTAATGAAGTTTATAAAATATCACAATGAAGTGTTACTTAAATATTCAATATCAGCAATTTTCATCGAGTAGAAAACAATGTTTACTATCAAGACTATTTTTGCCTCTGGTAGGTACTTACGAGAATTTCTGTCAATTTTATTGGAAATCGATTTTTTTAAAAAGTAGTTTGTTCTATCCTCAATTGAAAGTAGAATTATTTTCAGCGTGAATATTTTGATTTATTTGTTTGATTGATTAGTTTTTTATAATAACAATGAGTTTATTAATATTACAGTGCAACTTCTCGAAGTATGGACAGAACTATTTATATCGTTTAAAAGGAATGCTCTTCATGTACAAAAGTGTCTTTTGTTTGGCTTTTCAAAGAAAAAAACCTGTGTAAATTCATTAATATAACAACAGTACATTAGATGAGAAAGAAAGGTTTCAGCTTTCTATTTCTCCATCTTCATACAAAACAAAAAAAGTGGGAATCTTCTAAAGAAAATTCCCACATTTTTTGTATGAAGATGAAAAAGTAGAAAGCCGAAACCTTACTTTCCCAAAAATGTATCTCTCCTAAAAATTTTTTCCTTTCAATTAGATACATTAGATATTCCCTATAATAACTAAGGCACCAATAAATGTCATTGAAAACAACTGAAGAAGGAATTTTAGGAAAAACAAAATAGGGTCATTAGTTTCTGTTCTATATTATATATGTTATATATTATATTTTTTACAGTTTTGATGATAACTAAATATAAGTATCTATTAGCGTTACGAACTGTCATGTTCATTGTTAATTACTGAAGGACAGAGATGACTTTTGGTGGGAACCAACTAATGATAACAGAGTTGAATGATTAGCTGTAGAAGTTATTTTCCATATGGAAAACTTCTTTATTAAGGGTTTTTCGACAAAAAGTTATTCCTGATATAAGTTTGTGCATCCCCTTAAACTAACCATGCACTAACAAAATACAGTAAAACACACGTAATATACGAGGAGCTTTCAAATATTTGATTTTAAGACACCCTTATTTTGAAAAATCTCGGGAAATAATATTTAGAAAAGTTGGTCAGCATTAAAAAATACATCTAGATTTGGAGTCATGCCCATCTAAGTGAAGTTTTATTTTTTTACCCTTCTTTTAATCGGGACTACGAAAAGAAACATTTGCTAAAACGATAAATAGACAGCATCCTGTACACGACGTTTTACTTCAAAAGCCTGTAATATTACAACTATGTTAACCACGGTCAATTTTTTTGGAGAGTAATATAATTTTCAAAGTTGCAATGCAATGCAAATTTTTTTTGTCAACACCGAAAATAATTACTCAAAATTATACAGTATTGTAACAAGAACTTGTTACTTAATAATATCGAATCACAAAACATCAAAATAAAATAGGTATTTTGGAACAAACTCATTGATTTTCTGGAGATAATTTGGGAGAATTATTTTGGACAATTTTTTCGTAGGGCCCATTTAAAAAATATGGGTAAAAAATAAAACTCCACTTAGATGGCCATGATTTCAAATCTGGATGTATTTTTCAATGCTAAACAATTAAATAACATTTCCCGAGATTTTTCAAAATAACAGTACTTTACTCATGACTCAAATTCGAATATTTGAAGGCTTATCGTATATCACGTGTGTTTTACTGTATTTCGTTGGTGCATGTTTAGTTTTAGAGGATGCACAAACTTTCATCAACAATAATATTTTGTCGAAAAACCATTAATGAATACGTTTCCCATATAGTGCATACTTTGGGGATGATACTGTACATACCCAACAAAGAAAATCAAGAAGATCAAATATATAACAGTGTCCTCTGAAATAAACTGGCAGTTACTGATATTGATTGAAGTGTCGCAGATCCTCTAGATCTACATAGTGATTTCCATGATGTTGTTGTAGCATGTTAACGGTATTCATTGCTTTAGCATCTAATACTGAAGATATTTTCTTCAACCAGTTTGAATTGGTGCGAAATTCGCGAAAAAACGCGAAATTCGATGAAAACCATGTTAATGAAATATCCCAATATTACAACAAATCATATCTTCATAATTCATGCAATTACTGGACGTGATACTACATCCACTTGAAAGAAAAGACAATTTTTTTGAAATTTTCAATAATTATCAACAGTCACGTACATCAGCTGAATGTTTCATGGTTAAAAAACCACTTGAGGAAGTACAATGTATTGTGATGCCTAAGGATGATATTATATAGCAAAACGGTGGGTGCGTTAATATTACAGTACGGTAATTTAAAAAAAACACACCTAATTGTGAATTGGGAATTCACCGAACAGTTTAAAAAAACGCAACACCTGTTCCGCCATACAATGGCTTCTTCAGGCGCCGTGTTTAACCATGCAATGGCCCAAAAAAGCCAATGTATGGCGAAACACGTATTACGTTTTTGTAAAACTGTTTAGTAAAAATCTCATAATAAAGTGTTTCTTGATTACGTTATGGATTTTCATCAAGTATCTACCAATTCAATCATAAATAGGTACAGTATATTTGTTTTTCTCAGAACTACTCAAAAACCATTTCGATTTTACTTTTTTTCTAATATATTGTTTTTTCAAGTTATTTGTAAGTAGGAACTTCTTGAAGTACGAACAGAACTATTTATATTGTTGGTGTATTAATTGTGATTCTTCATTGCAATAAATAAAAGTTGTATCATCAGCAAATAGTACTAATTTTCCAGAAATTAGAAAATTTTACACCTGATGATTACACACAAATGCTTTTTAATGTCCGACACTGCTTTGAACAAAACCTCGATACCAAAACTTTAGTAACTAGACGAATTAAAAATGTCAACTTTTTTATTATCTTTCTTCGCTTAGAAGTTGATGAAAACCAGTTTTATTCATGTTGACTCGTCACTGAATTATAATTTTTTTTTTATTCTGCAGCAATCAGAAAAAAATAATAGAAAGCATCGATACGAGTGTTAGTCTGTCTGAGTAGTTGTTTTTTAAACGCCAACTATGTGAAATCGTCCTTGTTTCGACTTCATTGGGTTCACTCATAAGTTAATCACCAGAAGAATGCATTAGTATATGAATTAATTTCACTTGTGTTTACAATTAACATAATTATAAATAGTTTCTATCATGAAGATTGTCTTTGGTTCATTTCACAAACACTATTTGTTCTATTTTTGAATTGAAAATATGATGAACTGTTTTCAAAAATGATGATAATTTATTTAAAAGATTGTAATTTTCACTACGAAATCACTGACACATCATTTCTTAGCAATCAAAGAACTCAATATTAAATATTTTTGACTTTTTTGTTCTAATATGTGAAAAAAGATTTGATTTTGGAAATATTGTCCACTTGACTTATGGTCCTGAGGCCGAAGTGATTTCACTATTGAAGATTTTATTCTCATAAATAATCTTTCTCAAATCAACTCAAAAAAATTGAAACATCGACCTTAAATATTTCTGAAAAAATGAATTACATTATTATCATTGCGTGGGTGCAAAGTATTTTCAGAAAACCCTGTTTCAACAATTCTGTTGTTATAAACTCACCAGTATCTATTCCCATCTTTCGCAAAAAGTTTGAAAAAACTCGGTCGAGAAATATTTAAGAGTAGGTGACTTAACACTTTCTTCTAACTTGTCAGGAAACAACTGCATGTTGAATGCAACTATGCAATACCATGAAAAGTGAAAGTGTTGGTATAAATCGGTTCAGCTATAACAAGAGTCAGAGACCTGGTTGAAGCTGATATAAAATTGATAATTTCCAATTTTGAAATGTTTGGTTTTCCTTGACGTAGACGTATCTAGCACTATTACGGTAAATGATAGAACTTCTAGAAACTGGTGCACATTTTCAAAGTGATAGTTACTTAGAAAAAGTTCATTGTGAACATGTAAAATGGTGAAAGTAATTGAAAACTAATAACGGAGGGGGTTAGTATGTAGAAGTTGTCGATATTGAAAAACCTCGAAACAGGTGATTTTTTTGCATGTGGATACTATATCAAACTGAGAGTGATTTCAACTATATCTTGCAAACTGATTTAAATTAATGTTCGGAAGCCAATTATGTAAATACTACCACGGATTGCAGATAGGACAGTAATTTCAATTTGGTATGAATAATCTAAACTTATAAATACGAAAGTTACACACTTAACACGCACTCATTCATCTTTGCTTCTCCGTACTGGTAAGTCCTAGGAATCATCTAAAGGAACAATTCGTTCAGGCTAGTCTCAACTCCCTACACTGTAGGATAATGGACTCACACCTATCAGAAAACAACTACTCCCCTGGCTTATACCACGAAGGGTGTTGGATTATATCCGACAGGTGTCAGTGCAGGAATCTTCACTGAAGTTATTCCTACATATGCTGTTGGCGATACAACTGCCGCAATAGATTTTCAATTATTGGAACACACTTGCAGACCGGTTTCGGACTGTTTGGCCACTCGTCAGTGCAAGGTAGTGTCTATCGTAAACATGAAGTCGATGATTTCCGATAATTGAAAATCGAATTCCTTCAGAGTATCATTTCTCGAACTAGGCTGAAGCGGACAACAGACAACAGGTTTGTCATCGCCCCATCTGCCTGTGAACGAGGTAACCAACTGTAGGATATAATCCAACGCCCTTCGTGGTATTAGCCAGGAGAGTAGTTGTTTTCTGATGGGTGTAAGTCCATTAACTTACAGTGTAGGGAGTTTAGACTGGCCTGAACGTCTTAGATGCGCACTAGGAAAGGATGTTCAAATATTTCAACTGGGAGTCTTCCCGTGGGAGTAAAAGGGGCACGTTTACATATATGAGAATTACCATTTCATCACTGGTTCTCCCTACCGCTATATTTTCGGAGGCTGAAATTTTGTATGTAGGTTCGTTTTATGTTCTAGATGTGCAATAAGATAGGATTTTAAAACATTCCAACTGGGAATGTTTAACAATAGCGCGTTCATTAAATAAAGTTACCTTTCCATCACTGTTTCTCCATGCCATTAAATTTCCGGCAGGTGAATTTATATTTAGTATCAGCATTGCGCCCGTGCGGAGCCGGGGCGGTACGCCATTTTTACTCGTCTAAGGTGTCTTTTACAAGTGGTTTTTTATGGTTTTGAGTACGGAAAAAGACTACTTTTTGAAAAATTCAAATGAAGAAAGCCAAGTATAGACATTTCAATTTTTCTATAGGATGAGCAACTAATAGACAAAATTTGCGAAAACAACAAATTATGGCTAATCGAACTTTCTGATAGTTTATAAGAAGTAGTTACTTCTCAATGTGACCTTTTCAGTTTGACCTTCATTACCCTTAAACAGAATATCCATTGATTTAGTCTTGTTTCTTTTTCAGATTATGAAAGGTTATATTCCTAAAAACAGCAGGAATTTTTCACAAAAACTGCCTTTCACAGAATATTTTGAAATTTCATATTGAGTTTGGTGGAAATATTTTGAAGAGACCATTTTTTTATAGATCCCAGTGTATAACTTTCTTATTCGCTAGTCTACATTCGGTATTTTTTTCAAAAATTTAAAAAACATGTCAGACAGATATATTTTTGTTCACCTGAAAGACGTATAAGTTACTTTGTAGAGTTCTCCAATGTTAACATTTCTAGGATTGCAATTGAAGTAATATTTTCATTTATTTTCAGTATTACAATTGATAACTCTTTTGAGGTATTCAAAACAACTGAATATCGTAATTAGTATAAGGTTTTGATAGAGGGTGCATCATCTGATATGGAATATTCAATATTTGATATTACTTTGTTAAATTATTCCAGAAGCTTTTTTTGAACTTGCTATAAAACTATAATTCTTGGCCAAACTATTTGTTATAAAATATACAGGTTATTCAATCAAAATAATTATTTTGCTATCAATGATTTGATCGACAATTTCTGAGAAATCATAAGTATATGTTCATAACCAAAATTTATGATTCTTAATATTGTCCTCCAATGGACCCATGTACTGCTAATACAATTTGGCTGAACCCAACTACCAGTAATACATTTTGAAATGTTACTCTATATTTTGAAATCAAATATTCATGCGCGGCTACCTATTGGAGAAAAGTTTAAAATCATTTAAAAAGGTTTCTAGATTTCTTCTTACGCATCATAGAAAGCCAGTCCGATGTGGTTCTCTTTCCTTTCAGTTGAGCTATTCAATAAGAGATGGCAGGCCTAATAATTTATTGATCCTGTAGGTGTATCACTTTTACTCAGCATAAATTTCAAAACTGGAAGACACGAAGACACTGAATGTATGAAAACTGAATCAAACAATTTCTAATTGATGTATCACATTATAATTCAAATGAGTCGAAAATTCATACAAAAAAACGAATAGTGCCGTTAATTCTACCATGAGAAGAATATAATGTCATTGGTAGGTAGGTACCTACTTATATAACTTTCATGAACACTTTTGAAGTTTCAAAATGTGCCAAAAATAAGGAAAAAATTGAAACGTCAACCATTTGAATGTTTATTGCTGACGGTTTTTGGTTTGTAATCGTCTATCGACACTAATATAATAATAATAACTCTCATTCCTTGCTAGAGAGTACAAAGTTAAAATTGGAATATTCCTATATTTACAGTGAAATATAAATACTAATAGGTGGGTAGGTGTACTTAAACTACTACGTTTCAGTACTACGCCAGTATCCTCAGAGCCTCTACGTCAATGAGGAAAGTTATTTTGGCAGGTACCTATGCCAGGATCCTTCAGCAACGGTGAGGCGGAATTATGTCCAATGGGGTCTAATGACTATAGGGTCCAGGCTTGTTACGTGAATTAGTGTTTCAACCCATTGAATTGGTAAAAATCTATTGTAGATAGCATTATCTCAAGATAAACCTCTATAGTATTGTTGAACCATTTAAGGGTGTGTTTTTAATAGAAACCCCCATCATCAAGGCAATTTCATTTGGACCCATAGTTGCCGAGAAAAGCTGAATTATGAACGCCAACAAGGAGCTCACGGGCATAGCTGATATTATGATAAAAGGATCCCACAAATAGAGCCAAACCGACAAATTACAAATGGCAGTTACATTATCATCTTTACTTGACTATTACTGATCTATCCCAACCCCAAACCGTTATTTTCAACACCACGACACGTGTTTCAATTACCAAGTGATCATCTTCAAGAGGAAGATGATGGTTGAAGATGATCATTTGGTGATCGAAACACGTATCGAGGTGTTAAAATAACGGTTTGGTGCTGAGATAGAACTCCAGTAATATTCATTAGTACTCCAAAGGTTCCAAACAGTGCATCACAAGTTGGTGGTATTTGTATAACACAAACGTTCCTACTAGATCCGTTTCAATGAAAAATTCCTTGAACGGAAAACGTCGCTAGGTCAAATGAATTTGACATTTCAAATTTCGCAAACAAATAAGGTCCTTGATTTGGTAGGAACAGTAATCTAGATAGCGTGTTTGAGCACGGTAATGACAACATCTAACCTTGTTATTATAACTCGATTATTCTCCTATTGATCCAAATACGAATGAAATGATATCAGTATATGATATTAATGAACTATGAAACTATCTTGTGTCTCATTTCAAGGTCTAGAATTTCCATTGACTCGACACGAGATCTTTTTTAACTTCGTTTTGCTTTTTGTTTGTAGGACTCACTGCGAAAATCATAACTATAGTCTATTTCAAAAGAGTGTAGAGTAATAAAATCTCATTAAGTATTCAAAAGCGCTACAGGGTGATCCGTCAATAAATTCTGTCACTTCCCTAGTCCGCATTGCAAAATTATGTCGTTTCATAAAGAGCAGGTAGGTATCACCCTGTTTTAAGGGATTTGTCCATTGTTATCGACGGATAAATACTGAGCCAGAGGCGCGCTAGTGGGATAATTGCCAAAAGAATATGCATTCATAAAAATTATATTAAAGGAAATAAAAATTTAATACAGCAGAACAGTGTTATTAAAAAAATATAAAATGTAACAATAAAATATATACGAACCGAAATCGGGAAATACTCACAAACACACACGAACGAACTTTACGTATTGAAACACTTGTGGGGACTTTAAATCAATTTATTCACAAAAACGACAAGAACTTTACTGGATACGTTATTACAATTTGACACTTGAACAATACTAAAACTGTGAACTTCCCTTAACGTTTAACAACACTCTATTTATACCCTAATTGAATGTTCTAGAGATTACTAGGTACAATTTTCGAGAACCTTCCGAGAAAATAATTATTCAGACTACCCTTAATTCTAAACCCTAACCTAAGCAAAAGTGTCACTGTCACTGATACACTGGTCTCTGTCCAGATTGCTTATCCCGCTACAGTATATTTACAATTCAATTAAATTATTCTACATCAGTATAGTCTTCATCCGAAGAACTGTCATCATCCCCTGGTGTTATAATTATAGGGTCAACCACCTGATCGACCAAGTTGTCCAGTTCCCACATTTTATCTTCCTCTTTTAAAACATGCTGGATTGCTTTTTGCCAGTTTTCTGATGTGATTTCCATAATGGCTTGATCAAACAATACCTTGACATCTTTCATTTTAAATGTGGTATTGTGCCTTGCAACATATCCTTTAACTTGTGCCCATATAAGTTCTATAGGATTTAATTCGCAATGATATGGCGGTAGGCGCAGCACAGTTACTTTATACTTTTCTGCTACATCTTCTACGGCATATTTCATGAAGCGAGATTTATGTTGTTTTACTATGGCTAGTAGTTCCTTCTTTACTGAATTCGTCTCAAACTGAATACCTTTATTTGACAGCCAGTTAATAATTTCTTGCTTTCTCCAAGCTGAAGTTGGTACCTTCTCTAAGCGCCTTGAATGGTAGCTTGCATTATCCATAACCACGACCGAATCAGCTGAAAGAAATTTTAACATTTCCCCGAAGTAGTCTTCGAAGACATCCGAATTCATGTCCTCATGATAATCTCCCGTCCGGCACGACTCAAAGCTTAACAAACCTTCTTTTAAAAATCCGTCTTCGCTTCCAATGTGAGCAATTATAAGCCTCTTCCCTTTTCCCGAAGGCACTTTAATACCCGTCGAAAGGCCTTCTATGAAAGCTTGGCGAGAACTTGTTATATTTTTATCTTGCCACATTTTTTTGACTATATAACCTTCGTTTATCCACGTCTCATCAAGATAAAAAATTTTCTTTTGCTCTCTGCGGTACTGCTTTATAGTTGTCAAATATTTTCGTCTCCAGCAAACAATTTCATCACTTTCCAGTAATAGTGCCTTTCGATTGTGCTTTTCCCAGGCAAAATTCATACTTTTTAAAGTTTTCCATAAAAGTTTTCTGGATATCAAAGGAATATCGTTATCTTGGCTTATCTCGATAAATATTTTTTCAAGAGTGGGTATTTCCTTTTTAAAATAAAACGAATGAACTTTTCTTCGAATGTCACATTTGGTGTCTTCATCTAAGATTTTTATTGGTCTTCCTGATTTTCTCTTGCATGGACTTACCTGGCCTGATATCTTTCTTTCTCGCAATAATTTAAAAATCGTGGACTGTCCAATTCCAGTCATTCGGGCACATCGCTCAACACTTTCTTGCACAGACAAACTAGGGTGATCGTGTTTTATGCAATCATATACATTTAAAATTATAACTTTTTCGCAAACAGATAGCGGAGAATTTTTTACACTTCTTTTCTTTGGAGTAAATGTCCCCATTTTATAACTTTTTCACTATTTCTATATCACAATATCACTGTACGTTTAATTGGTGTAGTAACAATTACTATTATAACTCGAATGTTTAAGACACCATTACAATATATTTAAACCCTTTTTCTTAATTACCTGGGTTTAATAGGTATTGCATGATTGGTGGGCAGGGTCAAAAAGGGATTATTATAATGACATGGCACCTCGGAACTAAGTGTTAACCCTTTTTTGAGAAATCATGCTCAAGTATATGAACCCAAATTGCATATTAAATAAGTTTACAAGAACCACTAAAATTAATCTTAATCTTTTTTTAAGAAATTTTACTTACCTAAATACATGTAGGTACTTAGTTTTAGACCAAATTACTTCCCAAAAATGGCCTTTTATTATTATCTATGTCTGTAATTTTTAATTTACTTTAATTATTAAGTTTAATAATCCTAAGATTTGCCTACGCCCATGGACGACAACGAAATTCAGGCAAATTTTATGACACTTCATGATTTATTACTCTACACTCCTTTGAAATAGACTATAGAATATTTTATCATTTATATTGAAAGGGATAGGCATATTTTAATCAGCTGATCAACAGTTTCTTATACTGGTATAGTCTGTTGTACTGGTATAGGCAAGCCGTTAGGCTGATTTGTGAAATTTGTTAATTCCATTCACCCATCAATTTAATCAATTACTGAAATGGAGGTAAATGATTCAATACATTTTCTAGACTTGAGACTTATTACTGATTTACTGAAATCAATAAAAGGTACAACTGGAACCTCTGGCATGAAATGAATCCAGAAAAAGTACTTTTTCCATTAGTTTCCATTAGTTTTCCATGAGTTTATTTTTTAGTTTTATAACTCTTCAAGAGCAGTGACGGATTCACGATGATTTCAGGAAGGGTTCCAGAAACAAAAACAGAATATTTGGGACAAAACACAAACACTGCAGGAAAATCTTTAAGGCGCTTTCAGAGCGGTGCCTGTGCGAAAGTAGTGGTTTACATCGGATTCGAATCGATGGAGATTAAATCCAATTGGAAAAACGTTATTAGGACATTTATTTCACATAAATGCAGTTCTCCAGATGAAAGAGTTCTTGAACAGAGAAGTTCAAGATGTACTGAGTTGAACCTCAGAACGATGAGCAGCCACAGTCCGTGGCGTATTTCTGATACGTACCGCTCTTGATGGAATTAAATGTGCCAAGTCACTTGAACTCTTTCCGTAAAAGTATATATAGAAGAGAGACAGATCTCCAACGTCACTTCGATGTTCCGGACTATCAAGGTGGCAAGTGATGTTCGCGTCTCCAATCAGGCGGATGGCTCCTTTCTAGATGGAATTCAGCAGCTTCAAGGTTTGTTTGGGGGCAGAGCTCCATGCATGAGGACAATACCCCAAAGAAGGTCTGATCTGAGCTTTATAAAGCATCAAAAGTTGCTGAAGTATGTACAGTTTTCTGGATTGAGAAGCCAAGACATATTGGTGTCCATTTTAACCTCCAACAAAATTATCGAAGCAGAGAGCGGAATTGTCTGACCTGACATTATTATATCCGGTTCGGAGACATTTATCTTTTTGGCGAAAACCGATGCCTGGGTTTTTGTGGCATTGAATTGAACCTGGTTAATTTCACCCCAATTCTAAAACACATTTAGATCCTCATTAAGATATGCAACCTCCTGCTGCCGGTGAAGATGTGCCTCCGTAGCCGATGTCCTGGAACTTAAATGGAATGACGAGACAAGTGTGATGTCGTCAACAAAGCTATATATTGGGGGTTGGAGACAATATGGATCCCTGGGGAACACCAGCGTTGATGCTGAAAGTATTCGAGAGATATCCATCGACGGCCACTTGCAGGAAACGTTTTTTCAGGAAGTTGCAGAGCCATTCACAAAAATGATTCGACAAGCCATAACATCGAAGTTTGGCCAGCAAATCCTCATGCCACACACGGTCAAAGGCTTCAGAAATATCAAGCGCAACAGCCCTAGATTCTCCATGTTTCTCGATTGCGTTATTCCGAATATGGGTGACACACGATAGAAGTTGAAATGTGAAAATCAATTCCACATTTTCAAAAGATTTGAAACTTTTAATCTTTCGGAATGCTTGGAAATTATAAGATTTGGAAATTCACTGAATAATCGAAGAGAATTAAAGTTTTTCCCTTTATTAAATCTGTTTTTGTAATTAGTTTATCGCGTGTCTATTTAATGGGTTGGTGAAATTTCTTTTATGATGTCTGAATTTTCAATGTGTTCATTCTTCGAATTGTAATATGATATAAAGCACTGATATAGGTACAATTTAGTCAGTATAAACACATTCGAGGAAACTATTGTATAAGTTATACACGTATTGCTATTTTGCAAACTGTTCAATAAAAATCTCACTCAACTCGTATTAATTTATTTATCGAAGAGACAGAAATGAATGCTAATCAAAAACTAAAAAATTTCACGTAGAATACATGAAGTTAGGAAAAGTTGGTACTTCAAGTGTTTCTAATATTTCAACCTTCGGTTTTCCCCACTTTGCAATTTTTCTGAAATGGCTCTCAACCATACCAATTGCGTAACTACATAGAAGGGAAACTGAGGTATAGCTTCTTTCCATATTTAATTCAAAATCGTAGAATATCGTCTTTTTTTCTCTTTTTCCTTTCCCTTATTTTTCTGAAGTGTCAATGTTCAAGTCTCAAACTTCGATAGCGAAATGTGCATAGTTTCCAAAATTAAAGTTCTTTCACTGAAGCAAATAATCGATAACTGACATGATTTGATGAATTGAAAAGGCGATATTACTGATCTTGACCATTTAAATCCAGGTCAATGTTGAACTGTGTTATACAATAATCGTACCATATCGCAATAATGAATGTGAGAATTTGAGAATGTCTCGAATTCTCTGAACGAAATTCATGCACGCAAACTTGTACTGTTGATTGTCCAACAATCGAAACTGAAGTTTAATAATGATACGATGACGATGCTGGTACTGAGTTTCAATAGGAACTATTAATATTCACTCAAGCGGCAATTGATCATTGTTGACATTGTTATTGTTGCAATTCAGGTATTTTCGAATGAAAGCCAAAGCTGATCTATTCCACAATATCTTACGGGAAAGAAGTTGAATGAACAATAGTCGAACATTACATTACATTACAATATTGTGTGCAAACAATGCGCACTGCTACTAATAGCGGTTACTAATTCAAAAAATAAATAAAAATAAGTTCCTGATACTAATAGCCAAGTGGAAACAGCAGATACTATATGAAAAACAAATTGCAATATTATCATTTTTTCTTTTAGTATCAGGAATGAAAATAATCATATAGTAAGGAGGCATACCTGAAGACTGGCTGTAAATAAAATTTTCCAAATGGAAAATTAATTCAAACCTGTCTCCACTCACCTACACTGTAGTTTAATGGACTGAAACCCATTAGAAAACACAAGTATCCACAGACAGGCTGATACGAATTGTTCATTTAGATAATTTTTTACAGCCAGTCTTCACATATGCCCCCTTACTATATGTGAACTTTTTTGGAATTTGGGCAATTCAGATATGCGGTTGGTTACCTCTTTCACGGGCAGATGGAGCGATGACAAAAATGTTGAATTCCATTACTTCGGAGAGATCCCTGAAAGAAATAATACAGTAGAAAATTAAAATGAATAGCTGGAAATAATATTGAGCTAAAAAAACTGGAATGAAATTACAATGAATTAAAATACAAACAAACAAAAAATTTAAAATTGAACAACAAATCAAAAATGAAAGATTTCAAGCCACGACGTCTCGATTGTTAGTATCCACAAACGTTTCGGGGATGACTAGTCCAGACAAATATGTTGTTTGTCGTTTGCTTCAGCCTAGTTCGAGGAATGCTACACTGAAAGGAATTCGATTTTTAATTAAGGGAAATCATCGACTTCATGTTGATGATGTACACTACCTTGTACTAAGGGGAGGCCAAATAGCCCGAAACCGGTCTGCAAGCGTATCGGTTCCAATAATTGAAAATCGATAATGACAATATTTGAGACTCTCAAGATACACAGGTACCTACAAGAGGTATCTATGGTATAAATAAAGATAACATTGAAAGTATTTTTAGTTTATTTTTCCTCTTGAAGATGATCACTTGGTGATCGAAACACGTGTCGAGGTGTTAAAATAACGGTTTGGTGTTGGGTATAAAACTCCAGTAATATTCATTCATTGGAATAATTAAATTTTCAAGTTTATTAATTTCCGTTGTTTGCAAAATTTTGGAATCTTCGTTGAAGATATGATTTTATTTTAAAAGATGATTCGAATATGTTGAACTTGTTTTCTTATTTTCATAGCTCATATGATGTTCCTGGATACAATTCCTAGATGTTCTGCCAGTTTGACCAATATATACTTTAGAATACATTCCACACTTTAATGTATATACTCCAGATGCCTCTAATTTGAATGTATGGTCTTTATTATTTTTTCTGACTTTCCCAAAGTATTACCTCTTTTATATGCAATTTCAATATCTCGGTAATACGTTGGGAAACTTGGTTAGAAATAATAAAGACGAAACATCCCAATTCGAGAAATCAATAGTATATAAATTAACTGTGAAACGTGTCCTGAGGTATAAATTGGTCAAATTGGCAGAACATTTAGGACTCGCATCCAGGAACCATTATATGAGCTATGATCGTTGTTAATGTGATTTTAATTCTTTTTTCAGTTACATTAATTTCATTCCATTTCCAACTAACATTCCTTTATTTATCAAAGACGAAATTTGTGAAGAACAGTTTGATATGCGAATGGAATAGTCTGTAGACTTTTACCATTCTCAAATACATTGGAACTCAATATCTCATAATCTTTCGTTTATGAGTCTCTAAACCCAAAATCCTAACGAGTCCATCGTCACCGTCGAACAATTTTTCGTTAAACAGAAACTCTCCAACTATTTTTCCGAAGCATAAATCTGGCAACGCTATCCGTGCATCTCTATAGAAGTTCAGTCATTCACCCCATGAGGTTGAAGTCCCCAACGCTCAGCTGTTTTCCACGTTTCCAAGGCACTCTGAGATTATACGTGGGCCGCCAAAGGCTGCGCTCGATTTCCCATAGGCATTTACGTTAATGAGATTTTCACGTGCCGGCAACGCGAAATTGTCATCGCCAAGTTTTTACAGCGTCATGTCGATTTGTTCGACGGTTACTCGGCTTTCTGAGAAATCATTTTCTTCAAAGCTGTAAAATTATGAAAAAATGGAAGTCTGGGCCGCCAGAACAGAGAACTACAGCGATAAAACTGACAGCCATGTTTGTGTCATCGATAAAATTGATTTAATTTGAAAGTTTATAATGTGTACTTTTATCGATGCATTCAACTCAGATTCTTTCAGGAAACAGTCTTCACGAATACTCGATCAGAACATGTTCTAAATTAAATGTCCAATTTCACGTGGACTGTTCAAGAATAAGGTGAATGAAAAAGGAGAAATGAAACATTTCTATGTCCAATTTTACCACTTTATACCTCTTATACCACTTTAAACTACTTCTATGGAAGTGGTATAAAAATATAGGGAGTTTTACATGCTAGGAATCACATGTTGAAAGGTAAGACCTCGTTGGTCCTTGGCTCGCACAAGTTTCTCAAGTTCTGAGAGTTGTCGTACGTATGGGGGCGACAGCTGAATAACGGAAAAACATATTTTAAACAGATTTTTTTTAATTACAGAAGAATCTTGCAAGCCGCCAATCTATTCCATAAAATTATTCTTATCAGAAAGCCTGCCTCTCTTCATAGAAACATTTCTTTTCGAACGGTTGTTCATAACCTCAATAAAAGGTTCAGGGAAACACTTACTCCACCTTCTTTTCAAATTGAATTTATCCGCAGGTGTTTCAGTTATCAATTTTGCCATGTGATAAATGACTTTCCCCTTGAATTACGCACATCTGGGTTACAAAAATTCAAGTATGTGACCCATTGTACATCCTCCCGAGGAGTTGTCCTCTTAGGTCTATCCTTACTTTTCCACTAGGAGATATCTCCTTCATATTAGCAGGTGTAGACTAAGACTCGCCAAACACACTCTTTGGCAACCTTGAGGTATCTTACGGTGGCCACCGTGCAGGTTTTGGAAGTTGCAGCGACATTACTGTCGTTGCGCGGCTTTTTCGACTTTCTTGGGGTTTCCTCCGTAGAGGTGCACAAGTGAGGGGGCTTTCCTGCAAGGGCAGCCAGTTCCTTGCCTTTATTCAAGGCGGAGCTCTTGGCGTCCGCTACAAGAAGTGCCCTTGCTGTTGGAGGTGGAGTGGGGAAGGAGGATGGTGCACTTATAGTTGCTGCTACTCCTGCCTCCTTCTCTCTCTTTTTCCTTTTGGCCTCAGCGCCGCAAATGCGTTTACGCCTTGGCCTTTGTATCACATCACGAGGTGATCTGCTATGTCCAGCCTCATTCCAAGCGGTAGATTGGGGTAGACATTTTTTTTCATCCCCAACCACCGCCATGTATTGAGGTGAGTACTACTTTCCAACCTCAGGATTGGTTTTGTTGTGTTTGTTTTTGTTTCATTTCCCACTGGTAGCAGGGAAAGAGTTGGTAGCCTCCGGTAAAGCTCCGCATTACCAGAGGTAGGCTGATTACAATGAGGTTTCGCCCAGTTCCCCAAGGAGATCATTCGTAACCGCATATCACCTTGCGGCCGATAGGTAGCCCAACCCACGGGTCAAGTATAATCTATTTAGCCATTTATTCAATACACGTCAGTTATATGATTTCAGAATTTCACATCGTTTTGCTCCTACTTGTCTTAGTGTGGACAAATTTGTATATTTTTCTTTGTTTTTCTATCATTTAAAGAAAATTCAATAGAGAGGTATTTTTAAGGGTTAAGTGGAAGAACAGGTCAGTTGTTGAATTCATTCAGGAACTGAACTGAACTTCGTCCTTTATTTTTGAAAACTTTCTGTGGATGTATTTCCTCAATCTTGTTTTTTATATATTATCATTTATTATCGATTATCATCATTATTATTACTATTTTTATTATTATTTTCAATTACATGATGGAGATCATCACGTACCATGTAGTAATGGCTACGTCAATCAATTTAATAACTTGAAAGTTCAAATTTCGCTACGTACATTCTATTAGCGATTTTTTTTATGTTGGTATATTCGTGTCGAATAAATGTTCGTATTGTACCTCCTCCCTAGGAGTTGTCATCCTAGGTCATCGTCCATCCTGTCCTTTCAAGGAAGGTGAACAGGTCACTAGGAGACATCTCCTTTATATCGAAAGGTGTAGGCCAAGACTCGCCGAAACACATTCTCTTATTGACGATAACTCCGAGCACTCGCATAGGACATGCCTGACAATCTCATCTTCCTGTTCACACATCTTTCATAGAGGTGTGTCTACTAGCCCCATATTATGGAGGTGTTCCCTCAGTTGACAGTGGCCAGTCAGAAATCCTACTGTTAAGCGTAGATTTTTTCTGGTCTTCGCGAGATATTTCTTCGGCGCCAGCTTCCCTGGGGGGTCGCCCAGGGTGATCCTGGAAAGATTGAATCCTTTGATTCCATTCCATCTCTTTAGCGATTGAGCATGGGTGGCTAGTTCTCAATTGTCGAAGTCATGAGGCCGTAGGTGCTACTGGGTCCTAAGATTCTCAGTCCAGCCGCTTCCTTGGCTAAAGAGTCGGCAATGCGATTACCTTTACTCCTGTCGTGCCCTTTAACCCACTTCAGGATAATGTCATTATCTACCGAGGCTTTGGCTAAATTTTGCTGGCACTCTAGTACTAACCCTGAGGTAACACGTTGTCTTTTCAAGGCTAATAGGGCTTGTCTGCGGTCAGTGCAGACTGAGGATGTTGGCATATTGGTTGGCTCATGTCATGCAATTTTTTCGTAAATTTTGAGCATGAAACATGTGACAGATAAGTTCGTTCCAAAATTGCTGAATTTTGACCAGCATCAGTGCATCAGGAGTTCTTGCTACATGGTCTTACGGTCAATAAGAAGTTTTATCATGAAGTTATGCGCCGTTTCGAGAAGCAATACAAAGAAAACGTCCGGTATTGTGGAAAAACAATTCATGTCTTTTGTATCGCGATAATGCACCTGCTCACTCGTCATTGCTTGTTCGTAATTTTCAGTCCAAAAACAACACCGTAATCATGATCCAGCCACCGTATTCACCAAATCTGCCACCTGCGACTTTTTCCTGTTCCCAATATTGAAGAGACCCATGAAAAGGCGGTGTTTGCGACGATTGGGTGGATAAAAACCGAATTGTTGAGAGAGCTCAAGGACATACCAAAAAGTACATATCAGAAGATTGGAAAAATACTCGCACAAGTGTATTATACCTGAGAGGGACTGCTTTCATGAGGACAGAATAAAAATTGATGAATAAATGAATAATTTTTGAGAAGAATGAAAATACACCTAATGTTTTGAACGGACAGCGTATAACTAGATTTTTTTTAGCAATATATATCAAGCAACCAGTTGCTGGTCCATTTATTTATGGTTACCTACTCGATTGGTATTGATCAAAATAACAAAATTTCAATTTAATAAAATGAACATTTATGTGATGAAACATTTAGATCTATTGGTATTCGTGGGGAGTATTTCTTAAAATATTCTCAACTGAATACATCGATATGAAAATCGAATTGAATCAATTTCATCAATGGCACATGTCTGTCAATTTTATCGCAGGTAATTTCATCATCATAACTCCGTTTTGGCAAATTTTGCTATTTGTCATGAGAGTAACCAGTATCCTTAATACGAAAGTTTTCAATAAAAAATTGAAATTTATCGTAAGTAATACCACAATGAGGATCTAGAAGTGATTTCGAATTAGGGTGAAAGTAACCAGGTTTAATTCAATGCCATAAAAACCGAGGCAACGGTTTTCAGGTCAGACAATTTCACTTTCTGCTTCTTGGGGGTTAGAATGGACACCAATATATCTTGGCACAATCATGTCGCTGGAATTACGAAGGCTGCTTCCCAAAAGCTTAGAACACTGTTCCGAACTAGAAAACTGTACACTTCTTATCAACTTTTTATAAATAAAGCTCAGATCAGACCCTCTTTGGAGTGTTGTTCTCATGTATGGAGCTCCGACTCCAAACATACCGTGAAGCTGCTGTATTCCGTCCAGAAACGAGCCATCCACCTGACTGGAGACGCGAATATAACGTGCAACCTTGATAGCCTGGAACATCGAAGAAAGGTTGGAGATTTGCCTCTCTTCTATAGATACTTTTACGGGAGGTGTTCAAGTGACTTGGCACAAATGATTCCACCAAGAGCGGTACATATCAGAAATACGCTGCTCATCGTTTTGAGATTCAACTCAGCATACTTCGAACTAATCTGTTTGAAAACCCTTTCATCTGGAGAACTGCGTTCATGTGGAATAAACTTCCTGACAACGTTTTTCCAAATGGAATTGATTTTCAGCGATTCAAATCCAATGTAAATCGCACAGGCACCGCTCTGAGAGCGCCTTTAGGATTTTCCTGTGGCACTTGTGTTTTTTCCTTAAAAGAATAGACCTCGAAATATAGCAATAACACCAAGCAACCAGCATGATATTACTAGTCTTTTTTTTGGTGGTTGCTCGATTGGCATTGCTCAAAAGTAATAGAGTTTTAATTTGAAAAATAGGACACTTATCAGAGAGAATTTTTATATCGAGTGGTATTTCCGGAAAGATATATAAATCAAATTTAATCAATTCTATGACGTGGAGTTCAATTACAGCAGGCAGGCAGACAGGCAGACAGGCAATCGTGCAAGCAAACATGGTGGGGGACTTCATATTATGTTATATACTAGCGACTCTTCTTAGCGTGCACGCCAAATAGCTAACTTCTTCAGTCAAATTTTTTATACCATGAGCTACATACACTATTGCAATTTTTGAAGCAAACTCAAATTCTTTTCAAAATATTTTTTCTAATGGTAAGGTAGTCTTTGAGTTCATACATGAAAATAAAGAAACATCAAATATTTTCTCTTTACAATATTAGTTTGATAAATTTTATTGTTTTTGTTTTGTATTCTAACATTGGTAACCAGTTTATAAACATGAAAAATGTAGTGAACATCATTATTATTATTATTTCGCTCGGAAGAATTAGGTTCTATATCATTTTCAATTATTCGATACCTATTCCTTCATTTACTTAGGCCGTTGAAATATTCATATTATTTTACCTCTGTCTGTATCAGCTTTCACTGTCATCATTTTTTTCATTCCTAGAATTACCTCAGCTTTTTCTCTTGCTAAAACAATCTTTCAACCGCCTTTCTATGATTTTTTTTCTTATTTCAATTGAAATGACACTTGCGATTCCCAATTTTTACTGTTTCAGACATGGATTACATATGAACACCAATCGTTAGTCAAAATAAAGTACTAAAGAGCAAGAAATATGAACTGAAACACTCCTCAATTTATCATATCGTCTATGTAATGACAAGAACCAGTTTCCTTAAAATTCCTTATAACCTAACAATTCCCAGCAAACAATTAATTTTATGATGAGCCTGTTTTTCAAGATAATTCAACTTCCCAATAGATACTTTTTTGTTTTCTAGCGTGGTGCGCAATCATCAACATCTCAATTGGATTTGCGCCACTTGATTTTCCGATTCTTTCCTAAAAAGGTCAGTGCTCTTTCTGTCGTTAGGAAGAGAGGTGTTGCGAGTTGCAAAGATTGCTGTGGAGTTACTCACGTGACGAAAAATGACCGCGAAAACAGTGACATATCGGAAAAGTCGACATACAATTCTGGATTTTTGTGTAGTTTACGTGGACTTTTTCTATATTTTTGTGTGATTCGGCTATGCTAATTCAACTTCCTTTGAAGGAGGGACTCCTAAAGTTTTTTGAGGTAAGTTATAGTTGTCAGATCGTAGAGTTTTGATTTTCCAACAGAATATTTACGTTTAATCAATCCATTGATTCATTGTTGAAATTGGCGACATATTTGCCGAGAATCAATTGCACAAAAAGTTTTTTTTTCACTCAACCATTGTTTGACGCATGATACATTTTATTTTTTCCTATTTAATTGGTTTGTTTCTATTTAATTGACTGCTGCACCTTAAAAAAATTATTATTGATAAAATTTGTTCTATTTTGAATGACAGTTGACAGAATGTCAATGAATTTATTTGTATCATTGAAAGTTGTGCGTAGTTATAATATAAATACATTGTTTGGAATTTTTTAAAGAAAATTTTTTGCCAAAAAAATTATCCTATCAAATTTGTCTATTTCTAGTCATGTGTGTCGAAATAACCAATGAAACCATCATTACACTGATAACTACCCATGGATAGTTTTCACGGGTAGTTATCACTTATGTCATGACATTGCTAAGCAACCAACACAATAAAGTTGTTTGACATTTCAGTAATTCAATTTATTTCGAAAATGTCACTTCCTCGCTTTGGTGTTCAAAATGATGCGGCAATTGACAAAATCATTGAAGAAAATACACCAAAAAATACTGTCAATAGTAAAAAATACACTTGGAAAATATTTATGGGCAAATACAGCAAGATCAACGGAATATCATTATACGAATTGTTCTTTTAATAACTGTGTGTTCAATAAATAATTTTGTTCGAATTGCAAAAAATTTTCTCACCGAATATCCCTCAAACATTGATAAATAACTCATAATTTTATCACAACTTCCTCAAGCACGTTATTTTAGGTAACAACCCTCCGCCTTCGGCGTCGGGATGTTACCAAATAACGTGCTTTCGAAAACTTTGATAAAATTATTTCGTTAGTTATCAATGTCCTTGGGATATTATAGCTGATAATTTTTGTCATATATATATACCTATTTTATGACTATCAAAATATTAACTATAATTTCTGCGAAACATGAATAAAATTGCTGCTATTTTCAAATCGGCGTTGGCCTTGAATGGATTCTTGTAGAAGCTGGATATTTAGATCTGGCAACAAATTTGTCTAGTGATAGTTCGACCGCAGTGCCGAATTAAAATTGGCAACAATCAGTTTAATTCACGTATCACCTAAATACAACAGTCAAAACAATTCATTTTCACAAAACGTTAACGGAAATTAAAACCGCGTGGCACTACGTCTTAATTTTTTGAAGCGAGTTGAATTATTTTGATTGCTGAACTTAGGTGATTTATGAATTGTATGTTGATGATTTTTATTCAAATAATTATTATTTCTTTTATCAAAAAATAGAAGAAATTATATGAACAATCGTTTTTTAATGTGTTCAACAAATGTATGCATCGATTAAATTCAAACAAATGAATTGTTAAATAAATAAATTGAATGAACATTTGAAACAATAAAAAATAAAATATCATTTTCTAAAAAACGCTTGTCTCCAGTTGGTGAATATGATATTTATCTTGACAGCTTACATACACTCGAAAATATGTCTTTCTTCAGTGAATTGTTTGAATGAAGACAAAAAAATTTCGAATTAATTTTTGAGGAAATCCAAGCGGCGACATGAACGTGACTACTTTTCAGAATTTATAGTGACCAACTAGACCTGTTACTATCAATAGTTATGTTATGAAATGGGATACCAAACTATATTTGGAGTTATTGTCACCAATTCTTCAATATTATCCTGGACATTGAATTTCATTTTGATTAAACTACTGGAAAACACTTTTGATGCTTCTAGATTATAATTTTTGAATTATTTTCACAATATTAACAACTGGTCCATATATAATTAGTGCGTCCCTAATTGAATTCATTAGTGACTGAATAAACAATCTATAAAAAATTAACAAAATTCAATTCTTAAAATACATTTTTTCTACTCAACTTTATAGGTACCTCCACCTAAAACCTCCTCACAGGAATAACACCCCCCATACATTTCTAAATAGAAGACACGTACATTCGAAGGAGTTTTCAATTTTTTTAAATCCTTTGAGATTTCTGTGGAAATATATTACATTATCACTGTCACTGAAGAGGTCACTGAGTAAAAACAAATCATTGATGTTCAAACTAGGCACCTCTTGTTTATTAACAGTATTAGAGATATTGCCGAATTTTTAAAAAATCATTTTCTATAGTTTTCTGGGTGATTTGATTGTTTCCTTGGCTCATTCTCTCATTTAAAACATAGATGTTAATCAATATCAATGAAGCTATAAGCAGTTATCAAATGATCACATATGGAGTGCCTCAAGGTACTGTTTTGGGGCCAACTCTCTTCAATCTTTATATCAATGATCTTTTAGAACAAGATACGTGTGGGGAGGTTGTGAGTTTCGCGGACAACACTGCCGTTTACTGCCGTTTTCTACGAAGGAACTGACTGGACCACTCTCAAAAATAACATTGAGGTTGACTTTCAAAATATAATAAATTTCTTCAACGATAGAATACTGACAATCAATTATAAAAAAACTCACTTTTTGCCGTTTACATCCTACTCTACAAATTTATATATATATTTTGTAACTGTGTCGTGAGTGTCATACCAAGATTCGTCCGAATATAAAATTTGCCGTTGTTCTTGTCTATATTTAGGTATTTGTTCTAAGTATATGTTTCGCAATTCCACTATTCTTCTGCTTTCCATAACTGTTTGACGTTCGTTTATTATTTTGAATCTGAATTCTAGTTCATTTATGCAATTCTGAAGAGTTTCTTCACAGCAGCTCACGTTATGGCCGGAAGTATTCAATTTCTTCCATATGATTTCAGTTGTAGGAATCTCATTGCTTTTGTAACAGTCGTATATTGTTTTTTTCAATTATTTTATCAGATGAACATCCAAAGGTTTTGGTAATCCTGTATCCTGTGCGTCTTGCGTTCATAAGGTTTGTTTTTGAAGTATTTCACGTACAGTTGAGAAAAGAATTTCGGTCAAATCTGATGTTGCGTGTAATAGTTTGTTTCCATCGAAACCAAACTTGAGATGTAGGTTCTTACATACATTGAAACATACATTCTGTGTTTCAATATTCAAAAGCATCCGAATCCTATTCACCATCGCTATTGGAAAAAGTCTGCGTTGTTATCATATTCGTTATTACTATTAGTACTTGTCTAAGGACGCCACATTTTAAACAGAAAACAAAAATTTTGATCAATTATAACTGCACCAATATCGAATTTCAACACTCAAATCGCGATCAGTTCCTGAACTGAACACGACGGCGATAACCATCCCCGTTAGTCCTTAGCTCGCACAAGTTTCTCAACTTCTGAGAGTTGTCGTTCGTATGGGGGCGGCAGCTGATTACCGGAAAAACAGATTTTAAACAGATTTAAACAGATTCCCCGATTTCTATTCGTCACCGTAACATGACTTCAAATTTAATTTTATGACTCTTCAGCCAATCATAAAACTCGGTTAGTGAAAATTATCCAATATAAACCGCCAATACTTCAATGCGCGTGAACTAGTTCGCAGCCGGTTCGTTTCTATGTATTGGTTTCTTTGGCCTTTGAGAGTGCCGCCAACTTTAAGTGTGCATAATACCATTTACTTCGACTATACCATTAAACTCATGTGAATACAGGGTTAACCTACCTGAGTCGAGACAAAATACCCATTCTCAATCGAAAATAAGTGAGATGCTTTACGCATCCTGTAAGAGTTTTAGTCCGGTCAGATTACACTAAAAAATAAGAGTGAAGGTACATAAATTTACAACAAGCTGCAAATGCGTGTAATTGTTCAAAACATAGTTAAAAATAAGACTTCAAAATTCCGAATGATTGCGATGCCTGGAAAAAAATTATTCGAGGTCAAAGGTAAAGAATCTCGAAAAAAATTGGTTTTTCGCGATTTTCAGGAAAACGGTAAGTTTTATCATGAAATAACCTCAGAATAGTAGATCATAAAATTCTCTACAAAAAATGTGCTTATCAATACTTTTTTTCTCAGTTGTTGCTCATCAACATCTTTTCCGGGTATATTACCAAGTTCAAGTGTGGCTTGGTTATCAGCTAGACCACAAAATAGTGGGGTTGGAAGTTGGTCGACAATGCATTAGAACCTATTCAGACTTTACTCCCACCTGCGCCGGAAAAACTGCTGAACACAATTTTTGCAACTGTAAAAAGGGATGCAGCGCTAAATGTAGTTGTAAAAAAGTTGGACTGTTGTGTTCTCTGCCATGTACACATTTTCAAGGCCAGTCATGTTCTAATGCTGAATCACCAATAGTGGAGGATTCATTTGATACCAACGAAGAAACATGCGATACATCACTCTTGACGCAGTTTACCTACACCCAGGATGAACATCAAGAAGAAGAAGATCAAGAAGAAGAAGAAGACAATAAGAAGAACAACAAGAAGAAGTATTTGAAGGTTATGACTCAGATAAATAAATTATAAATTTTTTTTAATTTCAATCGCTTTTATAATTTCCAACCCTTCCTAATATATTTTATTATGCAAGTTTTCAATTTGACAGAATCACAACAGACATGTGTAATAGACCTACTGCGGAAACCACGTTAAAAAAAACGCGCTAAGTACACTACCTCATAGGTGGCGTGTGCATATAATGACGATTACAACTTTTACAACTTTTTGACTCGTCGTATCTCAGAAACGGTGGCTCTAAGAAAAAAACTATTGATACATATTTTGTAGAGAATTTTATGATCTACAATTTTTATATGAGGTTAATTATTTTCGAGATTTTTGACCTTTGACCTTGAATAAGTTTTTTTCCAGGCATCGCAATCATTCGGAATTTTAAAATCTGATTTTCAAGTATGTTTTGAACAATTACACGTGTTTGCAGCTTGTTGTAAATTTATGTACCTTCCAATGTCTAGATTGACCGGATTATTTTGCATACATCATGAGCATTTATAACGCTTTTAGTATAGTATAACGCTTCTGTAGCATAGTGAACGTAAATGCATTGATATCTAACTCTTTTTCCTAATCATATCGGCGAGACACTCTGTACACAAAAATGACACATTAATTACAGTATTTCTTCCTGTTCCTCCTTCTCGTATCGATCGGGCGTCAGCGAGAAGGACTGATTAATGCGCCCGCATCACTTCTCTCACATTTTCGAATTTTTTCGAAAAAGTCGCGCTTATGCGACCGCATAGAATGGATTCTGGATACTGGCGTACAGGTGGTTCTTCGAATTTTTCTCGTAGATGCGTGCTCGTATGCGTTCACCACCTATCTCCATGCTCAATTAAGCAGCCATAATTTATCGGATTGCTTACTGCGGCACGGTATGCGGGATAGGGGAGAGAAGGGTCGGTTTTTATGAAAGAGTGAACGTCATCAACATTGCTGGAGATAAAGTTCGCGACGACTTCTCGACTCCTGATTTGAGGTTATTAAGTTTGAAAATGACAATCATTAATATAACCACATTTATAAACCAAGCGATGTAAAACAGTAATGCTTTGGCAGGCAGAAACGCGTTGAAGACTTTGGATGTATATCAAGTTGACGAGATACTTCTCGAAATTTGCAAAACGAATGATTTCATAATTTGCCGCTATTTATTCGATAATTAGTTGCGGAAGAAAATATTTTTTTACCCTTTTTTTTAAATACATGTTGTCTCGCTAACTCAGACCAACAATTTCAGCTCTATACAAAATCTACCTTGAGGCAGGACACGAAATCGAAAAAACTCTCGAAATATCACCCCGGGTGAGGGGGGATGTAGCGAGATAATCACGTGTATTCACAAATAAAAGTTATTGACAAATTGCCTTATGACCTATACCCTATACTGCCTTAGCCACTTATTAGTTTTGATGAAAGTCTCGATACTTCATGGCCTGAGGACAATGTACTTGTCACTTGCCATAAATGCACTCATGTATGTAAAATGGTCAAATAAAATACTCTACTCTATTCTACAATATTGAAAATATTCTTTGTTTCATGCACTTGAAGGTATTTTGAATGTTTTTATAAAAAAAATACATGTGATTTTGACTAGAGGGAGGGTAGTTCACAACATCACCAAGCATCACCAGAGGGGGAGGAGTGGGGTTAAGAGGGGGGTTAAAAAGTTACTAAAAATATTACTTGAATAATGGACGATCCCGAAGTGTCGAAACAGCTATCTAATATATTGCTTGATTTTTTTAAATTGATCGGTTAATGTTTCGGATCATGGTGGAAAAATAATTGATTTTTGTGTATGTTAAATCGGGCTGATTTAATATTTTGTAGCAGAACCTTCGAAAAATAAATCAATTACTCAATGAATCAATTTAAAGCCGAATTCAGGAGGGATTCGTGAACACCGCAATTTTTTTTTAAGTCTTAGTATTTCTGGATAAACATTTTATTTTCAGATTTTCAACAATGTTTCGATGTGTTAATGAAGGAGCCATAGATTTGGTTCTGCTAGCTTAACGGTTAAGCCAGCAGAAGCCAACATTTTTTCAAAAAATAGAACACGTGGATAATCGGCGATAAGGGATAAAATGAGCCTGAAATTATGATGGAATCCGATTTGACAAAATGTTTTTTATAAGAGTGGGTTTTGCTAGCTTAACGTTAAGCTACCAGGATCCAAGATATTTACGTTAAACGAAGAGCAAAAAATTCGGCAATAGAATACAAAATTAGCCTTGAATTGTGCCCTTGAGATAAATGTAAAATTCCAAAGTGGTTCTGCTAGCTTAACAGAGGCAAGACACCATGTATTTGTTTGACCGACGGGAAATTATAATATTTTCCTTCGCAAGTAATTCGCTAATAACTAGAACATGCTAATGGTGTAGTCAAAGATCTGGAAAACTTAATAATAAAAAATCAGTGAGAAAACAGCCACGATTCAATTTCAATAAAGATTTCGTGGATGAAAACTTTATCTGGAGAATTCTATGTAAACTATGTAGTTGATCAAAGCTCATATGCAAGACTTTTTGTAGGGCAGAAAATAAACCCATACTCTTGTTTTTATTATTTAGTAACTCTCTCTCAAAACTTTCGTGGATGTGACTTTTTTATCATTAACATATATTATATTACTTACTAAACAAATTCCGTAAGTCAAATTACTTTGTACAGTAACCACTTCCAGTAACCACACATTTTCTTGTTTTCCTTCTGTCAAATGCACCATAGTCCCTCAAATTTCTTTCTAATCGTCTGAACATTTGGATGTTCGGAAAGTGACGAACATACATATTTCTTGCCAAAAGAGGATTTCTATTTGATTTTGCATAACTGAATAGCATACCAGTCCTTTCATCATTTGAATACATCTTTGACATGTTCAAAAGATTATCAACAACGCATTCATTCGAAAAAAAACGAAAAACAGCATTTTTGGTTTTCCCCGTATAACTCGAGAAGGACGAGAGTCCCCGTAAATTTTCTTCGACCATTGTGGTGTTTCCGATGACAGTTACTTGTTTTCCCATTTAATCGTCTTCGTATCTGTTACGGTTTGGAATATAGCGATGTTACCACATGATAAAAGAAACGGCCTGTATAGGTAAAAATTTTATATCGTCTGATCTTGTAGAGCTACAAAATCCGCAGAGTAACCCTACTGGTGATTTACAAATGTCATGAAAATTAATTCAATTGGAAACAGATTATTTTTAGGAGATATCAGTTCTTTAGGAAATGTTTTTGTCGCTTTCTACTGCTCATCATTGAACAAAAAATATGGGAAACTTCTAAAGAAAGGAAGATAGAAATAACTACAATAACGACTCTTGATAGTGATATGTATATGATACACAGGAGTTTCTTTCAGACAGAGACTGGAAGATAAAACTCTTTTGAAACAACTAGTTCCACATGAATATTGAATAACACGAAGAGAAAAATTCCTATCGAAACAAATACTTTCATATTGTATTACAGGAAACTCACTTTTTTCTCATTCAGTTTTCACTCTAACTATTCGTCATGGAATTGAAACAGATTCCATTTATAGGAACGCTACACAACGTAATGTATGAAAGTGTATTCATATGAAATGTCACCTTATCAGCACCGTTTTGGACAACATCACGACTTTATGTCACCACAAGAGACACAATGACAGTATGTATGTATACACATTCATACGATTGATTACTTAAATCCTATGGCTGGGCATAATGGTTTCATATAAACCCCTTTCTATTAATTTGAAAACTTTCAATAATGAACCAAAATTTATTCACATCCACAAAAAACACTATTGAATCGGTCATCAAAAATAACATATCTCAATCTTGAAGATGTACATGTACACATTCTATTTTTGACGATACGGTTTTATTGAAGTTTCCACCTCAATTTCACCTTCTCAGACGGCCTTGAAAACTCTGAAATCAAGTTCATATTGTTCAATTGATCACCAGAAATGAAATATCTCAGATTGGTAAGTGTACAAAGTAAATTTTTCATGTTACGATTTTTTTTAAGCCCCACTCCATTTTTATCCTTACAGACAGTCTGGAGAACTAGGACGATTCTTTATTTTTACTAAGCTATTAACTAAATATATCATTGAAAGAAAAAATAATGATTGAATAACCTCATTTTCAATGTCAGTATCATTTCAATCTGTTACAGAATAAGATACTCCTATAGTTGAATGTACATATTCAAAAATATAATTTTTTGTATCCAACACACCGTAGACTTAATGACAAACCACAAGGTATCTAATAGGCGAAACATATTTTCAAATCAATTCTCATTATTATCTATTGGTATGAAAATAAGTTAATAATTTGGTCTATTGTATCTTTTCATTTTTCAACTTCATAATTATTTTGATATATTCTCTGCTTTGTGTATTTTTTCAGTAACAGTTAATTATCTCGCTTTTATTAGCTTCACCTGTATGTATGTATGTTTGTTCAAAACTCTCAAGCTCGGGATCTGTATTTGACAGAATTATCAACATTATTGCTTGATCTATTCGCGGGCAGATGGCGCTGTACGATTTTTTCTATTAACACGTGTAACCCTTCTTTGCGCGCCTGCTGCCTTGGACTTGATAGCTGATTTTCAGACTCCCTCTCCGGAATCGGAGAGGACTTTTTTGAGCGACCAAAAATTGGTATTCTTTACTGTGAAAAAAACATTTAACAGTCAATCAGTAAGACATGAATATTTATATAACCATCTGAAGTAAAATTGACTTCTCGCATTGAAAAAATTATTGTTACAACATATTGACTTTTGATAGAAAGCTATCAACTGAATTTCGAAGAAGAAGATTTTATCAAATACTTCAACGTCCAGTTGCTCAACGTATAAGACATTTGACGATAAAAATAAGGTCGCATATTACTGTAACTCTCAAATTGACGAGCAGTTGAACTTTAGCGGTACCTCTTATGCAATATCAAATGGCATAACGAAGTGTCGGTGAAGAATTCAACGATGAATGAGCTTGTAAAATGTCTGTAAATCAGTTTCGATCTTGCATCTTGTAGTTCGCCTACTCATCTGATAAGGTTATCCTTGACTTAGGTTAGGATTCTGTGAATTATGCAAGATGCTGTGTTATGGCGTTGTTGTCGGACACTCATTCAAAATCTTCATATTTTATAGACACAAATAGTTCTATCGAAACCGTTAATTAGGTTATTTGTAAAAAACCTCTAGATTGTAATAGTAAAGAAGAAAGTAATACAATACATGAAATTATGAAACAACAACAAAAATTATTGATTGATTCCAGTGGCGCATTTGCTTCTTCAGCTGCAGGAAAACCCGAAAGAACCTGCAGCACCACATCATCTGAAGATCTCCAATGTCCTCTCTTTCATAAAACAAAATAGAGGGTGTTTCCAAAGGCTTCAATAAATTCAAGACATCGCCAGAACACGACTTTCGTCAAACTTCAACTAGTCCGTTTCGTCTTTGATCAATGCGTAATAATGACCAGATTCAACGCAAGAACCACAGTGAACAATGATTGCATGAAGATTATAATAGTGGTCTGCAAGATTGAACTGTTTATCTATTTGGAACCTTCGTAAAAAAAGTTGTGAAGGCAGGAAAGTTGAAAAAACACCTTACTGGTAACGAGGTTTCAGTAACTTGTGTCAATATTACTGAAGTTTTTTTCCAACTCCAAATCGTTATTTTTAACACCTCGACACGTGTTTCGATCACTAAGCGATCATCTTCAAGAGGAAGTTTAAACTGGAAAACTTGCGAAGCTAACCCTATCTATGCTATACAGGTATACCACACATACAGGTATACCACACCTTTGGTGTCTTAAATTAATTTTACAATTTGCCTTATCTATTGATTTTACAATATGTCCTTATGTAATGTTTAAATGTTATAGCTAAATATAAAACAGTTTTCAAGCTATATAAAAATTAATTTCACAATATTGCTTATCTAAATTTAATTTTAACAATGTGTCCTTATGTAATAGTCAGTAAATCTAATAATATTATTTTAATAAGCTATTTGGTATTGGTCCGTCATCGTTATTCATAATATTATTATGTTTGCTTATTTCTACACTCTCGTATGCATCAATTTACCTGTTGTTGTCAACTTGTCTAACTAATCTTGATGAACTGAAGTCTATGGGAATGGTTTTGTTGCAAAATATGATGGGCGACTGCTGATTTTTCAGATCTTCCATATTTCAAGGTACACCTAACACACTTAAAATCATTATTATTAATAATCAAAGACATTAAAAAGTGAATAATTCAATTGAAGCAACGAAAAAAAAAATTTTTAATATTAAAATTTATTCGTATTCTTATTATTAAAAGTACATAAAAATGATTTTTCATAATTTTTAGCACTATTTGTTTAAAAAATTGTTATAAACAAACGTATTTTTCATATGATATTTGAAATTTTTTTGGGGGAATTTTTATCAGTGATGAATTTATTATAATTCTTTGAAACAAAATCGTTTCTTAATAAACAGATTTATTGCTCAAAAACGGATTTGTTGATAAACAATTTTTTTTTGCTACTAAATATGAATATTAAGGAACGATTTTTTCAATCATAATTTCTATTTCTCTTTGATATCCTAAAAAAAACTTTTTAATTTATATTTTCTTTATTTATTCAATAAACAGTTTGTTTTAAACAAATTAATTTTTACGATATATTGAAAAAATTGTAAAAAATACAGAAAAAATTTTTACTCAAAAAGTGACATATGGTTATTTTTGTTTTTTTGATAGTATTAAAAATAATATATATCGTAAAAATTATTTCGTTTATTTAATAAATACAGAAAATATAAAATAAAAAATTGTTTTTTCAGAATATCAAAGAGAAATAGAAATTATGATTTAAAAAAAACGTTCCTTAATATTTTGTGACCTAGACTAATCTGGAGTCTGCAAACTTGTCAATAATAATATGATCAAGTTTTAGAAATTCATAAGCAAGTGGAATAGAAGCATTCTGAATTCGTTGCAAACCAGTAGAATCAGCTCAAAGTAATAGAGGACCACGCATAGTCTGGACATCACTAGAGTCACATACTCCCATCTTGAGTTTAGTGGGTAGGGTATTCCGATTGGGGTATAGCTGTCGTAGCATATTGAACGAGGTTTAACAAAGGTGACTAATATATTCAGTAAAGCTAAGATTGGAATCGATCCATGATCTTAAATTTTTAGAGACTTCAACGACTTTGAGCACAGTTTCAACAAAGTTTATGTTGAAGTTTTGGCATAGATGCTCATGCTTTGACTTGGGAATAAAAAACATTGTGACTGATTATAATGGATATAATATTTAATATACATCAAATATTATAGCTACAGTACACCTAATTGACAAGATGTTTCACATCTTAACAATACCGTCAAGAAATTTCAGCATGGACTGATAGAAACTAAGAGAAATAATACAATTTAAAAAAAATACATGTTATAGAACTCACTGACACAATTTCGCTAGAAGTATCGATTACTTTGTTGGGTTTCAATTTCAAAAGCAGATTGTCTTGTCTATGCAAAAACAGTATTTTGAAGGTAACCGTGTCTAAAGTAGTAGGATTCAAATATGTTCACCTGGAAGAGTTTGAAAGATCTACTATGGAAAATGCATATATTTGCTGTTTCTTTCGTTTTTTCTTTTCTGGACGAGCTAGTTCTGCCCATTATCTTTATCTTTTTGGCATTGTATGAAGCATCAGTAGTGGTAATCTGATAATTTTGTAGTCTTGCTAGAACCGTTCAAGTTGCTGAATTGCTGTTTTCGTTTTTGAATGCGAAATGATCGCCATCTACTGATTATCGGCAGCCTCACTGTAAAAATAAGCATGTTTCTGGAAACTTATTTCATCTTTCTCTGTGAGAAAATTTCCGTTTCTTTTCAGTCACCTTTTTGATCTTTCCAAAAACAATAATCTCCACCGAGTTTCACCATTTTGTTAACGGTTTGGAGACATTGTTGGAATAGTATAGAGAATTTCATGTACTTTCAGTTTTCTAAGAATATTAAAAACAAAAATCACTTCCGAGGACTCACGGCGGTTTTTCAATGGTTGCATATCATATATTAGTCTGAACGATCGATTTTCACTTGCTATCGTCCAACCCCTGTTAGGAATCACACGTTAAACGGTAAGACCTCGTTAATCCTTAGCTCGCACAAGTTTCGACTTCTGAGGGTTGTCGTTCGTAGGGATGCGACAGCTGGTTAACGGAAAAGCAGATTTTTTTCAACAGATCTTTCATCTCATTGATTATCTGTAAATTGGTGTGATTAATGAAAGAGTCCTTGATAGTTGAAAAGTGCGAAGAACGTCAATCCAACAAGAACTCCAATAATGTGAACAACCATCTCAATAGAGTGTCGTTTAACTTTGATGGTCGAGTCGGACATCAGGACATCTGCTTGTATTAGCCTGAGGATGGGGAATGAATACAAAGAATTCGTCACTTCTCATTTTCAACAACAGAGCATGAAGCAACACCGATGTCTTTGTATCAGACGTTTCGTGACTATGGTAGACTGGTAGAGACCATCCTGGCAGGTTGCAACTCCAGTTTCTGACTTTGACTCATTCAACCTGGGAAAGAAAGCGAAAGTAAGATGTTTTGATGATTAATTCCACCATTTTAAAATTGCTACGTCAATTGCATTTTTAACAAAAGCGAAGGAACTTATTTTGGATTGTCAAAGATTTTCATTTTCGCGTAACCTCTGTTCCAATTAATATTGTGAAAGTACTCTATTACATTTTCTTCAATAACCTAACATGTCCGTTGTTGTTACATAAATGATGAAAGAAATAACCCCTGTTTGGGGACCGAGTACACTTCCTTGAGGGATATCCAAGTTAACAAGACATTTCCCGTAGATTTCCATGTGCTAATAAAAATAAATGTCCAACTTGATAATAATTACCAAGTAACGACGTGATAAAGACAAATAAAAAGGTATTTATTGTAAATGCTTCACCTCGATATTGACGCTTTGGAGGTCTGACTAGCACATAAAAAATACCGAGGTCGCTACCGTGAGGTCAGTTCCTAGTTGTTTGTACCAGCAGTTGTGTAGAGCTATTTCGAAAAATGAACAGGTATCTTTGTTATTCATCTATACATATTGATCACTTTATATGTGAATGCGTGGCATACTTGATACTCAAAGCGTTCTTGATTTTTTGTTCCGCATCACGATGAAAATGCCTACCGAGTAATCGAAATTACGTCAATCATTACCGTAATAGGTATGCGTCCAATTAAAAGAGAAGTTAACGTATTGATTATATTCTCAGACTTTGACAATGTCCTGGCGACATTTGTATGTTTCAGTAATTCCTTCGGGTTTTTAAAAGAGTGGGTTTGAAAAGAAATTTCCAAAACTGCACTATGCCAATTGAATTCGACGTTTTTCCAAATGCATTTAATCTCCAGCGATTCAAATCCATTATGAATCGCTACTTTCGCACAGGCACCGCTCTTAGAGCGGCTTGAGGATTTTTCTGTAGTGCTTGTGTTTTGTCCTTGAAAAAATGTTCACAGCTATTGATTTTTGGAAAAGAAAGTTTTTGGCTTTCTACTACTCCATCTTGATACAAAAAAAGGATGAGGGAATCTTTCAAAGAAAGGAAGAAAGTAATCAATTTGAAAATGAGTAACTCTATACATGGATGTGTAGATCATGCAAAGAAGTAACTCCTGAAACAGCTACTTTCTTATAAACATTGAAATATACGAAAGAAAAAAATTCTTTCGAAACAAATACTTCTATATGAAAACTGAATTATACAGAAGGTACTTTTTTCTACTCAGTTTGTATTTCAAACATTCGTTGTAGAATGAAAATCAGATATTATTCACATGAGTTCTACTTTAAATGAATGGTAACAAATTGCACTTAAATGAAACACTGTCATCCTCACTGGTATACATCGACGTTTCGCCTTAAGACAGGAGTAGTAGAAAACCAAAAACTTTCTTTCCCAAAAATTAATCACTCCTAAAATTATAACCCGTTCAATTCAACTATTGATTTTATTTTTATAGGTAAGTAGCTATCTAGCTAAAATGTGACCTTCAGATTTCAAAGGATTCACTACGTAAAACAATACTAACGTATTTACAATCTTTTTTCATTGCGCATGTCGCTTCGAGGCCGGTAAAATTTAATTTGTTTTGATTTTGCGATATAGGTGCATGAAATGCATAAGGCAACTTACGTATTCATTTGATACGAATTATTATCGCATCGCTCTCCAATTACATTATAGGTGACACATATTTTAACCTTCAAATTGAGTCTAATAACCTATCCTTGAAAGGTGGACATATGCCAACGCAGACTGTTTTTAGACCCATAAAAAAAAGGACAATATGTAGTGAATTGTTTTGTCAAGCAGCGTTCTTAAATGAACCTTCGTCTTGAATTACTCCATTCATTGCTGAAAACCGTATGAAAATCCGTTTAAATTTTTTGACTTTATCGGGTTCAGGCAGACCGACGCAACGAGGAAGACTTGATTTTCTAATAATTATAAGCCACTCATCTTCAGGTTTTTCACTCTGTTACATAATTTCTAGAGGAAAATCTATAAACTGAAGGACAGGAAAAGCTAGATGTGGGTTAATAGGCAGAAAAATCATATTTTGCTTCTCGATAAACATTAGTTCGGACTTCCATTGTCTTATAAGATATAAAATGATTAGAAATCCCTGAAAGATTAATAAAATCAAAATGAAAATAACAATTATATCAAGCAAACGAGGAAAACTTAATTTTACAATATTTATAAGCCAATCATCTTCACATAATTTCTAATGGAAAATCTATAAACTGAAGGACAGAAAAAGGTAGATGTGGATTTATTAGTAGAAAGATAATATTTTACTTCTCGATAAATTTTATTAGTTCGGACTTCCATTGTCTAATATGATATAAAATGATTTGAAATCTCTGAAAGATTAATGAAATGAAAATGAAAATAACAATTATATCAAGCAAACAAGGCAGACTTGATTTTATTATATTTATAAGCCAATCATCATCAGGTTTGTGACTCTGTTACATGTTTTTCAAAGGAAAATCTATAAACTAAAGGACAGGGAAAGCTAGATGTGGGTTTATAGGTAGAAAGATCATATTTTGCTTCTGGATAAGTTTCATTAGTTTGGACTTCCATTCTCTAATATGATATAAGATGATTTGCAATCCCTGAAAGTGTATATTCAACTTCCTTACTTACTCTATTTTATTTCTCATTATATGTTACTTTTTTTATAAACCAGTCTTTAGTTCTTCACAGTTGTTTTTGTTTACATCCCTAAATCTTCCCATCGTCAAAATCTGTTGTGATAGTCCATGTCAATAACCCCAACCGATCTCCCACATTCACATGATTATTTCTCCCAGTATAAAACCCTTTCGGTACGCCCATATTTGAGTGGCCGGTCATTGGCCGCATAGGCGTGCATTGTGCCGATCTCAGCGGGGCAAACGTCACCTGCACAATTATTCATTATATTCAGAGAGTATTGCCTTTGGGTCGCTGTGCTATCCTCTCAGCCTTTGATTCATCTTCTCCTCGACGCAGCCATCGCGAATTCTCGTTACTAGATCTTGTCTAGGACTCGACCGCGCCTAGGGACGGTTCCCGATGCGCCAGCGATGGGAAGTTATAGAGTATAGACGGTTTGTTACCAACAAATTTTAGAACACGAAAATCGGTGACAAAAAGTGTGAATATACATATCATAAGAGCAGTTGGAGCAAAGCAAAACAAAAATTAGGATATTCGGCTGAATGATATGAGAAATTGAAAATATATTCATAATAATAACAATGACTAATAATGAATGGACTATATTCATCGATACACATAAAAACAAAGTTGTGTTAAAATAAGAAATCGATAAAAAAAAGGCAAAGTTCATTTTTCGCTGCTTTACAACTTAACCTGTACTCCTAGATAGTAATAATATATACATATAGCTACCTAAAAATCAAAAAGTGTATGCATATGTATTTATTAATGAAACGTGAATAACAAAATGTTGCAAGAGCACACAAGAACAAATATATTAAAGATAATAACACGTATACACATGGTGTAACAAAAAGGTAGGTCATAAATTGAAACACATGTTCTGCAGGGTCAAAAATAACTCGATTAGATATAATTTACTTTCATGCAAATATGCACACACAAAAAATTAATGCCAATAGAATTGTTTAACATTTTTCATGAAAATGGATCCATGGTTTTTTTATCGTAAGATTAGTCTTTTTCATATGAAATCACGAAATCTGTTCGACCCATAAAAATTTCAGGGGGTTGTTGAACCGCCAAATTCCCCCAAACTTTTCTATACGTTGGAAATAAATTGATACTTTGACACCATTGGTTTAATACATCATTTTTGAATATTTCTTACCTTTTCTACTTTTTCGAAAAGTCAGGTTTCATTGAGATGCAGGTGTCTGCATCTCAATGAAACCTGTTCATTAGTTGGCTATTCAACACTTGTAGTTCCTGTGGATGAAAAACAAACAGTTGCTTCAACAATTACATACTGTCAACTGTCAAGTGTTAAGAGAGTGTCGAGAAAAATTAAACTTTATGTTACACACAAACACTTGCTTCAACAATTATATACTGTCAACTGTCAAGTGTTAAGAGTGTCGATAAAAATTAAACTTTACGTTACAATGGTTTGCAGAAATGGCAGATATGCATTTATTCTTGGGTAAGTTTGGTCCAGGCTAAAACAAGGTTTCAGATTATTATCTGTAATTCTGGTAACCACAGTGAATGCCAGGGGAATAGTGCATCAGCTGCAAGGCATCATGCTGAAAAATATCCCAATCGGAATACACCAAATTGAACAGCAAATTTCTATGAATTCACAAAGAACAGTATTTAAACTTTTCATCCTCGTGTACTTCATTGTGCTCTTGCTGATGAAACTCTTTACCGAAAGCTTACTTTTATCTGCGTCGTTTGATTGATGGCGGATACTCATAGACGTCCTTCCAGAAGGATTCCATAAAAAAATGAATCTCTTGGTAATAAGCGAGATTTCTCGCGAAGTTTTATTGTTTTTCAGCGATATTTATAGATCGCCTCACCTGTAATTTTTGCCTAACTCTATCTAGCCCATTAAGGCAGTTTTGAGCCATCCGATTTCAGTTCTAGTTTTGTTTTAACTTGCTAACATATTTTTGTTGTTTTAACGTAACTGTTCTGAGCCTACTATGCTTAGCAGGCACTTGAAGTTGTATGAATCGAAGAGAATATTTTTTTCAATAAATGTGGCTTGTCTAGATGCACTTGTTTCCTTAAATAAATTACCTACAGTTCAACATCAAATTTTATAAACAGGATTCAGGTTTACCAATGAGCTTAACCTTTAGTCTACTTTAAACAGACATATTTATGAAGAGCTTGGAGACCACTATAGTAAATTCCGACCTGGGTAAAAAACATTAATTTTTGGTACCGAAATGTAGACGATACTCTTGCCTGTTTCAGAGGTACCTACTACACGACAACTGAACCAATTTATGATATTCATGAATAATCTCAATAGCAACATTCAGTTCACACTCGAAACAGAGATAGAGAAACAGATACATTTCTTAGACCTGACTATTACACACAATCAGAATAAATTTGAGTTCAGTGTTTTCAGAAAACCTAGCTATACAGACATTACCATCCCAAGTGATTTTTTCCATCCACACAGTCATAAATTAGTAGCCTACAATTCAATGTTGCACAGAGCATTCTCACTGCCTTTGTCTGCTAACAATCTAGCTAAGGAAATTGATACCATACCACAAAGAACCGACCAATTGAGTTTGTGGCAATGCTTAGATTATTTTACAAGAGAAGAAACTTTGGATGGAATTGAAAAACCGACGTGTTCGAAATGCAAGGAAAGGAGAAAATGCATAAAGTCCCTATCAATCCACAAGTTTCCCTATATTTTAGTAATACATTTAAAAAGATTCTCTACAACTGAAAATAGAGGCAAATTGAATGATGTCATCGAATTTCCTCTAGAAGGATTGGATATGGACAATTTTGCAGGAGAAAATGTGGCTACTTGTTATAATCTATATGCACTTTTAAATCACAGTGGGACTACTAACAGAGGACATTATACAGCATACTGCAGACACCCGTATACTAGCGCGTGGCACAAATACAACGATTCACACGTGTCACCAATTTCACCAAAGTCGCTTGTGAGTGGAGAAGCATACGTCCTCTTTTATGTAAAGGATGGAACAAAATCGCGCCTTCAAGATAACCGAGGAAAAGTTTAACTTTTAGTTTCTTCAATTTTGTAATTTTTTTCAACATCTCATTTTTGTAAATAAAACTCATTTATTATTACACAGATAGGCCATAATAATGGTTTCAACGCAGACACAATCCAGAAGTTAGTCAGAAAACAAAGCCGTAAATTCAATTACAGATTAATATTCCCCCAGATCAAACAATCAGAAATCAAGAAGTGGGTAAGTCTAACATATTTTGGTGAAAGAACAGAGATAATTGTGGGTTTCTTCAGAAAAAACAATGTGGAAGTGGCATTCAGACCACATGCCAGGTTATGTGATATATTTTTCAATGCCAAAGATAAAGTGGACAAGTTGGAGAAAGCTTAAGTGTCTGGAGTTTAATGTGGGACAATGTGGTCGAAATTTCTCAAAACGATATGCTGAACATGAAAGGTCCTTCGAACTAGGTAAAAATGATTCGACGTTTTCAAACCATTCCTTGGCATGCCTGGAAATTCATAAGTATAAACATTGCGGGTGCAACCTGTTAAATGATCAAATCGATTTAGTTTACTCAACGGTTTTCAAATTAGCATATCCACATTGTCACAAGTAGGTAAACAAAATTCAGGTACTCAATTGAGCTAAGTAGCTCTATTATTACCTAAATTGGTGTTAAAGTGGTAAAAAACATATAAAGTTTCAATTCTCTTTTATTCATTACTATTTGTTTCCATCACTAGTATTCCAAATTTTTGTTTCGAATCATGGAAACGGTAAAAAGAGTCCGGTGACATTGTAGAAAATTTTGTACTACAATAGTGAAACTGAGGTCCCTACAAATTCGGTTTGAAAATTTATGAAAATTGGTATTGGAATAATTAAATGACCGACGGTGTTCAGGTTCGTCGTTCACGTTTTCTAGGACATCTCGGCTAGATAAGCTAGATAAGTGTAGATAATGCACGAACCAGGATCACAGCACGGCCAAGAGGTATGCTGCAAACGCGAAGAGCAAAGTGCCCGACGACTGCAGTAAATACGTAGCCTAGAACATGCAACAAATCGTACTCAGTAGTCAGTGGGCTAGGAATAGATCCTTCCGTCTACTGATATAAATGTTTTTTAATTTCATGTTGCACCCTCTGAAAATAAGTGGAAGATTAAAAAATAACGATTCATAGTTAATATTGAAATTAGTGTCCAAGAACTTCTACAAGACCTCATTGTCAAACTGCACCACCAAAGACAGAAATGTTGTGTTTCAGAAGAAAAACGAGCCCATAGACTATACGTAATAACAGCTCTTGAACACGCCGTAAATGCAAAATGTACGACCACTTTGCTATTTATTGCATGGGATGAAACTGCGCTTTATTAATCCTATAAAGAAATACTGAATTTGCTAGATGCGCTTAGTAGGTATGAATCTCTAGATTACATCTTGTAGTTCTAAAGGATTCTACGGGAAACATTCGTGAAGAAGTTCAGAATAAATAAATTTTCAAAATGTATTGAATGTTGATTATATCTTGTGGATGACCAGGAAATAATTCTATTTTTGTACAGTGGAAATGAAATGCAGATTTTTAGGAAAGTACATCAGGTCACCAATTTTGGAAATTAGAAACCTAAGGTACTGTCAAGCTTCGAACAGTTTTTAGTCAGTTTCGACTTTTATTTTCTCCTTCTCTCAGAATGTTATCGACCATTACTTTTTTCCTATTCTGTTTTTATACACTTTTCCCTACTTTAGATTTCGTCATAAATAAAGAATGTTTTGAAAGGGAAGCAATATCTGCAAAACAAAACAAGTTCATCATTGAAAACCTCTCTGACAGAATATCGAAAAAAAATGAAATAAAACTATTACATTTTCAGCTCGTATAATCGAAGCTTTCATATGATCTCCTTTCCTAAGAACAAGCACACTTTTCACTGCCCTATAATAAACATAGCAAAATATTAGAAACAACTAATCTAGAAAGTTTTTGGCTTTCTACTACTCCATCTGACACAAAAAAAAGGGATGAGAGAATCTTCCAAAGAAAGGAAGGAAGTAATCAATTTGAAACTCTATACATGAATGTGTAGATCAAGCAAATAAGTAACTTTCAGACACAAACTGAAAGAAAGTCCTCCTGAAACAGCTACTTTCATATAAACATTGAATTACACGAAAGAAAATAATTCTTTCGAAACAAATACTTCTATATGAACACTGAATTATACAGAAGATACTTTTCTCTACTCAGTTTGTATTTCAAACATTTGTTGTGGAATAAGAATCAGATATCATTCACATGAGTTCTACTTTGAATGAATGGTAATAAATTGTACTCACATGGAACACTGTCACCCTCACTGGTATACACCGATGTTTCGCCTTAAGACACTTGCCCTAAGGCTCTTCAGTACCAAATTGGATAACATTATAGAAAATACACACACTTCATTCATGAATTACGATTTTGAATGTCACGGAATAAGCTTAATCTGCTTATGTCATCGATGACATCGTAATGACATTCATTCACCTATTTGAACTGTGCTCAAAGTCGTTGAAGTCTCTAAAAATTTAAGATCATGGATCGATTTCAGTCGTAGGTTTACTGAACATATCAGTCACTCCATCTGATATAAAGGGATGAGAGAATCTTCCTTCCTTTCTTTGGAAGATTCTCTCATCCCTTTTTTTTGTATCAGATGGAGTAGTAGAAAGCCAAAAACTTTCTTTCCCAAAAAATTAATCACTCCTAAAAATATAACCCCTTCAATTCAAACTAATCTAGGTTCAATGATATCAAGTACTAGAGCTTATTTGGTGTTTTTTTTGTCTTCTTTTTCCTGGTCTGCAGGTTTTTAGGCATTTTTATCTGCGAAGGTGATGATAGACTACTAAAATGTAACAATTACTGTTCTAAAACTGACAGCAGTCTGCGCAGTTGTAATAAACGCTTTCCGGTTTCATTGAACTGTTCTAGAACTGCTATGATTCATGTATATCTGAGTTTTTTCAATAATATCCAAGACCGAGTCTAGAACTAAATGATTGAATTGGCCGATACATGATGACAATCCATAACTAACGTCTTCAAAAGACACTTTATTGGGAGATTTTCACAATAAAGACGACTAAGGACACGCCCGAAGAAGCCATTGTAAGGCGAAACACGTGTTGCGTTTTTGTCAAACTATTGTTAGGTTTTTTCCCCGTGGATTCACCAATAATTGACTACACTGAATAGTCAAACTTAACTTTATTTCACTTTAGAAAAACAAACACTTCAACAAAAAATTTCAACTATTATTTGAATGTCTATCAGCTTACTAGATTACTTCACGTACCGCCCTATTACGTCCACTTCACTGTGTACTTGACTGTCCGAATACGCTTGCAGCCAGCGTTTAAATATCGCAATGGAACAGCGTAGAATTTCGCCGAAATTCTATGGACATCGGTAGCATGTTTCTTGCTCTTTCTCGAGCGGCAGGTAACATTGGATAGTCCCGCGCTCTCAGCTACGTCACGTTTGGTTCATGGTTACCAGTGGCGGCCGGCGTTATTTCCTTTCGGGCAACACTATTTAGTGAAAATCTCACAATAAAGAATTTTTTGATACGTCGATTCTAAAACTATATGATTCAGCCTTCTAGCTGAGTGCGTACGGTTCTTGAATTACTTCTGGCGCATGCTCGTTTCAGAATAATGAAGAGAAGGGTAATTAACAACCACCAAATGTACAAATAACCATATTTTCAATTTGCTTTGCAAATTGATATAATACCCAGCAGTCTTTGAATTATATTTATTAGATCTATTTATTCTTCTCTGTAATAAATTAACTTATTTATAATTCTAGTCCAACTTAGTTGTCTGTGCTAATAGCATTGAAAATGCTGCATTTGTAATAATTCGAAGAGGTATATTTTTCATCGAGATTAGTTTTTGGGAAAAATCGTAATACTTACTTTCAGATACAAACTGGAACAAAAAGCTTTCCAGAAACAACTACTTTCAAAGGAAGAATATACATGAAAGAAAAAGTACTTTCGAAAAAACTAGCTACCTACTAAATGGAACACTATCATCCAAATGGCGTACTTTGAAATTTCCCACATTTTTTGTATAGAGATGAGAAAGTACGTAGCTGAAAAGTTTTCTTTCATTTTGGAGCCATGGAATTTCTCGCAGATTTAACTGAAGTAGTAATTCCCATGAAGATGATTTTTTGTTGCGACATAAATGGTAGGTTCCAAAAAAATTTGATAAATAATAGGGTTAGAGCCAGCCCTTGTTTAAAATCTCATTTGTTTATTACTTAAAAGAGTACAAAAAAGACTTGAAGTGTCTTTGTCCTATCTCCATTAGTTTATAAGTTATTTTAATAACAATGATTGAGAACCATGAGGAATTGCCAAACGCAAAAATAGAAAATTTTTAAAAAATTCGTCAAAAATAAAGAAAAATTTTGTTACCTAAAAAGTGACACATGGTTGTTTTTTGGTAGTATTTAAAAAATATATATCGTAAAAATTAATTTGTTTAAAACAAATTGTTTATTAAATATATAAAGAAAATATAAATTAATTTTTTTTTCAGAATGTTAAAGAGAAATAGAAATTATGATCTAGTAAAAAAAATTGTTATTCAACAAATGTGTTTTCAAGCAATAAAAAAAATTTTTAATAAACGATTTTGTTTTTAAAAATTATAATATTCATCACTGATACAAATCCACCGATAAAATTTGCAAATTTCCTATAAACAATACATTTGTTTATAACAATTTTATAAACAAATAGAGCTGAAAATTGTGAAAAATAATATTTATGTAACTTCAAATAATAAGAATACGAATAAATTTGAATATTGTAAAAACGTTATTTTCATTGATTCAATTGAATTTTTCTCTTTTTACCGTCTTTGATTATTAATAACAAAGTGGGAAATATATTTTTTAATTTTTCCAAGGGGAATCTTTTTTTTTGAAGCTTTCAAGAAAAGCTCCAGGATGTTAATTAACTAAAGTATATCACGGAAAAAACATTTTTCATGGATTTTCGTTTATTTAATTGTCTAGAAGGTATGTGATTTTTTTTAATAATGATATTTTATGATTTCGAAAAATTTTTATTGTTCAAAGGTCCGTATCGCCCGCTTTTAGCGCTATTATAAATATTGGTCCGGAATGTAGGACTTATTTAGGAAATTTCCTCCTCTTCAAAGATCTTTTTTCAAATTTCAGATATCTTTAATATTTTCCGAAATATTTGCAAAAAACCAAACCATCCCTTTTTTTTTACTGAATTGTTTATAATTTTTGCAATTTTTTCGAGACCCTCTTGAGAATTTTCAAAAAGTTGCTAGAGGTCATTCCGAATCGAATGAGCCCTGGATAATAATTTTCGGTGCCCTTGGACAAAAGTTCTAAAAAAAAGATCCTGTTTTCCAGACTATAAACCAATACCGTCCGTCCACCAAACCGTCCGTCCACTTGTTTTCGTACTGCTGCTTTCTGAATTGGAGGAAATTATCTTCAAATGATATTCTACCATCCTTTCTGACACTTGAATTACTCTCTGTACAGGATCGTTTCATATTATTGACAAAAATTCAAAATATCTAACATCAAAAACGTCTATAGTTAAATTGTAGCCGTTACTACGTGGTAGGAAATCATAATGAAGAAAAGAGAAATGAAACTTTCTATGTTTTTCACCACTTTTATTTTTAACTAACGTTACTGCAGGTTCGTCCTATACAGACATATTTTCAAACTTACACAATAGTTTATTGTATAAGTTTGAAAATGTCCATATAGGACGATACTGCAGAAACTACAAATAAAAGTGGTAAAAAACATAGAAAATTCCATTTCTCTTTTTTTCATTTTCTTATAGTCGCATCCATATACTTATTTTTTTTTGGATCACGTGTGGGTAGGATTTGGGGCTTTAATGGGAGTAAAAAATAATCTAAAATTATTTTTCATTTTTTTGTTTATTGAAACTTCAGTTTGAAAAGGGATGTACTACACAAAACGGCTTCAACAAATAGAAAGCATTGAAAATCTTACGGTCGTTCCAAAAGAGTTTTTTGAAATTTCTTCATGAAGTGAGCAAGTGCATAGGTACTACGTTGCTTTTTCGTAATGTTCTGAACGATCAAGTTGAAATAAAATCGGAATTAACGTTAATGACTATAGTAACAGTTGAACTTCCAGAAATCCTTCAATTCCCGTCAATCAAGACGTATTAATAATGAAGAATAATCAGATAAACGAATATTGGTGTACCCACTTTTCTCTTCGAGCTTAATGTACCTTAACAATGTTTACACAACCATGCATTATTTGAAATTGGTTTGCTTTCAACAATGGAACTTAATTGTACTTTCGTTTATATAATACGGTGATAGTAGAGCGCGTTTTTTGTTCCACTGGGTATCAGTCAATCGGACTGAAAACTTTTAAATTCACCATGGATGTAGTGATGAAAATATTGTTATTGAACAATAATAAATAATTAACTGAATTGGTTTCATTACTTCACAATTAACTCCAACATATTCAATTCCATTCATTCATTCGTTCAGCTTGCAAAATGACTTTAAAAATACTAGTTGATATTGTAGCCACATGAATGCCTTATTGTGCTCCGCAATGCACAATGGTCAGTCGCGATCCTTTGTTTTCAGGCATGTTAGGCGTACACATTTAAATCTAAATCCTAGTTTCCTTATCCAATTCTGAAAACTTTTGTCACAGCAGCTTACGTTTTGGCCGGAAGTATTCAATTTCTTTCTTATGATTTCAGTTGTAGAAATCTCACTGCTTCTGTAACAGACGTTTATTGTTTTTTCAATGATTTTATTAGATGAACATCTGAAGGTTTTGGTAATCCCGTATCATATTGCGTCTTGCGTTCATAAGGTTAGTTTTTGACTATTTTACGTACGGTTGAGAAAGGAATTTCGGTCAAATCTGATGTTGCTTATAATAATTTGTTTTCCTCGAAACCAAACTAGTGATGAAGATTATTATATATATCACAACATACTCTCTGTGTTTCATTTGTTTTCAAATACATCCGAATCTTATACACTGGTATCTCTTTTTCGTATTGTTCACCATCGCTATTGGAATCACTAAACAGGAAAAAGTCTGCGTTATTATCACTCTCGTTATTACTATTAGTACTTGTCCAAGGACGCCATATTTCAATCAGATAACAAACATTTTAGGTAATTATAACTGCACTAATATCGAATTTCAACACCCAAATCGCGATCAGATCCTGAACTGAACACGACGCCGATAACCATCTCCGCATTCCCCGACTTCTATTCGTCACCGTAACATGACTTCAAATTCAATTTTATGACTCAGTCTACAGTCTACGCATGGACTAGTTTGTTGCCGGTTCATTGTCCTTTGAGAGTGCCGCCAACTTTAAGAGTGCACAATTTCGTTTACTTCGACTATATATTCTGCTACTGAATTTCATATTCATTTTTCATTCATTATTGTTGTAGATATAGGTGCAATTTGAAAATAATCAAGGTTTGAACCTAGCAGTGCGATTGACAGAAGTCAGATTAATATATTAACAACTGTATAATTTATGTTACTTTTAGAAACAGTACACTTTATCCTCATTCCCTCACAAAATCCTGGAAAAGTCTTGACATTTGGGAACTTTATCCTCCATCATATCGGGGACACATTTATATTATCGTTGAAGATGTTTTTATCAGATGGGTAGGGGCTCTACCATATAGAAAATAATAGAAATATGACGGGAAAATAAATCGTACATCATAAGGAGACTGAAATCCTTAATAGATATGCTGTTCCGTGAACTAATTATTCTGACAATGAACCGGAGTTTACTAGTAGAAGTTATCCATATATAGAGAAATGTTATGATGTTCAAAATATACCTTTTGCGAAGATGTGCATCAGATCATGCAAAGAGGTTTCTTTCATATAAAAACAGTAGAAACAATCACTTTGGATATATGATCATTAAACAACACGAAAAATCACTTCTTCCATTCAGTTCGTACTTCAAACATTCATTATGCAATTGAAACAAGATATCACTCATAGGCCGGTGACATACTTCGCGATTTCGAAGCGGTTTTTTTTCAGCGCGGTTTTCGAGCGGTTTTTTATTTGTATGCCATCTCCTGCATTTAAATCTGATTAAAAAAAATATGTTTTTCCGTTAATCAGCTGTCGCCCCCATACGAACAACTCTCAGTAGTTGAGAAACTTGTGCGAGCTAAGGACTAACGAGGTCTCACCTTTTAACGTGTGATTCCTAACACGGGAACATGACAGTGTTTGCGTTTTTTTTACAGCGGCGATTTTTAACAGCCTACCGGTCGTCGGATTCCGAACGACAATAGGAGGGCCAAAGCGACCAAGTAGAGAGACCAAGGTAAACGAATGGGACCCGATAGTGTTGGCTATTTCCGAGAGATTTTTCAGTTGCGATTCGAGCTTGGAAGTGAAAACTTTAATCCATAGCGTACAAAATCACCCTTGTTTGTGGGACAAAAGCGCCTTCTGCTTCTGCAGCAGCAGACTTCGTAGTGGTTGCTTTGAAGACGCGAACGATACTAGAATACGACACTGACTGCCAGGAAATCGTTCAGAAATCGCAGACTCTGCAGGTACTCAATGTAGCGATTTCTACTCAGCAATTTCTGCTCGGAAACCACGCTGAAAAAAACCGCTCGGTAATCGTGAAGTATATCGCCGGCCCTAGAAACGCTACCCAAAGAAATACATGTAAGACCATTCATATGAAATTTCACTTACATAGAAATCTGTCATTCCTATATTCAACTCTCCATTGAACTTTAAAAGACAAAAAACACATGTATTTCTAGCACTTCATGTCTCCGGAAGAGACAAATTTTCTCAAGTCGTGATTCTAGTAGATAAAAACATTCATACGATCAATCCCAGTCATTAAAATGTCGTTCAAATTGGATAGGGAATATTTTTTGAGCAGCGATTAGTTTCTCTATGTGAGTAAAATTCAATATCAATGCTTCTTCATATATTATATCGTTGTGTAGCGTTCCTATAAATGATATCTGTTTCAAATACATAACAAATGTTTCACGTATAAACTAAATGGAAAAAAATGATTTTTTAGTTCATAAGAGGGTTGCCTTTTATTTTTCGGGATTTGGCAACCCTATTGTTGCAATCTAGTAACTGACAGCTCTATCGTAAAGTTGGACATTTTAGAGCTTATACGTACTCAGAACGTTTTGATATACGCGCGCTATTTATGTTGTTTACACTAACTTGAAATATTCATCTCGGACCAAAAATGGAATTAAATCGTGAACATTTTCATGCGATTATTTTTCACAACTTTCGACGTGGATTAACTCAGCAACAATGCATGGATGAACTTAATTCAATTTTTGGTGATGAAGCTCCATCAATGACCAGTATTTATCGATGGTATGGTGAATTCAATCGTGATCATAGTTCACTCCAAGACGAATTTCGTGAAGGTCGTCCAAAATCCGAAAACCATTGATGCTGTACTCGAACTGATATAGCAAGATCGTCATGTGACCTATCGTGAGATTGAGACAACCTTAGGCATACATTTAATATTGCATAAACATATGACTGCCAAAAAAAATTGTTCGCTTTGGATCCCACACAATTTGTCAATCGCTCAAAAAAGGCTCGTGTCGATTGGTCGAAGGAAATGCTCAAAAATACGATCGCGGTGCTTCGAAACACGTCTATGACATCGTGACAGGTGATGAATCGTGGATTTACCTGTATGAGCCCAAAAGTAAACAGCAGTCGACTGTATGGGTTTTTCAAGATGAGACAAATCCAAACGAAGCACCAAGCAAATGGTCGCCTGTTTTTGCAAAAAAACTGGACATGTTGCAACCGTACCACAAGAAACAACGCAGAACAGTCAATTCTGAGTGGTACACAACCATTTGTTTGCCAGTTGTCTTCCAAGAAATCAGGAAAACCAACCGCCGAAGACGGATCACTCTTCACCACGACAATGCGAGCTCTTACACATCGGCTCAAACAACTGCATTTTTGAGCAGCCAAAACATCGATTTGATGAGTCATCCGTCGTATTGTCCTTCTTTCCGCACGTAAAAAACAAACTGAGAGATCAACGTTTTTCGACACCTGTAGAAGCGATTGATGTATACAGAATGCATGTTTTGTAGATACCTTAATCAAAGTGGTAAAAGTGCTTCGACAATTGGTTCAAACGCATGCAAAAGTGTATATATCTTCATGGGGAATATTTTGAAAAACAAGGAAGTTATTTTTGATGATTAAAAGTTGTTTTTGTTCTCTAATCCCGAAATATGAAAGGCAACCCTCGTATTAATAAAAATAGTTTTTTCAAAAAAACGTTTTTTGTTCGTTTATTATAATATTCATGCAGAAGTGGTTTTTTTAAATGGCGCGGGGAGTTATTAACATTGCATACACTGAACTCGAGGCTAGTAACGAAAGCAGTCGATGTGTTGATACCAAAAATGAATATTTTCAGGGGAACTATGGGTCATTTCAAAAATTGCAGCTTCTTTTCTCTTCAGCTTTGAGGAAAAGTTTCAATGCCTACAGTTCATGCATGAAAGTATTCAAATCATCGAAAAACTGTTACGGTATTGAGTCATCATACTTTCTTCATAGTGTCTATCAAGCAACCTCAAGTAATCACTTATTATCAACAGTCGAGCATAAGAAAATTTCAATTTCAATCATAAATTCCCGTGAAATGACTGGTGTTCTGGAAAAATATGTTCCCACGTCTTTGCTTCCCATCCTCTTTAGCTGAATCATCTTAGAAATAGTCTGCAATATAGGCGGTAACATAAAACATTCTCACCCGAGGTTATAAGTAAAATCCTTCTCATCTGTAAGGCTCAGTGTCGCAGATGAAGGGGAGTAGACGGGATTTTAAGGAGCGTCGGCCCAAATAAGAAAAGTGTAAGGTTATAATGATGTATACGCATATATTCTTGAGTGTGTTATACAGGGTGATCTGTGCGAAGTAACAGACATGTGTCCTCTGGAGAGAACAAGATCTAATGTTGTAGTGATAACATTCTGTTATTCATATATTAATAAAGCCCTCTCTATTCTCGCACTAACACAGAAATCTTGGCCAGAAAAATGCGAAAGGATGTCTATCAACAAATAACGTCTGCTTAGGGCATTTGATTCTTGGACCCATTGATCACTTACTTACCTCATGGTGTGAGGATTGGTTGATAATGCTGGTGCGCCCTCCCGAATGTACCGTGGCTTCGAGGATAAAGCCCAACTAGCAATAATAATAATAATGATGATAGGTATGTAACGCAGGACTAGATACAGTATAAGCCTAACCTCTCTATGGCGTGTATCGATTACCGTAAGGCATTTAATACAACATCGTATGAGCTCATCTAGCATTTGCTCAGATGCCTTGCAGTACCCGACAAAATAGAGGGATGCTTTGGCAGACTCGCTTCACCACAACATCCGTTACGCTCAGAAATACTCGAGGGTACAATTGTGCCCCCCCCCCGAAAACCGTAGGCATAAGGTCATTCATTTGTTTTTTATTGATTATTAATGTTTCTAGAGAAAAGGATCTCCATCAGTCTTTGAGGGTGCTGGAGTATGAAATTCAGGAAAGACAAATGTGCAATGGTCCATCTCAAAAGAGGACGATGCGGGAAGTATGGAGAGGATGTGTAGCTCGCAGATGGAAGCATCCTACACCATCTGGATGCCGAAGAGACGTATACTCACATCACAAGAGGTAACAGCAGTGAATAACTTTCTCCGCGGCAAGTAACGGCACAAACTCCTACAGATCTGATTATCGGAACTGTCAAGGAAGGAAGAAGTTGCTGCAAAGAATATGCTTGCCGTTCCAATCTTACTCTTCCCGTTTGGACTAGTGAAGTTGACTCGGACGGATCTGTATCAACTTGATGTAAACACCCGAAAAGTTAAGCACCTTCATAGGAGTTTGCATCCTAAATAATCCGTTCCACGGTTCTACCTCCCCCGAGAACAGGGAGGCCGTGATTTTGGAGTTTGGAGTTGGAACCCGTTCAGAAATAGGCCCATATAAGAGGTGCAGATATCACTTCACTCCTGCGACAACACAAGAATAAGCCAATGCATGGCATTTTCTTTTCAACAAGACTGAAGACAAGACTGATAATGTAATCTAATAAAATTATAAAGAAATGTATAAATATCGTAGTTTCTAAATTTACAAATGATTCAATATTTACATTTAAAAAAGTTGAGAAGGATCCTAAAAGTTATATATGTATATATATATATATATATATATATATATATATATATATATATATATAGATATATATATATATATATATATATATATATATATATATATATATATATATATATATATATATATATATATATATATATAAATATTAACGAGTGTGTATGATATAAATCAAAAGGGGAAAATTCGTGGACAGAACACTCAAAAAATAGGGGCAAACCGCGGACACGTGTTTCTAGCTATTGGCCTCATCAGCGCGGTGCATCACCACCTACGTGGTGATGTTAGATGATGTCTGGGAATTCTAGGTTTCACGTAATAGATCTTGTGTTTATAAAAAAACTATCAAAATCACCACGGAGGCAGCTATAGCTACCTGCGTGACATCCGGGTCCAGGAAATAATATAAATACGAAGGTTATCGAGTGTTTTGATATAGATAAAGGAGTTTTTTAATCGGACATAGCATTCAAGGAAGTGGCAAACCATAGACACGTGTTTCGGGCTTTTGGTCCATCATCAGTATGGTGCAGCCAAATGTAACGTGAAACCACAAATGTGCGGCTGGCTCCTGCTGGTGGTTCCGTGCATTTGTATTTATTTCATCTGGTAATCAAGTATTGCCCATCCTCACACTTGTAGTCTGTAGTCTGTAGTTAGCTATAGAACACGATAGTATTGTACAGAGGAGGTTTTTCAGAATGAGAGGTTTTATGCTTTGGTAGTCGCAAGAAATCGCATGTCGTGTATTGTGATTGTGGACTGCAGAATTTTTTTTATAGTTCGTAAAATTAGCCGTAGCAAACTATAAACTTTTCATTATATATAGTGAGCAGCTAAATTATGGAACAAATTCGTCATTTCCCAAGCAATGTACTTTAACAAAAATCCTGAAATAGGTCGTCTCTTATTTTGAAATGCCGATTTTTGAATGTATATTCTGAATAAATTACGTCACTGGTTTTGACGTAGTGACGTCATTGGTGATTTTTTGAAATTGAAATATAGGTTTTTTATTACTTCATCATTCAGGGATGATCATTAATTTGATATATTTGTACTGGACGACCAAAAATTGATTTTATTTGATTATATGTGAAAGTTTCCTTTCCTTATACGAGGAATTGGGCAAATTTCGGATATGCAGTTGGTTATCCCGTTCACAGGCAGATGGGGCGACGACAAACCTGTTGTTTGTTGTATGCTTCAGCTTAGTTCGAGGAATGATACTCTAAACGGAATTCAGTTTTCAATTATCGGAAATCATCTACTTTATGTTGATGATATACACTACCTTGCACTAACGAGTGGCCAAACAGCCCGAAACCGGTCTGCAAGTGTGTTCCAATAATTGAAAATCTATTGCGGTAGTTGAATCGCCAACAGCATATGCAGGAATAACTTCTGTGAAGAATCCTGCACTGACACCTGTCGGATATAATCCAACGCCCTTCGTGGTATTAGCCAGTGAGAGAATAACTTTACATCCATCAAAATACAACAGTTGAGTGAGATGAGAATTGTTATATACCCTTTCTTGATAATAAGCAAATATATGGATACCTTCCTCTTGCACATTACGAATAACTTCTGGGATAATTTTGCTAATTTCAAACCTAATTCGATATATCAATCTTTCTCAGTTTTGTGGTCTTCATACATAGACCTTCATTTTCAAATAACTAGACAAGGAAAAATCTAGTGAGATCTAGAGATATTAGGGGCCACTCTATCGTTTGGCTTCTACCAATCCACACCTAGGTTGGTGAAATTCGCAAACAACACCTGCAAAATGCGGTTGTGTCCCGTCATCTTGCAACCATATGTTTTCATTTGGTCAGTTAGGCAGGGAAATGTTGAGTTGATTCCTCAAATTTCAAGTAAAACTTCCGTGTGAGATTTTCAACAATTCTCTCTTTTATCATCTCTAACCAAACATTGACTTTCTGAGGGTGTTAAGTATGCGCCTCAATCTTCCAATTAGGATTATTCCTGCTTCAATATCTGCAATTTTGACGATTCACTGAACCATTCAGGCAAAATGTAGCCTCATCAGAAAAAATAATTTGTTCAATAAAATAAAGGCCGTCGTTACATAAATCCTGAGTGATTTGGCAAAATTCCATAAAGCGATCGGGATCATCTTCATTCAGTTATTGATGTAATTGTACTTTGTACATATTATATTTTTCTACAGTCAGAATACGTAATACATAACGTTGAAATATGCCATTGTCTGATGCAAATTGTCGGTAAGTACTATGAGAATCATCCACCACATTCTATAGAACATCAATTTTACCGTTATCTTCTATTTTAGGACGTCCTCCATTCGGAATATTTGACATGACCAGCTTTTCTAATTTTTTTCCTAATCTCACTGACTGTTGAACGAGTGACAGCCATAGTTTACTTTTAAAGTACCTTTTCACTTAGAATATGTAGTGAATATTTCACAAAACGTGTCAGGTTGATATCTCAACTGACATTTACTTGACACTAACTTACTTTCTACTGCAGCAGTTACGATTGTCTCTCTCATTCATTTCAGAGAAATAGCTAGATACAAAATCAAGTATGTATACGTCTTATGTATACCATTGGCGTAGCCTAGGGGATTACAGCTTTAACGGGAGCTCAAAGAAGTGAAATTGCGCGTTTTCCTATATGTAAATTCTTTCAACTCTCAGGTTATCGTGGGACGAGCGTGAGAGCAGATTACCCCGAGCGAAATTCCTACAGTGTTATAATCATATGAAAGTCTTGCGAACGGCTTGCGAGTGATTCGCAAGCCTCATGATTTTTTTCCATCAATCCAAACTCACCAAATGAAAGCAAATGTTTGGAACTTGAAGGTGTATCCACCCACTATGCACGTCATTTTTGTGAGTTACTTTAAAGTGCCCCTCAAGATCTCCTGATCTGACGACATTAGATTTTTTCCTGTAGAGTTATTTGAAATCGAAAGGATGTGTATATAGACCGTGAAATTTAGAGGAGATGGAAAATGGAATCAGGGTCGAAATCAGCAGAATTGCTCCAGGAGTTTATCGCAATGTGCAAGAGGGGTGTGTTCTTAGATCTATTCATTGTCAGAAGAGTGGTGAACGGCATTTGGAACATCTTATTCACCTGTTGCATTTTATTAGATGATAGGTGAATTATTATTCAGACACAGCTTCTACAAATAATAAAATTCATTAATAACACCAACAAAACAACAAACAGAAAATAACAGTGAAACCTCCTGGCGAGGAGAATCAGAATTAAAATTAGATGGATATTTTGGACGACTGCTCGATAATGCAGTTATAAAATAAAAATCAATAAAGAAATAAAATGTTTCTAAACTAAATAGTTGTAGGAAAAACCCTACAGATATCAAATTAATAATCAGCATTGAATGCAAAATTGAAAAACCTCTTAGATGAACACAATACCTATATTTCAATTTAAAATAATCACCGGCAACGTCAATACGTCAAATCCAGTGACGCAATATCTTCAGAATATACATTTAAAAATCGGCATTCAAAAATAATAATCTACTTGTTTCGGGATTTTTGTCAAAAGTACATTGTTTGTGAAATAACGAATTTATTCCATACGTTAACCGCTCACTGCATGTATATTGATGGTGCATTTGTTTTTGTCAGTCAACTAATTCAAATTCAAATGATGAAAATACCAAATTAATGAAATATAGGTTCAAACATCTGTCGTTTGAGTTTGCAATCTGACGTTCAGTAAATAAAGAACGGCTATTTGAGAGAACAAAATCCGATAGGCCGGGGTCCAATGAAACCTGAGGTGCCAAACGTTTCGTCTGCTACTTCGGCAGACATCATCAGTGATATGTGCGTTAACTGCGATAACGAAGGTTATATCTTGGCACTTCAGATTTCATTCCATCACGGCCTTTTACCTTGAATTTTGTTCCTATTGGTCGTAACTCCGACCGTGAGAACCTATGTTTTTTTTCATAAAGAACAACTGTTTGCAACTATGAGAATTGAATACTTAACACTATACGTTTGAGATTTTCAAGCATAATTTAATAGAATCTAACAATGTACAGAAGGTGAGGATTGAGGTTAGGATTCTCAGAATTTCCTCTGGTAATGTTTTCGATTTTTCCACAATTTTTCCCAGTTATCACCCGAAGACGATTGTGGATAATAACAATCGAAACGTCGTGACATAACTTGGTTTGAAATCTTTTAATTTTAATTTTTCATTTTTTGTTAATAATAATTTTCAATTTTCAGCTTCTATTAATATTTCAATTTTTATTTTTTTGGTTGTTGTTTGGTTTTATGTTATTTCTTTGTAATTTCAGTTTTTTTGTTCAAATAAAATTGTTAAATTGTTATTTTCGGTTAATCTTTCAATATTTTTTCAGGAATTTCAAATAAATTTATATTATATTAGACAATGGAAGTCCGAACTGATGAAATAAATTGGGGATTCTGATGAATCTAAATTGGCAACCCTGGAAGTGTATTCGCTGCACCGCTCCTGTCTTCGATGCGTCGTCATGCAACGCTCAATGTTTCTCAAATGCTGCAGCTGATCCGCATGCCGCTCTTCTGCAATGTTATATGTTGCTCATAGTTGACTTTTTATATAAATTATTATGAAATATAATTGATAGTGGCGACCGCACAAGAAGACTCGTTATTAGAATGTGTGATGATGATGATGAAGAGATTATTTTCTTGGTAAAATGGTGCCCGAAGGCAACTTTTTTCGAGGCAGTATATTTACGTCTTCGGGAATAAGCAGTTTTTCAATCATAACGAAAGAAAATGATCAAGTACATCAATGATGAAGTTAAAAAAAAACAAATCAAATTCTGCAGATTCATAGGTACATCTGCTTTGCTCACAAAAACTTGCTCGTTGGAGGACATTTTTTTGTAGAAAAGTCAATGATTCCTTTTCTGGCGTTTTTAATTTTCTATAATCTGAATAATAAAAAAATCTAGGTAAAGAGTTGATCTCCTCACTCGAATATAATAAAGGACCAACTGAAAAGTTCACTCCGTAAAGTTCCTACGTAATATTAACTTCTTAGTCCAGTCATCTTAGTAAGTGGCGCGATTTTGACCTGGACTACCGGTTGACTTTGAATGATGCTATAACTGGAAACAGCGTTGTTTAAACAGAACTGGCTGGTATCTCAATCGCCACAAAAGAAATAATCAGGAAAGGAATTTCTGGCAAAAAAATCTGCACTGATAGCAGACAAGCCCTATTAGCCTTGAACAGACAACTTGTTACCTCAGGGCTAGTACTCAAAAATCAAAATCAAAAAATCTTTATTTCCGTAGACCTAGGGAAGGCATGGAAAAAGTCACATAACTCAGTACAATTACAATGAGGTCACAATCATAAAACAACATAATTATAAAACATATATAACATTTAGACCATAAAAGGGATACAAAAATTTAAATTCAGAATTCCAAATCAGACTGAAAAAACTCATCGAGCGAATAAAATAACTTTTCACATAATAGTTTCCAAACTTTTTGTTTAAAGAGCTTTACACTAGTTATTTTTTTAATGGATATTGGGAGCTTGTTGTACAGTTTTATTGACATGATATGAGGTCCATTAGTCACCTTGGCTAACTTATGACTAAGAATTAAAATGTTATAGTTTTTTCTCAGGGTGAAGCCCGAAAGAAGACATGTATCAACACTGTTCTGAAACTTGGAGCAATTTGATTCGACGTAGATTACGCAATTAAGAATATACATGCAAGTAACAGTTAATATATTCAAATTTGCAAATAGTGGTTTACAGGAATCGAGTGGTTTTTTAAAACAAATTGTTGTAATAATCTTTTTCTGGAAAATTAATAAGTCACTAATTCTATTGCAGTTGCCAAAACAAATAATACAGTAATTGAGGGCAGAGTAAACATATGCATAATAGTAACTTTTAAGAATTTCAATAGACACAAAATTACGCAGATTCCATATAACGAAACAGTGTGTCGCTAATTTCTTCAGTATGAAATCAACATGATGATGCCAATTGAGTTGGGAATCAATGAAAACTCCTAAAAATTTTTTATAGTTTACCTGTTCAATACTTTTTATCTCAGACCTAACCAATACACTACAATCAGTTTCCTGAATTGTAAAGAGAAGGGTGTTGGTTTTAAGATTATTTAGAATCAAGCAATTCTTAGAACAATAATTTTGCATGTTGGATACAGCATCATTTGCTCTTACCGACAATGTTTCACATTCCGAACCACTGACAGTAAAAGATGTGTCATCAGCAAATTGTATAGAGCACTGTGGATGATTAATTTTTGAAAGGTCATTAACTAATAAAATAAATAGTGTAGGCCCCAAAACACTACCTTGGGGCACACCTGTAACAACGTTTCGAGATTCAGAGAAAAATGACCCAGTCTGAAGCCTAACTTTAACAACCTGTGTACGACCAGTTAAATAGGTTTCAATCCATTTCAGACTTGGACCACGGACGCCCATGTCAAACAGTTTATCAAGAAGAAGACCATGATATAAGGTATCAAACGCTCGTGTCAAGTCGTAAAGAACACTAAGTGATTTTTCACCGTTGTCGAAGTTTGATAATACATGATTATGTAGAGAAAGGATGGCACCCTGGGTTGACAAGCCCACTTGAAACCCATATTGGTTGTCAGATACGATATTGTATTTATTTTAAAAGGACACAAGTCTGTTTTGATATGATTTTTCAAATATTTTCGAAAATGGAGATAGTAAAGCAATACCTCTGTAGTTCGACATTACATGCTTATCGCTTTTTTTATGGACTGGGACGACCATTGCTTGCTTAAGCCGGGAAGGCTTGTACGTTTTGAAACAACTTTTAGGATATTACTGGAGTTTTTTCCCAACACCAAATCGTTATTTTTAACACGTCGACACGTGTTTCGATCACCAAGTGATCATCTTCAAAGAGGAAGATCAGTTTAAATCTTCCTCTTTTTTTGGTATTCTATTTTGGTAGGCCTCATTATGGCCTACCAAAATGGTGTCTTCCACACCTTAGTCTACCGCAGTCGCGTGATGGGTATGGAAGTTCCTGACGCAAGGTGCAGGACCTGCCGCGAGGTGTCCGTAACCCTAACGCACTTGCTGTCGGCATATTCAGCATATGTGGTCTCGGCCGATATCCATTGACATAACGCGGCCCTATAGAGTGCTTTGTTACCATCTACGGCATTCTTACGATATTGACGAGACACCGGTGTTGTTCTGCGCTCCGGGCGATATTGAATTCGTTGTGGGGAATGAGGAGTGCCGAATTTATTGGAACTGTTCGTTCTCCACCCTCAGGCTCATACAAGCTAATGAGCTGATGTAGTCCTTCTCGACCACCAGAGCAAGACGATATTTGTCGTAGAGTGTTCAGCTCCTGGCGAGACAAATATCGTCCAGACTCTGTCTAGACCGCCCTGTCAAGATGATTGTTCTGATTATTGAAGACCTTGGTGGAATGATGCACTCTCTACTCTCGAATCTCAAAATGATACTGGCTTGCCGCACTGAGGCAGAAATCTTAGCCGGACAGATACAGAAGGCTGTCATTCTTGGCTCACTGCGCTTGCTCAGGGCACATGATTCTCAGACCCAATGATCACTTACCCCACGGTGTGGGGAGTGGGGTAAGTAATTATGTTACTCTGGAATCCCAAGGGGGAGTTCACCTGAGGGTGCTCTACCACTCAACCCTTGCTATTTTGAATGTTATAATATAACAGAAATCAGATTGTTAAAATCAACAATATTTATAGTGATCCACTACCTATAACCATGGGCGTCCCCCAGGGGACAGTACTAGGCCCACTTTTGTTCTCAATATACATCAATGACATTTACAAACTTGAAAATATCCAAGGCAGCCTTATATCTTATGCAGACGATACAGCTCTGTCATTTCTAGGCGATACGTGGGACGGTGTCTTTGAAAGAGCTGAAAGGGGACTCACATCTGTTTTGTCATGGTTAAACACAAGTCTTTTGAGCCTTAACATCGCTAAAACTAAATACGTAACCTTTACCCCCTCAAATAAAGATCAACCTTCCAAAAATAAGCTCACTATACACAAACCTATTTGCCAAACCCCAATGATATGCACATATCCTACAGTTGATAAGTTAAACAACATGAAATATCTTGGTGTATATGTAGACCAACATCTTCGATGGGACGAACATGTAGACCAGACCGTTAAAAGACTCAGTAAATTATCTTATAAATTCTACCAACTCAGAAATCTCAATAATAAAAAGCTACTAACAATGATATTATATAACTCACTCGCAGAACCAGTTCTGAGATATTGCATTATGATATGGGGTGGCATCAGCAAAAGCCTGTTACATAATCTGCAAAATATTATCCTGAAAATAATTTTCAATCGTAAAAAAAGATACTGCACTGTAGCACTATACAAAATATCAGACTTATTTGATGTGAGAAATTATACACTTATCACTGCATATTATGGATGCATAATAACCCCACCTACAAAATAAATCATGATTATGAAACCCGAGCCAAACTTAATCAAAAAACGAATTTTCCTCGCTGTAAATTAACATGCACTCAGAGATTTATATCATACTCTGGCCCAAAACTAATGAACCTAGTTCCTTCAGACATTAGAGCAATCTCCAATAAATACAAATTCAAGTCAAAACTGAAAGAACATGTGAATCAAAACTGTGACATATTGAAATCTGTCTATGAATTGGATTCATAATCGAAGTTCTCTCTAGCTATGAATATAAACTACATCTTATTGTAGGTAATATCTTGAATTAGTAGAACAATCCAACGTCACCTTCTCTTCGAATATTACTCTCTTTCCACCAGTTTTCCTTCCTTCCAACTATTTGTATCAGTTGTATTTATATTGTCAGAATGAGTGTTTGCTTCATTATGCAACAACAACCTCATTTATATGTATGTATATGTGTATATAGGTGTGTATGTATTCATATGTATATATGTGTATATGTGTATATATAATCAACGTTTGAGTTGTTTATAGGTTGATACTACAACTCAAGCTCTGCTTAGGTAGATCAGCCTTCAAAATTGTTTATTTTTCTTTCACTGTCATTCATTTAACTCATAACTTGAAAAACTGACCCAAATAATCCTTTAACATAAATCTACATCACAAAGTATTTCGCATTTATTGGGTCACTTGAATATTCATCAAAAACAATAACCAAAAAGAGAAAAAAAGAATGTGGATTATAAGGAGAACTTATACTTGAAACTTTGTCAAAAAAGGAATGCATCAAATTGTGTTAACGTGCAGAAAACTTTTGAATTCTTTTTTGTATTTATCAATATTACTGTGTTGTTTTAGCGTATTGGGAACAGAATTATAAAGATAATACGAAAAGCTTCTATGGAAAACTGTGGTCTTTGTTGTGTAGGCATGTGATAACATTTTTGTTTTTCAGATAAGTTTATCCTGAATGTTAGTTTACGATATAAATAAGACGGATTTCCGTGTAATATCATTTGATGAAATAAACATATTGAATGAAATTTGAACCTATCTTTCATGGTAAACTAGTTTAGTTCCTTAAGCTTGTGGGACACGTGTTCATACTTCCTTATTCGATATATAGGTATAACGAATACAAGAGTTTTGAACAAGTTTTACTCTTGAAAAGAGATATACTTATTCAGTATATTCATATATCCAAAACATTTTACATTACCTTCACTTCGTATGCCAAGAATCTACCAGATTTCAAATCACTTTCAATAAAATACGATGACGTAGAACTTTCCATTTCATCAGTGGATAAATTGAAATACCTTGGTATATATATTGACGCACATCTAAAATGGGATGCACATATTGATTACTTAGTCAAAAAACTACGATTTGTTGCATATAGATTAAAATACGTGAGACCACACCTACAAACAGCCCAGATGCGAATGCTATACTATGCATTGTTCGAAACCCACCTTACATACGGAATAATTGCTTGGGGCGCAGCAAACACAACTTTTCTGAAACACCTAGAACAAACACAAAAATCAGTATTGAAAATTATCCACCTCAAAAAAAGAACTTACCCGACCGACTCATTATATGTATAAAGAAACATCAATTCTAGACATAAGACAACTCTACTTTCTCAAAACTATAATAAGACAACATAATAATAGACATGAATTAAGGATAATAGAACACCAATACGAAACTCGACAAAAAAATAATGCATATGTCCCGAATTCAAGGAAAAACATCCTTCAAAGGTCTTACTCGTACCTAGCTCCTCGGTTATATAATCTCGTCCCACATCATATAAAAAATATCAGGAGTGATAATTCGTTTAAGAATAAACTCAAAACCTGGGTCTTAGGCTTGCCAAGGCTTCAGATACACCAACACGTTGATATGAAAAATGTTTACTATCATAATGACATGCATAGAAACTGATTCACATATTCATACAAGAAGATTGATGATATAATTAAAATAATATGTCTGACCTTTTATTTATTTACTCATACCACTTTATATTTCAAATTTTAAATTGTATTCATTAGTATTCAAATTTCTGCAGACCCCACGCACAGGTATATCCTTCTGTGGGAATTCTATATTTATTTGGAAATTGACTCGTACAATTTGTATCATTGAACAATGTATCTTTGCCAATAAATATTATGATTATTATTATTATTACAGTTCACCCTATATTGGAAATAGATTTTTGTTTTAAATAACTATTTTTAATTACTGAAGACACTTAAAGAAAAAACTAATATTCGACCTAAATAGATCATTTATGAGTTTCTGAGAACCACATCAAATAAAAGGAGGTATATATCATATAGTCAAAAACTGTATTTGCACTATTCACGGAACCGTAATGCATAAAAGAAAGCATAAATACCATGTCAAATATGTAGTGGAATACATCAATTCCATTTCATTAAATAGTTACAGGAACCGTACAAATGAAACTATGTATTTATTCCAAAAATGCAGTATGGTATGAGGTAATGACGCTGGCTAGTGAACGATTTTTCTATTTACACCGGTGAAAGGGAAAGTATAAAATACCGCTTTGGCAGCTATGCACTTTCTTCACTTTCTATTAACAACGTACGGGGGAAATTGTTGACTCCTATAAGGTGTAATCTCCACACATTGCACGTTACTTGCATTATTCGATTTTATATTGTTAACGTAGGTTTTGTTCGCACCCAACCAAGCATTTGGATAATGGCATGGTATGGTAATTACTATGTGTGAGAGGTCATGGAAGATAAAACATGAATTGGAATCGAAATATACATACAAGTTTCTTGCGTTACGTTAACGATTCTTTTTGGATTTGGAAATGGTTCGGTGAACTCGGAAGCTAATTTTCATACAGGATCCCTTACTAGTTTTTAATCGGACTGGATTTGTTCTGATTAAACAATGGCACAACTCATCTTTAGTAATTTATTACCACAATACATTCTGTAATCATATTACGATTCTCTTCATGACATTGTTACAGAATTATTTCATTTTATACTGTTAACGAGACAATCTGAACACAAAGAAACTCTTTTTGAAAACTTTGAATTATAGATTGTAACATACTAATGTTACTACTATATTATGAGTCTAATTCAACGAATTTTAATAATTCTAATATACAAATCATAGAATTATAAAACAACAACAAATATTGGCGTAATAAATGACTGCATGAATATTATAATAGTGGTCTGCTAGATTGAAATGTTCATCTATTTCGAACCTTCGAAAGAGTTTCTTGCTTCCTTCAGAATTTGACTCTTGTTTGAAGATCATCAGTGTTATTATTAGATTGACTGGTGCCTCAGCTATACTTGTTTCCTTATAACAGTCTATTAGTTTGGCGCATGTTTGGCAATACAGTAGATCATCACCTGTTAAAAACAAGTTTCAATAATTCTAAAAAAATACAGATAATGAAATTATAAAAGAACAACAAAAATAAATTGGCGCTCTGGAGCGACTTTAATGATTTCAGTGGCGCATTTGCTTTTTCAGCTGCAGGAAAACCCGGAAAAACCACATCATCTGAATATCTTGATCTGTCAATGTCCTCTCTCTCATAAAACAAAATGTAGGGTGTCTCCAGAGGCTCCAATTTTTTTTATTATTTATTTTCGAATATTTTACTTGTTGAAGGTACAATGGGAAAAAAGATAAAAAACATATCTTTCAATAAACAATAACAAGGAAAACGTTAGCTTGAAAAAAGAAAAACTATAGGTATTTACAAATGATTTGCCAAATAAACGAGAAACACAAATAACATGGAGAGGGATAAAATCATCGATAAAATTCCTCCAAGGAGTAGCAATTTTTTTCAATTAAAAAAGTTTTCAATCTTGATTCAAAAATATTTATATCAATGGCTGCCTTTATATTCACGTCTAATTTGCTGAAAATTTTCAATCAGAGATAAAGATGGGTTTTCTGGTAGAGGGCTGTTCGATGTGATTGAGGTACTAGCAAATTTCCAGAGCGAGTTGGATAATTATGAGTTTGCTTGTTCGATAAAAAACTTGATTTGTTATTATAAACAAAAATACATAATTCATAAACATATATCCCAACAACCGTAAGAAGTTTCAGGTTTTTGAAAGAGCTCCTGCATGACTCTCTCCATCCAAGTTTAGCAATTATTCGAACTGCCGTCTTCCACGGACGATCCCGTACTCCAATTCAAAATCCCGTATCGCAAATGACAAAGAATAGTGGTATAGAACAGACTCAACAAGATTTCAGCATTACAGTAGTAGACAAGAATCTTAACGCATAACAATTTTTACGTAGTTTTTCACAAAGTGAGTCGGTATGTGGTGTTCAGGTGAGTCTCTAATCAACTGTGATGCCTAATAATTTAGTTTCTTCAGAGGATTCTACATGAAAATCATCATCCTCATATATACTGAAAATCTCGGACTCATTTCTAACCATAGTAAATTTCATCAGCACAGTTTTTGTTGTATTGAGTTTCAGGTGATTTTCACTTGCCCATGTTATAATTTGCTGGTATACCTTTCCATTAATATCTGATAGAGTTGCTGAGCCTTTCTCTGCTAAAAGGGAATTTGTATCATCCGCATATAGTACCACGTGTACTGATGAAAGTTGTTGAAAATAGTGAAACAAGTCATTCGCAAAAATAATGAAGAAAAGTGGTCTGAGTATAGATCCTTGAGGGACACCTTGCCTTATTTTCCGTGGTTCACTCATAGTGACGTCAACATTAACTCATTGAATTCTGCCTTGCAGATATGATTTAATTCACTTGTGAGCAGTCCCTCTCACGCCATATCGTTCCAATTTCTGTAGCAGTAGAAGCAATAAATTCAATAATTCGCCAGAACACTTCGTGATACGACTATCGTCAAACTTAAACCAGTCCGTTTCGTCGTTGACCAAGGCGTAATAATGACCAGATTCAACGCCAGAACCAAAGAATTTATCTCAAAAATTTCCAGAATGAAACTAGTTTGCGATTAGATTTTTGTAAACAATATGTCGAGATTTTTCAATTACTGTATTAGACCGTTGCAAAAGCCATTTAGAACTGCAAGAAAGAGAAAAAATTAATAAAAGCAAAAACATATTTGAAGGAAAACATATTGTTTCTCACATGGAATGAATTGAAGTCGATTCTAGGTAGGGGAACTGAAAAAGAATGAGTTTCAGGGGCGTAAAATAGTTTTTCATGATTTCTACCGACACCAGACTTTTTGCTGAAAACAATTCAGTTGTAGGAAATACACAGGCCGTTTTTTCAGCTGATTCCGTTATTTATATCTCGGAAATAGTAAGACCTACAAGGTCGGCTGAATTGGACGAAAGTTTTTGGTAGGACGGTAGCCTGGTGGGTTGACGTGGGTGGTCAGCTCTACTCAGTCAATCGACCGTTGTGTGAACTGGTGGTTCGAACCGCAAGGCCGGACGACCGATTTTCACGTCCTATCGTCAAACCCGTGTTAGGAATCACACGTTAAAAGGTGAGATCTCGTTAGTCCTTAGCTCGCACAAGTTTCGACGTTTATGAGTTTTCGCAACAGCTTGTTAACGAAAAAACAGATTTCAACAGATTTCCATTTTCGGGAACTAGAATAATCTTTTTTCAGGTCGATAATATCAGTGGTTGTTTTTGAAATACTCGGCAAAAACTGAAATTGTCGAAAAATCGTATTTTGCTGTATCGCCTTCATTTCAATACAGTTTCATATTTGTTACAATATGTTACAAACCAATTTGCAATGCGACGTTTCGTTCGTTAGATTACACCATCAACATTTTTGAGAATACGGACCTCTAGTTTTTTCATCGATTTGATTCGTAATTGGTTGTTTCGAAAGTTTTGTTAGCGTTGAGTCTGTTCAAACTGTTATAACTCAGAAATAATGGTCATTTGAATCAGTGCACGTTTGCCAATGTTACACAAGTCGATTGATTCCGATTGTGCGTTCGGGATTCAATGAAGAAAGTTATCGAAGTGCTCAAAAAGATGGTAGTCGGTTGGTGAAAGGTCTGGGAAGTATGGTGGATGAGGCAGAATTTCGACGCTCAATTCGTTTAGTTTTCGGACGGTGATTTGTGAAACGTGGGGACGGGCGCTGTCATGTAGCAGGATTGGACCAACTGCTGTCCTGAACGTCTCGTGTTGTCGTAGAGGCTCCACTTTTCATCATGTTGGTTGTGCAAAAGCAAAGAAAAACAAACTTCGAAACGTGACAATTCGATCCTTCAAATCGTGGGGCACTCACTTTTCCACCTTTTCAATATGTTTTAATACATCAAAAACGCCCATTTCTCCCCACGCAGCGTTTGTGATGGGCCAGCCTTCACCAGGGTTCTCAAATCCTCGTCATGAATTACTGTTGGTCGATCAATTCGAGGCTAAAATCTCCGGAACGAAATTTCGTAAAGCAACGTCGAACATTGCGTTCTTTAACATTATCATTGCCAAATGCCTGGTTGATTTTTCTGTCTGTTTCAGACAGCCATCCCTTACTCTTGCATTCTCTAGAAGATATTGGCTTCCGAGACAATTCACTGCAAAGGGAAAGCAACTAGTAAGAATTGACAACATACTGAGTACCAAAGAAAATACCGAGTATGGTGTACCACAAGGAACCGTTTTGGTCCTATTCTTTTTAGTATATATATAAATGGTTTATTTGCGCTAGAGAGTGGTGGGGATATTATAAGATTTGCTGATGACACGGCCATATTATATGAAGACGAGAACTGGATTTCTCTTAAGGAAGAAGCAGAAAAAGGCTTTAGTCGTATTAAAACCTGGTTAGAACACAAACTCCTTAGAGTAAATTTAGAAAAAACGAATTACATGACATTCACGTGCAACAAATCAAAAAACATTCTCTTTAATAATTTAGAGGTCAACATTCAAGGTCTACCCATCAAAATTCAACCAGCAGAAAGAATCAAACATTCGGGCGTCTTCTTTGATTGTCATTTGAAGTGGGATCACCATATCACGTATATTATTAAAAAACTACAGACAATACTATACAGATTCGAATATTTGAAAAAAATACTGAAATATGACCAGCTGAAAACTTTGTAGCTTCTGGAAACCATTCAAAAAAGATTTCTGAGAATAATGCTATCAAAAAACAACAGATATCCTTCAGACCAGCTTTTTAGTGAAAGTTATATCCTTGATCCAAGGCAATTGTACTATCTGAAAACTTGTTTGAAATATTATACTTCACGGAATCAGGTACAGCTACCTACACACCATTACGAAACTCGCCAGAAACATCAACATATAGTACCTTACATGGCTAAATCGTTTGGTCAAAGGTCATACAGCTACATTGCACCTAAAGTATATTATTCTATTCCCAAATTAATAACCGGCATCAAAAACATTTTTACTTTCAAGAAAATTTAAAAAATACATTCTGAAAATGCCTAGAATAGTAGTCACTGAAATAATCGAAAGAAAATGAAAATCGAAAATGAAAATCGAAAATGAAAATTGAAAACCTTTCAAATACCGATGTATCACTGTTAGCAAACAGGTATATAGATTATTGATATATTGTATTGAACTGAACTGTTTAAAAGTTTGATATTCGCTTAGTTGAAAATTGTGTTACTGTATTATTTGTTTTCTTATTTATATTTTAATGAAAATGAAAATTGAACACCATTTTAAATACCTGTCTCACTCTTATTAAGCATTATCAATATATTATATTAAACAGAACTGGTTGAAAGCTAAATAATCTTGGACTGTGTCTTTGTATTGTATTATAGTGTTTGTTTTTTCATTTCATTTTAAAGTATAATAACAAATCATAATAGCTCTACATTTTTAATTACATTTACGATTGAATATGTTCATAATCGAATACCTTTATATTTTATTCATTCTGTTTTTGTTTAACTATTTCAATGTATGTATGTATATGTCCATTCACACCAAATTTGTATCTCGAAACAAGTATTCACTTACTTATCGAGCATTTCGTTATTTATTTGAACTTTCAATTTGTACTTCTCATTTGTATTTGTATTTGGATCTTAAATAAATAACATATATTATTATTGTATTATTATTATATGTTATTATCTGTTTAAAAAAAATCTGTTTAAAATCTGTTTTTCCGTTAATCAGCTGTTATATATTATTATTATTATTATTATATAGCTGAAAAAAATTTAGATTTGGAAAAAATTGAAAATGTCAAAATTCTTTATCGAACAGTACGAGTATAAATTAAATTTATTTCACCCATTGTCTAAAACAAAGTTAGTGATATAGACAGACACTAACGAATAGTCCGATCCAGTCAGTTTTCAATAGAATAGTTGCTTTCTTAGTTATGATTTTTCAAATTTCAAATGTAAATTGTTTGATAAGGTATAAATGTTAGGGGGCCCAAAAGTTCGTAGTCTAACACATATTTGGCGCTTCAAGTATCGAATCCGTATGATTTTTATCTAACATCAACTTTTAAAAGACGCGTGTAAATATTTCACAGCTGTCGGACTACTAATTTATGGGATAGAACATTTTGAGTGAAGCAACTTTTGTTAGAAATTTCGTGTGTTAATGAAGCATTGCTTTTTGGCGAAAGAAATACTGTTGACGCCAATCATTGAGAAATAAGTTTGAACGAGGTGAAATAAGAACTGAGGACGATGCATGCCGTGGACGCCCCAAAGAGCCTGTTACCGACGAAAACATCAAGAAACTCATCAAAATAATTTTGAATAACCGCAAAGTGAAGTTGATCGAGATAGTTGACGCTCTAAAGATATCAGAGGAACGTGTTGAACATAACGTGCATGAATATCTGGGTATCCGATAGCTCTATTCAAAGAAGTTCCGCGCGAGCTCACGCAAGCGACCAAAAACAACAACGATTTGATGATTTCGACCAGTGTTTGAAACTGTTCTACTATAAGAAAACTCGAATTTGGGCGTCGATATGTGACAAAGGAAACATTTCACACCAGAATCAAAACGATTGTCATCTGAGTGGATTGTACGTAGTGAACCGACTCCAACAGTCGGCTGGCAAGCTTATAGCTTATGGTATCAGTATTTTGGGATCCGTATGGTATAAAATTCATAGACTATCTTAAAAAGGAAAAACTACCAACAGCGACTATTATATAGCGTTATTGGAGCGACTTGAAATGTACAATAAAATGTACCGTGTCACGAATCAATGGAAACGATTGCAAAATTACCATCTCTGTATCTGTATCTGTAGAGTAGGGAGGATGAGTGTAAGCCCACAGTACTTAGGCCACATGTGACCCATTATACATACTCCCGAGGATTTGTCCTCCTAGGTCATCGTCCATCCTGTCCTTTCCAGGAAGGTGGACAGGTCACTGGAAGACATCTCCTTTATATCGGCAGGTGTAGGCCAAGACTCGCCGAACACACACTCTCTTATTGACGATAACTCCGGACACTCGCACAGGACATGCCTGACAGTCTCATCTTCCTGTTCCCACATCCTGCATAGAGGTGTGTCCACCAGCCTCATATTATGGAGGTGTTTCCTTAGTTGACAGTGACCAGTCAGAATTTTTCCTGGTCATTGCCAAATATTTCTTCGGCGCCAGCTTCCCAGTGTCACCCAAGGTGATCCTGGCAAGATTACATCCATTGGTTTTATCCCAGCTCTTTAAGGATTGAGCATGGATTGAACACTTGACTAGTTCCGCAATTGTCATCAGGCCGTAGGTGCCACTGGGTCCTAAAATTTTTAGTCCAGCCGCTTCCTTGGCTAAAAAGTCGGCAATGCGATTACCTTCACTCCTGTCGTACCCTTTAACTCACTTCAGGATAATATTATTATCTACCGAGGCTTTGGCTAAATCTTGGTGACACTTTAGTACTAGCCCTGAGGTTATACGTTGTATGTTCAAGGCTAATAGGGCTTGTCTGCTGTCAGTGCAGATTGTTATGTTTCTGCCAGAAATTCCTTTCTTGGTTAATTCTTTTGTGGCGATTGAGATACCAACCAGTTCTGTTTAGATCACGCTGGTATTTCTTCCCATTACCCACTTAATTCTTAGGCTTATTGATCTGGGGTACACTCCACACCCTGAGCCTTCTTTGGTTTTTGAGCCGTCTGTGTAAATCCGTATTGCATTTGAATCATCTGACTCTATGTTCTGCTTTATTTGTATTTTGTAGGGTTTATTAGATACACACCTGGGTTCAACTGCATCGCTTGTTGCCTGCAGCAGAGGTTGCGCAGTAAGCGCTTCCCGCCATAGGCCCAGCCTCAATTGACCCATTCCTACTTCGAGATTTACACCAGCCGTGCGGAATCGTACCATGGCCATCAAGGCAACCTCCTTAACGTATAGATCAAGAGGGGTCAGGCCCGTGATTAATTCCATTGCCGCGGTCGGTGTTGTTCTCATGGCTCCTGTGATGTTTGAACAAGCCATTCGCTGTATTTGGTATAATTTTTGGATGGCCGTTGCTTGTAGAACTTTAGGTCGCCATGCAATGGCTCCATACGTTAACATAGGTCTTATTATTGCAGTGTAGATCCAGGTGCCCACACGGGGTGAAAGACCCCATACACGTCCCACTGTCCTCCGACATTGCTCATAGGCCACGTATGCTCTTTTTGCTCTACTCTGTAGATGAGAGTTCCATGTAAGCTTCCTGTTGAGGATAGTACTAAGGTATTTCACCTCTTCAGAGACGTTTAGTATGCTTTTGAAGATTTCGGGAGGTTTTAAGCCCGTTAAACTTCTTTTTCTGGTGAAAAGGACAATCTCAGTCTTTTTGGGATTGATCGACAGTGAGTGTTCCTTACACCATGTTTCTATCAATTTGAGCCCATCCTGCCCTCTATCGCACAGTGTGTTTACAAATTTGCCGGTCTGCAAGATAGCTATGTCATCTGCGTATACCTGTGGACATCCCCTCATGACCAGTCCTATATCAATACTTATTGCTCTACTAGAGAGCATCTTAAGTATCCATTCTCCTACTACCAGGGGTACATTCCTGGAGGGTAGTTGTTGGGTAATTGTTGGAAAGGTTGTTTTATCAAACGCTCCCTCGATATCTATTAATATACCCAGGGCAAAATTACTATATTTGGGCTTCGGATTGCTTCCGCGTCCATCGTAATCTCCAGATCTAGCTCCTAGCAACGTTTTCCTGCTCTCAGACCTCAGGAGAATGCTTGCTGAAAAAAAATTAGCTTCGTTGAAGAGGTCATCGTCGAAACTGAGGCCAGTTTTGAGGTTAAGACAAATTGTACTATAACAATGATATCCAAAAAAATTTATGACCGCTATAATTGTTGTATCGTCCCCAAGACAAGTATATGAACTTTTAGCGAAACTGTTGAGGTGAAGAATGTTCAAAAATATGTTTTGTCAAGCTTCAAGGGGCCATCTCATTTCTATCGTTTTTAACGTTAGTTGGCGACAGTCCCTCATCTCGATTTGCGACGAAGGCTCGGCCTTTGGTGTCGTGGGCTGACGGGGTGGATCGATGAAGAAAAGCCGCGATATGCCGCTGGGTCATCGACCGTAACGCGTGCATAGCCCACGCACGACTACGGGGTAACTGTACTGAGAAGAAACGCGGGAGAAATTTCTTAGCTGTTGGAAGAGGATTTGAGGTTCCTCAAATGGATACCGGAAGGTGGTAGTACCAGGGGATGAAAGGACCAAAGGTTGTGATGATCCCAATGCAAGTGATTCAAGAAATAAAATTGTTGTCTCTTGATCAAGGGTCACTTTGTCGAAGTGAAAATCCCTGTATATCGTTTATGTGACAATATTGAGTGGTATACTCAATCAGATTGTTCAATGTAATTGATGGAGCAATGTACCACCTCGAAGATGCTGCATATATGTGAGTTGAAAGAAGTGTCAACAGTGTGGTGGATCTCAAGAGAAATACACATTGTTGGACAATGTCATTCGTTCTAGTAGAAACCACTGAGGGTGACAAGGTTTTGTCCACTTATGTTTCATGGTGCTATGCGATTTAATAACCTTAATTGACCTTTTTTGCACATTCTGAATTCCAGAAACGAAATAAATGGAACATTTTGAAATAGACCACCAAAAATTCCAGAAGTTAGCTTGCTTTGCTTTTCCATTTAATGGATCTATTCTTCGTATTATTCGAGCCATTATTCGTTTCCAACAGACCATCTATAGATGGCATAGTTTTCTGTGGAAACCCTTTTTCATGAAGAATAGTATTTTTCAAGCTTTGTATATCACCAGCTTTTATTTCAGTTGCAATTTATGATTTGTTTATGTTAGATCGGGTCAAATCTTGCAACTGATTTTTTAAAAAGTTATTCCCAACCGATTGAGCTGAAATTTTAGGTACACGTCTAGTTTGGCGAACTAGAGTTTCATACGCCACATACAAAAAACAACAACATCCATATGGCGGACCGCCCAAGATGGCGACTTATTTTTTTGCAACCTCATGATATGCTTATTGAATGGAAAGAAAGGGTTTGCTGAAAAGAAAACAAAAAATAAAACGACATTTGTCTAAATCCAATATGGCAGACTGTCCAAGATGGATGATTCATTTTGATATACCCCCCCCCGTATGATATTGGTATCAAATGAAAAGGTTTTCTGTAACGAATAAGAACAATAACATGACGTCACCATGAATTCAAGATGGCGTACTAGTTTCACATGCACCTCAATGATGAGGGTATTAAATGATAATGATAATATGCTTTCATTTCTACAACAAAATATATGCAATTATCCATGCAAATCCTAGTGTTATTCACAAATAAGTGAACTAATAGTAATACACTGTATATTTCAGTGAACAATGTTTCATAATTACCTAAGGAGTGGAAATATGCAAGATATCGTGTCATGAAACAAAACAAAAGGACAAAAAAAATCAACACTGAGAAGTATCCAATCCTACTACAACAAACATAGCTCATATGCGTACTGAATGAAAGTATATATATATATATATATATATATATATATATATATATATATATATTTTATATATATATATATATATATAAAATATATATATATATATATATATTATATATATATATTATATATTATATATATATATATATATATATATATATATATATAAAATATATATATATATATATATTATATATATATATATATATATTATATATTATATATATATATATATATATATATATATATATATATATATATATATATATATATATATATATATATATATATATATATATATATACATTTTTTTTGAATGATGCAACTAACTTTCCTTTATTTTCAATATTTTAATATTAACATATGTCACAGAAAAGATTTGAAGTTTCATAACTTCTGTTTATTATATGCGAGCGCTTTCGACAGCTGGTCATGCTATCATATTCTTGGCTCTACTCAAACAGTTTGAGGATTTTCAATGAACGTCCTCCGAATCATCCTATTTGAGGGAACTTGTATCCAAATTCACAACGACCGGTAGTGTACATAACAAAAAGTACCCAGGTCATCCGTCCATTTCGAAAGAACAGCAAGTGCAAATAATTAGTGAGAGGGTAGTAAATCCTGAACAGTCTACTTATTCCGTCGCGAATATTTGTGAGGGGTCACCTGTATGGAGAATTTTGAAGAGGAATAGGTATCATCCATTCAAAATCAAAATGGTTCACCAATTAACTGAAGATGACCCTGATCGAATAACAGAATTCTGCAAAATCATGACGGAAACCATTGCAAGGCACCCTACCCATCTCCACAATATTTTTTTAGTGACGAATGTACATTATTTTCAAATGCCAATGTTCACAGACAAAATTGCCGTTATTGGAGTGACACCAACTCTTACGTTTTCCGGGGAACTATATTTGAATATGCTGGAAACTACTGTTGACCCTCTCATCAGTGAAATCGTCGAAGCGAATCCCAAAGAATTCGATATGGATATGGAGCACCACCACATTACTCCAGACAAGTAAGAAATTATTTAGATACTACTTTTCTCGGTCGTTGGATTGGCCGTCGAGGTCCTACAGAATGACCAGCCTGCTCACCAGATTTGACACCTTTGAACTTTTTTATGGGGCTATTCGAAGCAAAATGTGTACGAAACTGAACCTGCTTCAATATTGGATATACGGCAGAGAATAATAAATATTTGTAGAAATATTGACGTTACTGTGTTCGAAAATGTTCGGCGTGAAATATCGGATAGGCTGAACTGACTTCAAGCTATTACCTCATATTATGTAGTTAAATGTCAATGTATTCAGGCAATTATTAAAAGTTCCGCCATTTTGTAGTAGGTGAAGATATTGACTACATATTCTGGGGTTGTGAAGTATTCGTTAGGTGCTTCAAACTGATGTGTCACAAGACCCCCCTTTTCATTCATTTTTTTTCAGATTGCGCCCAATCGCCACCTTGAAAGTTTCATCTATCAATTTCACTTCAAAATGAAGTATTCATGCATTATCCCAAATTTCAATTTTTTGAGTTGACCCGTTCAAAAAATGAAGGGGGGACATTAAAAAAATACACTGTATGTAAGAGTAATTAGTTTTGAACAAATATTTTTTATAGCAAAAAAATTATGGTCTTCCAGTTTTTTGTTGGCCCAGGGCCTCCAGACTTCCAAATCCGGCCCTGCCCCTAATGTTTTTTGACATTTTCGCTTCTGGAATTTTGTACAAAGAAATGAATGAACAGTAACAGTAGGTAATATTCGATCAGTATTGGATTTGTTAATCATATTTTTCCGGCGATTGGCAACTGAATTAATTATCGGGTATTTTCAGTAATAGCACGTATTGTTTACATCATGTTGAATTTGTAGGCCTTCACAGCAAGAATATTGATTTAATTTTGTTGTAAACACATTAAGTTTATCGATCAATGTTACTTCGTTCATATCGAAATTTTAAAAATTAATTCGTATTTGTTGGTGGTCTTGGATTACGTACTATACACTTAAAAACATAATTACAATTGCTAAGTTTATTTCACTTCAAGGACATCGTAAAAGTTGGGTTAGATATGGAAATGATTATCAACTTTATTTTTTATCGACATTTCTTAAATCTAATGTCATGGACCTGAATGTAACCGATTTGATGAAATGAAATATAATTCTCTGTACTTTACAAATTATGAAATATGTTAGGACAGCTCATGTTCATTGGACTGACTAACGTCTATTATGTTGAAATGAAAAAAAACAGTCAAGGACTGTGATGCATTTATTTTCGAATTTAGAAGACTCATAGTTCGAATTCAATCATTTAGTTACAACCGTGTAGAAGAATAGCCATTCTTCCTGAATATTGTACATTTATGTGGATAACAATTTTTACATCTGGGGTACCCCGTCGTTACGACAGGCTGGATCGAAAGTGACTGGATAAGAATCATCCAAACCCATGGATAGACAAACATAGTCCCTTGAAATTGTCCGCTAGATCACCTGATTTGAAAACCTCAGATTTTTTGTAGAGATTTGTGAAATTTAAAGTATGCATTTCAGAACTGTAGTCTACTCTAAAGTTCATGGATACAAAACAAAAAGTCATAACAAAATTACCTCAGAAACATTCCAAAATTCCACATTGTCACTCATTCATTGAAATAAACTGTAGTTTTCATCAATTTACAATGTTCATCGTGCATTTGTGAATTCTTAAAATGAATATAAAACTGCTAATTACTCAGGATACAACAAGTTAATTTCTAAAAATACCAGCAAAGTACAAGTGTAGGGTTATGTCGAATATCTATTGAAATAACTTCTAGTTAAAAAAGTTCTTGGCGCTCTCTTGGTGATAAGATTATCTTTTTCATCGAAAAGTCCGAAAAATGATACCTTTATAAATAAATAAATATGTTGTCCGTTCAAAAGTTCAGAGAGAAACTATTTACATCCGAACAGTATATATTTCAAGTTTCACCATAGTTTTCAATATATTCATCAAAATTATGTTTAAAAATGATACTTCTAGTAGATTCTAGAATTGTTCGGAATAGGTATAGTTTAGTAAACGATATAGTGCAAACTACCTTCCACTAGCTCCCCTTTAATAGCATTGTTAGGGAGATAACTAATTTCGTTATTCAATAATCATTTCTGATTATATAAGAATCACAATAACTATATAACACACACACATATATATATATATATATATATATATATATATATATATATATATATATATATATATATATATATATATATATAAGATAAATAGATAAGTACTCTTTGATCATTCCCATATTGATTTCAATTTAAGAGCCACCGGTATACAGCTGTTTCAGCCTATTGGGCATCGTCAGTACCGGGCAGGCAGTCCTCGATTGAAGACAAAATGAGAAAAAACCAAGAAAGTACTTGATAAAAATAGCTGCGTAAACGCAAGCGAAACATAAGTGGAACCACCTATTGGTTTGACACCCAAGTCAACTTGCCAAGTTTTTATGTCAGTGTTGGTGGTTTGAACAATCAACCGACAACTGCGGTAGCAGAAGCAGAAGTGGGAAGCTAACCTGAAATGCCATCGGAAAACGAATCTACATGTTTCTAGATATTATATGAAATCTAGAAAGGTTAATGCAGTCAAGCTGCTGGAAAATAATTCCATGAAAATCAAAAAATTATTAGATAAGTACTTTTTAATCATTCCCATATTGATTTCAATTTAAGAGCCACCGGTAGACAGCTGTTTCAGCGTATTGAGCATCGTCAGTACCGGGCAGGCGGTCCTCGATTGAAGACAAAATTAGAAAAACCAAGAAAGTACTTGATGGAAATAGCTGCGTAAACGCAAGCGAAACTTAAGTGGAACCACCTATTGGTTTGACACCCAAGTCAACTTGCCAAGTTTTTATGTCAGTGTTGGTGGTTTGAACAATCAACCGACAACTGCGGTAGCAGAAGCAGAAGTGGGAAGCTAACCTGAAATGCCATCGGAAAACGAATCTACATGTTTCTAGATATTATATGAAATCTAGAAAGGTTAATGCAGTCAAGCTGCAAATGTATATATATATATATATATATATATATATATATATATGTATATATATGTATATATATATATATATACACATTTTAATATTAATATAAGTCACAAAAAGGATTTGAAGCTTTATAACTCCTGTTTAATTATATGCGAGCGCTTTCGACAGCTGGTCGTGCTGTCATCATCTAGATGATGCTGCAGTTTGAGTAGAGCCTAGATGATGAATACAACGTATTACATTTAGAAGATAAAAGTTCGAAACTCAACCTTCTAGAATGATTAGAAATCAACAGAATCAAGAATTCGGGTAATTTACTGAATGATCAATTAGAACCGAATAACTCCCAATTTCTAAATATAAGCTCAGTTAATTTGATATTTTACAACCCAGGTAAAACACAGGTACTTGGAATGAAGGTACATCACATTGTAAAATCAAGTATATTAAGCATTAAATATGTAGAATATTCAGTACAGACACGCCCGAAAAAGCCATTGCATGGCAAAACACGAGTTGCGTTTTTGTAAAACCGTTTAGTGAAAACCTCAAGTGTCGACTAATTCCATCATATATAAATAACCTATGTTCGAAATCTGGAAAATATTCTTCTGAATTCCATGCTTATATCTGGTTGAAGGAATAGGAATTCGTCCTGTATACTCATGAGAGTTACTACAGCCACGATGTCATGACTGCATCGTTAGTTTGAATAAATTACCATATCACAAAACTCGACTAATTCGAGCGATCGTCATATTCTACAAAAATCTGTTACTTTCTCGACAATCACGATGCAACGTGGCGGAGCTCTGCTTTCTAATTCCTGCAGTAGATTTTTTCGCTTCAATAGAATGGGGCGATATCATCGTCCCACAACGGCACGAGGATTGAAATGGAGTTCACGATCTTACAATAAGGACACGATGAAGGATCGTATTCCAAGTGAATTAGTTCATCCATAAATATTTATCAATTTTGAGAGATTTTGTGATGTATGGTAAAATCCTGAAGCCATTGATATTTACGGTACAATTTTACAACTGTCGGCAAAGAACAAGCCTCGTTGAAAAAAGACAATGGCGTTTCCCCCTACGAAGCCGCCATCTATTGGATCGACAAAAAAACTCTATCTACGAACGTCAAAGATAAACGAGGCTCTCAAAGACGGCAGTTGCAAAGCCAAACTTCAACATCGACCGCCGAACGAGATTATTTCACTGCAGCTTTCACTACAAGGCAACTAGATGAACTGTCGTATATCTTTGATATTCGTTGACTGAGTCTTCCGTCGTGCTCTGGTTCATCTAATGTCTTGCGAATCTCGTTCGGCGGCCGATGTCGAAGCTTAGCTTTGCAACTGACCTCCTTGAGGAGCCTCTGTCATCTTTGATATTCGATATTCGTGGATCGATCGAAATAATTATTTTCCGAAACGTTAACCATCTAAAGAAAGTTATGTATAGAAATTTGATATTTTCCGTTGACTAGTTACTGAATTATTGGACTATTTAGGTTAGGTTAGGTCCAAAGTAAGTGGGCCTATTCGTCCCTCCACTGTAACCCGCAAAGGTTTATTGTGGCTCAAACCTATTTAAACTCGACCAAATAAATCCAGCTTCTGGACGAAGCCGATTAGTTTATATGGTGAGTGATCTTTCAGGTCAGATGGTAGAAGTGTGGTTTTACCAAACTCTGAAAATCTGATTCGTTCTGAAGCGGGGCAGGCACAAAGTATATGATCTGCTATTTCATAATTTTTCAAACAGAGGCGACACATACTGTCTCCCGACAGTCCGAGTCTCTGCATATGATGATTCAGACGACAGTGACCTATAAGGAGGCCTGTGAGACATTGTAGCTCATCCCTATTGTAGTCCAACAACTTTATGGTATCAAGCTTCGAAGGGTGAATAAACGCCTTGAAGTGAGCCAATTCTGTAAGATTTTGCCACCATCCAGGTGTTCAATGTTTATTTGACAAAACCTAAAACAATGCCAATGACAAGTTCTGATCCGATGAAGCTACTTGCAGCACCCTCCTTTGCAAGGGAGTCCGCAGCCTCCTTGCCTTCCAGGCCAGTGTGGCCAAGAATTCTATTGAGGAGAGTTGTTTTTGACAATTTGCTACCAACTTAGACGTTACTCGTTGGGAGCCAAGAGCTTCCAACGCCGCTTGACTGTCTGAGAAAATTTTTAGGCTTGTGTGTGAGGTTGGATTCTACCAATCTCTCCGCACAAAATTTAATAGCGTTTCCGCTTGAAATACAGTCGCATATGTCCCTAGGCAGGTTGATATATCTGTTCTGAGTCTGCAAGTGAAAACAGCTGCGCCAGAGCCCGAATGTATTTTTGAACCATCTGTGAACCAACAACTATCTGCTCTTGAAATGTTCTTCTCCTGAACGATCTATTTAGTAGTTTATATTACGCAGTAACTTTTCAGGGTGAATTTTTGAGTTTTCAGGTTTCAAAACCGCCGGTCTGGCAAGGCTGTCAACTGTTGAATATCTGTCATCTGAAGTGTCATTTATTTAATAAAAGGTTTTCAATTCACGAATGTGGATCGTTTAACAACTGAGGAAATCATAAAAAATAGTTAAAGCCTACTATGAATGTGGCAGTTCAAACGTGGTCACTTTTGAAGCATTACAGAGTGATAATGTTCGTCTTAATCAACCTACTGGGAAAGGAATTGGCAAGATTAAAGGCATTATCTGGCGCTCATGTATTCAAAACGTATGTGATTCAAATGAATCAAAACTAGCGTTGAAACGATGACGTCACATCAACTATGATTGGAAACGTATTCATGATATATGATGGAATTGGCCGATACTTGATGAAAATCCATAACTAACGTATTCAAAAAACACTTTATTGTGAGATTTTCTCTAAACGATTTTACAAAAACGCAACACGTGTTTCGCCATACAATGGCTTCTTCGGGCGTATCTTTACTAACTACATATTCAATGTTACAAATTCAATATTGGTATTAAGATGATGAAGTTGATAAATTCTTCTGCATGGCTTGAATTTGTTTTTTTAAAAATCCTTCTAACGTTAGTTCTTAGTAGGGCTGTTGATATTTTCAAATTTTGGGTTGCCGTTTCGGGATTATTTTCAACAGCTCCTTAAACGACTATTTTTCCCAACTCCTTATCCCTCTTTGATTCATATAGTTTTGGCCTTTTCTTTTAAAATTGACCACCATCAATTAGGTTGTGTCGCAATCTTGCAAAATTGTGTTTAAAAGGTTGTCTTCTCTCTGGATACCTCTCTTGATACAAATTGATAACTGCTTCTGCATTTTAACCGGTTTGTATAAAACAGAGTATCATATTTCATAATTCTAACTTCATTGTGAATATGTTCGAAAATTGAACAAAAACCATCAATTGAAGAGTGTCTTCCCTGCTTGAAGCAAAATTTGACAGCTACCAATAAAGATTAGCATTCTGTTTTATCGCCGCGTCGTCCAAAGTCTAATTGACCAAAGTGTGCGTTAAAAAGTCTGCATGAAAAAATCTAAAAGCTCTGTATTTCAAAGATGACTCTAGCAAAACATCAAGTGTGCTAAATTTTTGGAAAAGTAATTTTAAGCTATATTGAAATATATAGGAATATTTAATTAAAAAAACAGTTTTCGATCAATAACTACTGATATCTCATTTGAAAAAATAAGTTTTTCACACTATTGAATTCTACTTAAAAAGTGCTTTGGAAGTGTTTTTAAAGAAATAAGAAATTTATGACAGGAAAAAATTAACAGCAATTTTTTGAACATGTATATTTTCAAAATAATATGCCGTAACTCATAAACGATGATGAATATCGATATGCGATTTTCACCACTGAGTTTGTCATAAAATTTAACTCTCAGACACAGCCATCAGTTATCTATCTAGTTTGAACTTACTTTTTTCATTCTTCGTTTTCCCAGATGTTATGTGTAATGATGGATAAGGTTTATTTTGGTCCAAGAAATGTAAAATATTGATTGTGGTAACAATTATAAAGTATTTTCCAATTTCGCAACTTTTTCGTTAAAAAAAAAGTTTCTTTGTGATTTTTTGTACGCAATACTACAATGCATATATTAGAATAGGTTTCATTTTGACACCCCTCCATGGTCGGTTAAATAGGTAGTTTCTTTAACGTTTTCAGCACTATATACCTTTCCATTGTTTTCCGAACTCCCCTCTCATACAGTGGTTATTCTGCTCGAAAAAAACATTGTAACTGATTGAGTTGAATGAACAGCATTTGACATAAAAATAAAACACATATCAAGCAGTGCCGGATCAGCCACGCAGCAAGAGTAGCAAATGCTACGGGCCCCGCGGTCCAACACCTGTCTGACCGTAAAAAAATATCAATTTAGATAGGAGTGTAAAAATATTTTGTTAGGCTATGCTTCACTCCCACCTGAAAATCGAAAACTAGATTTTGTCACGTTAAATCTCATCTGACATTTATCATTTATATTTATATGGCATAAAATATATTTATTAGATGTGAAATTGATTAATTAAAAGATTTGACACGTTTTTGAATCCATCAATTAACGTTCATAAGTAATTTTACTTACTGTCTTAATGTTTATGGTGTTAGATTACTACAACTCTCGATAAATTTTTTTTCGTAATACTCTTGAGCAGATCCCTTTTGAAAATTGCGTTTCATTACTTTTCGGTTTAATTATAATTGATAACTATATAAGATAATAATTTTTTAAGCGCAAATATTTTAAGGGCGTGTTCGGGCCATGAAACTGAACAACTTTTCACAATGAACGTATGTTGAAAAATTAAAACGAATTTTCGGTTTCACATACAAAATTGCTGATCAGCTGATTCATTTCCTATGGGAAGACCAACATTTGGCGACCTATGTTTTTTGGCGAAGGTTCTTCAGTGTCATGGCCCGAAAACATCCCAGAAACATTTGTGCTCAAAAAAGTATGACCTTATATAATATCTAATTTATTTCGAGTCATTTTAACTCAGTCATGATCTTCTGTGGTTGCTTGATTTTTTATAAAATATAGGTACATTAATTTCATGAGTGAATAAAGGAATATACAGGGTGTTAAAATATTCAAGTAACGTATTCTTGAGATAATTTTAAGAAAAAAAGTCTATATGAACTTGTGTCCGAAAATGCTTCTTTTCGGAGATACGGGGTGTTGAAATTGAATTTTCTTGTTAGCTTTTTGATCATAACTCTTGCAAAAAATAAGTTATTTGCACGAAATTCGGTACCCAGGGTTTTTTTGAAGTGGGAAACAATAATTTCGTATTGATTTTCATGTAACATCTAGAGGGCGCTGCGTACGCTGTCGTTATTTATTTCAAATTGCCCTAACTTTTTTGACAGTAAACTTTTGGTACTTTTCATGAAAAAACCTAATTCCCACACTTTTTCCGAGTAAAAAAGGTACACTTCTTCAATAACGCTGGAGGTGATCGTTTTCGAGATATTTACAATTTTCTTTATGGATGCATATTACTTTATAGCCAAATTTGATTTCAATCATTTTTGTCACTCTCCGCTTGTAAATTAATTTAATTAAATCGAGTAGGCTATGAAAGTTTGTTTATAAAAATAGAAGTTCGCTGTCACATTTTCAACTATTAATTGACAAATTCACAGTTCGGAGTTTATAAAGTAATTTTTGGTACCATGCCCGACTATACGAATGCTGATGAAATGGCTGATATGGTTTTTGCATACGGCTTGGCTGACGGAAATTCAAGCGAGGCCAGACGCATCTATCAGGAAATGTATCCCCAACGCGTGACTCCTTTCCGGCGAGCTTCCGAATCTGGAAGCTTTGAAACAAATTCTGCAGTAGGACGGCCACGGACTACAAGAACTGTAAAATTGGAGGAGGCGGTTCTCGAATAAATTAGTGAACATCCAGAGACAAGTACAAGAAAAATTAGTCAAACTTTAACTTATGGAAGATGTTCCCATTGGTCTCCGAAATTACTCTTGGTTTATGCACGATGGAGCTCCTGCTCATAGCAGGATAGTGTGATAGCAACAAATCTTTCAGGCGTAGCATATCCCCAACGATGGATAGGAAGAAGAGGCACTGATCATTGGCCCCCGAGTTCACCAGACCTCAATCCCGTCGATTTTTTCTTTTCTGGACACCTAAAATCACTAGTTTATATTAGCCCCATTGAAAACGAGGAAATGTTGAGGGATCGCATCATAGCTTGCTGCGAAACGATAAGAAACACTCCGGGCATTTTTCAACAAGTGGGAAATTCTTTGATGAGGAGAGCAGAAGCTTGTATTACTTTGATCAGTTGTTGTAATGGTTGTTTCGTTCAATTTTTATATGTTTATTTTCCTAATAAATAACATAGTACTTCTCTGAATTGATTTTTTCACAAACTCCGAAATGTAGCACTTTCTAATTGAATAAATAAACCTGTCAATTTTTTTTAAATTGGATTGAATAAGCAGTTCGATAATGCTCACTTGAGCAGAAGTCTGTACGGGTATATTGCGTATAAAAACCTACCAAGTTTTGAAAAATTTCAATAATCTGTATTTCGAAAACGAATTATTCTTCGTTAAACATTTTATAGGAAAAAGTTCTTTATTTTGACGAGATCCACCACATACTTAGTTTTTGTAATGTTCTCAGCAACTTCACTTAGCGCCCTAGGAGCTAAGTGATATCCATCGATATAGAAAATTGTAAATATCTCGAAAACGATCACCTCCAGCGTTGTTGAGGAGGTGTACATTTTTTACTTGGAGAAGGTGTGGGAATTAGGTTTTTTCATGAAAAGTACCAAAAGTTTACTGTCAAAAAAGTTAGGGCAATTTGAAAAAAATAATGACAGCGTACTCAGCACCCCCTAGATGTTTCATGAAAATTAATACGAAATTATGATTTCCCACGTCAAAAAAACCTCGGGTACCGAATTTCGTGCAAATAACTTATTTTTTGCAAGAGTTATTCTCAAAAAGCGAACAAAAAAATTCAATTTCAACAATCCGTATTTCCGAAACGAAGCATTTTCGGACACAAGTTCATATAAACTTTTTTTTAATTCCTCAGGAATACGTCACTTGAATATTTTAACGTACTTTTGTTACACCCTGTATAAGACCTTTTTTGAATCGATTATCATGTTTCGAGATTATTGAAAGCTAGTGAAAGTCTATTATTTTGAGCAAGGTGTTGCTTAAAGAAGTCGATAATTTGCCCAAATTGAATCCAGAAAAGTTTCTTTGTAGCAGTTTTGTTTTATTTAATACCTTTAACTTTTGAGAACCTATTGACAGAATTGCTACAGGCCCCGCGCTGGCTTAATCCGGCACTGATATCAAGCATTTCGGGCCTAAAGTTGGCAGCACTATCTGAGTTATCTTCAAAAATTTTTACGGATCAAAATTGACTGGAAATGTGTGAAAATGCTCTTCAATTGTCGATTATGATACGTTATATCACGTTCACATATAACTTTCAGGTATGATGTATGTTTGAAGGTGGTTGACGATGTTTCGTGGTGTATTTCACTAGTTCGAACTTCCATTGTCTAATATGATATAAAATGGTTTGAAATCCCTGAAAAAATCTATAAAAATTAAAAAGAATAGAAACTGAAATTACAATGAAATGAAATACAAGCATCCACTAAAAATTGAACTAAAAACAAGAAATGAAAATTAAAAATGAAAAGATTCCAAGCCAAGTTACTTCACGACGTTTCGATTGTTAGTATCCACAATCGTCTTCGGGTTATGATATGTGAAGTGTCAGTTTTGATGAGCTGTCAGTTCCGGTGGATAAACTGTCCTATGAAACACTCTCAAAATGTAACAGAAAAGGTAACTTGGTGGTTTTAAACGTCGAAAAGTAACAATGCTCTTACAAAAAACCTTCGTCGAGGAACAACGCCAATCCGCAAAAATCCCCACGGCATCGTCACGTCGATTATCGATTGTCACAAGGTCGACCCGCGTACCGTCGCGTTCTCTCCTCCTACCTCCTGCCCGTCTCCGTCCATTGTCTCGATGGATTTTCGGCAATTTCTGAGTCGACATTGACCCGCAATGGCTGCCGCTTTGCCACTGGGTAAGTGGGTCACCTACATTCGAAGTGTTTCATTGTCAAGAGCCGAGAGATCGGAATCGGTTGGCCATGGCCATAGCAAACTCTGATTCGATCCGCAGCATTGGATCACCTATCGGCCACCTTCGAGAAATCGAGAAGGCGGCTGTTTAGATCGAGGTGTGCGTATCAATATTCCGAATTGGGTTTTTGTTGTTATGATATGTTCACGGAGTTGGCTGACATAACTTTTGTTTTTAGATTGTGACGCATGTTGTGGGAATATGAAAATGCTGAAGAAGTTCTTTTTAATTAACGAATAAAATTGTTATATTGTATGTTCACTTTCGAATATAAACCAGCTAATATTTGAAAAACGTGTAGGGGATTTTAATTTTTTTTTCAATTTGTCAACCATCTAGCTTATCCATTTCTTCGAAGTCTATAAAGCGACGAGGATAGAAGACAACCAAATGTGAATATCAAAGTATTTTATATTTCAACTTACTTTTCACTCAACTGTATACATTTATTACAGCGGAATTCGCAACTAATCTATAGAACTTACAAAAAATTATCCTGTTTACAAACCAGCCCTCCACAAGTATCACCACTTTGGAAGAAGAAAATTTACGACTTTTCATATTGTTTCCGTTGGGGAAAGAAATGTTTTCAAGTTATTCAAAGTCAATAGTCTATTTCCTCAAGCAGTGGAGTAATAAATCATTTTCCTCTTCAATCAATCAATCAATTTATTTGCTTATTATCAGCTATAATATCCCAAGGACATTGATAACTAACGAAATAATTTTATCACAGTTTTCGAAAGCACGTTATTTGGTAACATAACCTAAAATAACGTTACCTAAAATAACGTGCTTGAGGAAGTTGTGATAAAATTATGAGTTATTTATCAATGTTCGAGGGATATTCGGTGAGAAAATTTTTTGCAATTCGAACAAAATTATTTATTGAACACACAGTTATTAAAAGAACAATTCGTATAATGATATAACTCCATAAATATTTTCCAAGTGTATTTTTTACTATTGACAGTATTTTTTGGTGTATTTTCTTCAATGATTTTGTCAATTGCCGCATCATTTTGAACACCAAAGCGAGGAAGTGACATTTTCGAAATAAATTGAATTACTGAAATGTCAAACAACTTTATTGTGTTGGTTGCTTAGCAATGTCATGACATAAGTGATAACTACCCGTGAAAACTATCCATGGGTAGTTATCAGTGTAATGATGGTTTCATTGGTTATTTCGACACACATGACTAGAAATAGACAAATTTGATAGGATAATTTTTTTGGCAAAAAATTTTCAATATAACAGATTTAGCATCGTCAAGCATCGTCAAATGAATTTGATACAAAATATACACATTAATACATACACAATACATACACATTAAAAAGGCAAAGCATTAAAACTTGCAGTTGAAAAATTCACTTACGTCATAAGGGCAGAGATCAACCAGCAGCCCTTTTATACTTTTTTTGAATTTAATCATATGTAATTTCCTCATCTGTGGTGGTAGATGGTTGAAGAGCCTGATCTGGCTGCTTGACATCACGATTGTTTGCTTGTCAATATTCTACTGTTTATATTATGTATTTTTTTAATTGTTTTATATAATTATCTCCTACATCTACTATTGATTTAATTTTTTGTATGTATGTTCCATATTTTATCACTTGATATTTTTCAACTCAAAAGAAATGAAGTATTGTTTTGTATTGTAAAGTATTGTATAAGAAATTATGGCCATTTCTGGTCAAATATTCATGGTTGCGATTAACTTGAGGAGTGTTATTGTGTGACAAGACATTGAAATATGTATAGAGCCGTAATGGTTAATATATTAAATTTTTCAAATAGAGGCCTACAGCTGTCAGTTCTTTTTGCTCTTCCCAGGATTCTAATAGCCGTTTTTTGTAAAATGAATATCCTTTCCCAATCAGTTGAAAGTCCCCAAAAAACTAATCCATATGACAGCTTAGACTAGAATAACTCCATGTTAGCTGCTCTCGAAACATAAGAGGGAACACATTCATTGATTCTACGAAGCAGGTAAAGAGTGTTGGACAGCTTAGTAGAGAGATCTTTGATGTGGTCTTTCCAATTCAGTTTTTGATCCAGCGTTACCCTCAAAAACTTAATGGACTTTTGACTGTCCTTCAGTTCTTTCAGTGTGAACGCAATTGTTTCAGTTTTCTTGACATTCAAGCATGATTTACCGGCTGCAGGGTGACTTTTATAAATAGTAATGTCATCGGCATATTGAATCGTATTGAAGGGGTTTATATGATGTGGAATATCATTAACATATATTAAGAATAGCAAGGGTCCCAAGATCAACCCTTGAGGTACCCCTGCTGTTACACTCACTGCTGGAAATCTTACACTATTTTGTTCCACAACCTGCTTTCGTTCGGATAGGTAAGAATCAATCAAATCAGCAATTTGCCCCCTAATTCAATAGTATGGATAGTATAGGCGTTGTTACGTTGGTTTTCTGTTCAAGATATAGAAAAATTACAGTAGGGTTGCCAAATAAAAACACCACCAACAAATCCGACTAGGTCAGTGGTGTGCACTAAATCGTGGGTGCATTCAATTCAAAATGATTGAAAGAAAAAGTGTAGCGCCACCAATTTTTCTTGGCCAGATAAAAAACGGAAAACTGCCCTGTTGATGCGAGGATCTACTATCGTCAAAAAAAATCTGAATTTCAATTGTATCACTAATAAAGATAATTTACTCGGATTCCAAGCACACTGTCTGATTTTCAGAGTTGAATTAAGTAAACAATTCACCTTAGAGGAATACAAAGCTGCTTTTCTGGTGATCCTTATAACGATGCAAGGAGATGCAGACTACCTCAACAATATTCTGGGGCTACTGAAGACTTGTTTCAAGACAAAACACAAGCACTACAGGAAAATCCTTGAGTCGCTCTAAAAGCGGTGTCTGTGCGATAGTAGCGATTCACATTGGATTTGAATCACTGGAGATTAAATTCATTTGTGAAAATGTTCTCAGGAAGTTTATTCCACATAAACGCAGTTCTCCAAATGGGAGAGTTCTTAAACACTGAAGTTCCAGGTGTACTGAATTAAACCTCAAAACGATGAGCAGCCACAGTCCGCCGTCTTGGAAATTCGACGGTGCTCTCAGCCTACTGCTACGATATATCCAGGAGAGTCCACAGACAAGCGATCGTTTCCAATTTATTTGATTCTAGCTTTCAGATACGTTTTTTATGGGGATACCTTAACACCCTGAAGAACATTTTTTTCGTCACGACAATTTTTACATGAATTGTGTCTAAAGAAAAATCAAAAGTAAAGGTTCATTACGAGTCGAGTTACACCTCTTGACAATGGAGGGTGTTTCCACGGTAGAGGAACTGGTCCGAATAGGGGCCCCCTATCTGTTTTTTTATTGAATCTTGCTTATTATATTTTTATAACAATGTCTAAAATCATTTATACATGATACAAGATCAAAGAAACAAAACTGCTAACTATATATTTTTAATAATAAAGTTTATTTATTTTATAGGTGAAAATATAAAGTGGGACTTTTCTTCCTAACCAGGCCAGGCTGTTTGAAATATGGGCCCCATTCAAAAAGTAACAAAATTTCATTTTCACAACAAAAATACGAAATAGAATAGCAAACAATTTATGCTTAAGGAAAAATAAACATATCTGTGAAAAAATAAAATAAAATTATCTACAAAAATCGCAAACGTTACAGTCTTTTTCAACTCCGGAACACTGTTCATGTGCACAGAAATGGCACATTAGTATCACTAGTATCATCAGAAAACTCTTGTTCACAAAATAGACATGTGGCCCCATTGTTTTCATGAGAATACTGTCCTATCTGCTCTACGTCAAGGTCATCGTCAGCGGGCAAAATTTCCTCTTCCTCTTCTTCATCCGAACTGAATTTGGTTTTCTTTTTTCTCTTGGGTTTCTTTACATTTTCTTTCAGTTTTGCCGCAAAAACTATTCGTTTTCCATTTCCTACGTTTCTTTTTACATTTTCTTTTGATTCAATTGAAAATACTTTTCTCTTTCCCTTTCCTTCTTTTGATTTTCTTATATTCTCAATTGATACTTCAAGATCTGATTTATACGGAGATGAAGTTATAACTTGAGAACGAGAAGTTTTTCTTCCTCTTGAAGACGCCCGCTTCGTAATTAATGGGACAGGTGAAAGAACGAATGGACTGATGAATGTTTTTGAACAATCTTCTGGCACAGTTGTTGTGTTCCTTAATGGTGGTTCTGGGTCTTCAGAACTACTTAGTGGTTGATCTTCTGAACGAACTGATATATTTTCTGAAGAAATAGTTTCTGAGGTTACAGGTTTTCTTGGCTTCAATTTTCTCAGCAATGACATTAGCATGAGAAAAAATGTTTGTATTTATTGGCCAGATTCCTGTTACTTTAAACTCATTTAATCTCTGCCGCTTGGCATTTCAGAAATGCTCTTCCCAATAGTTCTGCTAGATCAAATTGTGTTAGGGCTCTGTTATTAATTCGTATACAAGTTCTAATCTCTTCACTATAATAAGCTTTCAGTGGACCCATGAACGTTTTTTCTAGCGGTTGGAGTTTATGTGTCGAATGAGGAGGAAGTGATATGGTGCAGACATTATTTTCCCTTGCCAAGTTTATTATATCTAAATTTCTTGTGTGGCTGTAATGTCCATCTACTATAAGCAACACAGGTGACTAATCAGTAGGCTTAACAAACTGGGGAAAATGATTGAACTACTCAGTAAATAAATGTTGCTGGATACAGCCACTTGGATGTACCGCATAGATACTCCCAGGTGGTGCTCCGCGCATAAGCTGATCATTTTTATTTTTTCTTGGGAAGACTAACATTGGAGGAACAAATTGCCCTCCTGCACTCATTGCTGCAACCATAGTCACTAGCGAACCTTTCTCAGCAGATGTAATGGCGTCCATTGATTTTAGGAATCCTCGATGGTACAACGGAAAGACCGGTTTCGTTGACGTTATATATTTGATGTGGAGTATAGTTACGTTTTTCATATTGTGCCTCAAGGTTATCGAAAAATATTCTGATATTTTCCTTATTGAACTCCAAAGCTCTTGCAAAAGAGGTTCCAGTTGGTCTTCGCAGTGACAGTTGATTTTCACGTCTTCTTAAAAAACCATCTAACCAGGTACGACCAGTAATCCCATTTTTAAAAGTATTTTTGATTCTATTTTTAATAGCCAGTGTATATTCCATTCTACACAGATCTCTTCTGGTTAAACCAAAAAACTGAGACTCCATTTTGATAATATAATCAACCAACTCTTCTTCTATATCATATCCAAGAATTGGTTTTCGTCCTAATTTGGTACCTATAATTTCAGCAACATAATTGTTGCTCATTTTGACTTTCTTCATCATTCCCTGTAAAATCGTTCTTGGCACCTGGAAACTTTTAAAGGCACTTTTTAATCCCATTTTTCCCTCTTTTACAGCATCGAAGGCTTTGTTCATGTCATCTTAGTTTCATTTTTTTCGAACATTTTGACAATTAAATTTTCTATTATTGACAGACATTGTTGACCTCTAAAAAAAATTATAAATTATTGCGGTCCGAATATGGGCCCCTAGACTATATTTAACTCACACAAGGGGCCCATATTTTAAAATATGTACGTTCAAGAAAAAGATTAGCTTATGATTTTGTAATTATTTTTTGTTTATAATCAACATTAAAATCCTTTTTCCTCCTTTTTTCTGTCACACTAGCATAATATATCAATTCTGAAATAATGTCAATAAACACAAATATCACGTAATATAGATTTACCCAATAAAATTTCATCAAGAGTCAAAGGCAAACGATCTACACTGTGTAACAACAACACATTTACTGGTCGCGGAATCTATAAATATAAGACAAGGGAGGTTCCTTCTAGTATATTTGGACATTTTCTAACAGTTGGCACTATTTTTTCATAGATAGTCTGGGGGCCCATATTAAATACATATCCCATATTCGAACCAATTCCTCTAATTTCCTTTGGAAAGTTGATGGAAGATGTAAATACTAATTATCTGCCTGGTATAAATCTTGCGTTTGCAGCTATGGTTTTCAATACTACTTACTACAAGATGCTCTGGAAGTACAAAATATAAAAAGGCGAATTTTCTTGTAGTGCCTCTGTTTTGTCTTTAAAAAATCTATTTCCAACTCGATATTCACAAACTTTTTCAAACTATATTCATCGAGTTCATTTAACCGTTTTTACATCAATAATAAATATCAAACCCTATTTTGAATTAAAGATCGAACGTGACCTGTTTGTTACTAGTGATCAATAACTTCTTTTGTTTCTATTAAAGGTGGGCAATTAACCCCAGCACTTTCTCCTATAAAACAAAATGAAATTCCAAGGAAATAACTGCACAAATAATTATGCCGCTGTGATTGTTAATTCAATTACATAGGAAGACATTTCGATATTTTCATAATGAAATGTTATGAGCGTGCAACAGTCAAAAGAAAGTAAATAGATTTGATGATTTCTGTGAAAATTTTCATTAATGAGGTAAAACGAATAAAACTTGATTTGTCGGTTTCTTCTATAGGAAAAAATATATTAGTTTGTCAGGATATTTTTTTCAATTAATTACTCATAGTAAACAGGTAAACATCAAACTAATAACCGAGAAGAAAGTAAAATTCTACTCATAATTCAACTTTTCATTCTGAGTTCCTCGGCCTCACCAGTCTTCCATTCCAAATGAATTATTTCCTTTTTCAGGCTTAATTTTCATCACTCCATATCATATAATCGTATTCCAGCCAATTACAAGAATTTAATATGCAACCATTGAAAGACCGCCGTGAGTCCTCGGAAGTGATTCTTAGAAAACTGAAAGTACCTGAAATTCTCTATACTATTGATTTTATTGTACCTGACGTAAGACTGAAAAGAATAGACAATCTATTTCGTGTCTCAAACAATTTGTCTCCTCTTCAACAATGTCTCGAAACCGTTAACAAAATGGTGAGGAACTGTGAATTGGATATATTCAGTATTACAGAGGGACAACTCCTCTGATTTTTTTACGGTCATTTTATTATTTATTGTTTTATTCTGTTATGTTTTATATCGATTTCAACTATCAGTGGTACCCAATGAATAATTCTGTTTGTTATTCAGTATAAATAAATTTATATTCTACTAGTTGTTGCCCGCGGCTTCGCCCGCGTAGAATTTGGTGGTTGTAGTACTAATTAGTACCATGTTGCTGTATCGCTGCTGTTCCAATATTTTGACAGAATCAGAATCAACGAACTTAGGCGTGCGCAGCGTTATAGAACAGTGCTTTCAAAAAATTGTTCTACGGCCATCTAGTGGCGAGTTACAGAAAAATTGATAGCCTAAAAACCTTCTCTATGAAAAATTACTTATACATGTCAAGTTTCATCACGATCGGTTGAGTTTGAATTTATCACTTACCAACCAACCAACCAACCAACAAACATCCATTTTTATATATTAGATTCTATTCTATAAGTAGGCATAACTGGCAGTAAAATTGTGAAATGTCCCTGAATTAATTCCTTATGAGATATTATAAATAAAAAAGTACGATGATGTAATGATGCTAGTAAAGAAAAATGAAAATTGTCAAGTTTTTCAGGTGACACTTTTCAAATCTGTCAAGTGGCACTTTGCAGATGTGTCAAATATTACATTCAATTGATAGTTCTAACTCATCTTAGAAAAGTGTCAATTTACGGATCAAGAAAGTGTCAAATGACAGATTTGAAAAGTGCGAATTTATGATTATTATTTCTAAGTCGCACTATTGGTTTGAATTTTGAAAATTGACACTTTTCAATCTGTCAATTCACAGTTTTTTTTCACTGGCCCCATTACTTTGTAGTAAAAAACATCACTTTAAACAAAGTTGATGTTCAGAATACTTCTTGACAACATCCTAAACTCAAATAAAATCGTGTGAAAGGTATTTTCAGATTTTTATGCCTGGCGTTTCGTTCACTACTACGGTGGACAATATCAATGCCGATGTGTTAACGGTTGCAGTGCCGATAGTTGCTGATAGTTGACTCTGGTTTAATATTATTATTAGTGGGCGTGGCAAGCGGCCGTGAAACCATATTATTGGCTGCGTTATGTTGATGACATGTTCGTGGTATTACAAAATGGTATGGCACCAAACAAATTTCTATTGTACCTGAACTCTCCCGATTCAAAAATCCAATTCAAAATGGAGCGAGACCCAAAGGAATACAGCCTTCATTGATGTTTTTGTAAACGGTTGTGAAGATGGTACATTGGACAACAGGGTGTACAGGAAACCAACACACAGACTGGCACCTGAACAAGAACTTTTATCAACAGCTACAACAAAAAAGAGGGATTAAAATGTTGAGGAAACATGACGTATCTTTTACTCTACTTAACAACATTATAATGGAATATCAACAAAAATCAGTAGTGAAAGAACTATATTCAATTTCCACGAGACCAGAACACAAATATGTTAGTATCAATTATGCAGGTAGAATCCCCAAGAATATTGAAAATTTTCTTTCAAAATTCAATTTACACATCCAACGGAAATTTAGGAAACAGATTATTTAATGCCAAACCTAAATTAGACAAAGGAAAGAGATCTGGTATTTAGAATGTGGTGAATGCCTCGCCATATACAGGGTGTAACATAAGTACGTTAAAATATTCAAGTGACGTATTCCTGAGACAATTAAAAAAAAAGTCTATATGAACTTGTGTCCGAAAATGCTTTGTTTCGGAGATACTGGGTGTTGAAATTGAATTTTTTTGTTCGCTTTTTGAAAATAACTCTTGCAAAAAATTAGTTAGTTTTGAAAATGGTGTAATGACCGAAACTAGTTAACAAATATAAAACTATCGTGGAAAATAGACAAATAGATAGTGTATCCTCAGCCACCAATATCGTAGTTAATATGGTCGGAACGATGGAAAAAACAATTCGAGCACTACGGGCACTACGACCGTTACCACATCGCATCTGAAAATGTATACCGCAGTGGTAGACGAAACGTCTGGCATAAAAACCTGCAGACAACGGCCAAAAAAGAAAATAGCTTCCTTACAGTTATCTTCGGCCATGTTGCCATGTCGTGTGACTGGCCTAACTCCAAGTGTTATTCTTCTTCTCAAGGTAGCTGAATTTGTTTTGTTTTGTATGCCAAACTTTGCACGTACTTCTACACGAATAAGTCTGACGGTGTTAGATAAGGTAAATATTCGCCAAATTTCTGCTGATGATGACATTATTGATCACTCCATCTGAATTTAAAGGATCTACAACTGTACGAGTACATGGGGTTTCTGTGATCCTTCACACGTTAGTCCTTAGCTCGGACAAGTTTCGACTTCTGAGCGTTGTCATTCGTAGGGGTGCGACAGCTGGTTAACGGAAAAAAAATGTTAAACATATTTTTTTCAGATATTCAATATTTTACGTGGCTCGTTTGATTATGAAAGATATTGTAGAGGACGTTGATATGTCTCTCGTATACAAATTTGAAAACGATATTCATTCATATTTACTCCTGATATAATTTTCGTGACTGATTGGCTTCCTGAAACAGCAAACCTATTATAATAATATATATTTCTTTGATCAATTCAAAATATTTGCATATACCTACCTTCCGAATTTGTTCGGATGTGCATTCTGAACAACAGAGATATGGGGGTAGATTCATGAAAAACGGGACACACTGTACATACGCTGTTTGTTTAAACACATGAAAAAATCGCTAATGGAATGTATACAGTCCGCGAAATTTGAACATTCTCCCAATTTTTCCAACAGTCCAAGTTGCTCTTTTTTCGCTGCTCTTTTTCTGTAAACTTGAAATATTCATTTATGGAAGGTTGTGTAATGATGCTAATGCTTTCATAAGGTTGATGAAGTTAGGACAGCATTTTTGGGGTTGAGTTTGAGAACATTTCAGTGGAGATCTTTTGTCTCCAAATGAAATGAACTCCATCTATTCTCCTGTTCAGTAGCTCACAGTCACAAATATTAAGTATGCAATTTATGTGAGAACTAAAGGCGATTGGTATTAATATTATATTTTTTTTTTCAAAACCCAGTTGTGAACTGCATGAAAACACAAGACATATAATATTTTTACATGGTTTGGTAGCTGCATGTGGTCTACTTAATGAAGCAATAATTAACCTAAACCGTAACCGAATTTTGGGTACACAGTGCATTCAATGTATGTCAAAATAATTTGCTAGAAAGTTTCAGACTAGACCAATTTTCGGAAACAAGTGAATAGATCATAATAATTATTATGAGCGGTTATTTCGTATTTGGGCGAAAGTGAAGAAAGTTTTACAAGATTTTAAGTGGCAATTGAAGTGAGCTATGAAAAAACAACACAATTTTGGGTATATACTGCTTGACCTGGTTTGCATTGATACGCTTGGTAGAACAGCATTCCATCACTGAAAATGTTTTAATAGAGAGGTGCTAGGTTTATGTTTTTGTCTGTGAAAAATAAAGATTCATAGTAAATCTATATAGGTATATTAACTTCAAGAGAAATTCACGTATGATACCTAATTTGAGTATTGACGGTTGTTCAAATGAAACTTTTTATGGTCTTCAAAACACTTTTTCGCACCAGAACCATACTTATGATGCACTGTTTCGAATCTTTGGTGTAGTAATGAATATTACTGGAGTTTTTTCCTAACACCAAATTGTTATTTTTAACACCTCGACACGTGTTTCGATCACCGAGTGGTCACTCGGTAACGATTTGGTGTTGGGAAAAAACTCCAGTAATAACCAGAACCATACTATCTCTCGACACGCATTTCGACAATGATGTCTGCATCATCGGGAAATAAATATATCAAGGTATAAACCTATCAATATTTTTATACTGAGCCCAACACTATTCAACATAGCAATCAACGATGTCGCAGCCTGCATTGAAACGCCCACACAAGTTCGACTGTTTGCAGACGACTTGATCCTCTTTGTAAAAGGAAAAATCCTGAAACCTTGACACGATTACTGCAGAATGCTTTGAACAACCTTCAAAAGTGGTCCAACGAGACAGGATTCACGTTTTCCAACGAGAAAACTAAATGAATACTTTTCTCGAAGAAAAAAGTCCATGATGAATTTACACTGAAAATGGGCGAATCAGTACTCGAATTCACAAAAAATATAAACTTTCTCGAAATGATATTTGACGAAAAGTTATCTTGGAAAAATCATATCAACAATCTTGTGAATTTCTGTCAAAAGGGGCTATTTCTTCTTAGGCTATTGGCAAACAAAAAATGGGGAGCAGAAGGGGTCACTCTCTTACAGTTCTATAGATCCCTAATCAGATTAAAAATCGACTATGGATCAATAGTTTACACCTCAGCATCGGCACATCTCCTGAAGTCACTTGACAGCATCTATAACGCAGCCCTACGTATGATTACAGGTGCATATATAACAACCCCTATTCAAAGTCTTCTTGCAGAAATTGGAGAGTCTTCGCTAACAACAAGAAGAAATATATTAAGTTTGTCATACGCTGTACATATTTCGTCCCTCAAAGAAATCTCCTTCCATGCCAACCAAATCATAAACCACAACAAATCCAAATTATTCTTCCCAGAAAGAATCAAACAGTACCTGCAAGAAATGGAACTTTCCCACTTACCGCCTATCTACACAAACATCCTAAATCCACCGCCGTGGATGAGCCAATCCATTTAAATAAATACTCACAACTTACGACAAAGCAAGAATAAACAACATTGTGATTAAATCGAGACTATCTGACTCTTCGAAAATGAATGAAGAAGTAGGAGCAGCAGTCATCACTCCTGTAACCATCATGAAATATAAACTCCCCAGTACATGGAGAGTATTTACTGGAGAACTATATTGTATTCTTCAAGCTCTCACTTATATGCAACAAACAGATTACTCGAAATACGTTATAATAACCGTCAATACTGTATAAAACATTTGAATAAAGAGAAATAAAGGTGAAAACAATTAGAAACAAAAACAATTACCGCATTTTCGCATCTTTTATATTGGATCGAACGGTTTTCATTGCATTTCAGTACGTTTTTCTGTCGTGATTAAAGGTTTCCATATATTGCAGATTTCTACATTGGCCTCACTGGAATAAGTAGTTGTTCAATACATAAGCAGCTTCTTCGAACTTCCTTTCGAACTAGTATCCATCGTATGGATGATGTCAGGTGTGAGCCACAATAAACCCTTGCGGGTTACGGTGGAGGGTTGAATAGAACCACTCACTTTGCACCTAACGTAACCTAACCTAACACTATAATTAGGTATCCTCTCAGTAATCAGCCACACTATTTTTCACCTTTTTTGTTTGAAGTCAGAACATATTCATTTGCCTTGGTATCCTTTCTCTTTAATCTGTGTAGAAACCACAATTAGAGCCACTGATGCAAAAAAATCAAAAGTTATGTTGCTAAAAGACATTAAAATCAGACCTTAAGCGTATCAGCACTCATTACAATAATCACAGTAGAGCAAAAATTAATTCAGCAGCAGCCGGCAGTGGTCAACAGAAGAGGTCCGATCCTGCTCCACGACAACGCCCGTCCGCATGTTTCACAAATCATCGCTCGAAAATTAAACGACTTGAACGTCAAAGTTGTGTCTCATCCACTATACTCCCCAGAACACGCGTCAACCGACTACCATCATTTCAAGCATTTCGATAACTTTTTCACTGGTAGAACCTTCGCCAATCAGGACCAGGCAAAAAACGGTCTTCGTCTACTTCCTCGAATATAAACCCACATTTTTTTTGCCTGTAGGTTCTTTGTATAGCCTAAATAAGCATAAAAGGAATCAGGAATTTCCACCCCCAAAGGGAAAAATACGGGTTCAAAGATTTTATTGAATTTCGTCAGTTTTGGAGTTGGAAATTTGAAGTTTTGGGTTAATAAAAAAATATTGTAACTATTTGTTTAAAATGGTCTGTCACGAAACTTGATGTGTCACACCAAATTTTACGCGGCGAAGCCGCGGGCAACAGCTAGTAATTTAGGTATATTTTTACTTCAAAAATACAGTGACTAAAAAAATAAGCCAACTGCACTAAGTAATGAATAGCTTAGAGAATCGAATTTTTACCTATAAAAAAAATCGCAAAATTCGCGGCGATGGCGCTTCATTGCTTAGACCGCCCCTCTACCCCTGCGCATCGTCCACCGCCGTCTTACAGTAGACGCGACACGTAATGGATCACTACGTTGCGACAAGTTAATCTTATCGTGATAACTTTTAAACGATTCGTCCAAATTACTTAGTGCATGAGACTAATTTTATTTATATTGAATACTTAAAATGATGATTGTATCAGTTTTCATAAGGATTTGACATATATTCTAAAATGTGTATTGTAGAAAAGTATCCAATTTAATAGTATTTATGGCTCAGTATTTTGCATATAGTGGCTACCATATAAGAGGTAGATATATGCTATTGCGGACTTTTATTTAGAACTACACAAGATAAACAAACTCACGGTACATTATCTGCATGTAACTCCAACTTTATAGGCAACGCACGCCAAGATAGCTCTCAGGGAGCAAGAATTTTTTCGACTTACTCAATACTTATTGTGACCAAAATCACACGAAACCTATATGTTATTCTGGTATATCAGCTGTATTTATGGAAAGTGGCATCTAAATCCGTTCAGTCGTTTAGGCGTGAAAGAGCCACAAACATACATACATACATACATTTATCCATCCTCACAAACTTTCATATTTGTAATAATAGTAGACAGAAAAGACATAGATAATCGCACATCACTCAAACAATTAAACAAATAGTTACAGCCCATAAGAATTTCACTTTTTTTAATGAGAGTTCGATTAGGTACTCCCGCTCGAGAAGTAAGAATGCGTTTTACTCAATTTAATTCACTTTAGAATTTAATAGCCTCGCGATCAATAGAAGACTATTTATAAAAAGTATTATTGACTTTCTCTTGATTTTATCTTCTGTAAATCAACACCTACGCTCGGTGAATGCTTTGCATTTTTATTGATAGTAGCAGTACAGCGAAGAACTTTCATTATAAGTAAACTGTTCTAAATCGGGACAAAAAGTAGATTGATGATCTGTTGGTATTCATCGAATAGACGCTTGTTTTGTTCTTTCTTCAAGAGCACTCTAAAAGCTATATTCTAAATCTAAATATGCTGGAGTTGATTTCGAGTTACATATCTATAAGAAAGGAAAACAGAGAAATTGAAAGCGTCTATTAATAACTTCCAAAAAGAACGACTTTCAATTTTTTTTTGTTTGGGAGGGCATCCGAGTTCGACAATGATGAAAGGATCAACATGCTAAATGACGTTATCATCAAACTATTTGGTAAGCGTGTCCCATTAAGAAAAGTAATAATATTTAACAAAACAAAAAAAACTCTGGCTAACGGATACACTAGACAAAATGATGATTCTTAGATACAGAAACCCTCTATTATTGTGTAACACTGGTAATACTACAAAACTCGAAGTTGATTACGCTAGCAAATGTAAAAAGGGCCTACATATCGGTAGCCAGGCGGTTCGACGTGGGTGCTTTGTTCGCCCTCTCAATCGACCGATGTGTGAGTCGCTGGTTCAAGCCGCAGGCTGAACGATTTATTTTCACTTGCTATCGTCCAAACAAAAAGCTGGGATGATTCTGCAACCATGTTAGGAATCACACGTCAAAAGGTAAGACCTCGTTAATCCTGAGTTCGCACAAGTTTCGACTTCTGAGGATTGTTGTTCGTAGGGATGCGACAACAATAGCAAAATGTGTGAAATGCAAATATTTTATTTGAATAACTCGAACGTGTGAACTATCACGTATTCAAAAAACACACTTCAATGGGAGATTTCCACTTGACAGTTCACAAAACCTCGACACGTGTTTCGCTATACATCTTCGAGCAACACAGTATTGTACCATTTCCAAAATATAATAATGTGAGGCCCGCGCATTACATATTGTGACTCCCGAACAAAATGTGACGCCTGAAAATGAGGACATGTTACAATATTGTGACGCGTCACAATACAATATTGTGACGCCCGAGTATGTTATCGTATAGCGGAACACGTGTGGCGATTTTGTAAACAGTCAAGTGGATATTTCACATTAAAGTGTGTTATAATGGATTTTCATCGAGTATCGGTCAGTTCTATTTTTGCTAACTATCATTTTGTCTCGAGTAACTGCTGACATTACACTGCCGTCAACATTAAACTCCGAGGCTGAAAATTCACAAATTGATTGACAGAAAAAGTCCTATAATGGATCATTCAAAGAACCCTTTCTATTGAAGAAAATCGACAAATTTCCATTATGTACAAGCAGGGTAAAGTCAGTATTTATAACTTCTGGAAGAAAGTTTTACATGACTCTATGTAACTTATGCCAATGATGCTTTTGATTATGTTTTTTTTTTGAGCCAAAAAAACTTCATTTGCATCAATTGGTTATAAGTCCATCGCAATGTGCTTTAAAATTCAGATTGTTTGTTTCTGTCAACCTCAACGCCCAAAAACTTTTCGACAATGGAACCGGATGATCCACATCACCATATAGTGGGTCAAGAAACTTTTGATAATCACAACATTGCATAACTACAGTTTTATCTAAATTAAAAACAAGTGAGTTACTGAAAAACCACCAGGTCAAAGATGTCATTGTTTGCTCGCATTTCCGTTGTATACCCATTTGTTGGAGCCTGTTAAATTTTTGCCCACGTCATCAGCTAATTTCACGCCCTTTCCATCAGGAACAGATTCGTCAACTTCATCTCGAAAGAGCACAGGCTCCAAGATTGAACCTTGTGGTACTCCGAGTAACGTTGATGATGATTACATATTGGCTTCTACCGGAATCGATTCACTCATTCCAAAATCTCAACAGGGCACTCGCCAGCGTCTATGCTATCAGCTAAACTGTCATATGGATTGAATGACGGTACTAGTGGATTTTCCATTTCGAAATCCATGATGCGTATCAGAAGTGATGTCATTCGTGTCAAGATATCTGAAAAATATATTCAGAAAACAATGCTTGAATAATTTGGAGAAAACCGATGTTGCTGTTACGGGTCTGTAGTTATTCATTTAGTGTTTTTTTTGTGAATAGGTAGGTTAGGTTAGGTCCAAAGTCAGCGGGTCTATTTGACACTCCACCACAACTCGCAAGGATTTATTGTGGCTCACATCTTTTCACACTCGACCAAATAAACCCAGCTTCTTAAGAAACCGATTATATTGTATGGTGAGTGGTCTTTCTGCCCAGGGGGCAGGGGGAGTTGTTCCTCCACTTGAGTCAGATTCTGCGTACGCCGCTCAAGAATATGGTGCAAGGCGGTTTCATAAGGTACCCCGCTCTCGGGAAGACGACTCAGTCGTTTCCTGACTGCACCACCAAACTTTTTTTTTTTTAGTTTTTTTCAGGACTAAATTTACAGCATGAATGCCGGCACGTCATCATGATAAATAATTTGATACATACATCGGTGTAGTTTATACTTTCAACCTACAAAAGTTCTATCCCACAAATTTGCCCGTCGCGTCGGTTGAACTGAGATATAATCCACTAAGTGGGTCAACCCTAGATGCTATGAATGTACTCCTTCCTAGTCTAGACCAATTTAAATTTAAGCACAAGTTTCAGCGATTCGTCGCTCGAGGTTCATTGAACGCTCTGTTATTGTTTGGGGTATTTAAAATGCAGCTTAACGACTTTGAGGCCTAGCCTGCTTTGATATTTATTTACAGTGGCTTTTGTTTTCGGCTTTAATGGACTGTTTTATGGGTGGATTTCTGTGTTATATAAGCGTTTGTTTTGCATATGGGAGCATTGAGATCGGGTTTGATGACTTCATTCTCTTTTAGTTTGGGCTATTCTCTATAAATAGGCATGTCTTTGAACGTTAGGAGGATATTTTGGTAATGGGGACAGGCTCTTCGACTTGCGACAAATCATACCTTGAGGAATGTATTTCTAGATGAATGAACTGGTAACAATATAATATATTTTGCAGAACGAATGCTGATGTACAAGTAAGTAAACTGAGAGACTTATAGCACACGAACCTACATTCAAAATTTCAGTCTCCGGAAATATACCGATATAGAGAAACAGTGATGAAAATGTTATTTTCATTTGTAATCGCGCCCCTTTCATCCCCAGTGGGGGATGTCTGAGTAGGAAGAAGCATTTGCAGAAATATTGTATTTACAAAATGGCACACAATACTTTTTTTTTCTCGTGTCTCTCAAGTGAATATCTTTCACTTGATTCAATTCGTTTTTATTGTGTGGACATATTTCTGAAATTAAAAAAGATGGCAGAGTCAAAACACCTAGTTCTTGAACGTGCTACTGCGTGTTTGTTAAATTGAAAAACAACAATATTTATTCCCCTTTAAAAGTTTCAATTATGGGAAATCGTTGAGCCCCTTACTTGCTGAAATTTACATGGATGACCTTAAGAAGTTGATTTTTAAACATCCTTTATATCTTAGAAAGTCGAAATATTCCACAAACTCGATCTTAGGGATAGCCTTTAGCTCGTTCAATGTTATCAATGTATATGAAAGGACGATCCTTCAAAGTTTCTGGCGAATATGAAGGTTGGGGCATCGTTACAGTATTGTTTTTGATTAGAAATTCACGAACAAGCAATGGAGTATGAGAAGGTGCATTATTGTGGTGAAAAAGCTATGAATTATTTCTCCACAAATCCGGACTTCTTTTTTGAATCGTGTCACGATACTAGGTTAGGTTAGGTTAGGTCTAAAGTGAGTAGGTCCATTCGAGCCTCCACCGCAACCCGCAAGGGTTTATTCACATTCAACCAAATAAACCCAGCTTCTCAACGAAGCCGATTAGTTTGTATGGCGAGTGGTCTTTCAGGTCAGATGGTAAGTGTACGGCTCTGCCAGACTCTTAAAACCTGATTCGGTCCCCAGCGGGGCGGGCACAAAGTATGTGCTCTGGTGTTTCATCATTTTCCAAACAGAGGCGACACACACTATCTTTCGACAGTCTGAGTCCAGAGACAATCTGTTAAGTTTTCCTATCGAGGAGAGTCGTTCTTGGCAATTTGCTACCAATTTAGACGTTGCTCGGCAGAAGCCAAGAGCTTCCAACGCTTCCATGATACTAACAGCGACTTCTCTGATTGTGATTCGACATTCGTTCATAACCATTTCTTCCACTTTTTCATCGATAATAATAATAATAATTATTATTATTATTATTTTCCATTAGACACAGATAACATGTATTGGAATCGTCAAAGTACACATAAAACAATGTCACAAAATTCACAGTGTGAGCGACACCGTTAATATTGAAACAACAACAACAAAATTAAAATAAAATAAAATACACCACAGATACACTTACATATTATGAATTGTAAAATTCTTGCAAATTATAAAAACAATTCTCAATCAAATAATTCTTCAACAAGTTACTAAATTCATTGAGGTTTGTTATATCTTTTAAACACCTAGGGAGTTTATTGAAAATAGTAAGACCTACCACTGATGGACAATTTAGCGTTGTTTTATACTGACGAAACGGAACATGGATATCACTTTTTTGTCTAGTGTTCACATTATGAATACTTCCGTTTGTGGGAAATCTATTTTGGTTTTTGAAAATATAGATTGACAATTCAAAAATGTACACACAGGTTAGGGTTAACATTCTAAATTTTCGAAATATATCCCTACAAGAAAATGTACTAGGAACTCCTGCTACTATACGAATATTCCTTTTCTGTACAAAAAACATCTGAAGCTAGTGTAGAATTACCCCATATACATATGCCATATCGCAACCTTGACGCAACTTGCGCGTGATATAATGTTAATAGTAGCTGGTCTGTTAAAATGCTTCTGAGGTTTCTGAAAAGGTAACACAATTAATTCAATTTGTTCATCACGAGGGTGCAATGTTTTTTCCAAGTCAGACATGCATCCATGGTTATCCCCAGAAATGCTGTATCATCTGAACTGTCGAGTGTTTGATCATTTATTTGAATTTGTACTTTTTCGCACGGTCTTTGACGATTGTGGAATCTCACCAACTGAGTTTTTTAGCATTCAGGTACAATGAATTGTTTCCGCATCAATTCACAACTGACTTCAGAGTACTCATACACTTCTCAAACAGAAGATGATCCACATTACTGGACACCACCAAAGATGTATCATCAGCATACATTGTTATGAATGAATCTGTGATGAAGTTATCGATTTCATTTATATAAAGAAGAAATAATATCGGACCTAGCACAGATCCTTGTGGTACACCCATCGTGACGTCCAAGCGCTCAGAATCAAAGGTAGTAGTGGTAGACTCACTATGATATTTCAAGCTAACAAACTGCTGTCTATTCTTCAGAAACGATAAAGTCCAGTCATAGGCAACACCTCGTATACCATACGAATAAAGCTTTGACATGAGTTGATATTGATTGACACAGTCGAAAGCCCTGCTGAGGTCGCAGAATATGCCAACAGGGCATTCTCCTGATTCCAGAAGCATTGAAACTGTTTCGATAAATGAAATTATTGCAGTGTTTGTGGATTTGTTTGTGCGAAAACTATGTTGTTCATCTGAGAATATTCGATGTTTTTTTTAGGAATTTCAGTAACCTATCTAAATAGGAGTGCCTACTCAAAAATCTTTGAAAAACCCGGATTTATCGTAATTGGCCTATAGTTTTCCAGTGTTTCTGGATCATGTTTTTTAAAAATTGGGGCAACTTTGCCGACTTTTAATATTTCCGGATGTGATCCAGTTAGAAATGAAAGGTTAACAAGAAAGGTGAGTGGCATTATAATGAAGAGATTTCTTGATGAGAAATAACGGAACTTCATCGGGGCCGGATGAGTATTTGTTTTCGATTTTGTTGCTGAGCAAAAAAAGTAATCGTTAATGGACTGGGGCTTTTGAGGTGTTCATCATTTTCAAAGTCTTCACGGTCATTTTGGAAACGCATATACTAGTCAAAAATTCTTGTTATATTTGTAGCAGACTCACCGTAGGACTTTGTCAACATTACACACAACCTTTAATCCATTTGTTTTGACAAAAGAAAATCGTCGAGCTCTAACCTAAGCGGATGTCACAGATAAAGCAAAAAAATTATACAGTAGAAAATTTTCTCATACTTCAGGAGCATGTATACCAACCTGATAAAATAATGACTATCGGACTCTCTAGACCCATGAAATTTAAAAAATTCTCATTATTTTCTGAACATACCTCTTAATACGTATCAATCATTCTTTGATTGACAACTTGTTTATTTTGTGGAAATTCCTGTTCACTACAAAAACACACTTTTGTGTATTTTCCACACGATAGTTCTATATTTGTTGACTAGTTTTGGTCAAAACTGTTTTGAAAATGGTGTAATGACCGAAACTAATATAGAACTATCGTGGAAAATAGACAAAAGTGTGTTTTTGTAGTGTATCCTCACGTATCTATCAGTTAATCAATAAACGATGTTTTTTTATGTATGCTATGTTTCAGTCTACTAGAAACTTTCGAAGGAAATATTAAATAATTTCATTTCTGTGAGATCGTACTCAACGTTCGAAAATTGATCATACAGAAGAACGTTGCAGAATTCGCACCCAACAAACCATGAACGAATGGATCGTATATTGTGTTGAGATAGGTCTGTGGGGACAATGACCTGCAACGTCAGCACAACCCCACCGAGAGTGAATCGATGCTTCTAACTGACCTTTCGCAACAACGAAAATTCAAGTTTTCCATAGATTTAAGGCGATTTAATGTTAGGACTCATGGATTCATAATAAGGACTGTTCAGTGTGTGATGGAAATTGCATAATTTGGTAGTAGTAGTAATATATAGGTTTGTTCTTTTTCTGTGTTCCGAACTGTTGGAGAATGGTACCGAGTTGACGCATAATCGATGTGCAGAACACAACATGTACAGGACAGTTCTGTAAGAGTTATCGCGAATGAAAAACCAAAAAAATTATGATTTCGTAGGCTAGACGTCATTAATTATTTCTTAGTTATTTCGTTTGCAATTGTGATTACAAATATTAAGATTGTGGATGGAATGAGGTTATATGAACGAAATATATTGCACATCATATTGCACGTCTATACACAACCCAAATGGAAGATTTCATAAATGGACAGGACGAATCGGAATTTCTGATCAGTTCAAACGATTTGTTCTTGTTTCGTCAATTCGTGATTCGTCACCTGCCCCAAAATTTCTTGTTTCGTCACCTGTACCTTTTTGACCTTTTCGCAGGTAATATCTACAATAATCTACACTAATATTATAAAGAGGAAAGATTTTTTGTTTGAATTGATTAGGCTCCGAAACTACTGGACCGATTTGAAAAATTCTTTTACCATTGGAATCCTACATTATCCCTGATTTAATTTTGGCAGTACGAAGTTTGCCGGGTCAGCTAGTGTTGTTATAAACAAACAAACTAAACTAGCACAGGTGCAAAGATGAGGTGACGAAACAAGAACACCTTAAGCAGGTATATTTTGCAGTTGACGAAACAAGAATAAAATGGGCCGTAACAGGTAAAATTTCCCTAGGTGACGAAACACGATTTGACGAAACAAGAAACTACCGTTCAACCACCATTGTTCGAACTGATAATTATTATCGTTCTGGATATAATTCCGCATCGTTTATGAAAACTCCAGAACATATTGGGGATGATAAGAGATCTGTTCTAAATGAACCAAAACGAATTTTACTAACAGTTCATGATCGTACTGTTCCAAACTCAAAACAAAAACAAACGTAATCCCTGATAGTTCAGGGCAGTACAATTAGATAGAGCAGTTTTGAAACTTTCACCTTTTTATTGGCAAATGAACTGCAAATGAATTTTTTATAGTAAGAGCAAAATTGAGCAAAAATAAAAAACATTGAGTATGAAAATTCAAAAAGTTTACTAACGCAAATTTGTACCAATTTTTTTTACCTGAAATGGAAAAAAATTGATGAACAGGTTTCAAATATTGAATTGTCAATTATATAAAAACAAGACGACGATAGCATGAAATGAAATGATATAAGGATGAATGATGAAAAAAATAGAAAATGAAAAACATAAAAATATCTCTAACCAAATTACTTCACGATGTTTTGATTGTTAATATCCATAACCATCTTCGAATGAATGTAATTTTACAAGATCTACAAAGTATACAAGCAGTACACTGTCATTAATACGTTCTACTATGTTTTCTGCTATCCAGTTTGGTAATGATCATATTTTTCATCGTAGTCGTCCCACGATTTTTTCGGTAGCAAGTTTTGTGTAGCTTCCCTCACTTTTTTTGAATTTCGTCAAAAATTTGAATAGTAAAATTTGTTTCTTCATCAAATATATAAAGCATTTCTTCAGCCACGATTATTTGAAAATGAAAATGTTAAAATTGAATTCTCAGATTTTGAAAACTATTCACATGAGTTATTGATGCAATAACATACAATTGTGTATGCACTGCGGAATTGTCAACTCTTTAGCCGGTTCACAGTGAACTCCTTTTTGCTATATAATTTCTTGATATTCAGTTTTTTTGCAAACTCTTCAAAATAGTCTGTTGTACAATTCTCTAATACTCTTTGAATAGGTATTCAATATTTATGTGTTTCAAAACTGTTTCCATTCGTAAACCATAGAAATCAGAATCCCAAACGGATCACTTTCTGTTATATCCACTTTTTTTTATATTACAAAAATATTGAAAAATCGAAATGAAAATAACTTCCCATAATTTTTCAAAAAATCAAAGTCTTGTTAACCATCTTCGAATCAACGTTTTCGTTAACTTCGCAGTGGATTCCAACAGCGACAGCGATTGAAACCAGCTACTTGTCTGTTATCTTTTCAAATTCCATAGAAGATTTATATTTGACATAACACACTGAAACAATGAGCACTGCTTCGATGGAGGCAACTAGCACATAACTATTTTAAGAAAGTTGAATGACTTTTCAATCAAAAATTGATATCGGTTCGCTGAACTAGCGGACTTCTTTAGTTTTGAATATGGGCCATTGGTTGACGTAATGATTCGAAATTAGTATAGTGTCTGTCTCACTGAAAACGTTTTTCAATTGAAATAGTTTTTATCTGCGAATATTTGGGGATTGCGCTAAGCCAGGAAAGATACAGAAATAATAATAATAAAAATGACGATCCTTTATTAACATATACGCAGAAAAACCCGAATATAATCATCAAGAACAATATTTTGCAAGGCACTCAAATGTCTTATATTATGTAGTTCAGGCAATTATTAAAAGTTTTGCTCTTTTGCAATAGTTGAAAATATTGACATTATATTCTAGGGTTGTGAAGTATTCGTCAGGAGCTTCAAAATGATGTATCACAAGACCCCCGTTTCCATTTCATTTTTTTTCCCAAATGGCACCCAGTCGCCATCTTGAAAGTTTCATCTGTCAATTTCACTTCAAAATAAAGTATTCGTGCATTAATTTCATTAACCCAAATTTCAATATAATATATTGAAATAAAAATATATGCTTTATTGTCCAAAGAAAAACACTTATTGACAAAGCTTTGGTGAACATTTTGAGAAAGAAAAAACATAGTCAAGTGCATGAAATCAGAATATAAGCTAGTAGGTTGATAAAAAATATCTAGATTCCTATCATAAAAATGAAAATAAAAATTTTAAATGCCAAATTTTCTGGAAAACATTGGTTATATACAATATAAATGCAATATAAAAAAATATAAACAAAATAACATATCTACATGAATATATAAAAACATATATATATATATATATATATATATATATATATATATATATATATATATATATATATATATATATATTGACATACATACACATATACATACATACATATGTTTATGCACTAAACAAACTGTTTCTCAAATAAATAGAGCATACAGTGATAAAATTTTGTTTGCTACAAACAAATGCCTACAAGAATCTCGCCGCCTGGCTCTACAGAGAAATCTTAATGACCTTTTCTGCAGAATAAAAATCGACTCGAGTCGAGTTTGATTACTTACCCCCCAGAAAGGTATCCCATATCTTAGATGTGATTCTACTAATGAATAATAGACAGTTTTAGCTGCAGTTAGTCCTAGTTCGTTAGAAGTTATTTTCACAGCATAACATCCAGATGAAAGTTTTTTTTAAGAGATGGTCCTCAAAGGTGGTCCTCAAATTTCAACTTGTTATCAATTGATAACCCAAGAAATTTGTTGCATGACGTGTTCTCAATCACATTCGAATTCGAAGCTAGAGAAATATGCAATTAAAGCCAAACAATTGCAACATTTAAAGCCAATAAATTTGCCTTACACCAATCTGAAAGTTTGGAAATGTCAGAGCAAATGGCATTATATAGATCATTTGTGTTGGTATTGCGCTATAATATTGTAGTGTCGTCTGCGAATAAAGTGAATTTCCCCTCTATATCAATGGTAGCCAAGTCATCGATATAGAGTGGAAACAGGATAGGTCCGAGTACTGAGCCTTGTGGTACTCCGTTAGATATGTCAGTAACATCAGATACTGTTGTATATTTGATCCTTTGACTTCTACCCGATAGATAAGATGCAAACCATTTATGAGTAATACCCTCAATACCATAGAGATAAAGTTTCCTGAGCAGAATTTCGTGATTAACACAGTCAAATGCTTTACAGAAATCGCAAAAGACTGCTGCTGTAATCTCCCGTCTATTAATGTTACTATACACTTCATATAAAAGTGGAAATATGGCATCATGAGTATTTTTGTTTGACTGAAATCCAAATTGTTTTGAGCTTATTATATTACCGAAGTTCAAATGTTCTGTTGAACGTACATTACATGTATTACATTACATGTAATTATATGTTTATTGGTATATTACTAAAACGGCAAATGTGTCTCTTTTGAAAAAAAGAAAAAAATCCCTTTTTAGTGCAGACCCTCTTATAATATCTTGTTTCATTCAAAATATTTGAAATACGCATCGAGTCGGACAATTGCTGAGCTTATGTAACATTGCTAACCTAACTGAAATGCCACGTAAAATAAAGTTACCAACATGCTAGGCGTTTATCTTAGAATTACTTTTATTATAGTTCAAGTAAACGATATAGTGTAACCTCAAAAACACTTCACTAACTTTCTTCGAAAGCTTCTGATAATTTTTCTTCCATATTCTCTGTTTCACTTTCACTGTCGTCATTTGAATCAAAAAATGAATTCATTTCCACCATTAATATGGAAGTGTCCAATCTACATATAGTCTTTTTCAACTGAAATTACTTTTTCAATCCTTTTCTACCAGTCTTCTTCGGTAATATTAGATACTTCTTCTTCAATTAGTTCTATTACCTTCTTATCAAATTTTGGAAAATTATTTTTACACCTGATGCTTTGTTTCAGTTTTCCCCAAATCAACTCGATGGGATTGGAAACACAAAAATAGGGGAAAGTCTCAGTAACGTTATTTACGTACAGTTTAGAAAGGAATTTCGGTCAAGTCTAATATTGCTTGTCATAGTTTGTTTCCCTCGAAACCAAACTTGAGATGTAGATTCTTATATACATTGGAACATACTCTTTGTGTTTCAATGTTCAAATGCATCCGAATCTTATTCACTGGTATCTCTTTTTCGAATTGTTCACCATCGCTATTGGAATCACTACACTGGAAAAAGGCTGCGTTTTGTCACACTTGTTATAACTATTAGTACTTGTCCAAGGATGCCACATTTTAAATAGATAACAAAAAATTTTGACTAATTATAACTGCACCAATATCGAATTTCAACACTCAAACCGCGATCAGTTCCTGAACTGGACACGATGGCGATAACCATCCCCACATTCCCGATATCTATTCGTCATCGTAACATGACTTCAAATTTAATTTTACGACTCTTCAGCCAATTATAAAACTCGATTAGTAAAAATTATCCAATACGAACCAATACGAGCCATGTCTACAGTCCACGTTGACTAGTTGGTTGTATTGGTTTCTTGGCCTTTGAGAGTGCTGCCAACTTCAAGAGTGCAAAATATCGTTTACTTCGACTAGGCACGTACAGACTTGTCCTTTTGAAGACTCTGTATGATCTCATACCCTTTACTTTGTACAATATTGTTAGAAAGACAAATTATTATTATCATTGAATATAGGATAAAGAAAATACTTTTGTGTAATTCCTACTAAGTTTATTATTTATTACGACCGGTTTCGGTGTGTAACAAATAATAAATTTAGTAGAAATCAGACAAAAGTATTTTCTTTATCCTAGATTCAGTATGAATTTTTACTAAATAAATAGGTCATCAATCAAACAAATGTATCATTTTTTTCACCGAAGGATAAGCTGGTCGGGTTCCGTCCCCGAAGCTCTGATACATCCGGGAAGGCGTGCAAGCATCATCAACCAGTGACCACTCTCCTCTTCGTGCGGTAAGTGATCATTTGGTCCGAGAATCATGTGCCCCGATTAGACGCAATGAACCAAGAATAACAATTTTCTACATTTGTCCGGCTAAGATTTCTGCCTTCGTAGAGAGGGCATCATTCCACCAAGAACTCCAATAATCAGAACTGGTCTGGATAAATTCTACAGGGTTTGAAGAGAAAATTCGAATACTTCATCCGTTTCTTCATATTATTATTATTATTATGTTCTATTGTCATAGGTTATTTGCACTTCGTCTCCAAATATAGAAGCTTAGGAAAATCTTTTTTATCAAAAATAAAGATGAAATGAGGTCGGCGACACAATTTACCGTTTTAGATTATAGAACACTTTTATAAATGTTGTGAGTCATGACAAAATGATATAAAAAAATGTTGGCACACTGTCAGAATTAGTTGTATGAGAATGCGAATTCTCATATGATTGTTCTATGAAATTTTGGGTTTCTCGCAGTGACATATTCTTGGCAATGAATTTATCTTCGTTTCTTATGTCGTCTTTTCTAATATCCATTTATATTTTAGAATAACAGATTTCCACTTTTCCCATATTTGAAATTTGGCAGTATTTAGAGTCTGGAAACGACTTTAAAATTATTCTTCACTAAAGGTTATGTTTTTTAAATCCTTTAAAATTTGTTTAAAAGAAAATTTGAATATTTGCGTTCATTGATTTCCAGTGATTCTAGCAGATTCTAGAGACTCAAGAATTTTTGGAAATCAATGAACGCAAATATGAATATTTTGTTTCAGACCACCGAGAGGACGTTATTCAATTACATTATTGAACTTGTTCTCAAAAAATGTCATCAATTAATAGATTTACATATTATCTTCCAAAGAAAGGAAAAGGGCATTTGATTTTAGAATACACTCTTCACAAAGGTTTGTAGATCTTGCAAAGAAGTAACTTTCAGACACAAACTGTAAGAATAAGCCCTTTCGAAACAACTACTTTCATATGAACATTGAATTATACAAAAAAAATACCTTTTCCTATTCAGTTTGTACTCCAAACATTCGTTATGGAATTGAATCAGATACCATTCACAGGATTGTTACACAATATAGTATGTGAAAGAGGTGAAATTTCCCACATATATTTTGTGAAAAGATGGAGGAGTAGAAAGCCAAAACTTTTTTCCCAAAAATTAAGCTCTCCTGAAAATTCACCCCTTCCAATTTATATTCATTTATGTAATTAATTTTTTACTTAAAATGCCAATAGTTTACCAGTTTCCTAGAAATAATATTGTAATGTACCTAATTGTTTATTCAAAATCTACCTGTTTTATCAGATTCGATCATTAATGTAATAAGTTCTGTCATTACCTACCTATTGTAATCCAACCTCACTCACAAGTCAATAAAAATATTCTCGGACAGTCAAGCGGCGTTGGAAGCTCTTGGCTCCTACTGAGCAACGTCTAAATTGGTAGCAAACTGCCAAAAAAGACTCTCTTCGATAGGAAGACTAAACGGATTGTCTCTGGTCTGGATTCCTGGCCATACTGGCCTGGAAGGCAATGGAGCTGCTGACTCTTTTGCAAAGGAGAGTGCTGCAAGCGGCTTCATTGGACTAGAACCTGTCATTGGCATCGCTTTGGGCTTTGCCAAACAAACACTGGCAAGAAGATTTATGGACTTCTGGCAGAATCTTCCAGGATTGGCTCACTCCAAGGCGTTTATTCACCCTTCGAAGCGTGATTCCAAACAGTTGTTGGACTACAGTATGGATGAACTACGATGTCTAACAGGCCTTCTTACATGACACTGTCATTTGAATCATCATATGTAGAGACTTGGACTGTCGGAAGACAGTGTGTGTCGCCTCTGTTTGAAAAATATTGGAACACCAAAGCATATACTTTGTGTCTGCCCCGCTGGTGACCGAATCAGGTTTTTAGAGTTCGGCAGAGCCGTACTCTTACCATCTGACCTGAAAGACCACTCACCATACAAGCTAATCGGTTTCGTTAAGAAGCTGGGTTTATTTGGTCGAGTGTGAATAGGTGTGAGCCACAATAAACCCTTATGGGTTGCGGTGGAAGGTCGTACAGACCCACACACTTTAAACCTACCTACCTACCTATTGTTATACAGAATTTCACTAGTTCGGACTTCCAACGTCTAATAATTTAAAATGATTTGACATCCCTGAAACAACTAAAAAAGAAGAATTAAAAATAAATAGCTGTAAATAACAATTATATTAAGCAAAAAAACCTGAAATGAAATAATAGTGAAATAAAATACAAGTAAAAATAAAACAATTGAACAAAAATCAAACATACAAATATTTGAAAGCTCCTCGTATATTACGTGTGTTTTACTATATTTTGTTGGTGCATGTTTAGTTTTAGGGGATGCACAAACTTTTATCAAGAAAAACATTTTGTCAAAAAACCCTTTATAAATAAGTTTCCCATATGGTGCATACTTTGGGGATGAACACTGTATAAAAGCTATTGTAAACTAGTTTTATTACCAGTAACTGATTAAGCTTTCGTAAAGCGAAACGCGTTTTTCAGTTTACAATGAAAATTCTGTAGTTATCATGGATAGCAAAACATAGGTACAACGAATAACAATAAAGTACTTTGAAACATTTTTCTGCTTCTAACTTTCTCTCTTCTAAACAAATGATATAAAACTCAAAAAAGGCAAAATAATTTCGAATCCAGATGAAAAAAAAGGTCATTTCGAATTTCTTTTTAATGTGTTAAATTACGAGTTTGCTTCAAAATATTATATGATCTCTGTAGTGGCATATGAATTGTATATTACATAATATTAAACATGTCAGGATGGCCGAGCGGTCTAAGGCGCCAGACTCAAGGTTTCCTTGCCTGCTATGCAGGTTCGAGCGTTCTGGTCCACTTTGTGGGCGTGGGTTCGAATCCCACTTCTGACATATTTTTTTTTTGTTTCTTATTATTATTTCAATGAAGATTATGAGAAATATTTTCGGAATAATACTCAAAAAAAGTTCTATTGAAATATATGACATTTTTCAAGGGATTCCTTGTGTGACAGAACAAGTATTGACCAAGATATATCTGAATAATTTGCAAGTTGTACAAAACACACTCATCAAAATAATTTAAAAAAATATGTATCTAACTATGTAACTAGTACTTACAAAAATTTCGGACAATTTATATTCGTGAATTGTAAACTTATCACTGTATATTTGCTATGGGTAGTGAAATACTCAGCATCAATGCTCTCTCATAACATCCCAACGAAAGTAATTCAGGTCACAGTTATGCAATTATTTAAAAAAATCTGTTGAATTCTGTTTTTTCATTAACCAGCTATCTCTCCCCCACGAACGACTTTCAGTAGTGAGTTGAGGATTAGCGCGATTTATGATTTATTCTGTTCCGAAAATCTATAATCGAATACCGGTGCGAATAAATATTATGCCCAACAGAAATAAATTTAAGAAAGAATTGAAGTTCTATGTAACGAACACTATGTTATATTTTAATTATTTACCCAATAATGTTTTCATCTCCTGACCAAAATCCTGTGCTTTCAACTTTTGTTGATGATATTTCTTCCCAGATTTTTATCTAACTGGAAATAACTGTTACTTTTGAATTAATTCAAAGTGATAATTTTTAAAATATACACATCAACATACTATCACAAGCTCATCCAGGCAAACAATTGAAAACTTGTAGTAACTTTCCTGAATAAACTTTACAACTATGTAGTTATTTGGAAGATTTTTCTTGCCCTCGCCCAAAAATAAAAACCTAATTTTTGTAAGAGTCTATTAAACATAGACGAGAGAGACGAGAATCTTTAGCACCTTTCTAATGTCATAAGGTCGGATACAATTTGTGTATATAGAAATTTGCTGCCGGATAAGGGACTCGTATCGTATCGAATGTATCTCTATTTTCTATACAACTGCATTCACTTTTTTTAATTTCGATAACCGGTTGCAGAGTTATTGATGTTTGAATTTGGCACTAAAAATTTCTTAACTCCTCTACTCTATGTCAAATTTTTGTAATAAATATTCATTGGAAAGAGAAATAAAATAGTAACATCTTTTGCAATGGTTAGGTCCTAATTTCAAGGGCATAAAAATATATTATTTTATTTTAATCTCATCATCACACCTTATACATGAAAAATAATTTGAGCATATGCTCAAAATGTTCTCCTTGATTGTTTTTGAGGTAATAACAGCAAAAGTTTCGGTAATTCTGTCTCTGAGTTACCGTATTGGATGCGTTGCCAGGTTGCCTAATATAAACTTTCGGTTTGATGTAGTCCCAAAGGAAAAAAAAAAGACGAATAAACTTTACAACTATGTAGTTATTCGGAATATTTTTCTTGCCCTCGCCCAAAAATAAAAACCTCATTTTTGTAAGAGTCTATAAAACATAGACGAGAGAGACGAGAATCTTTAGCACCTTTCTAATGATTGAGGCAAACCATCAGAAACTCTCTGTTGAATTTAAGTACTCTTCTAGTAGTGCAAAAACTCGAATGAAACTATCACAATACTTAATGAAAAGTCAGTAACACTGTTCACTAGATTTTCACTGTAACAAGTTTTTAAAACCGCTGTTGAAATTATCCAATTTGCTTTTTTGTCTATGTTTATCTGCTTTTCATCAATGTGGCATGGCTCCGGTATTTTGGTTTCAAATGAATGCATTTTGGATACATATCTTTTTTTGAACATCGATTGAAAAAACAAATGTTTCGTTTCAAAGGAGAAAACGCCGTAATTAAATTTCTTGGCTTGGGTTGGATGAACTTGATTGATACCTAAAGAATGTTACTGGAGTTTTATCCCAACACCAAACCGTTATTTTTAATACCTCGACACGTGTTTCAGTCACCAAGTGATCATCTTCAAGACAAAGATTAAAGTTTAATCTTCCTCTTGAAGATTGTTATGTCCCTGTATTTAAAATCTGTAATATCTTCGTAGTACCTGTTATAGGGTTTTTATACAAATACTTAGTTAAGAAACATTTTATTTCTTTGTTGATTTTTATTTTGTATTATAAATTTTTGTTAGGAAACTATCTTTTCATAACTGCAATATCGCATATCATCGCATATATTTGAAATGCTCTATTCTCTGGAAACGAAAGTTTATGGCCCAAAAACAAATGAATATATAGAACAGTGGTCGCCAACCTGTCGATCGCGAGCTACCGATAGCTGGCGGAGGCAATTTTGGTAGCTCTCAGAACGATTTTAATTTAAAAAATACAAACTGCAAAAATCAGAGAAGCTTCTGAAAATTCCACCAAAAAATCTAATTGTCATAATATTAAACATAAACAGCGGCAACGTTGCGGTGAGCGATCTGCCGCTGACACCATCAAGCTAGAATCGGCTAGAACCGACCAGCCGGACCAGCGCGTTAGTGTTCGAGAACTATCTGGATTGCTTTGAACGGGATAAATACGCACGGCGCGGCGACATTGCGCTTAAATTAAAACTGAACGCGTAACCAACGGCCAGCGGTTGGGTTAGTAGAGAACAACAAAAATAATATTGTGGCAAGCAGTTGTAAGAAGGTAAAGACATACCACTTTCATTCGGAATGGGAAGAACAATACTTTTTTACAGAAGTTAAATATAAAAATGTGTGTTTGTTATGTAATACTTCGGTCTCCGTTGATAAAAAAGGAAATATTGAGAGACATCATAAAACTGTACATTCTAATTTTGAAAAATCATTCCCACTACATTCTGCCGCCAGAAAGGAGAAACTGAAACAGTTAAAAAAGCAGTTAATTGGAAACAATCATTATATTTTTAAGAACAGTCGACAAAAATAAGGCTGCAACTGAAGCATCGTACCGTGTGTCCCAGATAATTGAACAAAAAAAGAAACCTTATGAAGATGGGGAAATGATAAAATAGGCATTTTTAGAAGCTGCTGATTCGTTATTTGCCAACTTTAGAAATAAAGACGAGATAGTTTCAGCTATAAAATCTATGCAACTTTCTGCTAATACAATGAGACGTGTAGAAGTAATGAACAATGATATTTTTTTACAGTTAAGAACTGACTTAGATAACTGTGTTTATTTTTCACTTTAACTGGATGAATCAACAGATGTCGTTGACACTGCCCAGATGGCCGTGTTCGTCAGGATGGTTTTTAGTGATTTTACGATTAAAGAAGATCTTTTGAAGTTCATTCCACTGAAAGGACACACTACTGGACATGAGTTGTTTTCTCATTTAAAAAATATTTCTTCCGAGAAAATTCCAATATCGAAAATGGTAGGCTTGACAACCGATGGCGCTCCAGCTATAGTGGGTTGTGATCTGGTGGCGTTATGTCGTAGAGATGAAACTTTTCCGCAATTTATCTGTTATCACTGCATTATCCATCAGCAAGCATTATGTGGAAATTTCCTGAAACTAAACAACGTTATGAAACTGGTGGTAAAAATTGTGAACAAGATTAGAGCTCAAGTGTTACAAAGAAAATTATTCAGAACCTTGGCCGATGAAGTTGACTGTCAATACGGGGACCTACTCCTTCACTCTGAAGTCCGATGGTTAAGTAGAGGACGGGTCCTGAAACGTTTTAATGATGTCCGATCTGGCATAGTTTAATTTTTCGAACAACGCGATGAACCGACTCTGGAACTAGAAAGTTCAATCTGGCTTAGAGATTTTGGTTTTCTCGTGGACATTACAGAGAAATTAAACGAACTTAATTTGCAGCTTCAGGGGAGAGACAAAGAACTAGCGGAAATGATTTCAGATATAAAAGCATTTATCAAAAAGCTGGAGTTTTGGGAACAAAACCTAATTAACAGCGATGCCAAGCATTTTCCTATTCTTTCAGAAAAAATATCTCAAAATCCATTAGAACCCTATGACAACAAATATCATGTAGAAATAATTTCTACCCTGAAGAATAACTTAAAAAATCGTTTTAAGGATTTCAATGAAATGGCTTTAGTAGCGCAGTTTATTGTTTCACCCTTTATGGAAATTGATATCCAACAGTTTGCAACTTGTGTTATGCAGAACTTTGGCGAAGACATCGCTGCAACAGAAATGGAAGTCATTGAGTTTCAAAATGATTTAGCCTTAAAATCGTTAGTCTCAAGTACTGAATGTATCTGGCCTATTGTAACTAAAGACAAATATTCAGTTCTATGCCGTGTTGCCTTGAAAGTGAAACCATTATTCAGTTCAACCTATTTGTGTGAATCTTCTTTTTCCAATATAAAGTTTATTAAGAACAAATATCGCAATCGACTTATAGATAAACATTTGGATAATTGTATTCGAATGGCTGCATCAAATTATACTGCAAACATTAAAAAAATTATCGATGAGGCTGAGTGTCAGCCTTCTCATTGAACGAGCTTTTTTATTCTTCAATGTTTATGTTTATGATAGTGCGTTACTTTTTTGTTGTTATTATTAACTATTTTTGAATCATACGTGACATGCCGTTGTGGCTGGATAAAAGTTTGTGTTTATTTTTCACCTTCGTTTGATAGGTAGGAATGTAGCTATGAACAAGTACGTACTAGTAATATTAGTAATTTTGTTATTAGTTTATTATTAGTACCTATGTATTATGTATTACCAGTTAAATAGTAAAATAAATACATATAATGATAAATTAACTGTGGATTATTTCATTTACGTTGCGTTACGTGGCTTCCGTGTGGGTAGCTCGCTGTTTATTCCAAAATTAACAAAGTAGCTCAACACATTGAAGAGGTTGGCGGCCACTGATATAGAACGACACCACTTAAGAATGTTTCGAGTAGGTACTCGTTATTAAAACTTTTATGGATTAAGACAAAGAATTCGGGCCCAAGTGGTTGATCCTTCTCGACTATATTTATGACCCCAACTATTTTGTCAGTGATGATTGTTCGAGAGTTACTTCGAACACATTTCTTAACCAATGCATTCATTCTGTTCTGGGATTTCGGCCAGGAACTATTTCTCATTCAGGGGTTTCCACCTTGAACTAAACCCGCTTTACAGTCTCCTCGCTGATTAAGAAAAGACTTAGAGTTAGTTACTCGAAGTTACCCTGTAATTTTTTTTTCGTGTTTTGTTTGCCATTGTGTTTTGTTGTTAATAAATTGTGTTATTGATAAACGTTGTGTTCGTCTAAATAATAATTGACCAATCACTAGTCCCGACATTGTAATATCAGTATAGGAACGATTATGAACTGTATTAGTGAGCAGCAATTTATGTTCATTTTGTTCTATTAAACACGTCTGGTGTTTAATCGCATCAGTAAAACTTTGTGAAAGCTGCCTAGCCTTAATTTTTTCACCGTATTCACGCATTTAGTATCCCTTGGTATATTTTTGTCAATACAGGAAATATGCACAAAACAAGTATTGTGTTTTTTGAAAAACGCACATTGCATTATTTTTATTCAACATCAGTCAACTTTTGAATTTATATTGGCATCTCGATAGCGAACCCGATCTCGGCTGTAATGAAGATTTTATCGCCTGTTGCCGTCTTTCGAGAAAATTATTACTCAACCCGAGAACGATTGCCCGGTCGGTGCATCCACTCGAATTACACGCACCGCCGTCATTTCGCCATAAACAATACGAATCCGACGAAGAAAACTAAATGCGATTTCACGTGCATAATCTCGCGCTCGGTAATAAAATCCATAATTTCTAATCTAATGGTCGATTCAATGAAAATTAAATAACACGGCTTTAATCCGTAGAAAGTAAAAAGCGTCGTCGTTCGGAAACTTTCTCTGAGCGGGGTTAATACACCGGCTGGCAGCCTCTGCAATTAGCTGACTTTATCGCGAATAATGGGTATTGCCGCGGAAAAATACCGATGCGGATTAAAGTGGATGGATGCCTGCTTGCCCGACGAGAATCTCTGCTAGTATTTGCGACAGACTAGAGTAATATAACGCTTGGTTAATACCGACAATAAATATTTTCCCAAGTTGTAATGGTCATCCGAATGTACAAGAGGCCAAGAGTGTTCACAAAATACATTACAAAATAGACACTCGGCACGGAACAGGAACAATGAATATTTTTGACAAATGACAGTCATAACCATTTGCATTCCAGCGATGTCACTGTGAGAGCATGGTGTGTGTTCCAGCGGTTCCGCTGGAACACACAGATATTTTCCCAGGTTGTAATGGCCATCTGAATGTACAAGAGGCCAATTGTGTTCACAAAATACATTACAGAATAGACACTCGGCACGGAACAGGAACATTGAATGTTTTTGACAAATGACAGTCATAACCATTTGCATTTCAGCGATGTCACTGTGAGAGCATGGTGTGTGTTCCAGCGGTGTCGCTGGAACACACAGATATTTTCCCAAGTCGTAATGGTCATCCAAATGTACAAGAGTCATACAAAGGTACAGAATAGACACTCGGCACGGAACAGGAACCATGAATGTTTTTGACAAATGACAATCATAACCATTTGCGTTCTACCGATGTCACTGTGACACAATGGTATGTGTTTCAGTGGTTGCGCTGGAACACATACCATGGAACATGTTTTTTGTGCATTTATTACACCTTTTCCCCATTCATGAAGTGTCAGACTTAGCGTTACCAGACTGAGAGAATGTTATAACATTCATGGTGCTTATATAATCTGTAATTTCACTGGCGACATGTTTAAGGAATATAACGCTTGGTTAATATCGACAAAAGATATTTTCGTACGTTGTGATAGTCATCCAAATGTGAAAAACCCAAGTCTGGTCACAAAATAACTTACAGAATTGGTACTCACTCGGCATGGAACAGGAACCATGAACTTTTTTGACAGATGACAATAATCACTTTTTGAATGCCAGATGTATCACCGTGATACCACCTTTAGATACAAGAATTTTTACTCTGTGTCTTAGCTGTTTCGTTGTGTAACCACGTGTTTTTAGTCCATTGAAACCTTCTTTTCATTCATGAAATGTAGGCTGAATGTCAGCCTGGGCGTTACTTGAAAGTTATATCGTTGATGGTTCTCATATAATCTGAAATTATATTGGCGACATACTTGAGGAACACAACGCTTGGTTTATATAGATAAAAAAAAATCCTATGTTACGATAGTGATCAAAATATAAAAAACCTAAGTCTGGTCACAGAATAACTTACAGATAACTTTATCCTAAGGTGGGTTAAAGGGCACGACAGGAGTAAAGGTAATCGCATTGTCAACTCTTCAGCCAAGGAAGCGGCTGATGACTTCGCCTGATGACTTCGACAATTGCGGAACTGGCCAAACGTCAAACCCATGCTCTATCCCTAAAGAGATAGGATGGAATCAAGGGATGCAATCTTGCCAGGATCACCCTGGGCGACCCTGGTGAGCTGGCGCCGAAGAAATATCTACGCTTAACAGTAGGATGGAAAGGACAGGATGGACGATGACCTAGGAGGACAACTCCTATTGTTTATGGGAGGATGTACAATGGGTCACGTGTGGCCTATTCTACAGATACAGATACAGAACTTACAGAATAGGCACTCGGGCGGAACAGGTACCATGAACTTTTTGACAGATGACAAATATCTCCTTCTGTATTCCAGCGGTATCATCGTGATACAACCTTTTGGTACAATAATTTTTACCGTGTGTTACAGTAGTTTCGCTGTTCAACTACGTGTTATTATGCTATTCACATCATTTCTGCAAAAGAAAATTAATGTGAATGTCAGACTGAGCGTTATGGAAAAGTTATGGAATTCATCGTGCTTAAGTGATGTATAAAAATGGCTGGTGATTTATTTCTGTTATGATTATCTGATCTATGATATATCACAGGAGTGTGTTTTACATTGAAAATGCAAAAGAAATCTGTATATAGAACATGGCTGGTTTCAGTTGTAGCTACTGGGACTCATGTGAAAAAATCTGAAATTATAGGATTACTCATTTTGCAGATTATGATATAACTGGAGAAACATCAACAAAATATACCAAAGAAGTGAAGAGACAGAAAAGGAATCAATTTCCTTAGTTTCCATAATCCACAGAATATTACTATGACAAATCAAAAGCAGAGGTGAGCAATTCAAAAAGCAATTTATCCACCATTGGTGAAGGATTATAATGAGCATATGGGATATTTTATGTAGCAATCAGGCTGAACTCCTATTACAAAATGAGTCGAAAAAGCTGGTAATGTGGAATATCAATGCTGCGCTCATAAATAAACTAGCACAAAGAACAATTGATTATGATAATAAAATGATAAGAGAAAACATGCAATGCAACTGCATTGACGTGAATGAAATGGATAAATGACTGTCTTTGATGCAATAAAGTTGCCTTCTGGTTTATACTAATTTTGAAAATAATTTGATAGGGATATCTGATTAACCTAATCCTTTTTTTTTAGTTCTGACCCTCTCCGTGTTTCCGATTCATCTTCAGGATTTTGAATAATTCAAGTGATATTCTATTGGGTCATAAGGTCGGATTCAATTTGTGTATATAGAAATTCGCTGCCGGATGAGGGACTCGTATCATATCGAATGTATCTCTATTTTCTATACAACTGCATTCACTTTTTTGAATTTCGATAACCGTTTGCAGAGTTATTGATGTTTGAATTTGGGACTAGGAATATCTTAACTCCTCCACTCTATGTCAAATTTTTTGTAATAAATATTCATTGGAAAGAGAAATAAAATAGTAACATCTTTTGCAATGGTTAGGTCCTAATTTCAAGGGCATAAAAATATATTATTTTATTTTAATCTCATCATCACACCTTATACATAAAAAATAATTTGAGCATATGCTCAAAAGGTTCTCCTTGATTGTTTTTGAGGTAATAACAGCAAAGTTTCGGTAATTCTGTCTCTGAGTTACCGTATTGGATGCGTTGCCAGGTTGCCTAATATAAACTTTCGGTTTGATGTAGTCCCAAAGGAAAAAAAAAGACGAGTTAAATCCACTGAACGAGCAGGCCATTCCAATGAACCGCGTCTGATTCAAGCAATTTCTTACAGGCCTAACGAAAATGTGGGGTCACACCATCTTGTTGAAAAACAACTCGAATCTGTGGCTGAATGAAGCTTTGAAGAATTTCTTAATGAAAATCGCCAGCCATATTTTTTCTAGATGAATGAGACCACCGATACTATTTTCCAATATTCCTACCCAGCCATTTATTTTCTCATGAGTTTAAGTGTGACCTTCTCGTGAAATATCTCTGATCAATATTGCACTTTTTGGCGATTGACATTTTCCGTTTTGAGGAAAAAATGTATTTGTCACTAAAACAAATATTTTTTATGCAGTTTCGATTGCAATCAAACGATCTGTTTTTACGTCACAAAAAGTACCAAAAGTGATTCATATCATAATTTTGTCCGACTTTGATATTTTGCCCCGTTCAGAAGTTGAGGGGAGGAGAGGACTATTTACGTTCGTATTGTATATGTATAATCAATTTCATCGTCCCTGCAATAATCTTCAGAGAAAAGTAGGCGGGTTAACTTTAAGGTTATCTATTTATCTGAATAATGTCTTGAGTTGATCTTCAATTGAAAAATGTTGTTAAGGTGCGGCAACTACATTCATATATAATGTTTATCAAATGTTATCGCTGCAGTATTTTGTACACTTCGCCATGGTGTATTTTATTTGGGATGTAGCAAATTCTTAGTCATTCATTATATCATATTTCATTTAATTACATTACTGAACCTATATTACTAAACGAATATTGAATATTGGTTGAGGCAATACTATGAGATAATTTCTAAAACAATGAGCGGTTTAATATGAGATTTTATTTATTTAATGAAATGACTAGTTTAGACATTAAGCGACACTAGACTTATCGGGTCTATTCGACATCCTTTTTGAAATGATTCCTTGGCCTCAAAGAAATCTCGAGGGGACAGTGTCCCCTCAGTGTCCACAGTGTCCACATGATTCGTTTCTTCATTGATATTGAAGTTGAAATCTGTTTAAATCTGTTTATAATCTGTTTTTTCGTTAACCAGCTGTCACACCCATGCGAGGGACAACTGTCAGAAGTCGAAACTTGTGCGAGCTAAGGACTTACGAGGTCTTACCTTCTAACTTGTGATTCCTAACACGGGTTGGACGATAGCAAGTGAAAATTGATCGTCCGGCCTGGCGGCTTGAACCACTGGTTCACACAGCGGTCGATAGAGTGAGTGGAGCACCCACGTCAACCCGACCGGCTACCGTCCTAGCCTTTGATCGTCTTCCCAGCGGAAAAAATTAATTGGCCATTTTATACAAGTCGTTTAATAAAAAAAATGTTTTCGTTTGCTTAGCGCACTGCAAATTATCAGATACAGTTCTAGTGCTCAAGTGAAAATCTTTCGTAATCTCATCTGAAACTAGAATGTAGTCAGCCATTTTAGCAATATGTGAAATTGATGTTGTTTCACTCGAGATGAAAAAATTGGATGATGGGGATTCCGTTGTTCTTGAACTTTAAGGTATCAATGAGTAACCTAAGTGTGCTGGAGCTGCTGATATTGTTGGAATATTGGTAATAATCACATCGTTTGCCCTGTTGATGTTAAAACTCTTGAATATACATATATTAAAGTTACCATCATGAATATTTATATTTCAAACTGGAAGAAGACTTCGCTAATGATTTTTTGTTATCTGAGAGAAGCAGTGTTAATATAAAACGTGAAAATATAACTTCGCATCTGGGTTTAGTCAGGTCCAGATCACTATAATCTTCATTCTGCTGAGAACCGAACTAATTTTATTTACCTCATCTCACCGCTTAGACAAGAATAACTTTATGAGCTCTTAAAAGTTGGGTAGGAATAAGCGGTTTTTGATACTCTCCTAAAAATATCACCCCTTTCAATTTTTCACTGGTATATCGTTACTCAGGGACTGCTTGTGACAAATATATTCCAGGAGTAAAGTTTAGTCCGTTATTTTTATCAGTTATTTGAAATATATTTCCCAATATGTTGACTCCTAACATGTCTCCCATTTCAAAATTAAGATCATCACTATCGGGGCAGTGACACCCTGGTTTCTTTATATGCTTCTTATTCTTGTCGATAACTATTGTGATCTTTTTGAATTGAACTATTATAAAACATCACCCTCTGCCCTCTCTATGAAACGACTCACCCTATGAATTAACTTGAATGTCCAAAGTCTATAGAGTCCAAAACGGACTCGTTTCAAATTTTAAAAGGTTGAAAACGGATCCTTGTGGCGGGCACTTCATCGATAGCAATCGAATCAACTAGTTTCAAAGTTCAAAGGGTCGAAAATAGGCCATAGTGAAACCTCATAGCTCAAACGATAGCTGTCAATTTTTTTCGACTCGATCGACTCGATCTAATGTTTGAAGAGCCAAAAACAGAACCTAGAAGCACCTCTTTATCGATTCCTGTCGATTAATTCTAAAAAATTGGTTGAGAAGTCGGAAACGGATCCTTTGGCCACCCTTATCTCGATAAATGTCCATTTAAGAAACAACTTGTTCCATGGTTGTAAATGTCCGACATAAACCTTTGGGACACCCCAACATGAGTGGCTGCCATCTTTCCTACGAATCAACTCGTTTCAAAATTCAAAGAGTTGGAAACGGACCCTTGAGGTAACCCAAAGTCAATAATTGTCGATTTATTCTACGAATTGAGTTCATTGAGGGGGTAAAAACGGATCCTTGATGCACCTCATCATCAGTAAAGGTCGAGTTTTGCTAAAAATTTACTCCTCACAAAGTGAGTAGAGACGTAAGATCAACCCACGAATATCAAAGCGTAATGAGGTTCCCCAAGACGGTGACATGCAAAACCAAGCTTCAATACCGAACAAAGTTCGAATTCTGCGTTTCTGCAGTTTTCAATGCAAGAAGATTGAAAGGTGTAAAGGTTTGAAAATGTACCTTTGTGGCATCGTTGATCTCTGTGGATTTTTGTAAAGAATAAACTCTTTCTAGAGGATGGAATACGGACCACTGTGGTATCCCATCATCGGTAGATGTTTATTTTTCCTTCGTATCGATTCGTTCCAAAGTTTGAAAGATTGGAAACACCCTTGTGGCGTTCCGAAGACGATGAATATTGATTTTCCGTAAGAATTGATTTGTTCCAAATCTTGAACTGTCCAAAATAGATCCTTGATTCACTTAGTTTTCCTCCGATTTCGTATAAAACGGACGCATGAAGCAGATCAACGTCGATGACTCTGGATTTTTCCTAGAATCGATTCGTCATAAAGTCCAAAAGGAACCTTCGAGACACCTCACTATTGATTTTTGATTTCCCATGAAAATGGACCATTTCAAAAGTTTAAAGGGTCGAAAACGGAGCCTTGAGGCACCTCATTTTCAATGGCTGTCGATTTTTCCTTCGAATCGGCTCGTTTCGCGACCTAGGTGATCCCCGGCCGACATGGCGTATCGGTCTTGTCGGCGGATGACCGAGAAAGGTGAAGGAACTCGGTGCTGCGAGGTGGTCGGAGGTGGTTTGGCAGCAGCGCCGCGCGCGTGCATTCGCCGTGAAATGGGTCAACCGCGATAATTTAGCAGGCGCAGCGGCTAGAAGTTCCAATAGTTTCGTAGTTCAGCACCGGCTCGACCGGCTCTCTTCGTCGTAGAGCTGCAGAAGGCGATGCCCTTTCATTCTCATTCTTCATCTCCGGCGTGCCGTTGCTCTCGATGGTGTGGCGTGCTTTACGTTCTATGCTGGAATTTGCGGACAATCGGTGCGAAGTTTTGCTGGTGGGAATGGAATATTTATTTCGGCCCGGGTTAGAATTTCAAAAATAATTTTGAATTTTGGCTTTTACTGGAGAAAAAGTTGAAATCATGGTGACAAAGTGAAATACTCACGAGAGTTTCACAAAACCTTGTTTCATTATGCAAAAACTTTTCTAGACCTGTTTAAAACTGAATCAAACAACTGTAGGGTTATTCCTACAACTATTTAGTCTAGAAACATTTCATTTCTTTATTGATTTTATTTTTGTATTATAACTTCTTGTTAGAAAATTAACTTTCCATAACTCTATTATCGAGCAGTCGTACAAAATGTCCATCTGCTTGGGTTTTTGTGTTAATTCTTTTATTTTAACAGGCGCCACTTGGGATGTTTCTAGTAGGTACTCATGGTTAAAGCTTCTATGCATCAAGACAAGGGCCCAAGTGGTTAACCCTTTGTGAATATATTTATGATCTCGACAATTGCCAGAGTTAACTTCGAACACATGTTTGTCATTTTGTTGATGTTGTTAATAAATTTCTTTATTTGTAAACGCTGCGTCCGACTGATTAATAATTCACCTATCATCAAATTTCACTGGTTCGGACTTCCATTGTCTACTATATAAAATGATTTGAAATCCCTGAAACAAGTAAAAAAGAATAATTAAAAAGAATAGTTGAAAATAACAATTATATTAAGCAACAATAAACCTGAAATGAAATGATAGTGAAATAACCTACAAGTAAAAATATAATAATTGAATAAATAAAAATTGAAAGAATGCAAAAAAGAAAATAATAAAAATAAAAAAGTGTAGAGATTCCAAGTCACGTTAGCTCACGACGTTTCGATTGTTGGTATCTACAATCGTCTTCGGGTGATGACTCCAACATCTAACATCAGCAAGGAAGAACGTAGAGCTCTGAACGGCCTACGTAGAGACAACACCATTAAGATTCTACCTGCAGATAAAGGAAACGCTACTGTGGTAATGGACACCGTTCTCTACGAACAGAAGATCGAAGAGGTTCTGCGGAAGGGACGATACACAAAGATCGTACGGGACCCTACTGCATCAATCGAAAGGAAGTTGTACCAGATTTTGAAAAAAACACCAAGTCTATTTTTCGGACAAGGAAAGATCATGGCTAACACCGCACCATAGTAAGCCCCCTCACTTGTATGGTCTACCCAAAATCCACAAGAAGGACGTTCCGCTTAGACCGATCATCAGCTCCAGAGATTCGGCTACTCAAAACTTGTCTAGATTTTTACTTCCCTTAATACAGTCATCACCCGAAGACGATTGTAGATACCAACAATCGAAACGTCGTGAGCTAACGTGACTTGGAATCTCTACACTTTTTTATTTTTATTATTTTCTTTTTTTGCATTCTTTCAATTTTTATTTATTCAATTATTATATTTTTACTTGTAGGTTATTTCACTATCATTTCATTTCAGGTTTATTGTTGCTTAATATAATTGTTATTTTCAACTATTCTTTTTAATTATTCTTTTTTACTTGTTTCAGGGATTTCAAATCATTTTATATAGTAGACAATGGAAGTCCGAACCAGTGAAATTCATCACGAAACATTGTCATCACCTTCAAACAATCACCTATCATCAGTCACGACACAACAAAAACTCATCTACGAATGATTCCTCTGTAACTCAGAAATGGACATGTGATGAAAAATTATGAAAATACGTCTGTTTTGACAGGGTTCAACATGAAATTCATACCCACCTCCTTGCTGCAGCAAGGGGTTATTTCCAATGTCGAAGAGGGTGGAGTACACATCATTCAGAATATGTTTTATGCCTGTATTAGCTCCATCAAGTTTTCCAAAACTGGTCTATCTATTAATGAGTATTTCTTCAAAATCGATAAAATGTTGAAAAAAGTTAGGTTAGGCCACCAAAACAGACTTTTAAAGCGGTAAAACGCTCCTTTACTACAGCGATGAAACTGACAGCATTGAAATTAAGAACTAGGTGTCATAATTCTTGAGTCTTACGTGACTCTATGGGCCTGGTTGTCCATCATTCTCACAATTTTAATCTCTGTCACTGTCCCAAGCAAATTGAACCAATGGAATTGAATATTCAAATATGATTGTGTTTAAAATATAATAGAACTGATGGATACTTGAGGAATATCCATTAGAACGTATTCAAATAATATGATATAGATAATGTACTGAAAGCTAAAAAATAATTCGGAAGGTCCTAGGTAGCAGTCATCACACCACGTAGCGTAACCTGAGTAAATATGTAAATACTAAACCCAGCGAATTCATTATTTTTCTCATCCGATCGATACCGTAGATTGATGAGGAGAGTGGTGTGATGTCTGCTACCTAGGACCTTCCGAATTATTTTTTACCTTTTACTACATTATCTACATTACTATAATCATTTTTCTTCAATGAAGTCGTTTAACATACTTTTTTTACTTATTTCATTTTCAAGGTTTTAATTTCTCATTTTGTTATTCAATTCTTCTCATTCTGTTTTGTTCATTTAGTGTCTCAGTATTACAAGGTTTATTTGTCGACAATTTGTTGCAATCTATCTCCACAATACAGAAACCATCCAAAGACTTTACTCGATTTAGAGCCACGTATGGTTGTCCTTGAAACAATTTCGAGCCTCAATACACATGTGCGTGGACTTGCATTTTGTGGACAGTGGAAGCCCATGACAAAATTAAAAGTAACATCCTACTTTCATCCGTTCCATAATTGAAACTGTACGCCGTCTCTTCAAAAGTTGATTTCTTTCGTACATTTGAGTTCGACGAAACTGAGGTCAAACAATTTCTGCAATGTAGCCGATAATGTCGTTTACCAATTCTTTCGATACGTCAATGGACCGCAACATATTGGAAGTTGTTGTGAAATAATATGTAAAACGCCGTTTTGTATCTTCAGCCATCTTAAACTTGCATCTTTTTCAAAGTATACTACTATTCGGTCTGTCGGTAGCCAGTCGGTTCGACGTGAGTGCTTTGTTCACTCACTCGAATCGACCGCCGTGTTGGTCGGTGGTCAAGCCCCAGGCTGAACGATCGATTTTCACTTGCTATCCTCCAACCCATGTTAGGAATCACACGTTGAAAGGTAAGACCTCGTTAGTCCTTAGCTCATACAAGTTTCGACTTCTGAGGGTTGGCGTTCGTAGGGGTGCGACAGCTGGTTAACGGAAAAACAGAAACAGATTCTACTAGTCGAACCCTGTCATTTGATAATTATATTGAGGTAGTTGTGAAAAAATTTGTAATCCGCCATTCTGTAGCTGCGGCCATCTTGGATTTACAATGAAACATAATTTATTAAATTGTTTTGTTATCAAAACTAAATATGTGTAACAAATATCAGATCAATCTGTAAACATGAAGGGGGTCAAACTTCAATTACTAAACTTGACCCAAACAAACAGGGAAAGCTAAATGAAACCGTTTAACAACACACTTTGAAGTGATAATTTCACTTGAATGTTTACAAAATCGCGACACGTGTTTCGTTATAAGATAACATCTTCGCGCGTCACAATCTCAATCAGAATAATGCAAACAGTTTTGTGAAGCCCGAAGATGTTTTTGTATATCGAAACACGTGTCGCGGTTTTGTGAACTTTAAAATGGAAATTTCACATTGAAGTATGTTATTTGAATACGTTATGATTGTGACTAAATATTAAAACTTTTGCGTAAATGCTTTTACAGAAATTCACTGGTTTATCTTGATAATATGATTATGTCTCTACTCATTTGAATGAGTACGTGAATTGAATAAAACTCACTAATACAATGAACAGATATAAGAGACCGAACTGGAAAATGAATTGTAACTTCACTGATTCACATAGCCTCGCAAAAATAAGACAAACCTTCAATAAACACTTCTCTTTGATAACAACAATTCATTTATGATATCCAACAAAAGTCTGTTGTGTACACTATTTCAATAGGCTCTCATATAGTCAAGTGATGATGAAATCAAATTGAAGTTAATAGTATCGAACGCTCTATTGAAATCAAGTAAAACCAAAATTATATTTTTGTTTGCATTTGTATTTGCACTTATAATATCGCAATAAAGCAGTTACCAGTTTTGAAACCACGTTTGAGAAAGGAAACGAAAAAATTTTAGGAAACTACCAATTTATAAGGCAAAAATTAAAGTTACTTCAACTACAAGGCATAAAAGTTGAAAGTTGGTTGACATGATTTTTTTCTTTTTTATTAAAGTAGAAATTTAATATATTCAAGAAAAATTAAAATGGGTTTTACAAAAACCGCGACACGTGTTTCGATATACAATAGCTTCCTCAAGCATAAACTTGAGGAAGCATATGCTTGAAGAAGCTATTGTATAGCGAAACACGTGTCGCGGTTTTTGTTAAACCCTTTATAGTGAAAGTCATACAATAAACTGTATCAATTAGTTTTTTAATATGGATTTTCATCAAGTATCGGCCAGTTCTATTCAATTAAAAAAATAAAACCCTGGCGATATTGGTAGGCAAATCAACAAGGTGTCCTGTTGCTTATTTCCATTTATTTTCAATACAAATCATGAAATTATAAAACAACAACAAACATTAATTGGCGCTCCGGGGCGACTTCATTGATTCCAGTGGCGCATTTGCTTTTTCAGCTGCAGAAAAACCCGGAAAAATCTGCAGCACCACCCCATCTGAAGATCTTGATTAGCCAGTGTCCTCTCTTTCATGAAACAAAATGTAGGGTGTCTCCAGAGGCTCCAATAAATTTAATACATCGCTAGAACACTTCGTGACACGACTATCATCAAACTTAAACCACTCATGATGCACTGTTTGGAACCTTTGGTGTAGTAATGAATATTACTGGAGTTTTTTCCCCAACACCAAATCGTTATTTTTAACACCTCGACACGTGTTTCGATCACCAAGTGATCATCTTCAAAGAGGAAGATTTAAACTAAGGACTAGTGCGAGCTAATACTATTTATGCTATAAAGGTAACTCATACAGGTAAACCATCCCGGCATACCAACCTAAATTAATTTTACAATTTTGCCTTATCTATTATTTCACAATATATGTTTATATAAAACAATTTTCAGCTATATAAAAATGGTTTTGTTGCAAAATATAAGGTCAGGTCTTCCATATTTTAAGTGTGCTATGTGTTCCTTACATCTTAATTTAATAGATCTTTTTGTCTGTCCATCGCAGTCCTTACATTCAATTTCGTAAATTTCAAACTTTTCCGAATTTCGACTTTGTCTTTTGGACTTCCCAAAAGGCTCTGTAGTGTATGACTTGTTCTAAAAAGCACCTTCATACCTAATTTCTTGAAAATCTTTCCAAAGTTCCTCTTATATTGGTGGTATGGAACTTAGATGTATTTATCTTGGTTTCGGTCCTTTCTGAAAGTCGTGATTTCGTTCATTCTCAACCTAAACTTCTTTTTCCTTATTATGTCATCTACAATACCCCTCGAGAAACCGTTAGTGGCTGCTATTTCCTGTATTGTTCGTCTTTCTTTTTTGAACCTATCATGTGTTAGAGGAAAAGTCAAAATACGATGCACTAAAAAATTCAACCCAGCACGTTTATGCTGTCCACAGTGATGTGAACTGTCAGGAATATACCTGTACGTGCTTTTTCTTTTCTAAATATATCGTATTCTAACCCTCCATATTGGCTCCTCATTACCAAAACGTCAAGAAATGGTAGTTGTCTCTTATTCTCTAACTGATATGTGAATTTTATTGATGGACATCTATTATTTAAAATGGAAACAAAGTCGTCAATATTCGATTTTTTGGTATCGAATATCGCAAAAATATTATCCACATACCTTAGCCAAATCCTAGGAAAATACTTCGACTTTTCTTTGGTTTCCATTTCGAATCTGCTCATGAACAGGTCTGCCAGATAGGGGGACAAGGGGTTTCCCATGGCCGTTCCTTCCTGTTGTTCATAAAAGCAACCTTCTACCTGGAACCGATTTTGTTTCATACACAAATTAGTAAGAGAAACGAGTTCATCGATTTCGTTTTATTGAAATTATTTTTTTCTAGTAATTCCTTCAGGTATTGCAAGGTCTGTGGAATTGGGACGCTAGGAAATAAGGAACTAACATCAAAAGAAACCAAAATATCACCTTCTTGCAGAACCACGTTTTTTGTATGTTGTATGAACTCTAAAGAGTTTTTTATACTAAAACCTGGTTCCGCAATAGACAAGGTTTCAAACTCTTTAGTGAGCCACTTTGCTATTTGGTAGGTAGGAGCTCCAATAGCTGACACGATGAGGCGAAACACGTGTCGAGGTGTTAAAAATAACGATTTGGTGTTGGGGAAAAAACTCCAGTAATATTCAAACTTAAACCAGTCCGTTTCGTCTTTGTCCAAGGCATAATAATGACCAGATTCAACGCCAGAACCACAATGAACAATGACTGCATGAAGATTATAATAGTGGTCTGCTAGATTGAAGTGTTCATCTATTTATAACTTTCGTAAGACTTCCGTCAGAGGTTCAGTTATGTTTGAAGATCATCAGTGTTATTATTAGATTGACTGGTGTCTCAGCTATACTTGTTTTCTTATAACATTCAATTAGTTTGGCGCATGTTTGGCAATTCAGTCGATCATCATCTTTTAAAATTACCATTTTCAGATGATTTAACAATAAGCTTGGCACGGACTAGTTATTAGTCATATTAGGAAACTAGCTAGTTGAAGTTCCAGAAATTCACATACGTTTTTGCTACCTCTTGAACATTTACTACAAAGTAAATAGGTGAGGATTTTTTCAGCAAAAAATTTACAAACACAATAAGAGATAGATTGTACGGAATCATTCAATCCAGAGCGCTCAGGAGTATTGATTATGCTATTTTATTACTCACGAAGAGTATTCAACAAGATCCCCAAGAATTCGGAACAATCCTCTTGTTGTTCTAACGAGTATCTAGTGGACTTTCAAAGACTTCAGGAAATCATCTGGTGGGAAGATGATACATTCTTACGGAACTGCAGCTGCATGAATAGGTGTTTGAGTAGTAGGAAAGTAGGAAACATTCTTGTTTTTGTTCATCGTTAAAACCTCGTTCTTGAAATTCTTTGTCATGAACAACACTTGTAAAATGCTATTCATGTAGCGAATGTTTCGTAAATTATCCAATCCAATTTTCTTCTCAAAATTTTCACATTTTAGTGATTCATCAACAGTATTTTGGCATCAGCAATTTGTCCTTCTAAATGCAATGTGCTTTATATTAGCACACTGCTCGTATCTACTTCCGCAGTTGGGTAAAAATTCCAGAAAAAGTCTAAATGCAATTCACTCAAAAGTCGAAATTTCAAAAAATACGTCAACATTTTCAGACGAGGTGATTTGCTGCGGCCAATTTGAATATGTTTAGTCATTCTTGGTACTAATGAACTCCAATAGTTGTGGTAGTAGATACATATATAAATATAATGGTTATTAGTGATTACTTATTTGTGTTATTATCATATGTATGCGCAAGCATATTGTTTTTTTTTTATTTAAAGAAAAATATTGCATCGACCACGCAGGGTCATTAGCAATCAACATTACAATTTCAATTTACATATAGTTATTGTTTTAACGCTACGTAACAATAATTCCATTTTTATATTTTGTCTATTAGATGAGTTTCAGTCAGAAATGCTATCAAGTCAGAAATATCCGAACGGTTTTCTAATAGGGTTTGATGTTTTTTTATAAGTATAAAAAATGATAATGAAGAGTTAAAATTAGTGGAGATATTGTTACGAAGTGACCGATAATCTAACCAAAGTACTGTGGAATAATTTTCCATCATTTATTTAAATTATCAATTTCTATGTAATAGTGTAATTATGTGGTATCTATTGCAAAAGCAATCACTTTGAGGAAATATTTCATATAAAAATTCTCCTTACAAAGACGCCGTCTTCTACTACAGTTTTTACGCAATCCCAGCAAGCCTCAGGGTGAGAAACCATATGGTTCTCGGGAGACAAATATGGAAAAAGTCTTGTCAAATAATCCTGAAAAAACTGGACCTAACTAATCTGAAACGAAGACGGAATCCATGTCGTCATAAGGATCTAAGAAACCATCCAGCTCCCCAGTGACGGAAGATGTTCTCATTTAGGAATCTGAACTAACTCATTTCTCGACCTCGGGGGTGACGAGTGAAAGTGTCATCGAAAGACCTCCATCTTCTTTTTCCTGAGGTTGCCTAAAAATAACTTTGAGATCTGAGAACAATAATGGAATATCGTTACCCCAATACTGGTTGTAGTGTTCAAACAAATTTCTATAAATCGTAGTTTGAGCACGGATTCACTACAATTTTATAGTTATGATGGGATAGATATAGCAGCGGAGCAATTTCTCGAAGCAGGGATCTTTTATCACGAAAACTGCCCACTGAGAACTAACAGAGATGACAGAAACTCATTTTGGTAATACAAAAGTCTTAATAAGCCTACAGAATAAGTTCGATGTTTTTCAATCTATCTAAAGAGACACATTACTTGGAGCTTGGTGGAACCAGAAAAGTGCAACGGAAGTCCTAGTAAAAGTTCTATGAGGAAATTTCTGATATACCTTGCAGCACAAAAATTAGCAAGATTTTTTCTAGAATATCCACCGCTCAAATTGTGTCTATCAAACGACTTGACAAAACATTCACGATCACTAGAAAAATAAACGGTAGAGTTTTTGATAGAAAACCATTTTTCTGAACATTTGACTCTTGATTAACATTAGACCTTCTTTCTTTGGGACGTTAAACGCCAAAAAAAAGAAGGACTGGCAGCACAGCACCGGCAGTTGAAATGGCAACTAAAACATTTCATGTCTTCCAATCTCCCGTTAAGGCTGTTATATTTCCATCTCTGATTCTACCCATCTTCATAAAACTGAATGGCGAGGAACTCCATACCATAGATTTGATTAACTCACACGCCTAAGCAGCCTTACAGCTAGCCTACTGAAAGAACTCTACGAACCCATCAGAAGGGTCGCTTAAACTGAACAAACTCCATTATGCTTATCAAACACCCGACACTACAACAATGAAGAGATTGCGCAGGCCAGAGGATTCATTTGACAATACACTATTCAAATATATAGAATCGACCACAAATGACTCATTCTACGCCATACTCGTAAAGAGATCTGCAAACGTGATTCTTTAAGATGATGATTTACTTTTACAATCACTTTTACTCAATGGTGAGTTTATTTATTCGAGTTTTAACTTCGAGTTTCATTTCTCCTGATAACTGATACATGAATTTGTATAACGATTTGAGTTTGAAGAATGGTACTTTGAAAATGTTTGTCACATGTTCATGGATAGACAAATAGCTATCTATCTATAGTTACGCCAAGATTTTCAGCACTGTCTACCAAGTCAATGTCTGCGTTATCAAGAGTGAGCCTAATTGGTCATTATTACGCCTTGGTCAAAGACGAACGGACTGGTTTAAGTTTGACGATAGTCGTGTCACGAAGTGTTCTGGCGATGCATTGAATCTATTGGAGCCTCTGGAGACACCCTACATTTTGTTTTATAAGAGAGAGGACATTGTAGTTCAAGATCTCCAGATGATGTGTGGTGCTGCAGGTTTCTCCGGGTTTTCCTGCAGCTGAAAAAGCTAATGCGCCACTGGAATCAATGAAGTCACCCCGGAGCGCCAATTAATGTTTATTGTTGTTTTTATTTTTAACGTTGTACCTATAAAGTTACGCTGGGTTTTTTACTATTTGTCTTTGTGACCCTATGCATAAGGCTAAAGTTTTGTTTGGATTGATTTTCAGTCCATGATTCATTACAATGAATCAAATTGTAGTTCGTCTTTACCAATACCAATAAAGGTTTCTATAAAATTAAAGAATTTGACATTGAATAACTCCTCTATTTCACATTACCATTACATTACCAAGATATTGTTCGGTATACAAGTAGAAAATTCTTGTTGAATTCTTGGGAAGCAAGCCGACTATGAGACGTACAGAGATGTGGGTGATAATTAATGTGTCCCGTTAACACTAGTAGAATTGCAACAAAAATAAATCCTTTACGCCAGGATAATATATGGCAGCAGTGTATGAATATACGTACAACATACAGTTCGGGATATGATTTACTGGCGCACTGCTTGTACCTTGATTCCATTCCTTAGCTCTCACTAAAAGCCGTAAAAAACGAATAAATCCTCTCCAAACGAATTGAGGTTTATTATCTGTAACAATAAATAGTTGTTTTGTCTGACCGTTTTTGAAACTACAATGAAATTCGAGTTGGATTGCCCAAGGCTCCTGGGATTCTATTGGACTTCAGCCAGCATTTCTGTACGATAAATTTTCAATTGTAGTTGGGAATATTGAACTTGTTATCTTGCGTTTCCTAAAGCGTCAGGGATCAACAATGAATGGAAACGTACCGAGTCTATTACTCGCGAAGAGGAATTGTTATTTCATTTAAAAAACAAGTATTTGAATCAACTTTGGTTTCTAAACCAAACATTTTCAATTTGATCTACATATTAGAGCATTGACAAAAAACTAGCGGCGGGATATTATGCACTTAGGGTTGTCTCAAATGAACTGAGCACATCTACAGCGAAAATGGTGTACTACTCTATGGATGAGGCTCATTTGAGATATGTAATTGCCTTTTGGGGATTTTCTAGTCAACAATTACTACAATCAGTGTTAGTCCTACAAAAAGAGGAAGATAGTCCTTTTGAAGATGATCACTTGGTGATCGATACTCGTGTCGGAATGTTAAAATAACGGTTTGGTGTTGGGAAAAAAACTCCAGTAATATTCAGTACTACACCAAAGGTTCCAAACAGTGCATCACAAGTGATAAAAAAGATGTTTCAAAGTGAGTAGGTCTATTTGACCCTCCACAAACTACATATACTTTGCTGAAAGATAGAACTGAAACTTCTGGCGTAGATAATTCCATAACAACTCCACTGCTCTTCTTGGAAAGAGTTACAGCTCTGGTGTCTAAGAACTGTGGAGTTGTTAAAAATAAACTGATGAGGTTATAAAACAAAATAAACGCTTAACTTATGAAATAATGAGAAGAGTGTCTTAATCCGAAACTTCGAAGTCTGTCATTGATGATGATAGTGTTCTATATAACTCTTCCATATATTATATTGTGTACATTCCAACGAATTCTATCTGATCCATTTCCATAATGAATTTTTATAGTACAAACTGAATGGATTAAAGTGATTTTCGTTTAATTGAATGTTCATAAGGAAGTATTTGCTTAGGTGTAATTCAATGATATGTGGAAGTAGTTATTTGAACTTAATTGCTTTCTTCTTTCCTTTGTAAATTTCCCACATTTTTTGTATAACGTTGAAGAGGTGGAAAGCGAAAACTTTTCATTTCCAAAAACTAATAAATAATAGCAATGCAAGCAAGGCCTTTCCTTAATCTCCTTTGAGTCCTTATGATTTTTTATGTGTACCTAGGTTGTGAAAAGCCAATTTTCTAGTAGGTAGGTTCATAAATTTGCTCTATATCGGCAAAATCAACAGGGCTGCCAACCTCATTTTTTCATTTTTTTCAGCGTTCCCCTTGTCTGAAGTCGTCTCTTTTTTGTAACACTCACTTAATACTGTTTCTCCGTACTGGAGAAACAGAGATGAATGAGTGCTGGAAAAACAGAGATGAATGAGTGACAGAGAAGCTCAAATTTGGTATATAGGTAGTTGTTAGGTCTTAGATGAGTACTAAGAAGGGATTTTTAAATATTTCAACTGTGGGGCGCCACCGCTGGGTTGAAAGAGAAGCGTTTACATATGAAAATAACACAGGACTGCGATGAAAAAATTGTAGGATATTTATCAGTGATTTTAACACTATTTTGTGTGCAGGTTACGGAAAAAATAGTAAAAAAATCTATCATCTATAGATAAGTCACAAATTTCACCTGTAATTCTCTTATTAAATGGTTTTTTAGGTTCCGTATGGGTTCGATGTTTCTGTATTATGTAGCCTATATAAGCGATAAATTATGGAGCTTTTATGATGAACAAGTTACTACACAATGTGAGTGTATATCTAAGATAAAATACGGTTTTAATCTATTTATTTCAATAACAAAACGAATCTAAACTGGGAAAATCCAGTTCCTACTGGAACAAGGCATGTATGTGTCATGCATGTGTGCATGTGTCTCTCTGTCAACAAAGTGGTAACACTAAGTTTCCATGTTTCATATGTGAATGGGATAGCCGTGACAGGAAACAACACCATGTCAAGCAGGTGTGGGCCATAAGAGAGGGTCTTATTCCTGGAGTTAAAAATGTTGAAAAACAAAGTTTAGTGGATCCTAAAACAATCTTACTTCCACCACTCCATATCAAATTGGGGCTAATGAAACAGTTTATGAGAGCATTAGACAAAGAAGAGATTGTTTCAAGTATCTTTCTGAAAAGTTTCCTGGTCTATCCGATGCTAAACTAAAAGAAGGAGTCTTCGTTGAGCCTGACATAAGAAAACTTTTAAAAGGTGAAAGCTTTGTCACTGAAATGGAAATGAAAGAAAAAAATGCCTGGAACTCATTTAAAAACTTTTTATAACAGGCTTTCTTGGGAACAAAAAAGACCCAAACTACAAAACTTTGGTTGCTGAATTGATACAAAATTACAAAATTTTGGGCTGCAACATGAGTGTCAAAGTCCATTTCCTTCACTCACATCTGGACTACTTTCCCGAAAATCTAGGGGTTGTAAGTGAAGAACAAGGAGAACGGTTCCATCAAGACATAAAAGAAATGGAACGCAGATACCAAGGTCGGAGGAATGTTAACAGAATGGCAGACTTCTGTTGGATGTTAAAAAGGGAAAATTCACAAGAACACAGCCGAAAAAGTATCAAAAGAAGCTTTGACGAAAAAAAACGTTTTTACAAAGACTTTACAATCACTTTGCAAACACTATTATGCTTAGTTTAGCTATGTAGCATTGGTTTTTTTGCTTTTACTTCATGTTTAAATAATAAAAATGAATCCACAATTCCTTGTTTTTTTGTACTTTTTCAATTATTTCATCCTTATTTTGTAGGCAAACCTCACGTGATATATAAAAACAAATGTCATTTTTGAAATTAGCGCAAAAAACTACATAAAGATCAGTTAACGAAATCAAAACAATTTTTTTTTAAATTTTTTTGCAGACCTGTGTTACCTTTTCATCACTGTTAGTACCGCTATATTTTCGTAGGCTGAAATTTTGTATGTAGGTTCGTTTTATGTTGTAGATGTGTGTTGATAAAATAAATTTACTTTTTCAACACTGTTTTTCCATGCTTTTAAATTTCCAGTGGGTGAATTTATATTTAGTATCAGCATTGCACCCGTACGGAGCCGGGACGGGTCGCTAGTTTTCAATAATTTCTAAAATGTAATTCTGATAAATACCCACGCGTTTCAGGAAAATTTTGTTTTATTAGACAAAGTGGCAATCCATTGATTTACTTTCGCTGTTATTAATGAACCTAGTACAATATCATTAACCTCTTTCGACTTCCACCAGTCTATTTTTTATCTGCTTCGTGCCCCAAACGGGAAAACAACAACGGTGCCATTTAAAACCCGACGTGATTGAACTGTCTTATTTATCTACGTAGAGTTCATCAATCACCCTACGTGATTGTGAGGCAAACTGAATAGCTCGTGGCAATTAGTTTGTGTAAAGGAATCGTACGGAGATCGACCCTGATTTGGCGGTCGATCGTAAGGATCGGTACGACCTCCCGCAAAACTTAAATCGGAGGTCGCACCATAAATTCACTCGTTGGAGGTAGTGGTTTTTTGCCCATCGGCGATTTGTACGTTCACAAATACACACCAGTTTGGGATGTGAATGATTGGGTTTCATTGATAACCCAAAACGGCTAAAACTCAATACTTTGTTTCATTCGGCCTTTCAGCTGCAATATATCGAATAGCTGTCCATATGGGAGTATCAAAATTATCAACACTCCAGGTGATATAATTGAAATTCACTCTGTGATTATATATATATATATATATATATATATATATATATATATATATATATATATATATACAAATATGAAAGTTATTGAGAGTCTTGATATATATATAGCTGCCTCCGTGGTGATTTTGATAGTTTTCTTGTGAACACGAGATCTATCAACTGAAACCACAAATGTGCGGTTGGCTCCTGTTGGTGGCTCCGTGCATTTGTATTTCTATCTTTTGGTAACCAAGTGTTGCCCGTCCTTACACTTGGCTGCACCATACTGATGATGGGCCAAAAGCCCGAAACACGTGTCTATGGTTTGCCACTTTCATGAGTGCTATGTCCGATATTAACTTCTGTTTATATATATATATATATATATATATATATATATATATATATATATATAAAGATAGAGGGATATTGAGTGAAATGGTATTATCAATGGAAAAAGGTTATTGGACAAAGCACTCATAGGAAGGTGGGCAAACCGCAGACACGTGTTTCTGGCTATTTAGCCTTCGTCAGTACGGTACAGCCAAGTGTAAAGGTTAGACAACACTTGGTTGCAAGAAAGGGGTCAAACAAAGCAAGCGGATTCATCATCAGGGGCCAACTGCGATTTCGTGTCATCGTTGGAAGATCTTGTGATTACAAGGACTAACTCCCAACTTCGTCACGGGAGCAGCTATAGCAACCTGCGTGACATCCGGGTCCAAAATAAATAAAAAAAAAAGATAGAGGGATATTGAGTGAAATGGTATTATCAATGGAAAAAGGTTATTGGACAAAGCACTCATAGGATGACACGATGACACGAAATCGCAGTTGGCCCCTGATGATGAATCCGCTTGCTTTGTTTGACCCCTTTCTTGCAACCAAGTGTTGTCTATCCTTTACACTTGGCTGTACCGTACTGACGAAGGCTAAATAGCCAGAAACACGTGTCTGCGGTTTGCCCACCTTCCTATGAGTGTCCAATAACCTTTTTCCATTGATAATACCATTTCACTCAATATCCCTCTATCTTTATATATATATATATATATATATATATATATATATATATATATATATACAAATATGAAAGTTATTGAGTGTCTTGATATATAAACAGAAGTTAATATCGGACATAGCACTCATGAAAGTGGCAAACCATAGACACGTGTTTCGGGCTTTTGGCCCATCATCAGTATGGTGCAGCCAAGTGTAAGGATGGGCAACACTTGGTTACCAAAAGATAGGAATACAAATGCACGGAGCCACCAACAGGAGCCAACCGCACATTTGTGGTTTCAGTTGATAGATCTCGTGTTCACAAGACACTCAATAACTTTCATATTTGTATAATTTCCTGGACCCGGATGTCACGCAGGTAGCTATAGCTGCCTCCGTGGTGATTTTGATAGTTTTCTTGTGAACACGAGATCTATCAACTGAAACCACAAATGTGCGGTTGGCTCCTGTTGGTGGCTCCGTGCATTTGTATTCCTATCTTTTGGTAACCAAGTGTTGCCCATCCTTACACTTGGCTGCACCATACTGATGATGGGCCAAAAGCCCGAAACACGTGTCTATGGTTTGCCACTTTCATGAGTGCTATGTCCGATATTAACTTCTGTTTATATATATATATATATATATATATATATATATATATATATATATATATATATATATATATATATATATGTAAACGGTCATTTGTCAGCCCGTAGAATATACGATGTGAACTCTGGTCAGCCCTCGAAAACGTCGGTCGTCCCGGTTTCGGGCTCACCAACGTTTCCCACTGTATATAGTGTTTTTTGGATATGTTATCATGTGAAATGACGTTTAGCAAATTTTCGGTTGGGCCGACCATTACACCATATACACATAGCTGATACACCACCTACTTTCACGAAACTTCGCCAGGAGGCGTGGCTGTGTATTTGTATACACCTGATGTGAATAGTGTCTTTGTGAGCCCAGGTTTATACGAACACTTTCAATGGATAGCATGTTGGTCAGCCCACAATCGGGCAACGCTGCACTTGCATTTCATGATTCTAACTAGATTGTCGTGGTGCAGAAATTCGATAATAGAAATGGAAAATTTTTTGAGAGATGTAGAATTTTATGAAAAAGTTCCTGTTTTGTATGTTTTTTGTACAAGCGTTCGTGTGCGTGCATCACCCGATATCTATACAAGCAATTTAGATCAGGAATTGTTTCGCATATAAAAGTTTTATCAGAGCTTCATAACATATTCACTTGTAGAAAAATGCTTGATCTGAACTCATACTTTCCCACATTCGACTACTTACCCGAAATCAGCTTTTTCGGATAACGGTGTCGAGTACGGAAATGTACTGTTTCCGTTCTAGTTAGGATAATAATAATATAATTACTAACAGTGCGTTATTCCATTTAGCTTGTCGAAGCAATTTTAACCTCTGCACTATCTTAGATACAAAAATTTGAATATGTTATAAGTTGAAAATATCAATATAGTGTGGAATCACACGTTAAAATGTAAGACCTCGTTAATCTATAGCTAGTACAAGTTTATACTTCTGAGGGTTGTCGTTCGTAGGGGTGCGACAGACATATTTTAAACCGTTTCCTGTTTGTATTTTCAAATGTAGATTTTCAAATTCTAATTATTTGGCATGGACGCCTCAACAGAAATCGCGTTGTGTAAATCAATTTTAGACATTAAGCAGGAAACTTCGGATTTGACTTTGAAATTGTAGATTTGAAAACCTGACTGCACAAAAATAATCGAAGTGTGACTGAGTAGAAATGAGTAGATGAAAAATGACATTTTTTTCACAAACGAAAAATCTAAAATGTGATGAATGATCTGGTAATGAATTTATTGAGAAATGAATAGTGAATATCCAGAATGTCTACAGTTTCAATAAATTCTATATAAAAATCCGCAGCAGCACTACGGATTTCCGATATATAATTTAGTTCAAAAATTAGGTAAAAATCGCACTAAGTATGTTTTCTATGACGAAACGAAATTCTGAGTGACTAGCATAAGGTAAGATATAATTTGTGAAACAGATATTAGTAATAAGTTTCAATTCTCTTTTTCTTAACAATAGTTTTTTCGAAAACTCCCTTTCAGTTTTTGGAGGTATGATGTTGTTCAGGTTGAACATAATGAAGTGGAGATTAAACCAATGTTTTTTTATTATGTTGACTGTTCATGACGATGAATACGTCATATCATCATCGATTATAACCTGCAGCAGACATTTCAATCAAAATAAAAAAGACTTGGAATATTTCAGCACAGAAAAAATTTGATCAGGTTGAATAAAAATTTATTTGAATGGAGTATTATTCTTCAATTTGAGAACTGCTGACAAAAATTGTTCGGTAAACTAATAAACACGTAGTATGAAAAAATAACATAATTTCTAATGAAATGAAACTACAACATGAATAAAAAAATATCAAATGAAAATTATTAATATTATTTCTTCTTTCTATAACAACAGTAAACGTATTCTTTGATTGCAGCCCAGTTTCTATTTTTCAATAATGATGAATATTTCTTTTCCTTATATTTTAGATACATACAAGAACTAATTCAATTCTAGCACTTCTTTTTTTTTCGGAGCGAAAAACTTTTTGACTATATTTCGTTTTGCTCCTTAGACCGAGTTTGTTTTTGAGAAGGTTTTATTGTTTTCAAAACTGTGCGTGTCTGATGATCTGAAATGAGATCAGTGTGTTGAAAAACTCTATCAAGATATCAAACGGGTTGAAAATGGATCCAAAAATGAATGATAAAAATAAAAAATGGAAGGACGATACTGAAAAGTGATTTGACTCATTTCCAACCTATACTCACAGATACGAATGATTCCAAAACAGCTCGAAAAATAAATAATTGATTGCATATAGGGATTTTTTTTCAAAAGGAGCCACGTTCAATATCTCCATAAATAAGACAGTAATGTAAATTTCCCGAAACACCTAATTTTTGTGAAATAATATAAGGTATCGCTAAGATGCGTACACACTCCTCTTCAAAATATCAAACAAAATAACCCCATATATGCCATCTATTGGATAAGTGATTTTATCAGGAATTCAACGATGATTTTTCAGGGTTGATTTCTAATTCACTGTGAAGAAGGACCTTGAAGTATAAGTGAACGACTTTTTAGATTAATTGATACAATCTCTCACAAAAACGTATACAACAATTATTTCTATTGTTAAGTTCCTAACAGAAAACAACTTTTGTCGCGTTGAATTATATCTGTCGGATTTTTGGCAAAGTTTCTCACACAAAACACTTCAAAATACTTTCTAAAACTCACAGCCAAAAATGTTCCACTAAACAGTTTTATAAAAACGCGACACGTGTTTCGCCATACAATGGCTTCTTCGGGCGTATCTTTATCTACTATATTTTACAAATTTAATGCTTGGTATACCTAATTTTAAAATTTAAAGTACCTACATTTCAAGTACTTAAGTTTGTAATGGATTAAATGACCTGAGCTTATGTCCCAGTCCCCACATTTGAAAAATATTCAGTAACGGTTATTCAATTCTAATTGATCATTTAGTTAGTTACCCGAATTCTTGAATCTATTGATTGCTTGACATTTTAGAAGATTGAATTTCAAACTCTTCTCTTCTAAATATAACATGTCATATTCATGACTGAACTCATGTACTTCTGCTAAAAGGTGGTTTGCAAATGTGAAATTGGTCTTTCTATTCACAAAATTACATCTAAGCTTTTAATTCTTTGGAAAATAATCTCCCTGTTTGGCCATTATACAGTTTTGGGCAAGAGCCACAACTCAGCTGATATACTCCTGATCTATTCGATACCGAAGTTTTGTCTTTATTGTTTTTAATAAATGCACTTACACTATTATCCGGACTATTACTATTTCTGTGAGCTAAGTTTACGCAGTCTTTCTTAAAAAAATATTATTAGTAGGTTCAGCCAAAAATGACAATGTCTCATAACTGACGTTATCGCATCTTGAATTTGGGTAGATATGGTCCATGGCTTGCTTTTGTAGTTTTTGTTTGATCAAACTCAGCTCTCTCTGGAAATTATTCAATAGTCTATGAAGAATATTATTGAATGCAGCAACTTTATGCTAGTAAGAGTGCGTAGAGGAATTATGTATGATAATGTCCGTGTAAGATGGTTTGTGGAAAATTGCAAATTCATGTTCATTGTTATTTTTTGTAATGGTTGAGTCAAGGTAATTCAATGAATTATTTACCTTCCTCTCAGTGGTAAATTTTATTGACGGGTGGATGGAATTGACATATTCAACGAACTTGCCTACTTGCTTTTCTGTAATGATTTCATTATTCACTAGTGATAAATGGATATCGTAATGCTTGAAGAAATACATGCATAATGAATATTTAATACAACAGTCCTGAACAAACTGTAACGTCTATTTGATAAAAAAAAAATTGATGAGCTTCCGTGAAGTATCATATTTATTCTAATACCTGCTACTTTCTACACACATTCACATCAAATCGATATACCAAATTTGGAACATCCATTCGAACTAAAAATGAAAACACAGGAAAATAATATTTCATTTGAGTTAGGAATTGGAAAACAGTGAATTACTTAAAATTAAGTAGATTCTATGATATTTATTTGTAATCGTCATATACCTATATATTCTCTAATTATTCTCTAAGTATACCAAAATATTGGCAAGCCAATTAACAAAATAGCATTAGGACCATTGCAAAGATCGTAACGGTTCTCAAAGAGTATCGCGCCAAAATAGTTAACGCGTGTCAAACAATTGCAGATTTCGTAGGAATACTGAAACTTTAATGAAATGAATAAAAACACTTTTGTCTAATTACCTATATTTGATTTTATTTATATGACCGTTTTCGGGTTTGACCCCATTACCAAGTATTACCTTACCTATAAATTTCGTCGCCGCTGATATATACCATTATTTTTTGAAGAGAAATTTTAATGATCATAATATCCTCCATTTCATAAATTTATTATCGGATGAAAAGTGCAATTTTCTATACTTCACTGAATTTGACTTCGATACTGAATTTTCCCATTTTCATGATGTTTTTCTTCAAGCTTTTGATATATCCTTTCCTAAACAGTTTCAAAAAATTAAACAAAATCAAAATTCAACTAGACACAAACCATGGATTACTAAGGATATCGTTGAAGAAGGTATATTACTCAGAGATATTTATAATTTGAACAAGAGCCAAACCAATGTACATTTATTGGGTCAATATAAGCAACTCTTAAAAAATCATAGACAAAAAATTGTGCTCTCAAAAAGTCAATACTTTAATAATCAATTCCTCAAGGCTCAACATAATCTGAAGCTGCCTGGTCTATCATCAGGAAAAATACTATTATAAACGATTCATCTAAGACATTGGCGATGGTGTACTTGTTGACGATGGTCCCGGTATATCTCAAGCATTTAGTAGTTATTTTGTCGATTCAGTGGATTCATTAGTAAAAAATACTGCACCTGGTGGCATTGAAAATCGTTGTGTAAAAACTGAGAGTCTTTTCCTCTATCCAATAGATGAAACTGAACTCGTGGAAATAATTAAATTCGCATGTTCGAAAAATTCCAGTGGGGTTGATGAATTGCCAGGCAATGTTTTAATGAAGGCTGCTTTGAAAATAATCGAACCTCTGATTTATCTAATCAATTTATCTTTCTCTGAAGGTATTTTTCCTTCCCGACTTAAGCAAGCAATGGTCGTCCCAGTATATAAAAAAAGCGATAAGCATGTAATGTCGAACTACAGAGGTATTGCTTTACTATCTCCATTTTCGAAAATATTTGAAGAATCATATCAAAACTTGTGTCCTTTTTAAATAAATACAATATCGTATCTGACAACCAATATGGGTTTCAAGTGGGCTTGTCAACCCAGGATGCCATCCTTTCTCTAGATAATCATGTATTATCAAACTTCGACAACGATGAAAAATCACTTAGTGTTCTTTTCGACTTGACACGAGCGTTTGATATCAGTCATCATGGTCTTCTTCTTGATGAACTGTTTGGCATGGGCGTTCGTGGTCCAAGTCTGAAATGGATTGAAACCTATTCAACTGGTCGTACACAGGTTCTTAAAGTTAGGCTTCAGACTGGGTCATTTTTCTCTGAATTTCGAAACGTTGTTACAGGTGTGCCCCAAGGTAGTGTTTTGGGGCCTACACTATTTATTTTATTTGTTAATGACCTTTCAAAAATTAATCCACAGTGCTCTATACAATTTGCTGATGACACATCTTTTACTGTCAGTGGTTCGGAATGTGAAACATTGTCAGTAAGAGCAAATGATGCTGTATTCAACATGCAAAATTATTGTTCTAAGATGTGAAACATCTTGTCTTGATTCTAAATAATCTTAAAACCAACACCATTCTCTTTACAATTCAGGAAACTGATTGTAGTGTATTGGTTAGGTCTGAGATTAAAAATATTGAACAGGTAAACTATAAAAAATTTTTAGGAGTTTTTATTGATTCCCAACTCAATTGGAATCATCATGTTGATTTCATACTGAAGAAATTAGCGACACATTGTTTCGTTATATGGAATCTGCGTAATTTTGTGTCTATTGAAATTCTTAAAAGTTACTATTATGCATATATTTACTCTGCCCTCAATTACTGTATTATTTGTTTTGGCAACTGCAATAGAATCAGTGTCTTATTAATTTTCCAGAAAAAAAATATTAGAACAATTTGTTTTAAAAAAAACTCGATTCCTGTAAACCACTATTTGCAAAGTTGAATATATTAACTGTTACTTGCATGTATATTTTTAATTGCGTAATCTACGTTGAATCAAATTGCTCCAAGTTTTAGAACAGAGATGATACATGTCTTCTTTCGGGCTTCATCCTGAGAAAAAACTATAACATTTTAATTCCTAGTCATAAGTTAGCCAAGGTGACTAATGGACCTCATATCATGTCAAAAAAACTGTACAACAAGCTCCCAATATCCATTAAAAAATAACTAGTGTAAAGCTCTCTAAACAAAAAGTTCGGAAAGTATTATGTGAAAAGGTATTTTATTTGCTTGATGAATTTTTTCAGTCTGATTTGGAATTTTAAATTTTAATTTTTGTACCCCTTTTATGGTCTGAATGTTATGTAATATATTATATAATTATGTTGTTTTATGATTGTGACCTCATCGTAATTGTTCTGAGTTATGTGACTTTTTCCATGCCGTCCCTAGGTCTACGGAAATAAAGATTTTTGATTTGATTTGAAGTATTGAAAAAATACTTAATAATGCGGGGTCAAACCCGAAACTGGTCTTATACATAAAATCAACTAGTGGTACTTAGACAAAAGTGTTTTTATTCATTTCATTAAAGTGATCATGAATTACCACAAAATAAACAAGTAATCAATCATACATAATACAGAAACTATATGAAACATAAATAGTCAATAGTAACGGCATCTTTTTCTTTTCCTAATATATTTTTCCGGTAAACTAACACATAGTTTACCTCTGAAAAACTGGATTTGCCAGGATTTTAAAAACACTTGATACCCTCACGATAAAATCCAATGATACACTGAAATGGATCGCGTTCCTGGTCAGCCCTTCGATGTGGCAGCATTGTAGGGCTGACCAAGATGCTCTTCATATAGCGATTTGTATAACTATGGGCTGACCAACAGCATGGGGCTGACAAAGGTTTAAAGGATATGTAAAATTTTTATTTTCAGAAAAAATCTACCCCTCTGATGGGCCTATTAATAAAATCATACCACTGAAGAGTATTCCGAAAAGTATATACCTAAATATATTCGGGAAGTGCTGGGTGGACCAACGCCCCGTTCATATACCGGGCTGACCAATATGCAATGAACAAATATATATATATATATATATATATATATATATATATATATATATATATATATATATATATAAGTGCTTTTGATCACTCCCATATTGATTTCAATTTAAGAGCCACCGGTAGACAGCTGTTTCAGCCTATTGGGCATCGTCAGTACCGGGCAGGCGGTTCTCGATTGAAGACAAAATTAGAAAAACCAAGAAAGTACTTGATAAAAATATCTGCGTAAACGCAAGCGAAACATAAGTGGAACCACCTATTGGTGTGACACCCAAGTCAACTTGCCAAGTTTTTTATGTCAGTGTTGGTGGTTTGACCAATCAACCGACAACTGCGGTAGCAGAAATTTGGGAAGCTAACCTGAAATGCCATCGGAAAACGAATCCACATGTTACAGAAATGATATGAAATCTAGAAAGGTTAATGCAGTCAAGCTGCTGGAAAATAATTCCATGAAAATCGAAAAATAAATAGATAAGTACTCTTTGATCACTCCCATATTGATTTCAATTTGAGAGTCACCACCAACACTGACATAAAAAACTTGGCAAGTTGACTTGGGTGTCACACCAATAGGTGGTTCCACTTATGTTTCGCTTGCGTTTACGCAGCTATTTTTATCAAGTGGTTTTTCTCATTTTGTCTTCAATCGAGGACTGCCTGCCCGGTACTGACGATGCCCAATAAGCTGAAACAGCTGTCTACCGGTGGCTCTTAAATTGAAATCAATATGGGAGTGATCAAAGAGTACTTATCTATTTATTTTTTTATTTTCATGGAATTATTTTCCAGCAGCTTGATTGCATCAACTTTTCTTGATTTTATATCATTTCTGGAAACATGTAGATTTGTTTTCTATGGCATTCCAGATTAGCTTTCCAAATTTATGCTACCGCAGTTGTCGGTTAATTGGTCAAACCACCGACACTGACATAAAATCTTATTGACTTCTGTTGACTTGGGTGTCACACCAATAGGTGGTTCCACTTATGTCTCGCTTGCGTTTACGCAGTTATTTTCATTAAGTACTTACCAAAGGGTAAGGGAGCCAGGCTCCAACCTCTTTGAAATCAAGACGACGCGCAGGTGTTTTGTTGTGGTTATGTCCGCCTTCACCATCATCATCTTCTGTTGATCTTTGTTGTCGTCCAAAGTTGAACTCATCATCGCAAGATATTCTGAATCGATGTTGCTTTAGAAACGTATGAAGTAGAACGAACTGCATATCAACGTTGTCTGATGGATTAAAAATAACTTCGATACTGAGTAGAAATGCTACTAGATTACACTGTCCTTTCTAAGTTTGTCATCAACATCAATGTTTAAATCTAGATATATTTTTTTGCACACTCAACCTTGAATGAAATATCGATTTTCATACACAAGTATTTTCATTGACTGAAATATCGAACAACTTGAACTAATTGATTCAGTATGCAAAACCTGCATTAATTCGAAGGATTTCTAGAATTATGCGAGGTCTTTTAGCTATTTTCAGTTCGGTAGAAATTCGTTAAAATCTATTCTGAATTATTTACGAACGACGGTTTATTTCTTATGAGGTTTATTGTTTTGTTTTCGAGACTGAAAAAAAAATTATGTGAGTAATTTTGTTATTCATGTTGGCCTCGATTGAAACTATTGCGTTGTCTTATGAGTAAAGATTTGTTTTTCCGTTCAACCCCACAAATCACTTCATGAAGCTCTGGACTGAAATTTAAGCGATACCTCTGCTCCATGAGGTAGTTAGGCTGAAGCATTCATTCAAAATACAGGGCAGATGATTACATTTCAACCTCTTTAAAAAGTACTCTGGTCAGAAGGTAACATTACTTCAAATTATAGCACTCCTTATATATGATGAATACTCCAAAGAAGGTCCGGTTGACGAAATTAAACAAAAAATGATGAGAGTAATTTTGTTATTCATGTGGGTTCCAAGAAAACTAATGCTTGTCGCCTATTTGTCCGGCACGGCGCTGTCAGTCGCCTAATGGCGACGTATAGTAGCATCGCCCACTTGTCCAGCTACAACCAGCAAACCAGCATACTGAAGGTTGAAGGTGCTGTTTGTTCAATTTCAAGGAAATTTCAGTAGATATCGAGCGGTGACAGAAACATGTCTATCACTAGAAGTTCTGACGAAGAAGTCGTCATTATAGTGGCCGCATTATTGAATGTAGACGAAAATAGTCACAAAAAAGAATATCGTTGGTCCATCCCATTAATCAAAAGATAGCAAATCTGGGAGAGTTCCATCATCTTTTCAACGATCTGAAAGAAGACGAGGAGACATTTTTCCATTATTTCCGAATGACCCCAAGTAAATTTTCAGAACTTCTGGATATTCTAGAGCCTGTCTTAATAAGCAGCTCAATTTTTCCTCGTCCATTTTCATGAGTACCGTCTGACACCGTGCTATCAATTCATGGAATAGCAACAGAGAGACAGAAACTTCCCAGGCACGTTTGGACAAGTTGATGCTGGCCGGCGACGCGCTCACTTGGCCAGTCCGTCACAGTACGTACCGTTATTTGCCGGATAGGATCGGAGAGCTGGAATCCTTTCCGGCGGCGGACGATCTTGGCTGTGCCGTGCCGGGCTAGTGGGCGGTTGTCCATTCATTTTCATTGTTCCAATCCTATCCGTATTTTGATGGGACGGGCCGTGCTGTGCTGTGCTGTGCCGGACAAGCTTAATGCGTTGTCTAAGGCGTAAATATTTGTTTTTACTTTTTTTGAATATACTGACTCGATACTTGCTGAAAATCAACAACATTCTTCATGAAAATAAATTTGAGAGTGGTGAGAGATTGAATTCTATTTGGTCGTTCAAGAGGAAATTTGATTATTGTACGATTTGAAATTGATCCACAGTGGTCCCGAAACAGCCAGTCATTTGGCAATAATAGTGTTAATGAACGCAGTGTTCGAAGTTGGTTTGACAAATTTCCTTTCGTAGCCTCGAAGATGAGCCACGAAGTGGTAGACTTACAGTAATCCAGGACGAGGATTTAAGGACCCTGATGGAGACTGACCCATCACAAACGATACGTTGGATGGCGGAAGAAGTGGGAGTCAGTTCCCATGCGTTTTTTGATGGTTCAAGACCCAATGGAAAGGTCAATAAGCTCCAAAAGTTGATGCACCACGATTTGAACGATCGACAGAAATTGTCACGTTTCGAGGACTGTTCTTTTTTGCTTTTACGCAACCAAAACGATTCATTTTTTAGATCGAATCATCACGTGTGATGAAAAGTGGCTCCTCTACGAAAACAGTAGACATTCATCAAAAAAAGACCATGTCACCATGGTGGTCAGCGGTTGGTGTGATTCGCTAAAACTTTGTAATTATTAACATGAATAGTTGTTTCAACGTTCAACCCACATGATATTTCATTGAACTTCCAACTCCTGTACCTACTAGATGTGAATGACTTGAAGAATCGAATAATTGACAATTGCAATGACATAAGGAATACTCTAGGTATTTTTGAACATGTCAGACAATCAATAACAAATCGATTGCAGTCGTGTATTTTATCGGAAGGAGGACATTTTGCTCATTTACTTGAAGGTCGAAATTGTTTAATATTTACTTCAGTTTTTTATTTTATGTTGTCCATGGATAGTTTTAAGAAGTGATTTTTTTTTCGAAAAAGAAGCTTGGTATGAAGAAAACACAAACGACAAAAAAGTTGTATTTTTAGTTGCCTAATTTAAATAAGCGCCTCATTACTTCAAATAACTATATAAAATTTCAACCAGATCGGTGTAAGGATATTTACGTTTTTTTTTTAACTTCAATGCCCTGTATCTCAGAATCGAAACAACTCCGGACCTATGTTCATAGGAACTTTTTTTTATTGAAACGATCTAACGAATCACCCTCTGAAGTTTCGTATCCTAGTTATGAAACACCCTGTATTGATAGTTTGTTAAATGATTTTCTTGTGATTCAAAGAATACATGAGAATCTTCACTGTTAGAAAATCTGGGAAAACCCACAAACTTGCGAACGAAGTCTCGGATGATAGCCAATATATACAAAATATATCAAAATGTTACGTTATCTTTTTCAAATAGTTAATTTTCCATTTTCAACTGTGGCTTATATTTTATTTAAATTTTTGTATTATTGAAAATTCTTACAGGAATTTACACATTCAGAATGGAATATGAAAAACCTAATTGAGAGAATGATGAAGAAATTTGTTGGATTTTGGATATGAATTGTTCACTCAATATTTTCAACTTTCTCAACTCCAAAACTGTGAGACGCCTTCTTTCAAATATTAGAATAGTGAGGCATGCGATTTATGGTCAATTAGAAGCTAGTTGATTAGTGAATTTCACTCAAGAAGCAACTGCTTGGCTGGTCGCAGGTTCGATCCCTGTCGAAATGATTATGGAATTAAATTTGAAAGAAAGATATTATTTAGTTTTTTTCGAGACTGGTCATTATTACTTTTTCAAGTTTCGACTTTTCAATTGTCGATTAGTGAGAGATTTCTAGATGTATCCTGAGCATAACCCATATTGTCGATGAAAATGTATACAAAATAAGTTTGTTAGGAAACCAGTCTCACAACATTTTCAATGACCAAACACAGTAATTCAGTAAATTCTCTCAATTCATAATATCTGCCATCCCAATCATCGTAAACTTTCGATTTTGACCAATTACTGAACTGATTCGATCTTTCCAATTTTCATGTTAAACCCTTGACCTTTTCTTCGTTTCAGTGATTAGAGTGAAGTGAATTGGTGAAAGTTGCATGATTCTTCTATCAAGATCAGGCTTCGATATGGGTTTAATAATTGAAAGTGAGTAATCAACTGAAAATACAAACCGTATTTCTTGAAACCACCATTTGTTGGAGATCGTTAATTGAATTTGAATAGATCATGCTGACACTCTTCTTACCCAGACTATGCTTTAATAAAAGTTTAGGAATTAAATAGTGAAGAGTATTTATTTTGTTGTTGTTACTACTTCGTGAGACGGAACTAGTTGCCCCTTATGAAAAAGATCCTTGATCACTAGTTTTTATATTTGCAGCACAATTTTCGGGAAATGACAATAATCTTGTAAAAATTTCGAGATTGAAGTCAAATTTTCGAAATTTTAGTGGAAATTTCGAGTTTGAAGTGTGAAAGTGATGACATCTCTTACAAAGACGCCATCTATGGGATCGACAGAGAAATCAGTTTCAAAGCCAAACTTCGTCCTTTATCTTTCACTGCAAGGCAACTAATTGTAAACTCGAGTCCAAACGCATCGCAGTGATAGTAATCTTATATTGTAGTATAAAAACGCTTAAGGAAACTATTGTATAACGAAACACGTGTTGCGGTTTTGTGAACTGTCCAGTGAAAATATCATGCTGTAGCATAAAAACGCTTGAGAAAGCTATTGTATAACGAAACACGTGTTGCGGTTTTGTGAACTCTCCAGTGAAAATATCATGCTGTAGCATAAAAACGCTTGAGGAAGCTATTGTATAACGAAACACGTGTTGCGGTTTTGTGAACTATCCAGTGAAAATATCATGCTGTAACATAAAAAAGCTTGAGGAGGCTATTGTGTAACGAAACACGTGTTGCGATTCTGTGAACTATCCAGTGAAAATTTCATGACATAGAATGAAAACGCTTGAGAAAGCTGCTGTGTAGTGAAACACATGTTGGGGTTTTGTAAACTGTACAGTAGAAATATCATGCTGTAGTATGAAAACGCTTGAGGAAGCTATTGTATAACGGAACACGTGTTGTGGTTTTGTAAACTGTAGGGTGAAATTATCATGATGTAGCATAAAAACGATTGAGGAAGCTATTGTATAATGAAACACGTGTTGCGGTTTTGTGAACTGTCCGGTGAAAATATCATGATGTAACACAAAAACGCTTGAGGAGGCTATTGTGTAACGAAACACGTGTTGCGATTCTGTAAACTATCCAGTGAAAATATCATGATATAGAATGAAAACGCTTGAGGAAGCTACTGTGAGGTGAAACACACGTTGGGGTTGTGTAAACTGTACAGAAGAAATCTCATGCTGTAGTATAAAAACGCTTGAGGAAGCAAGTGTATAACGAAACACGTGTTGCGATTCTGTAAACTATTCAGTGAAAATTCCATAATATAGAACGAAAACGCTTGGGAAAGTTATTGTGTAGCGGTTACGCTTGAGGAAGCTATTGTATAACGAAACACAAGTTGTGGTTTTGTAAACTGCTCAGTGAAAATATCATGCTGTAGCATAAAAACGCTCGAGGAAACTGTTGTATAATGAAACATGTGTTGTAGTTTTGTAAACTGTGAAAATCTTACAATGATGTTTTACCTAAATACTGTGGAGAATTGTTTAATCAAACGAATGAATCGAAATCCATGTGATCCATAAAAAGTTGGTCAGTCAGTGAAATATAATATTTTCTCATTGAACCCATTTTTTCAACTAACAATTCAGAGTTCAAGCATGAAAAGACAGTTAGAACTGAAAATTGATAATGACAGATAGGTAGAAAGCATTTTCAATGCAGTGGGACTAAAAAGTCATAACTGTCGAACTGGAATGAAGTGACAAAAGCTAGTCTACTTCTGAAGAAATTAATTTATCAGTGAGTGCTTACATAATGATAATTTATGTCATTACGAATAGTAACTCTGTCAAAGTCGAATCATCACCACGTCGAAATTTATCTCCTTCAGTTTTGTCGCAAAAAATTATGTTATCGAGTCTCAGATCATTTTGAAATATGACAAGTCAGGATATGCCGTAATATGCCGTAAATATTTATTGAGTGAGATAGAACACTTCTGAATTGCATTTCATACACTCGACATAACTTTTTCATGAATTCATGAAAATGCCACATGTCAATGTTTGAGTTGTGATAGGTCGTGTTTTTATTTGTTTAGATATTTTCCGAATGTACACATACAGAAATATAGGTTTATTCACGACTATTCATGTTTATCAGTAGTTTGGAATACTTCCTTTGATGATTGGATTATTTCAAAATATTTTATTTCTGGAGCATATTCAATCTTTCCCAGCTTTTGAGCAATCAGCGCGATGAACCTGAGTTGATTTTTGTCAAAGTGAATATCCAACAATTCAGAAATGAGACTGATGAATTATTGTTATTGGCAGAAAGTGTAAAATATCCCATGAAAACTGTTATTTGGCTGCAAAATTCTGCAGAAGCAAATCAAATCACGGAGGAAATATGATCAAATCATGGAGGGAATATGATCCTAATAAATAAAAATTTTGCAGATTTATGTGTTATAGAAAATGTTTCCAAATATGATACTCTTCGTATAGAGCAAGAATTTGAATTATCTTTGGTACACAACTAAGAATGTAATTTTACATCCTTTGCTTATACAGATCTCCAAATTCCAACGTCAATATTCTCCTCAGAACTCTGGAGGCTATTCTCATTAGTTTATATGTAAATTCTAAAATAATAGTAGAAGGTGACTCTTATATAAACTTTACAGAGGAAGAAACAATCACTTAATCTTTGAAAAACTCTTACTTGCTTACTTACTTACTTACTTACTTACTTGCATTGTCCAATCTGACAATGCAAGTAAGACAATCGACTCGCATATCAAAATCCTCTGCTAGTACTATAGATTATGTTTGTCTTAATTTTAATTAAAAGGGTATTTCTCGTTATTCCCGTGTCACTCTCGGATCATGAAGCTGTTGTCACACATTTTCAACTACGGTATAAAGAACAACTTCACCAAGTTTCAATTCAATGCCAATGAAGTTAATTGGCTAGGTGTTTTGAACTTTAATGAACCTCTTAGTGTATTTCATGATATTTTAACTGAGACAGTGTTTTTCTATGCAAAAATTAAAAGTGAATTAAAAAAGCCTTGGATAACTAAAGGAATCAGAACCTCTTCAAGTAATATGAGGGCCCTACATATGATTAGGAAGTACACTACAAGATATTCCTTCCACAGCCATTTCAATGAGTACCGAAAAATCTATAGAAGAATTATTAGATGTGCAAAAAAAATATTATGAGAGATTTTCTAAGGCGTCCAATATACCTAAAGAGAACTGGGATATTTTCAATGATCTGAGAGGCAAAACAAACAAGCTTCCAGTGCAAATTGACATCAACCCAAACTCGACATAACCATACAAAAAACCCTTTAAACTACCTGAGTAACATAAGAATTTCGGAAGAATAGAGCATAAAATTTTTGATGAACTTCAGGAAACATTTAGAGAAATAAAAAATTATAAAACACATGAAATCTATGAAATATCAGTAAATTTATTAGAAAAATTACTAGATTATGGCCTTTTGCCTTGACAGAGTCAATCAATGTATCGATTGGTGTATTTCTGAATGTGCTAGAAACTGCTATAGTGATTCCAATCAACAACGCTGGTGAACTACATGAGTCCTTTAATTTTCGTCCTATTTCACCAATATCTACTTTGTCAGAGGTAATCCAAATGTAAAAATTATACTATTTTTGTCTTTCTCTAAGAGTTAAATGTGGGGTTCAATAGCGGTGAAGTCGATGCAACAGTATGCTGGAACTTTTCTAAGGCTTTTGATTGCGTTGATCACGGAGAGCTGTTGGAAAAATTGTTCCTTCATGGGTTAAGAGGAACAACCCTAAATCGGTACCGATCTTATCTCTCGGGCAGAATTCAAATGGTAAAGTCACAGAACCAAAATTCTAGTCCCTCGAAAATAACCTGTGGAGTCCCCCAAGGATCAGTGCTTGGCCCCATTTCCTTCCTTATCTATGTGAATGACCTATCTAATATACAGGGTGTTCCTTAAACACATGCTATTATTTAAGGAGGTAATTCTTAGACCCATTTTAAGAAAAAACTTCCTATGGACGTATGTCCTAAACGCCTTAACTTTTGAGATACAGGGTGGCAAAGTTTTCAAAAATAATCAGTTTTTTAATAATAACTGTGATAATTTTGTAGACATCTTTGGCATATTTGGTACATATGTTCCATGCCTCAAGGCGTATTTTCTGATGTACAATTTTCTTAATTTTCTCTGCCAGTGGCGTACGTACGAGTTTTGAAATGTATATTTTTGGCGAAAAAAATACTACGCCACTGCTTTATCTTGAACTGAAAATTATTTTTAAAATCTCCATACATTTTTGAGTACATTTGATTTGCTGGGTTTTCTTTGTCCGACGCATGGTTTTCGCTCAAAAAATTAAAAATTGCTTTACTTAATGATAAATTCCTTAAAAATCTGATGCGGTATCGTGCATCGACTGAAAGCAAACTAAGAGATCAGATTTGTTGCAAAATAATTGAGGATCTAAAAAAGGTATTTGTTTGTTGTCAGATGCACTGTTCTCAATTAAAATGACGTCATAACGCAGCACCGCTTAATAATTTTTGAAAACATAAATTTAGTTGTCCTGGAATGAATGACGTCTAGACATAAATATCTAGACATATTTTGAGTACCTGAACCATTGAGATTGAGTGGACTGATTTATTTTATACATGCCAATCAATTCCTAACTTCTTTATAGACACGTATATCGTGTCTACATGTAAGCGTTAGACTCTGTATTTTTACTTCAATTAATATGCAGTAAAATGACTGATTTACTGATTTATTTATTCATGGTTTGTCAATAAGATTTTTTTTTCATTCATCTTCAATTGAATTGAATTGCTGATTCAAGTAAAAGCCATCACAAATATCTATATTTTTATTTTCATTACATGCAGATATAAAAACACAACTCTATGAGATTAATTTTATACCAAATATCCAGATACACCAATCAGTCGATCAACAGTACATAAAATTCAGAAAAAAATGAGATAGTGGTCATGTCATATTTCAAAGACTGGACATTTTGAAATAAAAATGTATGATGAACAAGAAAAATGTATGTATCAAGTATATAGTTGTCATGAAAGATGAAAACTATCTCATTTTATACTATAGTATATTCGTTTGTCTGAAGGTGGTTGACAAAGTTTCATGTTGAATTTCGTTAGTTTGGACTTCCATTGTCTAATATGATATAAAATGATTTGAAATCCCCGAGAGAATCAATAAAATTGAAAAGATTTCAAGCCAGGTTACTTCAAGATGTTTCGATTGTTAGTATCCCATAATCATCTTCGGCTGTTTTTTTTCTAATATAATTGTTATTTTCTGCTACTCTTTTAAAATTTATTGATTGTTTCAGGGATTTCAAATAATTTTATATCATATTAGACAATGGTAGCCCGATCTAATGAAATTGTATATTTGCTTGAGACGTAATAAAATAGTTTTGCAAAATAACATATTTTTGAGGTAAACATAAGTGTTTTTCACTGTAAAGTACTTGATATTGTCTACAAATATCACGTTTATCCCATCTGATTCAAATATTTGGGTGGAGCGACTCATTATCGCGTTGCTTCGGGGAAATACAACGTAATGAAAGTCGCTTCTTGTTTGTTCTACTAATCTAAGAAAGATTACAAAAAGATAGTTTTGAACAAACAGAACATCTGACTACATTGACTATATTCAACTATTATCAGATGAAAACAACATGACCAAACTTCCTCCTTGAGCTAATCCCTTACCGATATGAATAGTCTATTTTGTTATATCGTTTCGAGGAGTGAGAAAATATTCGAAGGATATTCATCGCAAAACACATGATATGTAGTTGTCGGAGATCAAGGCGACAACGCAATTCAACATATTTTTGTCAGAGTGAAGAATATTTAATCGAGATTTTATTTAATATTATGTAAATCTTGTGTACTCTGTAGTACACTCTATAATGATGTTGCCGGATGAACATACACACATCGGAAAAGTCTAGGGATATTTTTATAACATACTAAATATCATAAAAATAAATGCATGAGGTCGTTTAATTTCGATTAAATTGGTACACTCGACCACCCTGTAGATTTCTATGGGTTGAACAAAGCCTGCAAAAACGGTAACTAATCTTTTATCAAGTTTTTTACAAACTGTAGGTTTTCGGCTGAAATGAATAATCTGAAAAGTGTCGAGTTTGTACATTCTATGCAGTTCTTGCTCAGCAATTAAACTGGAAATATTGTGCTTCAACATGGAACGCCATCACTTACCATTGGCTGAGATGAATAGAGCTGTAGGGCTTCTTCAAGGTGGCATGCGACAAAATGATGTAGCTCTTCGTTTGGGGGTCTCCCAAAGTGTTATCAGTCGATTGTGGCGGCGTTTCCGTGAAACTGGCAGTCCAGCCGAACAACATCCAGGGCGAGGACGCGCTACAACTGCAGTTCAAGACCGATTTTTGGTCTTAACCGCAAGAAGACAACCGGCAATCACAGCACCTGAGTTGGTTAACGTGTTGCAGCAGACGCACCACGTAACCATTGGTCGCGATACTGTCAGAAATCGACTGCAAGAAGCAGATCTCCACAACAGAAGGCCACTTAGATGTCCACCTTTGTCGAGAGGCAATCGCGGTAGAAGATTAGAGTGGTGTCAAGAACATCAAAACTGGGATGCAAATGATTGGGCCACAGTTTTGTTTACAGACGAATCCAGATTTGGATTTCATCCAAATTCTCGTCGAGTAAGACTGTGGAGACGACCTGGAAATAATGAACGTTTGAGACACGTCCAGGAAGTCCACACATACAGAGGTGATACAGTAATGCTATGGGGCGGAATCATGATCGGCGGCAGAACCCATCTCGTTTTTCCAAATCGCTCCCTCACAGCTCGACAGTCACTCGACACCATTCTTCTACCTATCGTCCGTCCGTTTGCTGGTGCTGTTGGTGAAAACTTCCACCTAATGCACGATAATGCACGTCCACATGTCGCGCGTCTAGTGGCTGACTGGCTCACCAACGAAGGAGTTGATGTATTGCCATGGCCAGCACCAAGTTGTCATTCTCTGCATTGATTAAAAAAATGCAGTAATTGGAATGTTCTTCCTAGGGACTATCCTAGCAGAATCATGAAGTAGGCTTGATTGTCGGCAACGATGGAAGTGACCAGGTGTCTGTCATTGAGCAAAAAGGCCCCCACTTTTTGCAGCATACACAGTGTGTATGCTGCTAAAAGAAGAAACATTTTAAGTCTGAGGTAACACTAGGAAAGACTAAGCTAAAGATATTTATTCGGTGGATTCTCGAAGTTTGAATGGAAGGTCTCAACTCCTTTTATTAGGTTGTTTCAAGAGTTTTGTCCGTTTTAATGTCATGTGTCATATCTCAATAAATATTTATTTATTTTATTTTACTGTATGGTGGTGTATACCGATCAATAGACAATTTTGCACTCTACACATTGATACTCTTAATTTTTTCCAAATTTTGATTTTTGCCTCTTCTCAGCTTATTTACTATACAGGGTGAGGCACCGAAAACGAAACAAATCGAGTGTCTTCAAAACATATGTTTTCTGAAAAAAATGCAAAACACACGTCTATTTGTAATCCAAGGGGGACATTTTTCTATCATAACCTCAACTGTTATACCTCTCCCTCGACCCCTCGGTCACTATCACCCAAACAATTTGAATAGGGGAAGTAGTAATTGTGACAAATCATTAAAAAGGTAATTTCGTGAGGAATTCGGCCATGTCAATTTTTGCTATCTAACTTTATATTTTGGCGCCCTCTTGCGGGTAAAATGATTGTTCCGTATTCCAAATTATGATACTTCATTTGCAAGCTAATTTGACATAAATTTGGTGACAATGCATTATGGAATTTTTCTAAGGGAAAAACCAAAATAGCGGCTCCACAATGGCGGATATAATTTGCAATTATGGTCCGGTTTGATTCAAAATTGTTGAGTGGTGATTTTCGGGGTCGGAAATTATGATTTGTTTGTCAGTGCAATAAAACAATATGGTGGCTCCAAGATGACGGACGAAACTTGTAATAATGGTCTGATTCGAATCAAAATTATCAAGTTGGGATTTTCAGGGTAGTAAATTATGATTTGTTTATTGATGCAAAAAACAAGATGGCAGGCGAAATTCGAAGATGAGCCTCGAAGTGATTAATTTAATCGAAATGAGCCGCGTTTGAATCAGTACACTTTTCCCAACGTAACACAAGCCGATAGTTCCGTCAGCGTAAAAATTGTGTGCTCGAAATTCGATGAAGTCGACGAAGGCTGTTTCTGCCTGGTCCTGATTGGCGAAGGTTCTACCGGTAAGAAAGTTATCGAAGTGCTTGATCGGTTGGCGAGAGGTCTGGGGAGTGTGGTAGTTGAGATAGAACTTAGAACTCAACGCTCAATTCGTTCAATCCTTGGACGGTGATTTGTGAAACATGCGGACGGGCGTTTCATGGAGCAGTGCAGGCGTTTCATAGAGCAGTGGCTCATCTGTGTCTAGCCACATGTGACGATCCGATCCAATAAATGAACGTTTTGGTTTCGAAAAAGCAAAGAAGAACAGGCCTTGATATGTGACAATTTTTCAATCAAATTCTGTAGCACCCACCTTCTGAGCTATTTAACCTTTAAACCATCAAAAACCGCATGGAAGTTGACGCCCAGTTTTTTCGCCATCCCACGCACCATTCGTGATGAGTCAGTCTCCGCCAAGGTCATCAAATCCTCGTTCTGGATTACTGTAGGTCGACCACTTCGGGGCTCATCTCGAGACTAAAATCCCTGGAAAGAAATTTTGCAAAGCAACGTCGAATAGTGCGTTCATTAACACTATCATTGCCAAATGCTTGGTTAATTTTTCGGGTTAATTCGGCTGCGTTTCGATTCTATTAGAATTCGTAGAGAAAAATTCCCCAAGAATCGACGAAACTTTTGAAACAACCTAAAAGAAGTAAGTGAGACCTCTCGTTCAAACTTCAAAATGTTCATCAAAACTTCAATAATACCAATAATCATCTTTGGATAATAAGGCAGTCGGACGAAGGACCTGACCTTTCACGAAAATAATAATAATAAGTCAGACCTGTATTCAGTTGTTGAAGGTTAGGTGAACTATCCTCCATTCTATCAAATCTAAAATGAATCACATATTTCGTACAGATCTATTCATTCATATATGCAAAGATAACCTATGGACATCAATACAGGTATACAGAGAAAATAATTCTTTTGTTGACCAACTTTCATAATCAATATTTATCGAGAAGCATATGTTTGATTACATATTTGAAAGTCGGTGGAGATAGTTTTTGCATATTCTTTTTCACATTCTGAATAGCCACGGTTTGATAAGACGATTGCTAATTCACGACGTGAGATAATTAATTTGTCTGTGTTTTCTAAAAAAGTGTTCGTCTGGAGACACCTCACTCATTAGTTTAAAGATTGTTGCCCACTTGTCCGGCACAGCAGAGCACGGCCTGTCCCGTCAAAATTCGGATAGGATAGGAATGAAAATTAATGGACAACCGCAATCTAGCCCGGCACGGCACAGCCAAGAGCAAGAGCGTCCGCTGCCAGAAAGGATTCCAGCTCTCCGATCCTGTCCGGCAAATAACTGTACGTGCTGTGACGGACTGGCTAACGCTAGTTGCACACACACCGATTTTGGACGGCCGACTTTGTACCGGTCGTCCAAATTCCAATAGTGAACCACATGTGGGAACGGGACCTTGCACACATGCCTACCGGTGATCGTCGCCGGTAAAATACCGGTGAACAGCCGACTACTGCCAACTGTATCGCCGGCAGTACCGGGAAGTAGTGGCGTACATGACTAAATACACTCTTGCATACTCACCGGTTTTTTACCGACCGTTCCAGTCTCGAATGCTCGGTGAAATTGTAGTTACTACGCATTAACTTCGTTCTGGTAGTGCGGGCTAATTACGACAACAAAGCAACTGATTGTTTGACCGATAAGAATCCGGTGAGTGTGCAAGCACCGGCTACCAATAAAATATCGGCCGATTTTATACTGCCCGTCCAAAATCGGTGTGTGTGCAACTAGCGTAAGTGAGCGCATCGCCGGCCAGCGCTTGTCAGCATCAATTTGTCCAAACATGCCTGAGAAGTTTCTGTCCTTCTATTTTGCTATTCCATCAGTTGACAGCACATTGTCAGACGGTACCTATAAAAATGGACAAGGAGAAATTGTAATTATTTTTTCTACATTCAATAATGCGTCCACTATAATGACGACTTCTTCGTCAGAACTGCTAGTGATAGACATGTTTCTGTCACCGCTCGATGTCAACTGAAATTCCCTTGAAATCGAACAAACAGCATCTTCAGTATGCTGGTTCTAGCTGGACAAGTGGGCGATGTTACTACCCGTCGCTATCAGACGTACAGCGCCGTGCTGTGCTGTGCCGGACAAGTAGGCGACAAGATTAAAGCTTGTCGCTCACTTGTCCGGCACAGCACAGCATGGCGCTGTCCGTCGCCTGATGGCGGTGGGTAGTAGCATCGCCCACTTGTCCAGCTACAACCATCATACTGAAGGTATTGTTTGTTCGATTTCAAGGGAATTTTAGTTGACATCGAGCGGTGACAGAAACATGTCTATCACTAGAAGTTCTGATAAAGAAGTCATCATTATAGAGGCCGCATTATTGAATGTAGAAGAAAATAGTCACAAAAAAGAAGGATGGGAGAGTTTCATCATCTTTTCAACGACCTGAAAGGAGATGAGAAGGAATTTTTCCAGTACTTCCAAATGACTCCAGGCAAAAATTCAGAACTTCTGGATATTTCAGAACCTACTTTAACAAACAACTCAATTTTTCCTGGTCCATTTTCATAGGTACCATTTGACACTGTGCTGTCAACTGATGGAATAGCAAAACAGAAAGACAGAAACTTCCTAGGCACTTTTGGAGAAGTTAATGCTGACAAGCGCTGGCCGGCGACGCGCTCACTTGGCCAGTCCGTCACAGCACGTTCCGTCATTTGCCGGTCAGGATCGGAGAGCTGGAATCCTTTCCGGCAGCGGACGCTCTTGGCTGTGCCGTGCCGGGATAGTGGACGGTTGTCCATTCATTTTCATTGTTCTAATCCTACCCGTATTTTAACGGGACGGGCCGTGCTGTGCTGTACCGGACCAGAGGGCGATAATCTTAATACTTCAAGCTCTATAGTGGAATATATTCGGGCATACATAAACTACAAAAAAAATATTGATATAAAAACTTATTCAATTTTTCCATCCATGTCTTCAACTCGTATACTAGAACTTGAACATACATTTTCACTATTTGAAGTGTTAAAACTGAGCACTTCTGAATGAAACTAATGAAAATAACAGTAATAAGAGTTTATGATGGACATATTAGTACACATGGTCCTAAGTCAAATAGTTCTGATGACTTTGTTGATATTTATATCAGAAATATTGGCGGTCAGCTCATTTTTATTATTGATTTTTTTTTTGCTCTATTGTTTGAAATCGAGTTTTTATTTCGTTCATTATCTATTGTATCACAAAAATAGTGAATACACTTCAAGAGAGAATTGAAATAGTGAGTGTATAGTGCAAACTCGAATAATCTAGAAAGACTACTCTAGTTTAAATTGAAAGGGCTATATTTTTAGGAGTGACTAGTTTTCGGGAAAGTGAGTTTCTGGCTTTCTATAAAAACCTGATTAAGAATAAGTAAGTAAATTTACTTTAGAAGTACGAAATAAATTTTGATATGACTCAAGCAAGCAAGATAAAATACTTCTCAAATAATGTGTAACTTCGAATTGGTATGTATGGCAGGAAGTTGGAAAGGAGTTTCAGTCTTAATATTCAAGATATATTTTCATGAATAAAAATTGAGGACTTGAAAAAATATTTTACTCGATCCTAAGTTTCCACTGTATATTTGTAATGGTGTTTTTATGAAAAGTTCAGTCGAAAAAGCTATCATGCATTTTCGGGCTACCTTATTTAAGAGTGCTTTTCAATTACACAACAGACACTGGACCATATAATTTGCACATCTGTTATTCGTTTCTACGTCTGTTAAACAAACCGCAACTGAGATATACATTTTCTCATGCAGACAATGATCGCAAGTACCACGGCCTTCTAGCTACCGGTCACTTTTGATTTCGTCGGCGTCGAACATCCGACATCTGCGAAATGCAGAAAGAAAATTGCACTTCATTACGATCTTATAAATAATGGAATTGATCGGAGAAAGTTTCCTTCAGTGGCGGCTAATTTGCAGTTCTTCGATCGCTGCTGTTCGCATGCCATTTGTATATACAAGGTGGCAGATTCGTTGTGTATCGAAAAATTAATGTGAGTTTTTTCTGGTTATTGCATCTTCAGATATTGAATGTTCAACTTTCATTCAATCTCTTGGTGGAACCTTCAGTATTTTCACAGCTCAAATTGAAAAGTGTCAACTTGGTTTTGTAATCGTTCATATTGAAAAAGTCTTCTTTCGAAACATTTGTATTTTTAACTGTATTTTTTTGCAGATTGAGGACAAATTTGTTATGGTGGTAAAATCTCAAGTAATATTATTTTGACAGTTCCTGTCAAAAACATGACAGACATACTAGAAAATTTGATGCGCACTCGGCGCATACAGAATCCATGTATAGGAACAATCTGAAAAAAGGTTGGTTGGGTAACAGGATCAATTTTTTTCTTCAAAAAACAATTGTATTCTTGCCGACGTTTCGAGTTTAATTAAATTCTTCTTGAGGGTTCTGTAACAATGAATTTTCATATATATATACCTTCCACAAAACTTATACGATTATTATCGTTTCAATTTCACAAGAAATAATGAGTTCTTAATTAAGAACTCATTTTTAATTTCCCTGAAGAAGAAATTAATTCGGCAAGAAAACAATTGTTTACAAAAAAAAATTGATCCTGTTACCCAATCAACCTTTTTTCAGAAAAATTATTGGTTCAATAAACTAGTTAATTATACGATTAATATTTAGAATGAGGAAAAACCTACAATGAAATATCCACTGCAGCTCTTTTGGCTTGAGATATATTATTATTATTGATAATAATAATAATAATACCATCCAATCCAGTAAATCTGCAATACACGTACTTATATTTATTTGTACTTACACTTTTTTGTTAACATTCCTAAACAGTACCCTTTGAACGAAAAATATATCAAATCTAACTAAATTCACATAAAAAAGTATCATTTTTGAACCTTTTTGATATCGAAGACAATATGTCTTTCGTTTCGTTTCGTTCACCGCAGTAGCAGACGAACCGTCATGTATGAAACCTTCAGACGACGGCCGAAAAAGCAGTACAATAGCTTTCACACGAAAACAATATTGTTGCATCTCTCGTCGCCAAGAGGACCTCGTTCAATAGTCAAATGTTTCATTTTTGGAAATAGGTTCAGCCACTTCTGAGTAATTAGTAATTTTATTTTCAAATCACACTCTAATGTGAGATTTTCCACTTGAAACTTTACAAAACTCAAATGTTCTATTATCCTTTGGAGAAATGTTCTCCCCGTCTGACCAACATCAAGTTTTGGGCAAGAACCACAAAACAACTCATATACTCTTTATTTATCTGGCATTGAGGTTTTGCTTTTTTTAATCTGCTTTGAATTGTTTTTTAGAAATAATGGATTCGATAATATCTACCATATAACCGGTGTTGACAGCAATTTCTCTGACATAACTCATTTCTATTTGAATATTACTTTCTGACAGTGAAATATTCTATTGTCTTTGAAGCATACTATTGAATGCAGCTACTTTATGCTGATAGGGGTGTGTTAAGGAATTTTGTATGAAAATGTCCGTATAAGATGATACATGGAAAATTGCATAATCATAGTTATTATTAATTTTAATAATAGTCAAGTGATTGAAACATTCATCTCCATTTCATTCGATGGAATTGACAAATTTCTTGAACTCGTCCAACTGCCTACCTGTACCAGTAAAACAGACTAAGGTATCATCTACGTATCTGTACCAGTATAAAAACTGTTTATCAACTGATTTTCATAAATGAAAATTTCCATTAAGTTGAAAATAATATTGACAGGCAAATATATCTAGAATTTTCTTTTTGACTACAGTATTAGCAGGGTTTCTATTAAAGAGTGCTAAACCAGCTCCTGCCGCTTTCGCTCTCTTTCATCGCCTTGGCCTTTGTTTAACATCACGAGGTCATCGCCTATGTCCAGCCTCATTCCGAGCGGTAAATTGGAGTTGACATTTCTGTTCTTCTCCAGCCACCGCCATAGATTTTGGTGAACACTCCTCGGGATTGTTTTCTTTCATTGTGTCTGTTTTTGTGTATTTTTCATTCATGTGTGTTGTTCCCACGAGTATCAGGAAAAGAGTTGGTTACCTCTGGCAGAGTCCCGCATTACCAGAGGAAGGCTGATTACAATGAGGTTTCGCCCGGTTTCCCAAAAGGATCGTTCGTGACCGCATATCACCCTGCGGCCATTGAGCTGTCGGCACGATTCCTTACACTTTAGCTTGGATATGCTGCTCCAGGGTAACATGTTTCGCAAAGGCTTTCGGGGAGTTTTAGTCCCCCTCATCCTACTTATTTCTGTCACTGACCAGGAGTCCGGCGACCCCGCCCGTAAGGCAACATTGGCTTCTCATACAGGGCCGCCAGTCCCCTGGCCGTCCCTCTATCCACCACCTGAGGAAGCGCCCGATAGATAGCCCAACACATGGGGCTTTTGAAAATATTTCCCTGTATATTTCAGAAGATTCGAGAATTCTTCAAGAGAATACATTGTCATTTAAAAAATGTGATATGGCTTTCATGAACAAAAATATATGACTGTAGAATATGCTATTAAATTGAACGGGTCACGCTATATACCATACGGGAGTTATGGGATATACCGAATAGGCTTATTCTCTTCGTGGTACATGAGAGCACGTTAACAACTCGAATTTAAATTGCAGATTAGATTTATAGCGTTCTCTAGCAGCCGACTTCAGTAACGTGTTACTTACTGGACGATTATTCTTACAGGAAAAAAAGAAAATCGTGATGTGGTCAATGATGTAACAGGCGTAGTTAGTATACAGATATGAGTACTGTTCGAGATGTAAGATATAGCAGAGAGAAAAAAATAATTCAGTTACTAAGTACGATGAAAATACAGACATCAAATTCAGATTCATTGATTCATTTTGTTTTCCAGGAACCCCTTTCGATTCGCTCGTTTCCACTCTCGCTGAAGACGAGTTTCATATTTTGGAAAATGAATTCCAATTCTTACACCTTGATGTACTCAAATGACTGAGTATTTCCATATTAATACATCACCAACGTAGAAAAGTTGGATGAGAGGCAGCTACCAAGTATCGAGCAGTTTTACAGTAAATTATAAATTGAATAATGTACATATAGAACAGAAAAAGATAACAGAAACAGTTTATATTTACATAGCACAATACAACACTTTAGAAAAATAGCCAGTAATAATGTATGTTAAAAATTTCCAATATTGATTACATTAACTTTATTGATAGTCAGAAACAAATCAAATTAAAAGGTATATTGATAGAACTCTGATAAATTATAATAGGCTCTCTCACAAAAAAAATTCTTCAAAAATTCCCTGAAGTTCCTGTTATGGCATGCGCATTTCAGTAGTCTAATCAACAAATTCAAAAACATGAAAAATAGAGATAAAGGTCCTAAAAATATGAGCGATAGCTCATTCGATCCGGAATCACTTCTAGAAAAATGTTTTCTAGAGGTGATTCCGGTGCAGGTGCAGGTAAAAAATTGCAATTGTTATTAACAAAATAAGATAAAAACATGGCATTTAGTTTTTCGTTAATAACTGAAAAAATATTAATATTTAAGCAATTTTGAAAAAAGCTCGTTGAAGAAGAGGAAATTTCTGATAAAACTCTACCTTCCGAAACTCTATCTTCATTACTTATAATTTTAATTTGACTTTGAAAATAGGGTTCTGCGCGCTGCCGCTAAAGAGAGTTTATCAAAAGAAATAATTTTTTTATAACATAAAATGTCATTTTAAAAATTCTAGTATCTTCTTAATACTTGAATGAATCGAGTTCCGTAGAAAAAAAAGTTTTATCATCATTTCTCAAAAAGTTATTCAATTGTTAACTAACAAATTTTTTCCCAATATCCGTTGGCATTAATAATGGGATAAAAGGTATAAATAGTTGGCTTATAAATTGTAAACTTCGTGGAGTCCTTTTGATATATATACTTCATACGATCCTGCGATATCCTGCATGAGTATTATAATAAATAAAAAAAAATAATGGGTGTATAACAAATTGTTAAACTAATAAAAAATTAAATAATAAATATTTTTTTACCAAACTATTTAAAAGTGTGAATTATGATTTTTTAAAGCAAAATTATTTCTTAACTAATTATTTTAACAATCGAAATATAAAAAAATCGATTTTAAATAATTAAAAATTAAAATTAAGAGAACAATTCATTTTCAAAAATCATTATCATCTCTAGACAACAAAAAAACAAAAAAAAATTTCAGAAATATTGAATTTCTCTATTTGTTCAAAACAATTTAATAAACAAATAAGTAAAAAATTCATATCCTATGTTAATAACTGCCATTGTTTAATGTGAAAACAGACATAGGTAAATATCAATCGAAAAAAAAAATTATCAACAATTTTTAGATATTTCATTTTGCAATAGTTAATCATAATTAACAAATTAATGAATTTTTATTAACTTTTATCGCAGGATCGTATGAAGTACCTATATATATCAAAAGGGCTCCACAAAGTTTAAAATTCATAGGCCAGTTATTTATACCTTTCATCCCATTATTTATGCCAACGGAGATTGGGAAAAATTTGTTAGTTAACAATTGAATAACTTTTTGAAAAATGGTGATATTTTTTTACGGGACTCGATTCATTCAAGTGTTAAGAAGATACTTGATTTTTTCCAAATTTTTAAAATGACATTTTATGTTTTAAAAAAATTATTTCTTTTGATAAAGTCTTTTTAGTGGCAGCGCGCGGAACCCTATTTTCAACGTCAAATCAAAGTTATAAATAATGAAGATAGATTTTTGGGAGTCGGATCTTTTTATTGGAAATTTCCTCCTCTTTAACGAGCTATTTTCAAAATTGCTTAAATATTAATATTTTTTGAGTTATTAACGAAAAACTAAATACCATTTTTTTTTAAATCTCATTTTGTTAATAACAATTGCAATTTTTTACCTGCACCAAAATCCTTCAAGAACATTGTTCCAGAGTTAATTCCGAATCGAATGAGCTATCGCTCATATATTTATCTCAATTTTTCATGTTTTCGAACTCAGACTATAGATGGGATGGATGGATATTTTCAACCCATTATAAATGAAAGAGTCTTTAATAAGGGAATATTTAGGAAAGGGCAAATTGAAGTTGTTTTTTGGCGAGTGGTGTTTGCGTTATTCGAAAACCGATTTTGATTTTTTACTATGAGACATATAGTTTCAATAATGAAAATTGATATTACAGTGAGGATTTTCTTTTCCTTAAACAGTAGTGCAACAATCTCGTGGCTTTGTTTACACAGAAAACGTACAGCTCTTTTCTGTATAACTAAAATTGATTGTATTGTTGACAAAGAACATGCACTCCAGATAGGGATTCCATATCTTAGGTGAGATTCTATGAGAGAGTGATATGTAACTTTGGCAGCAGCAAATCCTAACTCACAAGATGTCAGCTTCACAGCATAAGACCCAAAGGACAATTTTGATTTGAGACACCTTATATGATCTTCAAATTTTAAATCATTGTTGTTGTTCCTAAGATCTTCTTAGAAAACATTGCATGATGTTGCATGATGCATGACGAAATAACAATTCTGAAGATATAGGTAACTTTTCAAGGAAAATGAATAAAAATTCTAAATTTGGGCGGTGATATGTATAAAAAATATTGCACGAAACCCGATACTGTTGTTCTGTGGTGTGACATCGGTCAAAAATTAAAGAGTTGTACATTAACTCAATCTGTTTTATAAATATATATATACCTACATGAAACATGTTAGGTAATTTTACTGAACATATATCTCGAAATATCAGACTGAACTGCCAATTTTTCATCGGACGAAATTAAAAATAATCGTGGAAACATGTTATCTTGTGGTAAACGTCTACGATAATTGTTTGTGATTGGAACATAATTTGATGCAAGTTAAAAATTGGCTCGGTACAACGGAATAAAACTTTCAAGTGTCCTGAAAACGTATTATTCAAGTAAAAAAATTGCCTTGAAAATAGATTCCTTGAGATTATTTACTGAAAACACGTTTCAAAGAATCAAACTTCGGTCCAGATGTTAATATTTTTTTTAGGTCGTGAAAAAAAAGTGGGTAGTTAGCGAGTGTTTTATTATAGCGTTTGAGATTGGAGGACGGAAAAACTATTGATTGCAATTCTCTAGTATTTAAGGTCAAGATTTAACATACCCGTAATATTTATTCACAGTTCGTTTGGTAGGTAGAGGAGCGGAACACAGTGAAATTTGATTTAGGAATAAAAAACTCAAAGTTTGTGTATATCTCCGCCCATGAGGAGAATGCAACGAATCTGTTTTTATGAAATGGAATATTTTAAATAATCTGGTCAGCTACAGAATGATAACGAATATAATTTATTGATGAAACATTTGCATAAAATAAGTCAACAGATACTGCGTCGTAGAAAAAAGTTTCTACTTCTTCATCTTCATACAAAAAATGTGAAAACTTCCGAAGGAAGGGTAAAAACACCTCAGGTAATGCCAGACTCAACTCCCTACACTGTAGGTTAATGGACTGACTACTCCCCTGGCTAATATCACGAAGGGCGTTGGATTATATCCGACAGATGATTTCCAATAATTGAAAATCGAATTTCGGATATGCGGTTGGTTACCTCTTTCACAGGTAGATGGGGCGATGACAAACCTGTCGTTTGTTGTCTGCTTCAGCGTAGTTCGAGGAATAATACTGTGAAAGAATTCGATTTTCAATTATCGGAAATCATCGACTTTATGTTGATTACACCTTGCACTGACTAGTGGCCTTACAACAAGTGTGTTCCAATAATTGAAAATCTTTGGCGGCATCTGTGTTGCTAACAGCATATGCGGGAATAACATCAGTGAAGAATCCTGCACTGACACTGTCGGATATAATCCAACGCCCTTCGTGGCACTACCTAGGGAAGTAGTTGTTTTCTGATAGGTGTCAGTCCATTAACCTACAGTGTAGGGAGTTGAGACTGGCTTTAACGAATTGTTCCTTCAGTTGATTTGATTTATAGTCAATCTTCAAGTATTCATACTAACTATATGTGAAATGTGTAGATTATACATTTAAGTTTCTATCACTTCAGTTCAAACTAAAAAAAAATAACTGAATACGTGAATATTGAATCACACAATAAAAAGTACTTTCGACACAACTATTAAACGTATTCGTTATGAAATTGAAACAGATATCATTCATAGGAACCCTACACACTATAATATATGAAAGAGTATCGATATAAAATTTCACTTACATGAACACCATCATTCTCAATGGTGTACTTTGAAGTTTCGGAACAAGACGCCGATTTTATCACCTCCTAAGCACCGTTGTAGATAATACTACAAGATGAAGTACTTATTTCACTCATAATGTCAAGATTTCATGTTGAATAGAACTGGCCGATAATTGATGAAAATCCATATCAAAACTAATAAATGCAGTTTATTGTATGATTTTCACTATAAGGGGTTTTACAAAAATCGCGACACGTGTTTCGCTATACAATAGCTTTCTCAAGCATAAATTAAAACTAAAAGTTATTTCTGAATTACAACCATTCTATATAATAACCTGTTATGAATCTACCTGAAAAGGTCAGGTATGAATTCATTAACTATATCATAAATTTTTTGTAAATATACCTAATGTTACGTTTTTTCCCGTGGGTTGATCAATAATTGACTACACTGGATAATCAAACTTAACTATATTTCACTTTGAATACACAAATACTTTAACTAAAACTTCAACTATTATTTGAATGTCTGTCGCCTTACTAAATCACTTCGCGTACCGGACTGTAACTTCCATTTGACTGTCTGAATGTCTATCGCCTTATTTGATCACTTCGCGTATCGCACTGTATCTTCCACTTCACTGTTTACTTGACTATGCTGATATGCCCACCACCAACGCTTAAATGTCGTGATCGAACATCGTTGAATTTTCGCCGAAGTTCCATCGACATCGGTAGCATGACTCTCGCTGCTTCTCGAGCAGCAGAGAACATTGGGTACTCCCGCGCTCTTAGCTACGTCACGTTTGGTTTATGGTTGTCAATGGCGGCTGGCATTACTTTCTTTCAGGCATGATCTACAACACTAACTATTTTCACCTGGAAATGAACAGATTCAATAATGGGGAATTATTCAATTCAGTTTGATCGTTCATAAGATATTAAGCGTTTTTGAATTTGTTTATTTCCATACCCTCCAACAGGTTGTTTCAAACCTTTCTTCTGGAAATGGAGGGGCTTGTATTCATGGTTGAACTCATGTTCTATTGTTATCAAGTGAGTGGCATATGTAGAATTTATTTTTCCATTGTGGAAACTATTTTTGTGTTCCTTTATGCGGGTTTTGAACGTTCTTCCAGTTCGACCTATATATGTCACCAGAAGAAACAAATCTACTAATGTCATGATAACAATTATCACATTTTTATCATTATTTCATTTCCGATTACTACTAACAGCAGTCAATATAATGCGAGAGCAGTGGTCGTGTTTTTTTTTTCATTTTGTGAAACAACCTTTTTTGGATGGGGTACCTTGTTTGTTGAGAGCATATTCGGCTACAGCTGATTTTCTGTTCAAAAAGGCGAGTCCCTATTTCTTTTCGTGGTTCCAATGTAGACCGAACCGCATCTACAAGGAATCTGATATACCCGGGTGTTGCTGAAGGTTCTCTGGGGTCCTCAGCTGACCGTCAACTTTTTCCGATGGTTTTCTGTTGGCCAGTCTGGTCCGTAACATTTTTAACAAAGGAAAGGAAAGTTTTTTCCTTGACTAGCCTAACTGGGGTTCTTTTGACATTCTCTATCATGGGTCGTATGGTCCGTTCGAATTCTCCCCCGCTGTATCCATTCCCATTGAAGGCATTTTTCAGGTGTTTGAGTTCCTCAGCAAGACTCTCAGTGTCACAGTTTCTGCGTTAACAACGGGAACAGAGCACGAATTCGGGCACAACTTTACCACATCGCGTTTGATAATGTCTCCCGTCAAGCATATAACCTTGCAGAAATCGGCCGCAAAACCCGGAAAATTTCTTTCACACAGCAAATATTCATGTTACACAGGTGGTAAAGACATTCCCATGGTTCAAATTGAAAGGGGTTTATTTTCTAGGAGAAATTAGTTTCTGGGAAAAAATATTTTTGGCTTTCTATTTCTTCTCACTTATAGTTTCTAGTTATGTTTCTACCGTGTGGACCCTGCACGTGTATAAAGTTCTCCATCATATATTTCCTATTTTTCAGTTTGGGGAAGGTGAAAATACTCAAAGAATATAATGAAAAATTGAACCTGTTGTAGAAAATGAGGAGTGCAATCATTCTTTTACAAATCCTTGTAAATGTGACACAATGAGCCTGATATATTTTTCTAAACCATTACAAAATAAAAGCTTTTTTGTCGTAGAGTTTCATTGAGATGAATATCACTCAAAAAATGAAAAATGAGCAATCAATTGATTTCAAAGGATTTAGAAACAATAATTGATTATTCAGAACATCTTGGACTTGAACTGAATTTTGAAAAATGTGAGCTCTTTCAACTCCGAATAATATTTCCGAATCCATCATTTTGAAATTGGCTCCTGGCCTAAGAATTTTGGAAAAGTTTAAATGGAGTCTTCTGGGTGCTCCTCTTTCTAAAGATTCACTTTCAGAAAATCTTCGAGAAAAACGGGAATCACTCAAATTGCTGACCACCAGATTGAATGAACCTCCAAACACGTTACATTTTTTCTTTTGAAAATTTGTTTGGCGATTCCAAAATTCATGTATGCCCTCAGATGTTCCTCCACTTGGTCAAGTCAGTTAAAGCTTGACGAATTTGATAATTTACTCCGCAACACGACGGAATATGTCACAAAGAAACATTTCAATTATGATTCATGGCTCCAAGCAACGCTTCCTGTAAACCTTGGCGGACTAGAGCTACGCTCGGCTTCTTCCTTAGCTTTACCAGCTTTTCTGTCATCACTCAATAGTGTTTCTGATCTTATCGATTCCATCCTTCCTTCCATATTTATCAATATTAAAGACGTTTTTATGCTGAAGGTAAATCACCTGGGCATGCCGCAACTAATATTGCTCCTCCTACAGATAAAAAGAAAATACAAAGTGAATGGGACCGACGTCTTCTGAACATTATAACTGATAAACTTCTGAAATCTACAACTGTATACGATAAGGCTCCTCTGAAAGCAGCAATGATCAAGGAATCGAGTGCTTGGCTGAATGCTTTACCTGTTGCACACCATTAGACGATGAATCTTTCAGAATAGCAGTAGGACTTAGGATGGGTTCATTTATTTGTGTGCCTCATACTTGTGTTTGCGGTAGTATAGCTGATGAGAAAGGTATACAAGGTTTGAGTTGTAGGAGAAGTGCAGGGCGTACATCTCGACATCATCAAGTGAACGACATATTGAAACGAGCTATATAATCAGCGGATGTTCCTGCAATTATGTAACCCTTAGGTACCAGTCAAGATGATGGTAAACGACCAGATGGTATGTCTCTCATACCATGGAAATACGGTAAACCTGTGGTATGGGACTTCACTTGCGTTGACATGGTCGCGGCTTCCCATCTAGCCGGAAGTTCGAAGTCTGCTGGAACCGCAGCATTGTCTGGCGGAAAATTGAAAAGAAAAAATACCAAATTCTTGGTAACAACTATCTGTTCCATCCAGTAGCGGTTGAAACTTTTGGTTTGGTTCGAAACAAGCCGAGATATGTGGATATTCATCAGTCTCCTATTGAGGTTAATTCACAAGTGATTGATCCATTTTCTTCTTTTTCAGTGCGGTCAATGGACTAAGGTCATTCGTGCCCTCCAAATATGAGTTGCAGTCCTCGTGGTTCTGGTTTCGTTTCAGTGGAAGAGCTTCATGAAGCAAGAGCCGAATCGATCCCTCTACGAAATCCTTTTTCACTTGGAAGGATCGATCGATTTTGAGAAGAATATTGGATTAGACAATTCAGGAAATACTTGCTACATGAATAGCATTTTGTAAGTGTTGTTCATGACGAAAAATTTCAAGAACAAGGTTTTAATGATGAACGTCTATGAAGTCCACTAGATACTCGTTAGGACAACAAGAGGACTGTTCTGAATTCTTGGGGTTCTTGTTGAATACTCTTCGTGGGAAAAACAATAGCAGAATCAATACTCTTGACGGCTCTGGATTGAATGATTTCATACTGCCTATCTTGTCTTGTGTATGTAAATCTTTTGCGGGAAAAATCGTCACCTGTTTACTTTGCAGTAAATGTTCAAGAAGTAGTGAAAACGTAACTTCATCTAGCGTTTCCTAATATGACTAATAACCAGTCCGTGCAAAGCTTATTGTTGAATCATCTGATGATCGACTGTATTGCCAAACATGCGCCAAACTAACTGACTGTTATAAAGAAACAAGTATAGCTGAGGCACCAGTCAATCTAATAATAACACTGATGATCTTCAAACATGACTCAACCTTTGACGGAAGCACCAAATTCTTACGAAGGTTCGAAATAGATGAACACTTCAATCTAGCAGACCATTATCACAATATTCATGCAGTCATTGTTCAATGTGGTTCTGGCGTTGAATTTGATCATTATTACGCCTTGGTCAAAGACGAAACGGACTGGTTTAAGTTTGACGATAGCCGTGCCTCTGGAGACACTCTACATTTTGTTTTATGAGAGAGAGGACATTGGCAGATCAAGATCTTCAGGGTTTTCCTGCAGCTGAAAAAGCAAATGCGCCACTGGAATCAATGAAGTCGCCCCGGTGAGCTAATTAATTTATATTGTTGTTTTTATTTTTATTGTTGTTTTATAATTTCACAAATAAATATTTTATATATTGATCGAGATTACGAAAGAAGTTCATGCAATATATTCATAGACATGGACCATGTGGACGATATGTGACAATAAATGAAACATGGATCCATCATTTCACTCCAGAATGAAAACTATCGTCATCTGGGTGGAGAGCAACTGGTGAACCACGTCTAAAGCTCCCGAAAGCACAGCAATCGGCTGTAAAGCTTTTTGGCTTTTCGGGATGTGCGTGGTGTAATATTCATCAACTTCCTTGAGAAGGGAAATACCATCAACAGTGAATATTGGAGCGTTATTAAAGCGTTTGTTGGCCAAAATTGCAAATGGCAAATAAATGACAAAGGAAAAAAAATTGTTTCATCAAGATAACGCACCGTGTCACAAGTCAATCAAAACAATGGAAAAACCACATGAATTGAAATCCGAATTGCTCCCACATCCACCGTATTCGCCATATTTGGCTCCCAGTGACTACTGGCTGTTGTTAGCAGACCTCAAAAAAAGCTCACCGGTAAAAAATTTCGCTCGACTGAAGAAGTTATTGATGGAAGTGAGGCATATTTTGAAGCAAAAGATAAATCGTCAGAGCGGCGCTGAAATGATTGTGTGGCTCTTAATGGAGATTACGTTGATGAATAAAGCCAATTTTGAACTATTTGAACTATACAATTTTCACAAAATTGAATAAAGTATTCAGAACAATATATTTAGTGGCAGACCCCTTTACTTAGTTTATTTTAATCATATTGTTGTTTATCTCACTTTAATATAGTCTTTCACTTCTGTGATGAGGTGAGACACAAATTTCATTCCAGTTGAATTTGTCGCGTGCTTATAACTATTCGTAAAATTTAAAATCAACGATACATTCTTGAAGGCAAGAAGCATCGTAAATTCCACAAAGTAACCTCGGTTTTTCACGTTTCGTCGTTTTAATAGGTCCTCGCCCCACCCTCCGAACCTTCATCGTCGGATTAGAAATAATTAGAAACGTGTAACCTCCAAACAAAGAGTTATTTGTCATCTGCTGTGTCGTTGCCAAACTGACTAGAAATAAATAGAACTTGGAACAGAAATCTGACAAAGCTTTGAGGATTGATGAAACTTGTTAACAAAATCAGTATCTCTATCATGAATTATGGTGAAATCTGTTTGATCCTCACTCATAGTTTGATGACAATATTTTATGATGCGAATTGCATGTACTCTTCATTCTGGAAGAGTATAAGTTTTCAATAAATTGCACAAGTTGAAAGGTATTTCTAGAATCAACTTTTAGCCTGACAGAGAACACAGATTTTCTCAATTTACAGCAATAAAAATTCAGATTGGTAAGCTTGTCGTTTCCACCTATTTCTGTAAACTTTTGAATACATCCGTGATGGCGCTGCTGTCCAAAACTTGTTTTCTTCAGTCGTATATAGATGACAGCAAAATAGCCTAGTTGCCAGAAATCTTGACACAATCAATGATGCTTGTTCAACAGATTAAAATGTGACTTGGTTTGGACTATATTTCGATTTGGTTTATTCATTTCATCTTCCTGAAAATTTACTTCCTTGTGATGCACTGTTTGGAACCTTTGGTGTAGTAATGAATATTACTGAAGATTTTTCCCAACATCAAATCGTTATTTTAACACTTCGACACGTGTTTCGATCACCAAGTCATCAGGATTAAGTTTGATCAAGCATGATCTCCCTCTTGAAGATGATCATGCTTGATCAAACCACCAAACCGTTATTTTAACACTTCAACACGTGTTTTGATCACCAAGTGATCAAGATCAAGTTTGATCAAGTTTAATCAAGCATGATTCATCTTCAAGAGGAAGATCATGCTTGATCAAACTTGATCTTGACCACTTGGTGATCGAAACACGTGTCGAAGTGTTAAAATAACGGTTTGGTGGTTTGATCAAGCATGATCATCTTCAAGAGGGAGATCATGCTTGATCAAACTTAATCTTGATGACTTGGTGATCGAAACACGTGTCGAAGTGTTAAAATAACGGTTTGATGTTGGGAAAAATCTTCAGTAATATTCATTACTACATCCAAACGGTTTGTTGGTGGGGGAAAACTTCAGTAATATTATTTACTGCCTTGTTCAGGTCTATAATTCAGTTTTTGTGTTGAGTCAATCACTAAGTGAAATGAAAATGAAGTACGATTTCGCTTCTATGGTGAAATGTACCGATATGAATAGTAAAAAACACCACTTTTCTAAAACCGAATCAGACATTTACCAATCATGGATTGGAATAAAAACCCCTTCTTACGAAAACCTATCTGTTTGGCAGGTTTATGACAAATATATTGTTTTCGAGCAACATGTTTTCCAAGACTGTTCACATGTGGGTACCAAAAGAGCCTTGAATAGAGCTGCTTCAATATTGTACGATCATTGTTATTGAAATTTCGGATATAAATACTGCATGTTGAGACAAGAAGAGTTGAATACATGTTATTTGAAACATTCTCACTGGAATTTTCAGATCATTGTGATGTTTTAGTAAATTTCATTCAATATTTGATTTCTATAATCAATTCTTTTCTGAAGCTTTCATTCCGTTCAAAATTTCGTGAATAGACTTTTACACATCAGATCTTTGCTACAAACATTTCAAAATTTATAAGCTTCTAGATACAGACACAATCAGTGATTGGCGCATTAGGTTTCGTCGCAAAAGAGTATTCAGTTTCCGATCCAAATATATTGCTGTTATGTGTGGCTATCCGTTGTTTCAAATAGAACTGAGAACTGTGTTATACTGTCATAACTGTCATAGGCGGTTAATATGGCCTAGGCTCCTGCAGCAGTTGTGACCATGAACATAGACTTGTCTGGTTGAAGTTTTTTTAAGTATACGTGGCCTGCTGCTTATTCTGATTTCAATAAGCCAGCAATGCTCATGTTTACAGGCTACATGTTGTAACAGCTTCATGAGTGAGATTCACTTTTTGAATACTACAAATATAATTTTTGCAGTAATAATCAGCTCACTGACTTGATTTTTGTCATGTTTGTTAAGGTCTATCCATTACAAGTGATCTGTCAAGTTTTTCTGCTCTTTTTTCTTGCCTAAAATTCTTACATCTGGTTTCAATATTCGTTTTTGTCGTATTGGAAATTCCATTTTATTTGTAAGGAAAATGTGATTTGATCAATCAATTTTGACAGTATTTATCATCACAAATTTAGCTTTTCGTTGGAAGCTAACCATGTCGCTTTCGTCGGCAGGTAGTTATTTCTTTCTAGAAGGTCCTACAAAAAATTCGAAGAGACTGAGGTCAACTGAAAGTCTTTCTGAGATGTGAGGGTTGAGAATTCTTGCTGGTGTAGTCGATATAACATAATCGTTAGGAATTAACACGCACGGTTCTATACCCTTTACTCAACATAGTATGACATTCTATATCATACCTATATAAGGAATACTATGGAGTCCTTGGCGATACCATTTGAACATCGACGCATTCGCCATAACATGTAATTGGAATCGATCGCATCAACAAGATAAGTGTAGGTTCCAGTGGTTTGCTCAAAAATATAACTGATCCTGCTATACCTTCTTCGAATAACCTTCGTTGCCTATTAGAAAGCCCAACAAGATATTGTTATATACTATATCTACTCTCAATGATTTACAGAGATACCTCATTCATGATTTATTTCATGGTTACAGAGTTTTCAAGATATCTGCTGGATTTATAAATCATATCACGGTCAACCTATCCCGTTTTTGTTTTCATTCATTTCTTTCTTCCATGATTGATTCCTTCCTGAGCTGCTCCGCTTCTGTTACTTGTTTTCAGCATTGAAAAAATGTTTTGAGGTATTAAAGCATATTGTTGAATTCGTTTTGTAGTAACAAAGGGCCAAACTACTCGTAGGAGCTATTGATGACGACTCTCAGTCTTTGCTGAGACTGCTGCAGTAGCAAACGAAACATCTACTGCTTCAGGTTCCAATCGACCACGGAGCATCAGCCGGCCGTGAATGCCTATGTTCTTATAATGTTCCACTATTCCCGGTTTGCAAGTTTCTCTTTGATTGGCATTTTCTTGTTCTCGCCTATACGGACTTTCAACGGTCTCTTGGTTTCACCGATATACGATTTGCCGCACTCACATGTATCCAGTTAATGCAGTTAATGCAGTTCTTCAACTTGTTGAAGTAACAATTTTGTTGGGAATTTTTCTTCACGTCGCCCAGATCCTTGTCGTAACGATTCTTCTCTTGGTAGATTGGTATTGGTTTCAAATAATGTTGAAAAATGAAAAAATAAGTTGAACAAAGAGATAAAACGTACCCAAAGGTATTCTGATGATGAAACTATGATACACTCGTATAGTATCGTTCTAGAAGAGTTCCTGTTTGCATGTGGTAGTTTGGTTTTCGTATGGTTGTTGCAGATTGCCAATGGATTCTGGCGTTATAGTTAGATTCATATTTTGATGTTTTCCGTAGGACTTTCACACAAGGAAAAGATTTATGGTAAATATCAATCGTTTATAAAATCTCATTTTCTACAAGACAATCATGTATTGAATTAGTTGGCAAATTTTGCTACTTTTTTCTCAATGACAAGAAAAATTCCGCCCTACCAAATCAGCTACAGCCCGGAAAAAAATATTTTCAAATGTCTATGTATTTAGATTTTATTTTATTTTATTTTATCTATCATATTTATTTTTTATTTTTATTATTGACTTGTTCTATGTCATCATGTTATGATCGTTATGAACGAATAAATATTATTATTATTATTATTATTAATAAAACTGCGAGTTTTCGTCAAATGAGCGACGATGAATAGTTTTCTCCCCAAAAAAACTCTTTTGCGGTTTCGAGACGCGACAACACCGTTCTCCTGCAACCTTGCGTTCGTATCAAGTCGCTCTCTTTCGCGGACTGCTTAGATCGACTTAGCTAACTAAGCAGGCTTAGGAAACGCGAAACAACGCATCGTACTCAGTTGTTTCACATCGCGTTCGGTTGGCGCGGATTTGATATCAGCGCCTGCTCGCTTGACCCGACTTACCGTTACTCTGTCGCTGCCAAAACAAATGCATTTCGCGAGCACGGAGTGCTAGACTTTGTGACCGCAGGGGTGGTTTGTGTAAGATAAGGCGACCCCAGAGGAGGTTTACCGCGGATTTTGGTACTTGAGTGATTCACAGAAGGGACTAGTTGGTGGTGTTTGATTTTGGATTTGCGAACGACTATTTGTGTTGTGAATAATGTTGACATAACAAAGATTGCTTCAGTGTGGATTTTGTGACAACTATACAGTGTGTAGTGTTTTCGAGTGGCTCAGTTTGGATTACCGATTGGATTTATTTTTTTCGGGTGGAATGTTCATCAGGTTAGATTTTTTTATTTTGCAAGTTATTGGTTTCGACGAATCGCAGTAGTTTTTGAAAAATATTTAATTAGACGTATTTTTGTCCGCTGATCACGAATTTCAAGACGATGAACTTGTAAAACTCGTAAAATGACAATACCTTGTTTTCACGATCGCATGTTGTGGACCATTATTCATCAATTTTTAAAGAAATAAATAAAAAAGTTTCATTTCATCTGAATAACTATAATTTTAAAGTAATGTGAACTCCACTATAGTTTTATTATTATTTATCGACCATATTATACGCAAAATAAGTCAAAAAATGAATATTATGTTATCAATTTCCAAATTTTACTCACCATGGTCTTGAGGGCAAAAAGATCATCACATTTTTGTTCTATCTTATTCATCAAAGTGTTATTACTTGTACTTTCTTGTCAGTTTAGCCTTCCTTCGAATGAACATTATACACAAACTACAAATGTTTATTCACTGTGGAAGGTTCATTCTAAATGGCAAAGAAGAAGGTGACATTCCCTATATTTCCGATAGCCATATAAACTAAACACATTGCAATAATTTCAAATTCAATTTTGTGTCAACAGAAACAAGAAAATACGTAGTTTAATTCAGTTTTGTAAACAACTAACTTGTCCGCGACTTCATTTTTGTGGACTTTAGCTTATGGATTTTCCCATATTTTCTAACAGCAAAAAATTTTCATGTATTTGTCTCTAATAGTATTTCAGAAAATCATTTCACAAACTATTCATTTCTGCAAGATTGCCAAAACGAACAGTAATTTTTTTGGATGGGATCAATTCAAGACCAATCAAAATATCTCCCCACTACAGGTTTCCAACTTCAAAACTGACGAAATTCAATATTTTTCCCCCTTGGGGGTGGAATTTCCTGATTCCCTTTCTTGATGCTTAATGACGCTATACAAAGGACCTACCTGCATATTTCAAGATTCTAGGTTCAGTAGCTTCGTCTGTACGTTAATACAAGAGCGGTCAACAATTTATATTTTTACTTTAAAAATACATTAAATGAAAAACTATGCCAACTGCACCAAGTAATGAATAGCTTCGAGAATCGAATTATATTACCTATAAAGAAATTCGTAAACTAACACAACCGTCAACGACGTCTACCCTCACGCGTCTGCCCACGTTCGGGTCGCGTTTTCGGCGATGGCGCTTCATTGCTTTTAAACGATTCGTCCAAATTATTTAGTGTAAAGAGCAATTTTAATGCTGAGTAAGTACCTACTATGTTTTTACGGGACAACTTTTTATGGTTTTTGATCATATAAAGTATTTTCCTGCTGAATTAGTCCTAGAAAGAACAAAATATGATATTTTGCAATCAAATAAATATCTGAAATTTTCACTTTCACAACTAAGTCCGTACTTTTGAAGTCTGATTTCAGAAAAATGACAGCGTAGTAGTTAGCAATATTTTTGTGATATTTTGAAGGATCAGGATACCTCAAAGTTGCCTAGGAACTAAGAAAATGTTTCTTTTAATCTTCAATCAATCAAAAGTTGGATATTGAATAATTCATCATTCAATTTTCGGAGGAAATTTGTGAATAGACAAGTAACTAACTGTCCAGTGATTTATATTACGGAGTAAATTTTTGGGGAGAATTTTTCATTTTTTATTATACTTTTGAAGATTCTCTAATGATTTATTATTGAATATTTTTTGACTTTTGAGTCACTGTATCCTTTAAAGTTAAGCCGGAGCCCCAAATTTCGACTTTGGGTTCATAATCACCAGACAAAAATACATAGGTCTAATTTTAAAGTTTCCGAAAACAAAAGCGAGATTTAAAAATTAATATTTACCGTTGTTTTTCTTGAATATCTACCGTTGTTTTTCCTTGTATTCTTTTGGACCTGTTTGTATATTCGTTGAAAGTATCATTGTTTAATTAAAAGGATGTGGTGGATTAATGAACGGCTAATGAGCGCTTTCTTATCTTAACGTCGCCTCAATAAAGGTGTGTGTTTATAGTTCTACTGATACTAATTTTTTATCACAAATCTACACGGTCTATAACAGCATCAATTGACAATATGAAAGTATCATATCTTCATATAATCGTCTCAATTTTAGGTTTTTGTTAGTCATAAGTCATAAGGTAAGATGTTTACCTTCCTTAACCTATCTCTTTTTACTGAACTAATTCGCAACTGAGCCAGGTCAGAGACACTAATGGAGAATCAACGACAACTGAAACAAAAAAAATTGATTGTTCATAGTAAAATATTGAATATATTTTTACCTTTTCATTCCTTCATTATACAGTGCATTCCATTTTAAACGAGCCGCTCTGAATAAGTCACTTTATATATTGAGAGTATGAAAATCAACCCCTTGTCAGCGATCCTCACACAACGCTCGTGTCAAAAAAATTACAAATAGTAATAATTGACCATGGCACCATGTTTGAAAGATCTTTTAATTCTGCATCCAACCCTTTGAGACTTTGAACAATATAAACATAAACAGTTTCCAAGGCAATGTCGGAAAAAATAAAATATCGAGTTAAACACTCTTTTGAGTTTATATTCAAATCAATCTGAAAGATCAAAATGAACACACAATTTCACTATTTGAAATGTTCAAAACGGGCATTAATAATTTATACAAATGAAAATAATAGAAATAAGAACTCACGGTGGAAATTCTCTTGTTTAAGTAGACAATGAGGTCCTGTGGATGATGTTTATATCTGGAATGGAGACTGACGGACACCTCAAGTATCGGCCAGTTCTTTCCAATTATGAGTCAAGTAGATGCCATTTCAGTAGACGCCGACTTCAGTAAATCTTTTCACAAAATCCACCACAAGAATTTATAAAAACAGATATACCGAAACAAATCAACATAATGTCAAGCAGATAATAGAAGTCAAGAAGATGCCATTCAATTACACCGACTTCATTAAATTTGTTGGTGTAACAAATCTCTTCCGAACTGGTTCCTATATTATTCAACAAACTGTCGTCAAGGTGTCCGTATTGGTAACTACACCAATATATACAGACATGAGGTATATCATCTGGTATCTCTCAAAGATCATATCTAGCCCCCCACACTTCAATATATATATATATATATATATATATATATATATATATATATATATATATATATATATATATATATATATTGTCGGTATTTCGAGATGTTTAAGATTTTCGAATTTTTCCTTATATGCTGACTGACCATTTTAAAATATTCCACACTGTGTTTGATTTGAATGACTCTCTACTGATAAAAGAACACCACAACAGTCTTACTCAGTATATACCACAAAAATAATGCGCTTCATTGAAACTTCGTTAATGTTATCATATTACATTTCGCCGGAACAATACCATTAATTGTGATTTCAGATTAGAATACAATTTACGTAATTGTAACGGAGAAAAAGAGTAACGAATAGTTTTTTCGGAAATGATTTTCCTTAAACACATCACTCATAGCACTAAGAAAGCATATAAAATGGGTTTATTGAAGGAATAAATTACTCTTTCAGTAATCTAAAACAATCCAACAGATTGAATGTCGTATGTATATAGTCGCTGAGCTGAGCTTCAACAATTTGAAACCGTCACTACATCATGCATACGAAACCAATACAAATTTATCGATTACGCCAGCAAAAAATATTTCTGAGATTCACCAACGAGTCGACCAAGTAGCTGCAATCTAGTGTGTCGAAGACACCACTAAAATCTTCACTTGTCAATTGAATATATTCATAGATCTTCACTATACATTTTGCCAATCACTATTCCGCAAAACATTTTAGAGCATATGTTGGATTTAACCATGTAAGTAATATCTCCCTCTACAGTAAGTACTGGTAATTAATTTGTTATTATTTGTATACATTTACAAGTATTTCATAAACTTTCTTCATCCATTTAATTAGGCTGTAATAGATTGGATAATAATGCTGATAAATAAATGAATAAATAATTACCATTACGATCACAGATCTAACTTTTCTTACTGTTTTTTGAGTATATAATCTGAAAAATAAACAATATCGAACTCGTCACAAATGATTTTATCAATTCTCCTTTATTTTCTTCTGGAATAAATCAAGATCATGGGTTTCAAACAATATTTAATTTGGACCAACTAAAATTGAGAAATATCTTTTTATAATGTTTCCACTTATGGCACAAATATGTTTAATCTGAAAGTAACTCACTAGTGACAGGTTTTTATTTCACTACAGGAAAAGTAATTTTGAATGAATATAATAATGATCCATGGAAAAATTTCAAAATATTCAATGGAGTGGTCTTATTCCGCATTGATTTGAATTTTGTACTGATCAATAGAACAGACATCTGTAATTCAATTTCAAATTCAACAGAATATTATAAATTTGAACAAATTATTCTTAGCAAAACCCACTGATATACAGTACGTGAGTACATTCAAAATAATGTGATTGTTGTTAGTTTAAATGTTAATCATTTAGTATTCAATAAATCAAACGCACTATTCGATGCAAACAATGGGGTCGTCCATATTTTGGTTTTGTTGTCTAATTAATCAAGTTACTTCGTGGTTCAACGACTTGTGCAGCCCTGAGATATTTATTAGAATTGCTGAAAAAACAGAAAGGAATACAGAAGAAAAACAATCCAAAACTTCTTAAATTTTAACATCTCAGTATGGAAGTTAATGAAATTGCGAAATACAAAGGCGACACATTCATATGTATGGACAACATTGTATGTAGATTTAGTTCAAACTTCTTCTTGAAGATGATCACTTGGTGATTGAAATACGTGTCGAAGTAGTAAAAATAACTGTTTGGTATTGGGATAAAATATATATCCATTGATATTTTTCTAAAAAAACAATGTTTGTTATCAGAAGAATCATAAAATACAAATCATATGATAGAATTTAGCTTATATAAAGAGGGAAGGAAACAAAAACACCTCAAAAGTGCTGCTTTGTTCCCTCCTGTTCACAAAAGAGGATACTTATGCCCCCTAACTCACAAGCGATTTTGGTGAAATAGGCGACACGTGTGAATCGTTGTATTCATTCCACGTGCCACTATATAAGAGTGTAATGCCCGTTGTAAGTAGTCCCAATGTGATTCGAAATTGTATATAGATTGTAACGACAAGGAGCTACATTGTCTGCTGCATAATTGCTCATATCTAATCATATTCATAAAGTGAACATTCAATTCCTGATAGTGGAAATACATACTCGTACATCTGTTTTATGACAGAGTTTCCCATTCAGCTCAATATTGCCCCAAAGTTAAAAATAATCATTTTAATGTTTGGGGAAAATATTGTATGTTCCATAATAAGCATTCCATCACTAATATTGATGTTTTCAATAAATAATATTCATTCCTGCTGTATTCTATTATTAAAATACACCTTTTGATCCTTATAGTGAACATGTTTCAATGTTAACCAACATAAAAGTATTGAGCGTGGCCATTCAATTAGAGTATCCTAAAAGTATAGGGTGTTTCATAACTAAAGATTGAGAAAATTGAAGTTTTCCTAGTTAAGTAATTTTTTGTTGGGTGAAAAGGAGGTTGAAAACATAATATTTTTTAATTATTTTTCAGCGATAACATGCGAATCCTCTAAAGTTAAAAAAAATCTGTTTAAAATATGTTTTTACGTTAACCAGCTGTCGCTCCCCTACGAACGACAACCCTCAGAAGTCGAAACTTGTGCGGGCTAAGGATTAATGAGGTCTTACTTTTCAATTTGTGATTTCTAAAACGGCAATACGAGGTATGTTGAAAACATAAAATAAATGTTCAAATTTTGAGGGTTACGTACACTCGATTAGAGATTTTTAAGTTGGTATACTCGTCTTGAACATATTTTCACAGTTTCAGCTGTTTTCCATATTTAGTTTGTTAGTGAGAGGTATAAAAGTTAGAAGTGTTTTACGTATTCGGCGATTTTCAGCTATCGACAACAATGGATCAAAGAATTTGCATCAAATTTTGTGAGAAAATGGAATTAAGTGCCCAAAAATACTTAAAACGTTGGCAGTGGCATACGGTGATTGTACTCTGAGTCAGACATTTTTGTAAAAGTGGTACAAGCTTTTCACAGAAGGTCAAGAAGATGGGAACAACGACGCTTGACCTGCACTCCCCAGCACATCAACAACCGATGAAAATGTTGAGAAAATGATGAAAATTGTTATGGAGAAGTTGCTGAGGAGGTCGGCATATCGGTTAGCTCATGTCATGCAATTTTTTTCGAAAGTTTTGGACATAAAGCGTGTGACGGCGTAGTTCGTTACAAAATTGCTGAATTTGAATCAAAAAAATCGTCGCATGAGAATCGTTCTGCAATTGTTGAATGACGTCAACGACGATCCAAATTTGCTTGTTAGGGTCACAACTGGTGATGAATCATGGGTATATGGTTATAACATCAAAATGGAAAGCTCAGGACAGCATGCCAAATGTCACACATATTCGGATGGTCAATAAGGAGTATTATCTTGAAGTTATGCGCCGCTTGCTAGAAGCTCTACGCGGAAAAACATTTAATGGCTTCTGCATCATGAAAATGCACCTGCTCACTCGTCATTGCTGGTTCGTCACTTTTTTGCCAAAAACAACATTGTAATCAAGCCTCAGCCACCGTATTCACCAAATTCGGCCCATTGCGACTTTTTTCTCTTCTCGTGATTGAAGAGACCCATTAAAGGACGGCGGTTCGCGACGATTGAAGAGAATAAAACCAAATTGCTAGGAGAGCTCAAAGACATTCCAAAAAGTGCATATCAGAACTGCTTCGAGGATTTGGAAAAACACTGGCACAAGTGTATTACATCTGAAGAGACAAAATATAAATTGATGAATAAATAAACACCTGGTATACAGATGGATCGAAAACCAAACATGGAACGGGAGCTGAAATATACCGAGCGGATAGAAATCTAAACTACAGCTATCCGCTAGGACTATACTCATCCGTCTTTCAGGCGGAAGTGTATGTTATCTTGCAGTGTGCAAGGCTTATTAAATTGAGACCTCAAAGAAATGAGCGGATCAATTTTTTTACAGACAGCAAGCGCGCATTAGGGGCTCTGCCCCTACCCGAAGGTGACATCAAAACTGGTCTGGGAGTGCCATGAAGAACTGAATGTTCTTAACTTTGTACTGGGTGCCAGGGCATTCAGGAATCACAGGTAATGATACAGCTGATGAATGCGCTAGACGCGGATCATCAACTTCATATATAGGTCCTGAACCAGCTCTGGGGATACCAAAATTATTGGTACGAAACCAATAAGAAGCACACAGAGTACTGGAAAAAAGTACCTGGCAACAAACACAGTAGAACCTTCATTAGGGAACCGTTCGAGAAAAGAACTGAAGAACTACTTCAATATAGTAGGGATCGGCTCAGAATAATTACAGGGTTACTAACCGGTCATTGTCCGCTTAGAGGACACCTGAATAAAATGGGGCTGTACAACGGAGACCTCAGATGCAGGTTATGCAACGAAGGGATAGAAACAGCTCTACACATCTTATGCGAATGTAAGGCACTGAATCACAGGAGGCAGGCAATATATGGACGTACAAAATTACGCCCAGAAGAATATGACGAACATCCAACACGGAACCTGTACAAACTAGTACAGGCAACGAGACTGATGGAATGGGTGTAATGAGAAGATGGGAGAATAAACGCAATGAGCCCAAGAGGCTGCAGTGTTTCCTGGTAAAAAAAATATAGAAAAAAATAGCCTATTGTATATATATATATATATATATATATAATGGATGTTTGTTGGTAAGTGATAAACTTCTACATCGCTCAACCGATCGTGATGAAATTTGACATGTATAAGTAATTTTTCATAGAGAAGGTTTTTAAGCTATCAATTTTTCTGTAACTCGCTACTAGATGGCGCTGTAGAACAATTTTTTGAAAGCACTGTTCTATAACGCTGCGCACGCCTAAGTTCGTTGATTCTGATTCTGTCAAAACATTGGAACAGCAGCGATATAGCAACATAGTACTAGTATTTTATATAGATATTTTATTTTGTATTAATACATTACGTCACCAATTTACAGGAAAAACAATATCTATCTAATGAATAAATTGTCCATACTGAATGTCTCATTGTCTCCGGAAGAGGAAATGAACATTATTTTTTGAAGTACGGTAGAAATCACGAAACATCTGGGAGATCGTCGTCGATCTCCCGTGTTTGTATTGAAAGAATGAAAAATGTTGCAGCGAAATTCATGTGCATTTCCCGTGATGAATTCTGCTGTGCAGAGTATTCAATTAAAAAACATAAATGTAATAAATGAAATTCAAGCTGTATATGAAATTAATTGTATTAAAATGGAAATATTCGATAAAAAGTACCGCTGTTTCACAATAAAAAAATTTCAAGCCACGTGCAATTTCTGGTCGCTCAGGCCACATATGAACAATTCATGAGCGGCAAAGGTTTCTACTGAATGGACAGTACGTAGTGCCTAAATCTATGTCGAGTGGTGAGATCCGTGCGTGAGGTCACAGGGTTCGAGGTAAACAAGTTGCGTGGGCCATAGGTCAGTTCTCATTGCGGTTGCGAAACGAATTTGAGTTTTTCCAATTGAATTTTTCTTCCATCATTATGTTTCTTCTTTCTTTTTATATAGTTCCATACTTTAGATTCATTGGCTTTCAGATTTTTTGCTTTTTTTCAGCAATGCTACCTACACAATGAAATCAGTACTCAGTTATGAACAAGGTGTTGGATATTTTTGTTGGTTTTGGTGGAGGCATGGGTTAATTTGTTTTATACTCGGTCTATGGGCAATCAGGTAGGTGGATCAAAAAAGCAGAACTCAAATATCAAGATGTCTTACCTATGGACCAGGCTATGTTACTCGTGCGAAGCCGGGAAGCTTTTATCGAAACCTCTGTCTAGTCGCTTTGATATATTACAAAGCACCATATTGTTTGTCTATTTTATTGGTTCAGAGAAAGATTCGCGACAGCATAAATCTCTAAATTTGCCCATCTCACCATACAATTCAAATTAATATCTTAGGGAGTTATCGAAGAATAAAAACTAACGCACGACTAAATGAATTTAAGTAAACTTATGCTCCATGCGTGTTGGAGGAATTTCGGTGGTTTTGATTAACGTAGAGAATTAATTTGAAGGTTAAGGAGGGAAGGAAGGTTTGTTTTGTTATCTTTGGGTAGATAGGAAATTAAAATTATCAGTTCTGAACCTGAACTTGTTTGAGTGAAGTCGGATTGGGTCGCTAGTGGGGAATAAATTCACAGTAGTGAAGCTGAGAACTTGGAATCCTCTCTGCTAAAATCTTCGACCTTTCGGGGCAACCTGAACACGAATATAGTTCATTTCGAATGCTAACGAAATTGTAACGCAGGCTTTTTTGGGACACAACAGTCATAACATCAACTTTCAAAAACATCTATGTTTTTTTAATTAGATTCCTTTTATAAAAAAATATGATCAAAATCACATGACAACTCTTGTGGTAAGTACTATGAGCAGTTTTTTATATTAAAAAATAAAAATTGTTGTTATACCAAATCAAGAATTTTACGTATTCAAGAAAACCCTTCATTGTGAGATTTTCACTGAAGAGTTTTACAAAACTGCAACACGTGTTTCGCCATACAATGGCTTCTTTTGGCGTATCTTTACCATAAAGTAAAGAAGCCATTGTATGGCGAAACAGGTGTTGCGTTTTTGTAAAATCGTTTTGTGAAAATCTCACAATAAACTGGTTTTTGAATACGTTAGTTATGGATTTTCATCAAGTATCGGCCAATTCCTTCATATATATCAATAATTTAGTTGCGGTGAGGTGTACTCAATGCAGTTTTTTGCAACATAATTGATTACCGATTATATGTGACAGAAGAAGTTTTGAACCCTTCAACTGAATTTAAATTAAATACAAATTTGGTGTCAAACACCCACATATTGAGTATAAATAAAATATCTTGTTACATGCCTATTTGTTATAAACTGGGTTCTAAATCATGTTATGAATAAATTCTACCGTCTTGTTTCACGTGACTTCGGTTCGTTCGTTTTTGGAAATCTCTAAGCTCATGAATATTCATTACAATCAAAGTTGTAAACAAATATTTATCGTAAAAAACAGTACATCTGCAAGTGCAAGTATTCATTAGAGCACAATAGTACCTCTGAAAACAATGTAATATTTGAATTAAAACTGATGAATTATCTATAATTGGCAAAGTCATTGAAATTGCCTGTTATGCAAATCACTGATGAAGAAATAGTCAAGTTTATCCACATTTTAAATTGATTTACACATTTTTGCCCGAAGGTTTTTCATCAATACATTTTTCGTAATTTCTTCATACACTTTTCTTCATTTTATAATCAAATAATCTTATTTTTTTCACTGACTATGAATTTATTGCTTTGTTTGCGAATGTAAACTTGATCAACAGCACTCAATAATGTCAATCTTGATAACGCAGTAGTCAAAATTAATTTGATACTGTCACGGATTATTTGAAATTAAAATATATATATATATATATATATATATATATATATATATATATATATATATATATATATATATATATATATATATATATATATATATATATATATATATATATTACAATGTAGGTTTTCACGGATGGTAGAATATGATGTGTTGTTTTTCATCATATATATATATATATATATATATATATATATATATATATATATATATATATACACACATCGGAAAAGTCTAGGGATATTTTTAAAAATGGCAATAATTTTTTTTAGATCGCTTTAGGGAAAAAAAGTTGACGGGTGATTATTAAACGAATGTAACTTACAACAAAATTTATTGAATGGTCAAAAATACTGAGTGCGCATATAAGCAAAACTAAAAAAAATATGGCTCTTCTTTGGCACCCCGAAAAAAAATCATAATACAAAAAAAATTGGAATCAGTATAAAGTATGGCTTCCACGCTGGTTTATTACGGCCCTACATCTATCGTGCATCGACAAAATGAGATTGTTAATGTCTTATTGAGGTACATTTGGTACATTTGCCCATTCAGCGATTAAAAGCTCTATCAATTGAAACGTTGTGTGAATGTTCCCCATATGCGGAGTAATTCTTCGTTGAAGCATGTCCCACACATGCTCGATGGAATTCAGGTCCGGTGATTGTGCTGGCCATGGCAATACATCAACTCCTTCGTTGGTGAGCCAGTCATTCACTAGACGCGCGACATGTGGACGAGCATTATCGTGCATTAGGTGGAAGTTTTCACCAACAGCACCAGCAAACGGACGGACGATAGGTAGAAGAATGGTGTCGAGGTACTGTCGAGCTGTGAGGGAGCGATTTGGAAAAACGAGATAGGTTCTGCCGCCGATCATGATTCCGCCCCATAGCATTACTGTATCACCTCTGTATGTGTGGACTTCCTGGACATGTCTCAAACGTTCATTATTTCCAGGTCGTCTCCACAGTCTTATTCGACGAGAATTTGGATGAAATCCAAATCTGGATTCGTCTGTAAACAAAACTGTGGCCCAATCATTTGCATCCCAGTTTTGATGTTCTTGACACCACTCTAATCTTCTACCGCGATTGCCTCTCGGCAAAGGTGGACATCTAAGTGGACTTCTGTTGTGGAGATCTGCTTCTTCATGCAGTCGATTTCTGACAGTATCACGACTAATGGTTACCTGGTGCGTCTGCTGCAACATGTTAACCAACTCAGGTGCTGTGATGGTCCAGCTTACCAGCCAATGGTAAGTGATGGCGTTCCATGTTGAAGCACAATATTTTCAGTTTAATTGCTGAGCAAGAACTGCATAGAATGTACAAACTCGATACTTTCAGATTATTAATTTTAGCCGAAAACCTACAGTTTGAAAAAAACTTGATAAAAGATTAGTTACCGTTTTTGCAGGCTTTGTTCAACCCATAGAAATCTACAGGGTGGTCGAGTGTACCAATTTAATCGAAATTAAACGACCTCATGCATTTAATTTTATGATATTTAGTATGTTATAAAAATATCCCTAGACTTTTCCGATATATATATATATATATATATATATATATATATATATATATATATATATATAAAAATTTCTTGGGAATGAGAGCCTTGTCTCTTGAAAATGTTTTGAGAATGAAATACTTCATATTTTAATCCCACAGACTACATAAATGATGAAAGTACTAACATTAACTATTGATCATTATTGAGAATCGAATCATTTGTGCTGGTTTCGCAGGGCCTTAATTTGTGTGAATTCACCCCACTGGTGGAGGGCCTGAACGGAGGTAATTGTTGAGGCTAGTATCATTTGGGACAGTAATCTAGAATAATTTACCAATCTTTTTTATATGAACTACTTGACTCTAAAAATCTACTACTCTCAGAAAATAAACAACATATTTTTCGATAATATTTTGCTAATGAATATTGATAACGAAGTTATCGGTTTCGAAAGTCGAATTTGAAATGATTTTGAATCGTAGTTTCATTATCGAATTCTATAAATTGATAATAATCAAATTCGGAAGTTTCTTTATTTGTTGCACTCAAAACGAAATTGATGTTACAGCTATGCTTTCATTTTCGCTTAATTCTTGTACCTATTAAGAATCATCCGAGCGTAAACATAACCTCAATTTTTGGTTATTTTTCCACTCTCGCTGTTTCTCATTAGAGAAAGCTATATTTCGGACCATAAACGTGGACATAAAAATTATTATATTGTTTTATACTGCGTTTTATAGTAGTGGTAGTTTATGTCCACTTTTGGCATCAAGTTATCTGATTCGCCTGTTCCGTAATTGGACTTTTATAAGTTTGATTTCACTTTGGAATGCTCGTTACGGTCCTTCTGCAATCATAATTGTTTTTTTACAACTGTTCTTCATCTTGTTATATTTAATGCACTCCTGTAAGAACGAAATGGATACCTGTTAATTGATTTTGGAGAAATTATGATGATAATAAATACTTGTAAATAGTGAAGTTGATAGTTATACAGGCGGTGTATAGAAAGAAATGGAAAATGTTGATAGTCGCGTTCAAACTCCAATTCGACGATTGGTTTACTGAGTTACTCAATCATCTACTAGACTTCACAAAAACTTCTTAATTTTTTACAAAATATTGATTTAAGTTCATTTATGCAATGCAAGTAGACTAATTCCTTTGAAGTTAGTAACCATTCCTTGGATGGTGTCATTTTAGGCTAATTGTGTACTCTAACTCCATGAATTTTTGTTTTTCAGTCAATGGAGATATCCTGGTTCAAATGTTATGCTAGTGGAACTCAACCAAAGACAAAAAATTAAATCGGACAACACCATAATTTCAAGTTCATTTTAGGCTCCTATTACCCCTTTTCGACCATGGAGATCCTTCTAGATCTACCTTCACCTCACATTTTTCTGGAGAGAGAGGCTAGATGGACTACATACAGTAGTCAAATCAATTTAAGTGCAGCATACTGTTGGTTGACACTGGAAGTGGAAGTCCCGAGTTGAGAGGACTGGATCCTCTGGGAGAAGGAAAAATTGAGAGCAGATAGTTGTTGGTTCACAGATGGATCAAAAACACCTTCCGGTTCTGGTGCAGGTATTTTCAGTCGAAGACCCAGGACAGAGGTATCTACCTGCCTAGGAACCTATGCGACTATATTTCAAGCGGAAATTTACGCTATTGCATTGTGTGCGGGGAGATTGGAAGAATTCAACCTCATACACAAGTCAATAAAAATATGACAATCAAGCGGCGTTGTAAGCTCTTGGCTCCTACCAAGCAACATCTAAATTGATGGCGATTGTTCAAAAGCGACTCTCCTTGATAGGAAGACTTAACAGATTGTCTCTGGTCTGGATTCCCCTGACCATACTGGCTTGGAAGGCAATGAGGCTGCTGACTCAGGGTGCTGCAAGCAGCTTCATCAGACCAGAACCTGTCATTGGCATCGCTTTAGGCTTTGCCAAACAAATATTGAACACCTGGATGGCAAGAAGATTTATGGACTTCTGGCAAAATCTTCCAGGACTGGCTCACTCCAGCGCGTTTATTCACCCTTCGAAGGTTGATACCAAACAATTGTTTGACTACAGTAGGGAGGAACTACGATGTCGAATAGGCCTTCTTACAGGTCACTGCCACTGAAACAGAAGAGCATATACTTTGTGCCTGCCCCGCTGAGGACTGAATCAGGTTTTTAAAGTTCGGCAGAGCCGTAGTCTTACTATCTGTCCTGAAAAACCACTGACCATACAAACTAATCGGCTTCGTTAAGAAGCTGGGTTTATTTGGTCGAGTGTGAATAGGGTTGAGTCACAATAAACCCTTGCGGGTGGCGGTGGAGGCTCGAATAGACCCACTCACTTTAGACCGAACCTAACCTAACCCCCTCTTAAATAAATAAAAATAAGTAATCAACAATCGAATTTGTTGAACGAGTATGGTAACACATCAACCAAGTCGCCGACAAAAAAATTGACTTATACTGGACTTTTCTTTTTCCCGGTCCATAAAAAAATTAAAATCACTCATTGATGCTTTGTCGGAGACGAAACATCGAATTGAAAATCTCTGAACGGCAAAGTGCTATTGAGGAAATGTGTTTTTTAATATGGTCATTAAGTTCTAAAAGGAGCAACTTTTTCATATAATTCAACCGACTTTGTAGCTCTCATGGTTTCAGATTTTCTCGAATTGGTCCTCCTTCTCTTGGAAATCGAGTGTACAGAAAAAAGCCAGAAAATAAAATTTGGATCATTCATTAGGTTAGAGCTTGAAAAAACTTTGTAAAGCACCTTGTTGAATTTGAACAATATTTTTAGTCATTGTTGGTATGAAGAAAAGTTCAACTATTTTACAAAAACAACCGCCCCCCTCCCTTGCACGTGTAATGGACAAACTTATCATCAATTCTGTTGTGACTGATCAATGCGGAATTCTTGTTGAACGTGCTCAATTATAAATATTGTGAATCATCACGATTTTCGATCAAATATACTGAAGGAATGAAATGCTGCACCCGTTCAACTAATCTGGTCATTACTTTCATGATTTATTATCCTAGATTATGATTTAATTGGTTGTTTCGATTCGATAAGTGTGAATATCATAGTACAACTCTACTAATATTTAGATAGATGGTGAAACTTTTGAATATTAAATTATATTCGAATCATGAGACAATATCATGGTTGATGTGTTTATAAAGGAAGACGTGGTTTTGAATACATCATTGATTTTATGATGTTGTGAACTGTAATTAGAAGTTATTGAACATTTGTTTTCTTTGTAGAAATATTACATAGCTCTATATTTTTAGAAACTTCCAATCAGCAAACCTTTTTTCATGAAATTTTGGTGTATTTCAAATTTCATTTTTTATTCCTTCTTCTATTAGGATGTTTCAAAAGTTTCGTCCGTTTTAATGTCATGTAATATATGATAATCGACAGGCATTTTTGTACTCTATACATCGATGCCGTTAATTTTTTCAAAATTGATTTTTTTGCCTTTTTCAGCTTATATACGATGTCGTTAAGCAATTTTCGGCCAATTTTTCTTCAAGGATTCAAATTAAACAAAAGCGCTGCCAAAACAGCTCGAAAAATTAACCAGGCATTTGGTAATGATAGTGTTAATGAACGCACTGCTCAACGACATGAATTGACACGTTTCGAAGTCTGTTCCTCTCTGCTTTCGCACAACCAAAACTATCCCTCTTTGGATCGGAACATCACGTGTAATGATAAGTTAGTGTGACCGCCCCGGAAAATCGGGATTGTCCCTGTTTTCAATCAAGATATAAGGTGTCCCGAAAAATTGTCTCGGAACGCACAAAAGTCCCGGAATTCGGCTTTGAAAGGAGTTGGCAACACTGTCTAAGAGTTCATCTATTGCCTGCTTGTCACGCCACTAGATCACTAGTTAGTATTGTCTTGCATCTTGCGCGATTAGTTGAGGTTATGTCAGTGTTAGCGTAATCAAATGACAAGTCAAGTTAGTGTTAGTAATTTGAATCCGGCTTCCCTTGTATAATATAAATTGATTTGAACTCCCTAAAAAAAATTTAAAAGATTAACCGAAAATAACAATTTTATTGAACAAAAAACTAAAATTACAAAGAAATAACATACAAGCAACATGTATTATGGATTTCCTGATTACTTCTTTGACTATAACAATCGATTGTTACTTGGCCAAGATCGCGTTCAACTCGACATGAGCTTCCCGATTGTCCTAGATGTCGCCTCGCTTCGAAAGACTTCCAGGAACCTTCCTATCGGCTTCCAGGAACTTTCATTACGATATATAAACACTATCAACGCGCAGATCGGGAAAGTCTAGTTGAAAGTACGAAGTGATCTAATAAGGTGATAGATATTTGAGATTAGTTTGAGGTTTCAGTCAAAGTGTTTTTGTGGTATTTGTCAGTGAAGCATTGAAATAAAGTTGAGTTCAGTGGTAAAAAAAGTTAGATTTTTCCCAAAGACTGACATTAATTGACTACACTATCAAAGGCAGTATCTTTGATAATGTCTACCGCAGTCGTCGACGAAAGGTCATTCATAAAAATATGCAGCCCATGGCCAAAAAACCTGGAAAATCTACAGCCATGGAAGTTTACACTCTTCAAATACAGATTATGTTCAATTCTGTGAGCGATTAACTCTGTAGCATTTTGAACGATCTTCTTATATTCCACTGGCCGCTACGAAGTTCGAAACCGAACCGCAAGGTTGTATAATTAATAGTAGAATTTTTATATTAAATTCATTGGCGCAATCACAAATCACCACTCGAAACTACTCGAGACCTTCGTATTTATTACTCATTACGATGATAGTCCTTTCAACTTTGAATTTATGCAAAGCACATGTCGTCGGGTGTTATGTTTCGATAAACAAAAGCAAGGATAGTTACATTTTTGAATTTTTCAACACTCGACGATTTCTTCGGTTTTTTCAACGTTCTAACGCGTTCGTGATATGGGTACCACAAGGTTGATTTCGAAGGCCGGTCGGTTGTAATTTATTGGTCAACGCGAATTGAACGGATGTTCACAAACGTATAGAGTGAATGACTCGAAATGTTGACTTTTTGGATGGTTCAATATCCAGTTGAGAGCGGGGCGATAGGGGCTATGATATCTGTTCACAACTGATTCCAAGTATAATGATAATAATAATGATAATAATAATAATAATATTTATTTGCCATTCAATTTGAAATACACAATAATCTTAGTTAACGACAAATTAATATAGTTCCCACAGAAGGATAAACTTGTGCGTGGGCTATATCATTTTGATATACAGTAGATTATAATGAACGAAATATAAAAAATAAAGTTTCTTTCGGTATGAACAAAAAAAAGTACTAGAAAAATTGTATACAGATATTACATTAAAATCATATATAGTCAATATGCATAGAAATATTTAGCATGAACAAAAAAAACACTAGAAAAATTATATACAGATATCACATCAAAATTACATATAGTCAATATAAATAAAACATTTAGGTTATACCTATAATGAAACAATCGCAATAGGTATATTACATCGAACATCACTAACACATCAATCAAATACCCTATTTTTTTCAAATGAAAAAAAAAAACTATTGAGAAGTTGACCTACAGATTACATAACTCTAATCACATACATCTTCTACAGACATTTATACATTATAGTATTATGTATTTTTCACATCAACATATTGGTGTACCTGTGCTCTAGGCAAACCTGAGATCCAAGCTTTAAGCTTATTTTTGAACATATTAATGCCAAAGAGAGTTTCGATATGTGCTGGAAAAAGATTATACAGCCGAGGAGCTAAGTTAATACACTTTTGTAAAGTATTTTTCTCTGATTTTGGTACATAGGTTGAATTCATTTTGTGGCGAGTTGCATAATGGTGTTCAATTTTTCTAAGTTCATGTTTATTTTTGTGTTGCCTTATAACAGTTTTGAAGAAGTAAAGTTGCCTTATGTCTAAAGTCAATGTTTCCTTATATAGTTCTTCTGTGAGGTAAGTTCTTTTTTTATTTGTGATTATTTTCAGAGTTAATTTTTGAATTTTTTCTAAGATTTTTATATGAGAATTACTTGCTGCTCACCAAGCAACTATCCCATAGGAAAGGTGAGTTTCAAACAAGGTATAGTATAGCATGAGCATTTGAGCTACATCTAGGTAGGAAGTCATGTATTTCAATCTATATGTAACACTACGTAATGTTTTCACCAGATAGTCAATATGCGCATCCCATTTTAAATGGGCATCTACATATATATACCAAGATACTTTATTTTATTTACTGAAGAAATAGTGAGATTCACATTATCATATTTTATAAGTAGTGATTTCAAACTTGGTAAATGGCTAGCATAAGATGTAAAGGTAATGTAAAATGTTTTAGCCATATTAATACTCAGTAGTTTACTTTCAAACCATTGAATTATAGCTTTCAAATTTTCTTCAACTTTTTCTTTCAAACAGCTTCACGTTTCCGATTTGTAAATGACTACTGTGTCATCTGCGAAGCTTATTATGTCCCCTTCCACATCTAGCATAAAAAGATCGTTTAGGTAGGTATTGAAGAGAATTGGACCCAGAACTGTCCTTTGGGGTACACCATATTGTACTATTCGAGATTCACTGAGAGTGTCTTTGATTCTCACACATTGGTTCCTTTCATGGAGATAACTATAGAGGAGTTGGTGGGATGTTCCTCTGAATCCAATACTCTCAAGTACCTCTAGAAGTTGATCATGGCTAACTGTATTAAATGCTTTCTTCAAGTCTACAAATATACATAGTGATGGTGATTTTTCGTCTATATATTTACTGATTTTGTTAGTAAGGAGTGTTATTGCATATTCAGTTGATTTTCCCTTTTGAAACCCGAAATGATTGTTTGATATACCACCCAATTGTTGTTTGTCGCAGTTTACGGCGCATAATTGTTTCGTTTTATTATGAAAATGTGTTGTAAATTAGATTTGCACATCACAAACAAAAACTTAATGTGAGTTTTGACTAACACTAGTTTTTGTTAGGGTTTTGTTCCAAATTGTTGCGTTTTTAAGGAAATTCAGGAGCTGAATAAACAAAGTTGTCTCAATGGGACATACTCTATTGAAAACACTTTCTCAACACCAGAACAAAAATTACGGTATCTCGACGCGCGTTCCGCTAACCAAGTTCGCATTGGGAGATCATTATGACTGAATTTTACTACTATGTCAGTATTTTTTATATCCTAGTGGCCTAACTACTAGTGATCGTCTCTAATATTTATCGGTTTTTTATTTAGAAATATTACGTGTAAGACCAAACAAAGGGCTGTTCGAAATAGGACCTTTGTGGCTCTTCATAGAACTCATGAAGTTTTTGAAGGCATTCATAAACCTGTTTTCAACTGTAAAACTGTTTTAATCTCTTTGAAGATGATCACTTGGTGATCGAAACACGTGTCGAAGTGTTAAAAATAACGATTTGGTGTTGGGAAAAAACTCCAGTAATACTCATATAGTCCGTTTGGTTTGACCAACATATTTTTTATCACAATTCCAGATTTATCATTTTCCAACGTCTTGTCTTTCGGACTGCCCAACACTTGTTGAGATGTACGTGCAGTTTTGAAAGCCAGTCTTATATTTAATTTTTTGAATGATCGGACCAACTAATTGGTGTATTTGGGTTCATATGGAAGCACTATACATTTTGAATATTTCTCTTTTCAAAAATTCGAGGCATTACGAAGATTTTTCCATGTCTCAATCTCATACCTTTTCTTGCTCAAGGGAAATGTGAGCAGTCTATGGACAAGAAATTGTAGTCCCACCATTTTTTGTTGTGGGTAATGATGAAAGCTATCAGGGAATCACACGTTAAAAGGTAAAACCTCGTTAGTCCTTAGCTCGTACAAGTTTCTCAACTTCTGAGACTTGTCGTTCGTATGGGGGCAACAGCAGGAAAAACAGATTTCAAACAGAAACAGATATACCTGCAAGGGCTCTTATTTTTTCTATATACATCAAACTTTAGACTCTTATCGACGTTTTCAATAACTAGTACATCGCAGAATGGTAGTTCTTCGTTGTTTTTAATTTCATACGTGAATCATTTTATACTTGCATCTGTTGAGGCAAACTACAAAATCCTCTACTTCATTTCTATTCGTATTGAAAATGGCAAATATATCATCCAATGATTGGATCCAGGTTCGTGGAAAGTAAAGTAAAAACTTCAGTCATGAATATAAAATCAAAGATTTATAAAGAAAAAATATGAAACTTGTCTTTATATACGAATACGAGAAATAAATTATCCAAAACATTGTCAATATGTGCCCAGTGACTATAAGTTTAACTGAATAATTATCATTTGTCGAATGATTATCATAGGTAATTAATTATAAACTCATTATTAGAGTATAAATCATCTTCTTTTGTTGGTTTAATCCTTTCAGTCGTTTCATAAAGAATTACGACTCTTTTATTAAGTTATATTCCTGTCTGTCAAACTTATTTTATGGACACAGATAATAGTTTTCACAGTAGTTTCTCTTAAGCTATTTTGTTTTGGAAATATTCTTGAGATTGGAAGATTTAGGAATATATATGTTTTATGATTTTTCCAATAATATTTTAAACAGCTGGTAGAAAAATATGAACCAAAACCAGTAGCTTCCAGAGCGTCCTCAGCTTTGCATAACTCAGACGAAGAGAATTGTAGAAAATTTTTAAAGTTGCTTCACGTCAGTACAAATAAATCACTTATATGTCTTTTTTCCACTACAATCAAATGAAAACTGTATAGGAAAAAATGTTTTGGTTTTAGATTTCTTCATTATTGAACAAAAAATATAGGACACTTATAAAAAGAAAGTGAAGTGTAAGTTACCTTTTATGTTAATACTTTTTCATATATTATATTCTGTTGCGTTCAAATAAATGAAATGATTTTGACTATTTTTTGCTGCGTATTTCTTGACGACAGTAAGATTTTCATTATGAATGACTGATTCGAATTTCTGGATATTCAATTCAGTTTATTGTCCCAACAAACAATGGATGCTTATAATTAAGGACTATAAGTAACTTACTGGAGACACCTTACATTTTATTCTATGAAAGAGAGAAGAGAAGACGTTGGCAGGTCAAGATGTTCAGATGATGTGGTGCTGCAGGTTTTTCCGGGTTTTCCTGCATCTGAAAAAGCAAATGCGCCATAGAAATCAATCAAGTCGCCCCGGAACGCCAATTGATTTTTGTGGTTTCATAATTTCATGGGTAAATTTTCGTTTTGTGGACACCCACATAACGACTGTACTTACGTATTTTGATGCGTAGATTACGAATCCGAAAGAAAAAAAGCGGCGCTCTCCCTTATTTAAAAAGTTACGGCCCTTCAAAGTTCAGAAAAGGGCAACTTTTCAGCCTTCTTTTTCACTAAAAAAAACTATTTAAAAACACAAGCATTTATTCACTAGGTCACCTTTACACCTTATTCCTCCTTCTTTAACACTTTTCACTTCAATAATCAACATTTTTCTTATGAAAAACTTAATTTAAAAACGAATGCTTCTCCTGGTGACATTATTCTATTTTTATGTTAGTTACTAGTGACATTTCAGAAAAAAGCGGTTGGTATTTGCCGTCGCCTACTATTTCAAATTCGTAATACACCACCAAAAACCAATTTACGATCTAAAGAATGAAGGTAAAAAACATTTGAATTACTTCAGGAATATGGACTGCATCAGTCGTACCAACCATATCATTAACCTTAAAAACGTAAAATACAGTGATGTGTAACCAAAAAGCAGCTCCGTACATTTTTTAATATTTTTATAAGAAAAATGTATATTATTGAAGTGGAAAGTGTTAAAGAAGGAGGAATAAGGTGTAAAGGTGACCTAGTGAATAAATGCTTGTGTTTTTAAATAGTTTATTTAGTGAAAAAGAAGGCTGAAAAGTTGCCCTTTTCTGAACTTTGAAGGGCCGTAACTTTTTAAATAAGGGAGAGCGCCGCTTTTTTTTCGGATTCGTAATCTACGCATCAAAATACGTAAGTACAGTCAAAAATTTTTTCAAAATCGCCGGGTGTCCAGATAACGAAAATTTACCCAAGTCTTTCAATTTCAAATATTGTGAATAATAATGCAGCCCCTCAAAAACCTTGTTAATATTGGTTTCAAAATACTTTTGCAGGTTCAAGGTGAGCTTTTATTCATAACTTTCAACATTATTCATAACCCCGTATTCTACCAACTTGTGTAGAAAAATCGTCTTTCAACCATTAAGGATGACACTGAGTGCCTCATGAATTTTGACATTTGCATTCATGATATGGGTTAGCAAGGTTGCATTCGAAGGTAACGACTTTGTTATCAGAATAATTATAATTCACTAGGGATTCACGATACAGAGCTTATAAACTTATTAGGTGATCGACTATATTGAATTATTTTTTGTACAACTGTCATTAAAAATATTTTCTACGCGTTTTTTTTCCCAAATAGCAATAAACAAAACATAATTATTCAATTTTCAAGGAAGTTCTATTATGAACAATAAATTCTGTTACAAATATATTATATTCATTTATTACATTATTATTTATGAACATTAACATGAAAAGTACAATTAGAACAACTGCTGATTATAATACCTTGTGATGTTGAAGAGACTTGTAATATATTTGAACTGAGTTGACAATTTCATGGGCATAAACTTTTAATTCTTGAATTGAAGAGAACGATGCTATAACGCTAGAGCTCTAGCTGTTGGAATTAATCTCCCAGCAATAGCCTTTTTATAAGATATAGATTGATCGATGTAACCCTCAGCTACTGTTGTAGACTTCCATCCTCCGTGCTTCTTAATATCCCTTATAGCTGCTCATGATTCTGCTAGCAAAGAAGCAGAAGACCTTCTGAAACACTGACCTGTATATTCCTTTGGTTCTGGGAGGTTCAGACACTCAGCAATGGTAGAGGGCAATTTTCTAAACGTGCTTATACCAACTGGGTTAGCACTGCATTTATAATTTGAGTATTTCAGAAAAAACGTTGATGACTGACAACGTATTTTTTTAAATAGTCAATGTTTTTTCCAACAATTCAAAAAGAACGCCCTTTTTTGGTTTTTGTATTTGGAATTCGAACAATCAATGATTTATACATTACTTTAATGTCTTCTATTGATAAATGGCACAGCTCTTCACGCCGGCAGGCTCCATATATTCCAGAAATAGTAGCAACTTTTGGGCCTATAACTTTCATTTTTCCGCTTCAAGAATACTATTACCTTGAAATATTTGCTTGTATTAACACCATTTTTAAAGAACGCACTCGACTTTATCATTGAAAACTTGCTCCACAAAGTTGACGAGTTCCATATTTTTGATTTCTCTTCCAGATAGGCGAGGAAGACGGTTTCGCTGAGATTTCCTTCGACGTTTTCAAGTCTACACTAGCTAAGAAAATTAGAATATGCGATGTCGTACTGCTGAGTCGATTTTTTTGGTAACAATTCAATCGAAGCTCTTTTTTGCAGCCTCTTCAATATTGTCAGGACACACAATTCCTCACTATTGTTCTTCATTATGCAAGACATTAAACACCAGCAATAACTTTAAATATGACTTGTAATAAAACGCGTAAGCTGTAAACAATACTGTTTGTTGGTAACCAAGTGATTTGGCGTCACCTGACACGGCCACTTCAACATTAAACTATTTAACTGACAAGAGATGTCGAAATGTGTTTTTATAGAAATATTAAATGTATCTACTTTATCATGAAAACAGGACAGTTGTACCAAAAACTTTGTATGATATTTGTGTTAAGAGTAAGTTTCATTTTGTTCGTGAAATTGCTCAACTCGCTACGCTCGTTTCGCAAACTTTTTCACTCACAAAATGAAACCTGACTTTTGAGACTCATATCATAAATAGCTATATTTTCACTGTTCTAAACGAGGGGAAAGATGATAGTAATTTATGACAATTCAAAAAAAAAGAACATCTATTTCAACTAGACTGGGTTCCACAGTTATAATTATAAACAACAATAACAACTGTAAATTACCCAATTCACAGTTATACAACAGTTATATAATTCACAGTTATACAACTGTGAATTAAAAGGTATTGAATCACAAAATAATTGAATAATTCACTACAAATTTGAGAATCGATTGTAGACAGCAATGTTCTCGTGTGTATACTTTACAATTTTATACAGTTGGTACCAGCATATTACAGTGTGCATAGTTACAAAACAGACTGCATGTCATCTGCAAATTGGCAGTCGAATATCTTTTCTGGGTTATTGATATATGTCAAAAGTACCTGGAAAATACAGCTGCGCATTATCAACGTTCAACTCAATACATCTCGAACTACATTTTCTGAAAACTCTGTCTCCTTTTGGAATAAACCTACCGAGATTTTTTTTCCAAATTAAGTAGTCGACCAATGTTAATCACCACTTTCACACTTCTTGCTTCAACATCTTCATAAAAAAAATATTCAACTTCAGTGAAAGTAAGATAGGTTACAGGTTAGATTTTGTTTCATTGAAAATGTCTCCATAAATTCTGTATAGTTGCACTTTATAGTTGAATCTAGTGTTGGGTTAAGCTGCGTCCTTAATGAGTTGACATTGTCGATCGATACTGTCGACTAACAAATCGAAAAGGATCACCTGTCCATACTTGAGTAGACAAATTTGCCGATCAGTTGACGTCGAAAGCAAAATGTTGCTTGTGCCGTGTTTGTTATTGTCGCGTCTAAAAGGAAAGTATTTGCCTTTGTATATATCTTCCATGCCACTGCCAGATTCATTGCTAGTCAGTGGATTCTACTCGACTCTCCTTTGGTTCTACCGATAGTCCATAGAAAAGCATTCGAAATGTCGATCGTCAGAGTCGACTGCGGCATACACACATTATATAACTTATTAGTACCTCTTTCAATGAAATTGCCCAAAGATTGGATCAATTGAGATAATACAAAAAGTTGGCCAACGCAACGACTGTTTCTTCTGAGACTTCGATATATTACCTTCATCTTCGCAATCAACGCATTCATCACTGATGATATCTGCCGCAGTAGCAAAGGAAACGTTTAGGTTACATAGGTTACATTCGACCACGACCTACAGGCCAGGATTTCATTCTCTAATCGTGACTTCGGTCGTGAAAGCCTATGTTGGGACATAGGAAATTGTGCAGGAAATTTATTACATTACGAAACTCACAGAAATAAATCCTTACTAAAAATGCACATCTTCGGTAACCTGACAAAATGTTACTCTGCACTCTCGCTGAAACTACATCTTTACGGAGGGGGGAGGGGTGACTAAGTGATCTCGCACCACATTAAAAATAATGTAGGGCTGCCGCTGACTTACCTCTTTATCCTTATTTTGCTGTGAAACAAATTTGTTCATTTTATTGTAATTGTCGTTTTTGGCATTATTGACAGTTGTTTGTTTTGAGTAAGTTTCTCAATGTTTTGCTGACTTGTATCTCCAGGAGAACAAGTATTTTCTGCTAATGAAGATGCTGAATAGCTTCGTTGACAAAATGTGATGAAACTTAACCGTGAAGTTCATTTATTTCATCACGGAACGGTTGAAAATGGAAAACAAACAAATGTATCTTACGATTTATTTTTATCTTCATGAAAAATTACAATTATAAAATTATAACAAATAGTTCTTGCATTCCTGAAGTTTTGAGTTGCTCAGTAAATGAGAATTGAAACAGACAAAACAAAAAAAATCATATCACAGATTGTAGAGTAATCCGTTTCATCGAACAAATGGAGTGATCACGTGCTCTCTCTCTCGAACATTTTAACAGTTTACGAAAACGCGACAAGTTTCACTATACAATAGTTTCTTGCAAAACGTGTAACACATGTGGCGGATTTGTAAACTGATAAGTGAAAATCCGAGTGAAAATCTCAAGATGAGAGTACATGGTATGGCAGTCATGACAAATATTTGGCGTTCCGACAGAACATCCAATCAGTGGCATATGTCGAAAATGTTACAAACTCAAAAGTGTCAAATACTTGCTGATTATACGAACAAGAATTTTTGTCACTAAATTGACCAATGCCGTCACTTTTGCAATATCGTGTACTTCTAATAAAATCTTAATGGCAGAGACAGATAATACTGCGTACCAATGATACTGCGTACAGAACACGCATTTTTACAACTCCAATTGTTCAGTGAACAGACTGTAATGCTAAAACTGTTATTCATCAACTATTTTTTTGTTTTTCATTTCCTTTACTGCTTGTAGAACTATCGTCATCACTCAGTTCAACTACTTCCTCCTCACTAATTTCAACGACTATACCAGTATCGCGAATCTTGTTGTCTTTATGAATTAGTTTTTTCCTATCTTCTCGATTGTCAAGTTTTTCGCCTTTTTCAATGTTTTTCCGAATGTTACTTTCATCACTTTTTTTCAAGTTATTTTCCCTACTCTCCTCCATAACACTGACAAATACCACTTGCTCCCCTCTTATCATCAACTGATCAACGTGCCTTACGCAGCTCTCCAGCTTTTTATCTGATTCATGAGGAAATACCTTCACTTTCGGCGGACGAACATGGTTTCTCATTATTTTCCTAACTTCCACTGATTGATGAACGGTATCTGTAAAAGACAATTACTATGTTATTAATTTAAGCATAAATTTGAAAGTTACAACAATTGAAAGTCACCAAAAACATGCATTATTTCTATCAAAAATTTTAATGAAACAAAAATTTGTAATGAAGAACTTCATACAAGTGTATAACACTTCTAGTTCATCCCGATAAGTTACTGCGAAAAATCAATATATTTTTCTCAAAGAAAAATGTTCTATATATCGGTAACTTATCGTATTTAATAATTTCACCTTTCGAACAAAAAAAAAATGAAAAATAAAGCAACTTTCGAGAAGAAAACTGCAAAAAAGCCGATTTTAAATTCTGAAGACGAAGCCAGAGTTCGGTCTCTGAAACGTCCAAATCTACAAATCTACGTCCACGGGGACTGTAGACTTGGCGGTTCGTATTGGTTAATTTTTACTAACCGAGTTTTATGATTGGCTGAAGAGTCATAAAATTAAATTTGAAGTCATGTTACGGTGACGAACAGAAATCGGAAAGTGTGGGGATGGTTATCGCCGTCGTGTCAAACTATTACAAGTAACATCAGATTTGACCGAAATTCCTTTCTCAACTGTACGTAAAATAGTCAAAAACAAACCTTGTGAACGCAATACGCGATGTGATATAGGAGAACCAAAACCTTTAGATATTGTTCAATACAAAATCTAATATCTTTGTCAACGCATCAGAAGTATTGTGAATGTTTCGTCTTTACCTTTCGTTCGAATTTGATTTTAATTCATTATTATTGAGTATAACTACTTTTTTCATCCTGGTGTTTTCTGAAAGTATTTTATATTGCTGTGCTTGCCTCCATTTCTGAGTATATAGCGCACCCCCGTATTCCGGTCGGGAGTGCGACATAAACTGCCCAAGGTTCCATTTTAAAATATGTGCGCTATCTATTTACCAAAATCGCGCAAAAGGACAATATTCAAGTTTATGTCATAGGAAATACAGTCCACATATTGTTACTCAACAGCGAGATCAGTTCTTGGACCAATTTTGTTTCTGATAGTAAAAAAACTACCGCCATCAAAGGCAAATTCACGTTGTTTACTGCAAGCATAACACCAAAGCGCAACCGAAACAACCCGAGAAATTACCCAGACGTTTGGCAATGATAGTGTTAATGAACGAACTGTTCGACGTTAGTTTGCAAAATTTCGTTCCGGAGTAATTCGTTTCAGTAATTCAGGACAAAGATTTGATGTCCCTGGTGGTGCGTGGGATGGCGGAAGAACAGGGCGTCAGCTCCTATGCGGTTTTTGATGGTTTAAAACGCACTGGAAAGGTCGGTTTAATATTAGAACGATTGACAGAAATTTTCACGTTTCGAGGCCCCTGAACTCTCGCCAATTATATTATCATCTTTTCTCACCGGTAGAACCTTCGTCAATCAGGTCCAGACAAAAGCGGCCTTCGTTGAATCCAGAGCACACACTTTATATTGTTGTAAATCATGCCCTAAAGAAATTAACGCTGGCCGCCACTGGTAGCCATAAACCAATTGTGACGTGGCAAAGAGCGCGCTCAATTCAACTGACATGTCGGGGCTAGTCTAGAGTCTTTTGGTGGAATTCCGAGGAATTTTCCAGCGGCTTCGATTGCCAAATATGAGCGCCATCCACTCGCCTATCGAGACAGTCAAGTGGAAGTTACAGTGCAGTACGCGAAGCTATCTAGTAAGGCGATAGACATTCGAATGATAGTAAAACTTTCAGTTAGTGTTTGTTGTATTGAAAGTGAAATAAAGTTGAGTTTGATTATTGTTCAGTGTAGTCAATTATTGCTCAACCCACGGGGAAAAACGTAAGAATATGCTGACGGATTAATGGACCTGTGTGCACTGATTCAAATGACGCTTATTTTAATTGAATTGAATCATTATTCACTGAGATACTACAGTTTAGAGTAGACTCATAACAACAGAAAAAACTTTTGAACCAACCTTATAGAAATATTTGCACATTGTACTATTTTTGTACTATCTCAGTTGTAGGGTCAAGCGGGGCTATTGTGATACAAATTAACAAACTTTTAATATTAACCCAAAAACTAAACACATTTGAACCAAACAAAAAATACCTTAATATGTATTTTAAGCATCTTTATACTACTAAGTAAGTAAAAGAGTTGTATTTTGTAGGGGAAAGTGAGAAAAAAAATTAAAGTGTGTATCATATTAACCCCACCCAATGGGGCTATTATGATACAAGGCAGGGGCTAAAGTGATACAGTACTGTATTTCAGTGCATAGTAGCAATGGAAAGATGAGGGGGCTTTTGTGATACAGCCCATGGCCTAGTGTATCACCATTTTTTTTTCATATATTTTTTTATCTGGATGTAACGAGGTAAAAATCTTATTTATTCAACTTCTAAATGCTTGAAAGTAAGTTTGAAGTTACTGTGTACATTTCTGAACAAAATAAACTGGTGTTGGTGCCTCTGGAAAAAATAATTCTAGATTAAAATAAAGTTAATTCTTCAAGTAATACTTTTCAAAATAACAAAATTCAGCGGTTTTTAATCACAAGCTTAGAGTTTCTTCTTAATAGAGCACTTCAATCATTATTTACTTTTTCTTCTTTCCTCTTTATTGAATGTTGTAGTTTTTAATTGTAAGAGGGAAAACGAGTTCTCCCCTTCGCCCAGGCTGGGGTTCTGGCAAATATTCTATGATATCAGAAGAGTCAACAATAGACAAATCTTCTGGTTCTTTCCAGTAGAAGGTGGTAGTTGATGGAGTTTTTTCCCTGACTCTTGTGAACTTCATTGTAGCACAGATTTCTTCCAAGTCTTCGAAATCGCAATCACTCTCATCTTGACATACAACGGCATCATCATCAATATCAGAGTCGGTATCGAGCCACGGATCCTCCTCTTAGACTTTTTCTTTTTACACACCATTTCACTTGGACTTATTCCTACGTCAATGTTTTCAATCAAGGTGCTGGCAGGATCATAATAGCCTCTTTCGCTGTATCGTATTAGCCCCCAACTTTAAAATGTAATAGCTTTGATTGAAGTTGATCTATTTTGAAAGCAGAAAAATGTTAATTGAAGCTTTCTTAACCCAATAAAATATGTAGAGGAAACTGAAGTTGAATAATAAGTGTGTAGTGACAAAAGTTTTAACTTGCCGCAGAAAGTTCTTCACCCAAAAAATTCATAACTTTGCATTTCAATTTTTAATGTGACTAAATATTTAATTTGAACCCTCTGTTTTTCTAACATAATAATATACTATGTATCCCTTTTGATTTTTTTCTGTATGTTTATTACTCATAATTTAGTTATATTTTTTAATAGCCCATAGTTTTTGAGTATATCACATTAGCCTCGGTGGGCCCTATATTGTATATTTATTAAGATTGAGAATTGAGTTTCCTGGCAATGAATTCATTCCATGACTTTTTCTACGATTTGAAGTTTTTTATCATTGTACATATAGCGGAAGTCCAACCTTGTATTTTTTAACAATTGAAATTACTATTTGGTCAGTAAATATATATAATGGCATCAATTAAGAATCATTCGAAGATTAATTCGACATTATCAGAACACTTTAGTACTGTACTACACGCGTTTTACAAGCAAATGTAAATTATTTCTTCATGCCAAGATTCATTACCGTCAATGAACTTTGTAACATTCGACATAGGATAGTAACCGTTATGCTAGTAAAATGTTACCATTATCATCATCGCTGTCCGGATAATTTTCATTGTTACGCAATTATTTCCATAGTGAATGATTGTTATTATTGTTCAAGGCAATCTTGATAGTTTCAGGGGGAATTCACGAATTTTGAAAGTGCAATAGGTATGTTCTCTGGTGATATAATTTTTATATTTATATAATAATCAGAATGAATCATTTTTCACTGTTACTATCTCCATTCGGGTTTGAAGGCCGTAGTAGTTTGGAACTTCATCCTAACGTTTTGCCAGCACGAGTGGCTGGCGATGATCGGTGAATTTTCAGGATGAATAAATCTCTGAAGACGCCAGCCACTCGTGCTGGCGAAACGTTAGGGATGCAGTTCCAAACTACAACTGTCTTCAAACCCGAATGGAGATAGTAACACTGAAAATCTGGCCGCGACAGCCTTTACCAATGAATCATTTTTCCTAACGAACTGCTCTAGAACATTAAAACTGCAACACTGTTCTCGACGCGTGTGTCACCAGCCAAGTTGGCGTTGTTAGAAGATGAACTTCATTACAGTATAGTAACCATCAAGTGGTTTCGGAAATTACGATGAAAGAAAATGGTTGAAAAATAATCTAGTGTGTGGCAACAACTTTCACTTACTCACAATATATACAATAGATCGCTTCAAAAACATTTTACTAACTTTCTTCGAAAGCATCTGATAATTCCACTTCCATATTCTCTGTTTCACTATCACTGTCGTTATTTAAATCAATAATGAATTTATTTCGACTATTAATATGGAAGTGTCCAATCTCCATATAGTCTTTTTCAACTAAAATTACTTTTTTGATCCTTTCCTGCCAATCTTCTTCGGTAATATTAGATACTTCTTCTTTAACTAGCTCTATTACCTTCTTATCTAATATTAGATACTTCTTCAACTAGCTCTATTACCTTCTTATCTAATTTTGGAAAATTATTTTTACGCCTGATGCTTCGTTTCAATTTTCCCCAAATCATTCGAAGGGATTGAATACACAAAAATAGGGGGTGTCTCAGTGTGTGTCTATACTCTTCAGCAATACTCTCAAGGGCATACTGTAAAACTTCAAGTAGTTGGTTTTTGGTACAGTTATCTTCAAAATACAAATTGTTATCCATTAAAAAACTTTGTATTCCATCTTTTCTCGAATTTTTATTCGGTACTTTGATAAGCTGTCGCGAATGATAGGAAGCGTTGTCAAGAACTATTACACTATTCGCATCCAAATTTGGGATCAATGTGTTTTCAAACCATTCCTCAAAAATATTAGCTTCCATGTTCTTATAATAGTCAACATTGCAGTCCTCAAGTTTTTTTCCACATGATTTCAAAGAACTCGAAACCCATCCTTTATTTTCTCCGCAATGCACAATGATTAGTTGCGATCCTTTGTTTGCAGGCATGTTAGGCGTACACATTCTCGAACCATCAGTCCACCCTTTCGTAACTGTGTCGTGAGTGTCATACCGAGTTTCGTCCAAATAGAAAATTTGTCGTTGTTGTTGTCTATATGCAGTTATTTGTTCTAAGTATTTGTTACGCAATTCCACTATTCTACTGCTTGCCATAACTGCTAGACGTTTGTTTATTATTTCAAATCTAAACCCTAGTTTCTTCATCCAATTCTGAAAAGTTTTGTCACAGCAGCTCACTTTATGGCCGTAAGTATTCAATTTCTTCCTTATGATTTCAATTGTAGGAATCTCATCGCTTTTGTAACAGTCGTATATTGTTCTTTAACGATTTTATTAGATGAAATCTAAAGGTTTCGGTAATCCCGTATCACATCGCGTCTTGCGTTCAAAAGGTTTGTTTTTGACTATTTTACGTACAGTTGAGGAAGGAATTTCGGTCAAATCTGATGTTGCTTGTAATAGTTTTTTCCCCTCGAAACCAAACTTGAGATGTAGATTCTTATATACATTGAAACATACTCTCTGTTTCAATATTCAAATGCATCCGAATCTTATTCACTGGTATCTCTTTTTGGCATTGTTCACCAGAGCTATTGGAATCACTACAAAGGAAAAAGTCTGCGTTGTTATCACACTCGTTATTACTATTAGTACTTGTCCAAGGACGCCACATTTCAAACAGATAACAAAAATTTCAAGTGATAACTGTACCAATATCGAATTTCAACACTCAAATCGCGGTCAGTTCCTGAACTGAACAAAACGGCGATACACATCCCCATATTCTTTTCGTCACAGTATCATGACTTCAAATTTAATTTTATGACTCTTCAGCCAATTATGAAACTCGGTTAATAAAAATTATCCAATACGAACCGCCAATTCTTCATCCCACGTGGACTAGTTCATAGCGGCATTATTTCTTTGTATTGGTTTTTTGGCCTTTGAGATGCCGATAGCTTTAACTATTCACAATAAAGATTACTTCGACTATACTAACTATGGAATGCATCACTGCTGTTTTAGATGTGTCACTTGTAAGTGTTGAATGATTCTGTTTTGCCAATGTTTATATTCATATAAAGTGTGTTCCTTCTGAGATAGTTGTTACCTAATATTCATGAAATTAGTATCATTTGCGTAAGCGAGATCAAAGGTTGTGTCAGAAATACAAACATGGAAATACTCTAGGAATATTGACTACTTTTCGTTGGAATTACAATTTTTTTTATTTCGGATATTTCAACAATACAGTAAATCATACTTATGATGTACTGTTTGGAACCTTTGGTGTAGTAATGAATATCACTGGAGTTTTTTCCCAACACCAAATCGTTATTTTTACACCTCGACACGTGTTTCGATCACCAAGTGATCATCTTCAAGAGGAAGATAAAACAGTTTTATCAAGAGGAAGATAAAACAGTTTTATCTTCCTCTTGAAGATGATCACTTGGTGATCGAAACACGTGTCGAGGTGTAAAAATAACGATTTGGTGTTGGGAAAAAACTCCAGTAATATTCAATACAGTAAATCAATTTTACTAGTTAATTATGAGTAATTACAAAAATATATTAGTTTGATAGAAAAAGTAGAAAAAAAAATTTGATTATTGGATAAACTCGAGTATTTTCACCGATAATTCAAGCTAGTAAAGACTATGTCCTCCAGGGCGATTCAAAACGGCTCGGCATCTTCTGGTCATACTTAAAATTTGATTGTCTAGGTTTCTTTGAGGTATTGCCTGCTAGGCGGCTTGGAGGACCTCAAATAGATCTAGGCGATTCTGAAAGTTGCCACGGCTTCTCATCACCCTTTTCTAGAGCATATCTCATGCATGCTCCATTAGGTTAAGATCTGGTGATTGTGCGGGCCTATTCCATCACCTTGCAGGAACTGGTTAACCGATCTCGCAACGTGTGGTCGTACATTATCGTTCATCAGGATGATATTGCCAGCAACTGCTCCGGCGCGTAGGGAAGGATAGCAGTTTGGAGTATTTGGCGAACATATGTTTGGGCGTTCAAAAATATTTCTAAGAAACGAGGTCCTCCAAAGCGTATCTCGCCCCATACCATAATCGCCCTCTTCTGTAAGAATGCACTTCCTGCCAGTCTCACATTATTTATTGGTTTTCTCCAGACCCCAACAGGTGTCGAATCCGGATAGAGTCCAGATCAAGATTCAGATGAGAAAAATAGAAGAGTCTATTCCCTATCAGTATCACTATACAATTGGCTCGATTGCTTCTTTTAAGAGGTTGAACTCTGAGAGGCCATCGGGACCTTAAATCGTCCTCACGCAATCGATATAACACCGTTCGTGAAGAAACATTTGAGTTGTGGGGACTGTTGGAGTTGCATTTGGAGATCTTGTACCTTTGCGGTAGGTTTTTTCTCGCAAATAATTGTAAAAACAGTCTTGCAGTGGGTTAGTTTTTCGATGCCGACCAGTATGCCCTTTGGCTACGTTTCCCGTTTTACGATACCGTACGTTTAATTCGGGATATCACACTATCTCGTTCGCACCATCCACCTGACGCATTCCTGCTTGAAGCATCCCCACAGAATTAGAGAAAATTAACAGGAATGGATATAAAAATGCTGACTTATTTCGATTAATCGAGACATGCAACAATTTTGCTGAGATCAGCAAATGGGAAAGAAAGTTTTTGGCTTTCTACTCCATCTTAATACAAAAAACAAGGATGAGGGAATCTTCCAAGGAAAGGAAGGAAGTAATCAATTTTAAAATAAACAACTCTATACATGGATGTGTAGATCATGCAAAGAAGTAACTATCAGACACAAACTGAAAGAAGGTCCTACTGAAACAGCTACTTTCATGTAAACATTGAATTATACGAAAGAAAAAAATTCTTTCGAAACAAATACTTCTATATGAACACTGAATTATACAGAAGATACTTTTCTCTACTCAGTTTGTATTTCAAACATTCGTTGTGGAATAAAAATCAGATATCATTCACATGAGTTCTACTTTAAATGAATGGTAATAAATTGCACTTACATGGAACACTGTCACCCTCACTGGTATACACCGATGTTTCGCCTTAAGACACTTGCCCTAGGGCTCTTCAGTATCAAATTGGATAACATTATAGAAAATACACACAGTTCATTCATGAATTACGATTTTTTAATGTCACGAAATAAGCTTAATCTGCTTATGTCATCGATGACATCGTAATGTCATTCATTAACCTATTTGATTTAATCCCAGCCGAAAGGAATCTTATTTGAATTGATAAAAAAACAAGGATGATCTACACATCCATGTATAGAGTTACTCATTTTAAAATTGATTACTTCCTTCCTTTCCTTGGAAAATTCCCTCATCCTTGTTTTTTGTATCAAGATGGAGTAGTAGAAAGCCAAAAACTTTCTTTCCCAAAAATTAATCACTCCTAAAAATATAACCCCTTCAATTCATGTCTAGTTTCTTTCAGTAGTTAAGTAAAGATCTGAGTATTCATCCCGAATAAGATTCTGCCAGATGCTTATCAATTGACTGGCAAAATGTTCCCACACTGATGACTTCATTTGGGCAGTAATGAAAAACTAATATTTTCAAATCGATCTGAAGAATGCAAAGTTTCCTTTTTATGAGAAAAATTCCTCGTGTCTGAATGTTAAAGATTACAACCGTCTAAAAGTCTAAGTCTGAGAATGAAATTCAAGTACAAAATTATTCTCTATTTATGATCTTTATACTCACTAAAAGCGGGTACTTTCATTTTTTTCGGTCTATTCCAATATTCGGTAACATCTTCTAGGACCATGTTCCAAAACTTATCGTAAGCTACCAGGTAGGCCAAACAATATCCTCGTATGGTTTTTTGGTTTCTCGTCCAAACCTGCAATAAATTATATAATTTTAGCTGCCGTATATCAAAGTTTGTAATGGAATTGGTCGATGATTTATGAAAATCCATTACTTTAGTTTACAAAACCGTGACATGTGTTTCAGCATAAAATACATTCCTCGGGCGTTAAGTGAAAATGTGTTTATCAAATACAGTATATTGAATTGTTATACAAATTTGTAACAAAATTACAGTCAAACTCTTTCAAGTGTTCAGATGTGTAATCAGTAGAGAAAACATTATTACCAGGAAGAGAAAATTGCTTACCAAACCAAGAATATTTTTACAATAGTAATAAATCTCCGACATGGAAAAAAATTCAAAGAAATAATTTTCTTTATAACGACTTCAGGAAAATGAAGTTCAGTAAGAATCAAAAATTGTTTTCTTGTTATCTTAAATCTTCCTTATCGAATTTTTCATGAACCAGTAGATTATCTTTCATTTCATTATGTTTACCGTTTTAACCTCGTATATAATAATGAACTATTATTTTTAATTAAAAATACAGGGCCCTAACTGCCAACAGTTTAGTCTATTCACGTTGATTTTTTTCTTCTATTTTTGAAATATATAGTTCTTCCATGCAGTATGAATTTTTTTTTAAGTAATCGTTTAGTCTTCTGAGCAAGATTCTATGATTTGTAGTATAAACCTAATTTATCTGTCGAGTTGGTATCTCTAAGCAAAAATACTTCGTAGCTGAAGGCATATAGTTTCGACTTCAATACAGAAACCTCCTCTAGCAACCTCCAGGAATGAGTACCTAATTCTCAAGTGAGTCAGTGCCGCTCTCGATTCTGTCCATCGACATGAATTATTCAATTATACGGGGTCTGTTAAAGAAATAAGGTGTATTTTCATTTTTCTCAAAGAATATGTTCCAATTCCAAAGCAATTTCTCCTCAATCGTTGCAAAACGCCTTCCTTTCATGAGTCTCTTCAATCTTCGGAACAGAAAAAAGTCGCAGGGGGCCAAATCTGGTGAATACGGTGGATGAAGCATGTTACCGTATTGTTTTTGGCTAACCAAATTAGAACAAGCAATGGCAAGTGAGCAGCTGCATTATCGTGATGCAAAAGCCATGAATTGATTTTTCACAATACCGGGAGTTTTCTTCGTATTGCTTTTCGCAAGTGGCACATAACTTCAAGAAAATACTCTTCATTGACTGTACCATGTGGCAAGGACTCCTGATGCACTACACCGTAGTAATCTATTAGTATTAGTATTCATAGTATTTGCATAATAGAGATATTTAGTGTTCTTTCAATTTTCTAAGTTTTGTTTATCTGTTTACATCTGAGGTTGTATTTTTTTTTTGTACCTTGGAATCTGTCTGACTTGTCCATTTAGTCCAAGTCTCCAGAAAACACTGCAGCCTCTTGGGCTTATTGCGTTTATTCTCCCATCTTCTCATGACACCCATTCTATCAGTCTCATTCCCTGTACTAGTTTGTACAGGTTCCGTGTTGGATGTTCGTCATATTCTTCAGGGCGTAATTTTGTACGTCCATATATATCCTGCCTCCTGTGATTCAGTGCCTCACATTCGCATAAGATGTGTAGAGCTGTTTCTATCCCTTCGTTGCATAACCTGCATCTGAGGTCTCCGTTGTACAGCCCCATTTTATTCAGGTGTCCTCTAAGCGGACAATGACCGGTTAGTAACCCTGTAATTATTCCGTGCCGATCCCTACTATATTGAAGTAGTTCTTCAGTTCTTTTCTCGGACGGTTCCCTAATGAAGGTTCTACTGTGTTTGTTGCCTGGTACTTTTTTCCAGTACTCTGTGTGCTCCTTATTGGTTCATGTCCTAATCTGGTTTCGTACCAATGATTTTGGTACCCCCAGAGCTGGTTCAGGATCTATATACGAAGTTGATGATCCGCATCTAGCGCATTTATCAGCTTTGCTGTCTGTAAAAATATTGATCCATTCTATTTATCTGTTGAGTATTTCCTGGTATTTCCCTCATCAAATGACAATACACAATCAAAAATTTCACAAACCCGTTTCTTGTTGTGGGACATGTAAATATTTTCGCATTTTCAATATCGTTATCTTCGACATTATGCCGACAGTTACTCAATTATTATGGTGGTGGCCAAGGCATACCTTGATGACCGCGGTGTTTGTTTGGCGTGGTAACCTTGTTCGGCAACCTCGCTAGGACCTCCATCAAGGCTCTATGGGAAAGTATACGGTTTTTGAAATACGGAATTCGAATGCGGGTAAAATTCATGAGTCGGCAAGATAACCGAAATGTTTGTCTTCGAGAATTTCGAATGCAAAAGAGGCACGAATATCAATAAGAATATTTTCTTGATATTTTTATGGTTTATGGACATTTTTTACCAGTTATAATTTATAGAAAAAAAACTCATCACCAGTAGCTAATACCGAAAATGCGGAAAATTCGAGAATAAAATTCCATATTTGACATTTTGCGAAGTCGATATCATCATTCGAACTGAAATGTAAAGATTTGGAGAATAGCAATTTTGTTCAATTTCTGAATTAAATTGATATATAAATATTTCAAAACGAATTTTTTGTCTGTCTTTGTCTGATAACGATACACTCAAAAACTATTTTTCCTACTCACTTTCACTAACATTCATACAATTTCCATGAATGTACGGAGGGAGTCAAAAGGAACGTTCATGTGAATAATCTGTTAATGTTTCGTGTGAATTGGTTGAAAAAATGATGATATTATCCGTGAGAAGTAGAAGTTCACCCCTCACCAAAAAAGTTCACTGAATATCGTTCTTCTTTTATAGGTCTATAGAAAGTCCGCGATGGCATATGTAAAACTTATCAAGTACATTATGAAGGTTGCAAATGCGTTGGTTTTGTTTCACGTAGTGGATCAATTGGAAAGTTGAGTTCACATTTCTGTTGAAATTTAATTAAATCATCTCAGATGTCATTATCAAGACCTGTTACTGCTTATGTTTCGTGGGGGGTAACTGAAGATGAAACTGAGTATGTTGCTGGGTAGTTTTAATTGAAAAAAAAATCAACTGGTGATTGTTATTTGAAATTATTTGCCAATACTGAACTATAGTCGAAGTAAACGATATTGAGCCCACCTAAAGTTGGCGGCACTCACAAAGGCCAAATAAAAGCAATACATAGAAATGAACCGGCTGCGAACTATCCACGTGGACTGTAGAATTGGCGGTTCGTATTGGATAATTTTTACTAATCGAGTTTTATGATTGGCTGAAGAGTCATAAAATTAAGTTCGAAGTCATGTTACGGTGACGAATAGAATGTGGGAATGTACGTAAAATAGTCAAAAACAAACCTTATGAACGCAAGACGCGATGTGATACAGGATTACCAAAATCTCCAGATGTTCATCTAATAAAATAATTGATAAAACAATATACGACTGTGACAGAAGCAATGAGATTCCTACAACTGAAATCATAAGGAAGAAATTGAATACTTGGTATGACACTCACGACACAGTTACGAAAGGGTGGACTGATGGTTCGAGAATGTGAACGCCTAACAAGCCTGCAAACAAAATTTGATAAGAAGGTAATAGAGCTAATTAAGAAGAAGTATCTTATATTATCTAATATTATCTAATATTGAAGGGGAGCTATTGGAAGGTAGGTTCCACTATATCGTTCACTTGAACTATACCTACAGTGAATGTTTTTCAATATTATTTGATTGTAGAAATGGATATGACTTAATCACAAAAATTATTTGACAAAGTGAGATAAAAAAAAAACCTTTTTGGTTCCTATAGTTAACAGCTCATAGTCTTCTACATCAGCCATCGGTAGAATATTCACTGCTTTTTATACAACTTTACGTAGAGATTTAAACATAGAAAGAAATCGAAATACTTCTCTACTCTCAAACTCTTGTCTTTATCTCAGGACAATCCCTTTGGACGATGTTCTCAAATCACGTGAATGAAAAACGGCCGATTGGTGAGGACTAGAGAAAGGCTAGATTGAATTGAGCACCGATCGCAGAAAACATTAATCACTCATAGCCGTGATAGTTTTAGCCATGGCGTTGACCATGAAGAACAGTCGGCCAGATTCATAGCTGCACGATTCTTGGCATAGTTCAGTGAATTCATTTGTCACAAGGATTGATAGTTGAGTTGGAAAGAAAAATACATTCAGCATTTAATAACTTTTTGTTTTTTGAATAGATTCAACAATTTCAACATTTGCATGGTTGATCATGTCAGTGAAAAGATAAACCGTTAAATATATTTGGCAGTTTGACTTGGATTCCACATAGGAAAATTACTTCTATGAAATCTTCCATAATCAATTATTTACCAAAAAAAATTACATATGAAATTCATTAGAAACTCTTTAAAAACAATATAATTTGTGAAGAGAAATCGAAGAATAGATATTCATAAACTGATCAGAGGTTAAACCACTGTCCGAATATATTGTCATATGCTTGTATTTATCTACCCCATTTCTCAAATCACAATGATTAATAATAGCCTATAATATAGATACTCATTATTCACTAGCTATAACATGTCTGAAATGTATGTATATATACTCACGTTCATCTATACTACATAATATAATTCAATTAGGTATAATTTTATTTAATGCAAATTTATTCTACACTTAGTTTTATTTCTATTTATTCATAATTGTCTATATTGTAATTCCACAAACAAGTATGTAAAATACTTCTGTGGATATTGATAAATATAATATTGACACCTTCAAGTTATTCACATAGTACTGGAAAAATATCAGATGAAATGAATATAGTTTAAAAACTAAAATACACGCTCTTAAAGAACATCGAACTAAACAGTTAAAAATATTTTTTTTAATTTGCTTAAAACAATAACGAACGAAAAATACTAGTATTATTATAAAAAAAGCGACGGGCGCTTGATATACAAAAATATGGCACAAAATGCCCACGCTTTTTTTACAATAATACTAGTATTTTTCGTTCGTTATTGTTTTGAGCTTATTTATTAAAAAATATTTTTAACTTTTTAGTTCGATGTTCTTTAAAAGCGTGTTTTTTAGTTTTTTAAACTATATTTATTTTTCATTTTTTAGTTTCATATGCTATGAAATCGTGTTTTTTAGTCTGTTTGAACTATATTTATTTTATCTAAACTTTGGGATCAATCAGCTGTATACTGTTTATAAAAATGACCATTGATATTTTCCGATTCAGGTGAGGGAGCCTAAAAATCAGCTACCAAGCCCAAGGCAGCAGGCGCGCAAAGGAGGGTTACAAATATGGCAGCAGGCGCGCGTGTTAATAAAAAAAAATACTTTTTTCAAATGAAAAGATACATGTGAAGTGAGTTCGAATCATATCAAGGAGTAGATCAAGCAATCATGTCGTTATATCAAGGAGGTTACAGCGCCATCTGCCCGCGAATAGATCAAGCAATAATATAGATAATTCTGTGAAATACAGATCCTGAGCTTGAGAGTTACAAACAAACAAACATACATACATACAGGTGAAGCTAATAAAATCGTGTAACTCCTTGGGTAGACATATAAAAACCAACAAGTCACTCAAAAACAAGTATAACATATCGGGTGTCCAAACTAACATGCGGATCGTGAAGGAAGGACTTCAAGGAATTTTAAAACGAAGATCCCCGAAGATAAAAGAAGTTTTGAACTGAAGAAGACCAATTCCACCAATAGGTGCCACCTTTTAGAGAACAATCACGATTTCAACATTAATTACAAAATCATTCATACTGAAAATAAAGGACATTAATTGATGCTGGCAAACATTCAAATTCTCTGTTGAACGACTAACAAGAGGTGGACCGCTCAACATCGCTAAACCTTTTTTTTAATGCCATAATTTAAAATTTGCCTGCTGTCCAAAAATTGAGATTGTAATGGTTTTTGAAATTGTACCTGTTATTCCATTTACCAGTAACCGGTTAAGTGAGTTAACTACTACTGTTGTATATGTGTGTGTACTATTACTACCGATGAAACTACGGTGTTAAGGGAACGCATCTGGAATAAAAATTTTATTTATGGAGTTTGGAGTTGAATATCAGATGCTTTGTTTTTGAACTACTCTGCCACATTAGTCAATTTAAATGGTCGCTGCTGAAGAGATTCGATAAATGATCTACATATTATTAGGTATATGTTGTGAAAAGGGGCCTACAACAGAGAATGTGCTAAAAATTCAATGAATTGTAAACCAAGCACGTCTTAAACTAAAATCTACAAAGAAGCCTGGACCTTGATTTCGAAAACTGTGTTGTAGATGAATACAATAATTGGTGTGGAAAAATTCCTAAAATGGCTAGTAAAGTCCTGAACGACTTGAATCTTCATTTGACTGCACTATAAGTACGCGTTCACTATCGACCTGGTCGACTGTCGTAAGCAATCCACTAACCTTCTGCCTCTGTTTTCCTTGTTGAGAAATAACTATTTAAATTCTGAATCGACAGAGGTCATCCAAGATTTTTTTAATAGCCACACTGGTTGCCATTGACGAGGCTGTATTTGGTTACAGGTAGGGTTTTTATAATAGTTTGCATTGAATATATTATTAGAAACACTACTGCTTGCGTTAGATGACAGAATCCTTGATATCGCTCAGATCGAAGCTTTTAAAAAATTATTTGATTTTTTTATCGCTTTTCAATGAGTAATTATTCACGTTAATTTTTTCAGAGACTTTTCTGGGTAAAAAAGAACGTGTGTGAGGGTATTACTTATAACCCGAACTAAATTCTGTGACTAGTAGTTGCTCGTTTAAAAAATCGTAATGAGTGCCATTCGAATCTATCTAATAGATATTTTCTTTCTATTCTATATACTTTTTTATTTATGAATACATTTATCCTGTGTGTGAGTTGATCGATGACTGCTTGATAAGATATTCAGTTATTTACAACAATAAAACTCCGGTCGCGTAGAGATGCCAAATGGATAATCGTACATTCACTTTCGATGGAGAAAGTTTCAGAATTAATTGTAATGTGCTTGAAATGCGAAATGATCAATTGCCATTCGCCCAGAAGCGTACGCTTTTTCTCTGGTCAGGTGTTTACCACTATTACATTGTTGACCACAGGATATAGTTGTGTCTGTACACACACACGCGATGTTTTTTTGAAAATATTTGACAGATTAACGTGGATTTTTATTTCTCATTAGTCAAGACTTCTTCGCTTTGTATGGAGATTTTGTAATTAAATTCAAATCTCTGATTTTTCCAGAGAGGTGTACACAATCAATTGGGATTTGTTTGTCTCGGACCAATAGACCGAGTCGAATGGTAACTTCAATGAATGGATGAATGATCGAGTCAATTTACTAATGACTCGAACTTATATTCGGTCTTGTTTGGAAGATTTTTTCTATAACGTGTTCATGCTTGTGTATTTTGACAACGTTCACTTGCAAACTATTCTGAGTGTGTAGATCGTTATTCACTCGAAACGCTAACAGTGGCAGATACTGAAAAATGTTATTATGCGCCACTTGCGCAGAATTTCAATCAATACGAATAAAACGTCATTGCTTCTTCGTAATTTTTTGACCAAAAACAACATCGTAATCATGCCTCAGCCACCATATTCAACAGATTTGTTTCCATACAACTTTTTCCTATTCCAAAGATACCCACGAAAGGACGGCGTTTTGTGACGCCGAATCGCTGAGAGAGTTCAAGGACATAACAAAAAGTGCATATCAGAACTGCTTTTAAGATTGAAAAAAACTGGCACAAGTATACTATATCTGAGGAGACAAAATATTTGATGGGAACAAAATAGAAATTGCTGTATTATTACTTCACTCTATGTATATTATGTAATGGGATGATAACCAGTAGGTATAATGAAAATTCGCCTCATTTTTTGAACAGACAGCGTATAGATCATATATGAGAGAAATCGGTAAAACTCGGTTCAGAACCAGTAATGAATTTAAAATTAACCACCGCTCGAAATGTCAGCGTTTTACAACTCTAGTGCAAATTTGTCCACTCTTGTCTTGGTCCTGTAGGTAGAGGTTACGTTAATATACAGGATGTAACTGAATAAGTGTAAAACATTTAAGGAGGTGATTCCTCATCGAAAACTTCATTGGAGCATCCCTTGTTAAGATGCAGCCCCTTAAAGGGGGTACATAAAATTTGTATAACAATTTTTTTCACAAGTACTGAAAAAGTTACAAACCTGACGTTTTGTACTACCCAAAAGACACTTAGCCAATAATTTATTTGGTTTACCCCATGGTTGTAAGGGGTGGAAAACGCAACCCCTAAAATTTATTTCCAATGTAACTTTTTGTCTTATTATTTTTTGTTTACCGTTTGAAAATGTGTTTCCGATAGCCTGTTTCATTCTAAACAAAAAATGTCTCTTGGGTTTTATGCCCAAAATAAACCAGTTCGCAGCAAAAAATTATTTTACGAATAACTACAGAGATACATCGTCATAAATGCGAAAATACGAAACTAATCTATCTAGTAGGTCGCTATTAGCGATAGTGACAATTAAATTGGTATGACGCTGTCAGTTTGTAAATTTTCGAAATTGAATTGATACTAATTATGTGTTGTTGTTCTGTTCTTAATCAACACATTCTACAATAAGAAAAAATCTTATTTACATCTAGACAATACAACCATCCTCCCACATGCGAAAGCGGGGTTGAAGGAAGGAAGGGAATCATGTAAGGGGGATACTGCAGGAGGATGACAGTTTTGCTGACCCTAACAGTATGCCAAAAGAAAACTGCCACCGATTCACCCCGATAGTCTTAGCTGAGAATGAATCATTTTATAATGGCTTCACCTCAAATGCAACATTGAACTAAAGGAATACACTGACAGTAAATGAATAATTGTTTACGCTGATGAATGTCAAGGAGTATATTTCGCTATTTTTGTAAATTAATTCACCTATTAATAATTTTATTTCAGAAGGATTATTTTACACACCTGAACACAACCATTATCTCATTCATCGGCACTTTTTATATTGAAAGTACATTTTCCACACCAGAACAAAATACTATCTCTATTGGCATCATCATCATCGTCAAGAGATGACTTGAAGTCATTTCCTTGTTTTTGTGTGGGAAAAGTGTTTCCCATAGATTCGTTTCAACTTTACTTATCAAAATGTTTTATATCTTTTGTGTTTTAATTTTTAGCAGTTTCATGTACATATTTATCTCCATTTAAAATATTTGTTCTATTAGTAATTCTACTAATTTCAAAATGCGTCATTGTTTAGTTCGTGTCTATCATTAGTTTTACCTGCATAACATCGATTGTTCGAAAATAAAGTTATCTCAATGACAGTTATACAGCAACGTATTCGAAATCAATGCGTGAAGTTCCTTCAAACATAGAAGTGATTTGATTCGTTATCTGAATTGTTTTACATTCATGAACAACATAGAACCTTTAGACAGGTCAAAAAGTTATCTAAAATAATGAAAAAGTCGGCCGTCCATGTGTGCGTCGGAAAATTATCAAGGATTTTAACTGATATCGATGTACATTGTTTGAGAAAAATGTGAGAGTGTTAAGGTTTGTTTTATTAACTTGTATTGCTTCAATTTCCAGGGTTACATTTTAATGCTTCATTTGTATACTCATGTCTCCGTTGTACCCAAAAGAAAGTGTACTGTTTTTCATCAAAAGGAAGAAAAACCGCACTGCTTTTATTTCAAAAATTTTTCATTTCAGAAAAAATACGACGTTTCATCAATAATTTCAATATAATGATATAAAATCACATAGTTTTATGTAAAAGTAATCAACTACAACTGCATTTCGCAAGGATGCGACAATTTAAATCAATTGTTTTTTTTTTTCAATTTCAATCGTGATTTGAATCAAATCATTAGTTTCTGTGACAAAAAGTCGCCCAATCAAATAACTGACATAACTCATCAGGAAATTAAAAAAAAAGGAGATAGTTTATTTATAACTGAGAGTTCACATACATTATGTGAACGTCCAACGTAAATATTCATAAATTAAACTTATGAAAACACAAACAGTTCGCAACAGCAAAAATTTTATATAGGCTATAATATCTACCTACATAAATGAATAATAAAAATTAATAGCGAATTCATAAATGATATATGTGCAGTGAACAAAAACATTACTAAGGCTAACCTATAAAAACCTAAACACAAAATATGTATTTAGGAAGTCAATTGTAACACGTATACAGGAAAATTAATTCAGCGGTTTTTTTCACAGGAAAAAATTTTCTTGTGGAATATTCCACAAGATTTTTTGTATGTCGTGGAGGAAGGAGGTTTTTACTATAAATCTATCCAACAAAAATTTCTGGGTAAATAGAAAAAAATGATGAAAACATGTTATTTCAAGGTTCATTATTGCCATATTCAAGAAAAAAGTTAGTGCAAGTTATTAAAAATTAAAAAATCTGAATTTATTCGGAAAAACCATATTTTTTTCATTTTTTTATTCAGTATAGAAGTGAATGAGGAATCCGAGGAAGCTAGCGCTGTTAGCGAAACGAGTCTAGACATAAAAAATGTTTGTAAAAATTGTTTATTCGTTTTAAAAATATCTGTATTAGATCCAGAAGGTAATATTGGCTATGATGTGAAAAATCTTTCGTGAGCAACATCAGGTACATAAACTGATGCACCTCATAAACACATGACATATTTCAAACATGATTCGACTTGAGCATGATGGACTTTTATTATTCATGACTAAGAGTCCGTTCTCAAGTACATGACAAATTAAGTTTAGTTTTGTGACTATGAAATTGCCAACGGTTTTTTCAGCTGAGATGGTCATCATTAAAGACCCCCAAAAATGTTATAGACTCCAGTATATAAGGTTGGATATAATTTTGTTTCGAATTTACTGCATATTTTTGGAAGATTATAAAACCGTATCATATATATTTTCTAAATGTTAAAATACAAAGAGTTTGTGCTACGCCAGGTGGACAGATTACACGAATTTTTGTTACATAACTCGTGTAATTTCAGTATAATCAGTTTTTTTACTGATAATTATCGATGTACTATCGGCATACTTTATGAAGGTTGCACTCTCCGCAATCGGATTCTTGCAGAAATCCTATATCACGATGGATTATATACAAGTTAACGAATTATGAATGAATCAACCCATTCTAACTCCTTAAATATCAAGAACATATGAAAATATTGTGTTTGTCGCAGTCAAATGTTCTGCTCAGGTCACAGAAAACAGCAAATAGAAAACAGCAAACCTCAGTTCGTTGATTGAGGCATGCAGAAGTCAGCATGTATGTATACTATGTTCAGGAAATACTAGGAATTTTTATTTTTCCAAGAAAATATTTATTTATTCGCCTACATAAATGTTGTCGCCTTCAAAATAGTCCCCATTAGATGCCCTTGTGTCAGCGCCTCTTTCAATCCTCGAAACACTTCTCGAAATCCATCTTTGGGATACCCTTTAGTTCTTCTTTACGATACTCTTGTGGAATCATCTATGCTTGTAAAACTACGGCCCTTTGATGTTCTCTTTGATTTCGGATATAGAAAAAGTCACTTGAAGCCATGTATGGCGACTATAAAGGCTGGGGCATCGGTACAGTATTGTTTTTGGCCAAAAATTCACGAACAAGCAAAACAGTGTGAACGGGTGAATTATCATAGTACGAAAACCATGAAACCAGGCGTTTTTTCGAGATGTGTCACGCAAATCGTGAACTTGTAGGTAGTCCTCTGCATTGACCGTTTGATCTCGTGGCAAAAATTCATGATGCATCATGCACTATGGCAAAGATCAGCGAGCATACGTTTAGCTGCACTTGTCGAGCCTTTTTTGGTGTTGACGAGCCAGAATGTCTCCACTGGGATGAATGAGCCTCATTTTTGACGTCATTTTCGTAAACATACCTTTAGTCACCTGTTATAAAGGTTGTCGCTCACTTGTCCAGCACAGCACAGCACGGCGCTGTCCGTCCCTGATGGCGACGGGTAGTGGCATCGGCCACTTGTCCAGTTACAACCAGCATAATGAAGGTGCTGTTTATTCGATTTCAAGGGAAATAGTGACAAAAAAGAATGTTGTCGGTCCATCCCATTTATCAAAAGAGGACAAATCTGGGAGAGTTTCATCATCTTTTCAACGATCTGACAGAAGACGAGGAGAAATTTTTCCAGCATTTCCAATCGGCGAATCCTTTCCGGTGGCGGACGGTCTTGGCTGTGCCGTGCCGGGGTAGTAGGCGCTGCTCCATTCATTTTCATTGTGCTGTGCCGGACAAGTGGGCCATGAGCTTAACACGTTTTAGTAATACTACTTCATTCAGTGACTCCTGACCAACTTCCTTTCGCTGCTGGTTTTGTTCAACAAATTTGGATCAAATTTTGCTGCCACGCGTTTCATACTCATGACATGAGCTAACTAATACGCCAACATCATCCGCAATTTCTCTTATTGTGATACGGTAATCGTTTCCCGCGGTTTCATCAGTTGTTGATGTGCTGAAACATCCGGGGCATTGGTCATCTTCAACGTCTTCACCATCTTGAAAACGCAAAGCAGACTCACTGAAGGCCTTTGTTAACTTATCAAATACTTCGTTACACTTTATTTCATATTTATGCAAAATTTCATACACATTCTTTGATCTATTTGATCCAACTTTAGCGGCTATCGCAGACAAAGTAGACAATGAATAGAGCTGAAAATTTTATCATACTTCATAAGCTTGTATACCAATATAATAAAACAAATCTGACAATCGGACTCTCCTACCTCGGGGAATTTAAAAATTTCCGTTATTGACAACATCACCCTCCAAATGACTATCATTCAACATTTATACATTATATTTTTTTAAAGAATAAATTGTTATCAAATCTGCAATAATAACCTACGAAGAACAGAGAGCTCAACACCTCCACTTTTCACGTCCCCTTCGAAAATGAAATACTTCCCTACGTGACCGAGATGAAAAATGTAGGATTGTGGTTTGATCCAGAACTTCGCTTCACTAAGCATGTCAGCTATCTGAACCAAACTTCTTGCAACGTCCTCAGGCAACTGTTCCCAAATCGTGATATGCTGAACACAAACTTGAAACTATGCGACTGATCATGTCAAAAATTTCTTATTTATTGCGACAGTATTTATGGACCTGCTTTGAGATAATCGGAGGCTCTTCGACAGAATAGCCGTCTACGTTTCTCGTTTGGTATCAGGAAATATGACCATATATCCTCAGCCATGCAAGAATCAGGAGAAACTTAGACTGCATCTACTCGCCAACGCACATAAAGTTTTGATTAGTTACTGAAGAAGGTTGAAATATTCTCAACAATTAATAGTTTCACCACACAGAACAGGTCAGTTTTAGTCATCCCCAAACACGAATCTTCAATCTTCACCTGCTGCTTCTCGTATAATGGGCCCTGTGAGTTTCGATTTTATACAATTAAAAAGACTCAAGACATGTCCGTTCCCAACCTTGGTAATACAAAAAAGAATTTTCTACAGCGGTAGCATAAACTAATTTTATGATCTTGTCATCACAGTATCACTGTTAACTCAATTTTTTTTGTTATTGTTCAATTACTGCTGTTTCCAGGTTAATTTGAAAAACAGCTTTGCCTGATACTCCACCTATTCACCGTTATACTGAAAGTTATTTTCTTTTTCCCTTTTTGTCTGTTTTAATTGTACTTTTTACGGTGAATAAAGACGTATTAATATTATTATTATCAGTATCAACACTAACTGTTTTTGACACCCACGCTACCAATGAAATGCAAATCGGATTGGAAATTGAACGTTCAAGAGTTCTCACAATGTGGGTACTCATTGAAGATTTAGTAACATGTTACGAAACGATTGACTGTCGATACCTTGTTACGGTGACCTTTTCCGTTCAGATTGGCAGAAATGGGGTCAAGTTTGGGCTTCCTTCGACATTCGCCTAGATAGTTGGGTAAAATTCGGCAATCACCTACTAACATTGGCCGTGGCACTAGTTGCGATAAACTGCGTATTCGCGCTCTTATGAAATTCGTCTAAAAATTCGAACGTTGGTATTGGATGTTATATAAAGGAGCATAACTTTTCGTTTCGAAATCTAGAGAAATTGGAACGATATGGCGTGAGAGCTACTGCTCACAAGGCAAATGAGTCATACAAAAATGGTTATACTCAAAATATGTTACAAAACTTATTAATTATTATTATTGATCATAATAATTGATTTAATTGACCAAGTATGGATAATATACACGAATTCAGGTTCTGTAATTAGAATTATGCAATCAGAAGCTGCTCTTCCTTTTAACCATGCCCAAAAAGTATCACATATTGAACCTGAATCATCAAATCATGCTAATTCCGACTTAAAAAAAGGAAATATGGTATTAGTATATCACTTTTCCATACCAGAATGATAATAGCACTAGTCAATTTTTGCCATATTGATGAAAACTTAGATTGAAATTGTAAACGTATACAATTATTATGAAATTAACTGTGATAATTCAAAGTCATAGCCAACTACAAACATTCGTTCTGTGGCCCTAGTCTCTAATATTTATTAGGAAAAAATATCCACGGCAATACATATTATAAAATATACTCCAAATTATGTTTTTCATACCATTTAGCTTCACTAAAATAAGTCAATTTTGTTGTCAACGTGTATTCCGTCAACTAGCAACTAGTTGATCAATATCGAACTGCATAGGATGAAAGAAACTTGTTGCCTGCTGCTTTTATCCATATTTTCCATTCCACTTGAAAAACATCGCTTAGTATGTACAAGTGGTGTCGTTAGTGAGCCTTTTCATCACAATCTTCGTGTTACTTCAAGGCTAGTACTAGAGTGCCACTAAGATTTAGCCAAAGCCTCGGTAGATAATAACAGTATCATGAGGTGGGTTAAAGGCCACGACAGGAGTAAAGGTAATCGCATTGTCGATTTTTTAGCCAAGGAAGCGGCTGGACTAAGCATTTAGGACCCAGTGGCACCTACGGCCTGATGACTTCGACAATTGCGGAATCAGCCAAACATCACACCCATGCTCAATCCTTAAAGAGATGGGATGAAATCAAAAGATGCAACCTTGCCAGGATTACCCTGGGCGACCCTGGATAGCTGGCGCCAAAGAAATATCTGGCGATGACCAGGAAAAATCTACGCTTAACAGTAGGATTTCTGACTGGCCTCTGTCAATTATATGCAGAATGTGTGAACAGGAAGATGAAACTGTCAAGCATGTCTTATGCGAGTGTCCGGAGTTATCGTCAATAAGAGAGTATGTGTTCGGCGAGTCTTGGCCCACACCTGCCGATGTCTCCCAATGTCTCCCAATGACCTGTCCACCTTCCTGGAAAGGACAGGATGGACGATGACCTAGGAGGACAATTCCTCGGGAGGATGTACAATGGGTCGCATGTGGCCTACACTCACCCTCCCTACTCTATAGATACAGAACTTCAGAATATGGTTCCTTGTAATTCTATTCAGCAGCAAATATGATATGGACCAAAGAGCTGGTGATAGAGCTAATTGAAATGTTAAATACGGCTCTCGCATTGTGGGAGATTAAAATTGCGAAACGAACTACCATCGTTCAAAAGTAAATCTCATATCGAGATGTTGCCAGGGCTTGTGCCATTCGTTAAAAACTGTATCTGCCACCATCTTTTTGGGCATGGTAGCTAAAACAGCACTAGCACCAGCAGCAGTGTTCAGTTCAATTTTTGCTCCAAAACTAAGTTTGTACAGGCAACTGGTTTCTGTTTAGGCGCGCAACAGTGTTGGAAATATGTATAACAGGATACATATTGGTGTGTCAATTTGCCAACATTCATCAACATTTTATAGGCCGGTATGTACCTACTTATTTTCAAAACAATACTATATACATATCTGAATTCTGACTTTTACTCCGGAGTATGTGATTGTGGAGTTGCTTCCGGACTTTGTCTGCAGGTGGCGCAGTGGTACATCCTACTGAATCAATTGCAGCCAGAGCTTATGACTAGTTGGAATTTTTGTGTTCGGGTTCAGTCCGTCCTAAATCCTCCCGAGTACTAGCTCCTCTCGAGGAGCTAGTACTCCGAAATCGGTTTGTCGGTGGTCATCCCGACCAAATGAAATTGATTTCAGCTTTTCATATATAGGAAGTAACATGCGACAAATGTTTCAAATGGATTATCATTTGATATCCATATCATCCAAACCATAGTCCACCATCTTTAGGAGTCCACCATATTATACTAAAAGTGGCATCTTTTATTTCGTATTTTTTCAACGAACACTTTCATTTGATGTCCATAGACGAGCATGAATAAACATAGTCCACCATTTTTTAGAGTCCACCATATTGGATTTAGAGTGACGTCATTTTATGCTTACATGTTCTTTTCAGCAAAGCCATTCCTTTGATGCCTATATCATGTAGGTTACTCGGAAAAGATAAATCATAAACGTCCGCCATATTGAATTCAAATTGCCATATCGAATTCAAATGGCGACGTTTGGGTAATCGTGCATTGTCATGAGAACCAAATGTAGGATGTGGGTCCAACTCATCTTGCAAGATTTGATTACAGAACCGGGACAGATGAAACTAAATGAAATTTTTAAAACAATGTAATATAGAAAACTCACCTTTATCCTAATCTTTTCCTCCATGCACTTTTTCAGTACAGTGTAAACACCTTTTGCTTCTTCCATTCTTGTGAACAGATTTACGGTTCGTTTTTTTGGAACGGTTGATTTAATTGGCACTGAAAGGAAAAATATATTTTGATGTAAAGTACACTGTCTAGTTGTTTTGGAAGGAATTCATATGGTCATTTTGATTTACTCAAAATGATTTACAATGTGCTGAGCACTTGCTCTCCTCAATCAAAATAGTAACTGAGTAATGAGGTGGATGTCATCAAGTGTGCGGCAAAAACAAATTGCCGTTTTCTATTATATATAAACTTGTTTATATATAAACAGCTCCACAAAATTCTTGGTTCAGTTTATGAGCAAGCTAATTGTTTTATTGGGTTGTATTCCGACCGAGTATTTTTTTTTGTTCAGTTATCAGCAATAGAACGAAAATTAGAATATAATAGAATAGAATATTTATTCAACTATGTTATATACAAAAGTACATTTATATCAAGTCAGTTAGATTAGTAAATGAATTGGTAAATTAGTAAATGAATGTATGTACATATATGTTTGCTTTCACTACTCAGATAATTAATATGATTCTTAAACAACTTGATCTACTGACGAGACGGTTTCAAATCTCTTTTATCCTTTCCCGAAAATAATTTTGCCCAAGCTCCTCAGAATATTACGAAGATGTTGCTCGTCTATAGAAGTATATAAAACATCACTATAATTGTTCTAACTTGATAATCATGAATCCCACTGTAGTATCTCTTCCAGATGGCAATACGGCGTATCTACCAACTCGGTCAGCCTGGCTATTATTCAATAAATCCTCTCAATCACATGTTTCGATCAACAGGAAGGCTGCCATTAAGTGGGCGAAAAAAATTAATAATCATACAGAACTACATCATGTATCATGCACTCTAATTGTTTCTCTAGTACCGCTTCAATGAACTTTACGATGCACAGTAGTTATCAATGGGATAAACTTGCATACGGTCTTTCATCTTGTCGCCGTTTTGCATTTGATACCACCTTTCCACCGTAATGGTTATTATAACTCCAATATACGAAGCTAGACCACCATTATGGTTAATTCATGAATATTTGACCATCATTAATACTTGGTTGCAATTGCTGAACTCTCAACTACTTGTACTATTAATAATCGATGATGTTTGCAATAATGTGGTCACCCTATCACTGAAATTGGTTTTCGACGGGCAATTCAATTTGAAAAAATGGGAGCTCCAAGGCTCCCTAATTTGTGGAATGTCAGGTTAACAGAATACCTCGAAGCGATTAGTAGTTCTAACTCTCTTCATAATGCTGACGTACCTCACCCTAGAAGGAATCAAGCGGACCAAGTCAGTCGAACATTTTCCAAAAAAGTTCAATTGAAAAAATCTTTCAATGTCCCAGATTATGAAGAATTTGATGACAGTTGAGGAAAATAGGAGCAGCCTTCAATTATGACATTCTGATAAAGACAAACCATGATTATACAAAAGTTGCTCTTCTAAAGGAGCATGATCTTCATTGTGCGTCATCTGCATTATCTGCAAACAATGTGAATGGTCCAGAAATATTGATACTCACTATATCATTAATGAATAGAAGGACCCCTGACAGACATCACGCATAATTGCTTCAGTTCCAGATGGATTTCCACCCACTGCGACTCTTTCCACTGTGACTCTTTAATTTTAACCTGCATGATATGACCCCAACCTATTAGGAGCTGTACCTCGAAATCCATAGTGACAGAGCTTTCACTCAGTGAAAAGTCTTGAAAAGGACAACAAACATTGATGCAGCTTTCTCCATATCAATCATGATTCCATAATTCTCTTCGAAAATGACATCAGTGGTGGTTTCGTTAATCGAAAACCAAATTATTCAGCAGTTAAAAATGTTTATCTCTTCAAAAAACTGGCCAATCTAAGTTTTACCAATTTCTCATTTAGTTTTGACAGTGTTGATAGAATTGAGACAAGTTTGAAGGTATTTCAATTGTCGGTACCTCTAGTACGAAGGGTGGTCTAGTCAAAGCTGTCGCAGAAGTGATTGGGAGATTCATTGGATAGATAGGTGAATATGTTTTTTCTATAAAGAATCAAATCCAAAATTTTGATTCCAGATTCATTGGTAATGCACAACAAGACGTTTTATTACCAAAAAGCGCAAGAGATTCGAATTAAATGTGAGATTACTGATCGGTTACCTTCTATCCCTTCTGGGATTTGTCTCATCCGATACCACAAAAAAATGCTTGGATCTCTTCACAAGAGAAAAAACTGGATGGAGACAAAAAAACCAACGTATTTGAAATGCAAAGAAATACATATCAATACGCAAGTTTCTTCAAATTTTGCATTTGAAGATAATTCCTCCAATTGACAGATTTAGAGGGGCATTGAAAGTTACTGTCGATTTTCCTCTGGAAATTTTAAATATGAGCAGTTAGGCAGCACAGAGTCTGAACATTTTCGTTTTTAATCTCTATGTACCTGTATGTACCAACCACGGCAATGTAATTAATTACGGGTCTGACCCCTCTGGATGTGTACGTTAAAGAGGTTGCGTTAATGGCCATGGTACGATTGCACACGACTGGTGTAAACCTCGAAGTAGGAATGGGTCAATTGAGGCTGGACCTATGGCGCGAAGCACTTACTGCGACACCTCTACTGCAGGCAACCAGTGATGCAATTGAACCCAGGTTTGTGTATAATAAACCCTACAAAATACAAATAAAACAGAACACAAAGTCAGATGCTACAAATGCAATACGCATATATACAGACGGCTCAAAAACCAAAGAAGGCTCAGGATGTGGAGTGTACTCCAGATCACTAAGCCTAAGGATTAAGTGGGGAATGGGAAGAAATACCAGCGTGGTCCAAACAGAACTGGCTGGTATCTCAATCGCCACGATTTAAATAACCAGGAAAGACATTTCTGGAAAAAAACATAATAATCGCATTGCCGACTCTTTACCAAGGAAGCGGCTGGACTAAGAATTTTAGGACCCAGTGGCACCTACGGCTCGATGACTTCGACAATTGCGGAACTAGCCAAATGTTTCATCCATGCTCAATCCCTGAAGAGATGGGATAGAATCAAAGGATGCAGTCTTGCCAGGATCACCCTGGGTGGCCCTGGAAAGCTGGCGTCGAAGAAATATCTGGCGATGACCAGGAAAAGTCTACGCGTAACAGTAGGATTTCTGACTGGCCACTGTCAACTAAGGAAATACCTCCATAATATGGGGCTAGTGGACACACCTCTATGCAAGATATGTGAACAGAAAGATGAGACTTTCAGGCATGTCCTAGGCGAATGCCCGGAGTTATCGTGAGTGTGTGTTGGGCGAGTCATGGCGTACACCTGCCGATATGAAGGAGATGTCTCCCAGTGATCTGGCCACCTTCCTGGAAAGGACAGGATGGACAATGACCTAGGAGGATAACTCTTCGGGAGGATGTACAATGGGTCACATGTGGCCTAAGTGCTTACACTCACCATCCCTACTCTACAGATACAGAACCTCTATGTACTTTCAAATCATAATTGGACTACTTGCAGTGGACATTACACAGCAAACTGCAGACACACATACAAATGGTATGGATGCAACGATTCATGAATATTACCAATTACACCAAAATCTCCTGTAAGTGAATAGGCGTATATTCTTTTCTACGAAAAAAATTGAAATAAATCGCACCTTTGAGGAGTTATAGGCTCATGCTTTCAATGTTAATACTATAAGTACATACTTCGATATAATAATAATAATAATAATAATCGTCTTTATTCATCGACATAATATAAAAATGAAATACAAAAAATTTAGAACAATAATTAAGGGTCAATGAAAAGGTGAAGTAGCAGCCTAGGCTGCTTTTTAACTTAAACCTAGCGAAAAAAAAAAGAAAAATATAGGTAAAAAAAAAAATATAGGTCATAGAAGACTATAAAATATAAGTGAATCATAGAAAAATATAAAAGTATAAAAAATCAAAAATACTTATTTCCAGAACAATTTATAATCGTGTGAGTATAAAATATAAAAGTACAAATCAAATAAAAATTAAATTTTTAAATAATAATTTAAATATAAAAAAAGTAATAATTTAATTCTAAATATTAATATAAATATGTGCCTAAATTCTTGTAAAATATTTTCACCTTAGTAAACACTTATTAACATTCATTTATAAATGAGACCAGGTTATTTGTTTTTGGCTGCAAGTTTGAGACATATTATCTGGTAAATATCGAATTACCCATTGTTCTAAACTATCTGAGCGTATGGTTGTTTTTACGAACTGTCGTATTTCGTATTTCAAAGTTGTCAAAAAATCTCGCCCGAAACTTCGAAGTACACCTGTTCTGAAAAACGACGAAACGACAAAGACTTCTCTTCGAATCATCACCTTCTCTCTTATGCAATACAATTTTTATTTGTATTATTTTTAGATAGCACGTTTTCGTTGAACATAACAAAGCCGAATTCCATCGGTCAAACTTTCTATTTTTGTTGTCGGCCATTCAACGCTAACCGACGCGGCAGTAAGAGTGAACATCTGTTAAATCTGTTTGATTTTCTCGAAACAATCACTGCATGTTATGTCAACATCCTCTGTACACCAGCCGTTGCGAGCATAATCCGATATAATATTTAATTATAAATCGGATGAATTACAGAGCACGTAACAGTGTTGCCAGATCATGATAAACTTTTTCTCAGTAGTAGAATCACATGAAATGGACTTGGTAGTGGAAAAATATTCAAAAAGCGGGAACTTCTAATAAACGTTCTTCCAACAGGGATTTCCGAACTTTGACAATTGATAACTATCAGCTTCACATAAATCAACTAGAAGCCCTACAGAGGCGCTGCCTAAAATATATGTCTTTCAAACTTGAAGGCACGTATCATACTGTAGACTGTAGGAACACCCTATTATGAATTGCTTATTACTCACAATTTTTGTAGTCCCGAGGTAAGGCGTAAATATTATTCATTTCTTTTTTTATTCAAGGTCATGAACAATATCATCACCTGCTCTCAATTGTTACATATGTTGAATTTTTGGGTTCCTAGACGGTCATCTAGGAATCACATTTTATCTCAACATTCCGCGTACAAAGATAATGAAAAAATCTCCAATTTATATTTATACAATGTGCGATACCTCCAATTCTGTTAGTCATGTCCTAGATATATTCAACTGCCAGATTATACAAATCAAAAGACATTTCTTAGCTAACTGACAGTTCTGTTTTTTTTTATATAGATTCACAAATTATATTATGTAAGTACTTACATATTTGTAAATGCCACTGTTACTCCCTATTCTGTAATTGGGTTCATCCTATAGAATAGTGTATGAAATATATAAATAAATATATAAATAAATAAATAATCCATCGCCCACAAAAATTCAGCCTTTTGCAGACCACAAGTTGGCGAATTTTGCGTCGTGACTTGTGCCTGTAGAAACCAATTCTTCTTCCATGGCATCAATGAATAGTAAAAATTGTAATAAATCTTGATTTGTAAAGAAAATAAATTATTGTGATATGTTATGGAAGTGAAAAATCAATTAACTAATAATAATACATGTCGTTATTACTACAACCATATTTTTTACAGTATTAATTACATATTAAGTTATAGTAAAAGGCGAATTTCAATTTTCGCAGCTATGCAAATAACTGCAAAACAGTTCTTCCAGTCATATAAACATTAAAAAGTTGAATCACGATAAATGAGGAAGAAACACAAAAAAAAAATTGTAAAAGAAAGATTATAAACCAAGTTGCTTCACGACGTTTCGATTATTAAGTATCCACAACGATATCGTTCCAAAATTATTGAAATAAATGAATAAATAATTCTATAAGTTAACAAACAGATGGGTAAGATACACGGATACATACAAAAGATTTTTATTGCCTATTTTCTGTTAGGGATCCGTTAATTTATGTAATAGATATGTCACTTCATACATAATCATTTCTATAGGTTCTAGTAGACATTTTATAATATATGTATGATTTCTGCGACATGTAATTCATTTTATAGGCGAATATGAATTAGTAAATTTTTTTCGCTTCATTGGGATCATAGAGGAATGCATAGAAATGAACCGTGTTTGAAAAAGTTGAATTATTATTCAAGAAAACGAAAGCATTGTCACAAATTCCAACATCACAGGACATTTATTTGTACAATGTATTTCTAGAAATCGATGATGAGACGCTGTGGAGTCATTGACAGCCTAGGTAAATTTAGATATTTCGAGTTATGTGGAGTATAATAGGGATCAACGAACTGATAGGCTGAGTAGTAGTGATGGAGCGTTTTTACGTTAGTTCACTATTGTTACTGCGTTGATTTTGTGAAATCAGGTATCTGAATAATCATAATGGAAAATAGTCATGAGATACTGTTTTCGAACAGATAGAGAGGATTCTGAAACAAAGCAAATCTTTTTTTTTTTCATAAGGGAAGTTTTAGCTGGTAATTAAAATAGTAACGTTTAACATTCCATCAGTTCGAACTTCCATTGTCTAATATAATATAAATTGATTTGAAATCCCTGAAAAAAAAATTAAAAAATTAACCGAAAATAACAACTTCATTAAACAAAAAAACTGAAATTACAAAGAAATTACATACAAGCAACAACCAAAACTACCCCCGCCAAACGGTCATCTCCCGCTAAAACCAATGAAGCGGAGAGAGGGAGGAGGGGATAGATGAAAGCACTCGAATGACCTATAAATAGTCAGAGGAATAAGTCCAGTTATCACCCGAAGACACTTGTGAATACACTAACAATCGAAACGTCGTGACGTAACTTGCTTTGGAATCTTTCAATTTTCATTTTTCATTTTTGTTAATGATATTTTTTAGTTTTCAGCTTTTATTATTATTTCAACTCTTAATTTTTTGGTTGTTGCTTGTATGTTATTTCTTTGTTATTTCGGTTTTTTTGTTTAATAAAATTCTTATTTTCGTTTAATCTTTTTATTTATTTTTTTTAATTTTTTTTCAGGGAGTTCAAATCAATTTATATTATATTATACAATGAAAGTCCAAACTGATGAAATAGACCACGAAACATTGTCAACCACCTTCAAACAAACGTTTTCTATAGTAACACCTGGTAGTAACCTGGGCCTTAGGAAAAAAAAACGCATTTTTTGCGCCGCTCTTCAAATATCAATACCATTTTTGTTTTACCCCGTCATTGAGCACAATAATACAACATATCATATTCCCTGACAACCTCAATCATTTTAAATCCGCTTGTCCGGAGGTATCCCAAAGCAACTGTAAAACTCATTCAGCATCAGAAAATATCAATGTTGAACCAGAACAACTACCAATACCTAATGAAGCGACTCCAGAAAAGACACCGGAAAATAACCCACTACTCCACGATAGCCGGTTGGGTTGTCGTGGGTGGTTTGCTCCACTAACCCAATCGACCGCTGTGTGAACCGGGGTTCAAGCCGCGAAGCTGATTGAAATATTTTGTGAAACGATTCATCTTTTACCTCAAAATAGGCCACAGTTTCAGCAATAACCTCTCCATTCGAGCTAAATTTTTTACTGGTGAGCAATTTTTTGAGATCTGCGATCGCTGGGAGCCTAATCTGGCGAATACGGTGGATGTGGGAGCAATTTGAAGTTCAACTATTTAGTTCTGCCATTGTTTTGATTGACCTGTGACACGATGCGTTGTCTTGATGAAGAAAAATTACTTTCTTTGCAAGAAGTGGTCTTTGCAATTACGGCCTTCAAACGCTCCAATAACGCTATATAATATTCATTGTTGATAGTTTTTTCGCTTCTCAAGATAGTCGATGAATATTACACCACGCTCATCTCAAAATACTGAGGCCATAACCTTTGCAGCCAATTTAATTAAAACACGAAATTGTATTTCATCCATTGTTTTGAAAATAACAAAAGTAGTGTCACTCTTAGCACAATATATCACAAACTTATGAGTAGAATATCATGAAATTTCAACAGCTTTCTTTTGAAGGTTACTACTAACTGAAAAAGCGCCATCTATGTCTTAGGCGCGAGACACTTCAGCCCAGGTAGTACATTTCCTTGAGCAGAGGAGTCATAATTCATTTTCAAGTAGCTGTTCCATAGACGTACATTATTGAGTCTGGTAAAAAGTGAAAAATGTAGTATTTATTTTGAACATTTAATGCTGTTTTATTTGATATAAGAAATCTCAAAAGTCTTCAAAGTTGTATGTATTGGGTGGCCAATAAAAAAGTACTTTAATAGGTACTTTATTGCCTGAAGAATGTTGCAGTGCAATGATATTGAAAAACTAAGGTTACTTTGCCTTAGATTCAAAAACTATATGAAATCTATTCTTATTTATAATTAGTAATTATTGGTTACTAATTTAATGTACTTAGCTTTCATATATTGTTTACTAACTATCTTTTATATGTAAAATTAAGATATTTTTTTAATTTATTCCATTTGTATCCCTATAGTCTTGCAATAAAATAAAAATAAAATAAAATATGAATCAATGATAAAGTCCTCGCGTCTCAATCAGTTTTGTATAGATATTTAGATTTCCAAATTGTTATTTCTATTCAACTGCGTTTACTAGATTATGGATTTTGAATTTCAGTTCCAGGTGCTGGAACTGTACAGGGTGTTTATTAAACATGAGGCAAAAGAACTATTCCTTGGACTATTCTAAGGATATTTTGTCCTTTGATGATTTTTGATAGGGCGCTTTTTTTCGAAGATACGGAGCGAAAAAAATTTCGACAATAACAATTTCTTACCAAAAATTACATGTAATGTTTCTTAATCTACAAGAACTGTTGAAAATGATTACGTCCGCTCGGATGCAAGAATCCTCTTCGACTCCCGAATTCTTTCAAAAACACCAGGATCGTTTCTGATTGCGTAGGTCCAGTGTAGTACGCTATACAATTATTTCGGCTACGTTAACTCAAAACTTATTAAAATTGTTATTGTCGAATTTTTTCTCACCCCGTATCTTCGAAACAAAGCGCCCTATGAAAAACCATCGAAGGACAAAATATCCTTAGAATAGTTCAAGGAATAGTCTCTTATTTTTTTGCCGCGTGTTTAATAAACACCTAGTATAATATCCCAAAATAATTGTATTGCTAAGTTTGGATGACAACTAGTGTATTTTAGTGTACGTTTTTTTTACTACTTCCAGTCAACTCTTCACACTTTGTAGGCGTATTTAACATGATGTAATCAGAAGTTGACCTTCCTGCTTGGTTGACCACGACAATCGTTCGGTACACAAGTGCCCCTGTGAAATGCCCATGAAATTGGAGACGTGCGACGAGTGTAGAAAAAAAACGTGCCTTCAACGTCGTCCAGCTATTTACTCATGTTTATTCAAACAAGATTCTGATTCTTGATCGTGCAAGTGTATCACATTCAAAAGATTGCATCTAACAGTCAATAGCCAACTGAGATATCAAATTTATCCGTCAAGTCATTTGTTAATTATTTAGGTTGGCGGCTTCAGTCACTAGACTGCGAAAAATGTACACTTCAACATACTATCAGAAACAATATGTTAAACCGAACGAGAATAGTCGTGACGCATAATCATATTTGTCTACAGGTACGAATTTGTCTCGTATTCAAAAAACACACTTTAATATGAGACTTTCACTTGAAAATTTACAAAAAATCGATACGTGTTTCGCCCGAAGATGCTATAGCTAAACACGTGTCGCCGTTTTGTAAACTTTCAAGTGGGAATGTCACATTCTAGTGTGTTTTTTGTTTATATATGGATGTTTATAATGGATTTTCATCAAGCATCGGTCAGTTCTATCATATATTCACGTTATCGTTTACATTATCTGGAACAATTTTCATAATAAATTCTATTTTTAAGATGCGTTTCGCTTCACGGTAGCTTCATCGGTTGGACTGGTACGTCAAACAATTTCACAAAGTATTTTATATAACATAAGGTAATTACAAAATTCTGGTGAAAAAGGTAGATTTTGAAAAAACAATTACACAATACTTTGTGGAAAACAGGTGAATCATAAAAATTTTATTTATAGACTTTTCATGAAATTTTCATTCATCTAATTGAATTTTTGACATAAAATGGCAATACTTCATCTTATTTTTCTAGAACTAATATTTTATTGTAATTTTTTTCAATCTACCTGTTTTACCCAAATTATTCATTTATCTAATCAAGTTTTATAATTATTCACTGTTCACATAAAATAGACATTGTAAAGATTCTTCCAACAGGGACTTGCGAACTTTGACAATTGATAACGGCCATCTTGTTAAAGCTACATCTGTCAAATCAGTTGTCATTTATTCAGTCTGTTTTGTCAGATTACCATGGACTGATATAGCTTTCAACTACACGTGCAAATAATAAATTGTTTGAACAAAATGGGTGTTCTGTTCGGGCAACGTACCGCGCGATTCGCCCATTTTACGATCGCCATAATCGTCCTATTGAGAGGGCAATTCGCAGTGTGGTGGATAAATTTGAGTCCACTGGTTCAATAAACAATCGACCAACACTTGCACGTTGACGAAACGCAAGATCTGCCGAAAATATCGCCGTTGCCTGTGAGGGTGCGCAGGAGAATCCCAGGCAGTCGATTTCGCGTCGCTCACAAGAGCTCGGCCTTTCGCAGACCACAACTTGGAGAGTTTTGCGTCGTGACTTGGGCCTGTACCCGAACAAAATTCAACTATCCTAGGAACTGAACGTAAACGACCAAAGACAACGGCGTGTTTTCGCTGAATGGCTCTCGTGTAGTTGGCAACTGACCCTAGTTTTCATCGAAAAATCATCTTCAGCGATGAGGCCCATTTCTGGATGAATGGGTACGTGAACAAACAATATTGTCGAATTTGGGCGATACAAATCCACACGAGATCCAAGAGCGTCCAATGCATCCCGAAAAAGACAGTGTTTGCTGAGAATTTTGGGCTGGCAGCGTCACGGGTTCATTTTTCTTTGAGAACAATGTTGGACAGACCATCACTGTCAACGGCGAGCACTATAGATCGATGATTACCAACTTCTTTTGGCCTGAATTGGAAGATCTAGGCACCAACGACATGTGGTTTCAGCAGGACGGTGCTACGTACCACACAGCTCATGCCACATTGGATATTCTGCACAAGCGATTTGAGGGCATGGCCATCATCATGAACTAGCCACCGAGATCGTGCGATTTGACCCTATTAGACTTTTACTTGTGGAATTTTCTCTAGTCGTAGGTTTATGCGAATAAACCACTAGTGCCCGACCGAAAGTTCGAAAGTTCGACCGAAAGTTCGAAACCGAAAACGGGTTTCGGTTTAGTTTCGGTTTCAGCAGCAAATCTGCCGAAACTACGACCGAAACCGAAACTGCATTCGGGAGTTCTCGCGCTGTTATCGGTCATTTTCGGCGCGTTGAATTTCATACAAGCGACGAAGACATTTTGCCGTGTCCACGTGCCTAATCATGTCGTGACTTAGTTTGTGATTTACTTTGTTTATTACATAAATATCAGGTACCTATTGTGAAATTAGGTATAGCAACTTGAATAAGTAATTTTATGTTCAATATTTTTGAAAAACCATTAATAATATTCAAAAGAAGAATCTACACCTACTCAAATACATACCTCACCTATTTTAAGTATTTTTAAGGTGTAATTCATGTTTTTTCTTAAATGAGGGGTTGTTATGTTGATTTGTTGATTATCGGTAAGTAAAAATGTCAAGGACTGCATATCGTGATTTAAAGATGAAAAAATATTCTTTATTTTTCCATCAAAACATAATCCTTGTAAGGAAGTTTCGGTTTCGGCCGAAACTGAGACCTTTACCGAAATTCGGTTTCGGTTGTAAAAACAAATTTCGGTCGGACACTATAAACAACAAACCACAGGGGTCCTCGAAGCCACTGAGGATACACTATAAAAACACATTTTTGTCTATTTTTCACGATAATTCTATATTCGTTAACTAGTTTCGGTTATTACACCATTTTCAAAACTGTTTTGAAAATGGTGTAATAACCGAAACTAGTAAACAAATATAGAACTATCGTGGAAATAGACAAAAGTGTGTTTTATAACGTATCCTCAGTGAACATGAATTTACACAAAATAAACAAGTCGTATTCAAGATGTACCCGCCAGATTTATAGAAAGTTGAACGTTTCACATGCGTCTCATCTAGAGAAGCCGTGGCGTTTTATACTTGATAATGGGGTGACACCCGAAACCGGTCGTACAAATAAAATAAAAAGTGATCATGAATTTCCACAAAATAAACAAGTCATCAATCACACAGCTTAGAATTTAATTTCCATATTTTTCTAAATTCTCTTCTCGTCTCCTCCGGAAAAAAAATCTATTCCCGCCCGTGCAGAGTGCGCCAATAGTTTATTTTCCACACAGCAACATTGGCCGTGTCGGTCGTCGACCTCCTAGGCTAAGTTCGCATACATCGCAGTCGGCTTTGGCTAGATCTACCTCCGGAGTGAACTAGAAGAGTGATAGTCTAGTCCAAGGGTTTCCAATTTCATTTGGCCATGGAACCCTGATTGAGCCCTAGTCTGGTTATTTCGATAACTAACATGTTCACATAGTAGTTTGAATATTAGGACTCGAAGAAAGAAGAAATCCCAAGTGAAAAATGATCATTATAATGTAACAACTATTTATTATGAAGAATGAAATTTTGTAACATATTTTTGTGTCTGACAGTTGGATGTGAAGATCCGAAGCTGTAGCTATTCATTCTGTTTCTGTATTCATTTTTTGTGTAAGCGTAAGTATATGGTAAATCTGCGAATTTTCAGTATCTTCGCGCATTGGTTGCGCTTTCAGATTTTCTGTGCATTTTAAAACCTTCAATGTTTTAGTTTTAGTACTTCAGTACCTTGGAAACTTCATAACACTTTTGGTACGCCTTTTGATACTTTAGTACTTTTCCATGGTGACTATTGAACAAGTCTTACTGGTCGAATCAAATTCTTTCCATTTAATGCGCATGACGTATGTATTATCTTCGATTAAAAATCATTCTTGTATGACAATTTCCACAATTGCCATTTTACGCGTCATGTCGAAGTACGATATTCGTTAAAAATGGAAATGGAACTGCAAGTTCGTGATTTTTTGTTTGTTCAGTTTTTAGTTCCGATTGTTGTGCAAGGGACAATACCGAAAAAATTAAAAATTGGAGGTTAAATTTAATTTTTCAATTACCGTGACAAATAACATTGACAGTTATGACAGAAATCATTATTTTCATTAGTGTCTATTTGGAATCTTGAAATTAATGAAAACCATAACTAAGAGAATATATTTTGAAAATAATTTCTGATGGATTGGGGAGTTATTTATTACTTCTAAGTCCGAACTAGTACTTTTTTCATTCGTTCTGTTGTACTTTTTTCGACAGGTTCCTGTAACACTAGTTTTATCATTGTTAGATTCAAATAAATAGACCAAACCACTTGTTCTGCTCTTTTATATTCTGTTTAACAATTCCCAATCGATTTTGCTACATATTTTTCGAGCATGAATTTTTCGAGCATATTTTTCGAGCAGATCTATGCCTCCTATCGCTATGCGATAGGAGGCATAGATCTGCGGATTTTTGGGCCTAACGTTTTGTCTGCAACTGCGGCCGACATAATCAAAGGCGACGCAGCATGGTCGCAATTATTAGTATTTTTATTATTATTACCTTAGTATTAATAAAAACACTATAAAAAGGGTTTCTTACGGCGACAAAAAATTGTTGATTAAATAACACATTAAAGGCTTTTACTATCAATGTGAAATTTCATTTGCTTGTAAGAACTTGTGATAATCGAATTTAAAAATTGGAAAAAAATTGTTTTTTAAGAACAAAAAAATGTTTCTATACTTACAGGCAAAATAAATACTTGATTAACAAAGGCATTTTAAGGCAGAAAAAGTGGAGAAAATATATTTTCCTTGAAAATTATTGTTTGTATCAATAATTGTATTTCCCAAAAAAAAATTATCTCATGAAAAATGTAACTGAAAAATTAAAAACATTTATATTTATGTAGATGTCATCAATTAAAAAACTAACCAATCGGAATATTTGGAAAAGTTTATTTTTCAATATTTCTTGGATGTTTTTGATATTTTAACATGCTTGATTGTTTATAAATAATTCAAAAATTACGATTTTCTGATTTTTTATTTGGGTATTTTTTAACGCCTTCAAAGTATATCTCCCAAGAGAAACAAAATTCCAGGCTCCAGTTTTAAAAATGTTACCAAAAAAACATAGTAAGAGAAAAAGTGCGATAATTTTTTTTTGCTTCTTCATTCAACTATTCATCAACTTCTTATTGTTTTCATTCTTCAATTACTCAATAGTTTAAAATAATTTTTGTTGTTGAAGGGACCGAATCGGTCATCGCCTGCGAGTGCTGATCCACCCATTTTACCCGTATTTTAAATCCAAAATTACACCAATAATATTGCTGCTACATTATCAGCAAGTGAAAAGTTTATAAATGATAATTAAAAGTAAAAACTATCGCGGAGAGATACACGAAATAAATTTCGAAATTTTAATCTCTCCCAACTACCTACACAGTAGGGTCTGATAAACAACTAGGTACATCTCCGGCTAATACCACGTCGGATATTGAATTATATCTTTTTTTGTTTATAACTGATAAATATTGTATTTGCGCAACTTGGCTCAAATCGTAAATCACTCTGGGTGAAATTATGACTGGAACGACATATCAGTCATAATTTTCCGTGAAGGCTAACTCAAATTTTGCGAAGTAGCACTTGTGAACTAGACTATATGAACCAGGTGTCGGCAGAGAAAATAAGAAAAAAAATGTGCGCGTTGCATAATGATGTAGCTTTTTTACAGATACATGCTCGTCGAGTCGTTTGTCTCTGTATTTAACCCGCGGCTTGATTCTAGACTAGTACGTTAAAGAACGAGTCGGCGGATTTTTTGCCTAGGCAGGAATCTAATGAATTCGCATCTCCACGGTTCTCGAGTGATTTTAAGACTTGTGCAACGATTAGCTTCATGTTAGCTCGTCTAAACAGAGATTGAGAGGTTGGAGAAATTATTTAATTGGTTGATTGCAAAATTCATTTATCAGAGACATATTTTGAGCCTCGGGGTTAGTTTGTGAGAAATGTTACACATTTTGGCCGCCATGTTTGTAACGTTTGGAGGAAAACTACAGCGCTGACGTAGACTGATATGGAATGTATCCTGAATCTTTTTTTTTTCAATTTTACCAATACCATTTATTCAAATAGGAGTCTTAATATACACTGAAGACGTACATATTCCCCCCTGTAGCACAAGATACCAAGGTCGGATAGAATGTACTTATAAAGGTATCACTTTTGATACTTTTGATAAGAAAGACAATAGTGTTGCATCACTAATAACCGACAGGGCGCCACTAACTTTTTTATTATAAAGGGGGGTATTGTGGTATCTGATTTCTTGTAATTCAATTCTCTATCCAAATTTTTTTCATTTTTGAAAATAGATTTAGCCGTTCCCGAGTGATTAGCAGTTTTATATTCGTTTTAAGAACCTGCAAACAAACGATAAATATACTAATTTCAAGAAACGACCAATTAAAACTCACTTCAATTAATTTCAATAAATTTCCCAAAATTATGAAACGTTTCTGTGGTAATTTGGTTGCAAGCACCTTTTTTCTATCCAAGAGTTCTGTTTAGTAAAATTACAATGCTTATAACGTTTCGAATCTTTTGAGAGTACCTACAGTCAGAATAAATCTTGTCTTTTCTACAGTACAACTTGCCAGTTATTTATCTTATCTTATTTTCACACAAGATTTAATATAATTCTTGCGTGTAGCAATTATTCATACTCAAAATAAAACAATCGTGGGTCAAAACAAGTTCCTACAATGAACTATGGTTTTGTATCGTACAGTTCAGATGCCATGTATTTCCTCAACATTCAGAGGCGTCAAATCAGGTGATGTAGAAAACTCTTCTAAGGAACCACGTCTGCTTGCCTACCGGTAATCTGACATGATTGACAAATATTTCGACAAATCCGAAAGAGTTTTCAACTGATGTTAGATACGTTTTGGCAAGATAAGGCTGGTTTGAAAATGGCAAATGTGTTTCCTTAGAATAACCTGCTAGATTACCTGATATAACTCTTTCAGATTAATTTTGGGTATTCTTGAAGTAATCGTATATTATGTTACACAACCGCACTCTATTCTAAAGCTCATGATTATAATGGGAGGTGCTCCTGCCGAAATTACTTCAGAAACTTCCCGTAATGCAAAACAGACGAACATTTAAAAAATATTCACCAAAATACGTTTTTTTTTCAAATAATGATGTTTATCGTTTGTTTGCAGATCCTTATAACGAATATTCAGCTGCTAATGCGATTTCCAAAAATAAGAAAATGGATAGAGAATTGAAATACCTATCAATCGAGATATCCTTCCTTTCCATTTAAAAAAAAATTGGCAGTGCCCTGTCGAAAACGATTAATGCAACAGGATTATCTTTCTTGTCCTGTTCAAAAGTTAAGAGGAGGGCTATTTAGGTCAGCACTGTATATTCAAAGTTTACATGAAAGGAGTTCCGAAATGTGTGTTTTTTTTGTATGTAAATACTACTGACAGACGTAAACCGAATAGTAGTAGATTGCTTACCTCAACATTCTTTAAAAATATCATCGGTTACCAATTATATGAATACTAAGATCCAACGTAGACGGGATAGTAGTTCAAACCCAATTTGCTATAAAATATTGCTTAAACTATTTATAATTGAATACCAATAATGTGAATACTAGAACCACGTCTCCAAAATAAAAAAAAAATTAATTCAGTTGCATTTTCTGGTATTTCGCAAACAATTCCTAAACTATAAGAATCACGACAAAAAGTTTGATCAGCTTTCCTCTTTGTCTACCCGATATAAACAAAAAAAGGCTTATAGGTTTTTCCATATTTTCAGAATTTAGAAATTATTTCACTTATCAATATTTTGTTTTGTTGATGTCATATTTCTACGGTAAATTTTATATTTTGAAAAAAATTAATTTGTCCCCTCCATAATCCCGCATACGCCACTGGCTTTCAACTTCTATATTGTGTGAGAGACGACAATTTTACTTTGTGATGAACGTGATTAACACTGAACATATATTAAGTATGAAAAATTGAACAATTGCTAACTAATGACTATACACTAACAGAATATTGCAGTTGCTGAGTTGGGAAAATTTCAATTATTTCACACATGCTCCAAGCGGGAGGCTAACTAATAGTAATTGGTTTGAAATCACCAATCAGAACCGTTCTAATACCACGTGTTATTGTGAGGTTAGGTTCGTCCCTGAACGATCCATGTAAACAACATATAACTAGCAAATACTTTCAAATAACACCTACTTTGATGTTCTTTCCACCTTCTCTCGACCGGCATATCGCATTTTTCTGTCACATCCTGTTTTTTAACGACTTTTTCCTTGGGATTCTCCTTTCTGTCCATAGCAGCTTTGTACGCTGCCAAATTATCATATTTTTTGGCTGAAGGGTGGGGTACCCGCACATCCGGAGAAGTCAAGGCGTACAGAGGATCGAATTTTTCACTAAAAAAGTCCAAACGAGGATCGTTTACTACGATAATTTCGTCACTTGCACTGCTGCTGTCTATTGTTATCCTTTCGTCGTCATCCGCCATAGTGAAACTTGGCAAATCAAAATACACAGACAATGAAATAACTGACGACTAGCGAGCGGTTACCAAGTCACTGTCTGGCGTCCTTTATAGAAAACGTTAGCAGTTTGGTTCGTATCCGGGATAAGCGCGGCAGAAGGCAGAGGCGTAGCGAAAAAACTTTTTCAGTGGATTGTGTACAGGAGTACTTGAAAATTAAATTTGTTTTTTTATTTAAAATATTAACAAATGAAAAAACTTAACCAAACGTCTGGAAACAACAAGAATGATCATGTTTTTTCTGGTAGTCGAATTGTCCTAAAAAACGATGCCTAGCACTGCTTCGTAATATCAGTAGTGTCATTTTTGTTTCTTCAACAAATATGTCATTATTCGAGGTTGACTTATTGTTGTCATCGGTATGATGAATAAAGTACCTCTTTAGTTTTTTTTCCAAAGATAGATTGGTCAGATTCATTTTTGAAACAATGTAACTAAGACAAATCAAATCACATTACTACATAGATTACTACATTACACAATTATATTAACTTCTTATACATATCACGAAATATAATCAAGAAATGTATCAAAGAATACAAACTTTCACGGCCAGAGATAACTGTGTGACAGAAGCTATTTTCTGGATTTTTTGGCCGTGGTCTGCAAGTTTTCATGCTTGACGTTTCGTCTACTACTGCGGTAACCATCGATGTGGTAACGGTCATATGGCCTGAGTTGGTGCTTGAGTTGTTGTTCCCGTTCAGAACGCTGTAACTTCGATGCCGGTTTTCGACTCTGGTTTTGTATTATCAATAGTGTGCGTGGCTTGGTTTCTCTCAATCGGATTACCTGACCTTGTTTGTGTACCTTTAAGGACAGGTAGCCAAATTTCATTAATGTTCATGGCATTTTTTTTTCTATTGAAATAATCCCTGTGTTTTTGAATTTCTATTGCCCGTTTTATATATTCTTGGATAGTAATTTTGAGTTTTGACGAGTTTTACTGTATATCTGAACGAGATAATATGAGTGCCTTATTTGTTAAAAGCATGTTCGGTTACATCTGATTTGTCGGTTGTCAGAGTCGACAGTTTCTTTTGTGTTCAAAGAGACTGGTACCTTCACTTCTTTATATGGTTTCAATGTCAACCGACATCCAGCTACAAGCAATTTGGTATATCCCGGATGTTGCTGAAGGTTCTCTGGAGTCCTTAGACTTTGTCTGATAGTTTTTGTCGGCCTAAATATTGGTTTCACGTCTTATTTCTCTAAGATTCTTTCAATCCAGTTTATAACAGTTTCAACACAGAGAAGGAAAGCTTTTCCCATGGCCAGCCTAGCTGAAGTTACTTTGGCGTTCTTTCTCCTGATTCGTATCGTCAGCTCGAATTCTCCTTCGCTGTACTTGCTCCCTTTGAAGGCATTTTTCGGGTGATTCAATTCCTCGGGAAGAATCAGGTTCACAAATATATCGTGCTCTCTCAACCAACGTTTTAATTACCCCTCCTCTTTTGTTGTGACTGATGGTTATAGTTTTTGTTCAGGTACCAGTCTGTATGTGTTGGTTTCCTGTACACCCGGTGGCCCAATTTACCATCTTCACGTCTGTTCACAAGAATATTCGAAAAGGTTAGAGTCCCTTGGGTTTTTCGTTCCATTGGGAATTGAATTTTTGGGTCGAAAGGGTTTAGATATGATAGAAATTCATTTGGTGTCTCTTCATGATCTTGCCATACCACGAATGTGTCATCAACAAAACGCAGCCAAGAACATAGTTTTACGGTCGCTTGTCCTAAGGCCCGTTGTTCGAAATTTTCCATGAAAAAGTTTGCCACCGCGGAACTTAATGGAGGTAATATCCCACTGGAAATGAGTTGGTGATAAACAATGAGCGAAGAGGGTGGTTATATCTACTAGGATTACTTTGCTAAATAGCCGTATCGTGTCCTTGATCCGAACCATTGTGTATCAATAGACCACGTCGAACCTCACTAGTATGTCTCCAGGACCTAACTTCATATCTCTACTCTTCTGGATAAAGTGTCCCGAGTAATAAACGACTCTGTGTTTCCTATGAATTGCTGCAGTAGGGTTGTCAAGTATTTGGCGCATGGTTCAAACAGAACTGGCTGGTATCTCAATCGCCACAAAAAAGATAACTATTAGCCTTGAACAGACAACGTGTTACCTCAAGGCTAGTACTAGAGTGCCACCAAGATGTAGCCAAAGCCTCGGTAGATAATAACATTATCCTGAGGTGAGTTGAAGGGCACGACAGGAGTAAAATTAATTGCATTGCCGACTCCTTAGCCAAGGAAACGGCTGGACTAAGAATTTTAGGACCCAGTGACACCTACGGCCTGATGACTTCGACAATTGCGGAGCCATTGTCAGGAGGACATGTTAGGATTATCTTGGGCGACCCTGGGAAGCTGGCTCCGAAGAAATATCTGGCTCTGACCAGGAAAAATCTACGTTTAACAGTGGGATTTCTGACTGGCCACTGTCAACTAAGAAAACACCTCCATAATATGGGGCTAGCAGACACACCTCTATGCAGGATGTGTGAACAGGAAGATGAAACTGTCAGGCATGTCATATGCGAGTGTCCGGAGTTATCGGCAAGAGAGTGTTTGTTCGGCGAGTCTTGGCCTACACCTGCCAATATAAAGGAGATGTCTCCTAGTGACCTGTCCACCTTCCTGGAAAGGACAGGATGGACGATGACCTAGGAGGACTCTCGAAAGGATGTACAATGGGTCACATGTGGCCTAAGTGCTGTGGGGTTACACTCACCCTCCCTACTCTCCAGATACAGATATCTCTAGTCTTTTGGATAAAGAGTCCCGAGTGATTAATAAATGACTCTGTATTTCCTATGAATGGCTGCAGTAGGGTTATCCAGTATTTGGCCGGCTCATAAGTTAGTGAACCTATCGCATTTACGATAGGTCTAAGTGGCACATTCTCTTTATGGAAAATCAATATTTCCAACTGGAATCTACAAACATTCGTCTCTCTCAACTTATCAACGCAGTGGGTTTTGGTAAATGCTCACCGGAAAACAACTACTTTCCAGGCTGATACCATTAATTTCAGCGTGGTGTTGCTGTTGAATGAACAAGAAACATCTGCAAGACTAAGCTCTGTGAGGTATCTTGCATGAATGTCTGTCGGATATAATTCAATATCCAACGTGGTATTAGCCGGGAAAGTTTTCCGGCAGGCATTTATTGGAAAGGGGCGGGATTACATATCAGAATATTGATTTTCTTATACGTATGTATGTATGTATGTATCCCTACTGAAGTCTTCAGGCTTATTTCGATACCAAAATAATTACTCGATCATTACCTGTCACAATAAATTTCTCTGTTTCGACTTTTACTCGAAAACTTGACTCGGCAGTTTGGTTTCGTAAACCTGAAAAATAGGGAAAAATCTCACTAATAATGTATGATTCCGTAAAACTGTCTAAGAGAAGAAAAAAAATCAAATCATTACCGGTATGAGTCGGGTCTTGATAAAAAATTCTTCTTCAACCATCATCAATTTATAACCTGATTTGAAATTTACGAACAAGCTACAAATCATCAGCTTTCCTTTCATTTATGGAAATTTGTTGAAGTGCGTGCAGTTATTGTGTAAAGAGAGAATAACTAATGCGTTTTATTCATGTAATGAAGAAGTATTCCAAGCAAGAAAATGACCATTAGCTATTCGTTTCGATGTGAAAGTGAAGGAATTATTTTCCAGATTACAACTTACGGCATACTTTCTATTCTCCGTCTGTTTTGCTGAATAATCTGCCGGTTATATTTTATAATCGAGTGATAGTCGGATACAATTGAAAAAGTAATGCTTTCGGTTTCTAGCGATTTAAAGTGGATCTAAGAAAGTGGCTCAACATTCATCAATGTTTTGATTGTCGTTGTTTTGTTTTATATGCGAAACAAAATATGTTCCAAAACGTGGTTTCAATTTCCTCAATTCCTCACCTTCATATTGACATTCTAAAATAAATAACCCTAATATGAAACTGAGACCTATTATTCCTTCAATTGATGCTCCAAATAGCAACATTTCCCGAATGATTACTAAAATTCGATATAATGCTTATAATTTTCAAAAGGAATTCTATATTATTTCGATTTTCCAATTGTACAAATTAAAATCCATCACCACAAGATTCTGATTAGCCTTGATGTAATTTCGCTTTTCAGGAATATACCCATAAATCTAGTAGAGAAAAGTATTATCAAATCTGTTTAAAAAAAAAATCTGTTTAAAATCGGTTTTTTCGTTAATCAGCTGCCGCCCCCATACGAACGACATCTCTCAGAAGTTAAGAAACTTGTGCGAGCTAAGGACTAACGAGGTCTTACCTTTTAACGTGTGATTCCTAACACCTATCAAAAGGTGGAATGATATGAATAAAAAATGCCCAATAAACCAAACAAAAAATATTTATTTCCATCTTCAACTGTTGAACTATAAGTAAACAAATTCTTGGTACACCACTAATATTTTTTCTACTATAGATCAATACGTAATGGAAGATCTTTTTTAAATCCACTTCCTAAGCTAAGGTTTAAATTCCTTTTTAAAGAAATACGCTGACGATGTCATTTGTGCAATGACAAATCTCATGATATTTTCAATGTTGTCAGTAGATATGATCAGAGATTACAATTCACTTCCTGTTCTTGACACAAGAGTTATCCATAGAACTAATAATTCCTTGATCACTGATTGGTATATCATACCTACTAATTCCGAAAGATATATCAATTACTATTCTTTTTATAGAAAATCAATGAAAATTCATTCATTCATTAATTTATTCGAAAAATAGAAAAAAGAGTATTTCCTTCCCTCATACAAAAAATTTCAGATTTCTTAGAGATATATGAATCGAAAATTCTTATCTCAGATATCTTCGCAATAATTTTCAATACTAGCAGTAACAAAAATTATAACATAATCAACAAAAATTTGTATAATGATTATTTACCTGTTCCCCCTTTTATGCATCTATACATAATCTTGGAAATGTATCTTCAGATATCATAAAACTTTTCCACAATAAACCAAAATATCAAAAAAAAATCAAACTATAAAGAATTTGAATACCGAATAGAAAGATAAAACAGGTATTACATAAATGTCAAATGTAATTCGTAACATTCCTTGTAACAATTGTAACTAAGATTATATTAGAACAACATTCAGAATTCTTAATGATAGAATAACATCACATAAAAGTGATGTGCATTCACACAACATTATAAAAACAAGACATAAACCAAATTACGCTTACATTAAAGTTTTACAAACAGAAAAAAAATTCAAACAACTTTTTCTTGAAATGATCGAAATCAATGTGTCTTCTGATTATTGTATCAATGAAAAAATTGACATTGAAAATCTCACCAACATATAAAGTAACTTACTGGAACTACATAGAAGACATAATGATTGTGAAAATCGTATCAGTAAATAACTTTAGCCAAATCATCATCTTTATCATTATTAGTAGGTACTTTCACTCATTGAACCAGTCGTTAATATTGAAAACAAAAGCAAATAAATTGTATCAAAAAGTAAGTAGAAATTAAGAAAATCAGAAATGATAAGGTTTCCAGTATTATCATTATCCAGCTAGTTGATTTTGAAGTGAAAAAAAAAATTAGATCTTATTATCGAACTAAGAGAGGCGTTGATAATCCCATCAGATCATAAAAAATATACACAACATGGGTAGAATAAACAAAGGAAACAAAATTTGAAAGTATCAGTCAAGTATGGATTATTAAAAATTATCTTCATTGTGACTGTAATGTGTGTGAGTGTGATGAGTTCAAATGGTGTCGGTATAACCAATTTGCCAGTCTATTTTAACATGAAAAATTTCTAAAATATTTTATTATTTTCAAGAAGCATAATACACTCTTCCTTATTTCTAAAGGTTAGTAATTAGTTAGTCCTAATACATTGTTTTATTTTTATTGTTTTCTCTTTCTTTTTCCCTTACTGTTTCGTTCATTTTTTCACTTGTTTTTATTTTCATAAAAAATTTATTTACCTTTTTTTATAATTTCTTTTTGTTACGTTACATGAGTTATCTGAGATTTTATATGAGTACACTTGTTTTCCTCTTCTTGTTTTATTTTTTCTTTCTTTTTTCTTCTATTATTTTTAATTTTTTATATTTTCAATTTTTTCATTTTTTTTTTTCATTTTCACATTACACTATACGAAAGGATATACATTCGTCTGGAAGGTGAAAGAACGCGACTGATAGTCCGGTTAGTTTCATTCTACAATATATAGAAAAAACAAAATCACTGAAAAGTAAAATTATATTTATTTTTATACCTACTCGAAAAGAATTTCGAAAATATTTTTACTCGTGCTATTATGCGATTTTGCTATATTGACAGAAAGAAAAACTATATAAACATATAGTAGTAGTGTAGTATTAGTAAAGTAGTTGTGATGTTTTCCAAGGATCAACATGAAGGACATTAATATTTATCATTCAAAGGTATCTGTTCCTATTTTTATGTATGTATTATGTATTGTATTCTACTAGCATTATAGTAACAAGATCATCAATAACTATCACTAAATTTGCTGAATTCCTGTTATACCAAATATCACCTTCCAGATGATCCTTGATTATTTTACTTGAGATTAATTGGGGCAACTGAAACTCAGACAATTGATTTTGATCAATTTTGTCTGAAAAAGGCGTAAAATCGATCATAACTGCTCTTGAACAGAACCACAATTACAACTTTTCAAAATGAGGCTATTAAGTTCAAGGTCCCCAGGGGTTATTTCCATCCGCAATAAGTACTTCTGTCCTTAAAAGACGAAAGGTTGATCTGAAAGTTTATGCAGCCGATCTTGACAAGGTCCACTTCGAGGAGGTTAGCCTACAAGAACTCTGAATGATGCTCATCGTTGGTGGCAAAAGAAGCAAATGTCTTTGAACTCCAGTAAAACTGTGATAATCCCCTTCATCAAAAAGATAGATCTGAAGATTTAACTCCACTTTTTTTCGCGGAGTGAAATATCTAGATAGATAGGGAAATTTTATACTTTTATTTCTTGTCCCAAACCCATTTTGGTTTTCTACTGAGTTCCATGAAAATTTTAGGCGAATTTTATATTTTTAGGAAATGGCTTTGGGTTTGACCAGCATCATCAGTATAAAACAGAAAACCCACCAGTAGTGAATATCATCTATAAATAATAGTTGATTGTTCTTGTAACATTTACCTTTCAATGATAAGTTGTTGAATGAATTACATGATTAATTTCCATTTTTCTAAATGATTTTTAATGTTATTTCTGATTTTACAAAATTTTTCTCATTGTAGGAGTGTAAACACCTTAAAAAAGGACGAATTAGATCATAGGTTTCGAAAACTAAAATTATCTCAAGGATATCATTGGTACAACTTTGGTATTCCTGCGTTTTTCCATCAGACACATTCCAGTCACACTGAGCGCATCAAAAGAAGATTTCACTCTCTATGCAGGTTATGGAACAAGCCATTAAAAACAAGAGTTTATCGACTCGCTGGCGATAATTTCCAATTTCATTTTTTCTTGGTTATTCAACTTTCTCTCTCGCGACCTAGGGAGAAATGAACTTTTTAATTGGAATGGTGAAAGTGACGTAACAAAGTGCTCTGCCATTAATTTCGATTTGCATTATTCTTTCTTCCTAACTTTTGTTGTTACTCAATTAGTTATTATTATCATAACGCGATCTAATGAAAGCATAATAATGAGATTTTTTGCATGAAGAATGGTTTGTATGAAATTTGTTCAGGTTGGTTAACCTTTCTGCTTGAAGGGGAATGAACTCAGTATAGTGGATCAATTGATTCAAAGAAATTTGGCAAACGACATTGCAAAAATTGCAAAAAAATGAAGAAATCAAACCTAATTTATTTTTCTGAGATATGAGAATAAATTTTTTAAATGTCAACAGATTTGAAATTTCAGTGAAGTTGAATAATTTATTGAAAATACAACTCTAATGAGTTGGTCAAAAAAGTGAAAATAATATTTAAAAAGTGAAACATGAAAACACCAATATGATTGAAACAATATTGAATATTGTAACCTTACCTGGAAGTGAAATAAGAATTTGGAATAAAAAAGAGAGATAATAGAAATATTCCCTCATCCCCTTTTTTTGTATCAAGATGGAGTAGTAGAAAGCCAAAAACTTTCTTTCCCAAAAATTAATCACTCCTAAAAATATAACCCCTTCAATTGGAAATATTCACTTCTTTGAAGGATTTCTGAAAGACAATTACAGTATGATAATATTATATTGATAATATCTGTAAGAAATATAATATGCCTATGTTTGAATTCTTGATTAGTTTTCCGAAACCATAAATTCAATTCTAACACTTACTCTTTTTTGTTTCAGATTTGAAGTAAATCTGCGTTCATGTTTTGGAAAAGGTTTCAAATTCATCGCGACGTTTCAAGGTAAGTCTTCTTTTCACAATATTAAAAAAACCTTCTCAGTAATTTAAAACCAATTTTTCATCGACTTGGCCATCATTTTTTTCAGGCAATTGATATCTCACTTTTTCAAATCATAATAGTATGAAAATGAAATTGTTCCAGAACTGGTCAAATGGCTATTTCCAAATTTGCTAATTTCTGTTTTACCAACAATTTATTTCAGTTTCGTTTATTCTTATTTATTAAATCATTTGTATTGCATGAGAAAGAAAATTATCCTTGATGACAGGTAACAAACATATCTGTTTTAAACTTTTATTTCAATTATACTGATGTAAAATATTCTTCTTATTCGTGGATGTAAGATAGTTGGCTCACTATCTTTATATTTTCACGACAGAATTTCCACTTAAAATTCATATTTGATATTTTCATTTCATTTCGTTTGATAGCAGTCGATAATTCTGTTGAAAAAAATGTTTCTCCGGTAACCAGCTGTCCACTCCTACGAACGATCACCCCCAAAAGTTGAAACGTGTCCGAGCTGAAGATTAACGAGGTCTTACCTTTTAACGTGCGACAAAAATAGTGGAATAGCCCGAAATAATTTTCCGTCAACGAGTGGTACATTCAGACGTGTTGCCAAATGCACGAATAAACAATTTATGATATTGTCAATTTGGTGGATCAGTTTGTTAAGTCAGACCAGACAACCAACTCATTGAGATTTCATCAACCGAATAATTCAGCTGGGCAGAAAGTAATGACATTCATTGGTTGACCCTTCTGGGGGAAGGAACGTTTCATATATTTCAAGATAATTATTATCCTCCACGAGAATGGAACCTCTCACATAACACATGTAAAAACTGCAACAATATTCTTGGCGTGTGTTACACCAACCAAGTTGGCGTTATGAACATATACCGGGTGTCCCACATTTTATGTGACAGGCAATATCTGGTTTGTTGAAGGTGATACACAAAAATGTTTCATACATAAGTTTTAGGAGTTCATGAGAGCTATATTTTGATATAATTTTAAATATACAGGGTGTTTGGTGTAGGTGCTACAGACCAAAATTCCATTTTTTAAAATAGAACGCCCTGTATATCATTACATATTCAGATGCTACATTAAATTCTGATATTATTTCATGTTTGGTTTCTGAAATTCGGTTACGGCGTTGTTGAGTTATTGCTTAAAATGTAAAGTCTTGAGAACGACTATTATTTTTAAAAATATCTCATACAATTATTCTCTCTGCATCAGATCACATGAAAATTAGTCAAAATTTTGGGTGTTCGAAGTAATGGTTTCAATTTTGAGTTGTGGAATTCAGTCAGGAATCATTTCGAATATGAAACAATTGTGAAATTGAAAGAGGTGTATTCGAAAACAAATCTTTAATTATTAACAATGTAAATAATATAACTTGATAAATTATTTCATAAGAATGGTAGGTACCTAGAAATAAGTCATAAAAATTGTTCAAAGTGATGCCCATTAGATATTATACAGGCTTCGAAACGTCGAATCACTTCTCTCGTACAAGTCGCTCTTATAATATCAGGCGTAATATCACTGCACGCTAGTCGAATTTTCATTTTCAGATCATCCACATTCAAAGGGGGAGTAGTGAAAACAAGATCTTTTAAATAACCCCATAGGAAAAAATCAAGCGGTGATAAATCTGGGGAACGAGCCGGCCACCGAATTGGACCCTTATTACCAATCCATCTATTTGGGTACGTTCTATCCAGATATTCAGTAACAACCTGTGAATTGTGAGGAGGAGCACCATCTTGTTGCCACCAAATTCCTTGTCGTTCTGCTATGGGAATATCTTCCATCAACTGGATCAAATCATTTTCTAGAAAATGTAAATATCGCAATCCATTGAGATTTTCATTGAAAAAGTAAGGTCCTATGATGCGGCTATTGGACAATCCACACCATACATTAATACCCCAAGTAGTTTGAAAATTACTTTCACGGACCCAGTGGGGATTTTCTTGAGACCAATAGTGACTGTTATGTCGATTCACAACTCCATTATTGTGGAATCGCGATTCATCGCTCCATAAAATTTGACTGAATATGTTAGGACTTTCATGTAATATTACCTGAATACAAGCAATGAATTCAAGTCGTCGTTCAAAGTCCGTGGGTTTCAAACCTTGTACCAACTGAATTTTGAATGGGTGGTATTTATTTTCTTTCAGAATTCTCTGTACATTAGATTTACTCACACCGACTTCTTCTGCAAGAGTACGGATAGAAACATGTGGATGAATAATAATATAAGCCAACACATTGATCTCTAAATCTTCAGTTCTAACAGATCTCGTATGATGACGATGCTTTATAGTAGAAGGAAATGACCCAGTTCGCAATTTTTCTACAACTCTCGAAAAAGTCATTCGTGACGGAATGGGTCTGTCTGGAAAACGTTCTTGGTATAGACGTTGTGCTTGACGGCAGTTTTTCTGACATTCCCCAAAAATTAATAACATATCAATGCAATCACTTGGACTAAACGCGAAAGGCATACTGCAGTTTTCGCACAAAGAACACAGTTACTGTTTTGCAAAGAATCACTGAATCGAACTGACAAGTAGTTACAATTCAACAACATTTGTTACTATGGCATCAACAAGCATAAGCTACTTGATGAAATTGTGCAATATAAAGCAATTCACCCTCAAGTTAGTCACATTCTCAAGAATTTCAATATTATATTCAACTGATATCGATATCGTATCGTAGAGGTGAGAATAATGGTTTGTATTCGGTAGTAGTCTAGTTCAATTTAATAAAAGATTTAGACTGGATTCGTGTAAATAAGTTTTTTTGAAACTTTTTATTTAAGGAAAAGTGCAATAACTCAACAACGCCGTAACCGAATTTCAAAAACCAAACATGAAATGATATCAGAATTTAACGTAGCATCTGAATATGTAATGATATACATGGCGTTCTATTTTAAAAAATGGAATTTTGGTCTGTAGTACCTACACCAAACACTCTGTATATTTAAAAATTATATCAAAATATAGCTCTCATGAACTCCTAACACTTTTGTATGAAACATTTTTGTGTATCTCCTTCAACAAACCAGATATTGCCTGTCACATAAAATGTGGGACACCCGGTATATTCGTGATCACACTTTAATGCTGAATGCATAAAAAGAGTATATCAAGCAATGGTTCTAGTGCATTTAGAAAATGCCTTTATGATCTCCACAATATCAGGTAAACTAGTGCATGTCAAAAAGTACGAAACAAGTTTTTTAGATAATCTGCTCTTATTGCAAAGTGAAGAAAGAGACTTCATGCAGATTTAAGTTATATATCTTCAAATTATCAAATGGTTTTGTTTGCCCAAAACTCATATTTCATATTTCAGTATCAAAGTTCAGAAGTTATATTTAAAGTTATGTTTTTTTTATTTATAAGAGATATAACTATTCTGTAATAGTAAGTGTATTGTATATTTTTCATAATGAAGTTCAAACCGTGAATTATTAAAACACTGGATGAATTGAATGAATGAAATCAATAAATAAATAAAATTTATATTATAAAAAATTGATAAATGAAGTAAAATGAATGAACAGAATATATAAAATGAATTGAATTTAAAAAAAAGTAAATATGTAAGTTATAACTATTCTGTAAAGATAAGTGTATTGTATATTTTTTATAATGAAGTTCAACCCATGAATTTAGGAAAAAATGGATGAAATGAATGAATGAAATCAATAAATTAATGGAATGAATGGAATGAAAAAATATGAATAAAATTAAATTAATGAAATGAATAAAATAAATAAAATAATATCATAAATGGATTAGAGTGAATATGTGAGTTATAACTATTTTGTAAAAATAAGTTTTTTGTGTATTTTTTGTAAGGAAGTTTTACCCGTGAATTGATGAAAATAAGGATGAAATGAATGAATGAAATCAATAAACAAAATATATATAATCAAAAAAAGATGGATCAAATAAAATAAATGAATGAAATGTATCCAATAAATAAAATGCATGAAATAATGTAATGTAAGTTATAACTATAATCAAGTTTAACCCGTGAATTAATGAAAAAATAAGACGAATGAATGAAATCAATAAATAAATAAAATGCATAAAATGAAAAAGATAAATCAAATATAATGAATGAATGTAATATATACAATTCATGAAATGAAGTAAATATGTAAGTTATAAATATTCTGTAAAGATAAGCGTATTGTATGAACTTTAACCCGTGAATTTACTAAAAAAATCGATGAAATGAATGAATGAAATATATACAATATATAAAATAGATAGAATGGATAAAATAAATAGAACAAATAAATTAAATTCATTTTGGAATCGTCTCTACAGAACGCGTTTGATTTTCAGATCTCTTTTAAGACTGTACTACGACCCGAAGGTAGGCTAGCGAACACCATCTGATAAATTTGGCAAACGTCCTCACGAAAATTCTGGTTTGGTGGTCCCTCGGCCACACGGTGGCGGGGGCGCACGTCCTGGGGGGCCAGTCGCCCATGTCGTTGGCGATGCCATTTATCGACAACGATCTATTATGGAGTTCCGACCACGACGGAAAGATGGTTGACCTATCTTCTTGCCTTCAGGTGAGTAAAATATAAACTATCACGTTTTCATTAGAATTGTTTTCAAATATTACGTTTATATACAGGCTGATTCACGGTGGATGGCACATTAGACGTTTCTGGTGAACCAGACAACGGATCACTTTGAAAATTTAATGGAGGGCATATTCGGACATTTTCTAGCCAACTAAAATATTTTCGACAATGCGGTGTTGCCGCTTCTATTAGAAAGCAGTAGCAACTTTGATTTTTCAAATGGAACACTCTGTATATAATATTATTTTTGGAATCTCCAACAATTGCCCGACAACTTTTTTTGATATTTCCCTATACCTATCTGTTACCGTTTTCGAAATAAAAATTAATTTCAATTTTTTTCTTCGAAAATCATGACTTCTAAAAATGCCGATATCTTTTAGTTAAGAAGTACTATGATATCGAAATTTGGTTTGGAGTTAGGTGATACTTGGACACTTCCCACACGTCAGCCTAATCTCCGTTATTTCAATACAGGGTGGTAAAAAAATACAGTTTTTTCGTTTGCTTGAAAAAGTTGCTGAAATTTGATTATTTTAAATGGAACACCCTGTATATTATTGAAAATTCGGAAAGCTGCTGAAATTTGCTTTCTTTCTATGTATATCATACCTATACCTAACTAGTCAAGTTTCGGACTTATGAACATTTATTTGTGAAAATGTCCCTTCAGAATGGTATTTCCATTCGGTATTTGGTAAGCAGGCCATGATTACTATTTGACAGTAGCGTTGTGACATTCTCCTAATAATATCGACATTTTCGTCACTTCAGAAGTTGCAAATACCTTCAAAACGATGGAACAAAACTATTCAAACGAAGTTCTTATGAATTTGTTTATTATTTTTGGACAGTGTGACAAAATTATCAGCAGAACATGTAGAAAGTTCAATGAAATGTATCCGAATCTACCGCCAATGAACCTCAAGAAATTTATACGAATTCAGAACAATTTCAATGCATTTGGATCAACTTTAAAAGCACCAAGAAACTTGCCTCGACCCGTAACTTTCGAAGACAACCAGATTAATGTCTTAGCATATTTTCACGCATTTCCCGAGTCATCGATAAGAAGTGCTGAAGAAGATTTGGGTATAAAATATTCATCGGTTCAAAGAATCTTGCGAAGACATAAAATGCATGATTATAAATTCACCAAAATTCAAGCAATGAAGCCTCAAGATCCTCAACAGAGAGTAGAATTTTGTGAAATGTTGTTGACACGCATTCAAGAAGATCCACTTTTTTTAAATAAAATTATTTGGACTGATGAATCGAAATTTTCGAGAGAAGGGATTTTCAATAGAAAAAATCGTCATTATTGGTCCAGTAAAAATCCTCACGTCACAAAAGAAGCCGGATTTCAAGAAAAATTTAGTTTTAATGTCTTCTGCATGTTGATGGACAACAAATTGAGGTACGTGATATACGAGGTGTCATTAACATCCAGAAGCTACCTGAATATTTTGGAGAATACTGTAGACAGTTTCGTGGATAATCTGCCACTCGAAGATTATCGAAACTGTTGGTACCAACTAGAAGGAGCTCCTGCACATTGCACAAGAGAAGTGAGCGCAGAATTGGATAGACTATTTGACGATCGGTGGATGAGGCGCTTGGGACCATGGAATTGCCCAGCGAGATCACCCGATCTTAATCCATTAGATTTTTATTTGTGGAGAATGTTTAAAGAAAAAGTTTACAAAATACCCGTGCGTTCGAGAGATGAATTGTTAGAAAGGATTGCCCAAACATTTGAAGATTTGGATCCCGATGAAATCAGATCTGCCACCACGAAAGCAGTCAACACCCGCATTTTAAAGTGCTTGGAACTGAACGGCCAGCGATTCGAACATATTTTGAAATATTCCACATGATTGTTTTACTTTTTTATAATTATTCATATCAATATTTCCAATTTCAAGTTTCTTGGTGCTGTTTTAAAGTTGATCCAAATGCATTGAAATTGTTCTGAATTCGTATAAATTTCTTGAGGTTCATTGGCGGTAGATTCGGATACATTTCATTGAACTTTCTACATGTTCTGCTGATAATTTTGTCACACTGTCCAAAAATAATTAACAAATTCATAAGAACTTCGTTTGAATAGTTTTGTTCCATCGTTTTGAAGGTATTTGCAACTTCTGAAGTGACGAAAATGTCGATATTATTAGGAGAATGTCACAACGCTACTGTCAAATAGTAATCATGGCCTGCTTACCAAATACCGAATGGAAATACCATTCTGAAGGGACATTTTCACAAATAAATGTTCATAAGTCCGAAACTTGACTAGTTAGGTATAGGTATGATATACATAGAAAGAAAGCAAATTTCAGCAGCTTTCCGAATTTTCAATAATATACAGGGTGTTCCATTTAAAATAATCAAATTTCAGCAACTTTTTCAAGCAAACGAAAAAACTGTATTTTTTTACCACCCTGTATTGAAATAACGGAGATTAGGCTGACGTGTGGGAAGTGTCCAAGTATCACCTAACTCCAAACCAAATTTCGATATCATAGTACTTCTTAACTAAAAGATATCGGCATTTTTAGAAGTCATGATTTTCGAAGAAAAAAATTGAAATTAATTTTTATTTCGAAAACGGTAACAGATAGGTATAGGGAAATATCAAGAAAAGTTGTCGGGCAATTGTTGGAGATTCCAAAAATAATATTATATACAGAGTGTTCCATTTGAAAAATCAAAGTTGCTACTGCTTTCTAATAGAAGCGGCAACACCGCATTGTCGAAAATATTTTAGTTGGCTAGAGAATGTCCGAATATGCCCTCCATTAAATTTTCAAAGTGATCCGTTGTCTGGTTCACCAGAAACGTCTAATGTGCCATCCACCGTGAATCAGTCTGTATAGTAGAAACCTTCAACGGCTGAACGCAAGGATCTTGTAAATTTTCTTTCTTTCAATTTGTTTATTTGTCAAAGATATTTTTACAATAAAATATGAAATGTTAGAATCATGAATTTTTGGGTTAAATGTAGGATGTTCTGTTTACATATTTGGCTCGTTAATATATATTACAAAAGTTGAAACAGTAATTGATATTCTCAAAAACTATCTACCAAATTATCTAGTGGGCTTCCAAAAACGATATATTGGGTAAAGTGGAATTTTATGAGGGGTGTAAAATTAACATGGTGCGTTAATATTTTGTTCATTCTTTTTTATTTCGTCGTCTATGCAATGTTTTTGAATGTTCATTGAAAATGTATAAATAATCAAGCATTCTGAACCAGTTTGTTGCAACATTGACCTGCCTGACAGAAATGTTGTATATTGTGTATTCCATAATTATAATGTTAAATGTCGTAATTCCTTCTTTCAACTGAGTAAAAAGAGTACCATTTTCAGGATGCCTCTGTGGCTATCGGCCAACAAAACGGCGCAACCGGTACTTCAGGAGGTTTGGGTGAATTGTCACAGTCAGATCTCAGTTCATTGGTACCACCACTGCCAGAAGGCCATAACATGGCCGACGCTGACGATATTTTCAAGCATTTATCAGACACCACTGCCATCGAAATCGAAAGTATTTTGAGCGAATTCAACCAAACCCCTTATATTAAGGTAAGTACAGGTATCACACACATCACTACATTTCTGTTGTATTAGGAAAAACAAAATTCGAACTGTGGTAGCTCATGGTCAAAAGGAACCAAGGGACCAAGTACCAAACTTCTACTACGACAGACATCTTCACTGGCGTGGGAGTTGACTCAACAACGACTGACACTTTCTGGTTTGGTATCACAAGTTCCTTTCAAGCACGGCCTGATAGACCAGATTTTGTTGTCTTCAACCATTGATTCAGCCGGGAAAACCCATGTTCTTATATTTGTTGAATTTTGCCAATGATTTCAAACTTACAGTACTTTTATAGGTAGGACTCCTTCCTGTACACAGGATTGAATTGTTAGAATATGTATTCAGATCAAACCATCAACAGTGAACTTTTCCCGTTTTTACAACCAGCATGCTGGAATAGATTCTGTCATTCTTTTTCCAAAAGCAAGAAGCTTCAATAATCATTGACTAATCAGATTTTCCAGAGTTCGACAAATTCAATTCATTTCCCACCCAATTACTGATCTTTGAATCTTCCAAGCTTCATTAACTTTCGTATGTTTACAGACCAATTTTTGTAACTGCTTTTAAGATATGATTTCATTATTTCTTTTGAAAACTCCAAGTGAATGAGTTGTATATGATTGAAACTCTGAAGCTGTATTCATTTTCTGCCAAAACTGAGTGTTCTAATTATCAACAGAAACATTCCATACAATCCAGTATTTCAAAATATTAATGATAGTAGTGAAAATATTACAGTAAACTGTAATTGTGAATTGTAGTTAGTTATTTATAATAGTCATTTGGCACAGATAAGTCCTACCATCACAGACTGCTTGCTAGAATTACTTAACGGTATCCTTTGTCTGTTGTGCGACCAAATTATAAAAGAGGATCAATCTTATGATGTTATTCGACCCACGTGGAAAAATGAATGCTAACCAGGACTTGTACAACGCAGCAAGGTGGCTTCCGCGGTTCTTACGAAGGTGAGAACCAGGAGTTCACGAAGGAAAAATCATGAGACCCTCCCTAACCTTGGAAACTCCAGGAACATGTATAGTGATCCGAATTACCTACTATCGTCGATTAGCTTTTATAAAGGTGGTTAAATCAAATATGGCCAGTGGGGGAGGACCTGAGGAAATCTTTATTTGATGTGTGTATTTTACGATAGTTCTAAAATGACCAGAGATATGTAGAGCTAGTGAGGGACTGGCGAACAGACCGATCACTGCTCGTGATTGGCTGAGATGCCAGTGCACACCACCTGACCTAGGGTAGCACCGATTTCAATGAATGAGGTGAACATTTTGAACCACAGTTTATTTTGATAGTCAACTTAGATATTCTATACGTAGCCAATAAACTAACCTTCGTGAATACGAGACTTCGGGAAGTACTGGTAGTAACATTAATAGCTATATTCATAAGTAACTATGTTCAAAAATGGAACCTGTCTGATGAGGAAAGTTGTTTGGATCATTACCAAATAAAATTCGAAACTGGAGGATGCCATATCTCGATCTCATACCTTTTCGAAAGCCCCAGAAAACAAACCGTTTAACCTATAAAATAGATTTGGATATTTGCACGAACTTCAATATCAGTCATCTTTGAAATTGATAAATTGTGAATGATTTTATGAAAATCAATATATTCGGAGTCCACATGTGTATGGCAGTCCAATTTTTTTTGTGAACAAGAGTAAAAGGGTTTCGATAGAGAAAGTAACCCAAATTAATCGTGTTGAATACATTTTGTTTAATTTTCGTACATAAAGTTGAAAGATGAAAAAAATATTTTCAGTTCATCGAAAACATTCTAGATTTAAAGGAATTACAATGAAAACGTTGATCAGTTTTGCTGTTTCTTGAAGAACTCTGACATCACGATAATTACCTCCACTACAATTAATTCATTTAACAGATCAATCCATAAAAATAAATAGTGAAACTTCATCTTCAGTTTTCATTATATTTTCAAATCTTCAATTTATGGTCGAATGTACCAATAAAACTGAATTCTTCAACATTTAATTAAGCTACTTACTTTATATAGTCACTTGAATTTACTACCAATTCATTTTATTTCCGCTAGTAAGTACCGCATTCATATTTGCATGTTAATGTATCACCACACGATATTCAAGTTAACTTCCAAACGTTTTATTTAGTTTATTTTATTCAGTTCATTTTAGTTCTACGTGCTGATTTTCTTTTTTAAATCATTGAATAATTCTGGAGTGTGCTGAAGTTTTTACAGATCTTTATGAAAAAATAACGAATGAAAAATTTTTGAATAGGTAGGTCCTAAGTGTGCGGATCTATTTGACCCTCTTCTGCAACACACGAGAATTTTTTGTGGCTCACACCTGTTTCACGTCGACCAAGTAGATCTAGCTTCTCAACAGAGCCTATTACTCCATTTGTTGAGTGATATTCCATATCAGCTGATTCTATCAAGTGCTACAAACCTGATCAATCCTTGAAAAGGCACACACAGAGTATGTGTCCTGCTACCAGAACAGGAAATTGCCTTGTGAAGAATAGTCCACTCCAAGGTTGGAAGGCCATGGTAGTGAGGACCAGACAGTCTGTGACTAGCTTCGTCAGGTAGATAAGCAACACTTATATTTGACTTGGGAAGCAAGAGGCGATCTCCCATGGCTGCAGGATCCTAACTGCACTAACGTGCAGCTCTGAAATCGTGCTTTTGAACCATCTTCTGAAATATCCTCTCAGCCATATGTAGAGGATATTAAATTTTTTTATCAATATTGAAGTTGTCGGATGCAAGATTTTCACCGTAATTTCTGTGCGCTGAAAACCTTTCCTCATGATGGCATCTATAAATCAGCTGGTTATACATGACAATACATCAGATTCAGTCATGCAGGGTCTTCTCGCTTACGGTTTGTCTGGAGGGTTGGTATTTACAGATCTGCACAGAGTAAGTTTCCTTTTCTAAGGCAGACTGTGTTTCTGCTGCTCAAGTGTTTGGTGCGAGGCTGATTTTCAAAAAATCCTGCCCTTGAGAAAGTGACTTAGTTTCAAGAATCAGTATGGCAATTGTAAAAACTCTTTTTGGTTCGAAGTAAATTCATTCGTTTCTTTCTAATTCATATGAAGCATATTATCATTAGCATTAATAGTATTAGTAAAATAAGAAGAAATTTCCATATATTTATCCTAATCTTAAATATTAAACTCAAAAGTGAGGTGTGTCAAAAACACTGATAAATTGTAGTTACGCCTATGACGATCATGAAATTAACATTCAAACCACTAGATGTCACGCGTCTTTGTACATTCTCTACTCGCATTTAGATGTCGCCATTGTTTTTTTGCTAGGTGGATGAAATTATATCTATATAAGATCCTTAATATATGAATATAATATTCGTATCGATAAACTTTCGAATTGCTTCTATTCGTTACAACAGTTATTGATTGATTTGTAAAAATCAATTTGTTCTGACCGTAACCGTTAGTAATTCGTTACTTTCATCAGAAATCTCATTTCATGTTCAAGCAGTAGGTAGTTGACTAATCTTGTTTTAAAATGAAATTATTATTCTACAAATCTCAGACATTACCTAGCCTTTGTTTATCATGAACCCACATTTTTTTCTACAGAAATTGTGTATTTGAGTTAATATATCATGTTTTTTTTGTTATTCTTTAAATGACGGTTGTGTCGCTGTTTTCACATGCTGCCCTCTATGATCTGATATTCTTACTATAATACCCACCTTCGTTCGTTCTGCACTCTGTTGACGTATAGCTGAACTAACAACCGATTCACTTTTAGCAAGAAGAAAACAACAACATTCCGAACTGCAATGACGACTCGGTTAGCAGTTCGCACCACAGCCAGAAGAGCGCGCAGGCCTTGTTAGAGATGAGAAAATATACGATCGCGGCCGCAAATCCCATCCTTGCTGAGAAACTATCGACGCCCAGTGAGCAGAGTCTGCAACCGCTAGGTTCCAATGGAAGATCACAGCTGGCGCTGCTGACACCGAAAGTTGAAAAAGGTAAATGATGAGAAATTCTTAGAGAATTATTTGACAATGAATAAGTTTGTTGAGGTTTCGGAAACAATAAGGTATTGAACCTACGAAACAGAAGGCACCATTTAACCGAAAAGTTGGTTTCAATTAATGTACTTATGACTGAAAAATCATAAGAAAAAGGAAAAATGATGGTTCTATCCTTAGAATTTTTGGTTCAAGGATGCATTTGATATTCTCGAGCCTCTAATTCAATCGGTTTACCATAAAAATAACAATAATTTTCTGGGTGCGAATGAACCCGATTATTTCTTAAATAACATATGATATGGTGAAAGAGGTTCAAATTATATAATTGACTGCTAAAAAAAAAATATATTTTGTTCTTGTAAAAGGTGTTTATTTTCATACTGATTGTTTCAAATAGTATTTTTCACTTTTCAGTAATTTTCAAATATTTTCTAAATATTATTTGATGTACCTACCCAATATCGAAATCTTCGCAAAAACCAAATCGGTTCATAATCTTTGAGAAAAACGTGTTTATATACAGATCAAGCCATAAATGTCAAAATTTTCTTGATAAAAGATATTCTCTCTATACTTCTGGACACGAGGCTAATGACCAATGTAGTCGATGCCGATGACACCAAGAAAAAAAATATTACCCATTACATGCTTGGAAAACAGTAAGACTTATAGGATTATGAGAAAAATAAAATGTCAAGTTCAACTCGGAAGCAGGAAATGGTACTGAAATGGCTCTTTTGATGTATATTTATTACCAAACAATATTTCAGAATATATGCAATTCGGGATTGGTATGAAAACATAAATTCAAAAGCTATCAGGCTTAGTTAGGAAACATTTCAAAATTCAGCTACATTCAATCCATCATTTTTTTGAAAGACTATTCGATGAAGTATTAGAATATCTTCATACTGACATATTTATTTTTAATGAATTCTATAGTTTGAAGATTGGGGTTACTTCAAGGAATTTTTTATTTACACAAAACTCCACAATAAAATGACTGTGTTCTAGTTGGCGTCATGATTATTAATTTGAATTTAAAAAAAAATCAAACTTCATTGACAAAAAACTGGTTATAATTATCAACAACGACAAATTCTGATTACCTTAAGGTGTTGAGTTATTGGTAAAGTTCACAATCTAATGACAAATTCCGGAAAAACATTCCGTTGTTTTCTTTTCTGAATGCTCCAATGAAATATTTCCAAGATATGTAATGTTGATACTAATAATTTAAATTCAATGCGCCTTTCTCAATATACAATCTTAACAGAGTTTGTTTTGCTGATATTTTTATAGGTATGTTATATATGAGGCAATAGTTTCAAAACTTCATAGATGTTATTTTTCATAAATATTTCGAAATATTGGTTGATGCATTACGAATTCGGATACACATGAATTCATAGTGAATGATTGATTTCTAACTTAAACCAAAATGAATTAATTGAATTGTTGAAAATACTGTCTTCTTCAGTTGTATATTTGTTAAGGTTAACCTTTATTTTTTTGTAATTTCGACACAGTGAAAACTTTCAAAATCGTTGTAGGTGTTAGAAAGTCGTGATTTTTCTAACCAGTACTGCTTTTTGTAGCTGATTAAAAAAATTACCATCATTTTGCCCCTAGTAAGTTTTCTATCTAGCTAGACGTGATTTTAATTTAATAATAATAGCTCACTTCTATCTCACTCCTATTATTTCAAGGCCTATCTGTAGAGTAGGGAGGGTGAGTGTAGGCCTACAGGCCATATGTGACCCATTGTACATCCTCCCGAGGAGTTGTCGTCCTAGGTCATCGTCCATCCTGTCCTTTTCATCTTCCTGTTAACACATCCTGCATAGAGATGTGTCCACTAGGTGCTTCCTTACTTGATAGTTGCCATTCAGAAATTTTACTGTTAAGCGTAGATTTTTTTTGGTCATCGTCATATATTTCTTCGGCGCCAGCTTCCCAGGGTCGCCCAAGGTGATCCTGGCAAGATTGCCATCCCATCTCTTTAGGGATTGAGCATGGGTGTGCCGTTTGGCTAGTTCCGCAATTGTCGAAGTCATCAGGCCGTGGGTGCCACTGGGTCCTAAAAGTCTTAGTCCAGTCGCTTCCTTGGCTAAGGAGTCGGCAATGCGATTACCTTTACTCCTGTCGTGCCCTTTAATCCACCTCAGGGTAATTTTATTATCTACCGAAGCTTTGGCTAAATCTTGGTGGCACTCTAGTACTAACCCTGAGGTAACACGTTTTCTGTTCAGGGCTGATAGGGCTTGTCTGCTATCAGTGCAGATTGTTATGTTTTTGCCAGAAATTCCTTTCCTGGTTATTTATTTTGTGACGATTGAGATACCAGCCGGTTCTGTTAGAACCACGCTGGTATTTTTTCCCCATTTAATCCCCACTTAATCCTTAGGCTTAGTGATCTGGAGTACAAGGCCTAATACACTCAAATGTTTTGAATTTGAATGATTTCTAGGAAACAAAAGGTTGCACTAAACGGTTACTCGTCGAAAAAAAAATTAGCAATAGAATGTTGAATTGATTTTCTCAAATGAAGATGGTTAAATCGGAATTTTTCTGTTTTGTCAACTGCATGTTGAGAACCCTTGATTTAACAATTTTTCTCTAACTTAACTATTTTCGTAAATATAGGAATGAAGGCTTTTATGGCTGGCGTCAATGTTTTGGATGGTTTCCGGGTTTTCCCGTGGTCTTCTTTGGTTATGACTTCCAGACGTTTGAACTGCAACTGCAGCAGTCATCTTCAGTGGCGTGGTCGAAGTACTCTTCTTGAGTCTTAGTTACATCAAGCCATAGGACTTTTTATCGATGTTGAACACAATTTTAAATTAGTTTAAAATTATTTTTTCTACACCCGTACTCTAACAATACACTTATATGACCATAATCCGTTTCATAATGATATCCATTATGATACAGATTTTTCATAACGATACAGATTATCAATCGATAGAAACCCATAATTTTTCAATCAAGAATCCTGTTCCTTTGTTTGTCCTAGATTCTAACCTGAGTAACTAATTGCTTTATTTGTCAAAATCAGTTTTCATATTACCTACCTATATTATCAAAATGTCTGAAAACAGGAAAACAGCGATATAGAAGGAATACCATCGACTCCTCCACACATATCGGAGAAAGCAGAAAATGCAACAAAAAATCTTTTACCCCAAAAATCTAAGAAAGTGTACGAAAAAATATATCAACGGTTTATGGACTGGAGAAATACAAATAATATTTCGACATTCTCGGAAAATGTTTTGATTGCCTATTTTCAAGAATTGATGAAACTCTAAAATCATCTAGTATATGGACACATTACTCAATAATAAAATCGTTGATAAACATCAACCATAATGTAGACATTTCAAAATATAAGAAGCTACAAGCTTTATCAAAGCGAAAGTCCAAAGGATATGTTGGAAAAAAATCAAAAATATTTTCACCTGAACAGTTAAAAACGTTTATCGACGAAGCACCCGATGAAATATACTCATTTATAAACGTAAGTACATATCTACCTACCATTATATTTTTAAATACTTATTTTGTCATAATTACTTTTTCTATTTGACATGTGCATGATATATTTTATTAATTTCGCAAAACGTATTAAGGTACCTCGTGGCGTAGCGAGCTAAGGAGTTGACTTCGATCTTGACGGCTTTGCAAGACGCCGGTTAGAATCTTTTTATTGTCATTTTTTTTCATTTCTTTCTTTATTTTATAATTATTTTTTTTGTTTTAGGTAGCAATGATTTTTGGAATAATGGGAGCATGTCGAAGGCATGAACTACATGACCTTAAATGTGAAAATGTCAAAGATATGAATGGAATCTTAATTGTTAATATGGTAGAAACTAAAACAAAAGTACAAAGAACATTCACAATTACCGGCAAATATTACGAAATTAGTAAAAAATATATGAATATACGGCCGAAATTTTGCCCCACCCCATCTTTTTTCGTTAATTATTTTAATGGTAAATGCACAATTCAAAACATAGGTATTAATAAATTTGGAAATTCAGGGAAGAAAATAGCAACATATTTAAATCTGCCTGATCCGAATTTATATACAGGACATTGTTTTCGAAGGACATCTGCAACCGTATTAGTTGATGCCGGAGACGATATTACTGCATTAAAACGTCATGGTGGCTGGAAATCCAATTCAGTGGCGGAAGGCTACATTGAAAATTCGCTTCAAAATAAAATCAGCATTTCCAATGCAGTATTGAACTCTGTTGAGAGTAACAACAATGAGATAAATGTAAATATTCCTTCCACTTCCAAATCAGTGGTACCTGGAATAAACTTTTCGAATTGCACAATAAATAACCTTAATATTTTTGAAAGATCAGATTAATTACAGTTGTTATATTCAATATAAATATAATTAGAATCTTTATAGTTTTCATATATCCATGATAATACCATTAAGTTTGTTTTTATGTTATCTACGTAAGTTGAGATTTCAATATTTACCTGGATGCATCATTTTATGGTATTTCGATCAAGTTAGGAAAACATTCCTAACCATCCTTTTCAATATCCCAGTAGTGAAAGCTGGATACACCCGAAAACATGTGTTTCTAGTTAAAAGCCCATAATACCACCTATTACTATAATCGTAGACAGGGGGTGACCCCAGCAGATCACACGCTTTGATGGAATGAAGTAAAAAAGGTCGTAACTCTACTTTAAGGGGTGAATAAAAATGTCGTGAAACAGATTTGAGGGTAGGACCTACAGTGGAATACATATGTTTACGTTGGTGGTGGGTTAATCATTAAAATGATCATGAGTTTTCTGAATATGTTGAAGGAAAATATGAAGTCGATTTTATACATTCGTAAAATATTGGAAAGTCCAGTTTAATAAAATTTACTAGTTCCACGAATAAAGCGTCCACTGAAGAGAACATTGTTATTATTACAAAAGTTTTTTTCCGTTTTTATGAGGTAATATATCTGTGAATACTTATTCAATTCAATCGAAATTTGCGCCATTTTAATCAGTGCACTTTTACTAAACGGAACACAAGTCGATTGATTCCGTTACCATTAAAATTGATCACTCAGGATTCGATGAGGTTGACAAAGGCCATTTTTGTCGGGCCCGGATTGGTAAAGCTTCTACCGGTGAGAAAGTGGTGAGAAAGTTATCGAATTGCTTGAAAAGATGGTAGTCGATTGGCAAGAGGTCTGGGGAGTATGGTGGGTGAGGCAGAGCTTCGATGCTCATTTCGTTTAATTTTCAGACGGTGATTTGGTGAAACTTCGTAGTGGAGCAGGAATAATCTTCTGTTGACCAGTGCTGCTTACGTAATTTGCGGTACATTTCCTCGATTTTCTCACATGGTATACAATATACGGTACAAAATTCTCTATCGAATACTACGACACAGTATCTAGAATAAATATTTATTGAAATAGGTTGTTACAAAAACACATGACATTGAAACGGGACAAATATTTGGAAACAACCCAATAAATTGAAGAATATAAACTTTCACGGCGGGAGATAACTGTGTGAAAGCTATTTTCCGGGTTTTTTTCACCGTGGTCTGCAGGTTTTTGTATCTGACGTTTCGTCTACTACCTCGGTAGACATTATAGAAGGTAGACCTAACCTGACCTGAGCTAATAATTGAATAAAAATATTTAACACAAGAAATCAAAAGTGCATCTGATTTATAACCAGCAAACATTAGTTAATAGGAGAAAAAACCAAATCCGGTCTGATGAACAATATTTTTGGTTTCTCAGAAACGAAGCAAGTTAGGACACACGTTCATGTAAACTTTTTTCATCAAATATGACGAGTATCCACCACCTGAAATTAATGACATCATCTAAGAAACACCTTGTATTACATAGACCTATATGCTTGCCGTTTAGTACAATTTTAGGTCTACGTCATCCCCAAAGTTCGCACCATATGGGAAACTTATTTATTAAGGATTTTCCGACAAAAAGTTATTCTTGATAAAAGTTTGTGCATTCCCTAAAACTAAACATGCACCAACAAAATACAGTAAAACACACGTAATATACGAGGAGCTTTCAAAAATTTGATTTTGAGACAAGAGTAAAGTACCCTCATTTAGGATAATTTCGGGAAATGTTATTTAGAAAAATTGTTCAGCATTAAAAAAAATCTAGATTTGAAATTATGGCCATCTAAGTGGAGTTATTTTTTTACCCATTTCGTTAAATGGGGATTACGAAAAAAAATTTTGCTGAAACGATAAATAGACACAATCCTGTATACGACAGATTATTTCAAAAGCCTGTAATATTACGAATTACACAACTATGGTGTTAACAACGGTAAATTTTTTTGAAGAGTAAAATAATTTTCAAAGTTTTTGGTGCAAAGTTAATTTTATTTTGTGTTAACACCGAAAAGGATTCGAAATTATACGGTAATGTAACGAGAACTTAATATTCAGTAATATCAAATCACAAAACATCAAAATAAAATTTGGCCCGAACTCATTGATTTTCTGGAGATTTTCTTGTCCAAAAACATTCTCTAAAATAATCTCCAGAAAGTCAATGAGTTCGTTCCAAAATGCCTATTTTATTTGGATGTTTGGTGATTTGATATTATTGAATATTAAGTTCTTGTTAAAATATTGTATAACTTTGAGTAATTTTCGGTTTTAACGAAAAATAAAAATACCTTCAAAAAATTGACCCTGGTTAACACCATAGTGTAATTCATAATATAACAGGCTTTTGAAATGAACCGTCGTATGCAGGATGCCGTCTATTTATCATTTTAGCAAAAAATTTTTTCATATTTCCCATTAAAAAAAAAGGGTTAAAAAAATTAAACTTCACTCAGATGGCCATGACTTTGAATCTGGATGTCTTTTTCAATGCTGAACAACTTTTTCAAATAACATTTCCCAAGATTTTTCAAAATAAGTACTTTATTTCTGCCTCAAAATCAAATATTTGGAGGCTCCTTGTATATTACGTATGTTTTACTGTATTTTGTTGGTGCATGTTTAGTTTTAGGGGATGCACAAACTTTTCTCAGAATAAATTTTTGTAGAAAAACCCTTAATAAATAAGTTTCCTATATGGTGCATACTTTGGGAATGACACTGTATTACCTGGATTGTCAGACAAAAATGTATTTATTATATTTCTCTGGTGTTACGCATGGTGTTTATACTTTCCCCATGGACTCACCAATAATTGACGAAACAACTGACTACAATAATTAAAATCAACTGTATTTCAATGTTGATACAACCAAACACTTTAACTAAAACTGCAACTGTAATTCAATTCATCGGAATTCACCGGAATTCTAATGAAGCCCCATGAAACATTACTCTCGAAGCAACGCCACGTCTAGAACGGCCGCGAGCGCACGTCGAGTTGAGCACGTCACAAATGATTTATGACGACCAGCGTCGGCCGGTCTTATTTTTTTAGGGGACGATTCACAACAATATCTAGGGTATTTTATTAACGCTTCCTATCTTTAAATTGAAATAAATCAAAGTGTGAGTGAAATATCATCGAAACTTTTTATTCGTGTGAAATACCTTTTGATGCCATCATGTGTGGAATAGCGCACTGTTCAAATGTTCGCCACGGCTTTTCTGGGGCACATAAATCTGGCTGAATTTGACCGATGGCATGGGTTATGTTGACTTTGAGGACCGCTGTTGTTTGTGGCTTATTCACATACACTATTTTGACCTACGATTATTTTATCGTGAGTATGAATGCTTAATGCACACAAGAATTACAATAACTATTGTGAAAAGGTAGAATAAGAAAAATAACTGGCAAGATATACTGTAGTCAAGACAAGATTTATTCTAACTGTACTCTTACAAGGTTCAAAACGTTATGAATGATTTTATAAAAGCAATGTTTCACATCGGTAGTTTGAGAAGGGGTTCAACATAGATAGGAAAGGTCATAATAACGGGTAATGGTAAGGTAAGGAATGGAAAATCTAACTATTTGTAGCTTACAATATTTCCGTGGAAAAAGGCCTAAATATACGGGTTGCTTACGTGAAGATATTCGGAAATTTTTGAATTTCATGAGGATAAGTGGATTAGAAAAGACCCGTACATTAGAAGACCAACTAAAAAACTTCAATTAGGAGACCCTTGGGAATAATGAAAAAACTAAATAACTCAAACAAAATAAAATTAATGCCATAAAATAATCTACTTTGTTAAATAAGTTTTAGAGCTGGTCACTCTAGGCTAAATACTAAAAAGTTAAGATTCACAATTCACTTGAAAAAATAATAATATCGATAGCAAGATTTTGAGATCGAACATACACTCTATTGAACACCTTTCGCGATTATTTACCGATAAAATTCATTTTAAAATGTTTCATACGCACTGTCCGTATTGAACAGGAAGTGTACATGGGTCAAATGTTAAAACGCAACGGAGGATCCGAGACTGATCATTATGCCATGATTGACGTGATATATGCCCATTGTTTTGGTTTGAACGAATACTTTGAATGTATTCCACAAAAACAACTTTTCATTAAGGTCATAGCTGCTATTGCATCATATTAACTTTTTTCTTAGTTTTGTTTTGATTCAATTTGAATGTGTTTATATTCAATGTTGTTGAAGATGTGCAATAGTTCTATAAAACCTCAATAGATTTGCAATAAGAGTTTATTTTTATTCATTTGATAATTTTCGATGATATGAAACTCGATTTATTTTTGATAGCATTGTCGATAATTGGGTACTGTGGAAAGCGCTACTGCAAGGTGACTGTGGTCTCTAGACGTTGGTCCCAGTTTTCTGTCATCTGTCATCTGTCTATTCAATAAAATACCTGATCACATTCCATTTCACATGAATTTCATGTGAATGTTCATTGAGGAGTTTATCTTCTGGGTATATTTGACTGCTCGATTACACAAGTTTTTGAGAAAGATTTCCTAAATGACACATGATATTCTCCTTTCAAATCCAACGTATCGAAATTCATATATTGAATATTTTTCATTGTAACTCCAGATTTCTATTTTGAATAACTGAATAAAATATAATTTTTCAATGGAATAATCAAGTTTCTGCAATCATCCATTGGGTGGGTGGTTTTCGAAACTTCAAACACTCACTCTAGTTGAATAAATATTTCTGTATTCAATTGCTTCATTCAGTTCTTTTCAATCTCTGAATATGAAGCAATCTTTAATAAAAAATCAATGAAGGTGTTCTTCTTTTGGTCATTCCTATTATTAGTCGTTTATATACTAAAGTGTATTCATAATTAATTATTATAGCTTGGTCTTTTCCGTAAATACTCTCACTTTTCTGCTCCTCAGAACTCATTTCAAGTCACAGATTTGTTGAAAAAATCATGAAAACAGGTCGAACAGAATTTACGAATTACAGTGTTCATGTATTAAATCACTTTGTATATCGAATAGTATTTCATAAGTTTCCATCAAGTATATTGGTGTTGATAGTTTTGTCAAAGGTTTTTTTTTTCTTGTTAATGAAAGTTTTTCTATTGAAATGAATGAAAGATGGATCTGAACAATTTAATACATCACCTGAATCAGAGTAATTTTAAGCTGGGGAAGTTCTAGGACAGAAGGAACCCAAGTAACTGGAGCCACAATGATTTTGAAAAAGGAATCTGCCAAACAGTAATGTTTGAAACAAGATGGAGAGATCATGGCAATAGTCATTGGTGCTATTGAAAAAGAAGAAGAACATATGATATTGACATGCAAAAATGAAAAAGAAATCTGGTAAAAACTAACTAGTGTTAAGGCAATTTATGAAGAATACTAATACCAAAAAACGCGCTATTGAAGAACATCGAACTAAAAAGTCAAAAATATTTTTTTTGACTTAAAACAATAACTATCGAAAAAATACTAGTAATATTGTGAAAAGAGCCTGGGCGCTAGATATACAAAAAACATGGCACAAAGAGCCCACGCTTTTGTCACAATAATACTAGTATTTTTCGATCGTTATTGTTTTAAACTTATTAAAAAAAATATTTTTAACTTTTTAGTTCGTATTCTTTAAAAGCGTGGTTTTCAGTTTTTTAAACTATATTTATTATTTTGATTTTATTTTGAATAACCTAAAGGAGGTTACGTGCAGCGCCATCTGCCCGCTAATAGATCAAGCAATAATGCCGATAATTCTGTCAATACAGATCCCGAGCTTGAGAGTTACAAACAAACATACATACAAACATACATGCATACATACATACAGTTGAAGCTAATATAAAGCATGTAAAAACCAGTAGCTAAGTGCGTTTCGATAGTCTGTAACATCTCCAAAACTTCCGGTATAATATCAAAGAAGGACGAGATAGGAATTCTACTGGCCTCTCTGCAGTGAGAAGAAAATCAGAAGAACCCAGCAGCGTCTACTGCAAAAAAATCAAATTAATCCCAAAAAAATTTCAGAAAACCAAAATTGACAAAATGTTCGGCCACTAGGAAATTGAATGTTCTAGCAAGACGAAGAACAGAATCCGTGTAAAAAATGGTAAATACAAACCGTGGCATAGTTGGTTGCAGATGAATCTTTAGAGTGAAGTATCCGACGATGAAAGTATGTTATGAGAAAAGTCCGACGTCTTGCAGAAAAGTTTCCATAAGTTTAAATATTTAGTAACAATCATATTTGAATATATAATTCAATTAGTTCAATTTGATTGAAACAGTGACTGAAATTGTGAGAATGATGAATAACTAGGTTTGGAGAGTCACGTGGGATTCAAGAATAATGACACCTAGTTGTTAAATTCATGGCTGTTAGTTTTATCGCTGTAGAACTTTGTTTTCGTGCCCTAGCCTTGAATTTTTTCACTTTGAAGGAAATAATAACTGTATCTGTTTTTTTTCCAATCTGGAAACAAAAAAATACGGAAAAGATCCCTCATTTCGAACTATCCACTTATTCAGCTTACTTCATTTTCGATATTTTATTATTAATACTTGTTCACAAAACGGATTTCAACTTCTAATTATTATATGCGAGCGCTTTCGATAGTAGACTGTGCTGTCATCTTCATGGATCTACTCAAACTGAACGTTTTATCTTATTATTTGTTCTTTTTCACGGTTAGATCGCCTTAGTGAGTTTGTTATTGTTGTCGCTACACACGCTATAGTCGAGAACCATTATAAAATAAATAAATTAACTCCTCGCAATCCTGATTATTTCTCAAAAAATAGAGTATTCCACCCATTCCATAAACTTCGTTATCCCGTTACTGATATCCTGAATACTTTTTGCTAAATGTTCTGATTGAACCAACACTCTACCTCGTCGTTAAAGTTTTCTTGTCGAAAAACCCTCAACATCATGGAAAAAATTTACAACCCCATCAATCATTCATATCTGCTTCCGAACACTATAAAATACGAAAATATCTGTATTATATTGGCTATAAAACACGAAACTCTTGTAGGAATATCGTCGGTTCTATTCGAGGCTTTACCGCCCTGATAACCATTCACAGTCTATTTAGTTCATAAAAACGAAAAATGAAAATTCATTTCTAGTTAGATAACTAGTTGGATGTACTAATAGATGGAGTGACGGACATGTGAGCATGCAATTTAATTTTTTAATCTTGTGAAGAATTTTGCATTATTAAAAGCAGTATCTCACAAACCCAAGTAAAAGTTATATACTTTTCATGGATCTGGAGTGGATACCTTGTTGAATTGAAGTATGATTAAATTTTCACACTAGTGTCAAACATAAACGAATTACACAGTTGTCCATCCACTGAGACCGATGGCAAATATCCCGACGGTATGTCGATAGTTTTACATTCACATAGTCGAACCCAACTAACAACTCAGGACTTTCATTCCGGAGGAGACACGTCTTCAAAGAGAAATAGTGTGTCAGTATTTCTGTTGAATATTGAACCTCAGAGTATCAACTAACTCATAAACTCATAAGTGGCAACATTGGCAGAAATTAAGACGATATCACCAATGACTTTTCTTAAATTTCTTTAAACTTCTGTCAGAAAGTAGCATTTTTTACTGCAAAAATGCATTGATATGCCTTGAGGAACGAGATGATACGATTTCAGATATGTCAGGCATTATTGATCCAAATATTCATATTGTTACGTTTTTCCCTGTGGGTTGACCAATAATTGACTACACTGAATAATCAAACTTAACTTTATTTCACTTTAAATACAACAAACACTTCAACTAAACTTCAACTATTATTTGAATGTCTATTGCCTTACTAGATCACTTCGCATACCGCACTGTAACATCCCCTTGACTGTGTACTTGACTGTCTCGATATCCTCGTGGCTAGCCGTAATCGAATGTTGTAGAAATTTCGCCGGAGTTAAGTCAAAATCGGTAGCATTATTCTCGCTGCTTCTCGAGCGGCAGGGAACATTGTGCATTCCCGCTCTCTTACCTACGTGACGTTAGGTTTATGGTTACCAGTGGCGGCCGGCGTTATTTTCTTCCGGCTATGATTTACAACAATATGCTTACATGAATGTAAAGGATAACTCTAATTTCAGTTCAATAAACCGGGACAAGTGTTTCACTGAAAAGTAATACTTTTCAGGCGTGTTTAAACCAAATTCTACTTTTCCAAGAAATTTTCACCCTTCCAACCAATATAAAATGTTGGACAAGAATCACTCACTGAAGATTCGTCTTCGTTGTTTTTAATGAATGTACTAAGGTTATTATGTTTCAAACGTTATGTTCAAATCTTTTTTTTTTCAAAATACGAACTATATTATTGATTTGTTTACCAAAGTAGGAAAATGTCCTATGACACTTGGATAAACCTGGATAACATTTTTCATAATGAATGGAGGTACAAAAGAATTTACAATGAACACAGAGGTCTGCCTGTTGCAATTTCTAACGATTTCGCTTCAGAAGCGTTAGAATCGAACCGTTTAAGTGTAATTACAAATCCAAGAACTATAAGTAAAAGTATTACAATGATCAAGACATTATCAATGCCTGCACGAAAGTGCAATGAAAGTGCATCGTCGCCATTCATTTTAGATTTTCTTTTCGCGTGTATGTGAACTGCACTTGTACCGGAGAAATGTCTTCCGATCGAATTTCTCATTATTTCTATGGTTGTTACATTAATTGAACGTTGTCGTGCGCAGAGGATACAATTAGGCATAATCGAATGGGGATTGTGTAGAAATGAGGACAGAAACTATCGCTTGGTGGAAATAACAGAGGCGTAGAATGCTAACAATGATCGTGTATGAGTTTTTTCATATCAGATTCATACAATGCGTATCCTAAGTGTTACCTCCTATCCAACTCGTTACTGGACTTCTTGGGTTCACCCCTATTTCATCCTTTATTGGAGGGGAGCCGAATTGATGACACTGGCGGGCCAAATCCGGCCCGCCAGTGTCATCAATCCGGCCCACGACAGCCAATGATTTACTGTCATCAATCTGGCCCGCGACAGCCAATGATTACCTAATTGTTGTTACTATTGCTGTGATAAGTTGAAGAAGAAAACACAGAATGATAATTACTCGGTTCTATTTACTTGCAAGGTAGAACTTAGCGACAGAAATGATGACAAAGACAACTTAACTTGAGTATCTAAGTTTAAGCATATTAATAAATAACAAATTAATTGAAACGAATCACAGTAAAACAAAAACACTAATGAGATTTATGTAATTGTGATTTTCCACCGACAATACTTTGTAGTTGTGGATCAATTTTACTCGTATCAATTATCAAAAGAGATTTAAGATGCTCATCGATTAATTGAGATCTGTAAACATTCTTTGTGTACGTCATCTTGGAAAACGTTTTCTCACACAAGTAAGTAGTACCAAAAACAGAAAACAACCCACGAGCAAATTCATGCAAATTATCAAATTGTTCCAGTGGAAGACTCTTATAAAATTCCAACAAAGATGTAAATCCGTAAATCAGTAGTCTAGAAATATAGTTAAGGGCAGAAATTGGCCCTTGGAACAAACTGAAAAAATCATTATGGCCCGAAGGCTTCAAAGTTTGGAGACCCCTGTTCTAGGGTTGTGAAGCATTTGTCAGGATCTTCAAAAAGGTGTGTCACAAGACCCCCTTTTCCATTTAATTTTTTTTCCCAGATGGCGCCCATTCGCCATCTTGAAAGTTTCATCTGTCAATTTCACTTCAAAATAACTTATAATAATCTATATCTATATATATATATATATATATATATATATAATATATATATATATATATATATATATATATATATATATTTATATATATATACGATACCATCCTGCGATAAAACTTCATAAAAATTTATTAATTTGTTAAATGAATAGAGAAATTCAATATTTTTGAAAATTTTTTTTTGCTATTTTCGTGTCTAGAGATAAATATGATTAAAACAATTTTTTTTCTCAATTTCAGTTTAAAATTATTTAAAATCGATTTTTTTATATTTCGATTGTTTAAATAATTACTTAAGAAATAAACTTGCATTTAAAAATCATAATTAACACTTTTAAACAGTTTGGCAAAAAAATTTTTCATTCATCATTCAATTGTTCGTTAGTTTAACAATTTGCTTCAGAAAAATAATATAACGTTGGTCAATATTTGTTCACAACAAATTGTTGAACTAATAAACAATTAATAATAAATAAAAAAAATATTTCTTACCACACTATTTAAAAGTGTGAATTATTATTTTCAAAAGCAAAATTATTTCTTAACCAATTATTTAAACAATCGAAATATAACAAAATCGATTTTAAACAATTGAAAATTAAAATTAGGAAAACAGTTTTTTTAATCATAATTATCTCTAGACAACAGAATAGCAACACATTTTTTTTCAAAAATATTGAATTTCTCTATTGGTTTAAAACAATTTAATAAACAAATTACGTAAAAAATTTATATCCTATGTTAATAACTGCCATTTTTTAATGTGAAAACAGACATAGTTGAATATCAATTGAAAACAAAATTTTTATCAACAATTTTAAGATATTTCATTTTGCAATACTTATGAAAAATCATAATTAACAAATTGATAAATTTTTATGAACTTTTATCGCAGAATCATATGAAGTATATATATCAAAAGGGCCCCACGAAGTTTAAAATTTAAAGGCCAATTATTTATACCTTTCATCCCATTATTTATGCCAAAGGAGATTGGGAAAAAATTTGTTAGTTAACAATTGAATAACTTTTTGAAAAATGGAAATAAAAACTTTTTTTTCTACGGGACTCGATTCATTCAAGTGTTAAGAAGATACTAGATTATTTTCAAATTTTCAAAATGACATTTTATGTTATAAAAAAATTATTTCTTTTGCGGCAGCGCGCGCATGCCGTAACAGCCGCGCGGAACCCTATTTTCAACGTCAAATTAAAATTATAAATAATGGAGATAGAGTTTCGGGAGTCAGGACTTTTTTATCGGAAATTTCCTCCTCTTCAAGGAACTTTTCTCAAAATTTCTTAAATATTAATATTTTTTGAGTTATTAATGAAAAACTAAATACTATTTTTTTTAAATCTTATTTTATTAATAACAATTGCAATTTGTTACCTGCACCAAAATCCTTCAAAAACATTTTTCTAGCGGTGATTCCGAATCGAATGAGCTGTCGCTCATATTTTTAGGAACTTCATCTCTATTTTTCATGTTTCTGAACTTGTTGATGAGACTATTACCTCCACAGGTGACACCTCACCCGGCAAGGGTATTCTAACGCTATTCGCTGCGGGGCAGGCGTCCATGATATAGTTCACGTGGATATGTACATAAAATTATTGCAAAATAGATCCTCGATTGCCTGAATGTTGACCAGAAGGGTGAAAGTAGTTGTTCGAACTGCTCGAACATCCCTCTTATTCGCCATTTCTGACTCCGTCTGATTATCACTCCTTCCCTCTGAAAACAAATCTAAAAGGTGGTGCATTTCTTTCCAATGAACAGACTCACCCTCAAATTCTATTTCAAGCTCGACTAGACATTCTTTCCGAGAGAATCAAGTTAGTTGGAGTTGGTACGATTCTGCGACATTAAGGTGCGTATTCACCAAAAAAGCGAGCACGAGCGAACGAGAGTCAACAAGAGTGAACGAGCATTCTGCATCATTAATCGGGCTAGCAAGCGAGCGAACGTATGCTTGTTCGCGTTCAGAAAAGATCGAGAAGAAGGCGGTACATCAAAAGGTGCTCGCACAAAGTAGATACATACAAGAATGCTCGCTCATGCTCGCTCGTGCTCGCTTTTTTGGTGAATACGCACCTTTAGACGTTACATGGCTGACGGACTGCGAATAGTCATGATGCCCTAGGTGACTTGAGGAGATAATTACATTGTGTACCCAGAACACGAGATTAATGACAAAACAGTCGATGCCGTTAACATCCAAGAAAAAAATACCTTCTCTTTCGAATTCTGTTTGCCTCTAAAGTTGAAGGCTAAGAATTTTTCAGCACTTCCTCGTATGTCTATGATCGACGATATATTTTCGAAATGATTCTGTCGTCTGCGTTCCGCGGAATTTCACTCTCCTCGGCCATCCTCGACAATGCCACTCCGCAGTTTAGTAGAACTAGGATTTCCCTTTCTCGACTCAAGTAGCGACTTCCTTATGCAGAAAAGTGAAACTGACGTAACTGGGATCCGAGTTAGCCGTGACCCGCTTGTCGATTGCGTTATATCGCTGCGTTTGCGGAATATTTTTCGAGATTTGTTTCTTTATTTTGGGCACGAGGACTTTTGAATTTACAATTTTTTTTCGTGGAAGACATTTGGATTAGGTATTCAGATAGGTAGTTGTTTTGTGGCATCGAATAATCATGACATTAGCTTTTTTTAGTCAGACCTTGAATGGTTTTTTGCATTACCCACACAACGCACAAAAACATACCCCTATAAATTGTCCGGCTACTGAGGAAATATATTCTTCTAGTTATCCAAATAACATATACATATAGATTGATGCTACCAAAAACTGTTTTGTTTGAAAGTTTCAGATTTCAATGCACTTTGATTTTTTTAAATTATTTAAAATATACAAGGTACACAATAGAAGCAGAGTATATCTACGTTAGTTTTTCACAACAGAGTGGGATATAATGCTTTTCATAATCGCGTATTCCACCAAAAAAGTACTTTCAAAAAAATATAGTATCTTAGTCGATTTTCAATCAAAACTAATCTGACAAGTATGTTTTGTTAGGAAGATGTTTGACAACTGCAATTTTTTCATTAGGTACTGAGAATTATTTTTTCTTAATAAGCTCTTTTGGAAAATATGGGGTTCGAACGTTTTAATAAATTGGTTTCAAAAAATATATTATTTTCAACTACTCCATCAAAAACTATATTTCATAGTGAAATGAACTCGAGAACAATCAACAGATATTCAGGTAATTGCCCTTCCGGGAGTATATAAAAAAAGAGGTTTTTGTAATGGCGGTTTGTTTACGAGATTCCATCTTGGATACAAAAAATTATAAAAATTATTGAAAATCCTCATAGCCAAATTTAATGATATATCAGTGTCAGTACATCGCTGACTTAATGGATGAGAGAACTCAAGTAGACTCATCTTCAGACTTGCTGAGATCGATGACGCAAAAAATGCTTCAAATTTTCCAAAATATTGTTGTACGCTGACGACCTAAAGATATTTTCAAGAATAAAGTCAAGGGCAGACTGCTTAAATGTCCAATCTACCCTTCATCGATTCGCTCAATATTGCAACTGTAAAAGATTGTTCCTCAACTTGAATAAATGCTCGACTATCTCATTTACAAAAAATCAGTATTTGATTACAATTCACTTTGAAAAAATCTGGACAAGGTCAACTATATTGAGAATTTAGGAGTCATCTTCGACAATAGATTGAGTTTCAATTTACATTGCGAATATACCATAAACAAATGTAACAGGATGATAGGATTCATTAGTAGGATTTGCAAAACTTTTAACAAGCAAGAAGCTATCAGATCATTATATTTTGCTTATGTATATCTATAAGTAGGGTGCTAATGCCGACTGAACGCCTCCCCCCACCCCTTTTGACCTTGAGACGTCACACGTCCTTGAATGACGTCACCTAACCTTGAACGTCGTACACGTAGTATGAGCTTGAATGCGGTGTTTGACCTTGAGTGTGGGGTTTGACCTTGACGTTCGACACTTCGACTACCTTGAGCTTGCTCCATGGCATTGAATGTTGACCTTGAATGAAATCGTGACGTGTACAGAATATAACCTTGAACAGTGGGCGTTCGGCGTTGTCCCCTCCCTTGTTGGTAATTCCTATATAAGTTCAGAATATCGTTTGACGTCACCTAACCTTGAACGTCGTACACATAGTATGAGATTGAATGCGGTGTTTGACCTTGAGTGTGGGGTTTGACCTTGACGTTCGACACTTCGACTACCTTGAGCTTGCTCTGTGGCATTGCATGTTGACCTTGAATGAAATCGTGACGTGCACAGAATATAACCTTGAACAGTGGGGTTCGGCGTTGCCCCCTCCCTTGTTGGTAATTCCTATATAAGTTCAGAATATCATGCTTCCACATTCAGTTTAGACACTCTAAAATACCCAAATAGGTAAACAGAAGTATTTGTCGAATTCCAAAGTGAAGACAACGAGTATCAACCCATCCGAGAGGGAGTTTTTCGTCAGTGAGGTGAATATATATTTTATTTTAATTAACCGTAATTTCACTATATTTATGAATATGGATAATTTGAAATTTGACATTGAAAAAATTAATTTTTCTATAATTCAACAAAGTGAAGCTTTAGAGCAGAAACCTATAAACGCTCTGGTTATTGATAAAGAATATAAAATTGAAAAAATGTCAATGTATTCCACACGATATGGTAAATCAATTCAAGTAGTTTTATTGGATGAGGAAAGTGATACTCCTTTTAAAGCATGGCTTCCAAACGTGTCACAGAGCAATTACCAGAAGACTTCATTCGTGAAGTGAATTCATCCAAAGCCAAATTCACACTTACTTACATGGGTCAAAGTTCGCAGGATTATCCTGGTGCTAAAACCCGATCATTGATGAAATTCAATGTTTTAGATTGAACATTTTGAAATTATGATTTTTTTTTGTAAATAGTGAAAATATGGTAGATTAATATAAAATATGTATCAACTTGGTCACTTCATAGACATAGTCAGATTTCAAGTGAGTATTTTTTTTATATTATTTGCAAACTAATGAATGCCATTTATGAATTTTCAGAACTCACCATTCTATAAATATGTGGATGCAATATTCAGCCCAAGAGTGGCCGGAAGCAGTGGATTTGGATTCCGCCATAAGAAAAATGGCTTGGGAGATGGCTGATCTGAGTTTTGATGCTCTACATTCATCAAATTATGATTTGAGTGTATGTTACGATGCTGAAGAGGTGCGAAAACTTTTGGAGCTTAGTGAGAAGTATGAACTCGGTGTGGCATTGTGTCATAAATATTCATATGGGAGTAGAAATTTGGATGAGTTCTGTGAGTTAATAATTGAAGCAGACTTGAAACATTTTCTTCAAGACATATGCACCTACCTACCGCAAAATATCATAGAGAAATATCAATTGGAACCACAGAGTCCCAACCCGCAACTGGAAGAAGCGATAAATGATGGTGTTGTAAATATTTGAAATCTGTTGTATATGTTTGTGAATAAAATAATGTTTCAATCCATATTTGTTTGTATCTAATTGTTTGGTGAATAAAAGATATAGCATAATTATTGAGTGTTTTATTATTCATCAATATCGAATATTTCATAGCATATTACATGTCAATCTTATTACAATCCAGTTTGAACAGAGCCATTAAGAGCATTATATGATAGAACAGCATCGTGGAGGATGAGTGCATATACTTTGGTGTTTGCTGGAAACTTCACCTTGCGTGTTTCGAATTCTATTTTGATGTCGACAGTGGATGACTTCATAGCTTCGGGTTGATGGGAGCAGTCGATAATGAATAGTGGGTTGTTGCGAAAGCTACCAATATCCATCATCGGTTCACTCATAGTTTTATAATAGTAGCTACGTTGGAAGTTTTCATATGCATAGTAAGCTGATGAGTCTAACTTCTTGTCGAAATCCAGATTCCAACGCTCATATGGGTATACTTCAGAGTTCAGAGATAGTCGAATATTATTAATATTCACATGTGTGAATTTCGTTACATCTTTTGACATATTTTCGGATTGGTCGGTGTTTTGAAAGCCGATGATGATATATCGTGGTCTTTCGAGGCTGCTGGTTGTCTTCACCGCCCATATATCCGAGGATGTATCACGAAGTGTGGGTAATTCATAAAGGTCCCACATACGATAAGCCACCTTCACTTTAGCATTATTACCATTTTTATTTATGCGATTCAATAGTTTCAGTTTCTGTCGATCTTCCGGCACAATGTGCCTGATTCTCCATTCTATTTTATTGATTTCCAAATCTGCATCGACTTCTCCAATGAATGAATTTTTGAATGAGCGAGCTATAATCAAAATGAGCTCCTGCTTCACATTCATTATCCCCTTATTGTAATCTTCAGCAAAACCCATGAGATACTTCAAGGGTAATTTACCACTAAATACATTGCTAACGGAATCGAATATATCTTGTTTATTCACATCGAGTCCCCATCCTATCGGTAGTAGCGAATTTGCATGCGTTTTTCCGAATGATATCATCGTTTTCATTGTGGTAGTTATGCCGGTTTTCGAACAACAACCACTTGCTCACCACCCATTTCATAGCGAATTTCGTCGAAGAGAAAGGCGAGAGCATTATTGGATAGGTAGCACCGCTTTGTGGCATCAGATGGTGTGAACTTCCCCTCGATATAAATGTAACTATCTGCAATATCGAGTATGAGATCTTGATAATTGATTGGAATTCGTATTTCATCTGAATTTTTGTAATATGGTGAACCATACGGCTTATATGTATGCTCATGAAGGCTGATGAGGGAATGGTCGAACATGGGCTCCTCGAACACTTCCAATTTATCACTTGTGGTGATTGTCGCCATGGTATTACTATTTTTTATATCGCACCTTCAAGCCAATAGATTTGAGAAAGTTCAGGCTACTAGCACTTATTCTATATCTTGACCGTTTGCAGATATACGTGGAATGAATCGACTGCTGGATTTTCGCTTCTTTAAATGCACATGATCATAGCCTCCACCAAATACATTATGCTGACTCAACTGCTGCCGCTGCGGCAATCGCTGACTATTGAAGCACAACCCCATTTTTAGAAACGATAATCGCAGAATTTATAGTTCCATCAATGAATATCACCTGCTCAGCGTTAGGAAGTAACAAATACTGAGTAACAATTTGATCAACTTCAGCTTTATATTGACTTTTTTCACAGATGATCATCGCTCACCATCGTTTTTGCTCGATCGTTTGAATGCTTATCGAGGGTTGTTTTTTCAAATCAGATTGCAGCGATTTGATATCCTTATCCATATGCTCATACTTTTTTACAAATTCTACTAATTTCAGTCCAAGCGTAATGAGATCTTCCCTCACTGATACGGAATATTTTTCTACTCCATCTAATTTCAAATTAATTTTGTCAATATCAGTATCTAATTCTCCTCTCATCTTGAGATGTAAAAACCGACATATCCTCGATTAACACAATCCGTACTCTCTTCAGGCTCTGCTATATTTTTCAAACGTTTATTTTCCATATCAAAGTTTCCATCGGTTGTTAATTTGAAACCAACTCCAGGCTGCCCACGCAAAACAGTATTTGAAACTGCCTTACTTCTGCGACCAAACTTATCGATGCTTCCTTTACTCATTTTCTTTATGATACACTAATGACAGTCATCGATGTTCTGAATCAACGTATGAGAAACGATGATTGTTACTAATGACTGTCGTCGATGTTGTGAATAAATATATGAGAAATGATGATTATTATAGCTTTATCAATTCCAATTTGACTATTATTTTTTTCACCATTGAAATTGATCAGATTACCATTATCATCCAATATGCGAAGAGTGATATTGTCGAGGTACTGACGACCACCAGGTCGGATGGGCATATAAATAATATTTTGTGCTCCTTGGTGAGTTTGTAACCGGGCTCTACATCAATATCAAATTCAAAGATGCTATGGATTTCATCGCCATTCGAATATGCTCCAGCTGTGACATTACAATCCACACGAATAATCCTCACCTTATTGATATTCACAGGCAATGTTGATTCATGTATTTCACCACAATTGAAAACATTGTCATCGAATCCTAGAAGTTCAGCAATGCTGTTTTCATGTTTGAGATGAATGTAATATTTCGATCGCATTTCACATTTCAGAGTGTTGTTGTTTGCACGTAGGAGAAATACTTCGTCGATATTTTCTTCAATTCCATTTTCTAGTTGCACTTCTTTGGATTTCATGAATCTTTGAATCACCTTATTAATTTCATCAATTTCATATGCCCCAGGTGGAATTTTTATAATAGTGGGGGGTGAGATAATTGTCTTCGAATAGCCGATAACATTATTCTTAGCATCTACATTGAATATGGAATTGTAGGAGTAGAAACCATGTAATCCCAGACCATAATTACTATTGGTATCCAATCGATGGGTGGGTAGAAGTTGGCACTCAACTCGCTAGAGTATCCCGACAATGAAAACGTGCGTGACATGACTGACGAATTTTCGATGATTCATGTCTTTTTATTGCTGACAGCAGAAATTGTGGACCAATCGTCGCTTTTTCGGTGGTCTATCCATATCATTATGTGTGACTACATTCACATCATTCACTTTACAATAACAACAAAAAATTTTTCTTGTAGGTGGACCATCATTCATATCGGAATTACTACTGCTACCGCTGGAATCATTGTAATGCTCTTGACAGTACTGATACTTCAAGACATCAATATCATTTTGTAGGTTTTGTGGTAACTTATCCCATACAGATGCAATTTCATGTGATGCACACCCAATCAACACCTCTTTCGGCATATCAGCGAGTTGTTCTTTACTCATTTTTTGTAAAGTGCGTACTCTGGAATATGCGATCAATGAATGACTCATCCTCTTGATACTCTCCCTATCCTGTACTGGTGTTAACTCCATGTCTTGTTCTGAAGAAACTTCAAACACAAATGGCCACACCATACTGTGTTGAATCGTTGTTCACGCTTATAGTTATATGTGATAGTATTGATAGGATTCGAACCCATATAAAAATAGTGAATCAGTTCTTTGGGAGGGGGTAAATCGCCAAAACTATCAAAATATTTTATCGAAGTTCCCCTTTTTCTATATGCTACCCAATGTGTCCCTTGACCATGTCGACTATCCAAATTTACTATGGCAGATTCATATCGGAGTGGTCCTGATTTTGGTAAATCGTCACGCATATATACCCCCCGAAAATATGGAAACGTCATTTTCTTAGCGTAATAGTTGAGGTCGATATTGGAGAGAGCTCTTTTAGGTAGCAAATTTATGAGTTTTTTGAATTTTGAGGTTTCAAATAGACTCCTAATCCTTTGCGGTAAGGCTTCAAGTAGATACCACTTCCTTGTTCACCTATAGCAATTGCCTCCATGTGTTTATTATGGCGATTTGTCTCACTCAACTGCTCCCTACTCGCTTTTGCTGCTTGAACTGCTTTCGTTATACCAGCAGTAGCACCGGCTAAACTACCTAGTGCTGATAAACCAGCAAAAATTGGAATGAGTGGTAGTATTCCACCAATTTTAGGAATCGGTTGATTCGCGGTGTGCGAATTTTCTTTTTCCCACCTGCAGCCCTCATATATTTGCGTGCTGCTTTGAGTGCAATTTCAGCTGCTCTTTTAGAATTTTTGACAACAAATTCACTTCCACCCGCTTTGTGTAGAACATCACGCACTTTCTGAACGATCCCAGAACCAAAAGCTATCACCTTAGAAGCTTTCAATATTTTTTTAACTTTTTTTTTCTTAATAGAACGCTTTTCTTCGGAATGTGTGACTGCTTGGGAGATGAGTCACAACCCATACCAAATCGGCGTTTCCCTTTCATTATATTCGTAACTAGCCAAGCAGCTCCTTTTTCTCCAATAGTAGCGTCTTTTGCTTTGACACGATTCCAAGCACTTTTCTGCAAGCTCCTTAATCCGCTTATGTGTCTAGCTGCAAGATTATCGGGTTTCTGTGAATAT